>NC_052148.1:218811332-220011332 GCF_902713615.1 Scyliorhinus canicula | reverse complement strand
AGGCAAATGCGCACGTCCAGAGAATTCCCTTCTGAAGCAGTGGAAGATTCATTAAACAGCGAATGGCGCAGGGATGGGCACCAAGCCAAATTTGTTATGAGGTGGGAATGCTGAATGTTTAATCCCAGCACAGCCTTGGAAACCCAGTGAGAAGCAGGGCCAGGGTTTTACGACCCCACTGTGGCCCATCCTGTCCCTCCCCACTGCCCAACTCCGCCCCAAGTTATAACCTCCGACCTGCACCCACCACGTCACATCCACCGAGAGGGATGAAATGTCTCTCTTTGGCAGATATTGTGCTGTCAGTCTAATCTTCACAAAGGAATTTGCACACCAAAGAAAATTCAGAACCCATCTCACCATACCATGCTTTACATCTGTTTTTCCAAACATGTTTTTCCCCAGGACTCACTTTTGCTAACAGGCTGACCTTTGGGACCCATGCCACATTCACTTACCTTTAATGTGAATGGGGAGCCTGCTTGGTCCTCACAATCTCACTCCAATTAGATTCACAGGAAGAGAGGGCAATGCGCATATCAGGTGCACGTGGGCTTTGCATCCTTATTTACATTGGCACAATTGACAAAACCATACCTCAAGAAATCATCTTTGTACTGCTTTATTCCCAAGTTAAGTTTCTTCTTTATAGGCTGTTCACCAGAGGCTCTGGTGCTCTTTACAGAGTTTATACGAGCACTGCTCTGTCCTGCCCTTGACTCTCCTGTGCAGCTCTCTCCAGCAGATTCAGATGTGAGATCCTGGCCAGTATGTACTCTGCCTGTGTGGGTCTCTGGCCATTTCTTACTTGTAAGAAAATGAATCATCTTCACATTCCTCTTGCCTTGCTTACCAGCAGCTAGAAAATGGAAGAAGCTCTCCTTGCTGAGTTGGCGCCAAAAGTACATATATACAGGGAGCTTGACGTCGAGCATATGTGCAGGTTTCATGACCTATTCACTGCTGCCACATATGACTGGGAGACTGCACATGGCCTAATTTACTTCTCATTTTAAAAAGTGGCAGTAGCCACCATTCTCAATAAAAATACCGGTAGTGGCCTTTGGGCACTTCGCCCACTATTGAAACCACTGCAGTAACGTCGCAACCTATCACTTCACAATCCTCCTGTATGTCGCGACCCCCACTTTGATAAATGCCGCTTTACATTATATCGTCATTACTTTTAATTTAACTCACATGATCATTTTGCTTCCTTCATCTCAAATGAATTTGCACCTCTATGTGAATAATCATACAATATTATCTTGGTCTAGAAAATCAAACACTATTCACAGCTTTTGAACACAAACCAAATTAAAACCGACAGCAACCAAAAGACAATGTTTGGCCACAGTAGCTCAGCAATCTCATTACTTAGCGAATCCATTAGTAAATACTGTATTGGCAATCCTGAATAACACCAATAACACTGCAGTAGAAAAAGATAAGTGCATGTTTATGACTCGTGGAAGAGTAATACAAGTTTCCTTTTGCAATGCATGCTATATTATGGACAAATAAATAAGCTGTGAGCACATAAGGGTGAATCATAATGCTCATTGATCGTTCATTTCATTAGTATCTTTCATCTGTTTTCAACAGCATTTAGAACCACATAGAGAGGCTATGGGATAGATGATCAAAAGCCTGGTCAAAGTCAAAGGTTTCAACATAAAGGGAATGAAGATACTGTTCAGAAATTTAGAGAGATATAGAAATAACTGATGAAGTGATTCATTTTAAGGAGATAATTGGAAAGCATGGTAGAAACAGGTTTAGAGAGGTTAGGGCTGAGGTAGAGGTGTGGGAAATTTGTGTAATTATACATCTAATCAGCTCTTTACCCATTCCTACCTCCCTGTGCTTTCAGCACAGACAAGGTCTCAGGGGAAGTTACCTACTCGAAGTGGGGGAGGGGTACCCAATTAGCTTGATTACAGGCAAGTAACGTGATCCATTGCACCGAGATCTTACAAATAACACATGGGTTCCCTGCCAAGTCCCCGCATCTCCTCCCCCCCCACCCCCCCACCCCCTCCCTCTCCAGCAGGTGAGAGGAAGTTGCTTCACCGCAGGAGATACAAGCCTCATAACCTCAAACGCTATTAAAAGAGTTCACCGGCAAAAAATGGTAAGCTCTCTGTCCCTTTTGTAGCCTTGCCATTGAGTGATAGTATCATGGAGAGGGATGTCTCCCTTGGCCATATGAACCAAACTTAACATTTGCTCCACAGACCCTATTGACGGCTGCAGTGCCTACCTGCCGCTGCATGAGCCTGACCCCCAGCAGCACTGCTACTGGCCTCACAGTGGGGACTGTCAGACTCAACTGAAATATGATGACCCACACTTATATCTTCAGAGCCCACCCGCCATCCCTAACTGCAGTGCAAAAACAGAGGCAGGAAGGTTTCCAATGTCATGGCACCCAAGCAGGGTCATGGCCTCTCAATTATATTCCACATCCAGAAAATTCCAGCAAATGTGCCCTCTAAGCTGCACAACTGCGCAACTGAACAGCAACGTGGAAATCCCAGCGCAGGCCTCGAGCAAGTTGGTCGATTTAAACGACGAGAGAACATTTCTGATGTATTTGGAGTGCACCGTTAAGCAGTGAGACAAATCAGATGGAATGGAGGGCTTGAAAGAGGTGGTAGTGAGGTAGAGTTGAGTCATCAACATACATGTTCAACGTGATGTCTTTTCAGATAATGTTGCTGAGAGGCAGCATGTAAATAAGAAATGGCAGCGGGCCAAGGATAGATCCTAGATGAACCAGAGGTCTCAATGGTAAGTAAGAAGAGAAGCCAATGCAGGTGAGTCTCAGGCTATGACTTGATTGATTGGCATGAAATCAGGTGAGGGCAGCTCCACCTGGTTCGATAGCAGGGAGAGGTATCAGAAGAGAATGGTATGGTCAGCCATGTCCAAGGTAGCAGACAGATTGCGAAGGATCAGAAACAGTTTACCAAGGACACATTCATACAGGATGTCACTTGTGACTTTGTTAAGGAACTCTTCCTTACAGTGGCGGGGCAAAAATCTAATTGAAGGAATTCGAGCACAAGTCCCAGCAGCTAGAATTATGCATTTTGCTGGACAATTATGCAAGTTCATGGGTTGTCTTCACAATAAGTAGCTTGTTCATGCTAAATTTCCATAACGTTAAGCAGACCTCCAAGTTTGAAAGTTCAGTTAGCAATGTGTTTTTAATCATGCAATGTGATCTTTTCAGGCAACACAATAGAACAAGGAAACCTGGGCTTACACCAACGAAGGGACAACTTAGGACAGATGTCAAGAGGAATTACTTTGTGCATGCAGAGTCATCAATGCTCAGAATGATTTTCTTACTAGAATGGACATGAAATGTTAGATTCACTGAAGATACAGTCACATAATGAAATGGCAGGAGTTAGTTGAAGGGATTATTTTCTCATGAACAAATGACCAAAATGGACCAAGTGACCTTCCATGGCTATGTTTCGCAAAAGATTTTATTAATGGGGAGATTATTCCATCATGAGCCTCAGAAAAGTACATTCAAACTACAGACTTTGCTTCATGGAGATCAATGAGGGATTGTATTAACACAATCAGAACCATTTAAAAAATTGCTGGGTAGCGTTTAGAAACCCAGCCCTTGAGAATCCAAAGACAGGGGCCAGAATTCTAATGATTCCCCAATTTCCCACCATAGCTTTGGTAAAAGTTCAGAGGAAACCTCAGAAGATTTATGCAAATTCCCATTTTTGCACATTTGGGGTTTCTACTGATCATCCACAAAGTTAGGGTGGGTAATTGGAAAACTCGGTGACAACTGTACCCCAATGGTTATGAGCTTCTGAGCAGATGCAAGTAGAATGTTCAAACTTTGTTCTAACTGCATCACGTAGATCACGTCTCTTGTATCATCTACTTACTGATCATCAAATCATTGTGTTTTGTACAAATGTCTGTTCCATTTTGTGAGATCGCAGCAACATCCATCATTCAAGAGAAGAAAAAGGGTGTGACACCTACTTAGTAAAAGTGACTGGTATCAATACACTAGTAGATCTTTACAAATTGGCTGGTAACAGCTATTAAAAATCCATCTTGGTGTGTGCAATGGTTGTGGAGTAATCGGGGATTAGAACTGCAGATCTGCTCTTTCTAAACTGCTGTAAATTGGCAATTGTTCTGAAGTTTTAAGGCACATTGCTGATGTTAAAAATGCGGTATGTTGTCAAACTGACAGCTGGGATTTAAATTTCTCCAGTTAACACATTTACAATTCCTTTATGCTTTTTGAAAAAATACGGTCATTAATCCATTGTATGTTGGTATATGGTGTCCAGCAAAATATGTCGCAAAATGTTTCACAAGGGGTGAAGGTGGTGGGGAAGAAAATACTGATCAGAAATTTAGAGAAATGCAAGAATGACTGATGAAATGATTCATTTTAAGGAGGAGGATATTAAAGAGCACTGTGGGAAACTGGGGTTTATGGAAGAAAATTCCAAATTGTCATACCAGATTGGCTGAAGGTTTTGCCACCCGTGCTGAAGAGGAATTGATTCACCCAGTTTATAACGCAGGCTACCAGCAAAAGATTTGGACATAAGAATTCACAGCAATATTGAATTTTCAACTTACACATTGACTCCAATATTTCTGAGGAAAAATCTAGAGAATAGGACATTGCGGGGTGTCGGTTTGGGGGGGGGGGGGGGGGGGGGGTGCACCAAGACGAGAGAGAGGAAGGAGAGGGAAATCATGTTGTGGAGGAGTTGAAATCACAGGTCAACTTGGAGACCACTGGGGGTCCAGGAGTGAGTTGGGAGCAGCATCAGATTAAAAGGGACTAGCTGTGTGTCAGGGTTGAGGCCAATCATGGAAGCATGGAAGGTGAGAGGTTGTGTGTGTGTGTGTGTGTGTGTGTGTGTGTGTGTGTGGTGGGGGGGGGATAAGAGGGGGTAAAGAGAGAGCGACAAAGAGGGGAGAAGAGTATTCTTGCTCCTATTGGTCCATGAGGAATGAGGGGGAAACTCGCACGCTGGAATCAACAGTTTATGACTCCTTTCAGTGACCTGCAGCAGTTAAATCTAAATAGTTACTGTAAATCTGAGGAACATACCCTCATTAATATATTTAAATGACTGACTGCCCTTCTGAGAGCAGGTTAATTGCTCAACCTCTCTGCATAAAGCAGAAGGTGATGTGTTCAAGGTGGGTTTCAGATTGTGAAGAATTTAACACCACCCATTGTGGGGTGTAAATTACCCCCATTATTTTTATGTCTCAGAGTGTAAACGGCCTGCAGAGCTTGTGCTTAGTTGATTGAGATAAACAGAACTGCTTATTGATGGTACAGTCAAACATTATTTAGAAAGGCAGGCCTGCCACTATCTATATACTTCCAAAATGGATCGATTAAAAGTTGCTAACTGGATTCCTGGAATAAAGGCAATTGTAGTGTCAGAAACCTTTGTTCATAAACCTTTGTTCTGTGGGCAGCACGGTAGCATGGTGGTTAGCATAAATGCTTCACAGCTCCAGGGTCCCAGGTTCGATTCCCGGCTGGGTCACTGTCTGTGTGGAGTCTGCACGTCCTCCCCATGTGTGCGTGGGTTTCCTCCGGGTGTTCCGGTTTCCTCCCACAGTCCAAAGATGCGCGGGTTAGGTAGATTGGCCATGCTAAATTGCCCGTAGTTTCCTTAAAAGTAAGGTTAAGGGGGGGGTTGTTGGGTTACGGGTATAGGGTGGATACATGGGTTTGAGTAGGGTGATCATTGCTTGGCACAACATCGAGGGCCGAAGGGCCTGTTCTGTGCTGTACTGTTAAAAAAAAAACTGGAGTGATGGCATAACATAGTGATGTAATTTCCTTTGCGGTTGATAGAATCAATAATGAAAATGGCATTCAGCTCGAGTACAGCTGCCAATTGTTTTTCTGTAACTCTACCTCATACAATGGGACAAAATCTTTTCACATTTTAGCCTGTAACTGCCTCTGTGTGGCAATCAGCAGCAGATTACCACTCCTTGGTAATTTACCTGCACTTGAAACGGTAAGCGCCCAACCTTCCTGACTCAGGCCACACCAAGGCCAGGTGAGACTGTCCACAGCTCCAGCAGCAAAGTGCAAAAGGAATGGAGCAAAGAAGGACATGCCCCCTTTTTACGGCACTAACGTAAAGTAAATGAAATTTGCAATGTGCTAACATTCCTTAAATAGGTCAGGTCAAAAAAAAAACAGGTCACGTCAAAGAGTCCCTGAATATTGTCGTTTGAATTTGACCAAGTCTCCCAGCAGACCTGTAAAAGTTATTTTAGCATCAGCTGGGCCTTACTGCTACAATGAAAATATTAAAATTGAGCTGTTGGGGGATGGCATGGTGGCGCAGTGGGTAGCACTGTTGCCTCACAGCGCCAAGGACTCGGGTTCGATCTTGCCCCCGGGTCACTGTCTGTGTGTGGAGTTTGCACATTCTCCCAATCTCTGCGTGGGTCTCACCCACACAACCCAAAGATGTGTAGGGTATGTGGATTGGCCACGCTAAATTGCTGCTTAATTGCAAAAAGAATGAACTGGGTACTTTTTAAAAAAAATTTTTAATTGAGCTGTTGCTTAACTGGGAACCAATGTAGATCAGCAAGCACGGGGTTGATAAGTAAACAGGACTTGGTGCAGGTTAGGACATGAGCAGCAGAGTTTGGATGATTTCAAGTTTAGGTAACAAATTAAAACAAATAAACAAACATTTTTGAATTTAATATTACTCCAACAGCACCAAAAGAAATGAACCACAGCTTTGTGTGCTAAAACTCAAATTATTTAAAAAAATCTAATTTTGCAATCTCCTGCACTGAAGACACTCCCATAGGCACTGTCAGTATTCCAGTGTCTTGCAAAGGGTTAATTCTTAATGTTCAAGCCCAGGCATCAAATGTTCGCATTCTAGTCAACTATAGGGTGTAGCACACCCAAATGCAATTCTGTCCTTATTCACTATCCATACATGCAGTTTCTGGACAGGAATCAGGCTCACTTTTATCCTCACCGCAGTCCAGAAATATTGAGGCCATTCAACACTCCCTGTTTCCACGTTGCCTGAAACCCAGAAGCTGCACGTTTTTTTTCTCATGCACAGATCAGTTGAGATGGGATGAATAGCTTCCCTTGTCTGTATGCCTGAAGTGATCTCCACATAGATCAGGAAGAGAGCCCAGCATCATTAGAATTTCCATGTGCCTCAATTCAATATTGGACAGCAAACTTACCAGTTGAATCATGGCAAAATTGAAATAGACTGTAGTTTATTAACTGAGAGAGCACCACTTTTATATAGCTAAATTAATACAAATGTGATTGCTAGAATAATTTTACAACATGCAAGCATTTCTCATGACATTTGCAGTAAGTGGCCTCAGACAAAAGATAGAAACAAAGGGCATTTCCTCACCTTTGAGAAAAATGGCATTAAAAGTGAAAAAAAAGAAACACTTGCAAATGAATTTTAAAGTGTGGTAATGGTAAGAGTTGACCTCATTGCCCATTGATAAGGAGTGGAAAAATCAGGTTAGGTAACCTGACCAATATCTATTGACTTCTGGTAAAAGGAATATGTCCGCTGTACTTGCTTTCCCTCTATCAATAGTTGAATGTTGCTGGCTCTCATTGAGACCCAGTATTTCACTCTCGAGAGTACAGTCAGACTGGCAAGTCACTTGATGGCAATGTGCCGCACCCAAGGGTACCGACCAAAACTGTGGCTTAAATCTCCAAAGAAAAAACTATTTTTAAAACAATCAAGTGAATTCCCTTAAATAGGAGGGTTTCTCTGAGGGTCTGCATCAGCAGCGTAATTCCTGAATGGATACTTTCCTGTCTGTAACAAATATCAGCCCCCTTGTAATTTATTACAAACCAAACCTGGGACTGCCAGGCCTGTATGGCTATTATGTTTACCAAGTCACCAGGGTGCAAATTTATGGTTTTGCTCTCTCTCCCTGGATTGATTTCTCTCCATGTATCATCCATTGGTCCTCACCAAATTAAGAAACTGCATAGCCTACTCTCACACCTTTGGTAGCATTATACATGAAGTGGGGGGGGAGGGGGGGGGGGGGAAGAGAGAGAAAGAGAGAGAGAGAGAGAGAGAGAACAAGACATGAGGAGAAGGTCCTTGTGTGGAGGATAACTGTCAACATAGACCAATTCAGCCAATGATCTGTTTCAGAGCTGTATTTCTTTTTTTTTTATAAATTTAGATTACCCAATTATTTTTTCCAATTAAGGGGCAATTTAGCGTGGTCAATCCACCTACTCTGCACATTTTTTGGGTTGTGGGGGCGAAACCCATGCAGACACGGGGAGAATATGCAAACTCCACACGGACAGTGACCCAGAGTCGCGATCGAACCTGGGACCTCAGCGCCGTGAGGCGGTTGTGTTAACCACTAGGCCACCGTGCTGCCCTTCAGAGCTGTATTTCTAAGTTAATACATTGATCCACTTATTCTTTAGCTTTCAAAGCCTAAGTGTCACATCAAATGTATGTGTTCGCTCTATGATGGTACAAAGAATTAATATATTATGTTGTTTGGCCACCCAAGATTAGGAACGTTTCTTCTCCCAAGTGATCTGATTTCAGTTAAACAAGTCAAGGGACTTTCATGAATTCAGTGTTTCCGATAACTTATTTAAATTTGCAGATATGGATCTTGCCCAGTGAGATTCAACGGCCTCGTCCCAATACCAAGTTGCACCTGTTATTTTTTGTTAATAGATATTTTTGTTATCCTCCTTTCACATTTTCTCCGAAATTTACACCAACAATAAACAATAATCAGTAACAAATGCAATGTCAATCCCCATATCAATAATCCCATCCTCACACCAAACCCCAAACAGCAGAAACAAATAACAAAAAGGAATCAGGAATCACCCATAGTCACCATTAACACATACAGTCCCCCTCACCCCAATCCTCCCAACAGCCCCCCCCGCTAATGTTCGATGTAATCCAATTCTCGAAAGAGCATGATTAATAACACCCATGAATTTTAGAACCCCTTCATCCTTTCCATCAGTTCAAATTTGACCTTCTCAAGAGTCAAGAATTCCAGCAAGTCCCCCCGCCTCGCCATGGCACAGGGTGGAGAGGTTGCCTTTGGGCAATCAACGAGGCTAAGGCTGCACCATCTGCCTCCGCACTCGTTTCCAACCCCGGCTGATCCGACACCCCAAATACAGCCTCCCGAGGGCCGGGGTCCAGTTTCACGTGCACCACTTTAGCGACTACCCTAAAAACCTCATTCCTGTAATCCTCCAGCTTTGGACAGGACCAAAACATATGAACATAGTTTGTTCCCTCCCCCTCCTGCAAAACTCACACACATCTTCTACCCCCTCAAAGAGCCAGCTCATCCTCGCCCTTGTGAGGTACACTCTGTATACCACCTTTAGCTGTATCAGCCCCAACTTCATGCATGAGGTGGAGGCATTCACCCTCCGGAGCACCTCATACCAGAACCCCTCCTCGGTGACCTCTCCAAACTCTTCCTCCCATTTTGCCTTGATCCCATCCAACAGTGCCTTCTCCTCTTCCAAAATAGCCCCGTAAACCGTCGACACTACCCGCTTCTCCAGTCCCTCTGTCGTCAGCACCTCCTCCAGCAATATGGAGGACCGGGTCTACCAGGAAGCTCTGTACCTCCTTTCTGGCAAAGTCTCGAACCTGCATGTATTTAAATATTTCCCCCTGCTCCAGCCCATACTTCGCTCCCAGCTCCTTCAATCCTGCAAACCGACCACCAAGAAACAAATCTGTCATAATTCCTTTCTCCTTCCGTCTTCGAAAATTTCCATCCCACAGCCCTGGCTCAAATCTATGGTTCCCCCAGATCGGCACTTCCCTTGACCCTGCCCCCCAACCCAAAGAAGTCGCTCCTGTTATGACTGAAAAGGCCAATGCTCACTCACTCACAACTTTCAACCCTTCTTACACCAAGATTCAATTACATTTTTCAGCTGTGCAATGCATAGAGAACTCTTGTTCCAATCAGAATACCATTTACAGGGGATAGATGGGCCAGACAAAGGCACTTTTACACAAACCCTCTCAAAAATCAGAGGGCACTAGAATATCACAAATATAATCATGAGAAAGGTAAATAAGCAACCATCCCAAAAAACGACAAATGAATGTATTTACTAAAAGGTTATACTTTTTCACTTTTATTAGAATAGATGCAACAAGGCAAATATAAACATCTAATGACTATTCACGCAAATAATAACAATGAGACTCAACATGATACACCCATTCACCTACAAACTAAACACACAAATTGTACTCCTTCAATTAGTGTTCGCCACAGAAATGTTTGACAGTAAAGGGACAAGTAACAATTTAAAGCAATTATTTTTTAAACTTTCTCTTGCCAACTTTATCTCTCAAGTGAGCTGTTGGAAGCTGTTACCAGTACTTATACAGTGCAATGTTTGGTTACTTTCTATTCCCACTGTCTGCATCAAACACTCCTCTCATTTTCGATGCAATGTTACCACCTTTTACAGCTAAGTTACGGAGAATCATATCCATTTGTTAAAATTAGATGGCTCTATCAGTTTAGATTGGGTTTTAACTCGAGTGCTGCTGGATGAAACATCTTGGGAGTGTGTACACTAATTTCCAATAAGTGTTGCTGGTGGCCAAGTCTGCACTGGGGGTGTGCATTTGTAAAATTACCTAGTGTGTTAATTATATATTAATTGTGATTTAATTGTATGCAGGTGGGGGGCATTATTGGAGATTCACTTGTACTTCCAAGAAATAGGAACAGACTGAAGCCAGGATTTATTGGGTTAGGAGGTGCATGTTTTGTAATGTGTGTATGTAAATTAAAGCTCACAGTTAGTGTGAAGATTGGTTACGGTTCAATCCTTCATTGCTGAGCTTTCTGGAGTAGAACAAGTGTGCGACTTCAATACACTCCCAGTCACTTCATTAACAAGGCGACAAGAATGAGTTTCTTGACCTCCACACAAGCTGAAACATTTACCAGCCACTTAAGACTCAAAACAGTTTTTGAGACTAAGTCAAAGTGATGAATATTCCATCACAGCTCAGAACTCCCATGCTGATAATTGCATGTTCATTATAAAGTGATGAGACCATTGTGACAGGTACTTCCCTCTAACTTTCTCCTAAAGGATGAAATTCAAGCTGGGATGCAGTTCGATAGGGGCTTGGCACAGTAACATCACATACTTTGTAGGCTCTTGTGAAGTAAGTGTAGAAGGCTATTTCCCGGATAGTGATAGCAGAGTGGAGCCAAATCCTGTCCTCATCTAACATCCACATATTCAGCAGGCATTATTGGACAGTTGTACTTGTCTGCCTTTTGTCCTCCACAACACAGACACAACAACTAGCGCAAAATACTTTTAACTGAAATGTCACAGGAGATCTCACAGAAGTGTAATTCAAAACAAATTATGTGCGGTTTGGTGGATTGGCCATGCTAAATCGCCAGTTAGTGTCCAGGGATGTTCAGGTTAGGTTATGGGATTGCAGGGAAAGGTCAGGGTGGATGGGGAAATGGACCTAGGTAGGGTGCTCTTTCAAAAGGATCGGTGCAGACCTGATGGGCCGAATGACCTCCTTCTGCACTGTAGGGATTCTATGAACACCAAGCCAAACAGGATATTAAAAGTGTAACCAAACATTTGGCTAAAGAGTTGGTAAAGGAAGATCTTTAAAGGAAGTGGAGGAGTTGGGGGGAGAGGAAATTTCAGGACATTGGATCCCAAGATGGCTACCAGTGGCATGGCGAAAGGGAGGGAGTATGCACAAAAGACAAGAGTCAGAGGGAAATATCATTGTTCATCTTCATTAAGTGTTCATGGACCCCTTCATTTATACTGACAGTAATTCGGCCAGACTTCCATTACACTAAAGCAGATTCCATTTCACAAATCCAATTGAAAAAAAATCAAATTACTTGTATTACCATACCATCTTTCCAGATAATACATTTTTATATTATTCATTTCAAAAATGTTTTATTGATTGAATTTGTATTTATAACAACGAGAAAGGATAAGAGAAAACAGTAAACATATACAGGAACACGATAGATATTAACAGTAGAATACAAATGCCTGGTTCCAACATGCATACCACAAAATATATGGAGGCTAGCCCATTGTATTGAAAAACACTAAGGTTGTGAACAAGGCAACAGAGGTGGAGCATATTAGTCGCCAGGGCAGCATAAATAGTTTTTTTCCCTGCCCTCAGCTTCCTTCAACAACTCCATGTTCGTCTCCCCTGTATTCTGATTGTTGCCTCTTTGTCTACTTATCCTCTCATCCCCGCCCCCCCCCGTTTTATTACCCCCTTCTCCTTGCCCCCCATTTAGTTCGCAGTTCCCCCCCACCCCCCCCACCCCCCAGCCACACACACACCCCTCCCTAGTTGCTGGTCACAAACAGGACCGCGAAGAGGTTGGCGAATAGCCTCTATGGAAGCCATCTTTTACAATAATAATCTTTATTGTCACAAGTAGGCTTACATTAACACTGCAACGAAGTGAAAAGCCTCTAGTCGCCACATTTTGTCCTGTTTCCGTATATGGAGGGAGAATTGAGGACATCCAAATTACCTAACAGCATGTCTTTCGGGACTTGTGGGAGGAAACCGGAGCACCCGGAGGATACCCATGCAGACATTGGGAGAACATGCAAACGCTGTACAGGCAGTGACTCAAACCGGGAATTGAACCTGCGACCCTGGCGTTGTGAAGCAGCAGTGCTAACCATTGTGCTACTGTGCCACCTATTCAATCCCCTGAATTTTATTTTCTCCAAATTCAAGACTTCCGCTAAGTCAGACAGCCGATCCGTGACCTTGGGTGGCGCTGCTGATCTCCGGCCGAGGAGTCATCGCCGGCGTGCGATCAGGGAGGCAAAGGTTAGGGCGTATGCCCCTCTCTCCATAAAGAGTTCTGCCTGTTCCAACACCCTGAAGACCATCGCTAGTGGGCATGGCTCCACCCTCACCTGTACAACCCTGGACATGGCTTTGAAAGCGAAGTCCAGTACCCGACAAGTTTGGGGCAGGACCAAAACATGTGGGTGTGTTTGGCTGGGCCTCCCTGCCACCATTCACATTTGTCCTCCACCTCTGGGAAGAACTCACTCATGCGTGTCCTGGTCAGGTGCACTACCTTTAGCTGCGTTAGGCACAGCCCTGCGCATGAGGAGGTGGAGTTCACCCTGTATAATGCTTTGATACAGAGTCCTCCCCCTATCTCCACATCCAGCCCCTCTTCCCACTATGGCCGTGCCTCATCCAGCAGGGCCCTTTCTTCCTCTAACATCTGTCCATACATGTTGATGCAGTAATTCGTCTGCTGCCAGTAGCTCGTCCAGTAGGGTGTTTCCAGGTAGCTGGGGGAATGTTGCGGTCTCCTTGTAGAGGAAATTTCTCAGTTGTAGGTATTGGAGCTGGTTCCCTTTCAGGAGCTTTTCTATGAGTCCCCCCCCCCCCCCCCCCCCCCCGCCTACATACAGGTCCCATATTGCTAGTATCCCTTCATTCTGTCTCCACGTTTTGAAGGAGGCGTCTATCTCTGCTGGAATTCATTATAGTTTTTACAGATGGTACCCTTGGCAGACATTGCACAAAGATTGAAATGGTGCCCAAGCTGGTTCCAGGTCTTTAGCATGGCCACCCACCACTGGGTTTCAGCAGTATTTGGCTGGGGAAATGGGAGTGGGCCATGGCCAGTGCTCGGAGAGATGTCCCTATACAGGAAGTCTCCTCCAGCCTCCAGCTCTCTCACCCATTCCCGTACCCTTTCTGCGTTTGCTGCCCACTGGTAGAGTAGGAGGTTCGGCAGAACCAAGCCTGCCCATGCTCCTTCTTTATAAGATGCGGATTCTGTTATTTTTTCTCGCCCACACAAACGCCATAATAATTTATTCACTTTGGTGAAGGCCTTGGGATGAAGATCGGGAGGGACCTGAATAGGAAGAGGAATCTTGGCAGCATGTTCATTTTTATTGTCTGCTCTCTTCCCATCAGGGAGGGTGAGATGATTCCCCAAGTATCGGAACTTGGTTTGGGCCAGTTTAAACAGCAGCATCCCAGCTCTGATTCTCCCCCTGGGGGTTCACAGGGAAGATTTTGCTCTGGCTCAGGTTAGGTTGTATCCCGAGAAAGCTCCAAACTCTCTAAGGAGTTCCATTATCTTCCCCATGCTGGCTAGGGGTTTGAGATGTAGAGGAACAGATCATCCGCGTAGAGTGAGACTCTGTGCTCCGAATGCCTCTCCGTCCCTTCGCTGATCTAACAGCGATAGCCTCTGGCTCGATTGCCACGGCAAATAGCAGTGACAACAGTAGGCATCCCTGTCTTGTGCTTCTGTGCAGCCGGAAATATTCAGAGCTGGTGGCATTTATCTGTACTCTCGTCATGGGAGCGCTGTACAGTAGTTCTACCCACAAGGTCAACCCTGGCCCGAACCTAAACCATTCCAGCACCTCCATTCGATTCTGTCGAAGGCCTGCCTTCTCTGTTTCCCTGGATGCAATCACTTCTGATGTCTCCTCCCCTGGTGGGGTTATAATCACGCTCAGCAGGGGTCTGATGTTCATCGTTAGCTGTCCCCTCCCCTGTGGGGTTATAATCACACTCAGCAGAGGTCTGATGTTCATGGTTTGTTCTTGACAAAACAGTTCTGATCTTAATGATAACCTCTGGGAAGCAACTCTCCTCCCGCCTCACCAAAGCCTTCGACATGACTTTGGTGTCAGTATTCAGGAGTGAGATGGATCTGTATGACCGCACTCCATCGGGTCTTAGTGATCAGCGATATCAAGGCCTGTGCCAGCGTGGGCAGCAGTGCCCCTCTCACCAGCAAGTTGTTGAACATCTCCTGTTACTGTACTCATCCAGGTAATTGGGGAGTATTCCATCACACTCCTGACTTGTACTTTGGAGGTGGTGGACAGGCTTTGGGGAGTCAGGAGTGAGTTACTCACCACAGGATTCTAAGTTTCTGACCTGCTCTTGTATTTATATGGCTAGTCCAGTTCCATTTCTGGTCAATGGTAACCCCCAGGAAGTTGATATTGGGGGATTCAATGATGGTAATGCCATTGGATGTCAAGAGGCGATGGTTTAATTCTCTCTTATTGGAGATGGTCATTGACTGGCACTTGTGTGGTGCAAATGTTATTTGCCATTTGTCAACCCAAGCCTGGATATTGACCAGGTCTTGCTGCATTTGCACATGGACTTGCTTCTGTGTCTGAGGAGTCATTAATATTGCTGATCATTGTGCAATCATCAGCAAACATCCCTACATCTGACCTTATGTTGGAAGGAAAGTCATTGATGAAGCAGCTAAAGATGGTTGGGCCTAGGACACTACCCTGAGGAATTCCTGCAGTGATGTCCCCAGTCTGAGGTGACCTCTGGTCAGGCCTTCTCCCTTTGTGCTGGTGGAGAATCTTTCCTCTGATTCCCATTGACTCTAGTTTTGCTAGAATTTCTTAATGCCATACTCTGCTGCTGTGATGTAAAAGGCAGTCACTCTCAGCTCACTTCTGGAGTTCAGCTCTTTTGTCCATGTTTTAACCAAGGCTATAATGAGTTCAGGAGCTAAGTGACCCTTGCAGAATCCAAACTGAGCGGTGAGCAGGTTATTGTTAAGTAAGTACCGTTGATATCACTCTTGATGACCCCCTTCCATCACTTTATTTATGATTGAGAGTAGATTGACAGGGAGTTAATTGGCCGAGTTGGATGTGTCCTTTTTGTATACAGCGCATACTTGGGCAATTATCCATCTTGTTGGGATGATGACAGTGTTGTAGCTGTATTGGAACAGCTCAGCTAAGGGCACGGCAAGTTCTGAAGCACAGATCTTCAGGACTATTACCAGAACATTGTCAGGGCTATTCCGGTAATTGAAACATTTCAGGAATTTCTAATGTTATGTACATTGGAGATTTGCATGAGTGTTACTTATGACTTGTTGGCAAAACTTTTCTGTTCTCAAAAGTTGAACCTGCATTCTTTGTCACTTGTAAGTGACACTAGCTATCTAACACCCACTAAGAAGCTACTTTTAACAGCTGTAAAAGTTGTGCTGGCCAGCAGTTACCACTGAGTAGCCTTCAGTTAAAAAATAAACAAAGTTGAATGATAGGACTGTGTGGAAACTAATGAATCCAATGGGGTTCTAAATAAATATATATGTTCAAAATAATTTGACATTGGTATTATACAGAAACCATGAACTAAACCCAGTAAAACTTGGGAAATTACTGGTATTGGTCCAAACTATAGTTCCAATTCAAGGGATAGAAGACAAGTTTAGTACCGATCAGTTCCCAGGTTTTGCAGGTGCATCCACCTGGGAAATATTCCTTGCTGCACAGACCACAACCTCCCGATTGTAAGTCTCGCTGATAAAACGTGACCAGAGAAGTACGAGGCATCTGACTCTTAAGTAATTCAGTGGCGTACTCAGAATTCAATGGATCAATGGGTGTCATGAGGGAGGATTTCAGTATGCAGCCGAGGAGGAGAATGAACCACCATGAAAGGTAATCCCTATTATATACAAATGCAAGGTTTGCACTGACACCCATTTTACATATACAAATACACATACAACAGCTTGTGGATAGCACGTTCAGTGAAGTGGTCACAGCACAGGTGAGGATTGAACAGGAAGAAAGGTCTTGGATGACCACCAGGCAGAGTAGAGGAAGGCAGATAGTGCAGCAGTCCCCTGTGGACACCCCACTCAGTAACAGATATACCATTGGGTACTGTTGGGGAAGATGATTGCGTAGGGGAAAGCAGTGGCAGCCAACTTCATGGCACCATGGATGGGTCTGCTGCACAACAGGGGAGGAGGAAGAATGTCAGGGCTATAGTGGTGAGCGATTCAACTATAAGGGGAACAGACAGGCAATTCCAAGGCCGTAAAAGAGACTCCGGGATGGTATTTTGCCTCCCTGGTACCAGGGACAAGGAGGTCATTGAATGACTGTAGGGCATATTGAAGGAGGAGGACAAACAGGCAGATATCGTGGTACATATTGGGTCCAATGATATAGCCAGAAAAAGGGATGAGGTCCTGAAAGCAGAATTTAGGGAGCTAGGAGGTAGATTTAAAAACTGAACCCAGTGTTAAGGGCCAGGGTTTAGAGAACACCAAAGTATATCCTGGAGTTCACCTGACCTACAACTGTTTATAGATTTTGGTTATGAGGAGCATAAGGGCCTACCTTTCAGGTTTTATTCAACAGAGCCCTTAAGCACTTTTAATCAAAAACAAAGTTTATTCTATAAATTCAGTTAACATTTTTATAAACACACAGTAAGTATTTTTATCAACTACAAACATAAATACCTCACACAGCTACAGTTCTCTCCATATTTAACCCTTAATAACTTCCCTTTCAACTGTTTCAATTTGATAATAACATCCAATAAACCTAACAAACCCTTTTACCAAAACAGTAGGTTTGAGTTCTTTCCAGAAAACAGTTTTCACTTTTAAATTATGTGATCTGGACACATTTTAACGTGCAGTGAGAGGGGAAGCCTTCTTTGTCTGAATCCAGCTTCCAACAGTGTAAACCGAAATTAAAACTAAGAGCCACAGCCAGATCCCAGCTCAAAACGAAAGTAAAAGCCAGAGCCACAGCCCAGCTCCACCCCCACAATGGCATCACTGAAGCCATTTGAGAAGACAATACATTCCTTCGAGGTACACTCCCATGACACCAGAAGGTAGTAATCTCAAGATTACTTCCAGTGCCACGTGCTAGTGAGTATAGAAATAGGAGGTTAGTCCAGATGATTGTGTGGCTGGAGAAACGGTGTAGAAGGGAGGACATTAGATTTCTGCGGCATTGGGACCATTTTTGGGTCTGGTGGAACCTGTACAAGGTGGACAGTTTGCACCTGAACTGAAATGGGACCAGTAATCTTGCAGGAAGGTTTGCTAGTGCTGTTGGAAGGGTTTAAACCGATTTGGCATGGGTCTGTGCTCCTGAGAGAAGATTCAGCAGCGACAGATGCACAGCCAAAATTAGAGGAACCATCAAGTTAGTCAGGAAGGCAAAAAATGTCTAGACCAGTTAAGTCACAACTGAGTTTGGCAAGATTGGATGGGATTTATTTTAATGCGAGCAGCCTGACAAACAAGGCAGATGAATTGCGGGCATAAATTAAAACATGGGAGTATGATGTCATTGCTGTCACTGAGACACAATTGAGAAAGGGGCAGGATTGGCAGTTCAACATTCCAGGACACAGGATCTTCAGGCGAGATAGGGAAGGAGGTAAAAGAGGAAGGTGGTGTCATAATTTTGATCAAGGAATTAATTACAGCAGTAAGGAGGGGGGACAATTCTCTTCAACTGAAGCCATACGAGTAGAACTTAAAAACCAAAAAAGGGCAATTACATTGCTGGGAGTGTTCTACAGGCCCCCTAATAGCCTGAGAGAAACAGAAGAACAGATATGTAGGCACATTTCAGAGAAGTGTAAATGTAATAGGGTAGTGATAATGGGGGATTTCATCTTCCCCAATATTAACTGGGGTAGTCATAGTGTAAAAGAAAAATCTTTTAAGCCAATATGTAGAAGGACCTAGAACAGAGGGGGCAGTCGCTAACAAAACTGAGCAAGTGGTTGAAGCATCAGTGGAGGAACATTTTGCAGACAATGATCATATCTCCATTAGATTCAAGATTGTTATGAAAATGGACAAGGGTAGGCCAGAAATCAAAGTTGTAAACTGGCGGAAGGCCAATTTCAATAAGATCAGATATGATTTGGCCAGAGTGGACTGGGAGCAGACAATTTTATGTAAATCTGTGACAGAACAGTGGGAAGCATTCAAGAAGAAATAGGAAGAGTGAAGAGCCAACATTTTCCAATCAAGAAAAAAGGACCTACAAATCCAGTGAACTCTGAATATCGAGGGATCTATAGCATCGTAGAGGAGAAAAAAGGAGACTTATGGCCGATATTGAGGACTCAATGCAGCAGAAGCCCTAGAAGGCATATAGATTGTGAAAGAGGGAACTTAAAAAATATTAGGAGAGCAAAAAAAGGAGACATGAATAGGATAAATGGCAGGTAATATAAAGGAAAATCCTGAGTTGTTTTACAAGGGCAGCATGGTAGCACAGTGGGTAGCACTGTTGCTTCACAATGCCAGGGTCCCAGGTTCGATTCCCGGCTTGGGTCATTGCCTGTGTGGAGTCTGCACGTTCTCCCTGTGTCTGCGTGGGTTTCCTCCAGGTACTCCAGTTTCCTCCCACAAGTCCCGAAAGACGTGCTGTTTGGGGAATTGGATATTCTGAATTCTCCTTCTGTGTACCTTAACAGGCGCCGGATTGTGGCGACTAGGGGCTTTTCAAAGTAACTTAATTGCAGTGTTAATGTAAGCCTACATTAAGGGTAAAAGGATAACTGGAAAAAGAGTAGGGCCCATTAAGGGCTACAGTGGTCATTTGTGCATAGAGCAGAAGGGTGTAGTTAGGATTCTAAATGAATACTTTGTGTCAGTGTTCACTTGTGAGAGGGACATTGTGGATTTAGAGATCAGGGAGGACTGTAATAAAATTAAAGAAATTAACATAGAGTGGAGGTTGAGTGCCGTGGGAGGCTTAAAAGTAGACAAATCTCCAGAACCTGATGAAATGTAACCCAGGCTGAGAAGGAAATAGTAGGGGCACTGGCAATAATTTTCAATTCCTCTCTGGCCACAGTAGAGGTACCAGAGGACTGGAGGATATCCAATATCGCACCGTTAATCAAGAAAGGATAAATCAGGAAACTACAGGGCAGTCAGTCTAACCTCACTGGTGGGGAAACTATTGAAAGCAATTCCGAGACAGAATTAATCTGCATTTGGAGAGGCAGGGGTTAATTAAGAACAAGCAGCATGGTTTTGTTAAGGGGGCATGTCTTACCAACTCGGTTGAATTTTTCGAAGAGGTGACCAGGTGTGTAGATGAGGAAAATACTTTTGACATAGTCTATTTGGACTTCAGCAAGGCTTTTGATAAGGTCTCACATGGGAGACTGGTAGCAAAGGAACCATGGGTTCCACGGACATTTGGCAAATTGGATCCAAAACTGGTTGACTGGCAGGAAGCAGAGGGTGGTGGTCGAGGGGTGTTTTTCTGACTGGACGCGGTGTCCAGTGGGGTCCCACAGGGATCGTTGTTGCGGCCCTTTCGGTTTGTGTTTTATAGAAATTATTTAGATATGAATGCAGGAGGGTTGATCAGCAAGTTGGCAGATGATACTAAAATTGGTGGGGTGGTAAATAGTGAGGAGGATAGCCTTCAATTTCAAGAGAATATAGATAGGCTGATCAGATGGGCTGATCAAATGGAATTCAATCCAGCTAAGTGTGAGGTGATGCACTTGGGCAGGACAAACAAGGCAAGGACCTGGGAAGCACCAAGGATCAGTGGGATCTGATGTGCCTGTACACCGAGTCCCTTAAGGTAGCAGAGTAGGTGGATATAATGGTTAAGATGACCTCTGGTATACTTGTCTTTATTAGCTGAGGCATAGAGTTTAAGAACTAGGAAGTTATGCTGAAACTGTGCAAAGCATTGGTTAGGCCATTGGTATTGTGTGCAGTTCTGGAATCCACATTATAGGCGGGGTGTGATAGCACTAGAAAGGGTGCAAAGGAAATTTACCAGGATGTTGCCAGGGCTGGACAGTTTTAGTCATGAAGAGAGTTTGGATAGACATGGATTGTTTTCTATGGAGCAGATATGACTTGGGGGGGGGGGGGGGGGGGGGGGGGGGGCATGATTGAGATGTATAACATTATGAGGGGCATAGATAGACGGAATAAACATTTTCCCTAGGTGGTTGTTTTTGACTGACATAGAGGTGATTGGCCAAAGGGCCTTTTCTGCGCTCTATGGCTTTATGACTCTAATCCTTTAAGACATGGAATGCTTTATGTCCCCTGAGAAGGTGGGCATTCTGTGTCAATGTCTCATCCTAAAGAGAACACTGCCAACAGGGCATTACTCCCTCAGTAAGACACTGAACATTAACCCAGGTTATGTACCCTAGTCTTAAATCAGAATTAAACCCACAACCTCCCCAGGTGAGAGCGCTAGTACTAAACCAATGTCAATGATGGATATTAGTCTGGTGTGAATAGAACACATTTCTCCCTTTCTTTAGCTCTGAAGAGGAGTTATGTGGACTCGAATCATTAACTTGATTTTCTCTCCCCACAGGTGCTGCCAGACATGCTGAGTTTTTCCCAAGTTTCTAGTTTTGTTTCAAATTCCAGCAACCGCATTATTTTGCTTTTATTGAATTATTCCATTTGATTTATGAAAGGCAAAAGATTTGAGAGCATATTAAAATACTAAATTAAGATGTCTACATAAGTGTGACTAATTCCAACTGATTTGACTTGAAAGGAACTGTCGTCATCTAAATGGGGAACATTCAATGGGTTCCAACCCTCGAAAAGTGAGCTCCACTATAACATTGCCACATTGCTCACCAGGTGAAAGCCTCTGCTACATTTAGCATTATATTTGCTACAATGTCAACTTCTGTTATCCAGTTTTTCCTTGTTTAAATGTAAATTTCATTGCTTTCTTTCCCCCACAAAACAAACTAACTGACTGATGTGATCAGTGTTGGGATGACATTATTGTGTCATGGTGCACTGTTCATTAGGTTTTAAGACAATTCACTCGACAGCCAACTTTAAACACGCTACAATCGATTAACTCAGATATGGTACTGTATTGATAAATATTGATAGAGTGAGACAGGGGCAATTTAAGCATTAGGAAGTAAACATGGAACAAAGGAAGTGGATTAAGACTTAAAATTTATACTATGAACTGGGAAGGGGATCTTGTTCCAGGAGACTGCAAAAATCAGCAAAGCTCTGCCATGAAAGCCTGAGCCTCTGAAGCACTGGCGCTCACACATGTCGAGAGAGATAATCTTCAGCATGTAGACCGTGTTGAGGTCTTGTCTCCTTAAAACTAGATCTCAATGGGATGCACGGTGGTGCAGTGGTTAGCACTGCTGCCTCACGGAGCCAAGGACCCGGGTCACTGGCCGTGTGGCGATGGCACATTCTCCCTGTGTCTGTGTGGGTCTCACCCCCACAACCCAAAGATTTGCAGGGTAGGTGCATTGGCCAACTAAATTGTCCCTTAATTAGAATTTTTCTTTAAAAAAATCTAGATCTCCCCTTTGCTCAAAGGATCATGTGGCTGAGAAGGCGGCAGCAGATTTTCATAAACTACTCCCATGCCATGGCAATGGGGGCGGCAAGGGAATGGCAGCTGAAGGTTTGATGTGTGAGTCAGGTGAAGTGATTTCCAAGATGTTGGCAATCACCTGTCAAGCAGCAGAAGACCTGAGAAGTGCTTACAACAGCAGCAGCAGCCTCTCATTGGGGAGCTCTTCTGTTTCATGTATGAAAGGCTTCACAGCTTTGAAGTAGCTCTCCTCACCGTGTCCTCACCATAATGACCCTCGCAAGCTGCACACAGCTCACAAAATACATACTCTGCCTGTTAAATCCAGAACACATGGTTAAAACTGAAATGAATTGCTTGTTATAATATTTAAGCACTTTACCCAGCAGGTGCGTGGGGGCTCCCAACAGACCTTCAAAACACCCAAGTGAAATTAGAAGTGTGCGGTATGATGATAGAATCCTAACATAACTTTGAGAATTTAACACTCCGGCAAGCATCTAGGCCTCCCCTTACCTGCAACAAATTCCACCCCACAAGCTCAAAATCCCATATGACAAGCTGTGAAATTTAATTCAATAAATCTTGTAACCTGTGGACTGGCAGCTGATAAAATCACCATGGAAGTGGTCAATTGTTGTAAAAGCCCATATCTTTCAAAGAGACACATTGCACCAATCTGGCCTGGCTGACATGTGATACCAGACCCACAATATGTGATTGGCTGTTAATGTCATCAGGGTAATGAGAGATGCGCAATAAATATTGCTGAGCCTTTGTTATCCAATTTATAGAAGACTCATTTCTCTTGGGTTCAGCTTTTTTGGTCATTAACTGCACTGCTTCCAGGAATTGCAAGTCTCCCATCTGTCTCAGCAAACAGTTCCAGCCGTATTCAAAGTACAGTCTGACTAACCAACTGCACAGTTTGACCATGGCCATGTCTGACTTAAGTACAACTGTTTTGACTACATAGTTCAATATTTGATTAGCTCTGCTGATTGTTGTTCTGCATTGATATGACATTTATAATGTTCTCTTCTCCCAAGACTTCGGATTTTCTTTTTCAGTTGTAGCCATCTGGGATGGCCACTTACAATAAGGAACAGGGAAGGTTTCAAGGCATAACGGGGAAAATGGGCAATGTGAGATTCAGGCAGGCTCAGAGCCTGAATGTGTATTTGTGAGTGAGGAATCCAGACGGTATCGAAACCCCCAACTGTTTAGCATTTGATGGCCCACCTCCGCCAAAGGACTGATACTTGAGCGACCGATACAACCCCAGACATTTTGGCGCCACTGTCTGTACTCAGGAAGAGTAAACAACAGGGTCAATGACCGCTTAGGACACACCCAGCCATCAAGGCATCCGTCCCTTTACTGGTTTGAATCGAACACAGTGATCAGGAATTACCCAATTAGTGGGGTCCAAACTGAAGGACCGCCCAAAGGAGCGCGAAAAGCCCCAAGGATAAAAAGAGAGACCACCAAGTGTTCGGCCTCTCTTGGACCTGGCGCTCTTGCAACATCTACTTCCAAGTGCAGCACCACCAGAAGCAAGGTCAAGTTCAACGCCCACACCAGGCGGATGAGCCCAGCTTAGCAGCAGTTACTTCTACAGACCCGATAGATACAGATCCGAACAACGGCCATTGTTCCTCTGACCTAAGCCAGTTGCCTGAAGTTAAGTACAGGTTGTCATAGTTGATAGGTGTAGTTTAACTAGTAGTATTTATGTTGCATAATTAATTGTGTGTGTAAATAAAGTACCCTTGATCTTGAATCAACTAACTGGTGTTTGGCTCTTTGATCGATATCCGGTTGAACCTTGTGGTGGTATCATTTGATACCTGCCGATTCTGAGCAATATAATATTGATATCCAAAGAAAGAAGGGCAACCTCATTGACCGCCATATTTACAGTAGGTAAATAAGGCAACACAGTCTACTATTTCAACACTGTGTGAATTTCCACATTTTGTTGTTTTCCTCTGTAATGCAGCAGTTCCATTGCTCTTCCTAGTTTGGCATCAACAAACCTGATCACTTTGCATTGAATTTCTATGTTCAGTTCATTTGTCCAAATGAAAAATAACAATTATACGGCACTCTGGATCTGGCACTTGGCATTTCCCTTACCGCAACATAGCTCTTCCAATGAGCAAGATGTCTTATTCTCAATTTACCTTTCTTCTGAGAAATTTGTTCCTGTTTACCCAACATGTAAATTTGTTAAATATATATGTCTAAATCGACTGCCTCATCTTATTTACTTCCTCATGGTGTGGAAATTGTTGTTCACAAAATGTTTATCCTGAATTTTATGTCCGAAATCATTATTGAGTTAAGATTTTCATCATAATGGTTCCTAATAATGGTTAGATTAAAAGGTCAATGTATCATTGAGGGAGTGCCATACTGTTGGAGGTGCTGTCTTTCAGATGAAGCTTTCACTATATTCAAGTAGAAATAAAATATCCTAATGAACTATTGAAAGAAAAGTAACCATGTTCTCCTTGTGTCAACCAATATTTGTGTAAACAATACCACCAAAATAGATTAACGACTCATTTATCACCATGTTTGTGGTACCTCATATGCAAAAAGGCTGCTTATATATGGACAAGTTTGCTTACAAATTGAAATTTCCTATTCCCTCAATCAATTTTCATCCTACAAGTTTCAGAGCACCAAAATTCAAAGTGGCGAATAAATAATCACCAATTTCTGATTTGAATTTTTCAAGGATCTTTGCCCGTAGGTGTTCTCGCAATGACATTAATACTAATGTGGGAGGACTTTAACAGTTCATCCTGTGGGGAAACATCGAATCAGAGAGAGCAACTTCTGGGTTTTTATATTTAACTGCATATGGGTGGGCTCCACAAATTGCTGTCCGTTTCCGAGGAGTAATGATGGAGAACGCTTGACAATTTTGAGTTCATTGCGCAAAACCTGGAAACCTCAGGACCCAGCCCGGGTTGGATTTCGGATCTTGCCAGTTTGCGGAAAGGGTCCCGAGGCATTTCACAGCATCTGTAGGGTGATTAGATCAGGGCTGACAACGATCAAGTCTAAGGCAGCCAGATTGAAGTTGGATAGGGTTTTGGTTAGGCCACAACTCAACTGTACTTACTTTGTGTCACTCGAACACGAGAGAAACACTCAAGATGGAAGCTGTGCAGATAAGAGCAACCCCCCCGGAACTTTTCCGAGCTGTGGCGGGCGGGCTCAATGATCGTTCCTCCAACCACTGGGAGCGCGGGAAACGACAGGTGTGCGAAGCGGATAACTACCCGGGACTCCACCGCGCCGATGCAGCAACTCCCTGAACTAGCCAAGCAAGGAGTTTCACTCATTTAATAGGGTTTCAAATTCTCCCACGGTCCACTATGTTGCACAGCCGCATTTGAAGTTCTGTACTGCAAAATCTGTGCCATCTGTAGGTAAATTGATGCCACGGGAATAATTTTAGTTTAATGTAATTATAGTGTAGATACCAAATCCACTATGACTGGGCCAACACTTGCACTGGAGGCTTCAACTCTAATTCTAGCTCCATAACCTTAAGACCTTTCCTTTATTATAAATTACTAAAAAAACAGGTAACTTAAATCCATTTTTTAAAAATACCTTACAATTAATACATATTTCCTTTATATAGGAGCTAGGTATAGGGATCTCAAATTATGTTGTATTACCATGGATATATTTGTGAGAGCATATCTCATAATTGAGGCTCATTATTGAGTGCAAGTAAAAAAATCATACGTTTCCAAAGAGTAAACAAATAAAATGTTAACAGGTACTAAGTACAGCGCATACATCTGCAGAACACCCTGAGTTAACTTAAAAGTTAAACTACATTTTGACATTTGTGCATTTTTAGTTGATCTTTTTTCCCCATAAAACGTGCCAATAGAATTTACAATCAGGTGTACTTCATTATTCCAGATACATTACAAATTTCATATAATGTTAGAGATCTGGATCTCTTTGGACTGTGGTTAATCTACATCCAACAACTCTGCTGACAGTTTGACAGTTGTGACAAATTCCACCACAACAGCTGTGAAAAATCCACAACATTCTAAATCAAACAACCCACAGCATTATAAAACAGAGTCAATTTACCTGTTAGGAAACCAGACCAGACCCCAATTTTTGTTTGGATTCTGGATGAGAAACCCCAGAGAATTTGCAATTTGTATAACTATAAGGAAAGGATACTTCACCCCAGCTGTGATGTCTCAGACCAAAAGGTATCTTTTATGTTAAAACAAACTTTGATTTAAACTCAGAATTAACCACATTAACACTAAAGAAATAACTTTACAATTAACAATTAAACAGTTCTTAAATAAAAAGAAAAAAAAAACATTCACTCACTACCTCCACCTGCCACTGTATATATTCCAACAAAGTAACCCAATACAGTTCAACATCCACTCATAAATAAAGTTAGCCATCAGGGTTATTTGCGATTCTCTGTGCAGATCTTTGGAGAGAGACCCTTTCAGGAACAGCCTGAAAATCCTTCTGCCTTGACAGACTAGAATTCTATAGCTAAACTGCCAAAACTACAGACAGACCTGGCTCCCCCATTAATTACATCATCTGTATCCCACTAAGATGTCCCATGACCTGCTTAGCTAGGACTAAACAATCCCTCATTAATTATCTACACCCCAGGGAACCTCATTTCTATAATTATTCCATTGGCCATCCATATGTAAACAAGTAAATGGTTAAAATAAATGGTTACCGCGCCTTTACGACTCCGTAAATCACATCTTTAGCAGACATACTGCTTGTATGTATTTGAACCCAGGGTTCTTAATAACATTACGACAACAAAATGTAATATGTAACAATTTCCTACATTAAACACACACACCATCTCCCAATGTTAATGGATCCTTTAAAATGTTCCAGGGTCTGCAACCTCAGTAAAATCTAATCAGTCGTTTAGGTGATCTGAGCACCATGTTTCATAGAGAGCCATCCTAAGTTTTTTGGCATACACGTTTGCAGGCAAGCATTATCTCCACACCTCTTACCCCCTCCCCTTCCACCTCTCAATGGCAGAAGTAGTCACAACTGGTCAATTCCTCAGACTATTTAATTATCGCTAGGTCACAGATTGATTTCTGGATTATGAAGTGGCTTCAAAGTGCTAACACTTCATGAGCGTTCAGAATATTTATAAGGTAAATTAAAATAAACTTTGGACTCAACCTTTGTAAGTAGAGGAAGGAAACAGTCCGTATGTCTCGATTGTTGTGAGTAACTTAAGACTAAGAGGCTTACCTACACAAAATCTGGAGGCTTTATTTGTTATGCTAAGTGAGATTGTGATTATAAGTATTAATTACTTTAATTAGACTTAATTTAGTATTTATAAATTACATTTAATTAGGTTAATTAGAAAATGGACACTTGCCAGTATTTAAAAAGCTTTAAATCTTCTCTTCTTAAAAGGTTACTCTGCCTACAAAATGGAAAGTGGCATTATCTAGAGTTAAAAGTATTATACATGTACAAATTGGATAAATTGCAGAATAAGATTTCCTGTGTAACTCAATCACCACAAATGCCTAATATGCAAGCAAATAATATATTTACTACATTCCATTTCAGATTCACGCATGCTTGATCTAACCATACTATTCCAATGTACCAACACTTAATAAGCATGATTTCTAAACTACGTATGAAGTGGTGCTCAATTACATGATTTGAAAGGGAAAATATATTTCTTTGGAATTCTCTCAATGTCAACATTTTTTGAAGGAGATAGAAGCTGGGATTTAGCTGCCACAGAGTAAGTACTGATTGGGTCCAGGTTTGCACAGGAAGACAACGGGACTGTGGCAGCATTCTTCCCAGCAGCAGCTAATTAAGACGGCGCCACCTGGATTGCCATTCGATGGAGGGCGGTGGGCTACCGTCTCCACAAGGCTATTCCAATCAGAGGGTCGGCAGAGACACACCCTGGGCCAGGTTGGCCCCAGCAATCAAAGGGGTAACCCCTCTGGCGGCAGCACTGCGGCTGCAGGACTGACCACTGCTACCAGGGCCCTTCTTTAGTGTAGGGAGGCTCTGAAAAACTCCTCTGTCTCTCTTACCCTCCCACCACCCCCTACTCCCCTCAGCTCCACCACCCAATCCAGGAAAGCTGCTGGGAGGCTGCTTCCATGCACAATGGGGAGCGATGACACTGCAGGCAAAATGCTGGCGGACCTTGAAAATTGTCAGTGGTGGATGGGCCACTATCACTCCTGCCATTGTGGCAGAAACATGGGCTTCCATTCCGACATCTTTCATCACCAGTTTCCCACCTCTTTGATCTTTCAGCTTGATTCCAATGTGCTGCTTAAATGTCAGAATACAATAATATTCTACACCAGTGAGTTCGTGGTTGAAACAATAGACTATTCTTGATGTCAGTGGAATGGAATTTCATAACAGCTCAAAATGGATGAGTGATACGTAAAGGGTGCAATTTAACGGAAAAGTTTCTAAGTGAGGTAGTGAGTGGGAACTTCCGTGAGCTTCCCGAGACTCGGCCCAGTGAGGGTGAAACCACAATAAAATGTTAATTGGTCCACTTAACAAGGCCCCATGGGCTTCTCGGCATAAAGGATGGTCCTGCCGGCTGATTCGCCGGGACCGCGTTCGCCAGCCCCCTGCTGACAAAGGAGAACAGCACTTAAACCAATTCTGCTCAACCGACCCCACTCAGCTCGCAGCCCTGCATCCAAGACACCCAGCCCCACAATTTGGGAATGCAGACGTGAGCAGATTACTTAAAGCAGTCAAGGCCTAATGGGATGTCCTGTTCCCCAGAGGGTCAGCCACAGAGCAGCCAGTGCCGACTAGGAGGAAGTGGCAGCAGCCATTGTCTTGGGGAGCATGACCAGGTGTCCTGGCATCCAGAGGCCACCACGATCTCACTGGTGTAGAATATTATTGTATCATTTTGGGGTATTCTATACAACATGGCAGATCCCAGGTTACCTCTAACTAGCAGGTCAAAAATATAATTTACTCTCTCTACCAAGGGACCACTGAGGGATTTGACTAATAGGGACATGGTTGACATTTTAGCAGCACATTAGAATCGGGCCACTCAGGTGAATTGGTACCGGACCTCCGACTCCTCGATTGGTGGAGTCCCAGTAGCTATGGTCACAGGAGATGGCGCCGGCAACATGTGGCACCAAGGTCAACACTCCTCGGGTGGTGACCGCAGTGGAGAGCCTGGTGCACGACGTCGGCAGCATGAGTGGAGATATCGAAAGCATGGCTCAGTCGGTGACCACCATGGCTGAGCGCCTCCACAGCGTGACTCAGTCGCTGGGGGGCATCACCCAGTAACAGGTGGACCTTGATGAGGCGCTGCAGATAGTGTCCCAGTCTCAGGGGACATATGTAGGTGCATCCTGGGGACCCATGTCGGTGCAATGGTAGAGAACCGAAGGCCAAGCACGTTGAGGATCGCTGAGAGGGCACTTTGGGAGGGTGCGTTGGCGGGATGGGGAAAGGGTGGGAGTGGAAAGAGGGTCTGGGGAGAATGGCACTACATCAGGACAGTGGGAAAGTTGGGGACACTTCCGTTAATGATTAAAATCTATTGACCTTGACCAATATGGCTGAGCATGGACCCTCGCCGCTCCTGCCTGTAATCCATTCTCTCACAGATCCTATAGGCACTCCCCGGGATTGTTTTCCTGCCTACCCACCCCTCGTCTGGCACCTCCTCATCATATATATAACATACAGTACAGAAGAAGGCCACTCAGCCCATCGAGTTGCACCAACCCACTTAAGCTCTCACTTCCACCCTCAGCCTGTAACCCAATAACCCCTCCTAACCTTTTTGGTCAATAAGGACAATTTATCATGGACAATCCACCTAACCTCCATGTCTTTGGACTGCGGGTGGAAACTGGAGCACTCGGAGGAAACCCACGCAGACACGGGGAGAAAGTGCAAACTCCGCACAGACAGTGACCCAGCGGGGAAACAAACCTGGGACCCTGGCGCTGTGAAGCCACGGTGCTATCCACTTGTGCTACCCATGCCCTCCTGCTGGCATCCTTGTCCTCCTGCTCATAGGATGCCACGTATTCCTCCTGGAATACATATTCCTCCCGCTCTACCTCCAGCATGACGCACCGCTGCTGGTCCAGGTTGTGAAGGTCACAGCAAACCACCACAAAGCGGGCAACCACCTGGGGAGTGTACTGCAGGGCATTACCAGAGCAGTTGAGACATCGGAACCGCAGTTTGATTAGTCCGATGCATCGCTCAATGAAAGACCGGGTGGTCACATGGGCCTTGTTGTATCGGATCTCCACATCAGTCTCCGCACTGGTGGCATGAGCCAGATTCTAAGTGGGCCACCTATTAGCCCCGGGACCTGGGGTATCCCCTCGATGACAGAGAATCCTGCTGCACGGGCATCTTGTTGGGTCTCCTCCATATCAAAGTTTATATTGTTTTCTGCCTGGGAAAACAAGGCATCCATGACTTCAAGGATGCACCTGTGGGCTGCAGCTTGGGAGATGCCACATAAGTCCCCGCTCGAACCCTGGAATGATTCTGAGGCATAGAAGTCCAGGGCTGCGGTGATCTTAACGGCCACAGAGAGCAGGTGTCCTCCTCCTCCATGTTGTGCCACGTCTGTGAGGATATAGCACAGGTGCCGCACTGTCATCTTGTTGAGGCGGAGCCTTCTGCGGCATGCACTGTTCATCATTAGTTTGAAAGACCACTGGCACTGTACACCTTGGGCCACCGTGGGCCTCCCTCCCTGGGTCCCTTCCTGGCCTGATGGGTGGCCTGGTCCTCAGGGTGTGGGGCGGGCCCTTGCACATGGGCCGCCGCCTCAAACCTCTGGCAATGCTGCTGCCACCGCCTCCCCTGGTGTCAGGCTGCCTGGCCTGCAAGCAGCACCACTAGGGAAAGTTCCGCGGGGTCAAAGATATTGTCCATCCGTGTAATCTTTGTAAGGAATTGGGAGAGGGTGTGAGACTGACAACCTTCCACCCTGGGACCTTCTAACTCCCGTATCACTAATCCCCCCCCACCCCCTGCCATCCGACATGCCCTGCCCTCGCACCCCCAACAGCAGCGGGGTATCTCTGGTCATCGGACCCCACACCCTGTACCTTAGACGGCCACACATAACATTACCTGGACCAGGCGCAGGTCCCCTCCCCGGTGCAGTCACCCACCCTTCGGTGGTGGAGATATCCCCGATGCTGGGGCACAGCACCTGGCTGTTTGGATGTTGGCCGTTGCATCAATGGTGTTGCTTCCTGCAGTCTCCAGGCAGCAAGGTCTGATTGTGATGCTAGCCAATAACCCCCACATGCTACATGGCATGCCGACCCACAGGAATCCACTTGGGAGATGTGAGGTCCTCACTTAACCAAGACTGCCAATTTCCAATTAGCAATAGATTCCAGAGGCCTCCACAGTCAGTGTTATGGGTGTTTGAGGGGGCAGGCTGGCTGGGGTTGCCCCAGAACGGGACCAAACAGTCCAGGGGTTGGCATGGTGGGCCTGTAGGCACTGGTGCACCCACCTCCCCAGCAGAGGCCATGGGCGGCCAACCCACCTCCTGCTCTGCAACTACCCCCTCCCCCAATGGCAGATCACCCTGCCCCAGGGCTCCCCCACCCCTCTCCGAGCACCAGCGTAGCAACCCAAGTGCCCCGGCCTTTATGCCAGTGAACTAAGATGGCTACTCACCTCCTCAGGTCCCTGTAGCAGCCTTTCCGCCAGCTTTACATTTTTATAAAGGAGTGTACCACGTGACCACTTGCTATGGAGGCCGTTAGATGAAGGGAGGCTGTTAGATAGAGGGTCGCTCCTGTTAATTGTGTGGAGCTTGGGTTTAAATGGTGATTATTGGTTTCTCACCACACGACAGCGGGATCCTGATTTCACCAACATGAGTGGGCCGGTTAGATTGCAAACAGATCGCACCCGGCCGGGTTCTCGTTTTTGGACTCTCCCGCGATTCAACAACTTCATTGCGCTCTCGCTTCAGCAGAACGCAGCCATAAAATTGGGCCCAATGTCACCCTTCTCAATGAATTTATCTAAAATCTCAATATGAGATTGAACATGTGATTCAAGTTAATAAAAATGAGCGGTTAAAAACGGTCCAGTAGGATATGCTTTGTCCTTGATACTTGTGTTTGAAAAGGAGAAAACCGATTTCTAAAGTGCAGGGGAAGGTAGCAGCACATTTAACAACTTTTGTGGAAGTGATAGGAAGAGTCGTTCTGCTTCAGTATTTTCTGCTCTGGTTCAGATTGCATTGCCAAATGGGTAACTGTGGTACTTGCAGATATAAAAATTAGAAATCTGGAGCTTCAATTTCTCTGAATTCGAACAAAGCATGAAGTCTCTTGACAAACTCTATGCAATTAACAGGATAGCTACAATTCAAGGGTATAATTTACCTTTTTGGGAGTGTGTACATATGATTCAGTTCTTTCCAGATGCACTAATGGAAGCCATCATTAATAATTTAGGTTGCCTTTATCTAGTTTATGTTTCGCTTACATTAATCAATTTTATTCACCGGGGTAGCATCCTGCTTTCAGGCTAAAAATCCAATTGTGTACCTTTTCCAATGCATATATAAACTTTAGGCAGCATTTAACTGCATCTTCATTAATCCAAATAGATCTACTGTGTGTTCAGCTTGATTGTAAAGATTCTGGACAGAAATTGTGTTCACTAGGCAAATGTGAATCTGGGCGAGGACAGTACTGTGCTGAGCAGATCCATTTTAGCTTCTGATGTCATGGGGCTTAGAATGCAACGACATTCAGCCTTTTACTTAGCAAGTTTTGTTACAAAACAAATGAGATTTTCTAATGATTAGATGTAATTTTGATGCCAATGTAATTGGAAATTTTATATAAAGATGAACAATGGGGCCTCACGGTAGCATGGTGGTTAGCATCAATGCTTCACAGCTCCAGGGTCCCAGGTTCGATTCCCGGCTGGATCACTGTCTGTGTGGAGTCTGCACGTCCTCCCCGTGTGTGCGTGGGTTTCCTCCGGGTGCTCCGGTTTCCTCCCACAGTCCAAAAGATGTGCGGGGTAGGTGGATTGGCCATGCTAAATTGCCCGTAGTGCAAGGTTAATGGGGGGGATTGTTGGGTTACGGGTATGTGGGTTTAAGTAGGGTGATCATTGCTCGGCACAACATCGAGGGCCGAAGGGCCTGTTCTGTGCTGTACTGTTCTATGTTCTAATTTGTACTTGCAACCCAAATATGAATGAAGATTTTTATTTAAGTGAGAAGTCTAGGTGAAGGTAACCAATTACATTGTACTGTCAATGATGGAACTCTGACCTTGCTGTTGCGTGAAATGACTATTCACATTAAAGAAAATATAAGCAGTGATGATAATCAAATTCAAATTTATCGATTGATAATGGACTAAAGCAGGCAATCTGAGCCATCATGCCTGTGTCAGCTCTTTGGAAGAGTCATCCATTTTTAAACAAAATATTGTGTGCTGCAATCTTACATTTGTGGCAAGCTTAGTTATGAATAATCAAACTTCAAGTGCAACCTCCCAGTTTGTAAACTGAGGACGGACGTTGATTATTGTTACATGGCAAACCACGGAAAACCAAAATTTACCTTGCCAGATTTGAGAATGAGTTTATATGTTATACCAGGGATACACTGAATATGAATTGATTATTTATCAAGAGCACTGAGTTAAATAAATAGTGTGCAATCACCACAGCACATATTTGGGGGGAATTCAACCAAAATATTTTGGGTGGGTTTAGCAGTTTGTTGGGGCAGCACGGTAGCACACGTGGATAGCACTGTGGCTTCACAGCGCCAGGGTCCCAGGTTCGATTCCCTGCTGGGTCTCTGTCTGTGAGGAGTCTGCGTGGGTTTCCTCTGGGTGCTCCGGTTTCCTCCCACAGTCCAAAGACATGCAGGACAGGTGGATTGGCCACGATAAATTGCCCTTAGTGTCCAAAACGGTTAGGAGGGGTTATTGGGTTACGGGGATAGGGTGTAAGTGAGGGCTGAAGTGGGTCGGTGCAGACTTGATGGGCCGAATGGCCTCCTTCAACACTGTATGTTCTATGTTTCTCTCCAACTTTTTGGGTGAGACCCAAACCACTATTCAACCATACTTTGAGTCATTTTTAGGGCCTTGGGGAATTTCTCCCCAGTAAAACCCACACTTTTTTTCACCATTGGGGAGCTGAACTCGCCGGTAAGACTGGCTCCTCAGAGATTGGGCTGTCATTTTGAAAAAGTGCCATGGGGAGAAAGTGCAAACTCCAGTCACCCAAGGCCGGAATTGCACCCGGGTACCCAGCACTGTGAGGCAGCAGTGCTCACTACTGTGCCGCCCACAACATAGTCATTATCCCATTATTTAAATCTATCTGCCCAAATCTCTGTTTTTGGCATTCCATGGAACTTTAGTTGGAAAACTGGAAGGAACAATTATTAGATCGGGATTCACCATGTTGGGGGTCCTGACGTAATTTTCTACCCTTATCTCTTCAACACTACACCCCCAATTGCACCTCACCTCCCCCCACCGTCATCGCCAGCACTGACACAGTAGAAGTCAGGTGAATCCTGCCTCTGTTCTCTATTATTAAGAAATTATGTGGAGATGCCAGTGTTGGACTGGGGTGAGCACAGTAAGAAGTCTTACAACACCAGGTTAAAGTCCAACAGGTTTGTTTCAAACACGAGCTTTCGGAGCACTGCTCCTTCCTCAGGTGAATGGAGAGGTATGTTCCAGAAACATTTATATAGACAAAGTCAGAGATGCCGGACAATGTTTGGAATGCGAGCATTTGCGGGTAATCAAATCATTACAGATCCAGAGAGGGGGATAATCCCAGGTTAAAGAGGTGTGAATTGTCTCAAACCAGGACAGTTGGTAGGATTTTGCAAGTCCAGGCCAGATGGTGGGGGGTGAATGTAATGCGACATGAATCCAAGATCCCGGTTGAGGCCGCACTCATGCGTGCGGAACTTAGCTATAAGTTTTTGCTCGGCAATTCTGCGTCGTTCCGCGTCCTGAAGACCGCCTTGATTTGATTACCCGCAAATGCTCGCATTCCAAACATTGTCCGGCATCTCTGACTTTGTCTATATAAATGTTTCTGGACCATACCTCTCCATTCACCTGCGGAAGGAGCAGTGCTCCGAAAGCTCGTGTTTGAAACAAACCTGTTGGACTTTAACCTGGTGTTGTAAGACTTCTTACTGTATTATTAAGAAAAGCAGCTTTACATTAAATAATTTACCAACCATCATAGCCAGAAAAAAAGGTTTATTTTTAAATTAAATTTGACATCTCATTATGGAGTTCCCAGAGGGATAAGCTTCAATAAGTGGCCTTCACTGATACGGATAGATTTCAGAAAATAAATAAGCTAATGCATACAACTGTAAACATTCAGCTATTTTTTTCCCTAATTAATAATATAGTTCGAGGAAGGGAAATTTCCTGTGTGCTCTGACAAATGCTCTGGTGACAGGCGTTATCAAATTTCAGGTTTCAAGTAGTAAGAAATCGAACTTCCAGCCATTTGTCATTGATGAATAGAATCTCAATGCTTAGGTACTCAAATTCCAAGTTTTAATTTTACACCCAAAAATGAGACGAAAAGACTTCTGTATTTTGGATTGGAATTGGGATTTGTGTTATCATGGCCAATCCATCTAACCTGCACATCTTTGGACTGAATGCGGAAACCAGAGCACCCGGAGGAAACCCACGCAGATGTGGGGAGAAAGTTCAAACTCCACACAGTCACCCGAGGCCAGAATTGAACTTGGGTCCCTGGAGCAGTGAGGCAGCAGTGCTAACCACTGTGCCACCATGCTGTCCATCTCTCTATGGTTACTCAGTACACCATTGCAAAGAAGTTTGTGAAAGCTAAAACGGTAAAAGTAATCCAGTACAATTTATGAATAGGTTGGATAATTGAATACTTTTTTTTCTTTTTTTTTTATAAATTTAGATTACCCAATTATTTTTTCCAATTAGGGGGCAATTTAGTGCGGCCAATCCACCTACTCTGCACATTTTTTGGGTTGTGGGGGCGAAACCCACGCAGACACGGGGAGAATGTGCAAACTCCACACGGACAGTGACCCAGGGCCGGGATCGAACCTGGGACCTCAGCGCCGTGAGGCAGCTGTGCTAACCACTAGGCCACCGTGCTGCCCGATAATTGAATACTTAAGCGCAAAAGATAGTTATTTATCTTTGATTTTCCTCTCATAGAGCGAAACAAAACTTGCATTTTTAAAGTGACTTTTACAACCTCAGGCTGTCCCAAAACGCTTTAAAGCCAATGAAGTGCTTTTAAACAGTAATCATTGCTGAAATGTAGGAAATATGGCAGTCAATTCTACATACAGCAAGCTCCTACAAACAGCAATGTGATGGTGACCAGGAAAACTTTTTTTTCGAAGTGTTGAGGGATAAATAGTGACCAAGCCACCAGGGATAACTCCACTTCTCTCCTTCATTATGGTGACATGAACCCAACAGGAGGCGAGGCCTCGTTCTAATGCCTCATTCAAAAGATGTTACCTCCAAGAGTGCCACACTGCCTCAGTGGTGTAATGGAGTGTCAACCATAGTAGGTAGAGTGCTCTTTCGGAGAGCTGGTGCAGACTCAATGGGCCGAATGGCCTCCTTCTGCACTGTAGGGATTCTGTGGAACCCAGATGTAAGATATTTTTGAGGTTCCTATAAAAGTAATGGGTGACAGTTTATTTTTATTAATAGCTTCAGTTGTCTGGGTAATCAGTGTAAAACGTTATCCCTATGTTGCAAACCAATGATAATGCAAATTGCTTTTGGAGAAACACAGGACAGAATATTCCCACCTGGGGACTAGGTTCCGTGGAGTGTTCCTGTGCAGAGGCTGGTCGGGAAAACATGCCAAATCTTCCAACTCTGACCTCATTCATTATGCAGCAGGTGTTTTGCGCCATATTACATGGTGAAGCAGGCACAATGGTACATGGTGAAGCAGGCACAATGGCACATAGTCCGCCCTCTCCTATCAGAGTGCCATACTGAAAAGGTGTCTCACATGAAGAAGGAAGATGGACATCCTGAGAATGAAGATGGATCTCCAGGAACATTGAGGGCCCCCACTCCCTGCCCGGGCACCAAATTTAAAGTTCCACTGTGGAAGTTCTCCTCCCCCCCCCCCCCCGTTTCACCCCCTGTGGTGTTCCAGGATCCAGGGTTGCAATTGGACTCCATCCTGCACTCTGCAGGCAGCTCCAGGCATTGTTCAGGTCAGTCTAGACATCTGCATGCCAAGTTGTTCCAGACGTGTTTTACACCAGTGTGTTTTGCCGCTGGCGCCATGGAGAATAAGGCCTGGGTGGTCGACCCTTCATCTGCATCCCATCAGTGGGATGCAAATGAGTTTCACGCTGGCCTCCAGCGGGTTTCCTGATCCACCATGGCGGGCACCACCACAGGATCCTGCTGTAAATTCATGCTGATGTAAAACTGTTTTTTGGGCCTCCTGGCTAATTTTACAACCCTCTCCCTCCCCTACCCGCCCTTGAACCCGCCAGCAGGGATTGGGGGAATTTTTGCCCACAATAACAGTTTCAACAGCATATCAACTGAAAGACAAGTCTCCATCCCGCATCACTACAAATCCTCTGCGTGTCAGGAACAAAACAACACATCCCTGCTTACTCTGTTGCTGCTCCATCCCCACTATAATACTCATTGTACTGAACATTTCCTTTTCCAAAACAACCCAGAGCTGTTCCAATAACGGAAGCATTTTGTCACCTGAAAGCTTTACTGGAAGATCCACAGATTATTCTAAAGGATTGTGTACACCACCGAGAAAAAAACACAACTATAATCGTACTACTTACACTTAATAAGAAACAATTTGAAAATGAACAACATTACCCAAGCAAACGTATCAACAAGTATTGATTGTGATCATCAGTTTGCGTTTTTAATCAATGCTATCCGCTACCTTTACGTGTTTATGTTTTGATATTTGCTGAAGCATATTCATATGTTGTCTTTTACATACTGAGATGCAGATTTCCAAAGTTGGGGAAAAAGTATTCAACATGAAACATAGCAGTAACAATAACATGTGGCTAAGCATATGGACCAACCGAATCGATAATGGCCAGAATGCCTGAAATGGTTCGGTTCTGCGCAACCCAACAAAATTTTGCCTTTGGGAGTTTCAACCCAATCTGCATCACATTTAATAAATAGAAACCCCAGACAGTTAACAGAAAAAAACAACACGTGACAAAGCACTTAAGGCTTAAAATTTGGCGTTGCATTTATACATGAATACTCATATTTGAAACGCACCAAAGGGCTCCCAGTGTCCCATTCTCTTAACCTGATCCAAGTCACATTTTAAATTCTCATTCCAAAAGTTAGCAATAAATGGAATATATTGTTTAATAAAATGAAAATAATTTTTCATTTTGTTAATGTTTTATCGATATTTTAAATATGAATTAATACATGGTCTGTGGCTTCGCCTTGTGTATGGCTTAAGCCATAATTCTTCACTGCAGAACAGTAACTCTATAGTCTGGAATTCCTTGGGGTTAACCAGTAAATGTCATTGAATATTATATGCTGCTTGGAATCTTCAATTCGTGATTTTCCACTTTGATTTGTCATGCTTATTTTCTGAAATTTGAAACAACAACTCCTTTCCCCCAGTCTCTACTTCTCCATGGTGACCAGCAGGTCAGCAGATTGGATGTGCAACACTGTACATTTTCTCAGTTCTGAAATCAGCACAGTTTGATTGCATTATTTGTTGGAAGTCTCTCTCTTCACTATAATTTTACACATGAGCCCCAGAGTTACAGGCTTTTATTGGTGCTCCCAGGGCGGGGCAGTCCTCATTATCATCTGAGTAAATGTTAATGAAGATCGTCACACTTAATGGGTGAACAGTTATATTAGTTGGGAGGTTACCCTTCACCACTGACTGGGAAAACAAACATTTTACTGCCTTTCCATACAATGGTTCTGGATTTTGGACATGAAATATGAAGGGAAATATGAAATGCAGGGTCAGGGAAAATTCTGAAGATGGTATAAGAGCAAAAATAAAATCCTTGTTGATACAATTCTAAAAAGTAATTTGAATACCAATAAACAATAGAAACCTATTTTTGTCACAGTATCATCTATCAGAATAAAAGCAAGTGAACCTCTAGTCTGGCTTTAACAAAGCTATTCTAAAATTCTTATTGTGCTTGTCACCACAGTTTAAATTCTGGTACTTAAAGGATTATCATACGGGCACAGCACTGATGTATTGTAGAGATAATACCACCTTCTGTCTTTTAATCATGCCATGCCTGTGTGCACCTTCCTTAAATAGCATGAAAGATATTGAACAGAGACATTTTTCATAGTTAAATTTTGCTCAAGCTCAAATGGCAGCCTGCAATGAAAGATACCTTCCTGAAATCTATCAATGCCACATTTTATTGTTGGCTGCCATAGAAACTATGCAAATTCAGACAACAAGAGTTTTAAAGGTGGAATTTTGAAAAGAGAGTGTACTGCTGACAAAATAACTGAATCAAGTGCAAACATTTTGCATTGAACTGTGTGTTAAAAATCCTGAATGGATGCTAACTTACTTGTTTCTAGGTAGGGAACAACAATTGAATGATAAAGAGCTTTAGAATCTCTGCCCAATAAACAAGTTTATTTGGTGCCTCCCTTGATTCACATAAGACCCTTTATTGTTTCAATTTGATTTTCCTTTAAGATGTCAAGATTAGCACTGCTGATCCATTGTTTCATTTTCTTGATTTACAAAAACAAATGTCTTCTTTATATCAAGAGTATTTTAAGAAACCTTTTCCCTGTCTTTAAAGAAACCAATTTTAATGGCTTGCATGTATTTAGACAAATATACAATGACACACCTAAATAACAATTCTATTCACAACACACAAAACCAAACTGAAGAATCACCATCAGAAACACAATTTGATCTTAATGCAGTGATAGAAGTCAAATTTTCAAAGGCAATTTTGAAATCATTGTCAGCTCAATTATCTTATCAACACATTTCTAGTAGCTTCTCTGCTCAGAGTGAGAGACATTCACACAGAGATATATAATGATGAGCTGAGGCGCCTGCCTGGTTTCTAAGGGAGCAGCTCTTCAGCATCCCTCTACAAATCCTGCTTGTAACAGTAAATTCCACTCTTACCTTTTTGGGTCTCTTTCGCTTCTGACTGGTGCCATTGCACTTATCTCCACCGTCACTTTTCTGGGCTTCATCACTCATTGTTTTCTATTTGTGTTTTTTTGTTGTAAAGAACACTGCTCTCCCATCAAAATATCTCGACTGCACACACCAGACTGAGTGTTTTGTCACTTGCTGGAAGGAGGGGAGGGAGGAGGAGGAGTTGGGTGGGCAAGCATGATGACGTCTCCTTGGAAGCTGTAGTAACAAAGGTTAGCTGAATGTGCTGCCAAACTTTATTTAACCAATTATAATCAGTCTAGTGAATTATGCAGAAAGAGAACCGAGGACGAGAACATTTGGGCTACTCCACTTCATCTACCACTTCCTGCTTCTCAACTGCACCTGAAATAATTAAATTGTTTTTATACTCAGCGTGGAGAGCAAGAGAGAGGATCAAAGCAGTGCAACTATAAAATCAGCATGATGCTTTAGAGGATCAATGTTGTCAACTTTTCCCTGCAAATTTCTCTCTCATCATCCTCTCCTTAAAGCACCGTCTCTCTCCTGGGCCCTGTTTTGTGGACCCCATTAATTCTCTAGGATTTGCTCAATTGGCAATTCATCACGTATAAGCCTGGTTCCTCCTGTGGCCTCGTGGTACACTGAACTGATAATCTACAGACCTAGAGAAATGTGCTGGGATTCCAGGCTCGAATCCCACCGTGGTCTGTGGTCGAATTTTAATCTAACAGCGCCTTTAAACTTAGACAGCATTCGTAAACTATTGGATCGCTAGTACCATCACAACCAAGTCCAATCCAGTGAAAATCTGATGTCCTGCTCAGTATACATTTCGGCAGCGGTCACCACACGGTTGTCAGGAATTCCTGATTGATTTCCCTTTCCTAATTTGGGGACACGAAAGAAAATTGTTCCAATGGCTCTGAGCATCCAACTTGGCACAGGCAAGGGACAAAAGCAGTGCACTCAAGTCTACACGATTCAATGCCACACCAGACCTTTTATCTATTCAGCCTCTGGGGGAAGCTCATCCTGAGATTGCTAATGACATGATTGTAATTGCACATCAATCACATCTATCTCAGCAAATGTTATTTTTACATTAAAATTTTAAATAATTCTGCCAAAAGCACTGTTAACCAGAAAAATGGGTCAATGGAGTGAAAGATATACCAAAAAAACACTGCCCCAAAATAGAAGTAAGAACTTTATCTGGAATATCCAGTCCTGATCCTTATTTAGTGAACTCCAGTCAAAAGATCTGCCTATGTGGGTGGGAAGGAACAAATATGGTTTGATTGCAATGCCCTCAGGGCCAAATAGCCGACACTGTCATGGTGCACACCTGCATAAAGTCCACTTGGAAGAAGCTCTGTGAGGCCGTTAGAACATGTGTCTCAGTTCCCAGTACAAATTATTACTTTGAGGAGAGAAAACAGAAAAGCGAGACAAAAATAAAGGAGCCACCTGAGTGGTCTTAAGCATCTGGACTGGATGGACTCAAGTGAAATCATTCCATTCATAGGAAATAATTCCCTAAACTTAAGCTTAACACGGTGAAGTTCCCGAATACTCTTCTGAATGAATAGTACAGAAATTAGTATGTGATGACTAATACCTACATTGGTTGTTCCTCCACTGACATCTTACCTAAATGAAATTGGATTGGATTGGATTTGTTTATTGTACAGTGAAAGGTATAGTGAATAGTATTGTTTTGCTTTGATGTGTGTCTGGCTGACTGTCTTCCTGTCAGTGGCCCTCAGGTAACATTTGGGGGGGGGGGGGGGGGCAGATGCCAGTTTCAGGTGCCTGGCTGGGATGCTTAAATTGTGGACGCCACAAATTTGGCAGTTGGAACAACATCTGGACTGACTGTGTGAAGGCCATCCCATGTTAAGTTAGTATACTTTGTGACTTTTTAAATCCACTTCTATCCCATTATTTATGCTTAAGAGAACTTATTTGCTGGTTTGACTAGGTTTATTGTTTTTCTGAACCTGATAAAAGCGACTGAGGAGCAATCTTTGTCCCTTTTAATAACCACACACAGCTGCTGCTAACTCAAATCACTCATGCTGAAATGCTTATTTAATTCTGAGCCGACCAAAAGTACACATTTCTTTCAGTTAGTTTTAATAATAATTTGGATTTAACCGACTTAATGGCAGATGGCACTCCGTCATTTTTGTTGTCTTTCTTCCGTATGGATGGCTTGTTAATTAGTATAAAAGTCGGCAGCAAGACTGCAGCGAGGGTCTACTGAGATTTCCCTTATTCTTCCTAATGAGATGTTTCACCGGTTACCCAGGGCTCCATCATGCTGATGCAGCTGGCTGGCTTCAGCCAGACCAGAATAATATGAGGCCGCCCTGGTGTAAACAATGACTTGACAGAGATGCCACAAAGTTGCAAGCATACACGTACACACATGGCTCCCAGGTACCTTGTAATTATAGTGTTCTGTCAGATGCTGCATGGCTGTTACTATGGCAACTGGACTCCCTGCTGAAGTCAACTGACTGAATAGAATCCTCTGGGATTCCAAGAGGGCTGAGGAGAAAATTCACTGTTTACAAAGCTATGGAGAGAACCTGGTGCACACATCCAAACACACTGAAGAATCATCAGATGGTTCAAAATGTTAGTTTTAAATAGAATTCCTCGAGCTGTTAATATTGCCTGATATCAAATACCGAAATTTTCTTTTTAAAAAATACATTCATCCCAAATTTACACAGGGCGTGCTGGCCAGTACAGCGAGAAAAACAAGTCACAATCTGAACAGCGTAAATTCTATGAAATTTGTTGAGGTTCGTCAAAAAAGGCCCAAAATATGCACAACATCCACATTTTAAGGTTACTGTCATAATATACACACAGGTATATGATGGTGCACAGACAGGCAGTGATTGACACACAGAATGACCAATGAACACACAGAACACAGCAGCCAATCACCAGACAGGACACAACCACTATAAAGCCAGAGGGCACTAGTTTTCCCGCTCTCTTGGGTTCCAGCCTCTGAGACAGTCAGAGCCCGTGAGCAGCAACTAGAACATACACCATGTGGTAGTAAGATAGTCTGGTCAGGTTAGCCTCAGGTCTCCAGTCAAGTCAGCATAGTGTCAACCCACAGTTAAAGTATGTATGATAGTTAAGAGTTCAATAAAATCGAGTTGCATTTCTTCAAGTGTTGGAAGCCTGTCTCTCTCACTGCTGCAGTAAATGCAGTCCTCGCAGACCCAGCTTACCCAACACATTAGTTACCGGCGGCACACACCCTGAACATTTTTGACCCAAGGGGCAGGACTTTTCAGACCTCCAGGATTCCCCATCTCGGTTCCGGAAAACCCATCAAGTATTGTACCTCCGGCGATGTTGGCAGCCTTACTGCCATTTGACGCTCATGTGGAGTGTCAGTTGGCTGGAGATAGGAGGACTTCTGCCCCAGCGGGAGGAGGTCCGATCTCGGAGAGCTGCTGGCCAATCTGATTGGTTGGCAGCAATGCAGTTCCAACAGTGCCACCAGAAGCAGTAGCCACTGTTGGGACAACAGACAAACGCCAGTTTCTAATTGCTGGGAACTCAGAACCAGGAAGTCCGGGGGCTCTCGTGGTCGGGACTGTTGGGGAGTAGAAGGGCATTCCTGGAGGTCGGAGGGTGGATGAGAGGGATGGGGTCAGGTTAGAAAGGCCAGGGGCAGATGGAACATCTGAGGGTGGGGGGATTCGATCTTGAAAGGGCTTCATAAGGGAAGCAGCCCCCTCTTCCTTCCCGAGGCCCAAACAAGCACTTCTGCCAGACTTCCCCTCCATCCTTGACCTCCACCTACCGCCTCAAAAATGCAGCTGCACAACGAGCTGTGGTAAAAATGTCTGGCACACATAGAGCTAATATGGTACTGAGTACAGTACTGTCCACACAGTGGTGTAAGAGAGCATCCTCACCCAATGTCAATCCCGTGTTGGACAGAGCTATGTGCATCAACAAATATGGATACTGTACATTTATAAATAGTTTGCGCATTCCCCGTTCAGGCCCCTTATTCAACGCGAGTCCTCTCTTAAACTTGGATTCTCCTTATTCTCCACTGTCCACTTTCTGCTGTGCTACTACAGAGCCACAATAACAACTTTTATTTATGAAATGCCTTTAACATAGTAATATGTCCCAAGGATCATCCTTGGAATGTTAGAAAGTTTGACACTGAACCACGTGAGGTGATATCAGAGCAAATTTCCCAAACCATGATGTGGGGTGCGATTTAACAGCCTCATCACACCCGGCTTGGTGGCGTGGCGAAGCTGTTGAATCTCATGAGAAGGCTCTGGTGAGATTCACGCCGCTAGAGACATCTAGTGAGATTCAACCAGATACCACAATATGGATCTTGCCTACAGGGCAGGCGGGCAGGGCAGGCGGGCAGGGGAGGGGGCATCCAGATCAGCATATTTAAAAGACTCTAGGCACAGGATTCTGCAATGCTTGGGAACTGACGGCCTCCCAGCGAGGCCTCGACCAGGCGCCGTTTAGTACTGGTCCACACGAAGATGGACCAGGCGTAACAGCACTTGGTCTCTCAGGTCACTGAAGACACCTGGGTGGTCGGTACACGGCAGGATCGCATGCTGACTGTCCCTCTGGCACCCAGGCTCTCCCTCCGGCACCTGGGTACCTTAGCATTGCCAGCCTGATACCTTGGCAGTACCATCCCAGCACAGCCAGGGTGGTGCTGGCAAGGGCACTAGCAGGGCCTGAGGGGGGCCATGCCCATCAAAGGAGGGATGAGGGGAGTTATAAAGGTTGGGGGTCCAGAACGTCGGGGGTAAAACATGGGGTGGGGAGCCCTCAGCAACTCCATAGCAGGGTGTCCTCACTTGGGCAGTGTCTGGGGTAATGCCCGTGGGTACAAGGGTGACATATTGCATGTGTGGGGGGGGGGGGGGGGGGGTAGTATGGGGGAATCCTTGAATTCACTTAGAGATCTTTCAAAATGGCTGCCCGATCGCTGAGGAGCCAGTCTCACTGGTGAGTTCAGCTCCCATTGTGGAAAAAAATTCTCAGTGTGGGCTGGACCGGAGGGAAACTGCCCAAGCCCAAAAAGATGGCTTAAGGGTGAATAATTACTGGTCTGGATCTCACCCAAAAAGCTGGCAGGAATCAGCCCGCCCAACTTGCCCAAAATGACACTTTGAAACATTTTGGTTCAATTGCGCAAGTGGGTTTTAAGGAATGGATTAAAGCAAGAAAGGGAAGCAGATAAGTTTAGGAAGGGAATTCCGGAGCGTAGGCCTCGGCCGGTGTCTGCAACTTGGAGGCTCTGGAAGCACTTGCAGTTCTTTAACATCTCATTTGCAGCTCCCAACCGTTCCCAGTTTGATCACACTAACATGAAAAGAAGTCTAAACAAAAAGTCAAGAAAAGAAAGCGCACTATGTTTACCTGGGACATAAAAAGCTTATCTTGATGCTGCATTTTATCATTTTATATTTTAGATTTTTTTTTAAAGGGTCGACAAGCACAAATCCCTGGCCCAAGGAGCTGAAGGCATGGCCACCAATAGCCGAGCGATTAAAATCAGGAATGTTGAAGAGGCCAGAATTGGATGAGTACAAAGATCGTGTTTTGGGGCAGGAGGAGATTACGGGGAGATAGGGAGGTGCAAGCCCTTGGAGGGATATGAAAACAAGGATGAGAATTTTAAAATTGTGGTGATCTGGATCATATGTAGGGCAGTGAGTACAGGGACGATGGAGGAAGTGAGAGTCAGGATGGACAGCAGAGTTTCGGACAACCTGAAATTTGCAGAGGCTAGAATGAGGGAGGCTGGCCAGGATTTTGTTAGAATAGTCAAACCTTGAAGTAACAAGGGCGTCAATGAGCAGCAGATGAGCTGAGACGGGGATCAAAGTGAGGGGATGTTATGAAGGTTAGAAAGAGCTGTCACACTGATGGTGTGGTTAAAAGCTCATTTAGTTGCAAACAGTAAACTCTGCAAGTGTTATTTTGTAAAATTACTCCTGTATATCTTAATCATTTGTTATGGGAGTTTATTACTTGTCAGCACTGCAACAGATTTAAGGTGTCTCTCAGAAAAAAAATTATGTATTTTGGAGGAAATACATGTGTTCACAATTATGTTAAAGTTCCTTCAAAGGGCCTTGCCTAGCTCTGATGAGATGGATTGTTTAATCGGTATGATAGATAACTGCAATTATTGATGCAATACAGTCCATTAAATTAACATTCAGAATAATCTTCAGGAATTCCTTTGCATCTGAATGCTATTTTGATTGTCGTTGTTATGCAACTGGGGAAGTGAACTTTATTCTCTTCCTATAGCCCATTTTGTTTTCTTTTTGATTCATTCGCAGGATCTGAGTGTTGCTGATCGGCATTTTCTATTTCCCATGCCTAATTGAAACTGATGGTGAACCAACCTCTTGACCTGCCACAGACATGTGGGGAATGTACCCCCACGGTGCTATAAGGTGTGGATTTCCAGAATTCAATGCAGCCTCAGTGCGGGAATGACAATATTATTTACATGTCAGGTGGTGTGCAACTTAGATGGGAACTCAAAAGTGTTGATGTTCCCATGTGCCCGTTTCCCTTCCTCCAGGTGACAGAATTCAAGGGTTTGGGAGTAGTTGCAGTGCTCTTTTCAAACGGTACAGACTGCTGTCATGGTACGCTGATGGCGGAGGGAATGAAGGTGTACAGCTTCTTGAGTGATGTTGGAACTGCACGTGAGGAATATTTCCACACACACCTGAATTGTGCCTGGAATCAGAAGGCGCGTCATTTACTGCAGAATTTCAAGTATTTGATGTGCTCTTGTAGCCACATTTTTTTATTTTTGTTTTATAAATTTAGAGTACCCAATTATTTTTTTCAAATTTTCCAATTAAGGGGCAATTTAGTATAGCCAATCCACCTAACCTGCACATCTTTAGGTTGTGGGGGCGAAACCCACGCAGACACTGGGAGAACGTGTGGGCAAACTCCACACAGACAGTGACCCAGGGCCGGGATTCGAACCCGGGTCTTCAGCGCCGTAGGCAGCAATGCTAACCACTGTGCCACCGTGCTGCCGTAGCCACATTTTTTATATATCTGGTCAAATTATGTTTTTGGTCAATGGTGATCACCAAGGAAATTGATAGGAATTGCCTCACCATGAATGTCACTTGCCCCTTATCAGCCGTGCTCTTGCTGCATGTGGACGCAGTCTGCTTTGTTATCCGAGGATTGCTAATGGAAATGAGCACTGTAAAATCATTATCAAACATCCCCGTTTCCAACCTTACGATGGAGTGGAGATCACTGATAAATAAAAGCTAAATATGATCATGGATGTACAGCAATACCCCAAGGAACTCCTGCGGAAATGTTGTAGGGCCGAGATGATTGGTTTCCATCCACTAAAACCATCTTCCTTTGTAGTATGACACTAAGCAGTGGGGAATTTCTCCTATGATGCCTATTGACTTCAATTTTATTTGAGCTTCTTGATATTTCACTTGGTCAATTGCTACCTTGTTGTCAAGGGCAGTCATGCTCATGTCAGCTGTTTCAGCCATGGCTCAACTGGCAGAGTTTTGAGCTCGTCAGAAAGTTGGGTCACAAGTATCACTGGACTTGAGCACAAAAATCAAGGCTGACAATCCAGTGCATTACCAAGGAAGGTGTCGTCTTTTGGATGAGATGTTAAACCAAGGTCCTATTTGCCCTCTCATGTGGATGTAAAAGATCCCATGGCACAAAACAGCATGAGTGTCAACTTTGGTGTCCTTATCCCTTAATCTACATCACGAGAACAGATTATCTATTTATTATCACATTGCTGTTTGTGGGAACTTGCTGGCAGATTTCCTACAACATTAAAAGTACAATTACACTTCAAAAGTAGCCATGATGTGGAGATGCCGGCGTTGGACTGGCGTGAGCACAGTAAGAAGTTTTACAACACCAAGTTAGAGTCCAACAGGTTTGTTTCAAACACTAGCTTTCGGAGCACTGCTCCTTCCTCAGGTGAATGAAGAACAAAGAACAAAGAAAACTACAGCACAGGAACAGGCCCTTCGGCCCTCCCAGACTGCGCCAATCCAGATCCTTTATCTAAACCTGTCGCCTATTTTCCAAGGATGTACTTCCCTCTGTTTCCCGCCCGTTCATAAATCTGTCTAGATGCATCTTAAATGATGCTATTGTGCCCGCCTCTACCACCTCCGCTGGCAAAGCGTTCCAGGCACCCACCACCCTCTGCGTAAAAACCTTTCCACGCACATCTCCCTTAAACTTTCCCCCTCTCACCTTGAAATCGTGACCCCTTGTATATGACACCCCCACTCTTGGAAAAAGCTTGTTGCTATCCACCCTGTCCATACCTCTCATAATTTTGTAGACCTCAAATCAGGTCCCCCCTCAACCTCCTTTTTTCCAACGAAAACAATCGTAATCTACTCAACCTTTCTTAATAGCTAGCACCCTCTATACCAGGCAACATTATGGTGAACCTCCTCTGCACCCTCTCTAAAGCATCTACATCCTTCTGGTAATGTGGCGATCAGAACTGCACGCAGTACGCCAAATGTGGCCCAGCCAAAGTCCTATACAACTGTAACATGACCTGCCGACTCTTGTATTCAATACCCTGTCCGATGAAGGCAAGCATGCTGTGTGCCTTCTTGACCACTCTATCGACCTGCGTTGCCACCTTCAGGGTACAATGGACCTGAACTCCCAGATCTCTCTGTACATCAATTTTCCCCAGGACTCTTCCATTGACCATATAGTCCGCTCTTGAATTGGATCTTCCAAAATGCATCACCTCGCATTTGCCTGGATTGAACTCCATCTGCCATTTCTCTGCCCAACTCTCCAATCTATCTATATTTTGCTGTATTCTCTGACAGTCCCCCTCACTATCTGCAACTCCACCAATCTTAGTATCATCGGCAAACTTGCTAATCAGACCACCTGTACCTTCATCCAGATCATTTATGTATATTACAAGCAACAGTGGTCCGAGCACGGATCCCTGTGCAACACCACTAGTCACCTTTATCCATTTTGAGACACTTCCTTCCACCACTACTCTCTGTCTCCTGTTGTCCAGCCAGTTCTTTATCCATCTAGCTAGTACACCTTGAACCCCATGCGACTTCACTTTTTCCATCAACCTGCCATGAGAAACGTTATCAAACACCTTACTGAAGTCCATGTATGTGACATCTACAGCCCTTCCCTCATCAATTAACTTTGTCACTTCCTCAAATAATTCTATTAGGTTTGTAAGACATGACCTTCCCTGCACAAAACCATGTTGCCTATCACTGATAAGTCTATTTTCTTCCAAATGTGAATCGATCCTATCCCTCAGTATCTTCTCCAACATTTTGCCTCCCACTGACGTCAAGCTCACCGGTCTATAATTCCCTGGATTATCCCTGCTACCCTTCTTAAACAAAGGGACAACATTAGCAATTCTCCAGTCCTCTGGGACCTCACCCGTGCTCAAGGATGCTGCAAAGATATCTGTTAAGGCCGCAGCTATTTCGTCCCTCGCTTCCCTCAGTAACCAGGGATAGATCCCATCCGGACCTGGGGACTTTTCCACCTTAATGCCTTTAGAATACCCAAATCTTCCCCCTTCCTTATGCCGGCTTGACCTAGAGTATTTAAACATCCATCCCTAACCTCTACATCCGTCATGTCCCTCTCCTTGGTGAATACCGATGCAAAGTACTCATTAAGAATCTCACCCATTTCCTTGGACTCCACGCATAAATTCCCTCTTTTGTCTTCGAATGGGCCAATCCTTTCTCTAGTTCCCCTCTTGCTCCTTATATATGTCCTCTTCAGAGACATACCGCTTCATTCACCTGAGGAAGGAGCAGTGCTCCGAAAGCTAGTGTTTGAAACAGACCTGTTGGACTTTAACCTGGTGTTGTAAGATTTCTTACTGTACTTCAAAAGTATGCTTCAAAAGTACTTAATTGGCTATAAGGCACGTTGAGACCTCTGATATTCATGAAAGGCACTATAAAGTCTTTCTTATTTTGACCATGTTTGTACTAAGGCTGCAATGAAGTCTGGAGTCGAGTGATCCTGGCAAAATGCAGCTTGAGCATTAGTGAACAGGATATTGATGAATAAGTGCTATTGTTAATGACCTGTACTGTCACTTTGCAGATGATCGAAAGTGGTAATTGGTTGAATTGGATTTGTAATGCTTTTTTTGTGGGCAGGACATACCTGGGCAATTTTCCACTTTGTAAGGTAGATGCCAGGTTTTTTTTTAGCTGTGCTGAAACAGTTTGTCTAGATTTGCGTCTCGTTCTGAAGCACAAGTCTTACTGCAGAATGTGATGTTGCTGGTGTCCAACGGTTCCCAAACTTTTCCTTTATCTGGAATATAGCTAGTTATCAAAAGCTTTTGTGGACCACAACATATGTAAGCCATATAATCCTTATAGCGCAGAAGGAGGCCATTCAGCCCAGCAAGTCTGCACCGATCCTCTGAATGAGCACTCCACCTAAGCCCACTTCCCCACCCTATCTCAATAACCCCTTAGCATAACCTACACATCTTTGGACACGAAGGGGCAATTTAGCATGGCCAATCTACCTAACCCTACACATCTTTGGACTGTGGGAGGAAACTGGAAAGCGGAAACCCATGCAGACATGTGGAGAAAGTGCAAACTCCACACAGGTGGGAATTGAACCTGGGACTCTGACGCTTTGAGGCAGCAGTGCTAACCACTGTGCCACCCAACATTTTTTTTTACCTAGCCATGACTGTCTGGAGTCAACGGGTATTAAAAACGCAGTTATTTCTAATAGTTTATGATGCACATTCACAAATACATTGCAGGTTACATTACACAAGCATGTTTGTGAAACAAATGACATTTTGAATAATAATGTCAAATCAATTATGATACACAGGAGGTACACTTAATTGTATTTCTTTTTCCACAGACCACCTGCAGTATTCTCCACAGTTTGGGAACCACAGCTTTATTGTATCCCAGTGTTCAGCTATTTCTTAGTATCACGTTGATCAGAGTCTTCAAACTTCTGCATTGCTATACAGTGGCGCAGTTTAGAGGAGGCGCTGACATGGAATAAATTGATTTGTTTGGAACGTGGCTTGTGTGAGGTGGGAGAAGGATCATCTACTCAACGTATCTGGCTGAAGTTGGTTGTAAACGTTTCAGCCTTGCCTTTTGCACTGGCCTGTGGGATTGCCTGCTGGTGTTTGTGCAGCTATCTCGTCCCATTAGTTGTTTAATTGTCCTCCATCGTACACAATTGGATGTGGCAAATGTCAGAGCTTTAATATGATCAGTCAGTTTTGGTATTGTCGGAAGCATGTTCCCTCTGCTGTGTAACATGTATGTAGTCCTGCACCATAGCTTCACCAGGTTGTCAATTCAATTTTAGGTATGCATGATGCTGCTCTTGGCATGCTCACCTGCACTCCTCAATGAATTAATTTTCTTTTGTCATGTGAGAGTACCTTTAAGAGATGGGTGTTTCTTTACAGAATAGCTGTAGTGGGTGTACCTTTAAGAAATAGATGTTTAGACTTCCGGTGGCGCCCTCGAGGAGGCAGGTCGCAGGTCGGATCGCTCCCGCCCGAGATGGGCAAACGGACCTTTGTCAACGGACTTTTTAGGGACCTGGCAGCCTGAATTGGTGGAGGAGACGACAGGGAAGAGGCTTTCTTCCCAGGGTATGGGCAGCTGGACCAGAAGCGGTCGAGTGGAGCGGCAAGGATCGAAGCGGGAGCAGCGGGGAACCCAGGCCGGGCGGCCAAGCATGGCGGACGGCGGGGACCGGGGAGCGGAGGCTCACTGGCCAAGGGAGGAGCAGATGGAGTTTTTCAAGAACTGCTTCGCCGAGCTGAGGAGGGACACGCTGGACCCGATGAGAGCGGTGATGGACCGAATGGTCGAGACACAGGCGGCCCAAGGGAAGGCGCTCAGGGAGGTCGAGGCGAAGCTCTCCAGTCAGGAGGGCACGGTAACGGAGCTGGAGCACGAGGTGGAGGAGCTGAACGCCCGTCAGAGGAGGATGCAGGAGCAGCTTGAAGAGCTGGGGAACAGAGCCAGGAGGCAGAATTTACGAATCGTTGGCCTCCCCGAGGGCTGCGAGGGGTCGGATGCGGGCGCATACGTGACGGGTATGCTTGAGGCGCTGATGGGACCGGAGGCCTTCCCTCAACCCCTGGAGTTGGATGGGGCACATAGAGCCCCCGCAAGGAAGCCCAGGACGGGCGACCGACCGAGGGCCTTGGTGGTCCGCTTTCACCGGCTTGCTGACAGGGAACGTGTGCTGCGATGGGCCAAGGCGGAGAGGAGCAGCAGATGGGAGAACTGCGAGGTGCGTATTTACCAGGACCTGGGAACGGAGCTGGCCAAGAGGCGTGCAGGATTCATCAAGGTAAAGGCAGCCCTCTACAAAAAGGAGGTGAGGTTTGGAATGCTATATCCTGCAAAGCTTTGGGTTACGTTTGAGGAACTCCACTACTACTTTGAGACACCAGAACAGGTTTGGACCTTTATTAAAGACAAGAAGCTGGACTTGAACTAATGGGCACTTAGTTCTTTCAGTGCTGTACAGTGGCGGCGGCCTGTTAACTCAAAATTGCTCTGATTAGGACTTTTACTAAAAAAAGAAGCTGGACTGGAACTAAAGGACTCGGGGCTTTCAGACATTTTGTGTGGCGGCGGTTTGTTAAACTATCCTGTACTGTAATGTTTTATCCAAGATTGTTTTCAGCCTGGACAGAGAGCGGGGGCTGGAGGGTGCACTGTTTAGGGTCCTTTGGGGGGATTGCAATGGGGGGGGGGGGGGGGGGGGATTGCAATGGGGGGGGGGGGGGGGGCCTGTGCTTGGTACCTTTTGGTGCGAGATCGGGGCCTCTGATAGGGGGATGGGCTAGGGGCTAGTCACGGGACTTGAAAGGGCACGGTGGGATACAATTAGGTTAATGGGTCCCTGGCGTGTGGGGGGAGGGCCTGAGCGCTGGGACGGGAGACAGGTAGGCGCCAAGGGCAGGGGTCAGTGTGACTAGCGTAGGTCAGGGGGCACCAGGGAGATCGGAGGGGGGGCGGGGCGGGCTAGGGCCAAGCGCAGGGCGGACCTGGCAGGTCAGGCCTGGGGGAGTTGGGGAGACCGGGCGGAGGGGGGCGGGGAGGGGGAAGAGGGTTAGGGCCACGTTAGTTTAGTTGAACACGTGTGGCATGGGCAAACAGAGCTGGCAGGGGAAGTGCCTTATGGAAGGATCTTTGGCTTCTACACTTATTAACATGTTTATTCTTTCCCACTGTTCGTTTTCACTATGTTAAGGCTCTTTGCACAGGGCCATTTTTCGCTCTGTAACTGTTACAAATTTGTGTTAAATAAAAAACTTAAAAAAAAAAAGAAATAGATGTTTATTACTGCAGTGATGTCGGAGTGTGGATGCAGCTGGGCTATCTGCCAGCTTTTACTTTCGCTTTGGGCTCGCAGCCACAGGGTGTGTTTGGTTTCGTTTTGGAGAGCTGGATGGCTGCAGACAAAGCAAGCAGCTGAAAGGATATCTCTCTGCAGGCTACAGACTGACTTCAGCTCATTTGAGGATTTCAAAGTGGTACATGTCTCAGTAGAACCTGATCTTCCTGTAAAAGTTTTTTTTTGTCCTATGGATGTTGCAAGAAAAGATTAAGAGTTACTTTTAGGGTATTGTATTCTTTGGGGAATTCATTGGTGCTGATAGTTGTTAAGATGTTTACTGTGGGTTTATAAAGTGTTAACTGGTTTCATAAATAAACATGGTTTTAATTTAAAAGTACTGTAAATCTCTGTTACATCACACCTATAAGGTAGGCCCGTGTGCTCCCCATAACCACAATCTATTCAAAGGTGTGGGTCAGGTGAACTCCATGATAAACTTTGGGGGCTCTTTAAACCCTGGCCCATAACTTATTAAATCATTAATGGAACGTGGGCCTCACTGGCTAGGTCAGCATTTATTGCCCATTTCTAATTGCCCTCGAGAAGGTGATGGTGAGCTGCTTTCTTGGACCGCTGCAGTGCATGTGGTGTAGGTACACCCACTGTGCCATTTGGGAGGGAGTTCCAGGATATTGACCCAGCGATAGTGAAGGAATGGCGATATATTGCCAAGTCAGGATGATGAGAGACTTGGAGGGGAACTTACGGGTGCTGGTGTTCCCGCGTATCTGCTCTCCTTGTCCTTCAAGATAGTCATGGTCATGGGTTTGGAAGGTGATGTCTCAGGAGCCTTGGTGAGTTCCTGTCATGCATCTTGTAAATGGTACACACTGCTGCTACTGTGTGTCAGTGATGGAGGGAATTCATTTTTGTGGAAGGGATGCTAATCAAGCAGGCTGATTTGTCCTGGGTGGTGTCGAGCGTCTTGAATTGTTGGAGCTACACTGATCTAGGCAAGTGAGGAATATTCCATCACACTCTAACTTGTGTCTTGTAGATAGTGGACAGGCTTTAGGAGTCAGGAGGTTGGTCACCTGTAATGTTGATAATAATATAACAAGGAATATGTTGAGCTCTGAGGTCATAGATTGTGTTGAAATACAACTCTAATGCTGCTGATGGCCCACAGCACTTCATGATGACCAGTTATGAACTGTTAAGATTTTTTTCTAATCTATCTATTTTGAATGTTGATGGTACCACGCAACATAATGAAAGGTATCCTCACTGTAAAGATGGAACTTTGTTCCAAAAGGACTGCAGAGTGGTCACCAATACCAATGCTGTCATGGACAGATTAATCTGTGGCAGGTAGATTGCTGAGCTCAGAATAGATATACATTTTTCCTTGTATTGGCTCAGTGACCATCTCCCACAGGGCAAGTCTGGCAGCAATGTCTTTTAGGACTCAGCCAACTCTTTCATTAGTACCAACAAGGCTTTCTTGATGATATGCATTGAAGTCCCCTACCTAGAGTAAATTCTGCACCCTTGTTACCTTCATATTTCTTCTAAATGTTGCTCAACATAGCAATAGTGATTCATCAGTTGAGGGAGGGCAATACAGTTTAATGAGTAGGAGGTTTCCTTGCCCATATTTTCCCTGATTCCATAAGATTTCTTGGAGTCTGGAGTCAATGTTGAGGATTTCCAGGCCACTCCCTCCCAAATGTGCATCACTTTGCCACCACTTTTAGTGGTTCTGTCTTGCTGGCGAAACAGGACATATATGATGGAGATGCTTGGGATGTGAATTTGAGCATGTCACATTGCTGCTCGTCAATTCTGAGGGACAACTCTCCCAATTTTTGGCATAATTCCTCCCAGTGAGAAGGACTTTGCAGGGCCTACTAGGGGGGGGGGGTGTATTTATGTATCAAAGTGGCATTCCAAGTGAAAAGGGGATACAACTGAAGCTCCATCAAAGGGTTCTTCAGTGAATCTGTACTTCATTGAGGAGCTAATCAAGGTGGACCATTTGAATTTCACATTTCACATGCAAACATCACACCTTGGGTATTGTTCCAAAGTAAAAGTATTGTATTACTTCAAGATAAATGAAAACATTGCCATGTTTATCATTTTGAAACAGGGACTAAGCGGTAACTTTCAACCTCAGGAGTGAAATATGGACAGTGGCAGTTTCAGGCCATGACCTACCCTATCTGATTCAAATGGTGTGTAACAGTCAACCGACCGCTTCCATCCATTTTGGCAATATTTAAACTTATTCCCTATGTGTTTAGTAAGGCCTCAATCTTGTAAAATTGTTATGTTGGCTCTTCCTCTTGCTTCATTTTACATCTCAACAAACCTAATTCATAAGCAGTAGCCTGAAATACAGGATTTATTAGGGTGGAATAATCCGGACTGTGTGATAAGAGCCCAATACTATTTACTATGCATTCCTTGACAATACAAAAATGTTCAGTTTACCCTGTGGCCCAATCTCCCAAATAAGTTTGCAATTAAAGGCAGGTTTTGTCCTGTACCATGGGATTTCTCAAGGAAAGCAGACATTTATACTGGGAATAGAGCTGAATTTTCCTCAGAGCCTTTCCCATTCAGTTGGTGTAACTTTGACTGAAACCTTAAATAATAATAATGGTATTTTGTGCAAGGAACATGTTCACAGCCAGAAGGCTGGATTCGCAATGTGGCTTACATCATACGAGATTGGTTTCTATCAATTGCTAAAGGGAACTGATAGGGAGAACCTCTGAGGAAATTCCAGATGAACGTAGAGTACCCAAAATATAACGGATGCCGAGGAAATTATCGACAAGAATAAACAACAGATTGTCAATATGCCTTTAGATAACATTGCTATTCACTACGTAACCTCAGTAGTGGATGATTCACTACTTCTTCTCCCACTCGTCTGCATTTGTAGTCAATGCATTTGCAGGCAATCCTAATCAAGGAATCAAAGAGACATGTCTGTTTTTTTTTAAATGCCTGAAGATACTGGATAGATTTTAATATTTCATACAAAATCAGTGAGCAGCATGAACAAATAAGCCACTTTCTACTCTGAGGTGGCCCTTAGCCTCAGCCTTAGGTGGGAGGCAATCCTGACTGGACATGGGGCCGCAGTATTTCTGTGCCTAATCTTGTTCCTCTTGAGCCCTCAAAAATAAGATAGAAAAATATAGTTTTGCACAGCTTTTTGGTTCAGCAACCCCATGCAACAAATGTGGAGCATGAACAGTGCATCTTAGTTGCACCTTAATGCTGATATCAATGCCCAACTAAAGGCCACAACCGAGTTGGCAGTGACCAGAGAACAAGCATAAACTGCAAGGTAAGTCCCCCAAAAAGGTCATTTTTAGGCTGCCCCCAGTTTACAAAAGATCAACATCTGGAGTATTTTCTAAATCCTATGAAACGAAAAAGAGGGTGAGAAATAAAAATGTACCTTTAAATGTGAAATAGTATGATCATGATTTTCACAACCTCCACCTTGCAGAAATCTGAAAGGAGCTATTGAAAATAGGATTGCACTACTTAATGTCCTACTCCACATCTGGAGTCACTGTCATTTTCAACTATTGGAAGTAGGTGGGCACCTAGTTGCAATATGCCAATCATAATCCTATAACCATTGTTTTGGATAGGAGCAGGCAGATTTGGCACAACCTATGTCACTCCCATGGTAATAAATTTTGAGTGGACCAAAAACCAATTTAAATGCTCCACAACAGGTCACTCCTGAAACTCTGAAGTCTTTATTTCTTTTAAGATTTATATGGAGCCAAGAGGAGCTTGATGGCTGGATGAATGTGCACCGTCGCCATTTAACTATTGGGGGAGGAAAGTCATACTTCGCCAAAGTGGAAAAAAAGTTCATTACATTGGTTCTTGGGATAATGAGGAAGGATTGAGTGGATGAGGCCTCTATTTCCAGGGATTGAGAAGAATGCGAGTTGATCCCATTGAAACAGTTAAATTGTCAAGAAGCTTGACAAGGTAAATGTTGGAGGACCTTCCCACTTGCTGTGGAGTCCAGAACATGGGGTCATAGTCTCAGAAAAAGGGACTGGTCTTTTAGGACTGAGAGAAGGAGAATTTTCTTCACTTATATGGTTGTGAATTTTTGGAATTCTTTAGCAAAAGGGTTTGTATGCTCAACTATTGGGTGTCTTCAAGTCAGAGGTAAGTCGAGTTTTATACACTAAGTGATATGGGGGGGGGGGGGGGGGGCGGTGAAGTTGTGGTAGAAGATAAACGTGCTCTAATTCAATGATTGAGCAGGCCTGAAGGTAAGAATAGTTATTCCTCTTATTCCTTACCTTCTTATGTGTTCTCATCACTGTTTTGGGCTTCCTCCTCCATCACCGACTGTAGTCTGGACCCTTTCTCACCACTTACCATAGTGTCAAGACTGCTTCAAAATTCTGCTCCTGTCCATTGACCTCCTTGGCATTGTTATCAGTATTGAGCATGAGTCCATTCTGGAAGATGGTGATGAGGCATTGAAATTAAAATGACCCAGGACTCATACCAGTGCAGTCACAGTCACTCCCACCTGCCCAGATTTCTCCAAAACATTGGCAACACTCACTTAATTCCTATGTTACCCAGTGGATGTTCAGTTATCTTAACAGTGTCAAAGAATGATGTTGATTTAATGTTACAGGATAACTGACTTCTGTTGCTCTTATTAATTGCAACACAGTAAAAAGAATAAATAAATATTTCAGATACTGCCCAGATTGTTTCACTTTAAAGATTAAAGTTGGAAAGATATGTGATGCCAAGTATATAACCATTACCCGAGTAAAGAAGCTTTTCAGTAGATTTAGCATCAAGATTTGCAAGCATATTTAAGGGGCAGGGTCAAAAATACCACAATTGTCACTTAGAAGGCAGAATGGATTGCTGTTGCAATCTGACAAGTTTATTACACAGCAAAGAACACTCAAGGAAATAATAAAACCTCACTTGAGGATAGATATTGTTCCCTTGTCATGAAAACTGTGGAACCTTAGAATAGACGGACTTTGCTGACATCCATGGACATGGACACTGCAGCCAGGAGATGCGAATTGGGTCAGCTATAGAGGTCATGTGGCAGATTTGCTGAGTTCCTTTCCTTCTATTGCTACTTGTAAAAGAAAGGCTGTAGTGAATCAGCTTCCTCAGCACTGTTTATTATCATCAATTTTCAGCACAACACAGTTTCTGTTTCTGAAGCACTTGCTGACTACAAGTGTAACTTGTCACTGACTTCACTGAAAAGAGCTGCATATCGATCAATAAGTGGAATGTGTAAAAACATTGGCTACATCCTCATAATCATAAGATAATAAGAAAGAGGAACAGGAGTGGACCATGAAGCTGCTCAAGACTGTTCTGCTATTTAATAAGATGCATGTACCAGGACACCTAATCCCCTGCACCACTGATTTCTGCAGTCTCTCCCCATTTAAGTTATTTTTTTCTCTATTCGTCAGCCTGTACACGTATTTCAAACCTCATGATATAAGAACAGCAAATCCTGCAAGTGTACAGCAGGCCAGATAATATCTGTAGGCAGAGAAATAGAGTTAAGGCCATCAACGATAGGCGGGATTCTCCCATCGGGTGGCTAAGTGTTTTACTCCGGCATCGGCGCCCGTTCCGCCCACAGTGGGGTAGCACGGCGCTGGAGTGGCCCATGCCGCTCCAGCTGCCGATCCCTGCATGAACACGGCGTTGCGGGGTCCGCGCATGCACAGTTGGCCCGGCGCCAACTAGCGCATTCGCAATGGCCTTCTTCCCCGCGCCGGCCCAAACGGCAAATGGTGCAGGGCTACAGGAGCCGGCCCGGAGGAAAGGAGGCCCCCCGACAGAGAGGCTGGCCTGCCGATCGGTGGGCCCCGATTGCAGGCCAGGCCACTACGGAGGCCCCCCCGGGGGTCGTACACCCCTCCCCCCACAGGCCGCCCCGGACCCTTCAATGCCGTGGTCCCGCCGGCTCAGAGGATGTTAGAACGACAGCGGCGGGACTCGGCTTTTTGATGACGGCCACTCGGCCCATTTAGGCCGGAGAATAGGCGCACACCCTGACCCAGCAGGGGGTCGGAGAATTCCGCCCAATTAACTCTGATTTACCACAGATGCTGCCGAATCTGCTGAGCATTTGTAACATTTTAGGGTTTTTTAAGTGTTGGAGTTCCAACACCCTTACAATTTTTCTTTTGTTCATTTACATGCTAGATTTGCCAACTTTGTATTCGAGTTGCTGCTGCTGCCGAGTGCAGTAAATGGATTTAGACATTTTACACATTTTCCATACTTCTGTTAATTGGCCCATGTTTCGGGCCAAGCTTTCACCATGCTGTCCATGGCAGAATCTGACAAACATGGCAGAAGACTGCTCCTGATTTCTATGGTAAAGCCACTGATTTTGGTGCATGCTCCAAGCTTAATTCCCTAGCTGCCCACTCCATCCCTCGCCCTGGCAGCAGTCTCAGAACAAACCAATCTGTTCACAACATTTGACACAGATGAGCTTCCAACTACATATTCACGCCATCACCAAGACCACCAAACTTCACCTACAAAACATTGTCTGACCTTGTGCATGCCTTAACTGATCTGTTGCTAAAACTACTGGATTCAGCCATTCTAATGCACTCCTGATGGGTCTCCCACATTGTAACTGCCATAATCTTCAGGGCATGCAAAACTCTGCAGGCCATGTCTTTAACTTGCACCAAGTCCTGTTCAGATTTCACCCCTGTGCTTGCTAACGAGCACTTGCTCCCAATAAAGCAACATTTTCATTTTAAAATTCTCATCCTTATTTTCAAATCCCTCCATGGATTTGCCCCTCCTTATCCTTCTGGAGGCACACTAACTTTGAGTTATCTGCACTCCTCTAATTCTGGACTCTTGAATATCCTTGATTTTAATAATTCCATCATTGATGCTTAGGCACTAAGCTCTGGAATTCCCTCCATAAACTGCTCCACTTCTATACTTGCTTTCCTTCTTTAAGACACTCCTTAAAACGGAACTTCTGGTGGTGGCTATAAAGGAGTAGGTTGCACATTTGGTGGCTCCCGCTCGGGTCGGACCTTTGGACCTTTCCCCCCGATTTTTTGTCAGATCTGATTCGTAAAATTGATGTGGATGCAATTGTGAAGAGGAATTCTAGATCAGTGCATGGAGAGGCGAACCAGGAGGGCTCGCAAAGGAAGAAATAGGCGAACAGAGACGGTTTGGGCTGAGGCTGCAGTGGGAGAAAGCATGGCGGATGACCAGAGTCCTGGCTCGACGACCCAGCAGTCAATGGAGCAGCTGATGCAGTTCACACAGGAGGGCTTCGCCAAGCAGAAACAGGAATGCTTGGACCCGATTAAGGAATCGATTACGCGGCTGGAACTCAGACTGGGTGCTCAAGATTGGGCATCCAGAAAGTGGGGAAGGCACTGACTGAGCAGGAGGAACACCAAGCAGCAGTGGAGCTGGAGGTGGGGATGCTGAGAGACCAACAGAAAAAGCTCCAGCAGGTGGAGGACGTTATCTGTAATGCCTTCTGTATTGATTTGGGGCCTGCGACTGAGCTGTGTGAGTTAAAGTTTGCATTTGCACTGATGGGGGATGGAATCTAAATATTAGATGTTGGATCTTTTTTATTTTCTTTGTGTTTTTGCTGGGCAATTGGGTTGGATTGTTTTCGTTTGCATATGTGTGTCCGAGTGGGGCGGAGGGGGTGGAGGGAACAATAGGTGGGAAAATGTCTGGCGCATGGGCGGGGGCCACCAAGCTAGCTGGGTGGGCTAGCTCATGGAAGCGCAGTGGGGGGTGAGCAGATGTTATGCTTGGTGAAGGGGATGGTTTGCATAGTGCTGTTACTGGGCTGGGGGGAGGGGGGAATGTTCTGCTGACAGGGGAGGGATTTTTGCTGTGGGACAATAGGGAAGTCGGAGACGGAGGCTGCTTGGGGGCGGGCCTGCAGATGCGTGGGGCGCGAGCTGGGGATTGGCCCAAGAAAGGTGATGGCTGGTCGGTGGAGGGGGGCTGGCGCGAGGCCCCCCAACCAGGCTGATCACATGGAATGTAAGGGGGCTAAATGGGCGTGTTCGCTCATTTGAGGGGACTGAAGGTGGACATGGCAATGTTGCAGGAGACGCACCTTAGAGTAACTGATCAGGTCAGATTAAGGAAGGGACAGGTTGGGCTTTCCGGTGTGGACCATGGAGTAAGTGGTCACACACAAGGCAGCTCTTGCCCAAGGTTACAGAAAAGAGCTCTTTTTTAATCAATACGGGGTGGAATTTTGATGAAAAGACACAGGTGAATGTTGGAAGAGTACTTTCCCCCAGGAATGGTATGTCTCTTGGTTACCAGACCCAGCACAAACAGTGAAAGATTTGGCTGAAGCTGCAGCAAAGACAAAAGCCTCTTCCAGCATGCAGGCGGGGGAAGGGCGAGCTTAAAGGCCTCAAGCTGACTTGAGGGCCTTTATTAAAGCTGAACTCTAGCAGCAGAGGGAACAACTGTGAAAAGATCTCGCCAAGGCCATTGAAGAAGCGGTGACGAGACTTTTGGTGGCGGCCATGGAGGGGTAGGTCGTGCATTCGGCAGCTCCCGTCTGGAACCAACTCTCGGACCTTTTTCAGGAGTTTTCACTGACTTTTTGGGGCAGATTGGTGAAGCGAACACTGCCAAAAGGATTCCCTCTGTGTTGTATGGATAGCTGGACCAGGAGTGGCCGGGTGAAGCATTTAAGTCCCAGCAGACAGAAGCGTGCAGAGCGGGCACCGAGGCACGGCATGGCGGCCGGTATAGACCAGGGTCAATGGGTGTAGTGGGCACAGGAGTAACAGGAGTTCCTTAGGGGCTGTTTTGCTGATCTTAAAAAAGACATGCTGGTCCCGATGAAGGCATCAACAGACCAAATGATCGCAACTCAGGCAACACAAGGGAAAGCGATTAAGGAGATGGAGAAAAAGCTATCCGACCATGAGGACGAGTTGGTTGTATTGGCCCTTAAGGTGGAGGCACAGGATGATCTCCACAAGAAGTGGCAGGAGAGGCTGGAGGACCTAGAAAACAGATCCAGGAGACAGAACCTGAGAATTGTGGGCTTCCCGGAAGGTGTGGAGGGGTCGGATGCGGGGGCATTTGTGTCCAAGATGCTGGAGACGCTGATAGGGACGGGGGTATTCCCTTGACCCCTGGAGCTGGATGGGGCGCACAGAGCCCTCGCAAGGAAGCCCAAGGCGAATGAACCGCCGAGGGCCATGGTGGTGAGATTTCATCTCTTCTCGGACAAGGAACTTGTCTTGCGGTGGGCAAAAAAAGAACGGAGCAGCAGGTGGGAGTTCAGCGTGATACGCATCTACCAGGACCTGGGTGCGGAGCTGGCCAAGAGGAGTGCTGGATTCAACTGGGTGAAGGCGACCCTCTTCAGCAAGGGCATGAAATTTGGGATGCTACACCCAGCGAGGCTATGGGTCACGTACAAGGATCGGCATCACTATTTTGAGACGCCAGACAAGGCGCCGTCATTCGTCAAACAAGAAAAGCTGGACTCGAATTAAAGGACAGTTACGCATTGGTGGAATGGGGTGGTGCGGCTGGGTAACACGGTACCGTTTCTAATATAAGATTGTATGCACTGTTGGGTGCGTGTAAGGGCTGTGGTGGTGGCTGGAGGGTTCAGTGTTTTTGGCAAAGTTGAGAGACGAAGGGGGGAGGGGGCCCTGTATTTAGTGCGAATTTTCAGGAAGTTGGAGCCTTGTTTCAACAAGTGTCTCCTCACAGGGCAATGTTAGTGTCTTCTGTTTATTTTTTGTTTCGTATTACTATTTACTCACTGGGGCTGGAAGGGTAGTTTAATTGGTTTATTCACGTGGGGAGAAGGGTCTGGACAATGAGGTGACAGTCTGATCGGTGCCAGGGGCGGGAGCTGCCAGGGGCGGGAGCTGCCAGGGTCAGCATGGGTCAGCTGACTCTCGGGAGCGTAGTGGGGGCATGAGTAAGTGCCCAGCTGGTGCTTGGCAGGGGGTTTCGGGTCGTGGGGCTGTTGGGGGAGGGAGGGGAGTTGGGGGGGGGGGGGGGTGATGCTGCTTTGCTGACAGAGGAGCTATCAATTTCAGGGTACCAATTGAGGGTCGGGGACGAAGGGCGCGGGCTCGAGGTTGGCCAAGAAAGGGCAGTGGCTAGTTGGCAAGGGGGGGGGTTAGCCCCCCGTTCAGGCTGATCACGTGGAATGTGGGGGGTTTGAATGGGCCGGTCAAAAGAGCGCGCATGTTCGCGCATCTTAAGGGGTTAAAGACAGACGTAGCAATGCTTCAGGAGACACATTTAAAGCTCGCAGATCATACGAGATTGAGAAAGGGATGGGTAGGCCAGGTGTTCCATTCAGGGCTGGATTCGAAGACCAGGGGGGTGGCAATTCTGATCCCGTAAGGGTGTGGCATTCGAGGCTGGGAGAATTGTGGCAGATAAGGGGGGCAGGTATATAATGGTGAGTGGAAAGCTGGAGGGGGTCTGGGTGGTGTTTGTGAACGTCTATGCTCCGAATTGGGATGATATGGAATTTATGAGACGCATGCTAGGCAAAATCCCGGACTTAGAGTCACACTACCTGATCATGGGGGGAGACTTTAACACAGTCATTGACCCCGAGCTGGACTGGTCGAAGTCCAGGACAGGGAAGCGACCAGCAGTGGCTAAGGAACTGAAGGGTTGTATGGAGCAGATGGGGGGAGGGGGGGGTGTGGGGTGTGGATCCCTGGAGGTTCGCGCGGCCGAGAGCGAAGTCGTTCTCTTTTTTCTCCCACGTTCATAACGTTTATTCCCGCATCGACTTCTTTGTCTTGAGCAGGGCTTTAATCCCAAAGGTGGCGCGGACAGAATACTCAGCAATCACAGTCTCGGACCATGCCCCGCACTGGGTAGACATGCGGCTTAGTGACGAGAGAGGGCAGCGCCCACTCTGGAAATTGGATGTGGGGCTGCTGGCGGACGAAGAGGTTTGCGGGCCGATTAGCAGAAACATTCAGGATTATCTGGAAACAAACTATACGGGTGAGGTAGCAGCGGCAACGGTCTGGGAGGCTCTGAAGGCAGTTGTCAGAGGGGAACTCACCTCAATTCGATCCCATAGGGAAAAGAGAGAAAGAGCCGAGGGAGAGACTGGTGGAGGAAATACTCCGAGTGGACAGGAGATACGCAGAGGCCCCTGAGGCGAGGCTACTGAGGGAGCAGCGGAGTCTGCAGGCGGAGTATGAACTGCTGACCACAGGGAAAGCGGTAGCACAGCTGAGGATGGCAAGGTGGGCAGTCTATGAGTATGGGGAGAAAGCGAGTAGAATGCTGGCACACCAACTGCGCAAGAGAGAGGCGGCCAGGGAAATCGGGGGAGTAAAGAATAAGGAGGGTAACACAGTATTGGATCCAGGGGGGGTGAACAAAGTCTTTAAGGGATTCTATAATAAGCTATACGAATCGGAGCCCCCGACGGGAGTGGAAGGGATGAGGCAATTTTTGGACCAATTGAGGTTTCCAAAGGTGGAAGAGGACCTGGTGGAGGGGCTGGGGGCCCCGATTGAATTGGAGGAGATTGTCAAGGGTATAGAGGGCATGCAATCGGGTAACGCCCCGGGGCCGGATGGTTACCAGGCAGAATTCTATAAGAGATTTTTGGAAATATTGAGGCCACACCTGATGAGGAGCTTTAATGAGGCTAGAGAGAAAGGAACCCTCCCCCCAATAATATCACAGGCTTTGATCTCACTCATTCTTAAACAAGGGAAGGACCTGGAACATTGCGGCTCATACAGGCCGATTTCGCTTTTAAACATGGATGCCAAATTGCTAGCTAAGATTCTGGCCACAAGAATTGAGGATTGCGTCCCAGAGATGATAGTGGAAGACCAGACTGGGTTTGTTAAAGGCAGACAACTGAATACCAATGTCCGGAGACTTTTGAATATTATTATGATGCCCTCAGAGGGAGGGGAGACGGAGGTGGTAACAGCGATGGACGCAGAGAAAGCCTTTGACCGGGTGGAGTGGGAGTACCTCTGGGAAACGCTGGGGAGGTTCGGGTTTGGTGAGGGCTTTATTGGCTGGGTGAAATTGCTGTACCAGGCGCCTGTAGCAAGTGTATGTACAAACCGGCTGAGGTCGAGGTACTTCGAGCTTCACTGGGGAACGAGGCAGGGGTGTCCCCTCGCCCCGTTACTATTTGTCCTAGCTAGAGAACCACCAGCTATGGCGCTGAGAGTCTTGAGGAACTGGCGGGGACTGTTTTGGGGGGGGGGGGGACATCGGGTCTCGCTATACGCGGATGATTTGCTCCTGTACATTTCGGACCCTGTGGAGGGGAAGGGGGAGGTTCTGCGGATCCTGAGGGATTTTGGTAGTTTTTCAGGGTACAAAGTGATCATGGGAAACAGCGAGTTGTTTGTGATCCAGGCTCAGGGGCAGGAGGAGAGGCTGAAAGAGCTACCACTCAGGATGGTCGAGAACAGTTTTCGTTATCTGGGTATACAGGTGGCCAGGGAATGGGATGCCCTGCACAGGCTCAATCTGACCCAGTTGGTGGAGCAAATGGAAGGGGACTTTAAAAGATGGGACATGCTCCCACTGTCACTGGCAGGGAGGGTGCAGACCGTGAAAATGACTGTCCTCCCCAGATTTTTGTTTGTCTTTCAGTGCCTCCCCATCTTCATCCCTAAGGCCTTTTCAAGCGGGTGAGTAGGATCATTATGGGCTTTGTGTGGGTGAATAAGACCCCGCGAGTAAGGAGATCGCTTTTGGAGCGCAGTCGGGGGGGGTTGGCGCTGCCGAACTTTCGCAACTACTACTGGGCGGCCAATATAGCTATGATTAGGAAGTGGGCGATGGGGGGGCCCGGCGTGGGAGCAGCTGGAAGTGGCATCATGTAATGGTACTAGTCTGGGAGCTTTGATGACAGCTCCTTTGCCGTTCTCGCCGACCCGTTACTCCACAAGTCCGGTAGTGGTGGTGACACTGCGGATCTGGGGACAGTGGAGGAGGTACAAGAAGGTGGAGGGAGCGTCGGTCTGGACCCCGATATGCAACAATCACAGGTTTGTCCCGGGTAGGATGGATGGTGGGTTCCAGAGCTGGCAGGCGGCAGGCATCAGAAGGATGGGAGATCTGTTCATAGACAGAAGCTTTCCCAGTTTGAAGGCGCTAGAGGACAAATTTAATCTGCTGCCGCCATGAAATGCCTTTAAATATCTGCAAGTACGAGCCTTCCTGAAAAAACAGGTAGTGGCCTTTCCGACACTGCCGCCACTGAGGATACAGGACAGGGTGGTCTCCGGCACCTGGGTGGGGGAGGGGAGGGTCTTGGATATCTACCAGGAACTACAGGAGGCGGAGGAAACCCCGATGGAGGAGCTCAAGGGCAAGTGGGAGGAGGAGCTAGGTGAGGAGTTGGAAGCGGGTCTGTGGACAGAGGTCCTGGACAGGGTTAATTCCTCCTCAACATGCCAGGTTCAGTCTAATTCAATTTAAGGTGATCCACCGGGCACACATGACGGCAGCGAGAATGAGCAAGTTTTTTGGGGTAGAAGACAGTTGTATGAGGTGCAAGGGCAGCCCTGAAAACCATGTCCACATGTTTTGGGCATGCCCGGAGCTTAGAGTGTTCTGGCAAGGGTTCGCAAGGGCAATGTCCAAGGTGCTTAACACACGGGTGGTGCCGAGTCCAGAGATAGCGATCTTTGGAGTGTCAGAGGACCTGGGAGTTCAGGGGGCGAAAGAGGCTGACGTCTTGGCCTTTGCCTCCCTAGTCGCCCGGAGACGGATTTTATTAATGTGGAGGGACTCAAAGCCCCCGAGTGTAGAGACTTGGGTTACCGACATAGCTGGGTTTCTCAGCCGTTCGTCAAATTAAAATGTCAGCAGCAGCAGCAATCCGTCGGGGGGGGGGGGGGGGGGGGGGGGGGGTGCTTCATTGGGATGGTGTGGGAAGACTGGGTCGCGTGGGGTAATGTCTATTTAATTGTTATTGTACATTCTCTTTTTGCACAATGTTAATGTTCACTCTAGTTTGTTTTGTTATTATGGTTACTACTGTTATATTATGAAAAATTCTGCAAAACCTTAATAAAAATTTTTTTTAAAAAGGCGGAGTTTGGCTTGTTAACTGCAGGGAAGGCGGTGGAGCAGCTGAGGAAGGCGAGTGGGGCGATTTATGAATATGGAGAGAAGGCCAGCAGAATGCTTGCACAGCAGCTCAGAAAGAGGGAGGCAGCCAGGGAGATTGGGAAAGTAAGGGACGGGGATGGGAACCTGGTCGGAGATTCAGCAGGGGTTAATAAGGCGTTTAAGGAGTTTTACAGCAGGCTGTATGAGTCGGAACCACCAGCTGTGCCGGAGAGAATGAGGCAATTCTTAGGGGGGCTAAGGTTCCCGAAGGTTGACGAAAGGTTGGCAGAAGGGCTGGGGGCCCCGATCGGGTTGGAAGAAATAGCAGATGGGTTGAAGGCCATGCAGTCGGGTAAAGCCCTGGTACCGGACAGGTACCCCGTGGAGTTTTATAAAACGTTCTCTGGGATACTGGGGTCACTGCTGATAAGGACATTTAATGAGGCAAGGGAGAGAGGGGGACTTCCCCCGATGATGTCACAGGCCACTATCTCATTGATCCTGAAGCGGGATAAGGACTCGGAGCAATGCGGGTCCTACAGAGCGATCTCCCGACTAAATGTAGACGCCAAACTGTTGGCCAAGATCTTGCCTCAAGGATTGAAGACTGCGTTCCGGACGTGATCGGGGAGGACCAGACGGGATTCGCTAAAGGTAGGCAGTTGCCGTCCAACATAAGAAGGCTGCTGAATATAATTATTATGCCCCCAGAGTGTAGGGACATGGAGATAGTGGTCGCAGTGGATGCAGAGAAGGCATTTGATCGGTTGGAATGGGATTATCTGTGGGAGGTACTGGGGCGGTTTGGATTTGGACAGGGCTTCATCGACTGGGTTAGACTGCTGTATCAGGCACCTGTGGCGAAGGCTCGGACGAGCAGATGGCCTGCTCTTATCTCTTATATGTTTCGGACCTACTAGAAGGGAAGGAAGAAATTATGAGTATTCTGGGGGATTTGGGCTGGCTTTCGGGTTAGAAATTGAACATGGGCAAAAGTGAGATGTTCACGATCCAGGCAAGGGGGCAGGAGAACCGATTGGGGGAGCTGCCGTTTAGAGTGGTAGGGGGAAGCTTTTGGTACCTAGGCATCCAGGTGCGCGGGAATGGGAATGGCTACACAAGCTAAATCTAGCCCAACTAGTAGACCAAATGAAGGAGGATTTCCGAAGGTGGGACATGCTCCCGCTGTCACTGGCTGGGAGGGTACAGACAGTGAAAATGACGGTCCTCCCGAGATTCCTGTTTGTGTTTCAGTTTCTCCCCATCTTTATTCCATGGTCCTTTTTTAAACGGGTCAATAAGGTGATCTCTGGCTTTGTTTGGGTGGGTAAGACCCCGCGAGTTAAAAAGGGGGTGCTGGAGCGCAGCCGGGGAGGAGGGCGGGCTGGCGCTGCTGGACTTTAGTAATTATTACTGGGCAGCGAATGTAGTCATGATTAGGAAGTGGGCGGTGGGGAGGGGGGGTCGATGTGGGAGCATGTAGAGGCGGCATCACGTAAGGGCACTAATTTGGGGGCGTCGGTAATGGCGCCTCTGCTGTTCCCGCCAGCACGGTACTCCTCCAGCCCCGTGGTGTGGCGGCCCTGAGAGTCTGGAGGCAATGGAGGAGACATGTGGGAGCAGAGGGAGTATCGGTCTGGTCTCCAATCTGCAATAATCACCGGTTTGCCCCGGGGAGGCTAGCTGGAGGGTTCCGGAGATGGAAAAGAGCAGGGATCGACAGGATAGGAGATATGTTTATAGAGCGGTGCTTTCCCAGCCTGAGGGAGCTGGAGGAGAAATTTGAATTGCCGGGAGGGAACGAGTTTAGGTACCTGCAGGCGCGGGACTTCCTACGCAGGCAGGTCTCAACCTTCCCTATCCCACCACAAAGGGGGATACAGGACAGGGTAGTTTCCAGAATGTGGGTGGGAGAAGGGAGTGTTTCGGACATTTACAAGGAACTCATGGGGTCAGAGGAAACGCAGACTAAGGAGCTGAAACGCAAATGGGAAGAGGAGTTAGGAGAGATGGAGGATGGTCTCTGGGCTGACGCGTTGAGTAGAGTCAACGCGTCTACAACGTGTGCCAGGCTCAGCCTGATACAGTTTAAGGTCATTCACCGGGCTCACATGACAGTGGCCCGGATGAGCAGGTTCTCTGGGGTAGAAGATATGTGCGCAAGATGTGCGGGAGGACCAGCGAACCATGTCCATATGTTCTGGGCATGCCGGAAGCTTAGGGGATTCTGACAGGGGTTTGCGGATATCATGTCCAAGGTGTTAAAAACAAGGGTGGCACCGAGTCCAGAGGTGGTGATTTTTGGGGTGTCGGAAGACCCGGGAATCCAGGAGGAGAAAGAGGCAGATGTTCTGACCTTTGCTTCCCTGGTAGCCCGGAGACTGATATTATTAGCTTGAAGGGACTCAAAGCCCCCAAAGTCGGAGACCTGGCTAACTGACATGGCTAGCTTTTGACACTCCTTAAAACATACCTCTGCTCCTCTGACCTACACGCAGTCTGCTAGTTTGTGTTTTTGTGGACTAATGGGTCTGAAGTTTTGCAATTTCATTTCATGTTAAAAAAAAGTTACCTATCTTCTAGATTCCTCATTATGAAGGACTGTTTCCTAATTTCACTCTTGATAGATAGGGCTATACATTTTAAACCATGCCTCCTACTACTTAACACCTCGGTGAACAGAAATAGTCTTTCTGTTCCCATTAACAGTATTTTGAAGTTTGATCTGGTCACCTCTTAACCTTTTAAATTCAATAGAATACAACCCAATTTGTTTAATCTCTCTTTTTAGATTAACCCTTAGAGTTCAGGAATTATTCTGGCAAATCTAAGAAAGATGTTTGCATTCCCTCCAAGGCCAAGGTGTGATGTCCAGAAATACTCCAGTATGGTATAACAAGAACTTTATATAACTGGAGCAGGACTTCTACCCCCACTCCCTCCTTCACCCCTCCCCCCTCTTTTTTTCTACTCCTCTAGACATTAAAGGTCAGCATTTTATTAACCTTTTAGATTATTTTCTGTCCCTGGTCATGGCATTTTACTGATGTTCACCTGGACCCCCCCCCCCCCCCCCCCCCCCCCCCCGACCTCCTCTAGTATCTTTGGACTTCCACTGTTTCAACCTTTACACTATAAACTGTTTCAAAATACCCTATTCTGTCCAAAATGGATGACTTCTCTTTTGCCTACACTGAAATGCATTTTGCCACAGTTTTGCTATTCGCTTCATCTATCAATATCTCTTTACAATTTTACACCTCCGTCACCAGTGCTTGCAATACTGCATTTCTTTATGAAATATCAGAGGACATGCATTCTGCTAAAAGTCTTGTGCATGGCAGCTAAATCTGGAGGTTTGTCCCACAAAACGCAAAGAGCGGAGGAGGCAATAAACTCTCCATTTAGTTATCTGATGGCGAGTCAACATTTTGCCTTTGAGCCTTACTCCATAGGTGACAAATAACTGATAAAGATCATGTGGATAATTGCAAATATGCAGCAGAACCACCGTCATCTAAAAGGGAAAAGATAGGTTAACATTTCAGGTTTACAGCCTTCATCAGGATTCAAACAGGAAGAAAAAAGTGAGAATGGACAACATGGAGGGAGGGGAAGAATTCCCGAGTCAGGTTTGCGACTCCTGTCACAAAGATGCACTTAATGTGTTTCACAGTCTGCAGACATGATAACTGTTGAGACTGCTTGGATTTCTCTGTGCAAGCGACAAAACTTGGAATTTTACCAGCATCAATGTAGTGGAAATTACATTCCAGTTATGACGTACATGGTGACAGACAGAAATTATAGAACAACTGTTTCTGACACAAGGGGACGCTTGTTCATTTTTGGCATCCAGTATTGGTGACGAATGGTGCAAGAAGAATTTAACATTTAAAGAATTGAAAGCCTGCACAATCAAGCACAGGGTTCTTGACTGCCCAAGTGTGGGTGAAAATCTTTTAAATTTTACATTTCACAAAAAGAGCATTCGCGAGCTGGCTGACCTCTCTGCACAGTAAGTTCCAGGTGGAGTCTAAGGTCAAGGAGCTCACCAAGAGCATGTCATTTTGCCAGAACCTATCATAGTAGATTGCACTCCTACAGTATATAAAAAGGATGCACAATGAAGAAGAAAGGTAATTTCTCCTTACCACCGGCATCTAAAAGAGAAAAGATAGTTTAACATTTCAGGTTCACAGTCTTTATCAGAATTCAAACAGGAAGAAAAAAGTGAGACTGAACAACATGGAGGGAGGGGAAGAGCGAAAGGTAGAAGTTGACCTTTAGTAAATGTGAAGCAAAAGTTGTCTGACCAACATCATGTTATGAGGTCTTGTGTGTATTAATGAACTGCAGTCGGTGAAAACACTGTAGCAAAGCATGAGCAACAAATGAATTAATGAATTTCACAAAAATGTGAAGATCAGATTTGTGGAAAAACAACTGCAGTTACAGAAAAATGTGTTGTGATGGCATATAAAATGCTTCATGATTCAAACCCAAGGGAATAACCAGCAGGCATCACTCTTCCACCGCATGAGAGTCTACATGAAGACTATCATTTTTGCGGTTAGGCTTATTTATACGAAATTCACCTGATTCCAAAAGAAACATGATCCTAAAAGACAGCCTATTGATTCGGAGAGGTGAAATCCAGTGAACCGAATGATTCTGAAAATACTAGTAAGCGACAAAATAGTGTTAAAGGCAGCACTAGTTTTGAGCAGCAGCCAAACATTCTGGCAGTACCTACAACAATAAAAACATTAATTGAGGAAGTCTTTAAAATCCACATGGCAATAATGTGAGAAAGTAGGGCAGCACGGTGGCACAGTGGTTAGCATTGCTGCCTACAGCGCTGAGGACCCGGGTTCGAATCCCGGCCCCGGGTCACTGTCCGTGTGGAGTTTGCACATTCTCCCCGTGTCTGCGTGGGTTTCACCCCCACAACCCAAAGATGTGCAGGGTAGGTAGATTGGCCACTCTAAATTGCCCCTTAATTGGAAAAAATAATTGGGTACTCTAAATTTATAAAAAAAAAAAAATAATGTGAGAAAGTGAAACATTTCTGCACATTGCTTCTCCTGCGTGCAGCTGAAGATCCCTTTACTTATGATCAAAATGGTCTCTTCCTGACTGGTAATTTTCCTGGTTGCTGATTAAGGTAAGTAACTGATAATACATCAATGGTCAGAAATCCAAATGGCGTTGCAAATGGTAACTATGTCATTGAACCAAAACAACAGCTTGCATTTATATAGTTTTTAGAACTATAGTTCTAAAGAGCTACGAGGCACTTCAAAGGAGCACAATTTGACACCAAGCCACATAAGGCAACAATAGGACAGGGGACCAAAATCTTTGTTAAAGAGATAGTGGCACCTTAAAGAAGGAGAAAGAGGTAGAGGTTAAGGATGGAATTCCAGAATTTAGGGCCAAGGCAGCTGAAGCACAACAGCCGTGGTACGGTACGGTGATAAAAATAACGGATGCTTAAGAGTGTAAAATTGGGGGAAAAGCAAAGAGTTTGGAGGGTTGTAGGAATGGAGGTGGTTACAGTGATAGGGAGGGCAAGGCCCTGGAGGGATCTGAAAACACTGATGAGAATTTTAAAATCAAAGTGTTGTTAGACTCAAAGCCACTCAGCGAGCATGGGTGATAGGTGAATAGACTTGGTACAAGTTAGGATCTTGGAAGGAGGGCTTTAAATAAGATCAAGTTTATGGAGAGTGAAAGCTGGGGCATCAGCCATGGAAGAGAGAATCGGTAGCAGATAAACCAATCCAGAACAGAGATGGAGAATGTTACAGAAGTAGAAACATGGAAGTTGATAATGGTATGGATATGGGGGCTCAGCGCAAGGCCAAGTAGGACAGCAACAATCTGAACAGTTTGATTCAGCCTTAGAGGCCAGGTGAAGAGTTGAAGTCGACGATTCACATCGCTTCTGCCAGTTCCTTTGGCGAGTTCGAGAGATCTAAATCTGCAATTAGGTTAACTATAATGCGTGAGCCAAGCGTTAAGTCAATACTTGAACATAGGAACAGGGCAGGCCATTTTGCCAATTTAACCTGTTCTGCCATTCAATCAGATCATGGTTGGTCTATGCCTCAACTCCAAATCACTTAACACCTTTAGCTATCAATCCCACATTTAAAACTAACAATTGACCTCGCCTTAATTGCTGTTTGTGGTGTTCCAACTTCTCCGGCGTGAAGAAGCATTTCTTAATTTCTCTCATAAAAGTTTTGGTTCTAATTTTTATAGACTATCCTGGGGGTTTCGGGCCAATAACATATCGAGGTCATGCCAAAGTTGACCGCCCCCTGCAGGTTCAACTGTAACAGACGGCGAGCCCCACAATGCCCCATAGAAATCGGCGGGAATGGAAGATCTTGCCCGTGGCCAATGGCAAGACACCTCTGCCACCAGAAAACATGCTTGGGGTCTGGGAAATCCCATCCTATGTCCCCTGGCCTTAGACTCTGTTATCAGCAGGAATAATTTCTTTCTATTTACCCTTGCTGTTTTCCATAATATCTCAAACAGTTTGAACAGATCACCCCTAAACCTTCTAAATTCCAATTTGTGTAATCACTCCTCTAAATTTAAACCTTGATAATATCCAGGTATCATTATGATAAATCTACTTTGTATTCACTCCAAGGCCTATATTTCTGAAGGCAGAAGACTTCACAGCACTTGCAGTGTAATCAGTCCAGGGCTTTGTACAGCTGTAGTGTAACTTCTATCCCACTGTGTTCAACTGTGGTACGTGCCCCTCTGTCATTCACTCTGGGCGCGATCTATCGACCTCGCCATGCCCGACTTGGGCGCGAGGAGGCCGGTAAATCTTGCACGAGGTCTCGCGCAGGAATTCCCGACCTCCTCACACCTTGCAGAATCTAATGAGATCTCATGAGACATCGCGATCTGGATCCCCCCCCATTGAGGTTGGGACCCAGATCTGCATATTTCAAGTCAGCAGTCAGTATCACTTGGATATGTTTACGTTGGATCTACTCAGCACCCGGGACGTAACGGCCTCGTCTTGGAGGCTGCAAACGGGCGTCGTTTAGCATCAGTTTCCACAACGGGGACCAGGCATACTGGCACTTGGGCAGGTCTCCCAAATCATCAGGGGCCCCAGGTGGCTGGGCTCTGAGAAAGGTGGTACCCTGGCACCCCTAATGTCACCTGGGTACCTTGGCACTGAGCCTGGCACCCTGGCAGTCATCGTGGACAGTGCCCAGGTGGCACCATTCAAGTGCCGGGGATCGGGGGTGGGGGGGGTTCGATGGCCCCCTTGCTGGGGTATTGGGGGGTCCAGAGGCCGCAGTGGGGAGGTGACTTGAAATCGGGACACCATTCACAGAGCTCGGTTAGTGCAGGCAATGGGACCGAGTGTGGCCTCGGCGGGGCGTTCCTCGGGGCCCAGAAATTAATTTTTAATAGGGACTCTGTTTAATTTCTGTTAAATTGCATCCTCTATTCCCCAGCCAGGTCACTAATTTACCACAAATTTAGATTTTATCCAACAGTCTCTTATGAGGAGCTTTATCATGTGCCTTCTGGAATTCCACATAAATAACATCCAGTCATTCCCTTGCCCAATACTTCAGTCACCTCTTCACAATGTTTACTCAGGTTTGTCAGGTAAAGCTACATTTTACAAATCTGTCCCTGCTCTCTCTCTGACCAGCTGAAAATGTTCAAGGTGTTCAGTCACCCTATCCTTAAATGATTCATTTATTCATGTGTATTCTGCCCGAACGCAGATCCTTGGCAAGTTGTTGCTTCATCCTGGCGGTTTTTGTCAGTGACGATTTACCATTGTCTTCCACTCTCAGGGGCACAGTGAAGAGGCAGGGTCCCATGTCTACCTCAACCAGAACAAGAACTGAACCCACGCTGTTGACATTATTCTGAACCACTCACTAGTCATCGTAACTTCCACCTTTCTTAAAAGGCCAAATGGCATGCATTCCAATCCAAAGGAATGGTTCCTGAACCGGGAGAACTTTGGCAGACGAACATTCCGATATCTACAATTTTTTAGCCACTTCCTTTAAAATCTTGGTGCGAAACAATATAATCCTGGAGATTTGTCACTTTTTACTGCAATCCGTTTTTTCTTGCCTGTTATTTTGCTTCCATTAAGTTGAGTAAGCCTCCATCTCTGATTCAATATTAGTTTCCTTAGATTTTCTAGCATGTTACCTCTTCTTCTACTGTAAGTACTGACTCAGAAACATTCAACCAACTGTACTATTTTGACTCAGTATTGCCACATTCTGAATTGCAAACCAAATGATAGGGATATGAAAATTCCACCACCCCTCTCACCCAATGCATTCAACGATTGTTAACTAGACTGACAGGGATCTTTGGAAATAATTTTTCCACACAGACTAATCCTACAAATGCAACTTCTTCGAAGAGCATTTATCTTTCTTTTTTTATATTTCTTTTCAAGAAAATACTCCAGACTATGTTATTCATTAATGCTTTCAAGAGAGACTTTAAGGTGATAATAAGTACTAGGAATGTGGCCGATACTCTTCAAGGAAGTTCCCTCCCAACAATTAATTTCTCAAAAAGATGAATGGAGGACTCAGAGGAAAAGATGCACCAGAATGATGAACAGCTGGGATCCTTGCAGCGCATCAGCACTGCATGACTTGGTGCTGATGAGCTGGAAGAGCAGTCACAGCCCCTTTTTGATAAAAGTACTCAACTAATCTTTCTCGCAAGCCTGATCAGGGGCCCCCTCGGGGAAATGCTGGTGTACTGTAAAATAATCCCTGTTATTGCAATATATCCATTGGACTACAATGGAAATGTGCAGGGCCCTGTTGAAGAAGTGGACAGTGATGTGGGGTAGAAGATGAATAAATGATTTCATTTATTGGTTTCATGCCAGAGTTATGACACACATAGCTTTCAGTCTTTTAAATGTCCACCATGACACAAGACTGAAATTTGTAGAATTAATTTTTCACAACAAGCTAAATGAAGATAACAAATTGTTTTCCTGGGGCTGCTGTGTAACATTGATAGAAAGAATTGTAGAAACATTGGATTGAAGTCTTTCAATATGTCATCTGCAACCACTGGAATACCGAATGCCAGTGGGGTGCTTTGAATGTCCACCACTTGGCCTGTAAACCCACAGGGCAGACCACCCACCCATTAGAAAAATGACCTGGTTTTCATTTCCAACAGAAGGCGATCCATTCTGCCTGTTCAACGCCCAAGTGATGAAGACAACTATCACCCCCAGTGTGGCATTTGGGGGAAATTTGAATTTGGAATTTGCCGCACTTCATAAAATGGATAAATCTTGCAAAGTGTAAGTCAACACAATTTTCGTCACCTCCCCCCTTGAAAAAAATCAGTCCGCAGTTCATTCCTACCTTAACTTTTACTGCTCGAGTGTATTAAATAAACAGCAAACATTAGAATAATTAACCTGGATGTTAAGATATAGTATATATCGTTTGAATTTGTGCAAGTTATACATCTTCTCTGGTTTTCAGTTCCATGGAAATAAATGTCAGGGAATATGTATAAACAGGCAGCTGAATTGATATCGTCAACAATCAAATTACCCATGTGTTTAGGTAATGCGGCATTCTGATCTGGAACCATCTCAGTTGGGGCATTTTTGGCTGTGCCACGACTAGGCATAATATTCCAAATAAGTTCCTAGTCTTGGAGTGACCAGTATGCATATCCTGGACAGATGGGATCAAACATCTGTGTCATTCTCTGCTGACACTCCTAGCCAGGGGCATAAAGGACAAAAACAAATTGCTGTGGATGCTGAAAATCTGAAAAAGCAACAGTAAATGCTGAAAATAGATCCACCAGCATCTGTGGAGAGAGAAAGAAAGTTGAATGTTTCAGGTCGATAACCTTTCGTCAGAGCTGGGAAAAATCGGGAATGTTTTAAGGAAGTGAAAGTGGGGAGGCTGGAAAAATAAATTTAAAAGCTGTGCTAGCATGAAAGACAGGAAAGATTAAACAACAATTTTTTTTCTGATGCAGGGCCAAAGGAAGTGCCAATGATGGGCCAGAAAGCCAGGGGAAACTACACCTAGGCCATTTATGGAACAACTGGCCTAATTTTTCAGCTGTGCAGCAACTAATTAGTTGCCTTTGGAGCACTCTTCAAAGGATAGGAATCTGTTGGGCATCTGTGCAACCCGTGGCTGCTGGGATAGCAGAGGGCTGGCAGCTCAGCAGTGCCACTAGTGGCTACCACTGGGACTGCACCTAGTTAAAAGTACACATGGAGTCTGGGGGTGCTGGGGCCGGCGAGCCCAAAGCGGAATGGGTGGTTTGTGAGAACATTGCTGCTGGGGGCCACTCTGTGAGCCACAGAATTCCCTATTAGATGGTCTCTCCCACCCCACACACCCCAACCCCACTGGGAGACCAATTATGTTCACCAAGCTGTCACCCAGTGTGGTGGCGGTCCACCCACAGCTGTCAATGTCAGTGGTGGTGTGAAAGTGTTCTTAATTAGCCACTTAAGTGGTTCAATTAATCTCGCAGTACAAAGGACATCTTAAATTTCCCTGCCGCTGGTGAAATGGATGGTGGTCGCAAGACAATGAGAACTCCAAACACTGCCTTCCCTCACCACACAAACTGACCAATAACCCCTCCCCCGAACCCTATCTCTCTGCCAGTTCCGAGAGGGCTGGTAAAATCCAGTCCATTTTTTCAGCCTGTTTCTTGTCCCATGGAATCAATTTCCTCCAATTTCAAATATCCTTTCTCCTCTTGTCCAGTCTCTTCTCCCAATGCCCTCGTAACTTTAACAGTTTCCAAATTTATGGCCCTAACTGACCCCTCTTCACCATGGATGTCCAATCTACCAACACCTCCATCCCCATCAGGAATGTTTGAAGGATCTCCAAATCTTAATTGAATGGAGGACCAATCAACCTCCATCTAACACCAACATGCTCAGCCATCTGCCTGGCTGAACTTATTCTCAGTTAAACAACTTCTCCTTTAATTCCACTTAGTTCATCCCAATGAAAGATACCTGTCTTTTTGTGTGGGATATGTGCATCATTTTTGTTCCCGTCCAACTCAGAACCCTCCCTTTCCTCTTTCTCTAATACATTGATGACTGTATCAGTGCCATTTCCTGTTCTTGTCCTAAACTGAAAAAAATTCATTAACTTTGCATCATATTCCTCCCCTTCTCTTCCTTACACAGAGTCTATCTCAAACTCTTTCCTTTCTTGCCTTCCCTGTCTCCATTTCTGCAGATAAGCTATCAACAGATGTTCACTACAAGCCCACTGATCCTCTCAGATATCTTGATGACATTTCCTCAAACTCCTCTTCCTGCAAGAACACTACTCTATTCTCTAACTCCTCCGCTTTTGACAAATTTCCTCCGCTTTGACAATGCTATCTTCCATATTTTTCCTGCTGCCATTAGAGGGGTTCCTGATCTGGCAGGGAATTTAGCGTTGGGCAAGAAACACTCCTGCACCCTCCCCCCCCCCCCCCCCCCCCCGCCGGCAGCGAGCTACATGCCCCCCACCCAGCGGGAGAATGCAAATAGGCTTTTTGAACCCATTTGCATCTGATTAATGGGTGGAGACCAGATTTCTCCATGCCTCCCTCATGCGGGCGTGAATTGGTAAAAGTATTTTCAAGTGTGGCCTTGACGCGGTGGACCTGGGGAGTAAATATTTAACATTGGTGCCCTCCAAAGTCCATCTGAGGGCCCCCCTCCACTGCAAAATGCAGATCTTGTTCACCCTAGCACTCACATCAGACACCATCCATTCTCAGAGACATCCCCCCGCCCTCCGATACATTCCCCCAAACTCTCAGAGGCTGCCCCGTCCCCATCTTCAGAGATTCCATTCCCATACTCAGAGATAGCCCCCCACCCCATCCTCAAAGATCACAATGCATATAAACATCTAGCTATGACTGACAGGTCCTCACTACATCAAAAGGTGTTAAGTGCTTTCTGCAGAGAAAAAGAGGAAGTGAAAGCACTTCAAGGGGCCTTTGAAGTTTTGAGGGATTAAACTTTCATTTACTAAGACTTCCGTGCATGTAACACACAAGGGCTTTGCATTCTGATTTGCATTGGCACTGTGCATAGTGGTTAGCACTGCTGCCTCACAGTGCCATGGACCGAATTCGGTTTCAACCTCAGGTGGCTGTCTGTAGAGTTTGCACTTTCTCACCATGTCTGTGTGGGTTTCCTCTGTGTGCTCCGGTTTCCTCCCACAGTCCAAAGATGTGCAGGTTCGGTAAATTAGCTGTGCTAAATTGCCCCTTCAGTCCAAAAGGTTAGAAGGCGTTACAAGGATAGAGCAGGGATTGGGTCTGCATAGGGTTGTCTTTCAAATGGTCACTAGAGACTTGATTGGCCAATTGGCCTCCTACTGCACTGTAGGGATTCTATAATGATTATTTCCTTGATGTTTACAAACATTGTGGAGGGCTTCACAACAGGGTACTAGAGATGCATTCAAGCATGAAGGGACATGAAAATAAACATTCAGACACCTGGCTGTCTGGAATCCATTACCCTGTCAGTTACAGCTTTCAACACTTCTGTCTGAGGCAGCAGGCATAAGGGGCTGATATTTCAAAAAGCAGTGAGTTTTCACTGTTTCTGCATGGAGTGTTCCTTACCTCCAAGGCAGGTGTCTCTGATGGGGCAGCAGAGGGGAGTATCTGACGGGGCAGTGGAACAGAAGGAGGGTGTCTTGGTCGGAAGGGGTGCGTCTCGGTCGGAAGGGGGGGGCGCCAGGTCTGAAGGGGTGTGTCCAGGTCAGGAGGGGGGGCCCCGGATGGAAGCGGGGGGGGGCGTCCCAGATGGAAGGGGGCATCTCGGACAGAAGGAGGCATCCTGGATGGAAGGGGGACATCCCGGATGGAAGGGGGGCATCCCAGATGGAAGGAGGTGTCCTGAACGGAAGGGGGGCATCCCGGATGGAAGCGAGGCATCCCGAATGGAAGTGGAGCGTCCCGGATGGAAGGGGGGCATCCCGGATGGAAGGGGGTGTCCTGAATGGAAGGGGGGCATCCCGGATGGAAGCGAGGCATCCCGAATGGAAGTGGGGTGTCCCGAATGGAAGGGGGGCAACCCGGATGGAAGCGAGGCATCCCGAATGGAAGTGGGGTGTCCCGAATGGAAGGGGGGCAACCCGGATGGAAGGATGGGCGTCCTGGACAGGAGGAGGGGCATCCGGGCGGAAAGGGGACATCCCGGACGGAAGGGGGGCATCCCAGACGGAAGGGGGGCATCCAGGACGGAAGGGGGTATCTCCGATGGAAGGTGGGATCTCTGACGGGAAGGGGGGTCTCGGACGGGAAGGACAGGTCTCTGACCGGAAGGGGGTGGGGTCTCTGACCGGTGGGGGGGGGTGGGGGGGGGAGCCTCTGATGGAAGGGAGGAGTCTCTGATGGAAGGGGAGAGCCTCTGACGGAAGGGGGTCTCTGACGGAAGGGGGTCTCTGACGGAAGGGGGGATCCTCTGATGAAAGGGGAGGTCTCTGATGGAAGGGGCGTGGCCTCTGACTGAAGGGGGGTCTCTGACTGAAGGGGGGTCTCTGACGGAAGGAGGGTCTCTGACGGAAGGGGGCAAAGTAGGTGCAACCTTACAATTGACTGGCAAAGACCGGTACCAGGCATTTCCAACAAGGGCAGGTTTAACTGTGATTGGTCCAGGGTATGGAATATAACCGTTAACAGTTCATGGGGACAGACATCCCCAATCCCCTGGATGACATCAGCTGTTGATTTTACACTAAAGTATATCCGTGGCTCCCCATTGATTGGACAGGATCCTGCTTTTTGTGATATGTCGTACCCCAAATGCGTCACCTACCCACCCTTAAGCACTCCCCCTCACGGGCAAAAAGAACTATTTCTAAAATGGAACAGTTCCTTATGATGGCCTTTCCCTTGTACGGAACAGGCAAAGCATCCAACAAACTGATCTACATGGCCTCAGCATTGGAACATCTGGCGAACGTAACAGCAACAGAAGCCAGGGACACTGGTCAGGCACTGGCCGAGGTCTCAGCTGAGCTAATGGCTGTCTAGACCGTGGCATTATAAAATCGACTGGCTTTGGATTATCTGTTAGCCTCGCAGGGAGGAACGTGCGCTACCGTAGGCCAAGAGTGCTGTACTTACATTCCAGATGGCTCTGAAAATATCACTAACCTGGCCGACCATATTAAGAGACAGGCTGCTCAAATTCAAGAGATTGGCAGTGAATTTCACGACTATAACCCGCCTGGTTGGCTAGGGTGGTTGGGTCATGGATTATTTGATTGGATCTTTAAGGCCTTCATTCTACTACTACTAATGCTACTAGGGATAGGATTGCTTGGCTGCTTATGTAATTGCATTTTCAAACGAATCACGGATATACCTATTTAGCTAGTTGTCATGATATGACAAAAGGAGGGAATGTGGTATTGTGCGAAGCAAATAATGGCATGATGGGAAAACTAGTCAAGTTTCTTGGTACATTGAAATTTAAACTGACTTCGCATAACCTAAGGCACAAATACAAGCAGCCAAGGTCAACTTGACCCGAAAACTTGCTGGCTCTAAACTCGGATAAAACTCAGTCGTCATACCCCAGAGCAGTCTAAATACACAAGATAAGCTAGAAATAGTTTCTTTCGATACTTAAACAAGTCTGCTGGAGACTTCCGGTAGAAGCGATGACGTAGGAAGCCGCACATTTGGGAGCTCCCGATTCAAACTGACTTTTTGGCTCTTTTTAGAGCCCAAAACTGAATTTTTTTGACGTCTCCCGGTGGGAGGTGTGCTGATCGACTTTCTCCGCATTTCATGACTCGAACTCGGAGTGGAAAGGGGGAAAAAAATGGCAGCAGCTCCCCAGAAAAAACGGGGGAAGGATTCCAAGATGGCGGCAGGCGGAGCACCAGAGGAGTGGAAGCTGTGGGCCCAGGAGCAGCAAGCTGCTCTCCTGCGCTGTTTTGCAGATTTCAAGGCTGAGGTGCTGAGCTCTCTGCAGGAAACGAATAAAAAGCTTTCGGAGATTCAGACGACCCAGGGTGCTGCCATCCAGGTGTTGCAAGCGCAGGCCACTGAACGAGAGGAGGAGGCAGTGGTCCTCATGAGGCACTCCACAAGATGTGGCAAGACCACTTCGAGGAGCTTGATCACCGCATGAGGCGGAAAAATCTGAGGATCTTGGGCCTTGCGGAGGGGTCGGATCTAACAACCTACGTGGCCACGATGCTGAACTCGCTAGTGGGGGCAGGATCTTTCCATCTGCCCCTGGAGCTGGAGGGATCCCACAAAGTCCTGGCCAGGAGGCCTAAGGAGAACGAACCCCCGCGTGCGGTGCTGGTGAGGTTCCACCGGTTCAGTGATCGGGAGTATGTGCTGCGCTGGGCCAAGAAGGTGAAGAGAATTGGGAATTGGGATAACGGGGTAGTACGGATCTACCAGGATTGGAGTGCGGAGGTGGCTAAGTGGCGGTCCGGGTTTAATTGGACGAAAGAGGTGCTCTACAAGAAGAAGATAAAGTTTGGAATGTTGCAGCCTGCGCGCCTGTGGGTAACTTATTTGGACCGGCATTATTATTTTGATTCCCCGGAGGAGGCGTGGGCCTTCGTGCGGACGGAGAAACTGGACTCGAACTAGGGGTTGGGGGTTGCGGGGTCGGTTGTAATGCTTTATTGCTGGTTTCTGCTGTTGCTGTGTTCTCTTTTTCTGTACTTTTGTAATTTTGATATGGTTATTTATTTGTTTTTGTTGGGGGCATTGTTTGAGTTTTGTATCTTGCGGGGAGGGTTGGGGGGGTTTGTTGTATTCTATATCGGGTTGGGGGTATGGAGTGGGGCTGGTATTTGGGAGCTGCGTCAGAAGGGTGTGGTGGGGCAGTGCGAAAGCGCGGGCTTTCCTCTGGTTTCCTGTGTTGCGGGGCTGGGGGTGGAGACGATGACGGTGAGGGGGGCCTTAACTGGTTCTTCCCCGCGCTGGAGCGGTGCCTGGAGGAGGGACAGGATGGGGGACGATCCCACTTTGGGAGGGGTCGGGTTTTTGGCGGGAGTTTCCGGGGTCAGCAGAAGTTAGCTGACCCACGGAAGTACAATGGAGGACGGTTCGCGGCTAGGAGGGTTCCTAGCCTGCGGGGGAAGGGAGGGGGGGAAAGGGGAATACCGGGTTGCTGCTGGCAGGCTCAGGAAGGAGCTGGTGAGGGCCGGGGGGACAGAGGTGAGGTGTTGTCGCTGTGGGGACTGGGTCGGGCAGGGGGTGCTGGCCTAGGGCGGGCAGTCAACGGGCTATGGCTAGTCGACGGGGGCGGGGGGGGGCGGGATGCCCTCTGATCCGGTTGGTCACCTGGAATGCGAGAGGATTGAATGGGCCGGTGAAGGGCTCGAGGGTACTTGCTCATCTGAGGGGGCTAAAGGCAGATGTGGCAATGCTTCAGGAGACCCACCTGAAGGTGGCGGACCAGGTCCGTCTGAGGAAGGGGTGGATGGGGCAGGTTTTCCACTCTGGGTTGGATGTGAAAAACCGGGGAGTGGCGATTCTGGTGGGGAAAAATGTGTTGTTTCAGGCATCCGAGGTGGTGGCGGATAAGGGGGGTAGGTATGTTATGGTTAGGGGCAGGCTACAAGGAGAGAAGGTGGTACTTGCTAGTGTGTATGCCCCAAATTGGGACGATGCGGGCTTTATGAGGCGTATGCTGGGACGGATCCCGGATCTAGAGGCGGGAGGTCTGATTATGGGGGGGGGGGGGGACTTCAATACGGTGTTGGATCCTTCACTGGATCGGTCCAGTTCAAGGACGGGTAGGAGGCCGGCGGCGGCTAAGATACTGAGAGGGTTTATGGACTAGATGGGAGGGGTGGACCCATGGAGGTTTGTGAGGCCGAGGGCACGGGAGTACTCTTTCTTCTCCCACGTACATAGGGTTTATTCTCGGATAGACTTCTTCGTGGTGAGTAGGGGACTGATTCCAAGAGTGGAGGAGGCCGAATATTCGGCCATTGCAATCTCCGACCACGGTCCGCATTGGATGGAGTTGGAGATGGGGGAAGTGCGGGACCAGCGCCCGTTGTGGCAGTTGGATGTGGGGTTGTTGGAGGAGGAGGAGGTGTGTAGGAGGGTCCGGGCAAGTATTGAGGGGTACCTCGAGGTGAATGATACGGGGGAGGTCCAGGTGGGAGTGGTCTGGGAAGCCCTGAAGGCAGTGATTCGTGGGGAGCTGATATCCATCCGGGCACACAGGGAGAGGAGCGAGAGGAGTGAGAGGGATAGACTGGTGGGGAAGATGCTGGAGGTAGATAGGAGGTACGCGGAGGCACCAGAGGAGGGACTGTTGGGGGAGAGGCGCAGCCTGCAGGCTAAATTTGATTTGCTGACCACTAGAAAGGCAGAGGCACAGTGGAGGAAGGCACAAGGGGCTGTGTATGAACATGGTGAAAAGGCGAGTAGGATGCTGGCTCATCAGCTCCGCAAGTGGGATGCGGCTAGGGAAATTGCTGGAGTGAGAGACAAGAGTGGAAATGTGGTGCGGAAGGGGGTAGAGGTGAATGATGTCTTCAAGGACTTCTACGGGGAACTGTACCGGTCGGAGCCAACGGTGGCGAGGAGGGGAATGGAGAGGTATCTCGACGGGCTATCTTTCCCGAAGGTGCAGGAGGAGCAGGTGGAGGGGTTGGGGGCGCCGATTGAGCTGGAGAAGCTAGTTAAGGGGATCGGGCAGATGCAGTCATGGAAGGCGCCAGGGCCGGATGGGTTCCCGGTGGAGTTTTATAAACAGTTTGTGGACCTAGTGGGCCACTTGCTGGTGCGGACACTTAATGAGGCGTGGGAAGGGGGGACTTTGCCCCCGAAGATGTCGCGGGCGCTGATTTCGTAATCTTAAAGAGGGACAAGGACCCCCAGCAGTGTAGTTCATACAGGCCCGTATCTCTCCTCAATGTGGATGCCAAGGTGCTGGCAAAACTCCTGGCCACCAGGATAGAGGACTGTGTGCCAGGGGTTGTACACGAGGACCAGACAGGTTTTGTGAAGGGAAGGCAGCTGAACACGAATGTGCGGAGGTTGTTGAATGTCATCATGATGCCGGCGATTGAGGGGGAGGCTGAGATAGTGGTGGCACTGGATGCGGAGAAGGCGTTCGATAGAGTGGAGTGGGGGTACTTATGGGAGGTGTTGGGGAAGTTTGGATTTGGTGAAGGGTTTATTAGATGGGTGAGGCTGCTATATGAGGCCCCGATGGCGTGCGTGGCCACGAGGAGGTCGGAGTACTTCCGGCTTTACCGAGGGACCAGGCAGGGTTGCCCCCGTCCCCCTTGTTGTTTGCATTCGCAATCGAATCGTTGGCGATGGCGTTGAGGGATTCAGGGAGGTGGAGGGGTTTGGTGCGGGGTGGGGAGGAACATAGGGTGTTGTTGTATGTCGATGACCTGCTACTGTATGTGGCGGACCCGGTGGGAGTTTGGGACCTTCTCAGGCTATAAACTAAATCTAGGCAAGAGTGAGGTGTTTGTGGTGCACCCTGGGGACCAGGAGGAGGGAATTGGTAGGCTCCCGCTTAGGAGGGCAGGGGAGAGTTTTAGGTACCTGGGGGTGCAGGTGGCCAGGGACTGGGGGACTCTTCACAAGCATAATTTCACCAGGCTTGTGGATCAGATGGAGGAGGTGTTCAAGAGGTGGGACATGCTGCCATTGTCGTTGGCGGGGAGGGTGCAGTCCGTCAAAATGACGGTGCTTCCGAGGTTCTTGTTCCTCTTTCAGTGCCTACCTATCTTCATCCACAGGGCCTTCTTTAGGAGGGTGACTAGCAGTATTTTGAGCTTTGTGTGGGCACATGGGACTCCGAGAGTGAAGAGGGTTTTCCTGGAGCGAGGGAGGGATAGAGGCGGGCTGGCGCTGTCCAACCTTTTGGGGTACTACTGGGCGGCCAATGTGTCAATGGTGCGTAAATGGGTGATGGAGGGGGGGGGGGGGGGGGGGGGGGGGGGGGGGGGGTGGAAAAGAATGGAGCTGGCGTCTTGTAGAGGTACGAGCCTGGGTGCCTTGGTAACGGCGCCGTTGCGGCTCTCTCCTAAGAGGTATACAACGAGCCCGGTGGTGGCGGCAACCCTAGGAATCTGGGGACAGTGGAGACGGCATAGGGGGGAAACAGGGGGCTCGATGGAGGCTCCATTAGGTGGAAATCATCGGTTCATCCCGGGGACCACTGATGGGGGATTTAGGGGGTGGCATAGGGTGGGCATCAGTAAACTGAGGGACCTGTTTATTGGCGGGAGGTTTGTGGGCCTGGGGAACTGGAAGATAAATTTGGGCTTCCCCAAGGGAACATGTTCAGATACTTGCAGGTAAAGGCATTTGCTAGGCGACAGGTAGAGGAGTTCCCTTTGCTGCCCTCGCGGGGGGCGATGGACAGAGTGATTTCGGGGGTGTGGGTCGGAGAGGGGAAGGTGTCTGACATTTATAAGGTAATGCAGGAAGTGGAGGAGTCGTCAGTGGAGGAGCTGAAGGCTAAATGGGAGGGGGAACTTGGGGAGCAGATAGAGGACGGGACTTGGGCGGATGCCTTGGAGAGAGTCAACTCTTCCTCTTCATGTGCGAGACTTAGTCTCATCCAATTCAAGTTGCTGCACCGGGCCCACATGTCCGGGACTAGGATGAGTAGGTTCTTTGGGGGTGAGGACAGGTGCACCAGGTGTTCAGGGAGTCCAGCGAATCATGCCCATATGTTCTGGGCATGCCCGGCACGGGAAGAATTCTGGAAGGGGGTGGCGGGGACGGTGTCGAGGGTGGTTGGATCCAGGGTCAAACCAGGGTGGGGACTCGCGATTTTTGGAGTTGTGGTGGAGCCGGGAGTGCAGGAGGCGAAAGAGGCCGGTGTCCTGGCTTTTGCGTCCCTAGTAGCCCGGTGGAGGATCTTGATGCAGTGGAGAGATGCGAGGCCCCCAAGTGTGGAGACCTGGATCAGTGACATGGCGGGATTTATAAAATTGGAGAGGGTCAAATTTGCCCTGAGAGGATCAATACAAGGGTTCTATAAATGGTGGCAACCTTTTCTGGACTACCTGGCTCAAAGATAGGTATCTTGGTCAATAGCAGCAGCAACCCGGGGGGAGGTGGGGTGTTCCTTATTATTGTTTCTATTTTTTTCTATGGTTATGTAACTTAACATTGTGTTAATTTAAGTTGGTGTTAATATGTTTTGTTGTTCATTGAGGATGGGCGAATGTTTATGACTGTTATCATTACTGTTATTGTTGGTATTTTATTACGGTTCGTTGTTGTTGTATAAATACAAAATTTTTCAATAAAAATTATTTTTAAAAAAACAAGTCTGCTCCGTTTCTTAAACATGCGACCAAAAGACAAGATAATGATATGAGACCCAGAGTCCTCTAAAGGTCAGCAAGGTGACGCCAGTTTAATGATTATTACTTGTGTTTTACTTTTGATCAAATTCCTGACCAAGCTGTATTCACGTTATCTTGATTTTATAATGTATAAATGTCGACCTATTTTTTGTAATGCACAGACTTGGGACGGATCCAGCAGTTTGTAATTGACTGCTTTCCGACTCCAAGTTTCAGCCATTTCTGCATGCAGACAGTTGTAATTCACAAATAAAGCTTAGTTTTGTTTTCTTAACGAGCGTTGTTGAATCTTTCTATCACAGTTCAGAAGCGGGAAAATATTAACTGCAACATTTGCTTTTTATTCCTGTCCCATTACCACTCATTTAGCCCTGCATTTATTCTTTCCTGTTTTCTACTCCATCACCGACCATCTTTTATCGTTTTCACCCTCTGCCCCACCTTTCACTCCTGAAAACCTATTCAATTTCTGACATTTTCCAGTTCCAGTGACAGGTTATCGATCTGAAATGTCAACCTTGTTTTTCTCTTGTCTTTCCACTGATGCTTCCAGACCTGTTGAGTATTTCCAACATTTTTTGTTTTTATCATACGTACTATCATTGCTCCTTCGACGAAGTCTTATTGAATCACTAATGCCCGAGACACTGCCATCAGAAGAGAGAGAAGGAGAAAAATTCAGAGAAAAATTGAAGAGGGTGAGAAAGAAATTAATTTTCCAATGGTTCAGTGGATAAATACACCATAATAGCGTGTTACAAAGCCGTGCATAACAGAATATTCCTGAATTCAATTCCTGGTTTGGGACGGTTGAGGGTACAAAACTTGTAGCTGAATTTTGCACCGTTCCCCCACCATCTGGACAGGCATGTTTTCGACATGAGGGGCACGTAAAATATGATGGGTGGTTAGCCCACCACCTTCCCGCTCATGCTCAACTCAGTCCCGTAATATGGTGGGGGGGGAAAGCACCCACTAGCCCACTCATCTTTCGACTTATTGAGGTGCTGAATTGCCCAATTAAGGACTTAATTTTCCAACAGTACCATAAAACACTAGGCAGTGGAAGGTGAGTGAGAGTGCGAAGGATATCTTATAACTAGAGTTGGTGAAACGGCAGGAGGGAATGAAGATTACATTCTTCAGGGGGTACCCATTGTGTATCAAGGGCATCTTCCTCAAAACTGTACTTCCCATCTGTGTCTCCTTCCTCGCTTCCACACACACACACACACACACACACACACACCCCCCCCCCCCCCCCCCCCCCCCCCCCCCCCCACCAATCATTCCTCTCTCTCCCCTCCCCGTATGGCTCCCAATCACTTTCTACCCAAAAAGCCTGGGACTTGCCTGTACGAACCCAACCTCCATGCCCCTTGATCTCAGCTCACATTGTTAAGGGCTATGCAATGATGTTCACTGCAAAGTGCACGCGTGTGAATGGCAACTGAGTGAGGAATTAGATATAGCTGGGATCCTATCCTCAATTGTTTGCCAGTACTTTCTGTCCACCTGAATAATGGAAAATTGGCAGAGGTACAACGTAGTGCAGTCCAACATGAATCACTCTGCATTTTGGGGAGAAAATGAGGAGCAGACTGGAGGGAGAGAGAAAAGGAATATTTGATTTGATTTTTTATGGGATGGAAAGTAATATAATTTGACAACTGGCTATTCAGTATTATGTAAGTAGCCTTCAACAGATCTTACAGCTCAATGCATGAATTTGAAACAAAGCAAAAATCTAGTTGCCAGGTGCATTGTACCATGTTCATAAAACTGTTCATGTCCTGAAAGGTTTATTCCAGTTTCCATGTGAACTGTATTCAGAGCTTTAGTTCAACATTTTTTTGTTTCACCTCTCTGACGGTGTTTTTACCCTTATCGAAATATTAAAACATTATGGGGGGGGGAGGGGTTAAACACCCAATAATATAGAATCTTTCCAGTGCTCATTCAGCCCATCAAGTCTGCACGGACCCTCTGAAAGAGGCCCCTACATTGGCCCAATCCCCCACTCTACCACCGTTACCCCACTTGGGGCAATTTAACATTGCTAGTTCACCTAACCTGCACATCTTTGGACTGTGGGAGGAAACCCACGCAGACACGGGGAGAATGTGCAAACTCCACACAGACAGTCACAAAAGGTCGGAATCAAACCCGGGTCTCTGGGGCTGTGAGGCAACAGTGCTAACCACTGTGCCACCCCTATTATATAGCTGAAGGAGACTTCTGGTGACGGTGGGCGGGAGGTAGCCGCGCAATGGAGGGCTCCCGTTCGGGAACGGCATTTCTGGGGCTTTAAGCCCGGTCCCAGGGGCCACGGAGGCGGCAAAATTAGGGAGAAGGCACAGAGGAGGCACAGTGAAGGCACAGTAAAGGAAAATGTTGAGGGTGAGCAAAAAAACGGCCGTATAAAAAACAGCTGAAGGTCCGTCGGGGAGTGGAAAGGTCACCGCGGGGTCACCAAGGAAAATGGAGGCGGGAGCACCAGGGGAGGCCGCATTGCTTACGGCTGAAGAAATGACTAAGGTGATGGCTGCGGAATTCGAAAGGCACTTTACAAAATACATGGAGACAATGAGGAAGGAGATGAGGGAGGTTTTGAGTGTGCTGATGGAGGAGGCGATTTCCCCAGTGAGGACGGCGGTGGCGAGCGCAGTGGCGGAGGTGTGAGAGCAAGGCGAGGCACTGAAGGAAGTGGAGGAGACATTATTGCAGCACGGTGATCAACTTACCTCGATGTGGAAGGAGATGAGGAAGGTGATAGAGATTAACAAGGATCTGTGATGAAAATTGGAAGACCTGGAAAACAGATCCAGGCGACAGATTTGAGGATTGTGGGGCTTCCCGAAGGCGTTGAAGGACCGAGGCCAACTGAGTATTTTGCTGCGATGCTGGCGAAACTATTGGGGGAGGGGGAGGATCCCTCCCGATATGAACTGGATCGGGCTCATCTGTCGTGGAGGCCTGTACCAAAGGCGAGTGAGCCGTCAAGGGCAGTGACTCTGTGCTTCCGTAGGTACAATGTGAAGGAGAAGGTCCTGTGCTGGGCCAAGCAGAAGGGGGTGGTGCAGTGGGCTGGAGCTGGTATACGTGTATACCAGGACTTTACGGTGGAGCTGGCAAGGAGGCGGGCTGCCTTCAACCGGGTGAAGAGGGCACTGTACATTAGCAAGGTGCAGTGCAGCATTGTACATCCAGCGAAGCTGAGGGTGACTTACAAGCTCAAGGACTCTTATTTTGGAATGGCGGAAGCAGCGGAGGAGTTTGCGAAGGCAGAAGGACTGTGGCAGAACTGAGAAGTTGAGAAATGGCCATGTGCCTATGTAACCTCATGACTGTATTTTCTTCTTTTTTGTTTCACTGCGTGCGGGTGTATGGGCTAAAGGAGCCAATGTTGTATATATTTGGACAAGGGAAGTGATGGGACTTTCACTCGAAATGAGGGCTCTTTGGGGTGTAGGTGGATATGCGGGGTTTGTGTGTTAAAAGGGGATTTCTGGGCTTTCCTAGGGCCGGGCAAGGGAGAAGGGGACCCGGGCGGGGGCCTCCACGCTGGCCGGTCTCTGCCGGCCAGTGAACGGGTGTGAGGTGGGGGGAGGGGCTGCGGCCATCAGAGCCTGGCAGAACAGGGTCTGAGGGGTCTAGCCGGGGTGGAAAGTTAGGGGGAAGGAACCGACGTTGGGACAAGGAATTTTACAAGAGGGAGTGGAGGGGAGGAGTTGGAGAGGGGGAGGGGTTTACAACTCTTGGGTATCATGTACGGTACTCTTTCGGAGGTTGGATGGCATTGAGTATATGAAGTTTGCTGATGACAGTAAGTTAAATGGCACAGTATGTAATGTGGCCAGCAGGGAAAATATTGTAAACGGGCGTTACTAGATTAAGTGAGTGATCAAAACTGTGGCATACGAATTTCCATGTGGGGAAATGTGAGGTCAACTCATTTAAATTTCTACCACTGTGCCAATTTAAACTCAGCTGGTTTCATATAATTCAAGATCCTCTCAAAAATATGTTCATAAAGAACCAAAATAATTTAAATTATTAGGAAAATATGTGAATAAATCACAAAATACAGTAATATAAATTTCAATAAGGAAAAGTACATTTCTAAACAATAGATCTCTTTCATTTTTATTTATAGACCAACTTGACCCCTTTATCTCTTTAAGCATTTTTTTATTGGCTTGTTCGCTCAGCTGGTTATGGTGCTTAAGGTGGAATAAGGTGCTTAATAACACTGAAAGCTTGGTGGGTAGGATTTAAAAAAATAATAATCAGCTCCTGTCATGGCTGTTCATCCTGAAAGCCAACAAACGATTTCTCCCATTTCATTCCAACAAGTTCAAATGATCGGGGAACCAAAGCCATCACACTTTGGAGAGAGCTCTACCTTAAGAGAGAATAGGACGAAACAAGAAAAAAAAAAAGAGGCTGCACCATGGATGTCAGGTGAATTTTTCAAGTGAGAACCAGGTAAGTTACAACAAGTTGAGAGGGGGGCGAAGAGGAAAATAAGGCTGGCAAAGAGGGAATATGAATGGCAGTTAACATAAAATGGAACCCAAAAATCTTCTACCGGTATATGTAATTTTAAGTGGGTTGGAAGAGGTGGAGTAGGTCCTATTAGAGAGAATTTGTGACTCGATCTAATTTCAGAGGATTGTATCAAGTGGCAAATAAGACATCCTGATTCAAGAAAGGGTAAAATGACATTCTTAGCAACTGCTGGCAAGTTAGTTGAACATCAGTGGTGAGTAAAGTTCTAGAAACAATAAAGGAAAAATTAACAGGGACTCGAAGAGGTTTGAGTTAATTAAGGATAAGCAGCATAGATTTATAAATGACAGATAGTACTCAGCCAATCTAATTGAATTTTTTCATAAAGTAACAATAAAGATTGATGAAGGGAAAGTGATGGATGTTGTCTGTATGAATTTTAATAAAGCATTTGACGAAGTGCCATATATAAGACTGGTGAACAAAATTGAGGCTCATTGAATGAGGAGGTCAATGTCAGCTTGGCTTAAGTGCAGAAAACAATGAGTCCTGTTAAATGGTTCATTTTCAGATTGGGGGAGTGGTAGTGGTTTTCTCCCAAGGTTCAGTGCTACGATCACTGCATTTTTGATATATTTATATGCATGTATCGCATTGTGGTATTGCATTGTGAAATGTAGAGTAAAATTTAAAAATTTACTGAAGATACCAAACTTGGAGGAGTAGCAAACAGTAAGGATGATATAAATTGACTGCAACAGGTGACAGATGCACTAGAAGAATGGGCAGTCAAGTGGCAGATTAGATTTAATACAGAGAGGTGAGAGGCGATGCATTTTGTCAGAAGGGATAAGAGGAGGCAACATAGATTGAATGGCACAGTTCTAAAGAGTGTGCAGGCACAGAGGGACCTGAGGGTTCACATGAATAGATCTTTGAAGATGGCAGGGCACATTGAATTGAGAGAGTGGTGAGCGAAGCATATGAGATCTTGGGCTTCATAAATAGAAATATCAAGTACAAAATCAGAAAATTATGATGATCCTTCTTAAATCTCTGGTTTGGCAACAACTACAATACTTGTCCAATATTGTCACTACACTTTACGAAGGATGGGTGCGTTCTTACAAGTGTGCAGAGGAGATTTGTGAAAATGGTTCTCGGGATGTGGGACTTTCTTGACAATGTTAGGATGAAGAAGCTGGAGTTGTTCTCCTTGAACCAAAGGAATTTGAGGGAAGATGTGATAGACATGTACAAGATTATGACAGATTTAGATAAGGTTAACATTCATTGCCAATATGAAGGCCATCATAAGATAAATCAATCTCTGAAGATGGAATGAATCAACACTAAACAATGAGTCTGGCCATGTACAGCAGGCTCTGGAGTCTGGTTAGGCCTTATCTTTGTATTTACACCACAAATTTAGCATCAGCTGAAGTGCACATGAATCTTTAGACTGCATTCTACCACACATGATAAAGTTAACATTTTAAAAAAAGGAAAAATACTCACAAAGGAGACCTGACAATCCACGTTCTTCAAATTAAAGCCTTTTCTGCATGCGTTGAATTCAGTCCTAAAGCCAATGCTCCATATCTGACCATTTTGAAGTAAACTGAAATGTTCCTAAACTATTCTCATAATATTGTACATTTTTCATTCCATGATTCATTATATGCATACGATCTCACTAGTTGTGTGTCATTTTTAAACTTGGTTTATTTTGGAATCACGTTTGATAGAGACGGGGGAGGATGGGCTCCTTTCCTAACATTAAAATGTGCAAGTGCTGGTAGATGGCAAGCGGAAAGTTAATTCACCAACCGTTCCCAGGGGAGATTGTGACATCAATGTCACTGTCATCCAGTAGTTCAAGTGCGTCATACACGATATATGAATTTACCAACTAAAATTCATGAAGTGAATCCCAAATAGGTTGCCTGGCATGAAAAGAGGGGATAGCTGTCAATTCTAGCGTTCTGAGTCTTAAGTCATTTTCATGGTCTGCAAACCTGAAGAATACCTAGAACAAAATAATCAAAGACTTCCCTCCAGTTGTGCAGATCTTGATCATGATTTCATGTAAAGTTGACAGGTTTACCTGTGGAGTCAGTAAGAATCACCTTTCCTTTCTGAAAGCATATTGGAATGGAAAATATGGCTCCAATCTTCTGAGGAGCAACAATCATTGTCCGGTTGCAACTCCATTCCTATTTTTACCTGTCCCAATGCTGCTCCGCATTTCTGGCCAGGTCTGAGCCTGGCTTCTTAGGAAATACAGAGCGCAGCTTCCACCCAAGGTGTAAGGGATAGGGTGGTTGATGGTAGGGTGGTAGATGGTAGGATGGCAGGTGCGTAGGGCCATAAGATTGTAAGTGTGTAGGGTAGTAGTTGGTAGGTTAGTAGTTGGTTGGTAGAGTGGCAAATGGGTGAGGTGGTTTGATAAGTGGGCTATGGTGAAGACAGGTCCAGTCACATTTGTCAGGTTGGGTCAGGGGACAGTTGGGTGGTCAGCATGATCGGGGGGGGGGGGGTTTGGCAGGTCACGCCAGCTGATTAGTTGGGGGTTAAGAATACTCGGGTTGGACGGCGCAGGGGGTGGTCTCGGTATATTTGTGAGAGGGGGGGAGGTCAAAGGGTAGTCATGGGGGTTGGGGGTCAGTGGTGTATTTATCCAGGAGTTAGACATGGATTTTTCTCTCTAACTTTTCCTGGTGACTATCCAGGTGAGCATGTCAGTATCCAGTGAGTACGTCAGAACTATCCAAAGTCTCCAACTCTAACTCAGAGAGCGGGGAATTTCCCATCAAACGTTGAAACTTTCTGGGCAATTCCTACAGAGGTCAGCGCATCGGAACTTCTGATGCACATCCTGGGTTATATATCTCTTCTCAGATGATCCAGACCAGAAAGTCTGGGCCATTATCTATTCTTAGATACAACATGGCAGGAGGGAGTTGCCAACTGAAATTTATCATGGGTCCAACAAGTGTGCTAGGCTTATATGGCAGTTTATATGATCCTGTCTTGAGAGAACACACAAGCTGATCATATAAGTAATAATGCAGTTAGTACATCTGCAGAAAAGGGTGGCTAGACACTTGGCACACGCTGCGAGAATGCCGGGCCGGATTTTTGCTCCCAAGACAGGTAGCAGAAGTTGGGAAATATCCAAGCATGTTATTAATTTGCCGACACTAAACTTTGATTAAGTTTTGGTCTTGTCATAATATCAGACAATGCTGACATTGACACTGCCTCAGGCAAGTAAGCTATAATTTTAAAATCACCAACCAGAAATGCGAAAACTAAATCCGCTGAAGTCTAAAATATTATCTAATATGATTTTAAAAACACAGCCAGGTTAAGATCATACAACGAGAAAGTGGCCTCTTTCTTATCAAAGGCCCAGGGTGGAAGGATGCAGCATAGTTGGGGGCAGCTTTGTGCTTACCTTCACTTTCTGTCAAGTTTAATGGCAGGACCTGATTAACATTTCTATTTCTATTTCCCAACTTCAGTCAGCCAGATCGATAGGCCGGCTGGCTCAAGCACCAGGTTGCAGTCAGAGAATAAAGAGGGAGAGGGAGTGATTGAAAGATGAAAGCTAGAGGGGTAATCACAGGCCAGGGTTGCAGCAAAGATCAGAGAAAGACTAGAATAGCGAGGAGATCAGAAAAGTGTGGGGGGGGGGGGGGTGGAAGGGGGAACGGCATTGGGGGAGTCATGGTTGTAGCAAGCACACTGGGTCCAGCATTTCAATGGGAAGACAAGTTATCCCCTGGAACTCGCAATCCTCACCTCTTTTTTGCTGCTGGGTTTCCCAAGGCCTGCGTTAAATTTAAGGGTGTGGTTAATTCTGAGGCAAGTAGCCTAATTATAATACTTAAATTACCAACTCGCTTTCTGCAGCTAGTTGGGTGTCCACTACACCTGTGATAACCTCTGTTAGAACAGAATATGATAATGTCGCAGGACCAGTAATTCTAGAGACCCAGGTTGAACTTCTGGGAACATGGGTTCAAATCCCACCATGGCAGCTGGTGAAATTTAAATTCAATAAATAAATCTGGATTTTTAAAAAAAAACCACTAGTTTCAGTAATGGTGACCATGAAACCCTTGTTAATTGTCATGAAAACACATTGAGTTCACGAATATCCATGAGGGAAGGAAATCTGCCATCCTTACACTGCCTGGCCTACATGCAACCACAGACCCACAGCAATGTGGTTGACTCTTAACTGTCCTCTAACATGGCCTAGCAAGCCAAACAGTTTTGGAGCAATTGGGGGTGGGAAAGAAATGCAGGACTTACCAGTAATGCTCAAATCACATGAAATAATAAAGAAAAGAAAATCCACCATCCCTACCTGGTCTGGCGTGCATGTGACTCCAGGTCCACATCAATGTGGTTGACTTTTAACTTCTCTCCGAAATGGCCTCACAAGCTATTCAGTTCAAGGACAATTTGGAATGGGCAACAAATGCTGGCCTTCCAACAACACCCACATCCCATGAAAGAATATTAATAAAAGTATGTTTCAGATATTTAACACTTTTATCTCTCCCCAACCCAACCCATCCACTTTGATGTTTAAAAATTACCCTCAGAGAAACAGGACATTGAACCACTGTTGCGCTATCAGAAAGATGGAAACACAGAACTCCTGTCCTAGTGGTCACCCCAGCCCAATTCCTGGGTGGAGGACATTTAAACAACAAAGTCATGGGAGTGAGGTGCCTGTGTCTCTAGCAGCAGAGCACTTGACCATGGAGCCCGTGTGATTTTGGAGCAACACCTTGCCACTGGTATTTCAATGTTGACCTAGCCAGAATTTAAAATCTGCTCTCAGCAGTCTCATCAGTCTCCCACTGGAATGCAAATAGTGGGAATCTCCGAGTAGCCTGGGGAAACAAAGACCCAACGTGTACCACACTTAACAAGGGAGATGTGCTCACAAAAGCGTGGAAAGTTAAGAAATGGGTAGAAACCCATAGATTCTTGGATGCACCTATTTTCTGGCTTCCCTTCCTGCGGGAATAGCTCCAGAATCATGGTTGGAACATCATGTAATTTGTAGACTCAGGTTCCTGCTCATAGCCTCAAAAAACAGTGATACCTGCAAATGGAAAGCCAGACAGCTCATTATTAACTCAATTTTTGAAAAAGATTTGTGAAAAGTACATTTTTGGAAATTAGACCCATCCTGATGCGTTCCTTTCATTTCGTTCAACAAAACAATGTGTCTCATAAAAAATCTCTTCAGTGCAAGACAGTTTCAATTTTGTAATACAATAATATTTGGTTGCACACCAGTTTTGGAAGAGAACTTTACATATGGTTAGTTACTCACTAACCTTATGGATTTTTCCAACAATTTACTACAATTTCAACTTTATTGAAAGATTATTTCATACCACCAAGATATTTCACAGAACAATTGGTTTGGCTGAAATGCAGTATTTAGAGATGGGATTAATTACATGCAAATGACAGTTCTGCAAGGATTTCAAGCCACAAAATGCACACATTTCACAAAAAATTGGCCAATTTGTTATTGCTGGGGAAAAGCTGGTTAATAATGCTGGTGTGACTTTTGCATGGGCAGGTAAAGCATGACTTCTTGTAATTCAGATCTCAAGATTCCTTTCGAGCTTATGACAGAAGTCCAGCACTACAAGTACGTGCTTATTAAGCCTTTACCTCCTGACGACTTGGGACCATCTGATCCTGGAAAGTTACCCTGTGACGTAACACCCTCTCCCGGGGAGTGGGGGTGATTTCACTCCCACCTTGCTGTCATGTGGGAATTAAGAAAAGAAGAGTCATGGTGTAAGAAATGAAATCATTGGCAATGCAGTGTGGTATTATACTGTTAGCAAGCAAATAACAGGAGCTTTCAAATTCCTGTCATTCAAACTGCTGCAAAGTGACATTTACTGATAAGCAACCTTCTGTGACTGTCAGGGATGAGCGCTCAACCAAATTGAAATCCCAAAGCGGTCAGAATTTAATTTAATATCTTAAATTATTCACAAGGATAATGAGTTTTCCAGGTCTTGTTCCTTTTAATTTGATTGTTGTGCACAAATAATAGCACTTAAAACAATTTTTGAAAACTTGATTCCTGACCAATTTGTTGAAGAACAGAAAACTATATTCCTTAATTAGAAACACAACTTCAGTCTTCAGTGATCGTATAAGGTCTGTTTTATTCTTGACGGTCCTATATCAGGGCGACCTGATAGAGGTCGACAAAAGTATGAGGGGCATAGACAGAATGGATACTCAGAGGCTTCTCCCCAGGCGAGAGGGGTCAATTACTCGGGGCATAGGTTTAAGGTGTGAGGGGCAAGTTTTAGAGGAGATGTACAAGGCAAGTTTTTTACACAGAGGGTAGTGGGTGCCTGGAACTCACTGCCGGAGGAGGTGGTGGAAGCAGGGATGATAGTGACATTTAAGGGGCATCTTGACAAATACATGAATATGATGGGAATAGAAGGATACGGACCCAGGAAGAATAGAAGATTTTAGTTTAGACGGGCAGCATGGTCGGCACGGTCTTGGAGGGCTGAAGGGCCTGTTCCTGTGCTGTACTTTTCTTTGTTCTTTGTTTTTGTTCTTTGTAATAGTAGCATTTTAGGTGTTTTTGGGCAGGGCATGAGCGTATGCTAGGTTTCCGTAATAGTGCAGGCAGTATGGAAGGGAAAATGGGAGGGATCTCAGCAGGGACATATGTTGTTTTTAATTGTGTGTGGTGGCTATGTATCTATGTTCTCTTGTCTGATATCAGTATTGATTGTTGCTGCGGGTAAGAGTTTGACTAATATGCATAACATGCTCTGTTTATCTTGTCATGTGTTTATGTGCACATTCCCTGTCAGTCTAGTGATGCATATGCTCGTGATGTATGGAGGTTTAATAGGGGAATATGCTTCTGTTCCTTGGTTATCAAGAGAAGATAGCACACTGCTCTGGGCTGTCAGAATTGTTCTTTGACTTGGCCTTTATGAATAGACAAACGTTCATCTTCTAAAGCCAAAGCCAAAATTCAAGCGCTCATCCCTCGTGAATAGTGCAGGAACATTACTGTATTAATGTGGGGGTTCCCATCTAATTTCAATAATTAATATTGGGTTTTAGTATCATTTAAGTAATTGGATACCACCTCCACAATAAATCCAAATAAACACACAAATATCCTGCACTTTCACAATTTTTTGCAAGCAGCATAAATTTAAAATATACTTAAGTATGCATTTCACAAATCCATTACGTGAATAACGGATTAAGTGAATCTATATGAAACATATAGACAGGTAGTAGAAATTGAACAAGAAATTAAATATTAAAAAGAAAGAAATCAAGCTTCTAAAGATAGGCTCCTTTTAGTTAAACAGTTTTCTTATCTCCAACAAGAGCACATGCAGTGCAGCATATGTAAAGCCATTCTGACCCCTCCCCTAAGTTTGCAGGGAGGTTAAGCTATTTTTTAAATGAGTAGCTAATATTGCACAAGCAAAATGAGAAGAGGCACAGATGCTGCAGAGGGGAAAATAGGAGTGAAGTTTCTAAAAGCAAAACGTAGCTATCCAGGCCAGGAGGAATTAAAGCGTCAGCGCCAAAGGTCAATGTTATTCACTTGCTGAAGTATTCACAGATATGTTTGAATATTTAATTTTATTAATTTAACGTCACTTGTGACTACTTGAGGCAGTCTTACCTAGAATTACCAGTGACACTTTATGGGCCAAATGATACAGAGTTGATCATAGGTTTGTTGCTTTAGAATTTTACAGCAGTTAGACAATAATGAGATGGTTTTGAAGATTCTGTTTTCTCCTCTATCTTTTCCCTTTGATATTTTTCGTCCTTTATCTGCCTCATTTGAACATAGCAACACACGCAGACTTCTATGTCTCCTGTTCTTTTTGGTGACCACTTTTCACGTGATGGCAGTGTGTATCAATTGGTTATGTGTTTAGTGGAGGCCATAACCTGTTCTCAGCCAACATTTCACTCTTATTTAGCGGTTGAAAAATCAGGACTGGGAACCCAGTTTTTTTCTTCCCCAACAGGGCATCCTGAAGGCAACATAAGGTCAGCTAATGAAACTCCACCAACAATCAAACCAGATCACTTCTGGCCTGTACTATTCCATGTCACATTGCTACAAAGCATCTTTTGACCATACTAATGGCTTATTTCAGCTGTGGTGTGCAGAGTTCTGTCATTGTTGCAGAAATATAGCACCAGCATGACAATAAAACAGAATGGGGATCAAAAGAACCCGCAGACAGGGAGATCTGGCTAAGGGCTGACTCCAACATACTAATCATTGTGAGCAGGTGCCATTATTTGATGGTGATCCATCATGGTTGTCAATGTACAACTGTCGCATTTTGGGATGTCTCAGGAAGGGGATTACAATGAGCTTGACTGATTTTCCTGAACTGGGATTGAATTTCTCTAGATTTCCTTTTTTTTTTATTCAACTGGTCTATATTTGAAGCAAAGTGGAAAAAAGCAAACTAAATTGAAATCTGTATTTAATTGGTCTATTTTTTTTTAAATAGAGAATTTAAAAAAAGAAAATCATCTAATTAAGCTTCATATTCATTCTGCTCTGTTGATTGATGCATCACCCGAATTATTTTAATTGCAGCTGTTTCTATCTACTCAGTTTAGACCAGAATGAATGATAGACAGACTTTCTCTTCAATTCTGATTCAATCTAAATAATTACGGCTACATGTTCAATCACTACTGGACAGTTAACCTGTTCTGAAGTACAAACACATGAAGGCAAGAACACACAGGTTTGTACACAACTGTTCTCTGAAAAGGACAATTTTTCTGACTTGGTTTTGATCTTCCAGATACGGAACGAAATATAATGGGAAAATAGAGTCCCATTTTGGGCAAGTTTAGGGAAACAATCCCGTTATCGAACAGGACTCATTTTTGGCCTTGGCAAGGAATGCCCTGCCGAGGCAGCACTTACCTTAATTTCCTCCACTGACGAGCTCAACACGTCATTGCAAAAAGAGATAGGGTCGCCATTTTTAAATGCAACTCCGATCATTCAACCCCCTCCCCTTGACATCCCCACCGTGGACTCTGCCCCTGCGCCCCCCCCCCCTCCCCCCCACCCCAACTTACCTGTCAGGGTGTCCTCGAACCCCACCTCATAGGGTAGGGCACCCCCGGGGCTGACCCCTGGCACGGGTAACCTGGCATCCTAGCATTGCCAGCACCAGTGCCTGGGTGGCAGTGTCAAGGCACCACCCTGCCCAGACCCTTCCCCCAGGTGCTGTTACGCCTGGTTCACGTCTGTGTGGACCAGTGTTAACCGACACCATGGCAAGGTCTACCAGGCACAGGTGTTTGTTCCCGGGCCTTGGGAGCATCACTTAAATGTGTTGATCTGGATCTCGCCCAGATAGATTTAAAAGCCTCATCGCATCACCGAGTTGGGCACAATGAGGCCTTTCGATTGCGCCCATAGATTCAAAACAGCATCATCCAAAGCCTTTTGTAAATCGAAGAGTGTTCATCACAGGTGACTAATCCAAAATTTCAACAGTTTCTGCCCGTCAAAAATAAAAATTTCTCCCAGCTTTTACTTCAAGCCATATTCAAACCTTGATCAATACTGAGTAATTATGATCTTTAACACTAAAACATCATTTCACATTGTTGCAGCAATGGGTTCCTTAGAATCAGTCGTGAATAAAATCTTTCCATTATTTCAGCTATCACTAAACCCTTAACACGGAAATCTAGCTTCCAAAAAGAAATTTATGACAATGCAAAAGAGATTAATTTTTAAATTGCATTCCAAGCCCAAAGCTTCATTCACCAGGTCTGCATATGGGAATTTTAATTTCAAATAATGACAACAAATGTGCTTTATACTATCATACAATACCTAGAAATACACATCAATCACTATTGTTCAGTTGAACAAAAACAAAAAAAGAAACAGGAATGTTAAATGAACTGTGAAAGGTTCACGATGTTGTAATTTAGCAAGAGTCTGCTCTTTATTCAACTAACAAAAGGCGCTCAGAAATATGCACTATTTTCTTTTACACATGGAACAAACTATTCCACAATGCTTTCAAAATTGTGTATGACACTCAATTTTACTGGTCAAATTGATTGCAGAAGCCATTAAAAATAAGGGAAGAGCATCTGCCTTTTTCACGAATCGCCACAGAATTTAAACCCAGATGGTTCCAACTGATCGTATAACTTTCTTGGATTTTCAGCAGGGTATATAGGTCTCTACCTCAAATTCCTAATATGCAGTCTCGTTGCTCGAAACTCTGCATCAGAAGGGTTGGGACATAAAATGTGCTTTCTCCCCAGGCCCCATCCTCATTGCTCCCTGTCTTTTTTTTAAAAATTGCCTATGAGATGTGAGCATCACTGGCAAGGCCGGCATTTGTTACCCATCCCTAATTGCCCTTGAGAAGGTGGTGGTGAGCTGCATTCTTGAACCACTGCAGTCCATATGCTGCAGGAACATCCATAGTGCTGTCATGTCAAGAAGGAGTTCCAGGATTTTGACCCAGCGGCAGTGAAATAAAAAAGTGATCGTTCCATGTCAGGATGATGTGCAACTCAGAAGGTATAGTTGACAGTGCTGTCAAATATCACTTCTCAGCAATACCCTGCTCATCAATGCTCAGTTTCGGTTCTACCAGGGCCTCAGAGCCAAATATGGGAGAAATGTCTTCACTCAAAGGGTTGTGAATCATTTGCTCTCTCCTCCCCAGAAGGTTGCAGCCACCCATAATCATGTTGAATGGTGAAGCAGGCTTGAGGGACTATATGGTCCACTCCTGCTCTATGTATGGACAGCGCGGTAGCATAGTGGTTTGCACAATTGCTTCGCAGCTCCAGGGTCCCAGGTTCAATTCCCGGTTTGGGTCACTGTCTGTGCGGTGTCTGCACGTTTTACATACATAGAATTTACAGTGCAGAAGGAGGCCATTCTTCTGGTGGCTATTTCCACCGGCTCCTGGAAAGAGCACCACACTCAAGCCCACGCCTCCATCCCTATCCCCATAACCCAGTAACCCCACCCAACACTAAGGGCAATTTAGCCTGGCCAATCCACCTAACCTGCACATCTTTGGACTGTGGGAGGAAACCGGAGCACCCGGAGGAAACCCACGCACAAACGGGGAGGATGGGTTCTCGCCATGTGTTTGAGGGTTTCCTCCCGGTGCTCCGGTTTCCTCCCACAGTCCAGAGATGTGCAGCTTAGGTGGATGGGCCATGCTAAATTGTCCTCAGTGTCAAAAATTGCCCTTAGTCTTGGGTAGGGTTATTGGGTTATGGTGATAGGGTGGAGGTGTGGGTTTGGGTGGGGTGCTCTTTCCAAGAGCCGGTGCAGACTCGATGGGCCGAATGGCCTCCTTCTGCACTGTAAATTCTATGATTCTTATTTGATTGATGATGACATCAAAGACCCCTAGCGAAATTGACTGGTTGAGTCATACCTAGTACAAAGGAAGATGGTTCTAGTTGCTGGACATTCATAATCTCAGCTTCACGATATTGCTGCAGGCGTTTTACCCAAAGAGGGGTGAGAATGGGGAACACTCTGCTGCAGGAAGCAATTGAAGCAAATAGATTCATTTAATAGAAAGCTAGACATGAATATGAGAGAGAAGGAAATAGAATGCTATAGAGGTGGATCTTGATGAAGAAAGATGGGAGCATAAACATTGTTATTGATTGGTTACGTCAAATGGCCTGTTTCTGTGTCATACATTCTATGTAGTCCTATGTATGTAATAATTCAACAATATGTGGAGGTTATCAGTCCAGATCCCTGAATTTCTACTTCAGTCGCATTATCAATATGCCGTCTGGATGCAAGGTTTCATGATTTAATCGTAAATAACCCAAACGTCACAGCAAAAACTATGACAGATACAGGGGGCTAGATTCTCCAATCACTCTGGACTTTCCCCAAGAAAGTCCTGAGTGATTCTCCCATCTAAAGGGGGCTGGCCGGGCCCCTCGGAGCGGTTCTCGCAGCTCTGGCTACGGATACGGGACCCCGCACTTCCGGTCGGGCGTCCACATATGCGTGCGGTGGCAGCCTGCAGCGGCCGCCCCATGCGACATGGCGGACTCGCACCGCGGATCGTGATGGAAGAAGTAGGTCCCTCCACCCTACCACCCCACCCCCACCCCCGAGAATGCGCGTGCCCTCGAATCGGCAGCGCCCAATCGCTTGCCTGGCTGTCCATGAGGACCCCCAGTGAACGATCCCCCCTTCTCCACCAGGGCGGCCATGGACTGAGTCTGCAGCCGCCACCCAACATCCGACAGCTGGTTAGAAACACGCCGTCGAGAACTCGGCCAGTTGTGCACGGAGAATCGCCGGGGGAGGGGCCTCTGTCAATGGCCCCCTACCTGCTGCGCGTAGTTCACACGCATGCGTGTGGTGCCGGTCCGAATTTCTGGGTTCACGACCATTTCACCCCCCGCCCCCCTGCCCGCGCCGGACGTGATACTTACATGTTGTCATTTTTTATGCTATATTTTAAACTTTTGAATAAAATGCACAATGTCTATAGTAAATTTGGGTACAAGTTGCAATTTACTTGCTGCCATGAGATCCAATAGTTTATACCGTAACACTTCAGAAATCGATGAACTGAAAACGGAAGAGAAGTAAATGGTTAATATCCTATACTATTATTGAGTTTTCACTCACTAATTAATGAGAACAGACACAACCTCATTTTACATGATTATTTTTATTCCTCCCCTTTCCAGTTAAAGACAGACTGCATCAGAGAAAAACACCTAAATTTACTGTGTGATTATCTTTATCATAGAACCTCTTGTATTAAAACTGCATGTTTACCTGTCTTTTGCAGCATACAGAAAAAAATGGAAGCTGACAAACACCATGGTAAGTAAAGAGAGAATTTTCTTGGTGCCCCTAGGCGGCAACCCAGGATAATTCCCCCACAGGTGCTCCCTGTAGCTAGAAAGTTTTAAACCCAAACTCATGTGAATATCAGTAACACATGTATTTTTCAGAATACATGAACAAGGGGATTTACATGAGGAAGCACAGGAGGGGCTGAGTTTTCATGAGCTTTGACTCTACTCATCTTTTAATCTTATTTGTATCCTGATTCGTATCCCATACTTACCTGCATTTGGGTTATATGTTGTGACGAGTGTAAGAAGTGTTTATATATTAGCTTTTATATCTTTTGCAGTAATGTTATTTTAAATCATACTTTAAAATAACATACAGGCACTGTGTCTATTACAGGTGTAATTAAGGAGTTGTAAAAGTGTGGTAATCATTTATTCTAACCATTAACTTTTTTAAAAAACATATAAATGGCTAGTGGAACATTGCTGGAGGTTCCCTGGGGTGTGGATAATTTGACAGATTGTGATTAGCACGAGCTAAGAAGGTCATGGGACATGATGTAATTAATGGGAGAAGTCAGGTTTGTCTGTAGTTTTGCAATCTGCTGTAAGATTTTAAGTTGAACAGCAGTTTCCCATAGCATTGCAGTCTGACAAGACCGGAGGTTTTTCAGATTGTTCCTGAAAGGGTCTCTCTCCAAAGGTCTGTACAGTGGACAGCAAGGAACTCTAATTATAACTTATATTTATGTGTGGATTTTAAACTCTATTGGGTTGCTTAGTTGGAAAACATATAACGGCAGGTGCAGATAGTGAGTAAAAGTGTTTCCTTTTATTTCAGAACTGTTTGGTGTTAAGCTGTTCCCTTGATATTAATGTGGTTAATTATGTGTTTAAATTAAAATTTGTTTTAATATAAAGATATTATATGGGCAGCACGGTAGCATGGTGGTTAGCATAAATGCTTCACAGCTCCAGGATCCCAGGTTCGGTTCCCGGCTGGGTCACTGTCTGTGCGGAGTCTGCACGTCCTCCCCGTGTGTGCGTGGGTTTCCTCCGGGTGCTCCGGTTTCCTCCCACAGTCCAAAGATGTGCGGGTTAGGTGGATTGGCCATGCTAAATTGCCCGTAGTGTCCTAATAAGTAAGGTTAAGGGGGGTGTTGTTGGGTTACGGGTATAGGGTGGATACGTGGGTTTGAGTAGGGTGATCATTGCTCGGCACAACATCGAGGGCCGAAGGGCCTGTTCTGTGCTGTACTGTTCTATGTTCTATATTAGTCAGTGTCATCACTCTTTTCCTCTCCTCTCAGTTTTACAATTTAAAACTGTTTTGAGGTTTCTCATCCGGTATCCTAACAAAAATTAGAGTGTACCTCAGTTTCCTAACAATATCTTGTACTATGTTCCTGGAAGATCCTGGCTGGATTTTGGTAATGAGGAACTTAGAGAAGTCAAATTGATTGAGGAGATCGGGCATGGTGCCCAGCTTCCAGCGGTAGGTTCCTGGTGAGCGGACCTAGACCCCAGCAGTGCTGCCATTACGAATGATGTTGTGAACGATGATATTGGCTCCGTGGTGCAGGTTATTAGTGCTCACTTTTAAAGAACTGCAAATTTCCTTGAGAGAATAGCGGAAGCAGAGAAGAGAATCTTGTTACTTTACGGAGTAATCTCTCTGGTGGAGACCTGCCTTCAGTCCTTGGAAATCCTGCTGCTTGGTACGTTGTATAGCTGACCAACTCAGGGAGTTGCGACCAAGCAGGGAGGGTTCGTGCGCCCAGTCTCTTGAAGGGGGGGAAGTAATAATTGGAAGGAAGAATGTAGTTTGGAACGAAATAAACAGTGTAAAGTAAACATATAAAATTATAGGTAAAGGGACATGAGGGAATATCAGAGTGCTTGTAAAAGCTTGAAAAATAGCACGCACACACAAGATAAGATTTGAGTAAGAATAGCAGGCATAGGAAAAGATCATGAAGAAAGTTGCAGTTTTAAAAATAGACAGGAAATAGCTATCAATTATTTTAAGACGCGTAACAGGTTTTTGGAACCTTTGAGAAAAAGAGGAACAAGTAATTTTGGAGACATTGCAAACTTGAACAATGAGAATCTTGGGCAAGGTATTAAACGGTTTAAAGCTAGCAGGCATGGCAGAGGAAGTTTGCAAAAAAAAATGCGAATGGCTGAAATAGACAAAGATAGACATAGCTTAACGGTTTTTTAGACTTTGAGCAGAATGCACCACATGCTTTTGAAATGTATGGCAGTCTTGGGCATGGTGCGAAATCGCGGTTTTAAATGTAACACATCTATTTTGTTGAACATGAGACAATGCTTTGTTATTGACATGCTCTGGAGAGATGAATTAAAATGTATAAAATCTCGGAACGCCGGTGGCAAAAGTCAGAAAGGGCAGAGAGAGAGAAAGAGAGAGGGGGGAAGAGACAGGTCGAGCCATTCAGTTTGAATTTATTCTTAGATTCGATTCGAATCAGCTCATCGGTCGATGGGAATCGGAAGACGCTGGAAGACCGAAGAATAAGAACAACCGCAAGCTATCAAGATAGAAGAAGAATTGTTCAATAAAGCTCCCTAAGTCTGATCAACTAAAAGAGACTTTTAAATATTAAGTAATTCAAGATTTTGTAAAAGCAAATAAAAATAAGTGTGATTTTAATTTCAAACCTGAAATAGTGGTTTACCCATAAGACTCACCTATACATCCTCAACAGATCCAGACCCTGAAAGGACATTGAGTGGTAAGTGAGTTAGAATTCTTCCTTGTAGATTTGGGATCCTATTATAACTTGAAATATAGTTTGAAATAGATCAGTTCCCATCGGGTATCAGCAAGGGAGTCTAAGGGATAGAAGACCTTAGAGTGGCCAACTAGTTAAGAAGTTATAGGATACAGTAATTCAGAAAGGATTAATATCATTAGTCTTAACGAGAGTTGACCATAAAAACACAGGGGGGACGAATTCCTGACTGAATTGAGAGTTGGCTGCCATACTTTTGCAATCACGATTTGAAGGCTGAGCGCTTCAAGTTCGATGGGGCACTTTCAAGGTCTGGGGTCAGGTTGGACCCCAACCACTGGCCTTACGTTATCTTGTCCTCGATGCTCATTGTGAGGAGTTGGAGGCAGCTGGACGTGTCAGGTCGTCCTGTCCTGCCGGGGCCTAGGCATTTTACTGCCTGGGCGTCAGGACAACGGTGTGGTGGAGGTGAAGGTGTTTCATTTGAAAGAACTTTGGAAGGATCCTGAATCTAGCTTGATGATCCTGTTATGGCTTTGGCCTTCCCAAGCTCCATAAATGGTGTTATTATCCTGCAGTTTATCAATAATCATGAACTTTATTTCCTTGTGACTAAATCATTGATTTTATGTTACCGTCTTTTTCCTAACAAGTGAGTTCAATATATCAGCATGAAGGAGATAGGCGCCTGTTATCCTGTTGTAGCAAAAACTATACTAAGATGGTAGTGTGAGATGAAGGTTGCACATAGCCGTGCCTTTTTTGTCCCATGTGCTTTAATCATTGTGTTTGCTTTGAGGGAGTGCATTTTGAACCTCATTTATAGAGAAGATGAGTAGGACCATGCCAGGGTGGTGGAGGGGATGATTAGTGGGGGGTATGGCTTTGGATGTCCTCACTATGGTCCGATGAAAGACCCCAGTTAGAGCTATCTGTATCGCGTTTTCTTTTGTATTTCTGTTACTTTGGGTTTATAGAATCCGTGCTCATCTTCTACAAAGTCCGGACAGATCTTGAATCTTAGAGGGGATTGGGTTCCTTGTGTGTGAGGCTGGCATCTCTGGGGTTGTTGGTGTAGTGGTAAATTGAGCTGGTGCACATCTGGATATGCTCGGTTCATCCGTGCTTGACTTGTCTTCAATATTCTCTTGGCTGCTTGGATGGTGCCAGCGATGGCTTGATTGCTGGGTGGGTTCTGGCAGGAGTAACTGTGTTTACTTGGGTCGGGTTTTTGGGGCAGTTTCGAGTGTATATATTAAAAAAAGAATACAAGCAGAAAAGGATACTTTTTCTTTATCATTAAGTTTTCTTCAGGCAGCTTTTCACCCCACATATTATGCCTTAAGAGGGCCCAATGGCTGAAATGCCATTTCATTTTAATGCATACTCTCGGTTCATTGAAAGCCTGAAGTTGTCACAGTGTGATAAAGCCGCTTTCAGGTAAGGTAATGTTTTTATTATTGGGACAATGCAGAGAAATACGAAAATGCTAATTTTTCAAGCACAACTAACTTAGACCAACGCTGTATTCATTATTGAGGGATGTTCCCCATGATAATTATAAAATAGATAAAAATAATTATCACAGTTCAAATGACACAAATCAACTGGCAGAGCACCTCATGGTAGCTTGTCTTCATACTTTATTTGTATGCAATGTCACAGGCAGCAACAGGCGTAAAATTATGTCTTGTATCCAGATCTACTCTAAAATTCCCTCTCTTAAATATATAGGTTACTATTATAAAAATATAAACATTCAATCCTTTACCATCCACAGCTCTGCACCAGCAAAACCAGTAAGAGTGAAAAACCCCTGCAGACAAACAACCAGCAGTCATTGCTTATGTATTTCTTCCATTTTCCTTTTCATCTGCCTTCTATGAAAGTTTCAATGGCACCACTGAGCAAGTCATATTGCTGCAGCAATACAATCCAGATAGATTTCCATAGCAACCAGTTGTGACTCATTACTTACAAATTCCAGACATCTTTAACATGACCTTTCGAAAGAAGATAACTGTCTATAATGTAGACAAGATACAATTAGGTCTTTGCTCTAAATTCACATTGATGCATCACTACTGCACTACTGAGGTGTTATCTCCACTGTTTGTATTTGTATGACTCCTTGGTTGTAACTAGAATATAACAAATGTGCTGGATTAGGCTGGTGGGGGGTATAAGTAGAAATAATGTTATTCCTACCTTTTAAGTGTCCATAATTTGATTTTCTCGTTGTTGGATATGTCCTACGATCATAACAAAAGCACGTTTTTTTGAGAATATTTAAGTTATACGATGAGGGTAATTCTACCCTCAGTGGGAAGCTGATGGGATTGAATTGGCTATCTGTTCTTTGTATTGTATAATGGGCTGTCAATTTGATCCTGTCAGATCCTCTGTAGCATTTCTGATAAATCAATACCTAAGAATGGGAGACCCACAGGATCATTTTGTTAACTGACAAGCCAGCCTCTTCTTTAAGCAGACCTGCAGAGACAGATCTTTCACTCGATGACACACATCAGCCATGCAAATTTGCCTCGAACTTAAGTCAGAATTTCTCATTTGAGCCAGTTCAGAGTTGGGGCTAGTGTTTCACTCTACCACATGGAGAGTGTCCCCAAGAGGTTTGGCATTCTTGTATTGAGAAACTACAATTCTTGATTTAATTAAGCCTGAACAAGTACATTGTCAATATAATGGTCAGTTTTGTTAAATTTATTATGTTAGTTTCATGTGCGAAACTCATGACAACTGGCAGTGGAATTCAAATCTACCAATAAGGAGCTGGCTCCCTTATGCAATGGCATATCAGCAGGAAGTCTGATTTCTAACTCTTTATTAAAAAGCAGGTATTGATTTGAATGGTCAAGCTTTCTTCTCAAATTACTGCTAACTGCACCTGGTTGAACATAGGCATTCCCAAAAAGTTTCCAGGGTAGAATTTTGTCTTCAGCACCTGAGCAGGAATCTTGCTTTGGTGCTTGATGGACAGCAAATTTATGCTTTACAGAATCACAATCCTGCAAAGAAACCTGCTCAAGTTTCCTTCTAGTTAAATTAATGGAAGAACATTCACACACCAGGCTCAGTTATGGGCACATGGATGTTTCCCCTTGGCTCAACTTCACATTCTGCCCTACACCGAGGCAACATTTCCAGCCAGGTGCTAAAGACAAAATTCTGTCTTTTTGGAACTGTCCCTATATTTTTTTTTTAAATTTAGATTACCCAATTATTTTTTCCAATTAAGGGGCAATTTAGCGTGGCCAATCCACCTAATGTACACATTTTTGGGTTGTGGGGGCGAAACCCACGCAGACACGGGGAGAATGTGCAAACTCCACACGGACAGTGACCCAGAGCCGGGATCGAACCTGGGACCTCAGCGCCGTGAGGCGGTTGTGCTAACCACTAGGCCACCGTGCTGCCCTTCTGTCCCTATATTTAATGCAATGTGCAAGTGCAAATTCAGTCTTACTTCTAATAAACAATAATTTAGGGGACAGCAAGTGCTGGTCTAGCCAGTGATACCCACATCCTGTGAAAGAATAAAACAAATTCTAATACTGGGTTTACCACGTGATAAACAAAATCCGACTAGGAAAATTAGGACAAGAATCCCCGAGTCATTTTGTATGCAATATTTTCATGGTTCTCAAAATTTAAAGAAATGTATGCTGTCGCTACATAACATTGTTTTAGATATTAAGGTTTTCGCTGCTGAAGGTCTCTGCATTGTCCAAATTCGCTCCTTCTCAACAATTTTCAGTTCACTGTCCAGAATCCTAATCCTTTCATGTTATTCCATTCAATTTATCCTACTGTTTTTCCACTTAAAATGAACAACTGGGTGGTGGTTGTTGTGCGTCTTGATGATTGTTGTGATTTTCTTACGTCTTTAAGGAGGTGTATCTTAAACTGCCATCAATCTTTATACATCTCAAAAGGATGTTGATGGATTAATCCCACGACTTGTCAGCAGTCTGTAAGCATAATTTCAAAATATGGGGGCTGCCACTTGAGACCGAGATGATGAGAAATTTCTTTACAGAGGGTTGTGAATCTTTAGAATTCTCTACCTCAAGAGTGTGTGGATGATCAGTTATTGTGTATGTTTAAGATAGAGATTGATAGATTTCTGTTTAACAATAATGTAAAGGGTACGGAAATAGTGTGCAAAAGGCATTGTCATGTCCGATCAGCCATGATTGTATTAAATGGCGGAGCAAGCTCAATGAGCTGAATGGCCTACTCTTGTCCTAAGCAGTATTGGCAGAGATTAAATGTACTATACTTAGCCTCCGAGTGAATACTTTCTTCAAATAAAGAACCCATATTTTCGTTTCACCAATCCTTATGGATGATTGATGCCTTTATGGGAAAAAGAAGAATGCAAAAAAGAAGAAAAATGCAACATGGTGACAGGGTGGCAGCCAGGTTTTGAAGATTTGACTGCTTTGTGGGTTAAGCTCAAGTAAACCCAAGAAAAGTCAGAGCTTAGCTGCACCACTACTGCAGTCAAGCAGTAACTTACGATCAACTAAGGCAGTGGTCACTAAAGGTACTGCAACTCAGAGCTAAATTAACTCTAAAAAAACTGGAAGAAAATTTCATAGCTGTCAAATGCTGAAAACAGCTTTAAAATTTCTGCAAAAGGCTAAAAAATGAACAAAAAGTGTTCACTCAAATGGAAGGCGATGGATCTCTTATTTGAGATTATGTTGTTCCAATAACGTATCGTGCAGATTTTTCTGGACCCCGACATTTACAAACTAGATAAACAAGCCTTTAAAATTCAAATTATTACAGGCAGTGAAGGCCTCCACAGACTGAACACATCAGGTCCGTCCAACAATCATCTTAAATTCCAGAAATAATACGATCAACTCTTGAAGATCAATTAGATTGAAATTCACCTTTACAATATACCGTCTGGAATTCATATCTTATAGGCAATAACCAACAGAGACCATGGATCAATTCATAAGTACATGCAGAAACAAGGGGCATGATTGTGACAGTGTCAGAGCTAGCCAACAGAATAATCAAACTTGTAATAGCAATGACGCCAATAGAAACATTCCAGAAACACACCTTGTACAACCCAATGGTTCCACTGTGGAAGCACGACTACAAAATGGATGTAAATAAGAAGCCATACTGAGTAGACACAGTCTACAGGCTATATGTAATACGTCCACCATTGGCATGATAGCCAATGTAGGCAAGCCGAGTAATCAATGCAGGTGCTGTGACCTCACACATGCACCCAGAAATTGCCTAGCTTTTAACATTATATGCAAGGCATGTGGCACCAGCAGACTTAGGAAGTGCCAGTGCAGAAAGCAAGTGCTGGAACAAATGGTTCAACATCATGAGAAGCCACAATTAGAGGTCAGCCAGCAGGGCACTCTAATCAACCAAGAGCACAGACCAAACAGGGTCAAGGCAAGATCCATAATATGTCTAGCCAAGCTGTACAGTCATTTGATGAAGATGACCAAATGAAATCAGACGACATTCAATATGGTGAACCTCAAAGAATGTATTGGCAGTGGTGCCACGGTCCAGATGATATGCCTACAGATGAAGTGTCAACACAATCTATCTGCAAAACAGGATATCAGTGCAGGTACAAGCATCCTTCTACTTCGCACATGAAATCTACACAAAAAGGAAGAGGAAGTGATTTGGTCATGAACTGCCAAACTTGCTGTGTACAGCGGCGTGAAGATCCCATCCCTGGGATCCATTACACTCCCAAATGTCATCACAAAATCTCACTCTGGCCACCCCAGATATTTCATGTCACCAACAACACACGTTGCAAGCCTACTAGAATGCAAGGAAGGACCTGTCCTTGGTCACCATCCATGGCAATGTCAAGACTACAATGAGCACCAAAGATCACATGGAGCACCATTAGAAACTCTGGGCTTACAGTGGGAGAAGATGAACCAACTCTACAATGCAGATCATCAGCCAACAGGCTACATGACACAATTTGAACCAAATACATAAACCCTTTACGAACTTGCAACCAGCATTTTGAAAATTTGTAGCAACCTCTGGCAAGGATCACACCGATTAAGTTTGGATGGATAAGCAAACTGCTGGTACGTTTCATAGAATTGTGGATTTCTTGCTCTGTGTGAAAAGTACATGGAGACACAGTGTTATTTTGTTTTGCTTTCATGTAAATAAACTTTTAGTTTTGAAAAAAGGGAAAATGTACTTGCACCTTTAAGGGAGCATGTCTTGAACTATGGTCAATCATTACACACCTCATCATGGTGTGATGTATCAATCATGTTCATATGTTTTGGTCCTGTCCAAACTTAGAGGATTACTGGAAGGAGGTTTTAAGGGTAATTTCTAAAGTGGTGCACTTTAGGACCCGGGCCCCAGGGAGGCCATATTTGGGGTGTCGGACCAGCCAGGGTTGGAAACGGGTGCGGAGGCAGATGTTGTAGCCTTCACCTCGTTGATCGCCCGAAGACGGATCCTGATGGGTTGGAGAGCAGCCTCTCCACCCTGTGCCCTGGCGTGTGGATCTGTTGGAATTCTTGACTCTTGAGAAAGTTAAGTTTGAACTGAGAAGAAGGACGGAGGGGTTCTACAATTCATGGGCATTATTCATTATGCACTTTCAAGAACTGGATAACATTGAACATTAGTTGGGGGGGGGGGTGGTTGGGAGGGCTGGGGGGGGCGATGGGTGTTAATGGTGGCTATGGGGGATTCCTGATTCCTTTTTGTCAGTTGTTTATGTGAACATGTGGGCGAATGCTTTGGGTTTGGTGGGAGGATAGAACATAGAACATTACAGCGCAGTACAGGCCCTTCGGCCCTCGATGTTGCGCCAACCTGTGAAACCACTCTAAAGCCCTAATGGGATGGGATCGTTATTGATATCGGGATTGACATATTTGTTACTGATTATTGCTTATTGTTGGTGGATGTACATTTTGGAGAAAATGCGAAAAAGGAGGAGAATAAAGAAATATTTAAAAAAACAGGGTGTGATGTATTGATCCTATTACTTATAGACAGTCTGCAAACAGCAGTGGTAGAAATAAAATGTAGCTTCCCGGATGAACACCATCTGTATATAATTGTTAAGAACGGGGGGATATTATTAAAAAATGAAATTGGGATTTTAAAAAAAGAAATGATGTCCAGATGTGAATCAGCATATCAGTGATAAAAGCAAGTGTTTACTTAGGTGACCGGAGGAAAATAATAGAGAAACTATACAAAAGGTAGCTTCAAAGTGGAGATAAGGGGCGGAATTCTCCGACCCCCCCCCCCCCCCCCCCCCCCGCAGGGTCGGGGAATCGCCCGGGGCCGGCATAAATCCCGTCCCCGCCATGGCCGGAATTCTCCGCCACCCGGGAATCGGTGGGGCCAAGAATCACGCTGCGCCAGTCAGCGGGCCTCCCGCGCTGATCGGCGTGCCCCCCGCGGCGATTCTCCGGCCCACGATGGGCCGAAGTCCCGCCGCTGTCAGGCCTCTCCCGCCGGCGTTGTTTAAACCACCTCTGTGCCGACGGGATTGGCGGCGCGGGCGATCGGACCCCGGGGGGGTGCCCCCACGGTGGCCTGGCCCGCGATCAGGGCCCACCGATCGGGCCTGTGCCGTGGGGGCACTCTTTTTCTTCCGCCACAGCCTCCACCATGGCGGAGGCGGAAAAGGCCCCCTCCACCGCACATGCGCTGGTGGTGACGTCAGCGGCCGCTGACGCTCCGGCGCATGCGCGGTCTCACACCGACCGGCAAAGGCCTTTCGGCCAGCCCTGACGCCGATCGGTGTAGCGCCAAAGGCCATTGGCGCCAATTTTGGCACCAGTCGGCGGAGCGGGAGCCACTCCGTCTTGGGCCTAGCCCCTAAAGGTGCAGAGAATTCCGCACCTTTGGGGAGGCCCAACGCCGGAGTGGTTGGCGCCACTCCGCTACGCCAGGACCCCCCCGCCCCGCCGGGTAGGGGAGAATTTCACCCAAGGAAACTGACATATATATGTAAAAAGTTGACTTCAGTGTTTTCTAAAAATGTATTCAAGGGATGTGCGCTTTGTTGGATGCTCCAGCATTTATTGCCCATCCCTAACTGCCCTTGAACTGAGTGGCTTGCTATTTTCAGAGGACATTTAAGAGTCAATCATATTGCTGTGGGTCTGGAGTCACGTGTGGGCCAGACCAGGTAAAAATGTCAGATTTCCTTCCCTAAAGATATCAGTGAACTAGATGGAATTTTTACGACAATCAACAATGGTTTCATGGTCATCGTTATTCTTTTAATTCAAGATTTTTATTCAATTCAAATTTCACCATCTGTCATGGTCGGTTTCGAACCCGTGTCCCATCAGCATTATCCTGGGTCTCTCTTATACTAGTCCAATGACAATACCACTACGTCACTGCCTCCCCATAGATAATATCAAAGGGAAAAATGGTATATCCACACACAATGACTGGGAAAAAAGGAGACAGAGACAAACACAGACGCACACTCAGCTGCAGAAACAGTCTCCCGAAAACAAGTTATTGCTAAACAGCAGCTGGTTATGATCAAAAGTCTAATTGAGCAGATTGCGCCTTCACTGAAACTGAAGACGGTTTTCCCAAACATGGCCACATAACATGTGCGTGGTAATTATTTGCTTGATTTAGCTCAGAGGTATATAATATTATATAATATTGGATGCTGTTTGGGAACAAAGGGGTGTCTCAGAGTTCAGGGAACGCAGGTAGTTGGAACCAAGGGGTAATTTCCTGTAATACTGTATGTGTAGTCATCAGTGTACTTCCATGTAGTCATGTAGTCGTCCTTCTTGTAGTGGTTTTTTTCTTTTCAGTTTATAAATATTCTTTATTATTGTTCACACAATGACTGGAGTCCCTGGTTCACAAATTTTTCTCTCAGTGTACCAAATTGAGAATATGCATCACTAAAAACCGGTGTTCCAAGTTACCCTTGTGAGTTTTGGGATACTCTCGCATTTAACCTCAGTGGGATACAAAAGTCTTATCTTGCAAACAAACATATGAATTATGAGCATTAAGACATCAGCCCCTCATGCCTGCTCTGCCATTTGATGAGATCCTGGTTGATCTGATTGTGGCCTCTACTTGTCAGTCAAGAATCAATCTATATGAACAAATAAAGAACACAAATTATTGTTTCACTAATCCTTGTGTATGATTGGTATGTTCATGTCGAAGGGAAGAAGAACAGAACAGTGGACTTTTCATTCGCGGTCAGATTTTCATACTGTTCCATCACCATTCCAGCTGCCTTTAACATCTTCCTTCAACAACTTCTACCAAATTGGTACATCCCTTCTTCCAGCATACAGTGATCGAGTGATCTCGTGCTAGTTAAGACATATAGACTGTGGTTACTTGAGTGGTTCTTCCTGAAACCATTTCAGTTTTTCACAAATGAATTTACAACACTCTCAGTTAATGTAAAACAAATCTGTGCAGTAACATAAGTAAATCAAATCAATGAAAGTAGAATAAGAAAATCAACACTGCAGAGGGCCAGGTTAAGATCTATTAGTGGCTGATATTGATATAGAGCCATAAAGTGAAGTGGCAACAACAATCGGATTACCAATCTGCTCCTATTTACTTACACTGAACTGAATCCACAACGTTCTTGCCCAACCTTCCACCTCGGGTCAGGTGAGAAAGATACAGTGGGGTGAGTTCCCAAGGCTTTCAGTTGAAACAAAGGTAAGGAAGACATGCCTTCTTTTTGACGACACTAGTTGCTGTAAAGTAGGTAGGCTTAAATCCAGCCGCATTGTAAAGTTACTGTTTCATATTGTAGACATGAACCTTGATTCCGTCCGAGGAGCAGATTCATGTGAATCCCTGAATTTACATTACATTCGGGTACATTCGGACAGCACGGTAGCATGGTAGTTAGCACAATTGCTCCACAGCTCTAGGGTCCCAGGTTCGATTCCTGGCTTGGTTCACTGTGTGGAGTCTGCATGTTCTCCCCATGTGGCGTGGGTTTCCTCCGGGTGCTCCGGTTTCCTCCCACAATCCAAAGATGTGCAGGTTAGGTGGATTGGTCATGCTAAATTGTCCTTAGTGTCCAAAATTGCCCTTAGTGTTGGGTCGGGTTATAGGGTGATGGGGGTAGGGTGGAGGTGTGGGCTTCGGTAGGGTGCTTTTTCAAAGAGCCGGTGCAGACTTGATGGGCCGAATGGCCTCCTTCTGCATTGTAAATTCTATGACTCAATTCTATGACTTAGTTGAGCGACTATGTGCCCAGAAGATAGTTGGCCACTGAATACTACAGATTCCCACAAGATAATAGTGTGCACAATTTATGAGGATTTGGAAGAAATGCAGGTGGAGGACGACAAATCAGACGAAAAGACGGAGCAGCCAGCGAACATTCCACAATTCTGGTTAACAGTCTTCAAGAACGTACATAGGCTCAATAGCATGATACAGGAGCATGACGAGCCCATATTAAAGCAAGATGTGAATATTAAATGGACAGAGCATGAGAAGCCATGAAGCTTTACAATGGAGTTTAAGTTCGAGCAAAATGAACATTACACACATGAGGTGAATACGAAAAGTATATCAGTTGAATTTGTGGCTGCTTAAATTATTCTTTAATGAACCAGAAATCACGGGGCGCACAGGCTGTAAGACTGACTGGAGGGAGGGCAAAAATGTAATAATTCAAACGAAACCGAACCACCCTAACAAAACCGAACCACAAAGGCCGAAGCACTCGCAGAACAATGATAAAAACTGTACCAAATGAATCGTTCTTTAATTTCTTCAGTCATCCTGAAGTTCCACAGCGTGGAATGTAAAGCCAAAGTTCGGCAGCCAAATTCCGGGCTGACTTTGAACTTGGTTGCCAACTGCGTGAACACATAATTCCGTGTGCAATGTTGTATTTTACAGGAGAAATCATTGCAGACTAGGCTGAATCCGATGCTGACTACTCCGAATATATGTTTGAAGCTTTCACTGTTGATGCAGAAAGTGATGGCATAGAAGGTGAGACAGATAAAGACCAGTATGAACTACTTGTAGATCTTTTTCCCAGCAGCATTGATGGGCTCAATGTAAAGGCTCAAGAAGAGCTATTCCGGAGGTCTGGAAGGAATGACGAAGTGTCACAGGGGAAATCCAGACCGCGCATTTAACCTCAGTGGGATAAATGAGATAAATGAGATAAATTGGAAAAAATGAATTGGGTACTGTAAATTTATATTAAAAAAAGAAAGCACAAACAAAAGAGGCTGTTAACGCAAGTGTGGCAATCATTGACACAGGCCTTCCAAAAGCACAGAGCGAAGAGGAAAAGAAGCAAGAGGACAGAAAGTAAACCAGTCTTCTAAGAGGCTGTCAACAGCCTGAATGATCACAGAGGTGATCCTGTGAGGGAGGCACAATGACCTGTGCAAAAAGAGACGGACACTGGCATGGTTATGGACACCCTGGTTAAACTCATTCACATTGTTAGATAACATCATGATTGATTAAAGTTAAAGGATCAATGTTTGCTGTAAACAAATCTTAATGTTTCTGAGGAAGGGGGGAATGTGGTGCCTGCAAGCAATATCAGATGGATGGGGTGCAACCTCCAATCAATAGGTGGCGGTGCAGACACACCATCAATCTGAAGACACTGGTCAGGTGACCAGGGACTCCCTTATAAGTGGAGACACATCCAGCCATCACCAGATGGTTGTAGGAGATGGTACTAAGGAGAACAGGAGAACAGTTGTGCTCGGGGTAGTTCCAGAGGAGCACAAGGAAACTTGCTCTGTAACAGATCGTGATCTTACCACGTGTAATTCAATAAAGATCCTGGTTTGGACAAGTCAAGGTGTTTGGCGGATTCCTTTGCAAGACACTGAAGACCAATCACAACAGTATGTTAATAAACAAGACCAGTTCCATTCTCTGACTTGGCTGAACCCCAAGCAAATTGCTTCAACCTTTAAACCCACAGAGCTTGCTGGTTTAGCTCACTGGGCTAAATCGCTGGCTTTTAAAGCAGACCAAGGCAGGCCAGCAGCACGATTCAATTCCCGTACCGGCCTCCCCAAACAGGCGCTAGAATGTGGCGACTAGGGGCTTTTCACAGTAACTTCATTGAAGCCTACTCGTGACAATAAGCGATTTTCATTTTCATGCAAGCACAGCCATGTTAGGAAACCTGAGTGTGCGACTGTACCCCTCCAGTATGCACTGTTTAATCAAAATGTATAAAATTTTCATAAAATGTTAATGTAAATATGAACTTTTGAAAATACTAGGATGATAAAAATTGACCTTGGCTTTAACCTTACATTTTGTGTAATTACTGGAATTAACGACAATTGGACTTTCTCAAAGAGCTGCTTACCAATTCACAGACGTTCCCTCGTTTTGATTTGAAGTCTATTTTCAGGCTTTGAAGAGTGTGACATATTTAACAGCACCACATCAACAGAATTTACCATCATAATTTACAGTTTGTCTCTTTTTTTAAATGAAAACCCTCCCCAGTCCTCAAAGCCACCTTCAACTTCTAAAAATATTTCACTCTGATCTCTCAGATAATCTTGTGCAAGCCACTTTCTGAGCATTACTAATGCAGAATGTTGTGAATGAAGTTGGAAAGTATCCAGAATTAAATAAGATTTTGGAAAACGTGTAGACAACAAAGTTACTGTTGTGTACGAAATTATACTCTTCACAATACAGCAACTCCACCAACTCTTCTTGTGTTTCTGTTCTGCATGAAAATTCAGCAGTGGGGTAAGGCATGGCAACAAATGGCAAATAATTCACAACTGCTGTGTTTTTCCTCATAGGGTAATGAGTTTTGGAATTATCCAAAAAATTGTTTTTCTTAAAGAATTCCCACCTTCACTGAACAAACAAGCCCTCTCATTGACAGTAGTCCTACTTTTTATGTAAACTCGGCTTAAATATTCTACTGGCCACATTGCGCACTCGCTCGAGCACGGTGCAGCCAGTGGATGCTGGGAGAGGTTTCCCACGGGTTTCCCGGCAGCCTTCACGCCTTGCGGAATCTACCCAATTCCCATGAAGCTTTGGAGTCAGAAGCATGCCCCAAAGGGGCGTGACCAAACGGCGCTCAAAGCCGGCCTCCCGGGATCTACTGGACTCGTGGGCGCCATTCAACACGGTTCGCACAAATGTGGACCACACGGAATGCCACCCATGGGGTTTCCCAGTCCATTGGAGGCCCCTGAGTGGTCAGGGTCAGGGCAGGGAGGCTCCCTGGCCGTCCCCCTGGAACATGAGTGCCTTGGAGGCACTACCAAGCTGGCAGGAGCACTGCCAACGTGCCAGGGTGGCAATGGCAAGGGTCAGGAACCAAGGGGGGCCATTGCCCCCGGTAGCATTGTGGATAGCACAAATGCTTCACAGCTCCAGAGTCCTAGGTTCGATTCCGGCTTGGGTCACTGTCTGTGAGGAGTCTGCACATCCTCCCCGTGTGTGCGTGGGTTTCCTCCGGGTGCTCCGATTTCCTCCCACAGTCCAAAGATGTGCAGGTTAGGTGGATTGGCCATGATAAATTGCACATAGTTTCCAAAATTGCCCTTAGTGTTGGGTGGGGTTACTGGGTTATGGGGATAGGGTGGAGGTGTTGACCTTGGGTAGGGTGCTCTTTCCAAGAGCCGGTGCAGACTCGATGGGCCGAATGGCCTCCTTCTGCACTGTAAATTCTATGATAGATGCCCATGAAAGGAGGCTGGAGGGGGATATGAAGGATTGGGGGGGTGCATTGCAGGTAGGTAGGGGCCTCTGGGAGGTTGGGGGTGACGGGTGGGGTCCTGGAAGAGAGGCCTGAAGAGGGGAACTCCAGGGACCCTGTAGCAGGGCATCTTCGCTTGGGGGATGTGGGGTAGTGTCCATGTGTGAAAGGGGTGGGGGACCCACAAGTTCACTTAGAGATCGGGCACCCTTTCAAAATAGCAGTCTGATCTCTGGGCCGGGATTCTTCCCTACCCGGCAGAGCGGGGGATCCCGGCATAGCGGAGTGGCGCCAACCACTCCAGCGTTGGGCCTCCCCAAAGGTGCGGAATTCTCCACACGTTTTGGGGCTAGGCCCGAGCAGGAGTGGTTGGCGCCACGCCGACTGGCGCCGAAACCGGCGCCAATGGACTTGACGCCCGCCGACCGGCGTCAGGGCTGGCCGAAAGGCCTTCGCCGGTTCGCGCATGCGCCGATGCGTCAGCAGCCGCTGACATCACCACCGGCACATGCACGGTAGGGGGGGTTCTCTTTCGCCTCCGCCATGGTGGAGGCCGTGGCGGCGGCGGAAGAAAAAGAGTGCCCCCACGGCACTGGCCCGCCCGTCGATCGGTGGGCCCCGATCGCGGGCCAGGCCACCGTGGGGGCACCCCCCCCCGTGGTCTGATCGCCCCGCGCCCCCCCCAGGACCCCGGGGGCCAGCTCCCGCCGCCAATCCCGCCGCCACCAGAGGTGGTTGAAACGACGTCGGCGGGATTGGCCTCTCAGCAGCGGGACTTCGGCCCATCGCGGACCGGAGAATCGCCACGGGGAGCACGCTGATCAGCACGGCGTGACACCGCATTTACGCTGGCCCCGGACGATTCTCTGACCCTGCGGGGGGTCGGAGAATTCCGCCCCTGAGTTCAGTTCCGCAGTGCTGAAAGAAATTTCAAATGTGGGCTAAACTGGTGCAAACCTCCCCAGGGCCCAAAAAAAGTGGTGACGTGTTCACAGACTTCAAAACCCTACATAGGATAGGTATTGGACTGGAGGAGTCTGCGCAGGGGACCAACAGCTGGCACTTGTGAAATAGGACTACGTATAGAGATAGCCAGCTGGGACAAGCATGACTCAAAAGGACAAAGGACAGAAATTTGATGCCTTTGCATTTAAAAGATAGGTTTGGAAGAAATAATAAAATGTAGATACATTGAACAACCTGCAATAGAGCTTTTGATTAGCATATGAAGGAGCTCAGATCTGGCAAGTGCAGCATTCTGGTGGACTTTTCTGCAAGTCCACTATGGAGCATGTGGTGTTGGCAAGTTAACCGGGCTGACCTGCTGTGCCCTGGATGAGGTAATCCCTCACAAGGTCATGTTGCTCAGAGCCATCAACTACAAACATCCTCACTGCATTCATTAGAACAAGACCAAACATTCTTTTTTTTTAAATAAACATTTTATTGAGGTATTTCTTTGCCATTGTAACAGCAACAAAAGAAACAGTACACATAACAAGGAAACTATTAACACAGTGCAAATACCACCTCCCTCTCCCACAGGTCCCACCATTACTTGCCCACCTAATCTACGCTAGCGTAACCCCCTCTCCCCCCCCCCCCCCCCCCCCCCCCCCCCATTCTGCTGACGGTTAATTCTCTGCGAAGAAGTCGACGAATGGTTGCCACCTCAGGGCGAACCCTAACAGAGATCCTCTCATGGTGAACTTAATTTTCTCCAGGCAGAGGAAGCCAGCATGTCTGATAGCCAGGTCTCCGATTTCAGGGGTTTCGAGTCCCTCCATGCCAGTAATATCTGCCTCCGGACTACCAGGGAAGGAAAGGCCGGAACATCTGCCTCTTTCTCCTCCTGGATTCCCGGATCCTGCGACACCCCGAAAATTGCCACCTCTGGACTCATTGCCACCCTCGCATTTAATATCTTGGATTAGACGTCGGCAACCCCCTGCCAAAATCCCCTCAGCTTTGGACATGCCCAGAACATGTGAAATGGTTTGCTGCCCGCCCCCCCCCCCCCCCCCCTCCCCCCCCGCGCACATTTCGTACATCTGTCTTCCACCCCAAAAAATCTGCTCATCCGGGCCATTGTCATATGGGCCCGGTGAACGACCTTAAATTGGATCAGGCTTAGCATGTTGCTGTTGCTGTCATGTTACTGTCGCGTTGACCCTACTCAACGCGACCGCCCAAAGGCCTCCTCTAACTCTCCCCCCAGCTCCTCCTCCTAATTTTGCTTCAGCTCCTCAGTCTGCGTCTCCTCCGATCCCATAAGCTCTTCATATATGTCCGAGACCTATCCATCCTCTGGAAACCAATCTATCCTGAATCCCCCTCAGTGGCAGGAGTGGGAAGGTCGGTACCTGCTTCCGCAAAAAGTCCCGCACTTGCAGATATCGAAATTCATTGCCCCCCGCCAATGCAAACTTCTCCTCCAGCACCCTCATACTCGGGAAACTTCCTTCTATAAACAAGTCCCCCATCCTCTCAATCCCCGCTCTCCGCCAAATTCAGAACCCCCCGTCCATCCTCCCCTGGGCAAACAGGTGATTATCGCAGATTGGGGACCAGACCGATGTCCCCTCTGCTCCCACATGTCTCCTCTACTGCCCCAGACCCTCAGGGCCGCCACCACCACTGGACTGGTGGAGTACCGCGCCGGCGGAAACGGCAGAGGTGTTGTTACCAACGCCACTAGACTTGTGCCCTTGCAAGAAGTCTCAGGTTCGATTTCGGCTTGGGTCACTGTCTGTGCGGAGTCTGCACGTTCTCCCCGTGCCTGCCTGCATTTCCTCCGGATGCTCCGGTGTCCTCCCACAGTCCAAAGATGTGCAGGTTGGATGAGTTGGCCATGATAAATTTCTCTTGGTGTCCCAAAAGGCTGGGTGGGGTTACTGGGTTACGGGGATAGGGTGGAGCGCTTAAGTGGGGTGCTCTTTCCAAGGGCTGGTGCAGACTTGAAGGGCCAAATGGTCTCCTTCTGCACTATAAATTCTATGATTCCATGACGTATTCTCATGTGTATCGAGGTACAGCAAAACGTATTGTTCTGCACACAGTCCAGGCAAATTGCTCCGTACGTGAAAAAACATAAGACATGCGATAAATACACAATGTAAGTGCATAGACATCGGGTGAAGCATATGGAGTATGCATCTGTAATGTATTTATTTTCTGAAAATCTGATCAAAAAAGAAATGTCCAACAATTTAACAGTTTGCTTCATTTCTTTCTCCCTTTTACTTCATTAGATTACTTGGCCATCAATTTTCCTCTGGAAAACAGGAAGTCCCTTTTCCATTGGTGATTTTGTTATTTTTCTGGAGCAAACATTTTTCCACATGGTTTTACTCAGTTAAATGAGGTGGATAAGTGGTGTATGCAGATAATAATTGCAAAGAGCTGCTTAAACATAAATGGGATGTCAGAGGGGGAAATTATTTACTTAAATATTATACCTTGTCACGCACATTAGAGTTAATAAAACAGAATATAGCACTACGGATTTAAATTAGAATTAAATTCGGAAAGAAAATCCCTGTCAAAGAATTTTATTCAAGATGTAATTACTAGCTGGACACCCCACTGGAATACCCATGATAGTGTGATTTGACTAATGAGCTAGCTAGATTGCATAGATCACAATTTAATTTCAAAAATTGTATTTGCATCTGCATTTGATGAAAGGAATACAAAGCCATGTTACTGCCAAAAAGAGATGGCCCACTGGCTACTGTCAAGCATTATTAAATGCTGCAATAGATGAAAGCACATATCTGTGAGGCGTAATGGAAAAATTCAATGTTTATACATTGTAGATTTACATCTACAATGAAAGCAAGCTGGGTCCCATGGGTGTTACTCAATTAAATCAGCTCCAGCCCAGAGATAGCTTTTTGGAAGTTGGTCTGCTGGAAGCCTTAGATAACAGATCTATAGCAAAGAGCAAAATACTGAGGCCAAGATCGAGTGTCATGCGTCCTGCCTTTTCTGATTATGAGAATACATTTAAATGATAGTTTATGCATTGCCGAAAGGCAAATCTATTGGCTTTGAAATGAAAGCTAATCAGTTTTGCCAAAGATCCCGGAGTTCTCACATACTTAAAACTGAAGCAGTATAAAAAGAAATGTTGCAGTAAATTATTCTGGGTATCTAGTAAGGGTATGATTGTCACTATTTGTATTAGATTATTCCTGCAAGTATAGACACGAAGCATGTGAAAAGAACATAAAATTCACATGCAGAGGGATGGCTTTAGAGTTGAATATTAAATTCACTGTTTGGATTGCGGGGAATATGCATCCAGTAAGAAAAGGAAATTATTCTAATGTATTTTGATTTATATTCAACCTGTGGGTTTGTTATAGTTCAAATAATTCCCTTCGATAGCAAGACAATAGTCCATTATAAACAATTACAGAGGCAGTGGGAATAAGCACTAGCTGCAAGGGGGCACGGCAAACTAGCTTCAAGGCAAAATAGAGAACAAGAGAATAATAAGAAGATGTTCATCATACGTCAACTAGTCAATCACTGATAGAGGAACAATAATAACATCCCCTATCATAGGTTGGGATATTTTGGCACTGCAACCAAATTGAGCTTCATTGGCAATTACTCGAAAATCACCAAAAATTACAAATATTGGGAAAATACAAATATTACAGTACATGCTCCCCAAAAGGTGATAGTTATATAGTTAACCAAACATTGCAGCGAGTAAGGCGAGAGAATTTAGCTAAAAGGCTACTGCCCCTCATCTCCCAAAATTGCAACATGTGCAGATAATCTATGCAATAAGTAGTAAACTATTCAATCTATGCTGCTTGAAATCCAAAACCGAAATCACTCCAACCTCAGGTTGTTTGTGTGTGCACTCACTCAGAAACTGAGCTTGTGGTCATTGCTGACTCCTTGTCTGAAGCATGTAAGAAAATGGGCCTTTCCGCTAAACACCAGGAAAACTGAGGTCCTCTTTTTTTATAAACACTTTATTTAGGTATTTTTTGGTATGAAATAACAACACAATAAAAAATGTACATGAAACTATAAACATAGTGCAAAAGCTGTCTCCCTCCCTTACAGGTCCCACCTTTATTAACCCCCTACTCTAATCTAAACTAACCCCCCGCCGCCTGTTGCTGACGATTAATTTTCTGCGAGGAAGTCGACGAACTGTTGCCACCTCTGGGCGAACCCAAACAATGACCCTCTCAAGGCAAACTTGATTTTCTCCAAACAGAGAAAGCTAGCCATGTCCGATAGCCAGGTCTCCGACTTTGGGGGCTTTTGAGTCCCTCCAAGTTAATAGTATCTGTCTCCAGGCTACCAGGGAAGCAAAGGCCAGAACGTCTGCCTCTTTCTCCTCCTGGATTTCCGGGTCTTCCGACACCCTGAAAATCGCCACTGCTGGTCTCAGCGTCACCCTTGTTTTTAACACAGTGGACATGCCATCTGCAACCCCCCGCCAAAATCCCCTAAGCTTCGGACATGCTGAAAACATGTGGACATGGTTCGCTGGTCCTCCTGCACAATTTGCACACCTGTCTTCCACCCCAAAGAATCTGCTCATCCGGGCCACTGTCACGTGAGCCCGGTGAACGACCTCAAATTGTATCAGGCTGAGCCTAGCACATGTCACTCCTCAACGCGTCCGCCCATAGACCATCCTCTATCTCTCCTCCCAGCTCCTCCTCCCACTTGCGCTTCAGCTCCTCGGTTTGCGTCTCCTCTGACCCCATAAGTTCCTTGTAAATGTCCCAGATGCTCCCTTTTCCTACGCACCCTCTGGAAACTACCCTGTCCTGAATCCCCCTTAGCGGCAGGAGCGGGAAGGTTAACTCCTGTTTCCGTAGGAAGTCCTGCACCTGCAGATACCTAAATTAATTTCCCCTCGCCAACCCAAACTTCTCCTCCAGCGCCCTCATACTCGGAAAGCTCCCCTCTATAAACATATCCCCCATCCTCTTAATCCCTGCTCACCGCCATATCCGGAACCCCCGTCCATACTTCCTGGGGCAAATCGGTGATTATTACAGATTGGGGACCAGACCGATGCTCCCTCTGCTCCCACATGTCTCCTCCATTGCCCCCAGACTCTCAGGGCCGCCACCACCACGTTGGTAGAGTACTGTGCCGGCAGGAATGGCAGAGGCGCAGTTACCAACGTCCCCAAACTGGTGCCCTTGCATGAAGCCACCTCCAGACTCTCCCATGCAGACCCCCCCCTCCCCCTCCCCCAACCACCCACTTCCTGATCATGGCTACATTCGCCGCCCAGTAATAGTTACTTAAATTTGGCAGCGCCAGCCCACCCTCTCCCCGACTCCGCTCAAGCATTACCTTCCTTACCTGCGGTGTCTTGCCCGCACAAACAAAGCCAGACATCACTTTGTTGACCCGTTTTAAAAAGGACCGCGGAATAAAGATGGGGAGACATTGAAACACAAACAGGACTCTCGGGAGGACCGTCACCTTCACCATCTGCACCCTCCCAGCTAATGACAACGGGAGCACGTCCCATCCCCGAAAATCGTCCTTCATTTGGTCTACTAGCCGTGCCAGATTTAATTTATGCAGCCGGTCCCATTCCCGTGCCACTTGAATGCCTGGGTAGCTAAAGCTTCCTCCTACTAATCTAAAAGGCAGCTCCCCCAATCGCCTACCTTCCGGGGGCATCATGATCACATTTAACAACCTTCTTACATTGCCCACCAACTGCCTACCCTTAACAAACCCCGTCTGGTCCTCCCCAATATCGTCCAGAACACAATCCTCAATCCTGGAGGACAAAACTTTGGCCAGCAGTTTGGCATCCACATTCAACAGGGATATCGGCCTGTAGGATCTACACAGCTCCGAGTTCTTGTCCCACTTCAGAATCAGCAAAATCATGGCCTGTGACATCGTCGGGGGCAGCATCCCTCTTTCCCTTGCCTCATTGAACATCCTCATCAACACCGGCCCCAATATCCCAGAGAACTTTTTATAAAACTCCACTGGGTACCTGTCCGGCCCCGGGGCTTTACTCGCCTGTATGGCCTGCAGACCCTCCACTATCTCTTCCAACCCGATCGGGGCCCCGGCCCTTCTATCCGCTCCCCGTCCTGAGGTCCTCTTCTAACCAGGTCTCACAGCGTAACATTTCTGCCCCCGTCAATTCAGATCAACGGCAAGATCCTGGAAAATGTGGACCGTTTTCAGTATCCTGGGAGCCTCCGCTTGACAAAGACAGACATAAATAATCAAATTCATTATCGCTTCTAATGTGCCAACTCAGCCTACAGCCATCTGAAGAAAAGAATGTTTGAGAACCAGAATCTCAAACCAGTGAGTTTATTGGTTGGCAGGTGTAGGGTCAGTGCTTTGGAGGCTTGGACGACTTGTAGCAGGCACCTCAGAGACTAAAGAAGTACCACCAGCAGCGTCTTTGCAAGATCCTCCAAGTCAGGAGTCAGGTGGCAAGAAAGTCAGTACAACAGTAGAGTCCCCTCCTATGCCAACATGCCCAGCATCGAGGTGCTAATCACTCAAAACCAGCTCCACTGGGTGAAACATGCAGCTCATATGCCTGACACCAAACTTCCGAAGCAACTTCTCTACTTGGAACTCAGGCGATGCAGAAGATCCCAGGAAGCCAGTGGATACACTTTATGGATGCCCTCAAAACATTCCTTAAGTGGTCAAAGATCTCTGCTGACCCCCAAGAGTCCGTAGCTTGTGGACAACCAAAACGGAGAAGGTTCATCCAGGAACACATCGCAAAACTTTGTCTGGAACATGCAGAGGCGAAGTCGAGGTGTTGGAGGAAGCGCACAAACCTCCAAACAACCCACCTACACAAATCTTCAAGCACTGCTCGCCCCACGTGTGCAGAGTCTGTGGAATAGTGCATTGAACATGGCAGCCATCATAGAACCCATCGAACCAAAGTGCAAGCAAATCATGCTCAGTCCCAAGGGACTGCCTAAAGAAGGGAGGAAAAAGCTAACACAGAAAGAAGGAAAAGTGGAAATCCACAAGAGTAACAACATGGAACATTGGGTGACAAAGAACATGTTTCATGAATATATTACTAAAATAAGAATGGTCAAAGGAAACTGTGGCCCCATTAAAGATGCATACCAAACTTAAGTAGAAAAATGACAAGATTGGCAAGTACTTAAGGGGAACCTAAAAATAAGTCAAGGGAGGAGCAGTGAATAAGTTTTTTCAAAATAGTAATTGTGAAAATAAATGGACTGAACATATTTCCACCCGGAGGTTATTAAAATAAATAAGTGAGGACATTGCAGATCAGTTAGTCAGAGGTTTCCAAAGCACTCAAGACTGACAAATTATGTCTTTGGATTTGAAAATGTCACTCCATCACTTAAGAAGGGAGGGATAATCCAATAACAATAGATCTTTCAGTTTTACATCAAATGAAGGAAATAATTTGTCATTAAAGACAGAATGACTAAGTGCTTTAACAGTTGTTCAAAAAGGGGCATTGTGGATTTGTGAAGGGTAAATCTTTTCTGACTATTCTACTTGTTTTTTGAGAGGTCACTAACATGATGGATAGGGAAGTGTCTTTTGGTGTTGGCTACATAAACTACCAAAAAGCATTTGATAATGTTCCACACAACAATTTATATTTATATATCTTTAATGTAATAAAGATGTCCCCGGGGGGTTGTAGGGACAGTATGAAGCAAAATGTGACACCAAACTGCATTGGAGATATGAAGAGTGATGGTCAAAACATGGTTCTGGTTTTAAGGAGAATCTTAAAGAAAGGACGAGAGGTGGAGAGTTAAAGAAGAAGTCTCAGAACTTTGGGCTGAGGCAGTTGAAGGTGCAGTCCCAATGGGAAAGCAATTAAATCAGGATCTTTAAAAAACAGAAATTTCTGTCCACAAAAATGACAGAGACTATGAGGCTGGAAGAGATTACAGAGATGTGTGTGTGTGTGTGTGTGTGTGTGTGCGTGCGTGCGTGCGTTGGGGGGGAGGGTGTCATGGTTATGGAGCCATTTGAAAACAAGGATGAGAATTTTTAAATCAAGGCATTGGTTGACAAGGAGCCAATGTAAGTCAGCGAGCACAAGGGTGGTACATGAAACAGGACTTGAGGCAGGATTTTCCCTGCACCTTCAGGACCCCATAGTCAGGCAAATATGGGGGTCAAAACCCACACTGTGTGGGGAAACTGCCACTGACATGTGACTTTCCTCAAATTGGTCCATTAATGACAAAAAGGTGGGCTCACCATCCAATTAAGGACACAGATGGGCTCTCAGAACAGGAGGACAAACAGGAGGCTCTCCAGCTGGATGCCATTGTAAGAAATGGAGGGAGAGCATCCCAAAATGGAAGCAGCCATGGTCCATCATTTTAAAACTAAAATTAAAACTTAGATCTGGAAGGTAGGCCACCTTTGCTGGAGGGAAAGCCCTTCCCCAAGTGGCCCACGGCTGCAACAGAATCCAGACTGGCCCCTAAGCCTACTGGAGCATGCCCATTCCCTCCATTCTTCATGGGGAGGTAGAGTTGGGAGTCACCAATGTACATGTGAAAACTAACACTGTACTTTCAGAAGGTGTCATGAGGAGCAGCTAACATTTAGAGGAGAAATGTAATCCACATCTGTCTGGGAGACTACAAAGGAAAACAAGCATAACGTGCATTCTGAGGGATGATTTTATAAAAAGCAAGGCAAGGGAATGCTGATTTAAACAGCTGTTCTTTTAATGCATAACATTTCTTCCCACACACATTCCCATCTCCCATGTTCAGTGATTGACCGTAAAAGCATGTGGTACGTCTTTTGGGTAGAGTAAGAAGCCTTACAACACCAGGTTAAAGTCCAACAGGTTTGTTTCAAACACTAGCTTTCGGAGCACTGCTCCTTCCTCACATGAATCACCTGAGGAAGGAGCAGTGCTCCGAAAGCTAGTGTTTGAAACAAACCTGTTGGACTTTAACCTGGTGTTGTAAGACTTCTTACTGTGCTTACCCCAGTCCAACGCTGGCATCTCCACATCACGAGCGGAATTCTCCGACCCCCCCGCAGGGCCTCATGCGGGTCGGCTGGCCCCCCGCGGCAATTCTCCAGCCCGCGATGGGCCGAAGTCCCGCCGCTGACAGGCCTCTCCCGCTGACGTGGTTTAAACCACCTCTGTGCCGGTGGGAGAAGGCGGCACAAGCGGGCCCCGGGATCCTGGGGGGGGGGGGGGGGGGGGGGGGGGGGGCGGGGCGATCGGACCCCAGGGGGTGCCCCCATGGTGGCCTGGCTCGCGATCGGGGCCCACCGATCGGCGAGCGGGCCTGTGCCTTGGGGTCACGCTTTTTCTTCCACCGCCGCCGCCACGGCCTCCACCATGGCGGAGGCAGAAGAGACCTCCTCCACCGCACCTGCGCCGGTGGTGACATCAGCAGCTGCTGACGCTCCTGCGCATGCTCAGACTCATGCCGACCGCTTCGGCCAGCCCCGACGCCGGCCGGCATGGCGGCAAAGGCAGTTGGCGCCAGTCGGCGGAGCGGGAGTCACTCCGGCGTGGGCCTAGCCCCTAAAGGTGTGGAGAATTCCGCATCTTTGGGGAGGCCCGACGCTGGAGTTGTTGCCGCCACTCCGCGACCCCCCGCCCCGCCGGGTAGGGGAGAATACCGCCCCACGTCATTTGGGTGTTCATTTTCCTCACTTGTGAAGTCAGAAACAAGGCAGACTCCTGATAATGGAGGTAGGTATTCTGTGAACTTGCCATCCTCCTACTGCACACTTTTGTTGTATCCTCAGAAACACAAGGTGAATTTGGAAAATATACCACACATAATACAGACATTTCTGAACATTAAAATGTATACAAGCATCAACAATACTGAAATTCAATCTGTCCTTAATTATAACCATTCAGCGTGCACTCAGGTACAATTCCATCTTTGATAATCAAATATCTCTCTTATCTCTTTCTCACCCTCGGCTATGCGTGTTTCATTGATAATTAATATCTTCTTTTAACAGTCTTTCGCAGGAGAGATGTTTATAGAATGCCTGTTTCACATCAACTTTCTTCACTCTTCTACTCCCAACCTTTGAAAGGACAGATTTTTGTGTTATGGCTTCATGGGCAGTGCTAGCCTTCTAGTGCTTTGCCCAAGTGGTCTTCATGTGAATTAGTTAAGGGCAGATTTTAGTTGTCATTATTTTTGGACAGTAATTTGACATAGTGATTTACCCGTCCAGTCCTGAACCACCCAACTTTCATTCGTTGGAACTAAAAACAGACTGGTTCTATAATGGATGGGTGCTCCACCAACTCAGATTGCTGCTCTATCAGTGAAGGTAAAGATTTATTTGAGAGTCAGCAAGACAATTTGCCCATGTGGACATTAAAAACAAATTAGATTCAGTCCACATTCTTTCATATGTTAATAAATCCATATTTTGCATACTGTAGTGCTGAGCTACAGATTGGTTATTAAAACGCACTTATTTGTTCGAGAAAGCATTATAAAATGAACCAATATTGAAATTCAAATTCTAGAAATTCTATGTGTAAAGAAGATTGGGAGTTAGCCCGGCGAAGGATCTTGCTACAATGGAAGGATGCAAGGCCCCCAAGCGTGGAGACCTGGATCAATGACATGGCGGGTTTCATTAAGCTAGAGAAGGTCAAATTCGCCCTGAGAGGGTCGGTACAAGGGTTCTTTAGGCGGTGGCAACCTTTTCTCGACTTTCTGGCTCAACGATAGGGTACAGGGACAGTAGCAGCAGCAACCCGGGGGGGGTGGGGGGGAAGGGGGAGGGAAAGAGGGGGGAGCAGACAATGACTATGTTTGTTTATTTAATTTTAATTTATTTTTAAGTTCTTTTGTTGTTCATTGGGGTTGGGGGGGTGGGGGATGTGATACATGCGTCGATACGGTCTGGGGGTGTTACAGTTATTATGGGTTATTTTGTTGCATTTCATTGTTTGTCGTTATGTTTTATATTTTCTGTAAAAAATTCCAATAAAAATTATATTTAAAAAAAAGCTGATTGGGAGTTGTTGCAGCAGTAAAATGCCAAAGTGCATATATTATTTCAATTCCAATTCTCTTCCCTCACCTGGTAGTGCATTAAGACAGACCTTCGTCTGTTTATATAGTTAGCCATTCCCAGAAGAGTTTGCTCGTCTGTCACTAGAGGCTTATTGTTTGAGGTGCCACTCCACATCAAGCATGGCTGACCAGGAATCACTCCCCCTCTTACCATCAGCCATTGGCGTGTTGGAAGGATTTGCAGGTTGACACTCAACCTGTCTGGCCGCATTATGAACACACCTTCCTTGGTCATCATCAAATCCTGGGATTGGGATCGAACACGGAGCTTCTGGCTCAGACCCACTGCACCACAAAACTCCTATATATATTATGGTATTTATTATCACAAAAACATGCTTTTATGAAAAATTAGAAGCGGATTCAGTCAAGCTATTCTTTGATCTCTTCTAGTGGTTAACTCATGAAGAGCAGATTAGGTATTGTGGGGGAAAGCCTGAGGTTAATTAATTGTATTTGGATAGTTATAGTCAAAAAGAAGCAATCATTTATAAAGTAAGCTGGGGAGAAATAAATAATTATTGCAATAAAACATGAAGAAAGAAACATTCTAAGTAACTGCAGTTTCCCTAAATCCACTCCTTCATCATAACAAACCTACAGAAAATCATCCCTACAGCACACTATTAATGTTTTTTATTTGTTGTTTTTAAGCGGCAACATAAAGAGCTGAATTTAATGGCTGCAGCTGTGGCCCCATCCACTAGCTGGGAAGCTGGGGCGGCGGGGGGGGGGGGGGGGGAGGGTGAACAGCTACATTGGGAAGCCCTGACAGAATTCAATTGCAATCAGGCAGTCTGCCATTGGTGCTTCGGTGCCTTTAAGGCCCGGCCCTGTCCTAACCGTCAACTAATTTCTCAAGGGAGTCCATCGATGGATATCGGGCCTCTAACTTATATACCTAAGGAGCTGGTTCTCCCACAAAAGCTAAGGATTCCATAAATTTACCAACCAACAGCTCGACAGAATGAAGTGACTGCTATCCCACTACTAAACTGGTAAGCTTTGGACCTATGTTATGCTCAAAGCTCAGATGCAACACAAATTCTAATCTACAGGTACAGCAAAAGAAATTCAGAGAAGGAAAACAAAGCTAATTCCAGGTTTTCCATTACTGAGCTTTGAAGCAATGTAAAAGGGTGTCAATTGATTCTCTGTGGAGAAGGAATTACAGAAAATAATTTATCCAATTATTTTGTTAATAAAGGGGATGTAAAGTGTTTTGTGCAAATACTAGAACAGGAGAAACAGGGGATAGGTGATTATGGTACAAAGTGGGTCAATATAATTAAAAGTCTTGTAACTCCACAGGAAAATCGTCCATCACATTTGAAAATGTAATTTGTGTAGTTTTTTTATTAAATTTGCACCCACTTATTTCAAATAAGCAAAGGTATTCAGTAAAAGGTATTGATTGCCTCAAGTATTATTAGTGCACCAGTACAGTCAATGTGGAAGGATACACAAGTGTGACTGAAAGTTTTCCAAGTTTATAAAACATCGCATAACAAAGAGATCACGGGCAAACTGATCGAAAGTGGAGTTGCAGTACATCACCAGGATTGATGGAACCATCAATTCAGCGAACACGCGTAGTTGGATCTGAACAGAGGCTTTAATAAACTTAAAATAAAGCCAGCCTATTCGTCGTTGAACTTCAGGTGAACTGGCAGGCTGGCTCTAAGGCACTGATCTTTATACATCGGTCCCAGGGGGAGGAGTCCTGGGCGGAGCCAAGGGAGGAGCCCAGTACAAACTCTCGCGTACTCCCAGAGCGACTCCCCCTGGTGGTCGGATAGTGCAACTGCACTTACAATGGGTAGATAACGAACATATATACATGGAGTGATATTGGCAACTATATATAGTGTGAATCACATTCACCACATTCACCCCCTGTTAAAAAAATCAAGTCCGGCGGGGGTGATGGCTCAAAGAGTCAGTCTGTCCGGTGGACAAATTGTCCGTTTTGATCTGCGGAGCACCGGGGTTGCAGCCTCTTGCGGTGGCTGGGCGGGCGTTGAAGTCTGGGGTACGGTTGCTGGCTCCGGGGCGAGTCTTGTCCGAGCCTCATACACCTCCTGGTCGAATAGAGACTGGGGCGCGGGGGGCGGGCTGGTGCTGGCGCTCGGGACTGGTGAGGTGAGCTCGCAGAATCGGGGGCGCAAACGGGCGGCCGCATAGGGAACGGGGAAAGGAGTTCCTCGGTGGGGGTAGATGGGGGGCTGGATCCAGCGGGTGCCAGGTCCCGGAGGGATACTGTGTCCTGAAGACCGTCCGGGAACTCAACAAATGCGTACTGTGGGTTGGAATGAAGCAGGCGCACCTTTTCAACAATGGGGTCGGTCTTGTGCCCCCTGACGTACTTCCTTAGGAGAAGCGGGCCTGGCGTCTTCAGCCACGCCGGAAGTGAGACCCCTGCGGTAGTGCCCCTGGAAAAAATGAAGAGCCGCTCGTGGGGGGTTTGGTTGGTAGCTGTACACAGGAGGGATCTAATTGCGTGGAGCGCGTCAGGGAGAACTTCCTGCCATTGGGGAAACTTGGAGCTTCCTGGACCTGAGGGTCAGTAGGACAGTCTTCCAGACCGTCGCGTTCTCCCTCTCCACCTGTCCGTTCCCCCTGGGGTTGTAACTGGTAGTCCTGCTCGAGGCGATGCCCTTGTTGAGCAGGTACTGACGCAGCTCGTCACTCATAAAGGACACCCTGGTCGCTGTGCACGTAGCTGGGGAAACCGAACAGGGTGAAGACACTATGCAGGGCCCTAATGACTGTGTGGGAGGTCATATCGGGGAATGAGATGGCGAAGAGGAATCGGGAGAACTCGTCAATAATGTTAAGGAACTAAATGTTTTTGTTAGTGGAGGGGAGTGGCCCTTTGAAATCGATCGCAAGGCGTTCAAAGGGCCTAGAAGCCTTGACCAGGTGGGCCCTGTCTGGTCTATAGAAGTGCGGTTTGCACTCCGCGCAGATCGGGCAGTCCCTGGTGACCGCTTTTACCTCCTCGTTGGAGAAAGGCAGGTTTCGGGCTCTGATGTAGTGGGCGAGCCGGGTGACCCCTGGGTGGCCGTGGTCATCGTAGATGGCTTTTAGGCGGCTGATTTGCGCGCTGGCGCATGTCTCGCGGGATAGGGGATCTGAGGGCTTGTTGAGCTTCCCCGGTCGATATTGGATATCGTAATTGTAGATGGAGAGTTCAATCCTCCACCGAAGAATTTTGTCATTTTTAAATTTGCCCCTTTGCGAGTTGTTGAACATGAAGGCGACCGACCGTTGGTCGGTAATGAGGGTGAACCTCCTACCTGCGAGGTAGTGCCTCCAGTGTCGGACAGCCTCCGCGATGGCTTGTGCTTCCTTCTCGACTGAGGAGTGTCGGAGTTCTGAAGCGGATAGGGTACGGGAGAAAAATGCAACGGGCCGCCCTGCTTGGTTTAAAGTGGCTGCTAGCGCTACCTCTGAGGCGTCGCTCGCAACCTGAAAGGGAGTGGATTCATCCACCGCCCGCATGGCTGCTTTGGCGATGTCGTCCCTGATACAGCTGAAGGCTTGGCGCGCCTCAGCTGACAGGGGAAATAGTGTGGCCTTGAAGAGTGGGCGGGCTTTGTCCACATATTGGGGGACCCACTGGGCGTAGTACGAAAAGAGCCCCAAGCACCGTTTGAGGGCCTTGGGGCCATGGGGAGGGGGAGTTTAATGCGGTCCGGGTCTGGGCCCAGGACTCCGTTCTCCACGACGTAGCCGAGGATGGCTAGTCTGTTTGTGCGGAACACGCATTTCTCCTTGTTATATGTAAGGTTTAATTTTTGGGCCGTCTGGAGAAAACGGTGGAGGTTGGCATCATGGTCCTGCTGGTCATGGCCGCAGATGGTAACATTGTCCAGATACGGAAACGTGGCCCGCAGCCCGTACTGGTCTACCATTCGGTCCATTGCTCGTTGGAACACCTAAACCCCGTTAGTGACGCTGAAGGGAACCCGGAGGAAATGGAAGAGGCGGCCATCGGCCTTGAACGCCGTGTAGTGGCGGTCCTCCGGACGGATTGGGAGCTGGTGGTATGCAGACTTCAGATCCACCGTGGAAAATACCCGATATTAGGCGATCTGGTTTACCATGTCTGCGATTCTGGGGAGGAGATACGCGTCTAGGAGCGTAAAGCGATTGATGGTCTGGCTATAATCGACGACCATGCGGAACTTTTCCCCGGTCTTGACGACCACCACCTGAGCTCTCCAGGGACTGTTACTGGCCTCTATGATCCCCTCACTGAGCAACCTTCGGACCTCCGTTCTGATAAATACCCTATCCTGCAGGCTGTACCGCCTGCTGCGGGTGGCTACCGGTTTGCAATCCAGGGTGAGGTTGGCGAAGAGAGGAGGGGGGGCGATGCGCAGCGTGGCGAGGCTGCAGATAGTGAGTGGGGGCAGGGGCCCGCCGAAGCTGAGGGTGAGACTCTTGAGATTACATTGGAAATCCAAGCCTAAGAGGAGTGGCACGCAGAGGTCGGGCAAGACATAAAGTTTAAATTTGGAATAGCTAGCGCCTCGAATTGTTAGTGTTGCTGTAGTGCGGCCTTGGATTGGATGGAATGGGAGCCCGAAGCGAGGGCGATAGTTTGGTTGACGGGATAAATAGGGAGGGAACAGCGTCTTACCAGCTCTGGGTGTATGAAGCTCTCTGTGCTCCCGGAGTCGAAGAGGCACCATGTGTTGTACTCGTTGATCTGGACCTCCGTCATCGAATTTCTCAGATGCTTGGGGCGAGATTGGTCGAGGGTGACCGTGTTGAGTTGCAGGCCGCGTGGTGGGTGCCCGGAGAGTCGAATTCTTCCGATTGGGCGTCCTGTCGAGTAGATGCCGCTGCGTTCTGGCGAGCTTGATGCAGGAACACTGTGCTGAGTTGCGGGCCATGTGGTGACTGCCCGGGGAGGTCGTACTCCTCCGATGAGCTGTTTGAGTCTGGGGATGCAGCTTGGGCCCGTGGATTGCACGTGGAGGGTGGTGATGAAGATGGCATCCAAGATGGCAGCCCCCATGAATCGCACGTGACCGGCCGCATGGTGGAGGTTTGCCAAGATGGCGGCCCCCATGGATCGCACGTGGCGGGAGGGTGCGGAGCCTGAGCGTAGGCCGCAGCATTTCGGGCCCCGCAGGCCTGCTTGTGCTGGGGGCAATGTTTTTGGACTGTTGGGGTGTTGAGGGCTGGGCCCTTCTGCCGAGGCACACTTTAGCATAGTGGCCTTTCTTCCCGCAGCTGCTGCAGGTCGCGGATCGGGCTGAGCAGTGCTGCCGCGGGTGCTGGCTTTGTCCACAGAAGTGGCAGGCTGGAGCAGTTGAATAACTGGTTTGGGGAGCTGAATAGTGGCAGGCTGGAGCAGTTGAATAACTGGTTTGGCGAGCTGAGTAGCTGGCTGGGGGAGCTGAGTAATTAGCTGGAGCAGCTGGATAGTTTGAGTAGTTGACTGGGACAGTAGGACCGGCAGTGGCAGCGCGATAGCTGGAGGGCTTTGCGGTACAGGCTTGGGGGGTCCTCAGGTCGGGGGCCCATGCAGGGTTAGCGGAGTCCGCGGGAAATGAGTTGAGGCTACGGAAGGAAACTTCCATCGTGATAGCAGCCTCTACGGTAGTCTCTGAGCCCTGGGCCCCATTTTCTAATAGTCTCTGGCGTACATAGCTAGATCGAAGGCCCGCTACAAAAACATCCCGCACAGCAAGCTCCCTATGTTCGGCCGCGGTTACGGCCTAGTAATTGCAGTCATTTGAGAGATTGTTCAACTCGCGTGCAAATTCAGCTAAAGTTTCAGTAGCCCGTTGTCGGCGAGTCGTGAACACATGGCGGGCAAAGACCTCGTTCATGGGCCTAATATACATTTTGTCCAAAATCGCCAGCGCAGCGGTGTAGGAACCAGCTGGATTTAATTGTGTAGAAATTCTGTGGCTTACCCTCGCGTGCAGTAGGCTGAGCTTTTGTTCCTCCGTAGTTTCAGCGGTGCTGATTTCGGCCAGGTAGGCCTTAAAACATTTCAGCCAGTGGCAGAAGGTTTCTTTCGCCGCTGCATCCTGCGGATCGAGTTCTAGGCGCCCTGGTTTTAGAGCGGATTCCATGCTTTACTTCGGCAGCTTCTTAAGTGTATTAAATTGATGGAACCATCAATTCAGCGAACACGTGTAGTTGGATCTGAACAGAGGCTTTAATACACTTACAATAGAGCCAGCCTATTCGTTGTTGAACTTCAGGTGAACTGGCAGGCTGGCTCTAAGACACTGATCTTTATACATCGGTCCCAGGGGGAGGAGTCCTGGGCGGAGCCAAAGGAGGAGCCCAGTACAAACTCTCGCGTACTCCCAGAGCGACTCCCCATGGTGGTCTGATAGTGCAAATGCACTTACAATGGGTAGATAACGAACATATATACATGGAGTGATATTGGCAACTGTATATAATGCGAATCACATTCACCACAAGGATTATCAGAAATTATCACAAGGGTGAGATCTTTGACATCAAAATCCTCAGGTCTTTAATTTTGTGATGTGCCTACTAAGAATTTCTACTGCTAAACTGCCAGACTTAACAGGGTCAGGGATAGCCCACACATTTAGTTAATCTTGGAAGATGCTCACTCCACTTAAAGCCTACCTGTGTTACTTTTTGAGTCGAAGCTCGGAAGTACGATGTTCCTCTCTTTCCATAGAGGTATATAGAAGCGTTCTCAGCAGAAAAACGTATCCCCCAGAACGTCCAGAAACTTAAACCTCTGTGCGGGACAATTTGAGAGACAATTGCACTTCTTCAGCAATGATATCAACACTGAAATCTGCCCCCTGCTGCACTCACAGCTGCAACGGATGGCTATGAAGGTGACTGCAGCAAACGACTTGTGTGTGTCTGGCTTCTCCCAGGCCAAAGGTGAAAGTATTTGATGGTTCTCGCGATTTGGCATTCACAGTTACCCAAGGGACGTTAGTGAGGCTTTCTGTTCATTGAGAGCGAACTATATGTCATTCTTTCTTGCCGGAGAAGTAGGAGAGAGATTACAACTTCACTAGGATTGCAAATTTCCCTATGATACAGGGTGCATTGACTGCATGTATGTTTTGCAGGCACTGCAGGAAACTTTGTTCTATGCCAGAACTAAAAGGGTTCCACATCCTCAATGTTCAGCTGGTGTGCGACCAGACGCAGAAGGTGCAGCTGGGTTGCCAACATCCATCTTGGCAACAGTTATGATACCTTAATTCTGTGACAACATGGGTGAAAACGCACGCACACACACAAAATGTGATAGAACAAACTATTGGTGTTACTGGAACACTTCTGGTGACTGTAACACTCTGAACGAACCCTGCAGAGCAGATGTCAAGATTTATGGTGGTCTGCGACATGCTGAACAATCTCGGCAACATGAGAGAACAACCGTTTACACCAGCTATCCACTGAGAAGCAGGGGGAAGAGGAAATGCAAGGGCGGGAGGAGGGGAAACAATCACTTTTTGGCCAGGCTCTCTGGAAGGAACTCATCCTAGTTCCATACAGTAACTCCAACCCCAATTCCCCATTTAATAGGTCCTGCTTTTTCGCTCTGGCTAGAAATCACAGCTTTCAGTTGGCTATAATGCAGAAAGAAAATTCTCAACCCCAAATTTCGGAAAGAAATTACACCCTGTCACGAAGAAAATTAAATGAATCACCCTTTTGCATCCCTTAGTTCCTGACTTCCATGTACCTTTGCCACACAGTGCTAGTCCTGTGGTTGCACTGCAGAAGAATGCAAATGGTCTTGGAGAACAGGCTCACATAGCCTTGGACAGTAAGGTTTGGCCTAGAACTACACCATTCCAACATGGGTGGCATTAGTTCTGGGTGGCTGGCTGACAGGCAACAGAGTTGGAGGATCAATACTGTATTCCTGAGACAGGAAGCTAGTGCCTAAAACTCTCAATTATAGAAATGTCTATTTGATTTAGCGGCAGAATCCCATTAATGGTGAATATACCTCATGTAGTTACTGCATAGTAGCAATGTAAAACATCTAGCTTCACCCGTTGCTCAGATTTTTGAAATACCTTGCCCTTCGAGGGATAATCAGATGTAGATTGGGCCAAACGTGATGGCCTTAGGTCCATTTATGAGTCTGCATGATGTACAGCACAAAATGATCTGCTCAGGGTAGTCATTATACCACAGGATGCCTTTGATGCGCCCTACTTCAGCATCAATATTGCATTGTGAGTAAAAGGGCCCTGGTCTTTTTACATCATTGTCAATAAGACCAATCTCATAACGTGTGGAACTGTAAGAATCCCATTGAGTATACTGACCAGTGGAAGTAGGTTTGTGGTACTTTGGCACCAGAGTCTACCTGCCAACTAGTCAGCACTCTTTCCACACAATATAAATTGTTTTCCCCTCATGTATTCTTGTGAAGTGTCATGATAAGTGCAAGACGGAAAGCTTTTACATATTTCTTTTTTCAGCAATACTCATGTACTGTACTACCAAATGACTATTAAGATAATAGTAGGACATTTAGAACATTGTAATACAATCAGACAAGAGTCAGCCTGGTTTTATGAAAGGGAACTAGTCATTTGGTAAATTTATTAGAGTTTTTGAGCATGTAACAAGTAGGGTAGATCAAGGTTTACCAGTAGATGTAATGTATTTGGATTTCCAAACGGTATTCAAACTGGTGTCATGTAACAGGTTTCTGCAAGGTAAGAAATAACTCAAGGTAAGTGTTGGGTGTGATATATTAACACAGACGGAGGATTGGCTACCTAACAGGAACCAGAGAATCAAGATAAATGGATCTTTCTCAGATTGGCAAACTGAAAAGCGGACTGCCTCCGCGATTGTCACTGAGGCCTCAACTATTTACAATCTACATCAATTACCTGGATGTAGAAACTGAGTGTATTGAAGCAAAATTTACTGAAGGTAAAAATTCCAGTAGGAATACAATTTGTGAGTGATACCAAGAGTCTGCAAAGGGGTATGGATAGGTTAAGTGAATGGACTAATATTGGCAGATGGAATATAATATTGTCAAGTGAATGGTTGTCTACATTAGCAGGAAGCACAGAAAAGCAGATTATTACATGATGGGGTGAAACCGGGCTCCGGTTGCAAGTGTATGGACAAACAGGACAACTTCCGACTATTTCAGACTGCACCAGGGGACGAGACAGGGATGTCCCCTCTCCCCACTGCTGTTTGTGCTGGGGATAGAGCCGCTATCAATTGCTCTGAGGGCCTCAAGGGGCTGGAACGGTGTGTTCCAGGGTGGGATGGAGCATAGAGTCTTTCTGTATGCGGACGACCTACTGTTGTGTGTCTCAGACACAAAGAGGATGGAAGAAATTATGTGAAATTTAGGGGAATTCGGCCGGTTTTCGGGGTATAAGCTCAATATGGGTAAGAGTGAGATGTTTGTGGTCCAGGCGAGAGGTCAGGAGAGGCGACTGGGGGAACTGCTGTTCAGAGTGGTAGGGGACAGTTTCAGGTTCCTGGGTATCCAAATGGCGCGGGATTGGGACCGGCGACATAAATTGAACTTGGCCCAGTTAGTGGATCAGATGAAGGAGGATTTTCGGAGATGGGATGTGTCCCGATATCTCTGGCGGGCAAAGTTCAATCGTTAAAAATGACGGTCCTCCTGAGATTCCTTTTCGTTTTCCAATGCCTTCCCATCTTCATCCCGCGGTCCTTTTTTAAGGGGATGAATAAGGTTATTGTGGGCTTTGTGTGTGAGGGCAATGCTCGAGAGGAGTCGGGGGGATGGAGGGCTGGTGCTGCCAAATTTCAGCAATTACTACTGGGCGGCTAACATAGCCATGGTGAGGAGGTCGCTGGTTTGGAGGGGGGGGGGGGGGGGAAGAGAGAGAGAGAGAGAGAGAGAGAGAGAGAGAGAGAGAGAGAGAGAGCGAGAGAGAGCCGCCATGGGTGCACATGGAGGCGGCTTCTTGTAAGGGCACAAGTCTGGGGGCGCTGGTAACAGCGCCTCTGCCATTCCTGCCGGCACAGTACTCCACCAGCCCAGTGGTGATGGTGGCCCTGAGAGTCTGGGGGCAGTGGAGGAGACATATGGGAGCAGAGGGAGCATCGATCCGGTCCCCAATCTGTGATAATCACCAGTTTGCTCCGGGGAGGATGGACAGGGGGTTCCGAATTTGGCGGAGAGTGGAGATTGAGAGTATGGGGACTTGTTTATAGAAGGAAGCTTCCCGAGCATGAGGGCGCTGGAGGAGAAGTTTGCATTGGCGGGGGGAAATGAATTTCGATATCTGCAGGTGCGGGACTTTCTGCGGAGGCAGGTGCCAACCTTCCCACTCCTGCCACTCAGGAGGATTCAGGATAGGGTGGTTTCTAGAGGGGAGTATCTCGGATATACATAAAGAGCTTATGGGTTGGGAGGAGACGCAGACTGAGGAGCTGAAGCAAAAGTGGGAGGAGGAGCTGGGGGGAGAGATAGAGGAGGGCCTCTGGGCGGACGCGTTGAGTAGAGTCAACGCGACCGCAACATGTGCCAGGCTCAGCCTGATCCAATTTAAGGTCGTTCATCGGGCTCACATGACAGTGGCCCGGATGAGCAGATTCTTTGGGGTGGAGAATAGGCGTGCGAAGTGTGCAGGGGGGCCAGCGAACCATGTCCATATGTTCTGGGCATGTCCAAAATTGAGGGGTTTGCCGATGCCATGTCCATGGTATTAAATATGAGGCAGGCAATGAGTCCAGAAGTGGCGATTTTTGGGATGTTGCAGGATCTGGGAATCCAGGAGGAGAAAGAGGTTCCGGCCTTTGCTTCCCTGGTAACCCGGAGACACATATTACTAGCATGGAAGGACTCAAAGCCCCTGAAATCGGAGACCTGGCTTTCGGACATGGCTGGCTTCCTCTGCCTGGAGAAAATTAAGTTCGCCATGAGAGGGTCTCTGTTAGGGTTCGCCCGGAGGTGGCAACCATTCGTTGACTTCCACACAGAGAATTAATCGTCAGCAGAGGTGGGGGGGGGGGGGGGGGGGGGGTGGTTAGGTAAAGCATCGATTAGGGGGGTACTGATCAATGGTAGGACCTGAGGGAGTGGGAGGCGGGATTTGCACTATGCTAATATTTTCCTTGTTATGTACATTGTTGATTTTGTTGTTGTTACAATGCCAAAGAAATACCTCAATAAAATGTTTATTTATTTTTTTAAAGTTTAGATGCCAATGTGGTGTACCTGCAAGAGACTCAGACCAGACAAGTTGCAGAAGGGGTGTGTGGGACAGGTTTTTCCATTCAGGCTTTGCTGGTAGGTTTGACAATTTTAATCAATAAAAGGGTTCGGTTTTCAGCTGCTGAGAACTTAGCTGGCCCCAATGGGAGATATGTTATTGTCAGTGGGTCTTTGGCGGGAACCTCGGTGGTCCTGGTTAATGTCTATGCACCAAACTGGAATGAGAAGGGTTTTATTAACAAGCTACTAGCCTCCATCCCTGATTTGGATTGCATCAGCTTATTTTGAGGGTGATGAATCGGTCCAGACTCAGCATCTCTGATTCCATTAGGGGTGCCCAAGGCGTTGTTGGTTTTCATGGAATAGATAGGGGGGCTGATCTGTGGCGTTTTGTGCTTGCAGGTGATAAAGATTTTTCCTTTTTCTCCCATGTCCACCAGGCATACCAGTGTAGCGACTTTTATGGTGGATAGGTCCCTCCTTCCTTTGGTGGAGGGGGTAGGTTACTCGGCGATTGTGATTTCAGACCATGCCTCACACTTTGATGATTTGGGATTATAGACAGGCCCCTTCCATTGTCCGCCATGGAGATTGGATTGCATTATTAGCGGGCGGGGGGGAAAGAAATAAGGAGATCATTTCCTACAAAGTGCACATGGAAAAGACAGCGAGGCAGAGCGGCTGAGGCTGGTGGATTCCATCCTGGCGGTGGACCATCAGTACTCACTTGCCCCAACACCTGACTTGCTTGCAAGTAGGAAAAAGCTGCAGACCTGATTTGAATCATCAATGGATAAGGCGGTGCGCCAGGGGTGTATTTTATTAACTGGGGGAGAAAGGTGAGACAACAGGTAGTTTCCCGAGAGGTAGTGCAGACATGGGACTCGAGTAGCAGCCTGGTTTCCACCCCGCCTCAGGTCAAAGTGGTTTTTGAAACATTTTATCGGGATCTCTATAGATCGGAGCCCCCAGCGGAGAGTTTGGCCATGACAGCTTTTTTGATTCCAGAAAAATAAAGGGCATATATTAGGACCAGGTAGAACACTAGAGTTGATTTGCTTGTAATCCGAACATGTTGCTGCTGATCCTCACTTTATATTTGTCTGGAATAATTTTGGCTCTGCCTCGGCCTTGGGTTTGGCTTTTGTTGTGTTTTGTGGCATGTACGTTAATCCTCGGAGGACTTTTATTGGGTTTCGAAGATGAATCCACTTTGGCTTTCACATAACATATAGGAGTACAATTAGGCCATTTGGCCCATCAAAGCTGCTCCACCATTCTATCATGGCTGATATGTTGCTCATCTGTAACCTACAATGCTACAGATCAAGAGCTGGATTGCAAAATCAGCCAGAGCATCTCCTCCCTAGAACACATGACCGAGGAGCAGGAGGAGGCAATTTAGCCTCCCGAGTTTAAACACCTTCAGTAGAATCTAGCTATTTAGGGGAAAGAATGGGTGAGGTAATGTGTTGCAGGAGGGGGGCAATAGGCTACACGCATTTGCCTAAGCTAGCCAGTTTAGCTCACTTGGCTAGGCAGCTGGTTCGTGATGCAGAGCTAGGCCAGCAGCGTGGGTCCAATTCCCAGACCGGCTGAGATTATTTATGAAGGACCCGCCTTCTCAACCTTGCCCCTCGCCCGAGTTGTGGTGATCCTCAGGTTAAATCGCCACCAGTCAGCTCACCCCTAAAAGGGGAAGCAGCCTATGGTCATCTAGGGCTATGGAAGGGCAGCACGGTGGCCTAGCGGTTAGCACAGCTGCCTCACGGTGCCGAGGTCCCAGGTTCAATCCCGGCTCTGGGTCACTGTCTGTGTGGAGTTTGCACATTCTCCCAGTGTCTGCGTGGGTTTCGCCCCCACAACCCAAAAAGGTGCAGAGTAGGTGGATTGGCCACACTAAATTTCCCCTTAATTGGGAAAAATAATTGGGTAATCTAAATTTTACAAAAAATCTAGGGCTATGGCGACTTTACCTTCCCTTTACAACTACCCACATACTTTGCCTTTATCAACTTTGTCTGCAATTCATGTGGAATCTTACAGATTTTTATTATTTGTTTACTTCTTAAAAAATGTTTTGTTTGCTATTTTGAACTGGGGTCGTTTCAAAGGAAATGATCGTCACAGAATCTCAGCTCCGCAATCAAATTTATATGGTTCCCTTCACAGTCTCACAAAGAAAATTAGGTTGCTGACCAACAGAAATCCAGCACCAAGTTTGCTACCGCCCACCCAGGAGAAAATATGCTCGCACTACTTTCCAAGTTACTTTAAAAGCAGTGTGATCAGCTGTGTATTGCCTGGGAAATATGGGGGCAATTGTAATAACAGTCTAAAGAATCTCATTGAAGTGTAGCTTTACAAAGAAATCAGGTCACCGCCAAGTGGATTAAGGGAAACAGCGAATCAGACTCTCATTGTTTCTGAGTGGGAATGATTTTGACCTATGACTCTGCATTGGGAAAGAATCTTTGGAGTTAATTTTTAAAAAATCAACTGCAACTGCTTATTTTTTTCATTAGAACTATAGCGACTACATAGTACTTTACAAATGTAATCTTCAAACCTTCCTGTGTGTGGGAGTTCCTATTAAAATCTCCTCAGAACCCCCTCCTAATATCATCATATTCCTTGGGACATCTGCCTACTGAAAGACAGTATTAGCTACCAATAGTAAAACAGTGACTAGGTTGCGGAAAACAGTTTTAATTAATCCTGATAATATCGCTGGAAACATTGTGCCAGTAATTAAACACAGAAAACTCTGGAGACCTTTAGGGAATCTATCATATACTGCTAGTGATCCTATTTGAAACCTGTAACAGAAATTAGAACTTTACACTAGTCGGGTAGCATAGTGGCGCAGTGGTTAGCACTGCTGCCTCATGGCGCCAAGGGCCCAGGTTTGATCCCGGCCTTGGGTCACTGTCTGTATAGAGTTTGAACTTTCTCCCTGTGTCTGTGTGGGTCTCACCCCCACAACCCAAAGATGTGCTGGGTAGGTGGATTGGCCACGCTAAATTGCCCCTTAATAGAAAAAAGAAATTGGATACTCTAAATTTGTTTTCAAAAGAATTTAAGCTCTAGTTTTGCCCAACAGTTTAAACGAGAGAAACTGATGGCATCTGATGAATATGCCATTTTTGGGCTGCTAGTGGAGATCCTCATCCACCGAAATTCCGCTGCATACAATCTTTCAAATGTTATTTTGAAAGGGTAAAAAAATTCATATCCACTGCAAAACTGCTTCCAATAAGCACCATCAATCGATAAAGTTTCCCACTGGATGAGCAAAATCACAAAATTACCCACATGACGACAGTCAAAAGCTATGACTTTGTGATACCCGAAATATGCATTATAACAAATTTAAATTTATATAGCAGCTTGAATGCAACAAAACGTCCCTTGTGCTCGAGAACGTACAATGCCAAAAAGTTACTTTGTGGACCAGCAAGAAAACATATCGAGTGGTACAGTACTGAATATGAGAATCCGATAAGGCTCAGCCTTTGGTGTGCGTCAAATTCATTGATGGCAGTTGGGGTAATAATTAAAGAGAAAGAGAGAGCGAGAAATAAATGGATGAGTGACCATGAGAGCAGAGGCTTGTCCTTAGCTGCGATTTACACGTACAGTTATAACAATTGGTGAAACTTAAGGTTTGATTTGCCAATTAAGCATAAGCCCAATGGGGATAAGCAAGTACAATTTCTCTTCTCCCTATAAAATTAACACTGATCTCACAGCAATTTACAGTCTTATTGTAATAATTTGACTGAGCCTCATGTATTAAAATGCATGCTGACAGAGATAGGGACCTAAACAAGAAAAAGTCAAAGATGAACCATCAACCTTGCAATTCGTTGCTCCGGCATGGGAATTTCTTACTCCAAAAACATCTATAAGATCTGCTGAAACGCAGCTAAAACCTGTTTTTAGGTTATGCTATGGAAGAGTTCCTGCAAGACCTTAAGCAAAGGGAGGAGGCCCGCTCTGCAACAGAAGCACACGGGTCACCAGAGGTACCCAGGCTCAATGTAAAGATGCAGCATAGCAAATACAATTCCAACATCTACACTCAAAGCTGGAAAAAGTTTAGTGATCTTAATAAGGCAGCTATTAAACAAACTACCCAGCATTGACTTAGGCCCCAAAAACAAGACAGTCACACACTGCCAAGTTGATGGTGTAAACTTGATGACTTGTGTGAAAATTGAAAGAACGTTCCCACAGATTAGTAAAGCAACAGACTGACAATCATATTTACAGGCTCATACTTTACAACCAACGTCTCAGACTTTCATAGAATTTACAGTGCAGAAGGAGGCCATTCGGCCCATCGAGTCTGTACTGGCTCTTGGAAAGAGCACCCTACCCCCTACCCAAGGTCAACACCTCCACCCTATCCCCATAACTCAGTAACCCCACCCAACACTAAGGGCAATTTTGGACACTAAGGGCAATTTTATCATGGCCAATCCACCTAACCCGCACATCTTTGGACTGTGGGAGGAAACCGGAGCACCCGGAGGAAACCCACGCACACACGGGGAGGATGTGCAGACTCCACACAGACAGTGGCCCAAGCCAGAATCGAACCTGGGACCCTGGAGCTGTGAAGCGATTGTGCTATCCACAATGCTACCATGCTGCCCCCTTATCCATCACCATTCCTGAATATGTCCTGTCCCACCAACAAGACAGATTTTCCAGAGATGATGGCATAGTGGTGGACAATCAGGTGGGAATTGCCCTGTGAGTCCTCATTATTGGTTCTGATCCCCATGAAGGCCCATGGCATCAGGTCAAGCATGGGAGAGGAAGCAACCTGCTGATTACCACCTATCAACTGCCCTGAGCTGATGAATTATTACCCCTCCATGATGAGCACCACTAGGAAGGAAAACTGAGGGTGGAAGGACACAAGATATCCTCTGGGTGTGGGACTTGGTCCATCCAAAATCAGGTAGGTAGCACCCACTGCTGAACAAGCTTCAGATGGAATAGTGTGTCCAGCTCTGTGTGCCACACTTTAGGAAGATTGTAAACAGCATTTGCAAAGGTGTAGAGAAGATTCACAAGAATGATTCCACAGATAAAGAATTTCAGTTGCAAAGACAGATGGGAGAAGTGGAACTCTATTCTTATAAGGCGGAGAGGAAATTTGATTAAATGATTCAAAATTATGCGATGGCTGGAAACAACAGATAGAAACTGTTCTCATTTGTGCAAGGATTAAGAATGAGAGAGAACCCGTTTAAGACATTTTCCAAAAGCTTCAATGGCGACATGAGGAAAAGCCTTTTCATGCAGCAAGTGGTTGGGAATTCTAATGCACTGCCAAAGAGTGTGGTAGAGGCAATTCAATCAAGGCATTCAAATGGAAATTAGCTAGTTATCTGAAAAGGGAAAAATGAGCAGGGCTAGGTGTCACTCGGTGAATTGCATATTCAGAGAACCATTCAGCCATTCCTTCTGTGCTGTAACAATAATGTTAGAACATGCTCATCGATGCTTAGTTTGGCCTCTGTCAGGACCAATTGGCTCCAAATGTCGTTACAGCCTTGGTTCAAACATGGTCAAAAGAGCACAATTACTGAGATGAGGTGAAAGTAACCACAGCACCCTTGGCATCAAGGTAGTATCTGATCGAGTGTGGTATCAAGGAACCCAAGCAAAATTGATATCAAATAGAATGGAGGGGGTGGGGTCTTCACTGGTTGGATTCATGCCTAGTACAAAAGGTAGTTGTAATTGGAAGTCAATCATCGCAGCTCCGAGATATCACAGAATTTCCCAAAACCCAACCATCTTTAGCTGCTTCACAATGATCCTCCCTCCATCCTAAGGTCAGAAGTGGTGGGATGTTCACTTCAGTACTCAGTACCATTCTCAACTTCTCAGATACTGAAGCAGTCCATGCTCACCTGCAGCAAGGCCTCAATAATATTCAGGCATGGGCTGATACATGACAAAAAACATCCCATCCTTCAACATAATGGAAGTTGGGCAGCACGGTGACACAGTGGTTAACATTGCTGCTTCACGGCGCCGGGGTCCTGGGTTCGATCCCGGCTCTGGGTCACTGTCCGTGTGGAGTTTGCACATTCTCCCCGTGTTTGCGTGGGTTTCGCCCCCACCACCCAAAGATGTGCAGGGTAGGTGGATTGGCCAAACAAAATTGCCCCATAATTGAAAAAATGAATTGAGTACTCTAAATTTATTTTTAAAAAACATAATGGACGTTGCCATTGACCATGAACAAATACAAGCACGGGTCAGAGACACAGAATTTTGCGGCAAATAATCCACCTCCTGACTGCCCAAAATCTGTCCACATTTGACAAGGTACAAGTCAGGTGAGTTTGGAATACACTCTACTTGCTTGGGGAGCGCACCTATATTGACAATTAAGAAGCCCAAAACCATCAGGACAAATCGTCCCACTTGATTGGTACCCCATTTACCACCTTAAACATTCGCTCCTTCCAACATTAATGCACAGTGGCAGCATCTGGAAGGACAAGGACAGTAGACACACGAGAGCATTATCATTTGCAAGTCCCACTCCAAATCAGATATTATTAGGGCTGGTTTAGCACAGGGCTAAATAGATGGCTTTTAAAGGAGACCAACGTAGGCCAGCAGCGCGGTTCAATTCCCGTACTAGCCTCCCCTAACAGGCGCCGGAATGTGGCGACGAGGGGCTTTTCACAGTAACTTCATTTGAAGCCTATTTGTGACAATAAGCGATTTTCATTTAATCCGGATTTGGAATTATATTGTCATTCCTTCACTTTCACCAGGTCAAAAAACTTGGAAACTCCTGCCCTCTAACAGCACTGTGGGTGTACCGATGTCACCTGGACTGCAGCAGTCCTAAAAGACACACACCATCATCTTCTCATGAGCAACTAGGGATGGGCAACAAACACTAACTTTGTCAACGTCACTCACATCTCATGAACAAGTAGAAAAATATAACCACATCCATCACCAACCCTACCCTTTAAACTGTGTCAAAATTTATGAATTACTTACCAACAATGATCATGAAGTAACACAATCCACTTTCCACCCCTAGCCTTCAACTTGATGTTGCCATTCACTTTGGTCCTTGCAAACATTCTATGTGGAAGCACTTGTAGCATGAATATAACTGTTTCTGTATTCAACAACTATCAAATCCATGTGATGTATGGTGGCACGGTAGCACAGTGGGTAGCACTGCTGCATCACAGCACCAGGAACCGTGGTTCGATTCCTGGCTTCGGTCACTATCTGTGTGGAGTCTGCATGTTCTGACTGTGTTTGGGTGGGTTTCCTACGGGCGCACCGGTTTCCTCTCCGGTGGGGGAGAATTGCCGGGGCGCCGCATGAGTCGAGCCACACTGCCCCGACACCCACACGCGATTCTCCCACACCCCCAAAACCAGCTGCACGAGAATCGTGCCAGGCCGCTCAGAGAATCGGCGCAAACGACGAGCGGCGATTCTCTGGCCCGAGCGGCCGCCAAAAAAATGACAGTCCTGCCGGCGCCGTTCACCCCTGGTTGCTGCCGGCGGGAACTGTGCGGGAACGCTGGGGTGTCGGCCTGTGGGGGAGGCTCCTTCACCGGGGGGGGGGGGGGGGGGGGGGCGCCTCCGATGGGGTCTGGCCCGCAATCGGGGCCCACCGATCGGCGGGACTGCCTCTCCCCCCCGGGCCGACCCCAGAACCCCGCCGCCATGTTGGTGAGGGGCCGGCGCATAAGACGTTCCCCGCGCATGCGCAGGATGGATCGGCCCAACTGCGCATTCACGGGTTGGCGCGGCGGTAAGGAGGCTGGAGCGGCGTGAACCGCTCCAGCGCCGTGCTGGCCCCCATAGGTCGTGCCCGGGCCCTGTTCGCGCCGTCGTGAAACGCATCGGCGTTCACGACGGCACGGGCACTTAGTCCCAGGACCAGAGAATCCCGCCCATGTTTGTTCGGTGAATTGGACATTCTGAATTCTCCCTCAGTGTACCCGGTCGTATCAGACAGAGTGGTGCAGAATACTGGTCAGATGGGGAAGCCCACTATCATCAGGCAGACTATTCAACAGCACTGTAGATTACCGTGGATTTTAAGAGAACTCCCAAGAACATCTACAAGGAAAATTCCCATGACCGAAGCCCCAAGGTCCATCTGCCGTTTCCAAATGCACAGATATGACTACAAATTTAACCGCAGCAGTTGGGACAATAGGTCATGGGAATAAACTCATGAAAGGTAACCCAAGAACCGATATTGAGAAATTATTTCTTCACACACAGAGCAATGAACATTGTGAATAAACTTATTGAAGGCAAAAAGGCAGAAATAATTAAACAAATAAGTGAATGTCCCAGTTGGATAATAATGTTTGTTGTCACAAGTAGGCTTACATTAACACTGCAATGAAGTTACTGTGAAATGCCCCTAGTCGCCACATTCCGGCGCCTGTTCGGGTACATAGAGAGAATTCAGAATGTCCAAATTACCTAACAGCGTGTCTTTCGGGAGACAGTGACCCAAGCCGGGAATTGAACCTGGGACCCTAGCGCTGTGAAGCAACAGTGCTAACCACTGTGCCGCCCATGGGTGAGGTATTGGGATCTTTCTGGTTGATGAACAAAGATGGAGCAAATAGCCATCCTTGTCCATACATAAGTTTTGTCCTTATACTGACCATAGGAAATAGAAGTAGGCCATTCTGCCCTTTGAGCCTACTCTGCCATTCAACTCGATCTTGGCTGATCTTCAATCCCAAAGCAGTTTTACTATACTATCCCCATATTCCTTGAAGTCCCAGCAGAAACAAACTCTCTACACAGCATCCAAATCATGCTGGTGTAAGCAGGTGGTTTAAATTCCAGCCTTCAATAAGCAAACAACGAGAGTTCCTGTGATTTTGTACCCCAACATGAGTCATCACTTTTTGGAGATAAAGCAAAAAACTAGGGGCGAAATTCTCCGACCCCCACGACGGGTCGGAGAATAGCGGGAGGGCCTTCCCGACATTTTTCCCGCCCTCCCGCTATTCTCCCCCACCCCCCGCCCAACTCCCGACCCGAATCGCTGCCGCCGTTTTTTTTACGGCCGGCAGCGATTCACAGCTGTTCGATGGGCCGAAGTCCCAGCCCTTTACGCCGTTTTTACGAACGGCAAACACACCTGGTCTGGCCGTTCGTAAAAACGGCGTCACAAACTCGCTTTTCATAACCATGGCACCGATTGGCACGGCAGTACCACGGCCGTGCCAAGGGTGCCATGGGCCCGCGATCAGTGGGCACCGATCGCGGGCAGCGGGCCCGCTGCCCGCGCACTCTTTCTCCTTCCGCCGCCCTGCAGTATCCATTCGCGGGGCGGCTGAGGGGCAACCCGGCCCGCGCATGCGCGGGTGTCGCGCAAATACGCGATGACGTCATCCGCGCATGCGCGGGTTGGAGTCTTCCAATCCGCGCATGCGCGGCTGACGTTATATGACGCGTCAGCTGGCGCTAACTCCGGCAAGCGGGCTTAACGATATTCGTTAAGCCCATCATGCCGGAGCCTACGGCGTCGGGCTGCTAGCCCCGACCGGGGACCAGAATCGGTTCCCGATCGGGAAGGGGCGCGCTGGCGTCAAACCCGCCCGGGTTTGACGCCAGTTTTACGATTTCTCCCGTTTTGGGAGAATCGCGCCCTAGATGTTTCATGAAAATGATATCATTATCTACAACTAAAACTGCAGATTTCGCATTTGTTTTTAAAATTTAAATATAAAGTTTTCAAAATAAAAGCGAATTATGCTCATCCGTATCAGCCACAAGAGGGAGTAGATGGTTACTTAGAACCCTCATCACATTTCAGCCAGTATCTCCTTCAAATGTTTTCTGATGCACAAATCTTTGAAAATGCTCAATTGTTCCTAACAATACCATTATGCCTTGCCTTATTTGTATTAAGTGGTGCAGACCTCACTGAATTAATTGCATTCTAGTTCTTCAGTTCTTCCCCTTGCCCCCCTCCACACGGCTAAAAAAGCAACTATTATCATGTATATGTTGCTTTTAATGAAGCAAAACAAGAGTGAAATCAGATTGAAGTGACATCTAGACAAAAAAAGAGACAGTAAGACTGGTGACAAAGGTCTTAAAGAAGGAGAGAGAAGTGGAGATGCTGAGAGGTTTGGGAAGGTATTCCAGAGCTTGAAGCCGAGACCAGGGAAGGCTTGGTCAATAACAGTGGGGCAATAAAAATAAAGGAAGGGCAAAAGAGGTCAGGGGTAGGCGAAAGCTAGAGTTGGAGGAACATTAGGGAGTTCAATGAGGGCTGTCCCAGACGTTAAGGAAATTCAGGATCAAACATAATGAGTGAACTGTGCAAGGTAAGCTCACTCTGAGACCTGTTGCTCCTCAGGCTGTTTTGTAATAATCCAAAATTCAATGTATGGCTTTCTTTCTTTCTCTTCGTCTCCAGTGACTTAGAATCATAGAATCCCTGCAGTGCAGAAGGACGTCATTCCCGCCCATCGAGTTGACACGACGAAGGAGAATCCAGGCCCACTCCCCCCTTACACCCGTAACCTCACCTAACCTTTGGACAATAAGGGGCAATTTCATCATGGCCAATCCACCTAAAATAATCTGATTGTGAGGCTGGAGACAATCAGGTATAATTTTCCACCCATGGGTGGTAATCTAGCCAAATGGATCGTCTGCCCAATGTGGCACCCACCTGAATTTCAACCTATTAAAAGGTGGCTTCTGCATTAATGTTTTCTTTTGGGAGAACTGTATATTCCAAATAATTGACTTTCAATCTCTGACGAAAAAAATATGCCTGCGAGCCGAATAGCAGCAACAAAATTTGCCTGGAAATAATTTGCCAATATAAATGTGACAGAAAACTGTGATACATGAAGTTTGGCTTAATAGAAATATGCACACGTATCACTGTTAGTATACACATATAGACAAGTTAGTATCTTGGTTAAATATTATTAAAGGTATTTCATGTGAATTTGTTATCCCTTCTGTTAACTGTTTTCACGCAACACAGCTACAATTCCATGTATGAAGAAAACGGGTGGAAAATGACTGAAACATTTTATATTTTTGACAATCCGTGGTTACTTAGGAACAAGCATTGACCTCTGGTAGCCAATTTAAAGAGGGAATAATCACATTCCCTTGGGGAGTTAGTGAAAGAACATTTCAAGGAAAGCTGTACCCCATGCAGTCACCTCTTCCATATGAACATATTTCCCATAGTTTGGCCTTGAAACATATTAGATGTTATTTCCATTTAGCAAGATGAGGGAGAGAAACAGCACAAGCTTCAAGAGGAAAAATATGTGCATCAGCTGTAATATGGACAGTCCTTTAGATATACATTTCTCAGGTCTACACCACATAGATCTCTATTATTTTACAACGGGTTCTCGATTCAAGTAACATTTATTTACAAAACCCAAAACATTATCCAGTATTCTTTAATGCAAAGCCATTTGTTTCAGTAATTTATCCCTATTATGGTCAAAGAATATTGAAATCCCATTGCTATCCTATGTTGAACTCTATTTCACTCAGATGTTTCACCCAGATTACCAGTTCAACTAAAAGCTGATAAAAATCCTTATAGTAGTAGATTCATAAGGTAGTGAGCCCCCATCCCCAGACCCTGCTGGTTGCAACATAAAATATACATATTGGGGGCGATCTACCAACCTAGTCATGCCTCGCAAGACCTAACAAGATCTCGAAGCGTCGCAATCTGGATATCACCCTCACGGTTTTGATCCTGATTTGATCCACGTGCTGAACCACTGTGTACACCTGTATTAGGGGATGTAAGGTAGGACCTGTACTACAGGTTCACCAGTAGCCCCTGCCGGCTGGCTCCGCCCACAATATGCGTGTCCTCCATTGATCTGCCATTTCGCCAGCTGCAGTAGGAGGCCACGCATCTGACTGCAATAAAACCACAGTTGTACTCAATCTGAGTCTTTGTGCAATTGATTTTGCATCAATCCAGGTTTGTATATTTAACTGAGTATGCCTAGGCTGGTGTTACCCAAGGCATGGGATCGAACGGCCTCGCCTCAGAGACCCTGCCGAGGTGCCATTTAGCACTGGTTTCCACAAATGTGGGCCAGGTGTAACCGCAGTTGGGGAGGGGTCTTCCAGGTGATCGGGGGCCATCGAGTAGTCGGTCTCTGGGCAGAATGATACCCTGGCACTCCCAATACCACGTCGGCACTGTGGCATTGCCAGCCTGACACACTGGAAGTGAGACATGGGCACCCTGGCAGGGGCACTGTGAGGGTGCCAATCTGGCAGTGCCAAGGTGCCCAGCTGGGATCTTGTCTGTGATGGCGATCGGGCCTGGGGGTGCCCTGCCCTTCAGGTGAGGTACGAGGGGGTTCCAGTAAGTTGGGACTTGGGGGTGTGGGGGGGGTCTAGTGGCCGTGGTGGAGGGGGTTCCAGAGATCAGAACACCATTTTCCTGCACTGGTGAGCTGAGCTCGTTAGTGCAGGACACGAGCCTAATTTGTTCCTTCCCGAGGCCCAAAAAAGAAGTGTTCCGTTTAATAGTGGTGTCGTTTACGGCGCTGCAAGCATCAGGAAACAGCCCACTAAACGCGCCAAGTACGGGACTCTGAAATCGCTCCCATTGTCTTCAAGATCCTGCAGCTACATGGGGGCTCCATTTTCTTATCCATACTGCTCAGAAAATGACCAGAATTATTCAGCCAAGTAGTAGGAGATGCTTTCAAGTCCTAAATGGACAGGCATTGCCGTGTTGCTTTCTCTCAAAAAGTGATTTTTCTCAAAATCAACTGCTGATCCAAGAAAATATTCCAAGTGCAGAATTCCGATGTATTACATCATTTCCCATGCACTCCCATTAAATTAAATCTTAATTCACACAGCAGATGGTCCTGACCGTTCCCTGTTTTAGCCTCTTATCATCATCCAAAGCAGTCCCAAATGTTGAAATCCAAGTTTCCTCACCAAAATATGGAATACATTCTGCCTGATTTTCTTTCGCATGAAAATAAACAGGAAGCCTCAGAAGGCCGGGAGTACGGAGTGTGGTTTAAACTAAAATTGCAAGCTACAGATTGTAATGTGACAATATCGGCCGCGATTCTCTATTTGGAGACCATGGGGGCAATTCTCCGACCCCACACCGGGCCACTGGGGGGGGGGTATCCTTCACCAGGGGGGTGCCTCCGATGGGGTCTGGCCTGCGATCGGGGCCCACCGATCGGCGGGCTAGCCTCTCCTCCCTCCCCCAGGCCTACGTTCTGGCGCTTCTGGCCCCTGAACACCGATACCATGTTGAGTCCCCAGCGAATGCGCAGGTTGGCGCGGCCCAACTGTGCATGTGTGGGATGTCGCGGTACCCATTTGGTGCCGGGAAAGGAGGCTGGAGCGGGTGAACTGCTCCAATGTTGTGCTGGCCCCCTGTGCAGGCCAGAATCGGTTGTACCCGGGCCTGGTTCGCGCTGTCGTGAAACGTGACGGCATTCACGACGGCGCAAACACTTGGGCTCCATATTGGAGAATCGCCCCCTATGTTTTCCCACCGGAACAGAATTGCTACTGATTTGCGCTCCCAATCTTTCACCATGCAAATTTATGCATGGCGAGGAATACGAGGGATTCCCACTATCGGGCTGCCATTTTGAGCGGGTGGCTTAATAGCAAAGTCACGCGGCTTACCACCATGCCTCCCGCAAATTTGCACCGCGAATCAGCCTCCCACCCCCGGATTTTTAGGGTGCCCCCATTTCCCCAAGTACGGGGGTGACCCCCCTTTTTCCCCAGGGACCCCCTAAATAGGTAGTGCATTGTGTGAGGGGGAGGATGGCCATCGGATGGACTTTGGGACAACTCCCTTGAGTAGTTACCCCCTTACCCACCGCGAGAGGCACCATGTCAGGTTCACGTGCAGTGATATCCATTGTGAATGGCTGCCCACGGGATTCCTGGTCCACGGGACCGGAGAATTACGCAGGCCCGGAGATTCTTGTGCCAGGCCCGCTAAGTGAATGCAAATGGCCCGAACACCGATCCTATCGCAAGCTGGGCCACCGGGGGAAGGGATGGTTGGCAGAGCATTGCGGTCAGGCGGCGAACCCGATTTCTCCCAGACGACCGGTTCTCCTGCGTAAAAGGGGAGCCTGTTACCGATGACAGACAGTGGAAAATCCAGCCCATCTTCTGCAGCTATGGTTCAAAAGTCTATAGTGAAGGGATGGGATGGCTGCAACTCTGCCAGTGTGGAAGATAAAACATAGGAATTTAAAGAAAGATTCAGAGATGTAATTAATATTCTTTTCATAATATATTAATTCCTCCTCACTGTGTTCACAAAGGCTAGCATTATAAAACAAGCCCTCCTAGAGATAATTAATACAATATTTCACATTGTTAGTACACATGCACTCCAAATACGGTGACATCATTAAGAGTACACAATTGACTTATGGACTGCAAAGCAATTTGAAAATAAGGAAAAAAAGATGATTTTTGGAGGTCAAATATGAATTAGCTCTTCATATGCAAAGCAAATTCAAGAGCAATTCACTCTCAGCTCGCAAAGTGCAGTATGTGTGCACCTTAATCGTGCTCCGGCCATCATTAGTCAAAATTGTCATTTTCTTGACGCTTTCGGGGTCACGCGCCATTAATCAAACTAAGAACTGCCTTTTGTGAATTCCTTGACATCAGGTCATGAAGCAATCATTTACCAATTCTGGCTCCCTTGAACACTTTCAATTTCTACCCCATTGGCTACAATATCCTATTAAAATATTCTGTTTATATGTTTTATCGTCTTTTGTGAACTGTCCTTATTTAACTGGTACAATTTACCACTGTAATGAGAGCCAGAAAGAAAAATCTCCAAAGCGTTATTTACCTTCACAATGCCAAGTACTTCGGTTGTACTTATTTCTTGTTGTCAGCATAATTTGCTGGAACATGATGATGCAGCTCACAATTCACACCAGCAAAGGACTACAGCAACCATTACACTTTTCAGCATTCACATCATGTAGGCATCAACAATGTGAGAGAGACAAGGCCAAGATGGGAAGCACAACCACGGCAAAGTGAAGTACGACAGCTGTGATATTTCGCGCAAAATGAAGTTATCAGTTAATATTATCACAATTTATTTTTAAGCGCATGTGTAATTTTGATAAGTGGTAATAGTTAAGCATCAACAACGCCGCTCTGTAGTTTGCAGATATTGAAGTGATTAATAAAGTGTGATGATGAATCAGATGCTTGAGGCAACACAAAATTTACAACACACCATTTCCTACACAAAGCGCAAAAATTACATACTAATCTATTTCAGAGACAGCAAATCCAGTGGACTTGAAATTAGTCAAGCATTAGACAGAAATAAAATTCAATAAATAATTCAAATCTATTTAATTTTTCCAGCTGCTATATTAGCCCTGGAGGAGAGTTGAGAGTCATTAAGAGGGAAACTGGGAATTGGAAGGTACACAACTGCAGCCTTGGTTGTCTTATGAGGCAGGTGTATAAGACAAGGTCACTGTGGGGGCTGGGGAATAGAGGCCAGTTAAGGAAAATAGGAGAAGGAAATTCTCCAATCCCATCCAGGGGTCCATCTCCGATCTGACTTGGCAAGTTGGCAGTTCTGTTTGTTGGTCTTCAGAAAACTACAAATTGGCTCAAATAAATTTGTGGTAAATCAGTCCACATGAAGCAGAAGTAGCATCTTGAATGTTGACACTATTTTCCTTATGGGTAGATGCCCTGTTATTTATAAGTTAGGAAATGGGTGCATCACATATTTGTCCAGTAGCTCCCCAGATTTAGTGGGCAGCATGGTGGTTAGCATAAATGCTTCACAGCTCCAGGGTCCCAGGTTCGATTCCCGGCTGGGTCACTGTCTGTGCGGAGTCTGCACGTCCTCCCCGTGTGTGCTTGGGTTTCCTCCGGGTGCTCCGGTTTCGTTCCACAGTCCAAAGATGTGCGGGTTAGGTGGATTGGCCATGTTAAATTGCCCGTAGTGTCCTCAAAAGTAAGGTTAAGGGGGGGGGGTTGTTGGGTTACGGGTATAGGGTGATACGTGGGTTTGAGTAGGGTGATCATTGCTCGGCACAACATCGAGGGCCGAAGGGCCTGTTCTGTGCTGTACTGTTCTATGTTCTATTTGGCACGCTGATCTCGATCTTACTTCAAAATTTATTTTGATCATTTATCACCTTGTCAAGCCCTAAAACTAAATAATTCCCCCATTTCTGACCCAGGAACTAATTTAATTCCATTTTGAGTATTTTTCTTGCTGAGTGGCAATCTGTTCAAACAGTGAACAATGTCAAACATTAATTAGTTGTTCCCCCAATTCAATTGGTGGCGCCTTTAAACTCACATCCTCTGGTTTGTTATTTTCTAGTTTTATACAAAATACATTTCCACAACTACTAGGTACAAAATGGTAACACCAACGGTAACCCAGCCTATAGTTTACGTTTATATGCAAATATCCTGCTTATCATGCACAAAGTGAGTAAAAATCATTTCTGTACCTGTATGTTACTCTGAGAATGGAAAGTGAAGGTATTATGTTTGTAGGTTTTCAAAGCCCTGTTTTACCAATTGTTTCACAGCATGTTCGTCAGTGAAACGTATCTGCCATGAATGTGCAATCTATCTTTCTCACATAATTTGCTGTTGCAGAGATTTCAGTACCTCGTGCTCTGAACAATTAATACAACTGCAATAAAATACTCGCTGGAACACTCTCAAGACATTCCTATGTGCCGGGTATATTAAACTGGAAGTCCAGAGATGAACCAATTAAAATAACTATAATACCGATTTATGAATTATGCAAGCCTCACGTGCAAGGCAATTATTTCAGAAAGCAGATGAGGCCAATGCTGAGAGCGTATAACAATCCTAAATGTCTTTGAGGTTGGAGGCTGTCAGTATCTTCAACCAAACAGGTTTTTTTTTGCCACAGACATCAGTACCATAAACCAGAATTCCAATAACTATGAAAGGTTTCAGATAGCCAGTCACCAAAATGGTTTGGTTTTCATGGACCCAAGGGGGCTTGCTTTTCACGAAACAAGTGTGGCATAGGAACAGTAAAATGCATCAGCAGCCATATTAATATGAAAGAAACCAGGAACTGCATTTTGCACCTCCACTGGTGGGTTGAAGGCATGTAAAATCATGTGGGCACTTTGCCCATTGCGTCTCATACCCCAATCCCCCACCCTCTCGCTGAGCCCCACCAGTGAACCCCCAAACGAGTTAGTTGAATCTTGTGGGACATGTCCTGCAGACTTGAGCACAAGATACACTTCAGGATCTCACCAAGGCTTCTTCAGAAACAGTTTCTAAACTCACGACCTCTACCACCTAGAAGAACAAGAGGAATTGGTGCATATGGGCATCACCATGTGCAAGTTTCCTTCCGAGTCGCACATCACCTTAACTTTTAAATATATCACAATGATTTCATAGTTGTGGGCAACTTCCTAGCCAACAGCACTGTCATGGTGTCCACTCCACATGGATAGCAGTGGCATCGCACCACCTGCTCAAGGGCAATTAGGGACGAGCACTAAATGCTGGTCCTGCCACATTCAAGGAATGAGCAAAGGTGTTGGGGCATACCAACCTCGAAGTGCTAATCACAGTCGCTTTACCGCTCTGTGCTGCCTTACCTGCGCTAAAATTCTCCAGCACCTGTCTCAACCGTCCTGACTCAGGTTGGGTGAAATTCAGGCAGCACAGCGGGTCCCTGGATCCAGCATCCAAGTGTAAACAAAACAGAGCGGAGGAGAACATGCCCCCTTCTTTATGGCACTAGCTGCTATAAAGCGGGTGAGTTTAAAGGTCCAAAAGAAAAATAACAGGCGAGGGAGAAGGTAAGTGTCTCAGGTAAGTGGATGGAATGTGGATGGTTAGAGCATTGGGGGTCGAAGGGGTCAGAAATTGGGGGTGGGGGGGGGGAATGAGTGATCTGTGATGGGGAATACCGTAGGGTGCTAATTTGGGGAGGGGTGTCATGGAATTTGAAAATAGTTATGCTGAAGTTAGAAGTGTTTTTATTTCTTCCAACATTTTCAGAGCGTCACACTGACAGACCGATCAGATGTTAGCAATTTAAATCACTTTCTCAAATGGTTCCCAGCACAGCGCAATGGTCCAGACGAGGTTAGTGCTTCTGGACAATTGCCAGGAAAACTCTTACCTGGATAGCCCCCAAATCCACATTGGGGATCCAGGAAGTTAGTATTGAACAGAAAGTTTTGTGAGACCTCTAGCTACCTTCTTAATATACAATGATAATTTGTTTGGAATAAGGCAAAAATGGACCAACCAAACTTCTTACTTTCCTAGCACAGCCTACACTGCTCTCCCCAATTGATCTCAACTCAGGATCAAGTTGCACCCATTCTCCAAACTCTCCGTGCCATATCTGCACACTTTTTGTTTTCTTATATTGGATTCAGGATCAGTGTCCAAATTGAACCTTAGCACAGTCTGCACTTTTTCTCCTCGACCCACAACCAACTAATGATTCAGCCTCATCCTAATCTTCGGTCCTAGTCAGAAACCTTTGCTGAGACCCACCATGACCCAATTCTACCTCCATCGCAATGTCAGTCCTAGCCTGCAACTTCAACTTGCAATTTTATCCCATCCAACATACGGACCAAACTTTCCACACCCATTGTCTCCGGCCGCAAGATGGGATATCAAGAAGTTGTAAATTAAACAGATTGAAAAGGAATAAATGTATGATTTGTCATGCGAGAGTACCTTTAAGAAATGGGTGTATAAGAAAAGTACCTTTAAGAAATGGGTGTTCGTCAGTGATGTCAGAGTATGGGTGGAGCTGGGTTGTCTGTCAGCTTTTTACTTTCGTTTTAGGCTGTTTGCTGCAGTTTTTTAGTTTCATTTTCAGTGCTGGAGCTGAAGTCAGATAAAGCAGGTGTACTGTTGATCTCTCTGCCATGAAAAGACTATCTCTTGATCATTTGGTGAATTCAGAATTATAAATGTTCTCAGTAGTGAATGAAAACCTGATGTGCTTCTGTTAAAAAGTGTTTCTTTTGTCTTCTGGATGTTGTTTGGGAAGTTATTAAGGATTACTTAGTGTTGTATTCTTTGGGGGTTGTATTTGAATTGATGGTTGCTAAGATTTTCACTGTATGCTTTAAAAAGGTTAAGGTTAACTTGAGTTCATAGAATAAACATTGTTTTGCTTTAAAAAATACTTTTCCATTTCTGCTCTATCACACCTGTAGAGTGAGCCATGTGCTCCCCATACCACCATCTATTAAAATTTGTGGGTCAGGTGAACTCCATGAAACACTTTGGGGGCTTGTCCGGGATAAAAGTCTATCTATTGGATTGGCTTTGTGAACTTAAAGACGGTGAGGTGTGAGCATATTGTGGTTGCATTTCAGGTGTGGTGTTTCAGTTAAGTAGGGAGTATGTTGTGGACAATGGCTCTTTCAGAGACTCTGAAGTTTTTGGGGGTGGAGACGGTCCCACGCAGTACCTTACGGGCAGAGACTAAAAGCAGACTGTTAGATTTGGCAAAAACATTGCAGTTAACATTACGTGGCAAATTGCGGAAAGGTGAGGTAATTCTGGCGGTGGCTAAGCATTTAAAGTTGCCTGAGATACAGTTTGACTCATTGGAAATGGCAAAAATTCAGTTACAACTTAAACAAATGGAACATTTGAAAGAATTAAAGCAGTTTGAAGACCAAAACGAGGAAAAAGAAAGAGAAAGAGAGGAAAAAGAAAGAGAGAGAGGAAAAAGAAAAGGAACGAGAAGAAAGAAGAAAAGAAAGAATAGCCCTAGCAGAACAAAAAAAAAGAGAATGGGAGATACAGATCGGGGAAAAAGATAAAGAGAGAGAGTTTGAACTTCCGAAAATGGCCATGAAACACGACAGTCAGTTAAAATTCGCAGACATAAAGGGAAATGTACAGTTGGATGATAGTGATGAGGATCGTGAAAAAGAATTTCAAAGTCGAAGGCTTGGTGGGAATCTATTTAAACATGTCCAAGCATTGCCAAGGTTTGACGAGAAGGATGCCGAAACCTTTTTCATTTCATTTGAGAAGGTAGCTAAACAAATGAAATGGCCACAAGACATGTGGATATTACTGATTCAAACAAAGCTGATAGGTAAGGCTAGTGAAGTGTTTGCATCACTACCAGAGGAGATATCTGGGACATATGAGGAGGTGAAAAAATACATCTTAGGTGCATATGAACTAGTGCCTCAAGCCTACAGACAAAGGTTTAGAAATGTAATTAAAGAATTTGGTCAAACATACATGGAGTTTGAAAGGCTCAAACAGAGTAATTTTGATAGGTGGATAAGGGCTTTGAAAATAGACCAAACACATGAAGCTTTCAGAGAAATGAGCTTAAAAATTCAATTCCTGATGTCGTGAGAATTCATGTGGAAGAGCAGAGGGTTAAAACTGCGAGATTAGCAGAAGAAATGGCAGATGATTAGGAATTAGTTCATAAATCAAAGCTTGGTTTCCGACATCAGTTTCAGCCGGTGAGGGATAGAAACTGGGGCATGAGAAATACTCAAGTGGTGAAGGTAAAAGTGATCTGATGGGAGATAATAAGGAGAGCGTACCTCAGATTAAAAAAGAAATCCAGGAGGGTGGAAAAGACAGTGTTGGTGGTTGAAGAAAAGCACTGGAAGGCTGATGTGGTAAAACAGGATAAGACAGTGGGGTTTGTTAAAGTGGTAAAGGAAATCCCAAGTGAAGCGAAGGAGGTGCAAAAGATTGTACAGCCTGATCAAGAGGTGAATGATAAGAAGGTGCCAGATGTCTTTAAAGAATTTACTTGTGTGGGTAAGGTTTACTCATGTACATCAGGGGGAGCAGGTAAAGAAGTCACAATTTTAAGAGATACGGGAGCTAGGCAATCTTTAATGGTAAGAGATGAGGAGTCATGTAGGTTGGGAAGAATGTTGCCAGAAAAGGTGCTAATATGTGGAATTCGGGGTGAGAGGAGTAGTGTTCCAATAGATAAGGTAAGGTTGGAAGAGTGGTGAAGTGGTAATAGGTGTAATAGAGAAACTATCTTGTCCAGGAATACAGTTTATCTTGGGTAATGATATAGCTGGATCACAGATGGGAGTGATGCCTACTGTGGTTGGAAAATCAGACACCTGAAGTGTTGAAGGACAAATATCCTGGGAATTTTTCCGGATTGTGTAAATTTGTAAATTAAACTTTTCTTAACCTGTGATTTGTGACAAGGTCGCAAAGTCACACGTTAAGACAACAGGAGAAATCAAAGAGTGAAGATAAAGGTGAAGTGCAATTATCAGAAACGATTTTTGATCAGATGATTGGAAAAGAACAGGTGGAGGATGAGGCGAATATTTTTAGTTCGGGAAAATTGGCGGAGTTACAACAGAAAGATGTAGAAATAATACGGATGTATCAGAAAGCATACACGGAAGAGGAATCCGAGTGTATACCAGAATGTTATTACCGTAAAAGTAATGTCTTGATGAGAAAATGGAGACCTTTACATATGCACGGGTGAAAAGTGGGCAGAAGTTCATCAAGTAGTGTTGCCGGTAAGGTATAGAAATGAGGTGTTGCGAGTTGCACATGAGGTACCAGTTGGAGGTCATTTGGGAATAAGGAAAACTCAAGCTAAAATCCAAAAACATTTTTATTGGCCTGGAGTACATAAAGATGTAGTTAAATTTTGTCAATCATGTCACACAAGTGATAGGGAAACCTCAAGCAGTGATAAAACCAGCACCCTTAATACCCATTCCAGCATTTGAGGAACCTTTTACAAGGGTCCTAATTGATTGCATAGGACCGCTTCCTAAAACGAAAAGTTGGAATCGATATCTTTTGATGATAATGGATTTGTCTCCTAGGTTTCCAGAGGCCATTCCAGTATGTAATATTACAGCTAAAAGGATTGTGGAGGAGTTACTTAAATTCTTTACTAGATATGGACTACCCACAGAAATACAATCGGATCAAGGATCAAATTTTACCTCAAGGTTATTCAAAGAAGTTATGGATAGCTCAGGAATAAAACAATTTAAATCAACTGCGTGCCATCCAGAATCGCAGAAAGCATTAGAAAGGTGGCATCAGGCATTAAAGACAATGTTGAGGGCTTATTGCCAAGATTATCCAGAGGATTGGGATAAAGGAATTCCATTCGTACTGTTTGCAATTAGGGATGCACCTAATGAGTCAACCAAATTTAGTCCTTTTGAACTAATATTTGGTCATGAGATAAGAGAACCACTTAAATTGATTAAGGAAAAATTGGTGAGTGAGAAATCGGAAATTACATTATTGGATTACTTGTCAAATTTAAGGGAACGATTAAATTGAGCAGGTGAATTGGTTAGACAACATTTAAAAGTTGCACAAAATGTGATGAAATGGGTAGCGGACAAGAAATCCAAAGTTCATAGTTTTGCCAGTGGAGATAAAGTTTTAGTATTGTTACCAGTGGCAGGTGAGCCTTTAAAAGCTAGGTTTTGTGGACCTTATCAGATTGAAAGGAAATTAAGTGAGGTGAATTATGTGGTAAAAACACCAGATAGAAGGAAGACTCACTGAGTATGTCATGTGAATATGCTTAAAAGGTACTTGGGAAGGAGAGAAAAAGGAGGAGGTTTTAATGATCCTAACTCGAAAGTGACAAACCAAATCCAGATGATTTGGAATTTGACATCCCTCAAATTAAATTGGAAAACGAGGATGTTCTTAAAAATTGGGATAAATTGTTGAGTTACCTTCCAGAGGGAAAACGGACTGACCTGAAAGAGTTATTGATATCACATGGGCAAGTTTGTAGAGATAAACTGGGAAGAACTAAAATGGCTATATACATGATGTAGATGTGGGAATTACTGTCCAATCAAACAACATCCATACAGACTTAACCCTTTAAAATTGGCACAGGTTAACAAAGAGATTGAGAGCATGCTTAAAAATGGCATAATTGAAGTGGGTTGCAGCCAATGGAGCTTACCCATAGTGATGATACCTAAACCAGATGGTACCCAACGGTTGAGTGCGGACAATAGAAAGGTTAGTGCAGTTACAAGAATGGACTCTTATCCTATCCCATGTTTGGAGGATTGCATTGAGAAAGTGGGACAATCAGCTTTTATTTCCAAACTGGATTTACTTAAAGGTTACGGCACCTTTATCCGAAAGGGCGAAGTAGATTTCAGCTTTTGTGACTCCAGATGGTATATACCAATTCAAAGTTATGCCATTTGGCATGAAAAATACCCCAGCCACATTTCAGCAGTTAACTAACAAAGTTGTTTCAGGATTACCCAATTGTGCGGTATAAATCAACGATCTGGTACTTTTCAGCCAGACATGGAAAGAACATTTGAAACATCTGATGGAGTTATTCGATTGACTTCATGAGGCGGGTTTGGTGATAAACCGAGCCAAAAGTGAATTTGGAAAAGCCCAAGTCACTTTCCTTGGCCATACAATCGAACCGGGTCGAATGGTCACACGGGATGTGAAACCAACAGTTATTGAGGAGTTTTCAATACCCTCAAGACGAAGGGAAATAATGCGATTTCTTGGCATGAGTGGATTTGATCGAACATTTGTGCAAAAGTCTTGTAGCGTGATTGTTCCACTGATGGACTTGCTGAAGACACGTCAAAAATTTCAGTGGCAGCGGACTTTCAACAGGCATTTGACTGTCTAAAAGCTGTGATACCAATGCTCCTGTGTTGGAGAATTGCAAGGGACTCTGTGATCAGATTGAACTATAGTATCTGACTTTAAAGAGACATGTTGAGGCATAGAGGAATGGATGGATCGTGCAGAGACCTTCTTGTTCAAAGAGACTGTCAATCGAGACGGATTTCAGTTGGAGGAAGAAGAACAAAGAAAAATGATTATACCTGTTTGCGTGTGTTGGTTTTTGAAACGAAAAAGTATATTTACTGTGTGCATTTCTTCAAGGGTAGTGAAAAGGTGAAAAATGAAACCATCTTGAAGTTGATGGGTTTTTATTTCTTGGGGCAGGTGTCATGTGAGAGGATCTTCAAGAAATGGGTGCTTAAGAAATGTACCTTTAAGAAATGGGTGTTTATCAGTGATGTCAGAGTGTGGGTGGAGCTGGGCTGTCTGTCAGGCTTTTACTTTTGTTTCAGGCTGTTTGCTGCAGGGTGTGTTTTAGTTTCGTTTTCAGTGTTGGAGCTGAAGCCAGACAGAGCAGGTGTACTGTTGATCTCTCATAGAACATAGAAAAATACAGCACAGAACAGGCCCTTCGGCCCACGATGTTGTGCCGAACTTTTGTCCTAGATTAAGAAAAGTTAATCTATACCCCATCATTCTACTGTAATCCATGGACCTATCTAATAGCCGCTTGAAGGTCCCTAATGTTTCCGACTCAACTACTTCCACAGGCAGTGCATTCCATGCCCGCACTACTCTCTGGGTAAAGAACCTACCTCTGATATCCCCCCAATATCTTCGACCATTCACCTTAAATATATGTCCCCTTGTAATGGTTTGTTCCACCGGGGGAAAAAGTCTCTAACTGTCTACTCTATCTATTCCTCTGATCATCTTATAAACCTCTATCAAGTCGCCCCTCATCCTTCTCCGTTCTAATGAGAAAAGGCCGAGCACCCTCAACCTTTCCTTGTAAGACCTACTCTCCATTTCAGGCAACATCCTGGTAAATCTCCTTTGCACCTTTTCCAAAGCTTCCACATCCTTCCAAAAATGAGGCGACCAGAACTGCGCACAGTACTCCAAATGTGGCCTTCTGGCATGAAAAGACTATCTCTTGATCATTTAGTGAATTCAGAATTATTAATGTTCTCAGTAGTGAATGTAAACCTAATGTGCTTCTGTTAAAAGGTGTTTCTTCTGTCTTCTGGATGTTGTTTGGGAAGTTATTAAGGATTACTTAGTGTTGTATTCTTTGGGAGTTGTATTTCAATTGATGGTTGCTAAGATGTTCACTGTATGTTTTAAAAAGGTTAAGGTTAACTTGAATTCATAGAATAAACATTGTTTTGCTGTGAAAAATACTTTTCCATTTCTGCTCTACCACACCTGTAGAGTGAGCCATGTGCTCTCCATACCACAATATAGTAAGATTTGTGGGTCAGGTGAACTCCATGAAACACTTTGGGGGCTTGTCCGGGATAAAAGTCTACCTATTGGATTGGCTTTGTGAACTTAAAGACGGTGAGGTGTGAGCATATTGTGGTTGCTTTTCATGTGCGGTGTTTCAGTTAAGTAGGAAGTGTATTGTGGACAATGGCTCTTTCAGAGACTGAAATTTTTGGGGGTGGAGAAGGTCCCACGCAGTACCTATTAGAATTGGTGGTTACTATGATGTTCACTATATGTTTTAAAAAAGGTTAACTTGAGTTTATAGAATAAACATTGTTTTGATTTTAAAAATACTTTTCCATTTCTGCTGTACCACACCTGTAGAGTGGGCCATGTGCTCCCCATACCACAGTCTATTAAAAGTTGTGGGTCAGGTGATACAATTAGGGGTTCTCTAAATCCTGGCTCATAACAGATTTTGTTTTTAAAAGTCCTTTGGAACATAAAGGTTCCATGGTTACGTATGGGTATGGTTGAGTTTGTGATTCAAATACCCCTTAAGTAAATGTTCTGAAATTTGGAGATAAACAAGTGTTTTCAGTGATCGAGAAGTGAATTATCATTATATTTGTGCAATGAACCTAATTTTTAACTCTATTGCTGAATGACACAAGAAGCTGCATAAATCACTGTCGGATGGCAAAGCTGAAATATACAATTAGAATGGACTGCACTGTATTGTATAACTGCTAAAGGATATATAATATTGGATAGCTCCAGTCTTTTGTCTTTATGTGATACTGCTTTATTTTGTACTTGGCTACTTGGAAAGTGAAAGCTGTCCCAGGAGATTCTATAACCCAATTTGTATACCAGACAATTCCACTGAAACATTTTCCAGTGGTTTCTGGTTTTGATTTCGAAACCGGACAAGGTTGATTTTCATTGGACAGGAAGGAACTATTCCCCATAACAGAGACATAGATTTAAGGTACTGAGCAAGAGATTTAGAGGGGACTTGAGGAAAAACCTTTAAAACCAAAGGGTGGTGGGAATCTGAACTCACTGCCTGAAAGGGTGGTCGAGGCAGGATTCCTCACATTTAAGAAGTATTTAGATGAGCTCTTGAAATGCCATGGCACACAAGGCTACGGACCAAGTAATGGAAAATGGGACTAGAGTAAATAAGTGTTTGACGGCCAAAAAGACACAATGGTCTGAAGGGCCTCTTTCCCTGCTGTAAAAACTCTATCGGGTGGGATTTACTGGCTGTTCACGTCGGCGGGAAATTCCGGTCCCACGCCAGCGCACGTGTTTTCTGGTGACGAGGTCAATGGAAATTTCCATTGAGAACCGGTAGATCCCACTGGCGGGCCTGATAGAGCTGGCAACGCCGGCTCCACACTGATTAGTGCGCCATTTTTAAAGGGTTCCCCAAATTGCAGAGGGGCGCACCCCACAAGTATTGGAGTAACCCCCTGAACCCACCATGCAGACATCAGGGCGATCCTCCACAAGCATCGGGGTGACTCTGCCCCACCCCCCCTCCCCACACACACACACACATAAGGAAACCCTAATGGGGCTTCCCAGAGGGCAGTGCCAGTTGCCGGGGAATGTCCCTCTCCCCCTGGGGATTATACTTATCTCCGCTCCCCCACAGCAGGTTCCCATAGACTGCTTCAAGTTTTTTAAAACCCATTGTAATCCTCACCAACATGATGTCGGTTTGGTAAGGTATGAATATTTAGTTAAGGGAAGGGGGGGGACGGAGACATATTTTGGGAAAGCCCTTTCAGTATATTTAAATGTATTTAAATTTATTAAAATGAGGTTCCCACCCAGAGTGGTGTGGAAAATCAGAAAACGAGATCTTGAAGACGAGTTTCTAGTTTTTGTTAAACTCTACAGATTTTGGCCCGGGTCACCATTTACGCTGACAACTCTCACAGGCTCAAAATCACATGCAAATTCCCGCATCTTTCCAGCACCAACACTGGTCAGAGGGGAGTGGAAAAATCCAGTGGCTCCGCCACAGGACAGCGCCAAAAGGACTATAGGCTGATCTTCATTATAAATCTGTTCCCATCTGGAGGAGGGGTTGAAAATCAATGCTGAGCTGCTGCAACCATGATGATCTTCATTACGTTCCTGTCCCAGTTACCTGTTATATCCCTCAAAACCAGTTGATGAAGGATAGAACGGGAGCCATCTTTGACATATTTTTCTAACCATTTATTTACAATGCTACAGGTTACAAGTATACAGCTCCTAACTCAACAATGCCAGACCCATTCTGTGTCTGTTTATAGGGTCACAAGTCAATCCACAGTTAATGCCCACAGCCTACATATAATTAAACACAATTAACACTACCTTGGGACATGTTGAAATTGTTGCTGCCATCTTTGAGATAAAGTGGATCTGCCCAAAATTGAATGTGCCCAAGGTGTATAATATTACGGTAATATTTTGTGAGACCCAGGCTGCTGTGGCAAAAGCTATTCATGGCATGACTGTTAGCCTGATGCTGTCATTATTAAGTATCCATTCACAAATGTTTTAATTGGAGTCACTGGCCTGGATTTTGTTTTGGCTTTGGACCCCAACATCAGGATCACATCCCAGTTCTGAAGAATTTTTGAAGAAATGGCTAGAAGACAGGATTGTCATCCAGTTGAGGAAGGTGGACAGCCTCCGGAAGCTGGAGAGCCAATAAAGTGGGCCTCCAGCACTGAAGGAACTGCAATCTGTCATTGAAAGTAAGTGAAGGAGCCATGCCCTCTCAGCATTTACAGACTTTTAAAAATAAATGGGCTCAGCCACCAGATCATAATTAGAGGGGAAACAGGGCAGTGGGTGTCTGCAGCTGGGGCCATGTAGGCATGGCAGCTGCAGGGTGATACTCAAATCGATCCAGGAGCCCAACTTGCCTGGACTGTGACCGGGAAGTCATCCGCAGGCATCTACCCGGCTCTGAACACCTCAGGATCTACATGTCGAATGAGGTTTTCCAGTCAGCGTCGATTATGGCCTAATAGGCCTTTAAATTATGTTGACAAACCACCCTCTGCTTGCTGGTAAATAGCATTCACCACTGATCTGCTGCCTTAACAATGGCCTGGAGGCAGTAACAAAGGTGGACAGGCCCAGAATTTTTCAGTCCACCTTCGTTACTGCCTCCAACGGGCTCCCAAAATCCAGCCCTTTATTTTCTTAACGATATAGATCAACTTAAAATGTTGTACATAGGTGGAGATTTTCATACCGCTGATTTCAATGGAAATGAAATGGATTCTACATTGAATGGAAACCCCACTCTGCCAAGCTGTTCAGACACATCAAAAAGAAAGTCAACCCCTTAGAGAGATCTGTCCAAGTGATGAAAAGTTTGCAAATCCGTTACCTTTGGAGGGGGAGCTCCAGCATCTCAACATATAATATATATATATTACAAGTCCTTAATAATTGCCATAGAAATGCCATGTTACAATAATGCAGGAAGTGTTGTGAAAAGTGTAGCAGTAAGACGTGATATATAACTTGCGCAATTATCAATAATTGGCTGGAGAGCAACTCTGCACTGATACTTAGTTGGTTGATACATGGTTGGCCATGACACATCGCTTACAAATTTCATTTTTTAAATATAGTTTTCTCACTCAATTTGAAAATATTTTAACATCAGGGCATGATTAATATTTAACCAGTTAATAATCATTGGAAACTATTCTTTGAAATCAGATTGCATGCAAGGCAGTATAAATACATCAAAAGAATTATTTTTAATAAATCTGCCCCACGCTTTACACGGAATCCAAGTACAGTTCTGGAATTCCGTGTAATTGCGGGAGATGGGAGATAGGAGAGACTAGCGAGAAGAGATTATTAACCTGAATGCAGACTCAAAACTGCTCATTTTGCAGGTGTTACTTTTGGTATGGTTATAAGTGCCTTCATTTATTTAGCTCACCTCATAATTGGAATTGAGCCATAATGTTACCCTCCCACCATAAATGACAGGATACAATTATTGTACAAAGCCACTCCGGCCGTTAAGGGAAGGCGGGTAAATTTCTCATAATGGCATAAAATGGCAGGAGTGTTTTGTGCCACAAAGCAGTAAGCCACAGACATGGAGGTGGATTTAATGCAGCTTGTGGGTTTCCTGTTGGCCCAGCCCACTTAATCACCAAAGAGGCCCGTGTCAGTCTCCCAGCACTCCACCCATTGCCCTGGCTGAAATTAGCTACTTTCATGCACCAAGGCTCTGATTGAGCTCTTAATTAAAGCAATAACTTATTTGGGGAGAAGCATAGGTGCGCTTAAAGAAAAATTTCAAGGACAGTTAAATTATTATTGAAACTCTAAGTCTGTGGGTTATTTTGAAGATGCACAAGGTGCAATAGTAGTATTATGACTCACAGCTGAACTTCTAAATCTCATAATTGAGGGTCTGAAGTGGGAAGGTCTGGCATGGTGGACTTCCCTGAGGCAACAATTCAAAAGGTATTTAAAGATGCATTTTAGAAAATATAGGGTACATTTCAAGAATTTCAAGCTCCTAGTGTGGAGCATCACCTGCCAACTCAGGCATGGATGACAGCAGGTTCGCAAAGACATTCTGTTCAATAACCTGAATAGGTGAAAACTTTCAAGGAGGTCCAATAATTTCTGTCTCACAATGCATTCCCAATAATTGCAGCTCAACAACAAGAGAGCGATTTATGTTTAAAAACAATTCAAGTTAGGCTCCAGCATTATCTTTCTATTGAGATGAGTTATTTGAACAGAAGCACTGCACACAAAATTAGTATTTACTTTAATAATTTAAGGTAATACAATTATCATTTCACGTTTATTTTAAAAAGCCTCCAAATTCTAAGAGATGATCAGAGCAGAGTTAACTGTTGTCTTTATTGCACTATTGCTAATTATCAACTTTTGCTGCTCGTTATATTGGTCAGGAAGTCTCTCAGACCTGTTCTAATGTATTAGAACCATAAAAAAATGATACTTGGCTACACCTTCATATCACTTTATCCTATAGGATGGTTTTAAAATTACTACCTTCAATTTTAAGTCAATGCTCCATTTCTTATTCTGAATTTGGCACATATTCCTTTCACCAGAGAACGAATCAGAACCGTACCAATCAACTAAATTGCCAACCAAAATATTATTAACTTAAAGGAGCATAATTTCACTAATTCAATTACACAAATCAAGTTAGCCACAGAATTGTCTTGTCCTCAAGGAAACTACAAATGAGGCTTGATTTTGATTAAGATGTTTCATTTGAGTGAAATAAGGTAGAATTATGTGGATTCCTGCAACAAAACTCGGGTATTAAAGATTACTCACAAGAAGCAAATTTACATCAATATAATCAAGAACAAGCTAATCTGCAACATCAGCCAACATTCAGATTCCCTCCCTAACCTCTACCTCCCCTCTGCTCATTTAAGACCTTTCTTCAATATCATTTCTTTGATCAAAATTCTGTTCACCCCTCCTGGTTGCATCGGTTTTGCTCATCTTCATTTTTAAAAATTACACCTCTGTGTAACACCTTCAGATGTTTTTCTTGTGTTAAAGGTGCCATATAAATGCAAGTTGTTGTTGTTGTTGAGGTATCTACCTAATTATGGATAAGTTAACCACAATACGTTAGGATGCTACAAATCTCTTTACTGGACCAGAATTCACCAGAATGACTGCAGCGGTTTAAAACAGGCAGCTCACTACCAGCTTCAAGGCCCATTAGGGATGGCAATGAATACTGCCCTTGCCAACCATGCCCACATACCATGAATGAATAAAGAAAATCCAGGTCGGCCATGATCTAATAGAATGGTGGTACCGATTTGAGGGGCTGAATAGCCGACTCCTATTATGTTCCTAAAGACAAACCAGTCTGAATTTAATTCTGACACCAACACGTTTCTGACTTTCATGCCTATGGATGGGATTTATCGACCACCCCGCCCCGTGGTTTTCAGCGGCGGAGGCGGTCCATGAGCGGGATATACCGACCCCGCCATTGTCAACGGGATTTCCTGGTGACCGCGCAGTTGTCACCGTCTGGAAAACCCATGCGCTGGTGTGGGACTGGAATTTCCTGCCGGCGTGAACAGCCAGTAAATCCCGCCCTACATTTATCTATGACAATTCTACTACAGTTTAATAAAGTTATGAATTTCTCCCGTAACAATCAGTAAAATAAATCCCAACAGCACGGTTTCCAACTGACACTATTGTCAGTTCACAGGTGCACAGGATTCTTCCATCTATCAAACAGCATGAGTTTTCACACTTATTGATAGGTGAAAATATTGAGGATGCAATGCTGCATAACACACTCCAGAATGTATTGCAAGGGACTGAGACATGGCGGGTTTGAGATGATATAAATAAAGTGCTCAAGCATTGCTCTCACAGTTAATTCCACCATCTCGGCCTGCAAAGCATGACTTCCATGAAGGACTCCATAGAATAGGTGCTGAGCTATATGTAAACAACATGATAGAAAAATCACATTGCTAACAATGTCAACATTTTGTGTTATACCTTGAGAAATGTCAAAATGCTTCATGCAAATGTGTATCCGTAATAAATTAAATTTCTCATTATAAAGTGCAAAATTCTAGAAAGCAACAAACTCATAATTTGATATCACAGCTGCATTTAGTCACAAGGGCATCAATGACTCTAAAACACTTCAAAAGGGATTTTTATTTTATTTATTGAGAAAATTGTTGACGTTATTATTTTAAAAATAGGATATTGGTTTCCTTAAACATCCACATCGGCTGCTGCCATTCCTGCTTTTTGGATTTTCGGTCTTTGCCCTATTCGCAGAATACATGAAACATCTGAAACTCTTAATTTGTAGTTACTAACTTGCCATCAGTACCATAAATTAGGGGCCATGTCTCATCCTGCAGGGAGAAACTACAATTACCATAGTAATAACATTTGATTCTGTGCAAGGGATGACAATCGCAATCTTTTCGGAACATATCTCGGCATAATCTTCAGACAAAGCTTTCTTTGAAATGTTTTTGTATCAGAACATTGCGCCTGGGGACAGTAAGATGAGGGTTCCTGCTTTCTGGTCATGAAAGAAAATTTAAGAGCAGCAAAAAAATCCTGACAACCTTCACACATCTCCGGAAAGCCAAGTATAAAGCAGCACTGACAGACTGAGTGCAGGCTGTCTATCTGCTAAGCTACATAATAGTGCACAGCATGGTGGTGATGGGAGGTTTAAAACTGGGAGGTGAAGATAACAAACTGGAGGTTGGGAGACAAGGGGGAGATACTAGTTCAAACTGAATATTGAACTAATTCTAGCACTGTGCAAATTTGTCAGTTTTTTTTTTATCGTCAGAACTGCCAACTTTTAAGTCTCACTGTCTCAGTTTTTATTTAGAATAATCCTGTCAATTTCTCTCTTCCCTTCCTGGCAGGGATATTGGGGCAGATATTGACAACATAACATGAACCATATCACGTGATTTGCCCAGCATTCAGTTCCCAGACAAGGTATACATAACAGGCCGTCTATGTGTTGTAGATGTTTGGCTCTGCTGTCCAAGGCTGTTTTCTATCAGTTCCAAGGGTCAATTGACAGTCTCGGTTTCCCACCCAATTGCTCATAGTTCATGGGCAATCCTTGGCAGCAGGTGTTGGAAGACTACTTGAACACGGAGTTGAATCAGATCTTCGACCAATATTCAGACATGCATCATCATGAGGACAGGAATCAGAAACAACTTCTCCTCTTGACAATAGCCACTGAGGCCTCTCGTAGCTGCAGGTGAGATCAGCGAACCCAGCCCAAGAATTGACCTGGGCTCCTCCTAGTCTATACTATCCATATCATCAGCTTACAGAATTATCGGATGAGCTTAATGCATCTCGTTTTAAAAAGCAGTATGTGTTCCCCCAAATCAGATTTATATTATTCCTATCCGTTCCCCATTTGCCGCTATATCTGATCCTTTTGCAATACAAGAGGGGCAGGAGCACATGTGCACGTGCTAAGCTGAGATGGATACTCTCGCATCAGAATTCTATTTTTAAATTATTTTAAAGTAAATGGCCCTGGAAATCATTGGGGTTTACAATTACAATTACGGTCAGGCATTAGCAAAATCCACTGAAAAGCAGCAGAGACCTGGCCGTGATGGGCTTTGACTGTTTCTAGCATTTCCCCACCTACTCTTCATGGAATCAGACATCCATTAATCACTTTCAAAGCCAGTAAATGGCACTCCTCGTCTCAGGTGTTGCCATTTGGCCCTAAGGTGGTGAACACACCTGTAGATGTTTCACAAACAAGTAGTCTGAACCCTGTCATGTGAGAGTACCTTTAAGAAATGGGTGTTTATAAAATAGCTGTAGTGGATGTATCTTTAAGAAATGGGTGTTTATAAAATAGCCGTGTTGGATTTACCTTTAAGAAATGGGTGTTTATCAGTGATGTCAGAGTGTGGGTGGAGCTGGGCTAGTCTTGTTTTGAGAGCTGGATAGCTGTAGTCACAGCAAGAACCACAATATATTAAAAGTTGTGTGTAAGGTGAACTCCATGATACGCTTTGGGGTTCACTAAATCCTGGCCCATAACAACCCCTACAGCTATAGCTGGGTTCTGGGAAGGAGGCAGGGCAACTTTCACTCGGTGATGCTCACTAGCACCATTTGTATGGGTACCCTCTGGTTAATCTCCAGTTGGGTAACATTTCTGAGCACTGACTGATGGGATCCTTGCACAACCACCAAGAGCACACAAGACGGATTTGCCAGGCCAGAAAATTCTAGTCAATCTGCCTCAATTCCCTGCCCACCTCATGATCTGTCAAAGCATAGATCGTATAATGAATCCTTATTGTTCAAGGCCAGCCAATGTTATGCTTCAAGGAACTGGGCAAAAGGAATCAATTAATTTAATCTAGATCATCAGAATTTAGTTCAGACTCCCATTGTAAATTATGTAGTTTACATAGCTTTAATATTATTAGTTCTGAAACTACTTATGAAGTTGCCTCATGGCCATAATAGCATCATAAATATCAACCCAAAATGAAGAAATGAAAGCAGCAGATGTGTACACAGAGTTCTATCTGACCAAAGATTACCTCATTTCTCCATCTGTAATACTGCAGTCAACATATTCAGGAGTGAGCGTAGAGCTAGGTCAATAAGTTAAACACGTCCATGCCGAGTTACTTCAACCACGCTGTGGCTTGGTTTCATTTGGCTTGGTTCAGACACCTTTTAAAAAGGCTGATCACTGTTCGTCAAGACCATCTTGCAGTACAAGTTGGAAAACCAGAAACTAAGACAAGTTTCCACCTATGTAATGTAGTTTGGATCTAAATTGATTAGGCTGGGGTCAATTCAGGTTGAACTTCAGATATACTATACATAGCCAGAGGGCAAACATATGCTGCAATGACTAGTCATCAAAAAAATTACTCCAGTACCATGGTACTACAAGTGAGAGAACCCATTAGTGCTACAGCCCATCACAACCCTCAGTTCAAAAGATTTAAAAACAGCAGAGATTAGAGAACTCATTTGTTTTTGACACTTTACAACATCAAGGATAGATGTATTCAAACACTTTTAAACTCTCCTTTTAAAATCTTCCTGTTAACATTTTTACTGGGTTCATTCTCCGCTCTGATACAAACCTTTTTACTCTGAATGTTGGGGAGTCCTGCAACTTCAAAAGAATGGCCATATTTAAGGCTATGTCTATTGGCACATAGTGATGTGACCAACAAATGATGTAAGAGGAGCATCAATCACATGTTGGCTTGGGATTAAATTGTCCTGATATAGTTCAGGGTAAAACCAGCAACCTAACAGTGGTAATTACTCAGAGCAGAACTCAGTATTCTAGAAAAACAGAACAGGTACCTTCTGTAACATGGTGCTCATCTTTTCATGTCAGTTCCTCATAATAATGTTTGTTACTTACCTGCAAAAAGAAAAAAGAAAGGTTAAGTAGACAGTCTTAAGATATATTCTTATGACATTTTCCTCAATTTGGCTGTTTGGATAAAATAACTCAACCCAACATTATATTGTAATAGAGTTACTTGTCCAACTAGGCTCGAATACTTATCACAATACTGATTCATACAAGTCATGCATATAATTTGTTCATACTATTAACATAGTAAGCTTTCTAAGAGGGTGGATGAAGGCATGATTTTGTAATTTATCTTGTCCCTTCCAATTACCTTTCCCTGTTTCATGAAAGTACTGCCTTACAGAGGCACTCTTATTGGTTGACAGGAGCAAACAACCTTGAGTGGTGAAATATACACATGAACACATTAGCTCCACATATGGTAAAATGTTTGCATGTGGCCAGAATATTTTAACCACACATCGGCAATGTGTAGTAATACGTCCCGAAAAAAGGTCACGGTGAGGTTCATTAATGCAGAGAAGATGTAGCATAATACGCTGCAATGTGTCCCAAAAGGAAAGCATTACTGGATTGTTTTTCCAGACTATTCATGGGAAGGCAAAGATCCATGTGTACCACATTTTTAGGAATATTTCAAGTACTATATTGTGAAAAATACAGAAATGAAGCTCCGGGGTTAAAGGATTAGTCATGGGTAGTTAAACTATAATCTGGATCCACGCTCCATTAGCTTTTCACTTTTTAGTAAGTGATTGTTGTGTTCCGATTTCCTGCTGTGCAAAATCTCTCTGCCAAGGCAAGATTGTTAAAACTAATTTGGCATCAGTAATTTCACAAAACCAAAGGCCTACCATAACAGAGTCCTTATTAAGCAAGGACTACAGTAAGCCATGTAAGCTGTAACAGAAATGTGTATGCCACTGACAGAAATGCAAGGAAGGACCACCAAGATTTATACTGTTTAAGTTTTTAAAAAAATTATATTCATTCATGGGACATGGGCTTCGCTGACTGAGCCAGCATTTATTGATCATCCCTAATTGTCCTTGAGAAGGTGATGGTGAGCTGTCTCCTTGAACAGCTGTAGTCCATGTGTTGTCGGAACACCCAGAGTGTTGTCAATAAAGGAGCTCCAGGATTTTGATCCAGCAACAGTGAAGGAAAGACAATATAATTCCAAGTCAAGATGATGTGTGACTTGGAGGGGAACTTGCAGGTAGTGGTGTTCCCAAGCATCTGCTGCCTTTGTCCTTCTAGGTAGTAGAGATCATAGGTTTGGAAGATGCTGGCAGAAGGATGACAGAAGATAATTGCAGCGTTCATTTTTTCATTGCTTGGTTGCTTGATAAAATCCAGTCTATTACATCCAACCCCAAACCAATTATTCAGAAATAAAGTTGCTCATAGTCATAGGTCTGAATTTTCATTCCTGGTTCAGGAGCACAGAGACGGGACAATTCCTGGCCCCACAAAACCAGCCCTGGAAAAGTGCCCAGGATGATTGGATTTTCAATTTGGGGGCACAGGTGAAAATGGGAGTCATGGTGGGCAACTCTGGAAAGAGACCAAAGACTGCAAAGTGTGAAGCGGTCTGGGCAAAAGGCCAGTCTCGATGCACGGCACTTTGTCGAGTCCATGAAAATAAATTATGTACCAACAAAATAAAAATCCTCCAGGCCTCACTCCGCCAACACCCACACCAAGCCCTGTTCATGTCAATTAATGCTACTTCATTAACCACTTACACCCATAGCCCTACATAGCCTCAAAGTCAACCTGTGCCTCTCCAGTCAACCCTCATGACCCTTATGGTCTCATATCAACTTAATGCCAACCGATGCTCCCATCAGGACACATGCCATTTATTTTGTCCCCGGTCTAATTAATTAAGCATCCAGGGGTCTAGCACCATCTTCTGTGATGGAGCAGACTTGATTGTCATGCCCTGCCAACATATCTGGGTGCCATATTCAAAAGGCACCCAACACCACTGACTACGTGAAGAAAGAAGATGTATCTCCAGGAATGGGCCGAGGCTGGAAGATGGACCTCCCCGATGACACTGAAGCTGTAAGATCCAGCTAATAGATGCTCAGCCCACACACTGCTATGATGTCCCATGGTTCAGGGTTGCTGGCGACCCCCATCTTGAACTCTGGAGGCAGCCCAAGCATTTTTCAGCTAAGCCACCACTTCTGCCCACCACGTTGTTTCATTCTTGTTCTGGACTGGCGAGTTTTCCCACTAGCGTCACAGAGAAGCAGGTTTGGGGGAGAAAGAGGAAGAAATTCTGACTGGGCCTTCATCTGCATGCAATTAGCGTCATGCAATAACCTTATGAATAACCTCAGCTGGTATGGGAATTGAACCCACACGTCGTTCTGCATTATGGACCAACCATCCAGACAACTGACCTAACCGACCCCAAGCTTGTACACCACCATTAAATCTCTGCTCAATCTCCTTTGCTCAAAAGGAGAACAACCCCAACCATTCCAAACTAACCTTGTAACTGAAACCTCTTATCCCTGGAACCATTCTGGTATACCTTCTCTGGATCCTCAAGGACCTTCACAACTTTTCTAAAGTGTGGTGATCAGAACCAGGCTTAAAACTCTTGTTGGGGCCTAGCCAGAGCTTCACACAAGGTTCAGCATAACTGCCGTCCTTTTGAACTCAATGCCTCTATTTATTAATAAATAGATTCCATATGTTTTGCTAACCACTCTGAACTTCATAAAGGTGAATGTTTGCACAGAAAATGGAAACTATCCAAGTAGGTCCAGAAGCAAACGACATGAACGGCCAATTCTAATTCACTCTTTATTCGAACTAATTTTTATCATAAAAAAGTGATCAATTCAGGTTGTTGCAATATTATGCAAGCTAACTGCTCTACTTTACCATAACTAAAATGATCAATGACAAAGGTTATGAGAACATTGAGCTTTGTGCAGATTACACTCCTTTCCGCACTGAAATATTTATCTCCTGAGAAATCCCTGCTTTGATACAATCAACAATGTTTCTGACTTCCCTTGCTACTGCTGAAACAAACCACTAGAGGGAACAAGGGGCCCAAATGTGGAAAGTTGGTAACATCACAAAATGCATCTGTCACAAAATGCTCGTGCTTTTTTACAGTCATGGATTTGGAAAAGAAAATGTATCTACACTTCTAAATTTGTCTGTAAAATCAAGGTGCTCAGTTACTTTGAATCATAGAAAGCACACAGCACCATTTAAAGAATAGTTCTCTGGCGTCCTGAGTACCACTTCTCCTTCGACAAATATATAAATAAATGGATTAGCCGGTCATATCTCACTTTCCTCCTTTAACATGCATCAAAACCTTACTATTGGACCACGTCTTTGGTCATTGGACTAAATATATCCTTATGTTGCTCAATGTCAGATTTTCTTTTATAACACTCCTTCCTGTAAAACACGTAATGATGTTTTATTATATAAAGGTAATATATCAATATACGTTGTTGATGTGTGTCAAGTGCTTTAAGGCAACCCAAACAATGTAGCGACATGTAAAAGTTTTTTTTCCTTCTCGCTCAATTAAATATGCATTTTACCAAATAATACATATAGAAACCGAATAAATGTTGTTGGATTAATCTTTTCCCAAATTACAGTGCTTAATGTAGTTTGCACTAGGAAAGTCTGATTGGGTTTTTCAAATATTTGGAGGGAGTTCCAGTGGGGATTATCTAGCAGAGAGTTAAAGATGCAGAATTAGATCCAAACTTTCAAATGTAACCACACTGATCAAAGTGGTGATATTCACCTGGGATGAGGTTTCACAGCAGCAGCCAGAGTTGGGGGAAAAAAAGAGCTCTAGTCAGGTTCTTGGATTGCCATAGAATATATGTTTGTCTTTCTACACAAGATTCTGTGCCCAGAAGCCGACTTGATTTACAGGGTTTGACCGTGGACAGAATCAGACATCACAGGGTTCTGATGTGGTAAGTTGCTGGGTGGAAACATTCCTGCTCCTCCTGGCCCACAAGCAGAGTTGTAATAGTACTTACTTGATGGATCCAGCCCCTCTTTTCTCCTTTTACCTGTTGGGTTTCTTTAGCCCAGGGAAATCGAGCCAAAATGGATTAAAAATAGAAACCCTGTAAATGTGGAGGCACAGAGCCTCCAGCCAAGCTTTAACATAGATCATACAACGCAGACTGAGGCCCATCGAGTCTGCATCGACCCACTTAAGCCCTCACTTCCACCCTATACCCGTAACCCAATAACCCCATCTAACCATTTGGGACACTAAGAGCATGGCCAATCCACCTAACCTGCAGGTCTTTGGGCTATGGGAGGAAACCAGAGCACCCGGAGGAAACCATACGCAGACACGGGGAGAACGTGCAGACGCCGCACACAATGACCCAGCAGGGAATCGAACCTGGGACCCTGGCGCCGTGAAGCCACAGTGCTAGCCACTGTGCTACCGTGACTGGCCCTCCGAACCAAATTGATCACCTGCCCCTCATCCCACCTTGATTAAAACTGGGAGTGGGCCGGTCTGAGACAGGTTGTGTTCATGTTTCAGATTTTATTATACATTTTAACGTCCCATCTGAACCAAACCAACCCATTAAGGGTTAAAATTACCCCTTACCGCACTCCCCAAGTCACAATCAGATCAGTAGATTGCAAAAGCAGACACTAACAGAGTTCAATTGGCCAGAGGATCTACCCTGGATAATTAACTGAGAGCTCACCCGATCCATAATTGACTTGAGAACTTGCTCCATCCACACTCAAAAAGTTATTTTTTTTTAATTAAGTACGGTGTTATGTGGAACATTATGCAATTCTGCAGTGTTTCTTTCACAGATAACAGCAGCACAAGTGCTCACATATTTATGCTGATTTTGTTCCAAGTAAAAAGACTTTGAACAAAGTACACAATGGGAGTACTTCATTCATCAAAGAGCACAAAAAGATTTGGAAGGAAAAGCCCTGAGTAAAGAAACACTTGCATTTATGTGGCGCTTTTCATGACCACCGACATCTCAATGGGCTTTACAGCAATGAAATAATTTTGAAGTGTTGTATTGTAGAAAACATGGCAGCTAGATTGCACACAGTCAATACCCACAAACAGCAATGTAATAATGACCATATTGTCTGTTTTTGTGCTGTTGAGTGAGGGACAAATATTGTCCAAGGTACTAGAGATAACTTCCTTGTTCATTTTCACAATCATAACGTTATCTTTCACGTCCATCCAAGCAGGCGGAAGGGACCTCAGTTGAATGTCTCATTCATAAGACAGCACCTCCACCAGTGCTGCACTCCCTCAACACAGCACTAGGGTGTTCGCCTTGACTTTTGTCTTTAAGCCTCAAGAGCTTGAAACTGAAACCTTTTTACTCCGAGCTGGGAATGTTATCAGCTGAGCCACTGTTAACACAGTTGACACTTCTAGTTGCAAACGCATTTCTGTGTCAAATAAAGATGCATAACAGAGGTAACATTACCTGTCCTGAGTTGGGATTGGAATGCTTCAAATGGCTGAAATGGCCTGGGTAGGGAGAAAAATCAGCTGGAGATTCTACTCTTGATTTTTATCAATGACTCAGTACCTTGATGCTCACAGAGAGTGTACGAGATGTGCAACAGGAATTCAGCCCGTCATGCCAGTTGCACCAGGGAACATTGTTTGGGCAAATTTGAATATTTAGTTGATGCATCTCCTCTTATTTGAACCATTGCATTATATAAGTGAATAATGTTAAGTATGTCTGACTGTTTTTGTAGATGGAAAGCACACAGGGCCTTTGCCAATAGTACTGTAATGCAGCTGGCTCTTCAGCCTGATGAATGTCAAGTGTTTCGGGAGATATTATTCTTTTTATAAATTTAGAGTACCCAATTTTTTTTTTCCAATTTAGGACCAATCCACTTACCCTGTACATCTTTGAGTTGTGGGGGCGAAACCCATGCAAGCACGGGGAAAATGTGCAAACTCCACACAGTCAGTGACCCAGAGCCGGGATGGAACCTGGGACCTCACCGCCGTGAGGCAGCAGTGCTAACCACTTTGCCACCATGCTGCCCCTCGGGAGATATTAAACATCGGCTGTTAACTCTGTCTCTTCACAGATGGACGAGAGAATGGAGCCAGGAGCAGGGAGGGCAAAATGTCAAGGACGGCCCCAAGGTTTGATGATGACCCCCTGCGAATCCTCCTGAAGACTGTAAGTGACAGGTGCAAGATCCTGCTGACTGAATGGGAAGAGAGGACCTCTCAGCCTGACCAAAGCAGCACGGACAGAGGTCGCAGCGGAGGTGAGCAAGTCTTTGGATCATCCAGCGAACTTGGATTCAGCGCCCAAATGCCTCAATGACATTCTGAGATCTGAAAGGGTGAATAGAACAAAGAACAAAGAAAAGTACAGCACAGGAACAGGCCCTTCGGCCCTCCAAGCCCGTGCCGACCAGGCTGCCCGACTAAACTACAATCTTCTACACTTCCTGGGTCCGTATCCCTCTATTCCCATCCTATTCATGTATTTGTCAAGATGCCCCTTAAATGTCACTATCGTCCCTGCTTCCACCACCTCCTCCGGCAGCGAGTTCCAGGCACCCACTACCCTCAGTGTAAAAAACTTGCCTCGTACATCTACTCTAAACCTTGCCCCTCGCACCTTAAATCTATGCCCCCTAGTAATTGACCCCTCTACCCTGGGGAAAAGCCTCTGACTATCCACTCAGTCTATGCCCCTCATAATTTTGTAGACCTCTATCAGGTCGCCCCTCAACCTCCGTCATTCCAGTGAGAACAAACCAAGTTTATTCAAACACTCCTCATAGCTAATGCCCTCCATACCAGGCAACATCCTGGGAAATCTCTTCTGCACCCTCTCTAAAGCCTCCACATCCTTCTGGTAGTGTGGCGACCAGAATTGAACACTATACTCCAAGTGTGGCCTAACTAAGGTTCTATACAGCTCCAACATGACTTGCCAATTCTTATACTCAATGCCCCGGCCAATGTAGGCAAGCATGCCATATGCCTTCTTGACTACCTTCTCCACCTGTGTTGCCCCTTTCAGTGACCTGTGGACCTGCACACCTAGATCTCTGTGACTTTCAAAACTCTTTAGGGTTCTACCATTCACTGTATATTCCCTATCTGCATTCGACCTTCCAAAATGCATTACCACACATTTGTCCGGATTAAACTCCATCTGCCATCTCTCTGCCCAAGTCTCCAAACGATCTAAATCCTGCGGTATCCTCTGAGAGTCCTCATCGCTATCCGCAATTCCACCAACCTTTGTGTCATCTGCAAACTTACTAATCAGACCAGTTACATTTTCCTCCAAATCATTTATATATACTACGAACAGCAAAGGTCCCAGCACTGATCCCTGCAGAATACCACTAGTCACAGCCCTCCAATTAGAAAAGCACCCTTCCATTACTACTCTCTGCCTTCTATGACCTAGCCAGTTCTGTATCCACCTTGCCAGCTCACCCCTGATCCCGTGTGACTTCACCTTTTGTACCAGTCTACCACGAGGGACCTGGTCAAAGGCCTTACTGAAGTCCATATAGACTTCATCCACTGCCCTACCTGCATCAATCATCTTTGTGACCTCCTCGAAAAACTCTATCAAGTTAGTGAGACACGACCTCCCCTTCACAAAACCATGCTGCCTCTCACCAATACGTCCATTTGCTTCAAAATGGGAGTAGATCATGTCTCGAAGAATTCTCTCTAGTAATTTTCCTACCACTGACATAAGGCTCATCTGCCTGTAGTTCCCATGTGCCACCATTCTGGAGGTGGGCATACATGGAAAGCTGTGAGATTGTCTTGTGTATTACCAAAGGTGCTACGCAGCAATGCTGCACAAATGACATTCTGTGTGGCACCAGGTGCTATGAAGGGGTTCGGGGGTGGGGGTGGGAGGATTAAATGCCACTGGTTAGTTGGCACAAAATACTGTGCAAGTGCACGACCAATAAAGTTTGCATTGGCATATATGCATAGAAATGATTGTACAAGAGAATCCTCTTCATTACAATGCTTCTCTTCAATTGCAGAAGAGGGAGTGAAGCAGAACCGGTGCCCGAAACTAGCCATCCTAACTCCGGTAAGTGAGAAGGTGCAAGGGCGGCACGGTGACGCAGGGGTTAGCAACTTCGGCAGCTGCTGCCGCTAACCACATAGGTCCCACATTGACCTTGGAGGAGGAGGAGGAAGAAGCCTCAGGAGGGTGTAACGGCACATTCTTGCTCCCTACCCAGCACTAGCATAAATCAGACACCTTGGTAGGTTTGTGAGACTCTGACAGAAGGGAAACACAAACTGATGAAAGTGCATCACAGTTGGACATGCTGCTATGGAGGCTGAGATGGCGAAGGCTTCTGGCAGATGGAGGAGTGCTTGAGGTGACCTAGATGTTGAACCCCAGTCTGAAGACAATCCTTACTCAAGCGGCAGATGCTGGATGTTCAGCATAAGGTGTACGGAGATGTGGCAGAGATACCAGAGGGGTGGCGCATTCTGGGATGGATATTGGTCAAGTCCATCCAACCCATGAACGCTGTGCTCACCCAATCTATGGAAGACATGCTCCTTCACGGACAGACTGGCAGGGAGGGTCAAACCCAGATCACTGATGAGATGTTGGGATTGTATTCTGACCTTCACTCCACCACCTTGTCTCTGAGCTCTGGGGTTGAGGAGACTGGAGTCATGTGGAGTTTCAGGTCCCTCTCAGGAAAGCGGAAAAGGTTAAATGGCTAGGGGGTGAGCAGCAATTGGGAGGACATCTCTCTGATGGAGAGACCCTCTCCTCTGCCCCTCAGCAATTGGCATAGCTACCTTTGAATGCCATGTAAACAACCGGGCATCCTCCCACTGTGAAGACTCCACCACTCTGAGGCCCTCAGAACCGCAGGCAATGAGAGGACAGCCGCCAAAGTCATCCCAGACAAAGGGGCCTAAGGATCAGCAGCCTGTCTGCAGCACAGCTGGCAGTGAGGCAGGAGCAGCACCCAACAGCATGCAGAAAAAAATTCAACTAAATCGTACAGTCTTCACACTTGGGCGCATTTCTCATTTATGATTATTAATAACTTTGTATATATATATATATATAAAGGAATTCATTTTTCCACGTTTTCTCCAGCTGTATTTGTTTATTGACTGTGTGAATGTATGGAGAAGGATTCAATTGATGGTCTAATTTGATTATGTGATGACGCATGTCAAAATGTTTGACAATGTTTGGCTAATTGAAATTATTCAAAGGAAGAACTGATTTTCTTGTCGTGGACTAGCACAAGAACGAAAGGCTGGCCATAAAGTTCATGGCATTGAGGAGACTCATTAATTGGAATGGTCCCATGGTCATAGCTTCCCGTGTCTCACAGTCATCAAGTGTCTCTGGGAGTGGGCTTGCACATCCGCCTGCTGCAACCCACCCTGCACTTCCTCTGACTCTTCATCAGATGGCCAGTTTGTCTCCTCGACTCACTGAAAGGGGTTCCCCTGTCCGAGTGGCTAGGTTGCGTAACAGACAACGGCCATGCAGAGTACTCTTGTTGGTACATTGGAGCGATCCACCTGATCTGACAAGGCACATGAAGCTCATCTCTAAGCAGAGCAGTGAAGGAAATGAATCGCTGGATATGATAAAACATGGCATCCTGTGAAGACCTTTCTGCAGTGGTATGCTGGGTGATGTCACTCAGGTCTCTACAGGCAGCCTGAAATGGCTCAATGACGAATGAGATCAGCACTGCTGTCACCTTTAATGCCACAGGAATCAAGTGGCCACCCACACAATTGCAGGCTATCTCAGGAGCAAGCATGTCAGATAGAGATGTGAGAGTAGGTTACAAAAGGTGAAATCTCTCCAGACACTGTCGCTCCCTGTCACCTGCAGAGAAAACATTCACATCCTATAAATAAGGTTGGCAGGTCTTCGCCTACGTCTGAATACCTGCTGCGTTCTCTCTTCTGCAGCCCTCGCTCCTCAGCAGTTTTGTCTCATTTCTCCAAATCATGTCACTCCTGCTCCTGGACAGCTGACCTCCTCCACCTCACTGGGGGGAGCCATCTCCCAAAGAATACACAATGGGCACAGGAGAATGGTGCAGCGGTGAGGGGACAGGAACAACACGTTTCTGGGCACGCCATTGAGGAATACCCTGATTATATTCAATGGTTTATGAACAACAAAGATTTCCTAAAGTAGTAACTGTCGGCAGCCTCTCGGGCGTAGGCCCATCTCCACCCTTTGTATCTGCCCTTTCACAAGACCCTGAACAAAAAAATTAAGCTTCCCACCGGGCATGTTTCAGGTACATCCACCTTATTATAGAGTTGACAATGTATTATAACAGTTGATTGGAAGGCTAACTAGGTTGAAAGGCCCTTAACTATGAATTTCATAATGGCAGGTGGGTTGCCAATTTTGGTGCCTGTCCAGACACTATTATTGTGGACCGCTGCAATAACTATGGAAGTCCCCCTTTTGATATGTAAAATTCAGCCCTAAATTTCAGGATGTTTGGTAAAAATAGTCGCCATAGTTCCAGATGACCACAGGCTGCTTTCCTTACAACCGACTCAAGAACAGCTTCTTCCCTGCTGCTATCAGACTTTTGAATGGACCTACCTCGTATTAAGTTGCTCTTTTTTCTACACCCTAGTTATGACTGTAACATTATATTCTGCAGTCTCTCCTTCCTTCCCTGTGTACGGTATGCGTTGTTTGTATAGCATGCAAGAAACAATACTTTTCACTGTATACTAATACATGTGACAATAATAAATCAAATCAAAGCAAATCTTTGAGGGGGGAGAACTGACTGGTGGTGATTTAACCTGAAGGTCATCACACCTCACTCAAGGGGCTAGGTTGAGAAGGTAGGGCCTTCATGAATAACCTCAGCCGGTACAGGAATTGAACCCACGCTGCTGGCCTCGCTCTGCATCACGAACCAGCTGTCCAGCCAACTGAGCTAAAGCGATTTGGTACGGATGGTATAAGGGACAAGAGGAGATAAAGCAAAAGTGCTTGAAGTCAGAAATGAAAACAAGAAAATTCTTGTCCAAAAAAGGCAGGTTCGCCAGGCAGACGTTATCTGGCCACCTTTCCACATTCTGAGCTGAGCCATAGTTTGTGCTCAGCAGAGCAACATGCAGTTTCTGTTAGTTCACTGCTTATCTGCAGCATTGACGAGTGCCTTTACAGAGAAATGCTGCTTTGATTCCAGCTGATTTTTGTAATACTAATATTTGTTATTACTTTTTGTTTAAATCTCATTTGATTGACTCCTTCCTCCCTATTTTCTGGTGGTAATGTCGTAAAATGAGAAAGCACACTTAGTGGCGGGGGTGGGAACATGGACTGTCTCCCGCTGCAGAGGCCACCTGGAACACGCCATATCTCCCAGCCACAACCTCATTAACTGTGCGACCGGGCGTATTGCGCAGTATTCTGTGGTGGGGCAGACCTGATGGCACATTGTGAGCTGTCTTATCAGGGCACCATATTTAAAAGTCAACCAACGTCACAGACCCACTATTGAAGAAAAAAAGATGGATCTTCTGAAAAGGAAATGGATCTCCTGGAACACTCCAAAGCTGGAAGATGGACATCTTCAATGACACCAAAGTTGGAAGATCCATCTGTAGATGCTCCCCATGCCCACTGCTGTGGTGTACCGGGATCCAGGGATGCTGGCAGCCTCCATTCCAAAATCCGGAGGCAGCCCCAGGCATACTTGAGCTAAGACGCAACTTCTATCTCCTAGTGCCACATTGTTACAGACTTATTTTGATGCGCGCGTCTTCCCACTGGCATCACAGAGAATTGGGTGTGGGTGCAAGATTCCAGTCAGGCCTTCTTCTGCATCTAATTAGCAGGACGCAAATCAGTTCTATGCTGGCCTCCTGCGAGTTTCCTGTTCGGCCATGGCAGGCACCATGGGAAATTCATGACAAAAACATCTGTGCCACCTTGTTCTGTCCACCCTGTCGGAGGTGTCCTGGTCTTTGGAAGGGGGAAGTCAGATGGACTAGACACTCCCAAGGTCTCCTGAGTAGAAGGCCCCAGGCTATGTTCCAACCATACAAGAAGGCCGAGGCCCTCCAGGTCCCCGGCCCTCCAGAGGATATCCGCCAGGGGCATTGGAGGCATCAGGGAGTGGTGGACAGCAGCCACCTCCACCTCAGTTGTGGATCCTTGGGACACACCTAGAGGTAGCGGGAGGGTTTATAAGGTCAAGAAATTGTAATTGCACAACGTGCATGGGTAATGTTAGTAACGGGTCAGTTAATCACCATCATCTGGGACAAAGATGCTGTGTCCCTCCATTCCTCCAGTAGTGAGGCAGAGCTCTTGCTGATCTAGGGGCCCATGCAGAAACGGGATGACCACAATGAAGACTTTCATGAGCCCAAAGGAAGCCTGGACAGTGTAGCACACTGACTTTTATTTTACTACTATCTATAAATGTATTAAAATCACTTCTGTTCACCACTTTTAGGCTGCAGGATGTGAATGGAATGGCACTTCTCAACTTAGGGATGCTCTCGGATTTACAGTGCATCCATCCCCACTGTACGATGTCATGTCAGTGCTCAGAAATAGTGCAGGGAACCCTCTAACTGGGCCCCTATTTTCCTGAGACTGCAGGGAACTCTCTAACCAGGCCCCCATCCCCACCCTGACCCCCAGGCTGCAGGGAACTCTCTAACTAAGCCCCCATCCCCACCCTGACCCCCAGACTGCAGGGAACTCTCTAACTAAGCCCCCATCCCCACCCTGACCCCCAGACTGCAGGGAACTCTCTAACCAAGCCCCCATCCCCACCCCGACCCCCAGACTGCAGGGAACTCACTAACCAAGCCCCCATCCCCACCCCGACCCCCAGACTGCAGGGAACTCTCTAACCAAGCCCCCATCCCCACCCCGACCCCCAGACTGCGGGGAACTCTCTAACCAAGCCCCCATCCCCACCCCGACCCCCAGACTGCGGGGAACTCTCTAACCAAGCCCCCATCCCCACCCCGACCCCCAGACTGCGGGGAACTCTCTAACCAAACCCCCATCCCAACACTGACCCCCAGACTGCAGGGAACTCACTAACCAAGCCCCCATCCCGACCCTGACCCCCAGACTGCAGGGAACTCTCTAACCAAGCCCCCATCCCGACCCTGACCCCCAGACTGCAGGGAACTCACTAACCAAGCCCCCATCCCCACCCCGAGCCCCAGACTGCAGGGAACTCTCTAACCAAGCCCCCATCCCCACCCCGACCCCCAGACTGCGGGGAACTCTCTAACCAAGCCCCCATCCCGACCCTGACCCCCAGACCGCAGGGAACTCGCTAACCAAGCCCCCATCCCCACCCCGACCCCCAGACTGCAGGAAACTCTCTAACCAGGCCCCCATCCCCACCCTGACCCCCAGACTGCAGGGAACTCTCTAACTAAGCCTCCATCCCCACCCTGACCCCCAGACTGCAGGGAACTCTCTAACCAAGCTCCCATCCCGACCCTAACCCCCAGACTGCAGGGAACTCATTAACCAAGCCCCCATCCCCACCCCGACCCCCAGACTGCGGGGAACTCTCTAACCAGGCCTCCATCCCCACCCTGACCCCCAGACTGCAGGGAACTCTGTAACCATGCCCCCATCCCCACCCCGACCCCAGACTGCAGGGAACTCACTAACCAAGCACCCATCCCCACCCGACCCCCAGACTGCAGGGAACTCTCTAACCAAGCCCCCATCCCGACCCTACCCCCAGACTGCAGGGAACTCCCTAACCCAGCCCCAATCCCCTCTGAGACTGCAGGGAATCCGCAAACCGAGCCCCCATCCTCCTGCCTCCCGAACTGCAGGCACCCCTCTAACCGATCCCCTATCTCCCCCCCCCCCCCCCCCCCAATCTCCCTCAAACTGCAGGGAACCCTCTAACAGAGCCCCTATCCCCTCTGAGACTGCAGGGAACCCTCTAACTGAGCCCCATCAACCCCCCCCCCCACCCCGGAAACTGCAGGGAATTCTCAAACCAAGCCCCCAACCCCAGTGCTCAGTAATGGTGCAGAATCCCTCTAACTGAGCTGCGATCACCACCCCCCTCCCCCATCGAGACTGCAGGTAATCCTCAAACCGGGCCCCATCCTCCTGAGACTGCAGAAGGACAGATGAGTGACTCAGAGGATTATCGCTCTGTGAGCTGGCATCAGACACACAGGAGTCAGATATTAATAATAATAAGCTTCCTCACAAGTAGGCTTACATGGCATTGAAGTTATTGTGAAAAGTCCTTAGTCTCCACATTCCGACACCTGTTTGGGTTCACGGAGGGAGAATTCAGAATGTCCAATTCACCTGACAAGCAAGTGTTTTGGGACTTGTGGGAGGAAACCCACGTAGATATGAATAGAATGTCCAGGCTCCGCACAGACAGTGACCCAGCTGGGAATCGAAACTGGGACCCTGGCGCTGTGAAGCCACGGTGCTAACCACTGTGCTACCCTGCTGCCCACGGTATTCACAGTAACTCTGAGAAAGATCAGCAAACTACTCTTCACTGTGGGTTATCATCACCTCCTGCATTGAATGGGCGGCTGGCATTTGTGAACTCCCCATCACCAGTGTCCCGAGTTGTGACTCATCGCACTCCCCACCACCCTTGGGTGCATAGGAGTGTCCACGTTCTGAAGGGGCATCCAAGAGGGATTGGGGTGGGGGGGGGGGGGGGGGGGATGGGGCTAGGTTAGAGGGGTCCCTGCAGTTCGGGGGGGATGGGAGGGAGGGTGGAGGCTCGGTTTGCGGATTCTCTGCAGTCTCAGGGGGATGGGGCTCAGTTAGAGAGTTCCCTTACCATTATCCTCCAGGAAACGTGTGGTAATGAGGGTCCTTCTAACCCTCCTGCCCCTGCACACCCCAACCAGTGCAAGGCCACCTTCCTTTGCCTTCTCTGCCAGCTTCTCCTCCCCTGAGGAGACACGCCACTCCTCCAGATCCTCTTCTAAGAGCTCCTCATCCCATTGCAGAGCCAGGTTGCGGAGGGCACAGCACACCATCACAATGCAGGAGATCCTCTGTGGAGAATACAGCAGGGCTCCACCAGACTGGTCCAGGTGGCGGAATTGAATCTTGGAGGCCAGTATCCACCCAATTGCCACGCCAAGTTGCAGTCTGTGCCTCGTTGTAGCGGGTCTCAATGGCAGTCTGTGGCCGCCACACCAACATAATCAGCCACGCCCTGAGGGGCTAACCCTTGTCCCTGAGGAACCATCCCTGTAGTCTTTTGTGTCTCTCAAAACGTTCAGGGACCTGGGACTGCCCCAGGATAAAAGGGTCATGGACGCTCCCAGCGAAATGGGCACACATCTGTATGGTGCGCATCGTGTGGTCGCAGAGCAGCTGCACATTGAAGGAGTGGAACCCGTTTTGGTTGTTGAAAGGATCTCCTGGGGGCCATGGGCTACAGAGAAGCCGGGTGCAATCACACTGGTGTGAAATCAATTTTTTCCCCTGCACCTGTGGCAGAACTGCTATCTGCCCAAGCTCCGTGAATCATTCATCCTGGCTGGCCTGGTCCGGGTCAAGGGGATTATAGTCACTCTCCCTGGCAAAGAATACATGTTTAACCTCACGGATGCATTTATTGCCGAATGCCTGCAATATCCCACAAAGGTTACCAGTGGAGCCCTGGAGGAACCTGAGATATAAAAATTCAGAGCTGCCATGACCTTCATGACCGGAGGGTGTCCTCCTACGCCACGTGACCTCAAGTCCACATGGACATGGCAAAGGTGCCTCACCATCTCCTTGGTAAGCCGGAGCCTCTGGCGGCACATGTTGCCGGTTAGCTTGATGACGGAGTGCAGAGGACGGCAGACTCTTGGCTGTTATCTGCACCTTCAACCCCCCTCTTAGGCTGGTGTGGCCTCAGGCCACTGATTGATACATGTTTGTAATAAAATATGTTTTTTTTTTAATGATTCACGTCAGCATGACACCACAGCTGATGGGTGAGAAGAAACATTGGGGCAGAAGTAGCGGCATTAAGCCCGCTGAGCAGATGATAATGTACTTTATTCCATGCAAATCAAGATCATGCCTTTCTGGTCGTGAACCTGATCGTGAGATTAGAGGGAGACTGGGAAGATCTCATTCCAAAATCTGGCCGGTGCAGATCCCATTTTGGCCTCTCGTGAGATTTAGCGGACATTATGGGATTTGAGCCTGTGGCTAACACCACCGCTAAATCGTGACCATAATGTCCTACACTCAGAATTTCTTTTTTATGCACATTGCTGCGACTCTTACAAAGGATAGTAATTTGGGAGAAGAGTGAATGAATCAGTGGACAGGACCTTTCGCCTCCAGCACCTGAGTTTACCACTTCCAGGGTTTAAATTCAAGCAGGTTCTTCTGGTTTAAGGGCCCGTTTTTTTGAGTGTGTATTGGTTGCACAGCACTAAACACCTCTCAACAAACTATGGAGTGTTATATTACGTGATTGTAATACGTCGTTATTCTTTTGCCTACTCCCAGAATGGTCTAATGGTTGTAGTCCAATAAAACTATCAGTCTTCAATTTAAGCAAATAACATTTAATGAATAATGAATATTTAATGAACAATGAATATAAATACTAAGGAGATCGTTCACTCGTCACAACTATAACTGATAATAAAGTAAATCATAGATTACATAGAATTTTTACATAGAATTTACAGTGCAGAAGGAGGCCATTCGGCCCATCGAGTCTGCACCGGCTCTTGGAAAGAGCACCCTACCCCCTATCCAAGGTAAACACCTCCACCCTATCCCCATTACCCAGTAACCCCACCCAACACTAAGGGCAATTTTGGATACTAAGGGCAATTTATCATGGCCAATCCACCTAACCCGCACATCTTTGGACTGTGGGAGGAAACCGGAGCACCCGGAGGAAACCCATGCACACACGGGGAGGATGTGCAGACTCCGCACAGACAGTGACCCAAGCCGGAATCGAACCTGGGACCCTGGAGCTGTGAAGCGATTGTGCTATCCACAAGGCTACCGTGCTGCCCCCCAAATCAGAAGAAGTATTAATAATATTTAACTGCACGCGCCAACTAAGCTGTATCTCTCTAACCCCCTGCTATCTAGTCACTCCTGATTTGAAGAGGCAGGAAGATCCTCTGAGTTCATTTTATATACATGGATCTGGTGCTGCCATATAGTGGTTGTCTAACACTATGATACAGTTGTTAACCCTTTACATATCAGCAGTTATGCAGATCACTTCCGGGAAGCTATGGGATGGACTTTTTTAATAAGTAGAGAAATGCTACAGCAGGAAGATAGGTGCACTGGCTGTTGGGACCCTCATCAGAGCACTTTGGAAATATCTTTACTCTGTATCCAACATCACCTAATGGTGACTGGAAGTGTTTGATGTTGAGCCTGCCAATTTAAAATGAAATATATTCCTTTTGTTCACCTTGGCCTTACTTCTACATATTTTTAATATACTGTATCAAAAGTTCAGAGACTCTCTCTCCAAACAAGAACATTACACAGGGGCCTTTTTTGATCTGAGCACTGACAGCAGCTCTCACAATAACTGGTGTTCAATCATATCGAAGAGTAAACATTTAGATTCTACACCAGATGGTGCTGCTCTAGAAATTTCAAACTGAACCAGATTCTTTCCCACAGCAAATGCCCAAAAGCCTTTCCACCAGCTACAAAACAAGTCAGGAGTGTGCTGGAATACCCTTCACTTGCCTGAATGAGTGCAGTTCCAACAATGGCCAAGAGCCCAAGAGGCTCGACACCATCCTGGACAAAGCAGTCCATTTATTTGGCACTCCACTGACCATCTTCCACATTAACTTCTTCCACCACCGACGCACTGGAGCAACAATGTGCACAGGTTCCGGACCTCTTAACTGGTGTCGCAAAAGTTAAAAGGACAAGAAAATCTGGTATCCTCATCTGGTATTGCTCTTCGTCATATCCAGTTCATGACACAGTGATCCCATGCTCTTTGGGTCTGGGATTAATGGCAGATGCCTGCCTGGTCTGCACCTCATTCCCTCCATTCCCCATCCCAGTTTGGTTCAGCTTGGCAGAGCAATCAGCCAAGCTTGAAGTTATCCTATTCCCCCCACCACGGGACACAAGATCCAAAAAATCCCTGTATCTGGTGCACGTCCGGTCCAGAGCTTCCCGGATACAGGAACGGTACCATCCACAAGATGCACTGCAACAACTCTCTAATCTAATCCCACCTCTACCAAGTCAAAGGACAAGGGCAGCAGACACATGGGAACACCACCACCTGCAAGTTCCCCTCCAAGCCGCACACCACCCTGACTTGGAACTATAAATCGCTGTTCCTTCACGGTCATTGGGCAGAAATCCTGGAACTCCCTTCGTACTAGTGGGTCACTGTCTGTGCGGAGTCTGCACGTTCTCCCCGTGTCAGCGTGGGTTTCCTCCGGTTTCCTCCCACAGTCCAATGACGTGCAGGTTAGGTGGATTGACCATGATAAATTGCCCTTCGTGATCAAAAATGTTAGGAGGGGTTACTGGGTTACGGAGATAGGGTAGAGGTGAGGGCTTAAGTGGGTCGGTGCAGACTCAATGGGCCGAATGGCCTCCTTCTGCACTGTATGTTCTATGTAACAGCACCTTAGGTGTACCTACACCCAGGGACTACAGCGGTTCAAGAAGGCAGCTCAACACCACCTTCACAAGAACAATTATGAATGGGCAATAAATGCTAGCCTAGCCAGCGATCCTATTGAGCATAAAATTCCCCAAAATGTTGGGGGGGGGGTAAAATAACAACCATTTAGATATGGCCTCAAATGCATCCAGGGAACTATACACTGGCAAGTATCAACTTCTGCCAAAGGAAAAGGAGCAAAGTGTGGTATCGACCCTATAAAAAAGGGGGTGAATTTCCACAGAGTGCTGTTAGTCACTTGTTTACTTATGATTTGGAGATGCCGGTGTTGGACTGGGGTGGGCACAGTAAGAAGTCTTACAATACCTGGTTAAAGTCCAACAGGTTTGTTTCGAATCACTAGCTTTTGGAGCACAGCTCCTTCATCCGATGAGTCAGACTCTCCTGATGAAGGAGCTGCACTCTGAAAGCTACTGATTCCAAATAAACCTGTTGGACTTTAGGCTGGTGTTGTCAGACTTCTTACTGTGCCCACCCCAGTCCAACGCCGGCTTCGCCACATCATGGCTTCAAAGAAGCGGCATGAGGATTTACATCTACCCAAGCAGGAAGGTGGGGCCTTGGATTACAGTATAAGTATAATCCAAAATACCACACTTCCAACAGTGTTGTACTCGAGTGGCAATCTTGATTTTTGTGCTCAAGCCCTGGAATGGGATTAAGCCTAAAACCTTGTAATTCTGAGGTGACTGTGCCACCCACTGAGTCACTGTTGGCACACAAGAGCCACCAGGGCATGGTTAGCATCAAAATTAGAGTACATTGCACTCACCTCGACTATCATATTGCACACGCTTTGAGTGGAGCTGAGGGTTACATAGCTGGAAAATGAAACACTTTTCTTTCATCTACACGTACATGCCAGTCATCATATTGATAAAAAGAAAACTATTGCGGCACGCTGGAAATCGGAAATAAAGTCAGAAAATGTTGGAAAAACCCAGCAGGTCTGGCAGCATCTGCGGTGAGAGAGACAGCATCGACATTTTGAATCAATAGGACACTTCTTTAGAGCTTACCACTCTAAAACTAGGCAACTCAGTCATCATTTTTCAGATTAGTTAGTAGTTCCAAACTAAACAAAAATTAGGGCTCCTGATGACTCCACTCTACGGTGTCACTGGAGGCTCCTCCTGATCATCACTGCTGCTACTATTCCAAAGGAGGCACGCGGCCGTGGGTGGGAATTCTGACAACAGTTTTGCAAGATCAGGAATTTCCGCCCACAGCAGTTGCGTTGCCTGGAGTAGCAGCAAAATCAAGTCACAGGAGAGAGTAGTGATGATTTTTTTTTTTTTTTATAAATTTAGATTACCCAATTATTTTTTCTATTAAGGGGCAATTTAGTGTGGCCAATCCACCTACCCTGCACATTTTTGGGTTGTGGGGGCGAAACCCACGCAGACACGGGGAGAATGTACAAACTCCACACGGACAGTGACCCAGAGCCGGGATCGAACCTGGGACCTCAGCGCCGTGAGGCGGTTATGCTAACCACTAGGCCACCGTGCTGCCCTGAGTAGTGATGATTTTAATAGTGGAAATGAAAATTAAAAGGGGATGGCAGGGACTATACAAAGGTCTCCTCACCAGTTTATTGCCCAAGTAGAGAAGATAAAAGATGGCACCCGTGGGTATCGGCAGCCTTTAAACATTACAACTGACCCTATTTTGTGTTGTTACCTGATGCAGTTTTCAGTTGAGGTTACTGATGGGCAGGGGGTAACTCTGTGATTCACTCCTTCACTAATACAAGGCTGAAGCCCATTCTGTCCCAACTGCAGCTCTGGCTGAATTTCACCAACAGTTTTGGCCAGGAATTATTCCTACAGATCGCTATATATGATTTGCATTGGATGGTGTCTTTGTCGCACCCATGGGGGTGGGAGAGGAGGGTGTTGTGGCGGTTAGAGATTAAAATTAAGATATGACTAATCACAGATAATCTTCAAAACCCGTTGTCCGATGGCTAGTTCCAAGATGCAAAGTGCTATACAGCAACTGATGCTGCCACACATTTTATTTGCTAGGCTTTAACTCAGATCTTTTGTCTGACCTCTCTTCAGCCTCCCTTTGATTGAATAAAATGCTCAGAATTGAATCACTGGGACACCAGCTTCAGAATAAATGCATCCTTTGTGCTGGATGCCTGGAAGGGAGCAAGAGTTCAACTGGCAAACACAATACAATTAGAGACAGTGTGGAATGTATTAAAGAAATGATACAGGATGGTTCACAGAGTCTGTTTTGTCACTTTATCACAGCACTGCCCAAGTCCAAAAAAATCTCCTTTCCACCTTTGATGATGAAAAGTTATTGTTAAAATTATCTTACTTTTAATTTTCTATCCTAACCGACATGGTTATATCCATAAGGCTAAAATGGTAATGACTGGTTTAATAAGCACAGTCCGTTCACCTCTGGATCTGGAGCTCACAACTCAACAAGGAACAAAGAACAAAGAAAAGTACAGCACAGGAACAGGCCCTTCAGCCCTCCAAGCCCGTGCTGACCAGGCTGCCCGTCTAAACTGAAATCTTCTGCACTTCCGGGGTCCGTATCCCTCTATTTCCATCCTATTCAGAGTCAAGATGCCCCTGAAACGTCACTATCGTCCCTGCATCCACCACCTCCTCCGGCAGCGAGTTCCAGGCACCCACTACCTTCTGTGTAAAAAACTTGCCATGTACATCTCCTCTAAACCTTGCCCCTCGCATCTTAAACCTATGCCCCCTAGTAATTGACCCCTCTACCCTGAGGAAAAGCCTCTGACTATCCACTCTGTCTATGCCCCTCATAATTTTGTAGACCTCTATCAGGTCGCCCCTCAACCTCCATCGTTCCAGTGAGAACAAACCAAGTTTATTCAACCTCTCCTCATAGCTAATGCCCTCCATACCAGGCAACATCCTGGTAAATCTCTTCTGCACCCTCTCTAAAGCCGCCACATCCTTCTGGTAGTGTGGCGACCAGAATGGAACACTATACTCCAAGTGTGGCCTAACTAAGATTCTATACAGCTGCAACATGACTTGCCAATTTTTATACTCAATGCCCCAGCCAATGAGGGCAAGCATGCCGTATGCCTTCTTGACTACTTTCTCCACCTGTGTTGCCCTTTTCAGTGACCTGTGGACCTGTACACCTAGATCTCTTTGACTGTCAATACTCTTAAGGGTTCTACCATACACTGTATATTCCCGACCTGATTAGACCTTCCAATACATTACCTCACATTTGTCCGGATTAAACTCCATGTGGCATTAATCTGCCCAAGTCTCCAAACGATCTAAACCTGCTGTATACTCTGACAGTCCTCATTGATATCTGCAATTCCACCAACCTTTGTGTCATCTGCAAACTTACTAATCAGACCAGTTACATTTTCCTTCAAATCATTTCTGTACACTACAAACAGCAAAGATCCCAGCACTGATTTCTGCGGAACACCACTCGTCAGAACCCTCCAATCAGAAAAGCACCCTTCTATTGCTACTCTCTGCCTTCTATGACCTAGCTAGTTCTATATCTATCTTGCCAGCTCACCCCTCATCCCGTGTGACTTCACTTTTTGTACCAGTCTGCCATGAGGGATCTTGTCAAAGGCCTTACTGAAGTCCATATAGACAACATCCACTGCCCTCCCTGCATCAATCATCTTTGTGAACTCCTTGAAAAACTCTTATCAAGTTAGTGAGACACGACCTCCCCTTCACAAAACCGTGCTGCCTCTCACAAATACGTCCATTTGCTTCCAAATGGGAGTAAATCCTGTCTCGAAGAATTATCTCCAGTAATTTCCCTACCATTGACGTAAGGCTCACCGGCCTGTAGTTCACTGGATTATCCTTGCTACCCTTCTCAAACAAAGGAACAACATTGGCTATTCTCCAGTCCTCCAGGACATCTGAAGACAGTGAGGATCCATAGATTTCTGTCAAGGCCCCAGCAATTTCCTCTCTAGCCTCCTTCAGTATTTTGGGTTAGATCCCATCAGGCCCTGGGGATTTATCTATCTTAATATTTTTCAAGACGCCCAACACCTCGTCTTTTTGGATCTCAATGTGACCCAGGCTATCTACACACCCTTCTCCAGACTCAACATCCACCAATTCCTTCTCTTTGGTGAAGACTGATGCAAAACATTCATTTAGTACCTCACCCATTTCCTCTGGCTCGACGCATAGATTCCCTCGCCTGTCCTTCATTGGGCTCACCTTTTCGCTGGCTTCCCTCTTGCTTTTTATGTAAAAAGCCTTGGGATTTTCATTAACCCTATCTTCCAATGACTTTTCATGACACCTTTTAGCCCACCTGACTCCTTGCTTAAGTTCCTTCCTACTTTCCTTATATTCCACACAGGCTTAGTCTGTTCCCAGCCTTCTAGCCCTGACAAATGCCTCCTTTATCTTTTTGACGAGGCCTACAATGTCTCTCGTTATCCAAGGTTCCCATAATTTGCCGTATTTATCCTTCTTCCGCACAGGAACATGCCGGTCCTGAATTCCTTTCAACTGACATTTGAAAGCCTCCCTCGTGTCAGATGTTGATTTGCCCTCAAACATCCGCCCCCAATCTAGGTTCTTCAGTTCCTGCCTAATAATAGCCTTCCCCCAATTTGGCACATTCACCCTAGGTCCACTCTTATCCTTGTCCACCAGCACTTTAAAACCTCCTGAATTGTGGTCACTGTTCCCGAAATGCTCCCCTACTGAAATTTCTACCACCTGGCCGGGCTCATTCCCCCCAGGTCCAGTACAGCGCCTTCCCCAGTTGGACTATCTAAATATTGTTTTAAGAAGCCCTCCTGGATGCTCCTTACAAACTTTGCCCCATCCATGCCCTTGCACTAAGTGAGTCCCAGTCAATTTTAGGGAAGTTGAAGTCTCCCATCACAACAACCCTGTTGCTTTTCCTTCTTTCCAAACTCTGTCCACCTATCAGCTCCTCTATCTCCCGCTGGCTGTTGGGTGGCCTGTAGTAAACCCCTAACATTGTGACTGCACCCTTCTTCTTCCTGATCTCTACCCATACAGCTTCGCTGTCCTCTGAGGTGCCCTCCCGCAGTACATCTGTGATATTCTCCCTAACCAGTAGCGCAACCCCTCCACCCCTTTTACATCCCCCTCTATCCCGCCTGAAATATCTCAATCCTTGAACGTTTAGCTGCCAATCCTGTCCTTCCCTCAACAGGGTCTCTGAAATGGCAACATCATAGTTCCAAGTACTAATCCAAGCTCTAAGTTCATCTGCCTTACCTATTATACTTCTTGCATGAAAACATATGCACTTCAGGCCACCAGTCCCACTGTTTTCAGCAACATCTTCCTGTCTGCTCTTCCTCAGAGCCATACTGGCCCTATTCCCTAGTTCTCCCTCAATTCTTTCACCTTCAAACCTATTGCTCCGGTACTCATCCCTCTGCCATACTAGTTTAAACCCTCCCGTGTAGCACTAGCAAATGTCACGGTCAGGATATTTATGCCTCTCGAGTTTAGATGCAACCAGTCCTTCTTATACAGGTCACACCTGCCCTGGAAGAGCTCCCAGTGGTCCAGATAACAGAAACCCTCCCTCCTACACCAGCTGTTTAGCCACGTGTTTAGGTGCTCTATCTTCCTTTTTCTACCCTCTACGTGGCATAGGGAGTAATCCCGAGATTACAACCCTAGAGGTCCTGTCTTTTAACTTTCTGCCTAGCTCCCTGAAGTCCTGCTGCAGGACCTCATGCCCCTTCCTGCCTATGTCGTTAGTACCAACATGTACAACGACCTCTGCCTGTTTGCCCTCCCCCTTCAGGATGCCCGTTACCCATTCGGAGACATCCTGGACTCTGGCACCAGGGAGGCAACATACCATCCTGGAATATCATGTCCACAGAAGCGCCTATCTGGGCCCCTGACTAGAGAGTCCGCTATGACTATTATTCTTCTGTGCTTTGACCCTCCCTGCTGAACATCAGAGCCAGCCATGGTGCCACTGCTCTGGCTGCTGCTGTTTTCCCCTGATAGGCTATTCCCCCCAACAGTATCCAAAGCAGTATACCTGTTCGAGAGGGGGACAACCACAAGGTTTCCTGCACTGACTGCCTGCCCCTTCTGGCGGTCACCCATCTCTCTGCCTGCACCTTGGATGTGACCACATCTCTATAACTCCTATCTAGGACGCTTTCCGCCACCTGCATGCTCCTAAGTGCATCCAATTGCTGCTCCAACCGAACCACGCGGTCTGTGAGGAGCTGCCATTGGTTACACTTGCTGCAGATGTAGTTGACTGGAACACTGGAAGTGTCACAGACCTGCCACATCTCACAGTTGGAGCACTGCACCCCACTAAGTGACATTTAAGCACTAGTTAATTAATTTAAAATAAACACTCGAATTATTGTTAGATTGAGTTACAATTAACTATATGGCCCTGACGCTACATGATTTTTACTGTAAAATTAAATGCTAAATACCGATCTCTGCCCTCAGGTTTAGTTACTCCACTATCTGGGTAATCAATTAGATTTATTTTTTTTGCAATATTATTGTTTTTTAAAATGTAACTGATTTCCACCAGCCAATCAGGTCACAGCTTTACTGTGATGTCACTTACAGTCCCCCCTCCCCCACACTCAATTTGAAAAGGTAATAAAAATAAAATAAAAATCACTTACATTCCCAGGATGCTCTCTGGTTCTCTCCCTGCAGATTAATAGTTACAGGCCAGAAGAAAGAGAACAAAATGGTAGGGAAAAAGCACCTTCTCCTACTCTGCACCGAATTACCTCACTGCGCCAAATTACCAAGTTCCAAATTCCCACTCTGGATGTGTCTCACTCACTCAAGACGTATCTCTACCTGCGCAAAGCTTACTGAGTGCGCTTTCTGTCTGTCTTTTATACAGAACTCAGCTAACCAAGGTGACTCCACTACTTAAGCTTTAAACAGAAGAATACAATGTACACCTTTGTGCCACTAAGCAGGCTTCAGGAGTAATGGGATAAAAGTCTCCCTCACCACTTTACAACATTATCCAAAATTAATTTGCAACAATCACAACACTCTTGAATTCGCAACACAAAACTGCTCATTGTTCTGCATATACTGTCAATAATCTGATAATGTTACTCAAGAGGCCAGAGGAGTTTGCTGTGTGTGGGAAATGGGAAAAATGACTGATGCAGTAGATGTTGCTTTGCTTTTCTGTAGTTGAGTTATGGGTCATTAGTAGAGAAGTAGGGAGAAGTGTCAATCTTGACCCAACAGGAGCACTTTCGATACCATGTCAGGAGGTTGAGGGTCAAGGTCCACTTTGGAGATTGAGGCACATCATCCAGGCTTGCAGTGATCGTGCAGGCTGTTCAACATTACATCAAACACACCAACCTCCATTTAACATCAAAAATTCCAAGTAAAATGGCAGAAAGAACCAAAGCATAGTAAAACAGAAAAATCAAAACAGACTGCAACAGTAACACGTTACTAAGTGTCTGTAACATTTATGAATCAGACTGTATAAATTGACTTGTGACTTCATTCGTCAGGAATTAATAGTCCAGATTTACTCATGGCCTCAGGCTCCTGCCAATGTTTCTTTCCGAAATCTCATACACATCTGAAAAATTCCAACTGAGAAAAAAAATTTGAATTGAATAGTTTTTTTCTAAACTTTTTCTCTGCATAATGCCTTGTAGATTTTAAATCAATTTGCTGTTTTTAAAAAAAATCCAGATCCCGAATTTGGATACTGTATTTTCTTCATCTTCAGGCCAGAACAGTAGTACAATATTCTGGTTGCCTTTTAAGTTTTAACAAAGCAAGGCATTTCTCACAACACAAGCCTATTGGAGCAGAATTAACTACGAACTCGAGCATAATTGCTTCACAGCTCCAGGGTCCCAGGTTCGATTCCGGCTTGGGTCACTGCCTGTGCGGAGTCTGCACATCCTCCCCGTGTGTGCGTGGGTTTCCTCCGGGTGCTCCGGTTTCCTCCCACAGTCCAAAGATGTGCAGGTTAGGTGGATTGGCCATGATAAATTGCCCTTAGTGTCCAAAATTGCCCTTAGTGTTAGGCGGGGTTACTGGGTTATGGGGATAGGGTGGAGGTGTTGACCTTGGGTAGGGTGCTCTTTCCAAGAGCCGGTGCAGACTTGATGGGCCGAATGGCCTCCTTCTGCACTGTAAATCTATGTAAATAACAGGTAAGAATTTGTGCATCCCAAGTTGGAATCACAGAAGCCACTTAAAAGTAAATGACAACAATTGTTTTGGTGATTTACACAATAGTATTTATCAGACTAAAACTGGGCAGCTCAGTCATGATTCTCCTTTAAAATAAGCAGATACAAGAGAGGTTTGTTCACATTTGTCGCGATTGTTTTTTCCTTGTTGTTTAAATTCAGCTAGATAGCTTATGATGGCTGAAAGAGTTCCAAATATGCCACTGTGCAGTAGCAGTCCATTGCCGCATGCTATCTTCAACCAAGATCAATTAATTTTATTATGCTTTTAAAATCTAACAACGTTCACCGGCGAATCTTCAATTCGTTTTTCTACATTTGGTGATGTATCAAGTTCATTAAACATGTCTGCCACCTGGGAGTTCTGGAGTATATGGAAGTCGTGGCTGCTGCCTCGTGTACCTAGCGCAAGCCTGCATAATTCTTTGTGTGTGGTCAAATACCAATTGGACAGTTAAGGAATTAAACCTTCTTGTTAATGAATGCACAGGGCTGGCCTTTTGGAGCCTTTAAGTCTCTGGCATCGTGAGTGCATCCTATTACTGCCTGAACCCTAGGGAAACCTGTGATTATTGCTAAACCTCCGGCTTGTCCAAGTTGACTGTGGCAATCCATTGAAAATGTAAGATACTGGCCAGCCCTTCAGAACGTTGCATCATGTAGATACATTAATGCAGTGGAGCTCAGCAGGCTGCGTAATGCCACTGAAGTCTCCACAGGCAACCTGAAAAATCCATGGCAGAGGAATTCAGCACCAGTCACCTGCTGGAACTGGGTGGCCACCCAGGCATTAGAAGCTACCTCCCTGCCAACATCTCAAAAGAGACAGATCACTTTGACTCTGGAGAGCCCGAGTCTTCTCTGGCACTGTATCTTGAACATTTGAAGATAACATATTCCCTGCGTAGATACCCATTTGGCAATACAAGTACTCATTATTGCAGCCATCAGGCCTCCGTCAGCTACTTGCTCCACATAGGTCTGCCATATTCATGCACCATCACAGCATCCTGCGCCTGACCATCTGGCCTTCTTCCTCTCCATTGCCTCCTCCTCCTTAAGGCAGCATGGTAGCACAGTGGTTAGCACAGTTGCTTCACAGCTCCAGGGTCCCAGGTTCGATTCCCGGCTTGGGTCACTGTCTGTGCGGAGCCTCCATGTTCTGCGTGGGTTTCCTCCAGATGCTCTGGTTTCCTTCCACAGCCAAAAGATGTGCAGATTAGGTGGATTAACCATGCTAAATTGCCCTTAGTATCCAAAAAAAAAGATTCAATCAGGTGACAGGGATGGGGTGGAGGTGTGGGCTGAGTTAGGGTGCTCTTTCCAAGGACTGGTGCAGACGCGATGGGCCGAATGTCCTCCTACTGCACTATAAATTCTATGATTCCTCAGTGAAGGATGTGTCTCCCATGGAGATCACTATCCACACATTTTTTCAACCAAACAGGTTGAGGTACAGTCGAAGGTCTAAATGCATCTCTCTCAGCAGGCCAAATGAAGCCTCAAAACAGCAAAGGTATCCCCTGGAAAAACAGCTTCCAATAGCAGCACTTACAGTGGCCTGAACTGCTGAGGTCAAACTAGTACCCAGCTGGTGACTTTTAACCCACCCTCACAACCTTTCACTGAAAAAGAGATCCCCACCTGGCATGATTCACACTCTCAACATTTTTGTACTCACAGCACATATTATTCCAGTCAATTGTTACTTCAACAAGCTTAACAAAGCAACTAAATTCATTTGGAATAAGGTGGGCAGGTTTCCACTTTCTAGGCCCACCCATTCCAGCGTGATGATGCCGGGGTGCAATCCTAATAATGTGTCACAGTGGGCACAATACAGGCCCATTTTTGCCATATATTATTCAGCCCAATGTACAGAGCGATGCGCATGAAAAATAAAAATATTCATTTTAAATTTTACAAAGTCGCAGAGTAATTACAAATAACTTAAATGTCACAGGAGCCAGACTGTTTGCAACCTGTAACTGGTCTTATGAACCACATTTGAAAAAGTGAAAACCAGGATCCAACATAAAGCCTGAAAAGGGTATTAAACCCAAACCTTACCTCATGTTTATTAACTTGAAAATCATATTAAGTACAGGATATAGTGCTCCTTGGTGGTGGAAGCAGGGGTGATAGTGACGTTTAAGGGGCATCTTGACAAATACATGAATAGGATGGGAATAGAGGGATACGGACCCAGGAATTGTAGAAGATTTTAGTTTAGACGGGCAGCATGGTTGGCACGGGCTTGGAGGGCGAAGGGCGTGTTCCTGTGCTGTACTTTCCTTTGTCCTTTGTTGTTCCTGTCTTTATGAAATAAGATATACTATTCATCATAACATCAAGAGGTCCATTAAGAATTTTAACTGGACAAAAGGTTAGTGTTGGAGCCATTGTTCATTAACAATTAAGTTTGATAATGTATTTTGTAAGTTGTTTTACAATTTTGCAAATAACATGGGTGCAACAACTTGATATGTGCCCTGTATTTATTAGATTTGCTTTTCCCTACTTCCCCCATAGAGCTCCTGGGAATGTTTTCTCCTACGATAAAGTTGCTATGCAAATACAACTTGTTATTTCGATTCAGAATTCATGACGGTGATCGTCAACTTCACCGTCTAGGCAATAAGCTCCCAGTTTGGTTCACCCGCCTATTGGATTGCATAGACTGCAGCGGTTCAAGAAGGCATCTCACCACACCAACGTCTCGAGCTCAATTAGTGCTGGGGAATATTTTTTTTTAAAAGATAATTTATTTAAGGTATTTCCAAATATATACAGAAACATAAACATTCAAAGAGCCAGAACAAACTGATGTAATAACACATCATATAACACTATATCATAACGTGTCAAACCCTAGGTATATACAATCCCGTCTAGATCCCCCTCAGAAAGTTTTTTTTATCCAGTACAGCCCTCAACCCTCCTCTTCCCCCCCCAAAGAAAAGAAAGAAACAAACACAACCTCCTCCTCTGCCCCCCCCCCCCCCCCCCCCCTCAACATTTTAGTACATCTGGAAGAGGTCGATGAACAGCTTCCACCTCACGGAGAACCCTCGTCCATCCCTCTAATAGTAAACTTAATCTTTTCCAAGTGGAAGAATTCTGCTAGGTCCTTCATCCATGTCCCAACCCTTGGTGGTTCATCAGCATCCGGATCATCAGACACTCCAAAAATTGCTACCCACGGGGACAGTGTTGCCTCCATTCCAAAAACCCTTGACAGTACATTGGTAACTCCCCCTCCAGAACCCCACAGCTTCGGACACATCCAGAACATACGGGTATGGTTTGCCGGGGACCTAGCACACCACAAGCATTGGTCATCTACCCGAGAGAAGAATCAGCTCATCCTGGCCAACGTCATATGCACTCTGTGCACCACTTTGAATTAGATTAAGCTTGATGAGGAAGCATTAATCCTACGCAGTGCCTCCTTCTGAATACCCTCTCCGCATTGCCACCCCCCCCCCCCCCTCCTCCCCATCCAGTTCCTCCTCTCATTTTAACCAAATATCCTCCATTGATGCTTCCTCCTTTGTGGTGAATTCAGCATGGATAGGAGAGACCGTGCCTTTCCAATCTCGTCCTCTGATGAGAGCCTAGCCTGTTGTCCTGGGGATGGCAACACTGGAAACAAACCGCTTCCTTTCTCAGAAAATCCCTAATCTGAAGGTATCTGAACCCATTTCCATTTTGCAACTGGTAAACCCCCACCAGCTCCGACAAGTCCGCAAAGTTCGCCCCCCCACAAAAAGATCCTCAAAGCATCTAATCCCCAGCCGGTCCCACTCCCGAGACCTAGTGTCTAGCCTCGCCCGGACAAATCTGTGCTTGTTGCAAATCGGTCCTTCATATCCATGCCCTCCATCCCAACGTGCTGCCGGCACCGATTCCACACCCTCAGTGTAGAGATTACCACTGTATTCGGTGAGTATCTATTTGGCGAGAATGGCAAAGATGCAGGAATGAGGGCCCTCAAAATGGTCCCCTTACACGAGACTTCCTCCATTCTCCATACCGACCCCCGGTCCTCCATCCACCTCCAGGCCATGGCAATGTTTGCAGCCCAGTAATTATTTTGTACATTTGGGAGCACCAGGCCTCCTCTTCGTCCATCGCTCTCCAGGAAAGCGCTCCTGGTTCCCCGCCCACACAAAGCCCAGGATCAGCTTATTAACCTTCCTGAAGAAAGATTTAGGCAAGAAAATTGGGAACTGGAATACAAATAAGAATTTCTGCAGAACCACCATTTTTACAATCTGAACTCTGCCAGTTAAGGACAGTGGCAACACATCCCATCACTTGAAGTCCTCCCTCATCTCCTCCACGATTCTCGCCAAATTTAACTTATGGAGTTGTGCCCAGTCTCATGCCACATGTATGCCCAGATATCGAAAACTCGACCTCACCAGTTGGAAGGGAAGCTTATTCAAACTATCCTCCTGCCCCCTGGTGCTAATCTGGAACAGCTCACTTTTTTGCCATATTGAGCTTGTATCCAGAGAAGGTGCCAAACTCTTTCAGAATTTCCAGCATCTTACCAAGGCACTCCACACGATTTTATATATACAGAAGGAGGTTGTCTGCATTTAGAAAGACCCAGTGTTCCACTACCCGCCACTTGATACCACACCACTCCATTCCCGAGAGCCATTGGCTCGATCGCAAGGGCAAACAGCAATGGGGAGAGTGGGCACCCCTGTCTTGTCCCATGCTGAAAAGCAAAGTACTTACAGCTGAATCTATTAGTCAGGAAGCTTGCCTTCGGGGCATTGTACAGTAATCTGAAACTGTCTACAAACCCCTTTCGAAACCCAAACTGTTCCAGTACATCAAGTAAATACGCCCTTTCCACCTGGTCAAACGCCTTCTCCGCATCCATAGACACCACCACTTCCATCTCCTTAAGGCACCATGATCACATCCAATAGCCTCTGTACATTTGTCGACAATTGCCTGCCCTTAACAAACCCTGTCTGGTCTTCTCCATCTACATCCAGCACACAACTCTCTATTTGTGTAGCCAAAACCTTTGCCAGAGTTTTGCGTCAACATTCAATAGTGAGATCGGCCGGTAATACCCATACTGTTCGGAGTCATGTCCTTCTTTAGGATGAATGAGATAGATGTCGGTAACAATGTGGAGGGGAGCTCACCCTCTTCCAGCGCTTCGTTGACATCTGCAACAACAAGGGACCCAGCAGCGACTCAAACCACTTATTGAATTCGGCAGGAAATCCATCTGGGCCCAGGGCTTTCTCAGACTGCATCAACCCCACAAACTCCATCCATTCCCGCAGCCCTAATGGAGCTCTCAGCCTCTGTGCTCTTGCCTGTTCTACCCTCGGGAACTCCAACCTATCCAGAAAGCATCCTCTTCCCTCGACCCCCGGTGGAGGTTCCAACTGGTATAGTTTCGGATAAAAGGTCTCAAAGATTCCTTTAGTCCCCTCTGGCTCTGTTACTTCTTTTCCCCCCTCAACCTACCTATCTCCCTCGCCACCCCTGTTTCCTCAACTGGTGAGCAGGCATCCTGCTGGCCTTCGCCCCGTATTCAGATACCATCTCTCTAGCTTCATGCAGTTGCCTCACCATCTTTTCAGTAGAAACTAGTCTAAACTCCATTGGAGACCCTGTCGCTCCTTAAGTTGCGCCTCCTCGGGCGACTCATAGTATTTTCGATCAACTGTTAAAATTTCCTCCATCAGCCTTGATTGCTCAGTCCGCTCCACCCTCAGCCTTTGCGCACAGATCTAAATGAGCTCTCCCCTGATCACAGCTTTCAGCGCCTCCCACACCATACCAGCAGAAACCTCGCCAATGTTGTCCTGGTCCATATAATTTCGAATGGCCCCCTTTATCCTCTCACAAATCCCTTTATCTGAAAGAGGTCCGAAATCCATGCTCCACTGGGGCCTTTCGGGGGATGCCCTCTCTGCCCGTAGGTCCACGCAGTGCGGTGCGTGATCAGAAACACAATCGCCGAGTAATCCGCCCCAGTCACTTGTGTCACCAATGTCTTGTCCATGACAAAGAAATCTATCCGGGAATAGTCCTTATAGACATGTGAGAAAAAGGAGAATTCCCTTGCCCAAAGTCTTTCGAAGCGCCATGGGTCCACCCCACCTATAAGCTGCAGAAATCCCGATAGCTCCCTAGCCATCACCGATATCTCCCCGATAAAGAGCATGATCGATCTAGCTCAGGGACTAGCACTGTGTTAAAGTCCCCCCCAACAATCAGAGTATCCAAACCTAGGATCTTCGCCAGAACCCGCCTCATGAATTCCACGTCATCCTAATTTGGGGCATAGACGTTTCCCAGCACCACCAGGGAACCTTCCAACCTCCCACTCACCAGCACAAACCTACCACTGTTGCGAAAGCCACCTTCTTGCTGATCAACACAGCCACCCCTCTCGTCTTCATGTCAAGCCCCAAGTGGAAGACCTCAACATACCCAGCCCTTCTTTAGTCCAGTCCAATCTACCAACTTTCAAATGAGTTTCCTGTTAGAATATTGTGTCCGCCATTAGATTCTTCAAATGTGCGTACATGCAAACATGCACAATCTCTTAACAGGTCCCAACGTCCCAAGTCACCAACGGGGTTGGGGGCAGACCCCCAACCCTCCCCCTTAAATCAGCCATAGTTCGATGTCTTGGCTAACTTCCCCAGGTCATTGTTTCACGCCCAATGGGGCCTCCGTAAGGTGTCCAAAACCATCAACTCATATACATCTGCACCCGAACGACACTCTGAACATCAGCTCTCCCACCCTACACCCCCAACTAAGCCAAAGAAAGAAAATAACAAATTATATCTCCCTCTCTCTATCTCCATTTTTTCGTCCACATCTCCTCCATTTACTAGTTTTTCCACTAGTATGGTAGCCCCCACATGAGGCCTTCATCTTTCCTGGTCCTATCTCAACACCCAATACATAATAAACTCTGTCCCACGCTCCACATCTGCCCCAGTAGCACCCAAACCCAGAACAAACAACTACCAACATTAGGAAAACAGGGAAGAGAATAGAGGAAGAGGAAGAGAGAAACACAAAGAAACAACAACCGAACTAGCAACAATCCAAATCCAGTCAAACATATTTACAAATTCCCAATCCTGTGGTCACCCAAAATTTTGATTGCTTCTTCTAGAGTGTCGATTTTGAAACGTGATCCACAGTCGAGCTGGATAAAGTACCCGAGTTTTACACCTTCCTTACGTAGGATTGTCTTGACTCCACTAAATCTGGCCCGACGCTTGGCAAGCTCCATGCGCCAATCTGGATAGACTTGGACCTCGCTCCCCTCCCATGTGCTTTTCTTTGTCTGTCTGGCCCAGCGCAAGATTTTCTCCCATGTGCTTTTCTTTGTCTGTCTGGCCCAGCGCAAGATTTTCTCCTTATCCAGGAATCTTTGCTGGTGCACCACCATTGCCCTCGACTGTACACTCACTTTTGGGTTCTTTCTCAGGGCTCTATGCTCTCAGTTGACCTCGAGGAGACAATCAAAGTCTCTCTCTCCCATCAATTTCACCAGCGCACGTGCAAACTATTACATGGCCTGCAAGCCCTCGATCCTCTCTGGCAGCCCGACTATATGAAGGTTTCGGCACCTCCCACGGTTCTCTTTCTGCCACTAAGGTAAATTCCGCTTCCAACGAGGCCAGCGGATTCTCGTTGTCGGCCATAGACGCCTCATGTTTTTGCAGCGACACTCCCTGGGATTCAAGCTTTTGCACCATCCTTTCCACAGCCGCCCAGATCGGTTCCGTAACCCTGGCCAGATCTTCTGAGGTTTCAATCCTCTGTTTTTTTTAAACTGGAGTGTAAAGAAGTCAACAAGTTGGTCGGTCGACCACTGCGCCGGAAGCGCTGCCTCGGAGCCTGCCGCCATTGCGCCTTCAACTGCGCATGCAAAGGCCTCCCAGTCCGCCTGCAGCTGCTTGTTTTTTCCCCTCATCTTGGTTAGGTGAGCAACGGACATACCACGATGAGAAGAATCTTTCACCCCTCACTTTTTGCTGCTCAATCCTGTCTCATTCGGGTGCATCAGGTTGAATTGTGCAACCACGTGCGGGAGCCACCAAGTACGCAACTGTCTACAGTATGGTCGCCATCGGAAGTCAGTGCTGGGGAATAAATGCTGTCCTGGCCAGTGACACCTACATCCATGAATGAATAACAAAAAAGGAAATTTTGGGCCATGATTTATTTTTAAATGGACAAGAAATAGTCACGCTTCTAATCATTTTTAGATATCTTGTTCAACACCCGTATATAAAAATTAATTAATTTTATTCAATTTATTTAAATGACCTATATATTTTTAAGATCATGCTGCCTGCATAGTATTGTGTAGTGGATACCAGAAGTGGGCTTTGAAAGAGATGCTTACTGATTGCAGAGGGCATTGTAAACTAAACTGCACCGATTAAGTGTTTTAAAGCCATCATTTGAACTTCTCTCATTCACTGAACATTTGATTGTTTCCATGTACCAGTTACATTTATCACACATAGTTTTGTGCAGTTTTCTTCCATGTTTTGTTAGTAGCCACATGATGCAGATAGCATCTGTCAATTTGTTTTGCATCTTCAGCAGACAATACCATTTGCAGAAGAGGATTAATGAAGAACATTAATGTAGGATTAGAGAAATAATCTGCAGTTGTTTACCAGAAAATTCCAAGGCTCGTATGTAATATAAATGTAAGTAGCATTATTTAAATTTAACAAAACTTTTCCCATTGCACAGGTTAAATTAGATGCATTTAGCTACAAGTACACAGAACTGCTAAAAATAATGATAATCTTTTAGTGTCACAAGTGGACTTATATTACGCAGCAATGAAGATAATCTGTGTTGAGTCAATACAAGACAAAACACAAAGAAACCAAAAGTTAAGTCGTCAAATAATCAAGTAATATTGACAGTATGTATGAATCAAATTTTTGCTGATAGACTATTTTGGTCTAATTAATTGTCCCTTGCACAGAACTTAACAAGTCAGTTCTGTTCCTTCAGGTAGGTTCTGCAGATTAACTAAATATTCTAAAGTGTCCCGGTCAAACTGTTTCTATGTCATTTTCAATGTCTTATGCCTTTGATTTTATGTGCCACAAGTTTCAAAAATCCAAATGAAATTATGATTCATAAAAATACAGAAGTGACTGCTGAAGTACATTCCTTATGCAATGTCCCAATAACTTCACCCATGTTTCAAAACATTTGTAAATCTCACTGCACTCGTTTAGTCTTCATTACATAGACAACACCCAAGCAAAATTATTCCGAGGTCAGTATTTTATGGGTGGTCACAGGTCAGACATTTGGGACAACTCTGCCTCCACTGGTCACCGAAGCTCTGACTGACTTTAACATTATACAGTGTGGTAGTATGACTAGGGAGATCATATTACCTTAGAACCAAGCTGCCATTGGTACAGCAGACTCGCTGCCCATTGGCCCAGGCAAGTTATGTGCCTCTCTGCCAATTGGCTGTGGCTAGTCATGTGACTCCCCGCCGATTGGCTGAGAGGTTGGTAGCTCCGCCTACAAGGTGGGGTATAAGAACTCGTACCGGCTGGCAGTCGGCCTTTCTCTGTACGACTACTGCCGGGCACACATCTAGCGTATTAAAGCCTGTTGTTTGGAACCTCTCTATGACTCGAGTCCAATTGATGGTGCATCATACAGGCAATTAATTGTCTGCAGTCATGGCTTCCAACCCAATTAGGTGGCAGCAACCACCTCCCCCTCCCCCAAGTCGGGAGAGACGTCCAAGGAGCCTTCACCCAGGACGGTTTTTGGGAGCCGACCACGTGGCATCCTGAGGCATATAGGGGACAGGTGGGCAGTGTTTTTATGCGGTATGCCTGGGTGGTGCCAGCAAAACCAATGCGGCTGCGGGATGTGGCACGATGGGCTCCAGCGCTGGCAACACAACCATGTCATACTCAGATTTGGAACTGGGCAGGACTTTGTCCAGCACCTTGGCATCTACAATGTCGGAGTCCGATCGCTGTACAGCTGGCACACCTGGGGATAATGGTGTTAACGGTGGCTGAGATGGCAACAGAGGTGGCAGGTGGGCCCAGATCAGGGCCTCTGGAACCCGGTCGCATGTGTCGAGAATGCGGCAGCGGCAATGGTCCACGTGTTGATTTGATGCGCGCCCCTGCGCCCGCACTCGATACAAGACCGGCCCTGTCTGTGCCAACACGATGGCCGGAATCCATGCGACCCCTTCACAAATGTTACGGGGGTGCACCAGATCACCAAGAGCGAACGTGCAAAGGCATATGTTGGCCTGCATCAGCCTTGGTCCAGTTCTGGCCTTGGCAGATTTTCCTGACAATGTCCGAGGAACCGGCTGCGTAGGCGGTAACACATCAGCAATTCAGCCGGTGCGTCCCGCGTTGTGGCATGCGGTGTCATTTAATTGGGTCAAAGTGGGTCAGCAGTTGGGAGGATGACAGCTGCTGTTTGTCTGACATGAAGGCCGTGCCTTGGGCCTGGGGCTTTTCCTATCGCTGACCTTTTTTTAAGCAGATGGTGGAGGGGGGCCAGTAATGTGGCGAGGTTCAGTATATATTTCTCGTAATAGTTGATGAGGCCCAAAAACAAGCGTAGCTCCATTAGGTCCTGGAGTCGTACCTTTTCCTCCACTGGATGCAACCCATGGCAGTCCGCACGATAGCCGAGGTAGGTAATTGTGGCCACATTTATCCCTCCGGAGGCGGACTCCAGCTTCCTCAAACCAGCGGAGGACTTCAGCCAAGTTTTCCAAAAGCTCCTGGTCAGAGGAACTTGTGATCAACACATTGTCCAGGTACATTGTCACCTGTGGGAGCCCTCGCAGGATAATCTCCATCGCTTTTGTGGACTTCCGGTGGCGCCCTCGAGGAGGCAGGTCGCAGGTCGGATCGCTCCCGCCCGCGATGGGCAAACGGACCTTTGTTAACGGACTTTTTAGGGACCTGGCAGCCTGAATCGGTGGAGGAGACGACAGGGAAGAGGCTTTCTTCCCGGGGTATGGGCAGCTGGACCAGAAGCGGTCGAGTGGAGCGGCAAGGATCGAAGCGGGAGCAGCGGGGAACCCAGGCCGGGCGGCCAAGCATGGCGGACGGCGGGGACCGGGGAGCGGAGGCTCACTGGCAGGAGCAGATGGAGTTTTTCAAGAACTGCTTCGCCGAGCTGAGGAGGGACACGCTGGACCCGATGAGAGCGGTGATGGACCGAATGGTCGAGACACAGGCGGCCCAAGGGAAGGCGCTCAGGGAGGTCGAGGCGAAGCTCTCCAGTCAGGAGGGCACGGTAACGGAGCTGGAGCACGAGGTGGAGGAGCTGAACGCCCGTCAGAGGAGGATGCAGGAGCAGCTTGAAGAGCTGGGGAACAGAGCCAAGAGGCAGAATTTACGAATCGTTGGCCTCCCCGAGGGCTGCGAGGGGTCGGATGTGGGCGCATACGTGACGTGTATGCTTGAGGCGCTGATGGGACCGGAGGCCTTCCCTCAACCCCTGGAGTTGGATGGGGCACATAGAGCCCCCGCAAGGAAGCCCAGGACGGGCGACCGACCGAGGGCCTTGGTGGTCCGCTTTCATCGGCTTGCTGACAGGAAACGTGTGCTGCGATGGGCCAAGGCGGAGAGGAGCAGCAGATGGGAGAACTGCGAGGTGCGCATTTACCAGGACTTGGGAACGGAGCTGGCCAAGAGGCGTGCAGGATTCATCAAGGTAAAGGCAGCCCTCTACAAAAAGGAGGTGAGGTTTGGAATGCTATATCCTGCAAAGCTTTGGGTTACGTTTGAGGAACTCCACTACTACTTTGAGACACCAGAACAGGTTTGGACCTTTATTAAAGACAAGAAGCTGGACTTGAACTAATGGGCACTTAGTTCTTTCAGTGCTGTACAGTGGCGGCGGCCTGTTAACTTAAAATTGCTCTGATTAGGACTTTTACTAAAAGAAGAAGCTGGACTGGAACTAAAGGACTCGGGGCTTTCAGACATTTTGTGTGGCGGCGGTTTGTTAAACTATCCTGTACTGTAATGTTTTATCCAAGATTGTTTTCAGCCTGGACAGAGAGTGGGGGCTGGAGGGCGCACTGTTTAGGGTCCTTTGGGGGGGATTGCAATGGGGGGGGGGGGGGGGGGGGGGCCTGTGCTTGGTACCTTTTGGTGCGAGATCGGGGCCTCTGATAGGGGGATGGGCTAGGGGCTAGTCAGGGGACTTGAAAGGGCTCGGTGGGATACAATTAGGTTAATGGGTCCCTGGCGTGTGGGGGGAGGGCCTGAGCGCTGGGACGGGAGACAGGTAGGCGCCAAGGGCAGGGGTCAGTGTGACTAGCGTAGGTCAGGGGGCACCAGGGAGATCGGAGGGGGGGCGGGGCGGGCTAGGGCCAAGCGCAGGGCTGACCTGGCAGGTCAGGCCTGGGGGAGTAGGGGAGACCAGGCGGAGGGGGGCGGGGAGGGGGAAGAGGGTTAGGGCCACGTTAGTTTAGTTGAACACGTGTGGCATGGGCAAACAGAGCTGGCAGGGAAAGTGCCTTATGGAAGGATCTTTGGCTTCAACACTTATTAACATGTTTATTCTTTCCCACTGTTCGTTTTCACTATGTTAAGGCTCTTTGCACAGGGCCATTTTTCGCTCTGTAACTGTTACAAATTTGTGTTAAATAAAAAACTTCAAAAAAAAAAGGATAATCTCCATCACCCGCTGGAAAATGGTGCACACCGAGAAAACAAGAAAGGTTTACTCTTATAGCCTGCGGTGCGTGTTGATGGTCACAAACCACCTGGAGTCAGGAGCCAATGTTATTGGACATAGGGGTGACTCATGTTGAATTTTGAAAATGAATGGCCGCCATTGAGATTGGCGTACAGATCCTCTTTTCAAGTGATGGGGTAGCAATCCAATTGGGAGACATGATTGACTGTCAGCTTATAATCGCCACATAGGCAGATGGAGCCATTGGGTTTCATTACGGGCACGCTGCCCAGTCAGAGAACTGATCAGGACATATGATTTTCAAGCCCACAAGAAGGTCCAGCTATGTAGCCGCCCTCGATCGCAAGGCATGGGACTGGTCACACAAAAGCATCACTGTTGCGCCATTAGGTCGATGCTAATGCAGGTCACGGACCCTCTTATTGTGCCCAAACCCTCCTAGAATAAAGATGGGAACCTTGCCAAGACTCCTTCAGGGCCATGCGAGTGCATCTGGCAAACCCTCTGCCAGTCCAAATGGAGGTAGCGCACCTAATCCTGCCCCAACAAACTTTGTCCACTGCCATGTACAACTACCAAAGGTAGAGATAGAGATAGAGATAAAGAAATACAGCACAGAACAGGCCCTTCGGCCCACGATGTTGTGCCGAACTTTTGTCCCAGGTTAATCATAGAATTTTGGACACTAAGGGCAATTTTTCATGGCCAATCCATCCAACCTGCACATCTTTGGACTGTGGGAGGAAACTGGAGTACCCGGAGGAAACCCACGCACACACGGGGAGGATGTCCAGACTCCGCACAGACAGTAACCCAAGCCGGAATCGAACCTGGGACCCTGGAGCTGTGAAGCAATTGTGCTATCCACAATGCTACCCTGCTGCCCTTAAGAAAAAGTTAATCTACACTCCATTATTCTACCCTAATCCATGTACCTATCCAATAGCCGCTTGAAGGTCCCTAACGTCTCCGACTCAACTACTTCCACAGGCAGTGCATTCCATGCCCCCGCTACTCTCTGGATAAAGAACGTACCTCTGACATCCCCTCTATATCTTCCACCATTTATCTTAAATTGATGTCCCCTTGTAATGGTGTGTTCCACCCGGGGATTAGATTCACCACTAGCTGCCCATACTCTACTGGGACCATCAAGGTACCTGCAATCGTCAGTGGTTTCCCCGTGTACATGGTGAGGCGGGTGTTGGTGTCCTGAAGGGTCAGCGTTTGGAGGCCAGACGGGATCTGGTCGTAGGTACAGCAGTTAACCACAGATACCGCTGCTCCGGTGTGTAATTCCAAGTGGATGGAATGCCCATTTACCTGTCGTGAAAGCAGGATAAGGGTGACCTGTGGCGAGGCCATGCAGTGTAGCTGATGATAGGAAGGTGCCCCACTGCCAGGGGCCTGCATTGGGGGCGGGATTAGAGTGGTGTTTTTGGCAGCCAAGGCTCAGCAGCGCCATTCCCTGGCATTCCTGGTCCCCCTGTTCCACGCTCTCGCGGGAGATGGTAATTTCAACAGGGCGCTGCAAGGTCAGGTCAGTCACAGTTTAAGGTTTTCGCTGTGTATCGGTGTTGCGGATTCCACATTCAAATCAGTCTCGCAAGGACCCGTTGAGTGCAGAGTCAAAATCACATGTTTCGGTCAATTTTCTGAGGCAGGCCAGCAAGTCGCTGGTGGACCTGGACTGGCCGGCAGTGTGAAAACAAAAGCACCGGATGATCAATGGCGACTTTGGTCGAAGTGCTCCCTTACCAGGGCCACTAAAGCAGCAAACAACCGAGTATCCGGTGCGTCCGTGTGGGTGAAACTTTTTATGAGGTTGTCAGTGGGCCCTCCACAAGCCGTCAATAGTACCAGTGTTTGCTGTTCGTCTCTGATGATCCTGTTAGTCCAGAAAAAATACCACATGCGATCCACATACTGTCCCCAGTCATCGAGACCTGCCTGAAACGGTTCAAGTTTTCCCTGAAACGGTTCAAGTTTTCCAATATGCAGCATTTTGGCTGTTTGATGAGAGACCTCCTGAGGCCGAGGTGCAGTGGCTCCGGTGCAGAGTACGGTGCCAATTGCAGCTCCACTTTATTTTCGTTGCCAGTGTAGAATCTGCCAAAGTGGCATGCATGAGCTAGCAGGTAGAAAACAATATCAAGGTTTATGCGATATACAATAAGTTTCCACTCTCCGAAGGGTCTCCCCTCCTCGGCCTGCACCCAGGTCGGGGGTTATATACAAATGAGAGAAGTCCCGCTCCCATTACCAGGGAAGTTCATATTCCCTGGAGGTCAAGGGGAATCGATTGACCTAATACTGTGACCTCTGTGGGGGTTGTAACAGTATACCCTCTGCCCATCCACCACTGGTAAAAGACTAGCAGTTGTGGACAGTTGACAAACAAGACATCCCCCACCATCTCACACAATTTAATGCCTACCCGCCCCCTCGCAAGCTACCAGGACCCTGGAAAATCATGGCTCATGTCTTAATCTCACAGCACATTTGGCTACAAAGTCTGACTAATCCATGCACTAAAATGTTACTTTTTAAATCTTTTCAAAGTTGTATTGTTGAGGGCTTTTAAATTGCCGTATAATTTCCAGTGAAGTGCATACTTAACTTGGTAATCATGACCAAATTGCAAAAAACAGTGACTGCTTTCCTTCACCATCCCCAGTAAAAGAGTTAAACAGTGACAACATCCCTCCTTCCCATTATCAAAGTATCAGACATCCATAATTTCCAATAATTCCTGATATGGACACCTGGTCAGCTCTCAACAGTGGCTAAGATACCAGACCAGAGCTGCAACCATTTTAAGTTTTAAGACGGTACTGAATGATCACTTTGTTCCAGGAGCGATATCATAAGAAATTGGGCTTGGTTATTTGATAAACAAACTTTACTAAAGCAAAAGAAAAACAATATTTAAACTTCAACCAGAATGAAAACAGATTACGTGTAGTTGTTTTTTTAAACTTTAAACACAAGTTCCCATGAAACGCCACTTCAAATGAACATACAGCTCTCATTTCCCTTGCATAGAAAGGCAAAGATGAGACTTGTATTTATAAAGCAATTTTCTGTTGTTAGTCAAGTTCCTTCAGAAACCTTTTCGAATGCCTGTGTCTGGGGCAATATTTTTCATCACTGCTCTCGGTGGCTTTTCAAATCCTCTCTTCACCTGTTCAAAACAGGATTCTTTCTCTTTCTCTCTCTCTAAGCTCAGCCCAGCCCCTCAAACAAAGCACTGTGGATCTCACGGCGCCGAGGTCCCAGGTTCGGTCCTGGCTCTGGGTCACTGTCTGTGTGGAGTTTGCACATTCTCCTGTGTTTTGCATGGGTTTCACCCCCACAACCCAAAAGATGTGCAGGCTAGGCGGATTGGCCACGCTAAATTGCCCCTTAATTGGAAAAAAAAATGATTTGGGTACTCTAAATTTATAAATAAAAACAAAGGTTCTCTCCTGGGATGTCCAGACTTGAATCCAATCAGCATTATCTTGACGGTTTGATTTCCCACTCCCATGTACACAAAAGAACAAAGGCATGATACTGATATGCGACTAACCTCCCACTGACGGACAAAGAGGCCATCAGACTCTATAATGGGCTAATGGCTGGTCAAACATGATTGTCCTGAAGGACAATGGATCTCGAGTGAATCAGCCTGGCTGAACATGGGCATCCTGTATATTTCTACGAACGAGTCTGAGTCTGAACGAGAAAATGTAATTCAGGCAAGGTACAGGCATATCCCTCAGTCAGTTTAACTTCTAAATTGCCTGTTATATCTTTGGTTCCATTTCTGGAGCCAATTTCCATACATCTCCCTCTCGTAACATTCCCTCAGTCAGTTCAATTCTGCAATTCACCTTAATGGAGCATACTCACAGGCAAAATACCAGGTTAGGCTAAGGTGTGGTTAGCTGGGGTATGCTAATGGCCAAAAACCAATCAGATGGTCTTGCAAAAAGGGAATTCCACTTCAATTTGACATTGAATATTGTAGAAAGTACATGGGCGGGATTCTCTAAGCGTCCCTGCAAAAATCGCAATCGGGGGGGGGGGGGGGGGGGGGGGGGTTGGGGAATTGGCGTTGACGCCAAAATCCAGTGTGACGCCACTCCTGCGATCGCTGCAAATCGCACATGGTCTACGCAGCGCGTGTAAGGGGCCATTGACAGCGACTCCCGCAGCAATTCTCCAATGTAACTGACCGAGTTCCTGACAGCGTGGGTCTCTCGTGGCCTCACCTGTCGAGAACCCGATGTGGTGGCTGCGGACTCAATCCGCGGCCGCCCTGCTGGAGGGCGTGGGATCCTTCATCGGAGGAGGCCTCATAGACGGCCGGGGCAGCAATCAGACGGCATGGATCCGCGGACGCGCGCCATCTCGGGGAGGACCTACATTACTGGTGCTGCTCCGCAGTGCGAGTCCACCATGTCGCACAGGGCGGCCGCCATAGACCGCCGCCGTGCGCATGCGTGGACTCGCGACCAGAAGTGCAGGGCCCCGTATCCGCCGCTGGAAGCATTCTGGGGCCCTGCTAGCACCCTGCAAAATGGAAAATCACTCTGGACTTTCTTAAGGAAATTCCAGAGTGAAACGCCCGCGTTTTGACGTTGGCGTGGGGACATAGTCCCATTATTGGACAATCCCGCCCATGATGTTTCTGGATGATAGATTTTTTTCAAATGCACACAGTCAAAACTTGGTATAGATTTCGGACACCTTGTGCTCACTTTAGTAAAAGAATAGTGGTTGTTGCACAAAATTCCACATCAGGGTTGCAGTCGAAATCATGGGTCACCAGTTTGCATGGAATTTCAGATTCTTACGTGTCCATAATCAATGATAAGGACTTCCACACAATCTCATAAAATAATTAAGGATAAGGGAATCTATTCAGCTTATCCATAGATCTCTTATTGTCCTGATGTAGCATCCAATAGTTTCTTAAAACATTCCAGACTTTTTGCTTCCATTCCTCAATTTTATAGTTTATTCCACATGTTTATCACTTCTTGTCAAGAAGGATATTGTGATATTAGACCTATAATCAAGCTATGCTAGTTTGAACCTCTGGCCCCTAGTTCTACTCTTGAAGGTTAAAAAGTAACATACCAAGTGATTACATATCATTAACAAGTTTATCCATCTCTAAGATTACCTTAAACGGTGTTTCCGCTCAGGTGTTTTCTTTTAGGTTGAAAAGCCAGAGTTTCTTAAATCTTTTCCCATAACTCAAGACATGTGATATCAGGGCTGAGAATTGCCTGGGAATGGCTCCTGCTCAGTCCCTCGGATCAGAGAAACCCCAGGCTATCTTAGTTTTGACAAAGTTGCAGCAGTCGAGGTGGAATATCTCTGATGAAATCCTTAGCCTAATGAACATCCTGATTGCTGTCCTTTGAATTGGTTCCAGCACTTTGAACTGGCTGCACTTTCCTCTCACCTATTCTAGAATTTTGATCATAATAATAATAATCTTTATTCGTGTTACAAGCAGGCTTACATTAACACTGCAATGAAGTTATTGTGAAAAGCCCTTAGTCGCCACACCTGTTCGGGTACACAGAGAGAATTGAGAATGTCCAATTCACCTAACAAGCCCGTCTTATGGGACTTGTGGGAGGAAACTGGAGCACCCGGAGGAAACTCACACAGACTCGGGGAGAACGTGCAGACTCCGCACAGACAGCGACCCAAGCCGGGAATCGAACCCGGGTCCCTGGCGCTGTGAAGTAACAGTGCTAACCACTGTTCTACCGTGCGGCCCTTTAGTTCAGCATTCAATTGGATTTTTTAAACTGTTGATTGGCACAGAATCCCACATCTCTTTCAGCTTAATCTTATTTCACACCATTAAGCAGTATGTGTATCATCCACCGTTGCTTTGCTACGCACAATATTTTTTACATTTATCTATACTTGATCATCTGCAAATTTGTCAACTTTGCATTGAGTTTCTGAGTCCATGTCATTGATGTCAATTGGAAGCAGCAGTGGTTGCAGCATTGTCCGCTCAGGAAACCCACTCAGTACTCCCCCAATACGGACATAATTTCTCCGAATGAATACTATGTTAACAGGCCTGTAACAGCCTGCCTCAGTTTTTCTCCGTAAATATGGATTATTTCAAGGATTGTTCTCCTAACAGCAAAGAAAATTAACAGAGGTTTAGTAGAGGGTTGAGTGGCTCTGATGGCGTAAAAAGATCAAAGCGTTTCTATTAGCCTGAGGGTCAGTAACTGTAGGACACTGATGCAAGGTAACGGACAAAATCTTCAAAGGGAAAAAGGGAGATTTCGTCCCCCCACAGCGAGGTGAGATCCGGATTGCACTGACTGAAAAGGTAGTGGAAGCCGATTCAACAATAACTTTCAAAATGGAAATGAATGTACAGGGCTAGGAAGAAGAGCAAGGATTAATGGGACAGTTCTCTCCATGAGCAGACAAAGGCACGCAGGGTTGAATCACTCTCTTCTGTGCTGCGTGATCTTTGATGGTCTGTTTCTCATCTAAAATGTCTCAGAAATCCCCTCCCTCGGTCTCTCACACTGGGGATTTTTTTTTTTTTGGTTCTATTTACATTATTGTGCATTTCAACCTCTTATAGCAGCAAAAGTGATTTAACTTGCAATATCTTATTTGCACAAGACATGTTTCTTGAGTCTTCCCTTCTGAATTGGAGGAAATCATCATTCTGAATGTTTTTGGTTCTGTGCTCATCCCCAGATCCAATATTTTGCATCTCTTTAGTTTTCACCTCTTCCCTGGTAGTCCGCTTATTGTTCTGCCACTGATAGAACTGTTTTATTGCTACAATCAACGTTAGCTGTTTTGATTGTTGCCACACCTCTCTTGTCCCTCTGATCATCTTTTAACATTTTTACAAAGTCTTACATTCATCCCTTCTCCTTTCTTAGTCTAGGATTTTTACCAGCGTTTTTTCCGCTATTAATTTGCCTGTTAATCCATTTCGAGTCACGTTTGCCTAATCTGAGCTTGTTGGCTTTGGGAATCTATTTTTCTTGCACGTTTGGCATGCTAGAATAAGTTTGTCAAACATTTGCTCACATCCTCAAAACGACCCAAGGTGCTTGAAATATCGGCTGGAATTTAATAGAGCTGGCCAGAGCAGACTCGATGGCTCCCCACATGGGGGAGGCCAGACATCCCATTCCCACTGGCAGGAAAAGAGACCCCCGGTAAACTAATGGCAGATATGGGCCATTGCAGGCAATGCACCCATTGGCTAATTAGACTCTTGCCGGGTTTGTATACATTGAAGAAATGTATTTTTGGTATAAACTATGTATTAGTTCTTTAAATGCTCACCATTGCCTGTGTCGCACCTTACTTTTTAAAACATAGTTTCCCAATCTACCGTAGCCAATCAATTTAAATCATTAATTTAAATAAGTCTCTGCTAATGAACATTTTGTATATTAGCCAGCTCCAGGCATATCAAACTGTACATACACATGAGAGATGTTTTTGCTTTGGGGCAGAGTAACATTTGTTCTTTTCTCATGAATGTTTATTAATGTGATTCCACTTGTGGCAGCTGCAGATTCGCACCTCATACAGATTTGCAGCCTCAGTACAAGTGGATTAAGATAGACACCTCTCACCATCTAATGATAAAGTGCTTCCTGAAAAACACAGCGTGTACCTATATTATTTCTAACCAGAAGACACTGAATCCGTTCTTTCCCAAGCCAATTGCTTTCAGAGGGATGGGCATACATCCTTGACTTCGGTCTTAAATTAAATCACTCAGCAAGGCAGAGAACTGCTGTCTCTCACGCCCACCAAATTCAAGGACATTTCCAACCACAAATGAGCCAGCTGCTGATGACAACTTTGGATTCTGAACCAATCGCCTCTTTATTCTAACAGACCCCAGCTGAGTTGCCTAATTTAAGTCATTGTATAATAACACGAGCATTTGGTGGAGCAGCTGGTTGCCATGGAATCAGCAGATGGTTACTTTGCACCAGGAAAGGGATCAAATCTACCAAGTAATCTGCCCCAAATCAAAAACATGTCTCACAAAACTTAGATGTGCCTGGAGCATATACTAAATGCTCATCAGTAGAGACATATTTAAATTAATCAATAATACATCGGGATGGATAATTTAGCATTCCCAAGCAATAATGGATTACAAATTGGTAGTAATATTTTTATCTTTTTGGAGTGTCTAGCCAGAACGCTTAATATTTATTATATAATATCATTCAGTCATATTAGTTTTTTTTAAATGTATTTTATTCCAAACATGTGTAAAACCAGTAACATATACAACACATTCCACAACCTCACAGTCCACGGTTTGTACAATTTTCCCCCTTTTCCCTCCTGCCCTCCCCATCCCCCATGAACAGTTCCTCAAATATTGTCATGAACAGTCCCCACCATGTCAAAGTCCTCCGCCGACCTCCTCAACTCAAATTTTATCTTTTCCAGCCGGACAAAGCCATTCATGTTCCCCAGCCAGACCGCCATCCCAGCGGCATATCCGATCTCCAATTCAGCAAGATCCTGCGCTGGGCAAGGAGAAGGCCACGACATGAGCCCCTTTCCCCTCCATCAGCTCCAAAGAAACCCCAAAGATCAGCACCATTCGGGTGAAAAATCGGGAGGATCTGGGAAATGGGCAGGAACCTTGGCAGCACATTCGTTTTTACAACCTACAGCATCCCTGCCAGTGTCAGGTATCCCACCTCTTAAAATCCCCCATAATCTCCTCCACCAGCGTTGTCAAATTCCACTTGTGCATCGTAGCCCATTCCCTCGTTACCTAAATTCCAAAGTACTGAACCTTTCCCTAGCTACCTTAAATGGCAACTTTCCCAAGTTGGCCCCCAGGCCCTCTGCATTCACCGGAAAAACCTTGCTCAACTTATATTCAACTTATACACAGAGAAGGCCACAAACCTCTCCAATATTCCCATTATCCGATCCATACTCTCCAGCGGGTCCAACACAAACAACAGGTCGTTCGCATACAACGACACCCGGTGCTCCCTGCTCCTACTCAGAATCCTCTGCCACAGAATCCTAAGGGCCATTGCCAAGGCTTCAATCGCCAGTGCGAATGATTGCGACAGTGGGCATCCCAGTCTTGTACCTCTATGCAACCCAAAACTCCGTGAACTTGTCCCATCTATACGTACACTTTCCACCAGAGCTACATATAACAAGCGCACCCATGCCACAAATTACAGGCCAAATCCAAAACTACCCAAGATCTCAAATAGATATCTCCACTCCATCTGAACATAAGCCTTGTCTGCATCCATAGAGACAATGACCTCTGGCACCCGACCCACTGATGGTGTCATGACCACATTTAACAGCCTCCTGATGTTACTGGAGAACTGCCTGCGCTTTACGAAACCAGTTTGATCCTCAGCAACCACCCATGGCACACATCCCACCAGTCTTCCCGCTACCAACTTAGCCAGCACATTCACATCTGTGCTCAACCATAAAATGGGCCTATATGACCCACACTTCAATGGATCTTTCCCCTTCTTGGGATTAGCGTAATCGACGCCAGCGTCAGCGTCGCTGGCAGCTCCCCCTTCTCTGATGCCTCACTAAACATCCCCAACAAATGCTGTGCCAACTCCGTTGCAAAACCTTTATAAAACTCCGCTGGAAAGCTATCCGGCCATGGAGAATTCCTGACTACATCCCCCTAATGCTATCAATCACCTCCCTCAGCCCCAGCAGCTCCTCCAATGCCTGCCTCCTCTCTTCCTCCAATCCATCCAGGAACTGTCCCATATTCCCTTCCTTTCCACTCGGCTCCACCCTTTGCAATGTCTCGTAGTACCCCTTGAACACCTTTGTTTATCCTCCCCGGCTCTGCCACTACCTCCCCCTTCTCTGTTTGCACATCAAGATTTCCCTGGACCTGTCTCCTCAGCTGGTGGGCCATCATAAGGCTTCGGGGGTTTGGGTCTTTCTCGGAGGACAAATTAAATCTAGACAAGAGTGAATATTTTGTGGTGTCTCGACCGGGGTTGGGGGCAGGGGTGGGGGGGCTGCCAGTCCGTAGGGCAGGGACTCACTTCAGGTACCTGGGGGTGCAGGTTGCTTGGGATTGGGGGGGCGGGGGGGCTCCGTAGGTACAACATTTCTAGTTTGGTGGGGAGAGTGAAAGCCGATCTGGCAAGGTGGGATGGTCTCCCTCTGTCACTGGTGGGTCGGGTACAGGAGGTTAAAATGAACATGTTGCCTCGATTTCGGTTTATTTTTCAATGCCTGCCGATTTTCCTGCCAAAAGTATTTTTTAGAGAGATTGAAGGGATGATTACCTCATTCATATGGGAAGGGATAGTGGCCAGAGTGAGAAAGGTGCTACTACAGAGAGGATGGCAGGCAGGGGGCTTGGGTCTTCCGAACCTGATGTATTATTACTGAGCAGCAAATGTGGAGAAGGTACGGAGCTGGGTCAGAGGGGTTGACTCCCAATGGGTCAGAACGGAGGAGAATTTGTATAGGGGGTCGGGATTGAAGGCGCAAGCGACAGCGCCGCTCCCAACGGTCCAGGGGAGATACTCAGTGAGTCCGGTAGTAATAGCCTCGTTGAGAATATGGAGGCAGTTTCGCCAGCACGTCGGGCTGGAGGCAGGGTCAAGGGAAATGCCAATTTGGGGGAAACCATAGATTTGAGCAGGGAAGTGGGATGGAAATTTTCGGAGATGGGCGGAGAAAGGAATTAAGACACTAAAAAATTTGTTTCTTGGGGGTAGGTTTGCAGGATTGAAGTGGCTGGGAGCGAAGTATGGGCTAGAGCAGAGGGAAATATTTAGATACATGCAGGTTTGAGTCTTTGCCAGAAAGGAGATACAGAGCTTCCCAGTGGAGCAGGCTTCCACATTGCTGGAGGAAGTGCTGACGACAGGGGCACTGGAGAAGGCGGTAGTGTCAGCGGTTTACAGGGCTATTATGGAAGAGGAGAAGGCGTTGCTGGAAGGGATCAAGGCAAAGCGGGAGGAAGAGTTGAGAGAGGGTATAGAGGAGGGGTTCTGGTGTGAAGTGCTCCAGAGGGTGAACGCCTCCACCTCTTGTGAGAGGTTGGGGCTGATACAGCTGAAGGTGGTATATAGAGCGCACCTTACAGGGGCGAGGATGAGCCGGCTCTTTGAAGGGGTAGAAGATGTGTGTGAATGTTGCAGGGGGCGGTGGCCGCAAACCACGTTCATATGTTTTGGTCCTGTCCAAAGTTGGAGGATTACTGGAAGGAGGTTTTTTTTGGGTAATCTCTGATGCACGTGAAACTGGACCCGGGCCCTCGGGAGGCCATATTCGGGGTGTTGGACCAGCCGGGGTTGGAAACGGGCAGGGAAGCAGATATTGTAGCCTTTGCCTCATTGAACGCCCGAAGGCGGATCCTGTTAGGGTGGAAATCAACCTCTCCAACCTGGAAAGGCATCAGGTTGGTTGCTGGGAATGGAGTTGCCAATCTTTCATAGTGGGGACCCCATTCCGTTGGGGAGCGGGTACAATCTGAACGTGGAATCCCACCGACAGAAAAGCTGTTTGGAGACTCGCGTTGGATTTAGCAGGCAAACACTGCTAACATAGTTTTCCGATGTTTCCTGACTGCTGTTTTAATAGAAGTGAACTATTTACTTGGATTCCTGTCTTAATTTAGTCGGCAGAGGTCTGTAGAAGCTACCAGTAACAGAACTCAATCCATGTATGTACTGTCACCTTTATAGAAAAATTGACATTATAAATTTATTTTTAAATGTGCATATAGTATATGGTGTGAACCATCACACATCTGGCTTTTTTAAGCTTCATTCTCAGGGTGAGCGCATCACTGGCAGGGCCAGCATTTATTATCCATCCTTAGTTGGCTTTGAAAAGGTTGTGGTGGGCCAAAGGTAGCTTTGTCTTTGGTGAAGATGATTTATTGTGTCTGAGACCATAAATGTAAAATAGATGGTCTACATTTTGGCTGCTCTGATTTTCTATGCCAAATACAGACACCAGAAACCATTTATTTGCATTGAGTTTTAACCCAAAAAAAATCTGGTCAGAATTTAAAATTTATCCTCAGTTTCAAAATGACGCTATGCCATTATGATACATTTGTCATAACATACACATCAGTATATGATGGTGCAGAGACACACACTGACTGACACACTGCAAGACCAATCATCACACACAGCAGCCAATCACCAGTTAGGGCACGGTCACTAAAGCCAGAGGGCACTAGTTTTCCCGCTCATTCGGGATGCAGCTTCTGAGACAGACAGAGCCCGCAGTCAGTAGCACAAACATCCACCATGTGCTCGCGTATAGGCTGGTCAGGTTAGGCATAGGTCTTCAGTCAATCTAACAGAGTGTCGACTCACAGTGCAAGTATGTTCAACAGCTCTCAGTTAAATAAAATAGAGTTGTACTATTACAAGTGTTGGTAGCCTGTCTCTGTTACTGCTGAGGTAAATGCAGTCTCCACAGATCCAGAGTACCCAACACATCAACATTAAGGAAGGAGTTGCAGGAAGACAGTGAATAGAATCGTCTCCTATATCGGCAAAGTCTGAAGTTGGGCGGGAAAAGCGGCATCAATCCCGCCAATGGCAATGGTGGCTTTTTCCTCTGTATTGTGTCGCACTTGGGGGGGAAAGAAAATTGGCAAGCATGGGTTCCACACTGTATCACTGGCAGGGGGCCTCTGATTTGCCTGCCTCGCTATCACTTCAGCATTTCAATAATAGAAGTGCCATATTGGTTCCCTGCACGCAGGGAAACTTTGCAGATCGCTGGGATGTCATGTTTGCCAGACCCAGGAAACACACTGCACCAGAGTTCAGCCCCTGTCCCTCACTACTCACCCCTTGCACCCCCCCCCCCCTACTCAGCATAATTACCCAAAATCACCCTGTTCCCCAACCCGGCAGAATCACACCTGCCTTCCCAAAAGGGGAGTCACCTCACCAGCTGTTCTCACCTCAGAGTTCTGCCCACCAGGTGCATGCCTTTTGGCCGAGATTCTCGGGCCGCACCGGCCCGGCGACCGGAATTTCCCACCCGATATCAATGTACCTTTGCCTGCCTGCGTCCCACCTGTGGCGATCCGGGTTTGGGGGGGGGGGGGGGGGGGGGGAGGAGAGAGAATGATTGCATCCTGCATTTATCGATATGTGAAATGTGAGTAACGCCTTCTTTTGATATTTTCCGCTCTCACCACTGAACCCACCCCATGCAAACAGGAACGGAAAATCCCAGCGGCAGGTTTGAATACAATGGGTTCTCCTTTGCATCATTTCTTGAGCTGTCCGGTTAGGTCTAATTTCTAATTTTACAGAACTTCAAATCAATGCTCAGAAAATAACAATTCGTTACAGTAATAACCTCAAATCTTGTGTCTGTGACTCACTAGTACTTTACAATTGGAAGCCTGAGAAACAATCATTAAAAACTACAAATTTATTTCAGCAGCACCAAGACCTATATTCCAGCATCGGTAAAAGCCCTCTTTATGCAAAAAACACTTATAAAGCATCTTGCATATTTACCAAGATTGCATTGCATAGAAGTGAGAAAATGGTGGATTTCAAACTAATTTAGATCAATTTAAAAACTGCACAATAGTGAACAAAGGTTTGTAGAATAATTTTGTTGAAAGCATTATCCTTTTAACTTAGACCTGATGAAATATTTCAAAAGGCTGGTTGAGAGAACAGGTAAAGACTGTTTGAAATAAAAACTGAGACACATTAGTGTTTATCAGAGGCAGACTTACACTTTTGGGGCCCCTGCACGCTCAGTCTTTGCGGGGGTCCCTCCCATCAAGCTGTTCCCTGGTGACATGTATCCTCACTCAAATGACATCAATGCCCTCCTGACCCGCCCGCACACAGCTCACACAATGCAAGGCACAGAAACCCAAAAATCACTGCTTGACATATTGGTTGCTGTCATGCTCTTTAACTTATGACAACAACAAGTCTATACTGTAATTGATAGATTGAAATCCAAGCCTACCTAGCAGTTGGCAGCATGATGGTAGTCAATATGGTGCTTGATGTGTCTCAAGGCGAAAAAACAGGAACTGGCTGATGAGCAATGGGATAGAAAAAATAGCCAATGATAGGACTGCAGCACAGCAGGACAGAATGAGCTGGACAGAATGAAAGAGTCAGTGCAGGAGCAAATGAAGTGGAATGTCCAGTCCAAGTGACTTTGCTTGCAACTATCTGGCAGGATTCCATTCTTTAATTGTCCAGAAGAGACTTTCTGAAGGTCAGTAAAGAGGGATGGGGAGGAGTTTCTTGCTTCCTGTGCTGTTTGCAACCCATGGCAACTTAGATGGCTTTTCTTCTGCACTTTCTCTTCACAAAATCATCAATCACATCATTGTACGTAAAATCTTGTGGGGATGCATTTTCAAGTATCAGGATTGCTGAACTTGTCAAATGTTCCTGACTCATTGTACTTCAAAAACAATTAACTCTTTTCAATACAGAGAAAGAATGTTCAGCGGAAGCATTTGTGACAGGTATTGTTATAAATATTTTCAGAATGCTTTCCACATTTGGAAAGGTTACCTGCAATCATCACGTACAATTCTGTACAAATCAGCTGGCGATCTTGAAGCACAGGGCTCACCATTATTGATTACATTAAGGGATTGCTTAACTTCTTCAAAAAGATTTGTGTCTATGTCCTCCTGATAGAATTCAATTAGTCTCTTACAGCTGCAGTTCTTAGCGTTTTCATCCATAGCTGCAGCTCTTAGCATTCTCATCCACAGCAGCAGCTCTTAGCATTCTCATCCAAACTTTTGTCAAAATGCACGTAAAATAATTCAACAGTTTTCTTCAGAGATTTAGTTCTACTCTGCAATTGCACCATTATTGTGTCAACAGTAATCTTTTCTTTTCCTTCTAAAAAGTGATTTCATCGCCTCACATAAAAGAACTTCCTGTGTCTTGTATGCTTCTCATCGTCAGAGGGACCTGTATTCCTTGTTAATGCTGGTGCTGTGGTGAATGTGATTCACACTATATATAGTTGCCAATATCACTCCATGCATATATGTTCGTTATCTACCCATTGTAAGTGCAGTTGCACTATCCGACCACCAAAGGGAGTCGCTCTGGGAGTACGCGAGAGTTTGTACTGGGCTCCTCCCTTGGCTCCGCCCAGGACTCCTCCCCCTGGGACCGATGTATAAAGATCAGTGCCTTAGAGCCAGCCTGCCATTTCACCTGAAGTTCAACGACGAATAGGCTGGCTCTATTGTAAGTGTATTAAAGCCTCTGTTCAGATCCAACTACACGTGTTCGCTGAATTGATGGTTCCATCAGGTGCCTCTGCTTCCACTGAGGTATAGTCATTTCAAACTTTCATGACAAAACTTTAAACTGAGGCTAACAAGTGTGAAGCATTCAATAAAACACATCAATATTTTGCATCAATTTGCTAATAGCATTAACTCTTTAAAGTAAACGGTTCCACAAAATTGTGAAGACTGCAATTTTGTACTTTTCAAACATCTCTGCTAAGGATTTTGTTTCAGCTTTCACACATGTTTTCTCTGGTTTTGATGTGGCTATGTCTGATGAGCATTTCTTTACATCGACAAAGTTCAGCTTCAAAGACAGAACAGCATCTGCATGAGCGGACAACCTGGTGTAACAAATTCTTTTGGCATTCAAATGTTTTTCATGTGCTTGCTCCTAGCTTGATTGCAGCATATTTCAGCAATGCATTGTAAAAAGGCATAGAGGTTTTGAACAAAATCAAAAAAATGTATGACTGCCTCACACGATTCAGCTGCTGCATTGCAGATTAAGTTCAAGGAATAACTGGAACATGGTATGAATAATGCACAGGGGCTTGCATTGTTCAGTCCTGCTATTCAACCTGAATATTTTCCTGCCGTATTTGAAGCATTATCGAAGTTCTGCCCCAAAATTTTTGATGCCCAAACCTATATTTGAAAGGATTTCCAAAACCATTGTCTCGTGGCACTCGGTGTGGGATCTTCAAAATTAATGTTAATTTGGTCCACATGACTCACATCTCGTGTTGAATCAGCTATTATGGAATAGTATTTGGCATCTTTTACTTCATTAGTCAATTGGTTTTTGAGCGTTCTACCATTACAGCGATCAAGACATTGTAGGTTCTGTGTTAAAATATTGGTCTTTCCTGAGCCACAATATTGATGACTTTTCAAATGCTCTGAGAATCTCGTCAAATGCACTGAGATATTTCAGGCAGGCTGAAAAATTAACTCTTCGACTTGACACGGGTGACTCATCATGTCCTCTTCGAGGTAGCCCTAAGGAAGACAGCAGTTTGACTGTGGCATCATCTTATCTCAGCACTTTGCTCCAGTAAGAACATTCCTTTCAAACAGAGCCGATAATGCAGAATCAATTGTTCCAGATAATTTACATTGTTGAATGAATGTGCTCATAGCCTTAATATGAATTTTGAAAGTTTCATGATCAGCCACATCTTTTCCAACATTTCACCAGTTAGAGTACCTGTCGACAAATGATTGTTTCCCTTTACTAGAGTCAGGGAACAATTTGCAAACTTAGCAGTAGACTGCCTTTCGGGGTTTCCGGAAAATAAAATCAACCAATTTCTCCTTTCTGTCATGCCCCTTCTCTTCACCCTCAGAAAACGGGATTCATGAAAACTTCTAAACTGCTTTTGGCCTCGAACCTCAAACTGTTTTCTCAAATTTTCCATATTCCCTAATGTTCTCCAGTCTATTTATCGCAAAATATTCAATCATAGCCAGTGGAACGGATTTTGGCCATAAGGCAATAGCTTCACGGTTGGCTTTCTCCCTCAGCTGCAGAAGAAAAAGCTTGAGCAGTATCCTTAGTTCCATTTCAGGGTCCACATCTTGTTCACATTGCAGGTCGAAGTCATCAGACAAGTCACCAAAGCCTTTTGTGGATGTTGTTGTGGGGGATGCACGTGCAGCGTGGGCACTGCTCAATACTTCAATCCTTTTAAAGTAAAGTGCCGACCTGTCTTTTTGGCTCGCTCCAGCCTCTCGGCTCACCTTCAACTTTCTATGTTTTCTTCATAGTCTATCTTAATTTTGACTGATCGTCTGGATTTCAAGGATTCACAAATGTCTTCAGAATCGTCTATCAAGTGAAGCAAAAGTAGCCGATTGTCTTCAGAAATTGTGAAAAGAGTCGGTGTGAGGATGAGCCGGAGTTCACTGCCAAAATCCTACTACAGTAACCGCTGCTGGCAATAACGTTTGGGAAAGCAATGATACCGATGGTATCATGAAAGACACTGCTATCGATCAGAGGCGGAAATAACCCCAAAAAGGAAGTACATGCAATACGCAAGAAGAAGAAGATATTGTTTGCTGGGCTGCCATATGCTTTTGATGTCAGAGTCCCAACTGCCAAACCTTCTTTGCCCACCTCAAGGAAGGCTTCCGAGCAATAGAAGGACAAAGGAAGCACTTCAAAGACACCCTGAAGGCTTACCTCAGGAAATGCAACATCAGCATCAATGCCTGGGAGACCCTTACTCAGAAGAGATCTACTTGGAGAAACCTCCCGATATAGGGACACATTTCTTCGAGGGCACCCAATGGCAAGAGGAGACCCGGTTTTACAGTGAAATTCAGCGGCCTTGTTGCGCCCGGTTCTGTGTCGGGACGAGGCCGTTGAACCTTGCGAGGTCTGGATCGAGATTCACGACGTTCGAAACGTCGAACAAGATTCAATGGAATCTCACGGTGCATTGCATTCTGGATCTCTCTCGCTGGGCGAGATCCAGGCACGCATATTTAAATGAGCACTTGCAAAATTCACAGAGGACCTGGGATTCACCAGCCTCACCAGTGAGGCCACAACTGGGCTCCATTTGGTATTGGTTCACAAAGTCGTGAACCGGTCGTGATGGTACCTTGGGGATGTCTCGCTGGGAAGTTGAGCACCCGGCTGGTCGATGCCCTGCCCCCCGCCCCTCCCCCCGCCCCGGAAGATGGGCAACTTGACACTGTGAGCCTGGCACCTTGGCACTGTCAGCACCACCCTGGCACATAATAGGCTGCTCAGGTGCCAAGTTGCCTGTGCCAGGGGTCAGGCACAGCTATGGGGGGGGGGGGGGGGGGGTGAGGGGTGGGGGGCCTTATCCATAAGAGATAGGGGGTGAAGTGGAGGGGTCCCAAGGCTGTGGTGGGGGTGTCAAAAGATTGGGCTTTTTAAAAAAACTGTGTCCTGATCTGCGAATACTCTTTCTACACTGGCAAGCTGAGCTCGCCATTACTGGAAATGACTTAAAGAGTGCCGTCGACATGGAGTTTCTCGGCGAGGCCAAATCGGCAAAATGCCATTGAATAGTGGGGTCTCTCTCGGCGCTGCATGACTTTAACTGCTGAATCGTGCCGTAAGGACCGATCCTAATCAAGGAAACACCTGCCATGTGTACAGTCGCAGATGCAGCTCTAGGATTGAGCTCATCAATTATGCAGAACCCGTGACCAGTTTCTTGGGTGGACTATCATAGTCATTAGCGAGTGATCACCGACGACGACGACTAATGGAAAGATCTGAGCAGCTGTTTCTTGACTATAGAATCTGCCTGTACCTCCATCCATTAAAAATCTATTCATTCAAGTCATTATCACTTTGTTCTTCTTGGGTCTGTGCCATTGTTGTCCAGTTAGGTCATTGCACAGTAGCACAGTGGTTAGATTTACAGCGCCAGGGTCCCAGGTTCAATTCCCGACTTGGGTCGCTGTCTGTGTGGAGTCTGCACATTCTCCCCGTGTCTGTGTGGGTTTCCTCCGGGTGTTCCAGTTTCCTCCCACAAATCCCCAAAGATGTGCTTGTTCGGTAATTTGGACATTCTGAATTCTCCCTCTGTGTACCCGAATAGGTGCCGAAGTGTGGCAACCAGGGGATTTTCACAGTAACTTCATTGCAGTGTTAATGTAAGCCTACTTGTGACACTAATAAAGATTATTATATTATCTAGATATATATTCATCAAACTGTTCTTAACTGCTGCATAGCAACACTATAAATCGGCTTAATGAGAACCATGTTTTTTGAAAAAGAGCACTAAAATTAGCAGTGTGGTATGCAATAGAGAAACTATAGACTAAAAAAAGTGATGTATAATTGCAGTTTAAATGCTTGTAATGTGATATTTTGAATTGCAGCATTGACTTCTATTATGGATGCTGCCATTCAGCCCTGCTGGTAGTATAGGTCAAATAATTAATGTACACTTATTCCAATTGTTTAAACAAAAAATCAGCAAGTTTCAAATATCCTCACCTGAAAACAGGTGACTGGCAGAGAAAAATCAAGCAAACGTGTCAAATGTCACTATGACATTATTGTATTAAGGACTAAATTGGACAGTTCTTGACTGCACATGCACAGTTGAATGCAGATATCAGGAAGCTTCTGCCCAAATTGCCCTGATTCTCCAGACACTTCAAACTAAAAATATTTTGCCAAGAGACTCAGCATTCACAAGTATGCAATGGTGTAATTACTTTTGTACTTACCAACTAGATACCTTTTAAAAAACATTTGTGCTTGCCATTCATGTCAGTGCTTTTTTTAAACAAGTCTTAATCTCTGACAAGCATTCGCTCGGACACTGAAAAAGAATGGAGCCTTATTCCTTCAGATTGTAATGATTATGTTTTAAAATTGTAAAAATATTTATGTTTTTTTTGTCTCATTTATCTGTCACTCAATCTGATCTATCCTTCTCTCTCGCTTTCACTTCCTATACATGATTTTTCACATTCTAAATTGCACTTCCTGGGTCAAACATCTCGTGCCTCAGGTGAAGGTCCTTCAATCTGGTTGGTTGAAGAAATACATTATTCTTCCCGTTCACACAAGTCCCAGATCCCTTATACAGCTTACCTCATTTCCATTTCTAATTGCTGTAAATCGCATTGTAAAAGTCCTCAGGAAATCTCTAGGTAACAGCAAACAATGTTCATTTGTTCATTGCAAAAAGGCCACCAGATTGCTTCAATTTTGATTCAAGACAATAAAATATCTGATGTAAAGTAGACAGTGGATCACTTTTAACTTTCACGAGCTTTTGGCTCAAAATTAAACTCTACCTCCAGAAATCTGCACATCACGCTGTGTTCACTTAAGTTGGTACTAAACTTTCAGCTATCAGCATCTCTGAATCAGGTAGAAGTAACAAACATGCTTCTTGCTGTTGAATGCCGTCCAGTAGCCCCCTGCTGATAAGTGTACGTTTTTGGATGCAAGATGATACATAAATCAAAACCTGCTGTGGTGCTGCCCAAGCTTGAAAAGGCCCGTCAGCTTCCAGACACACTGGGAATGACGACTTGCAGTGAGATATCAAATGGAATTAAAGTCAAGGACAACTACCACCTTCAAGAGAACACGGGCAGAATAGAGAGAAAAATCAGAGGAAAAGGTGAACTGAAACACAAAGAAATGGATCCATCCTAAGAATGAGTTCCGCACGTTGTGCTATAGATTCTTTGATAAATTATACCAAGAATCATATTAAGTAAAAACCAAACAACTGTTAATTTCTCCTAATACTTTGTGACTGCTAGCATGCTTACGAATTGAAAGTAGCCAAGTAATCTTAAAATAGAGTTACCAATCTCTCACCTTTTGTCGCGTTTTCATTTAAAAAAACAATTTCAATCATGCTTAAAATGATGGTCTGTCATTATTGACAAGTTTGGGACTGCCTAAATCCAAAAATATCACCAAGCTGGTAACTGAAGTAATGTTTCGATACCCTTCTGGTGATTTGGTTAATATTCATGCCAAATCTAGGGGGTGATTCTCCAAGCCGCGCGCCGGGCCGGAGAATCGCTGCAACCACGCCACGACGTCAGTGCATGATTCTCCGAGGTGCGCAGAATCGGCACCATTTGCGGCGGCGCCTTTGGCGCGGTGCCGGCCGTGCATCGCTGGAATCGGGGGGCCGCAGATTCTCCGGCTCGGATGGGTCGAGCGGCTGCATCGATACGACAAAGTCCTGCCGGCACCATTCACCCCTGGTCAGGGCCGGCAGGAACTCTGCGGGAACGCTCGGGGAGGGGGGGGGGGGGGGGGAGGCCTGTGGGGAGTTGGGGGGGGCTCCTTCACCGGGGGGGGGGGGGCTCCGATGGGGTCTGGCATGCGATCGGAGCCCACCAATCAGTGGGCCGGCCTCTCCCCTTCGGGCCTACTTCCTGGCCCGGCCGGCCGCTGAACACCGACCCCATGTTGGGTCGGGGCCGGCGCAGAAGAAGTCCCCCGCGCATGTGCAGGTTGGCACGGCCCAACTGTGCATGTGTGGGTTGGTGCAGCACCCATTTGGTGCCGCGCAAATAGGTTGTACCCGGGCCCTGTTCGCGCCGTCGTGAAATGCGACGGCGTTCACGACAGCGCGAACACTTGGCCTCCATATCAGAGAATCACCCCCCTAAGCTTTATAATTGAATATGGATGTTATTTTGTAAACAATTAAATAACTTTTTAATAAAGTGCACAATACTCCCCACTCATTAATTTGCACTGTCCTAAATAAGTGTATATCAATTAAAATGTTCTAATTTTATTATTTTCCACCAATATGTTCCCCTTAAGGTTTTGGCAAAGCTATATCATTAAATATAATCTGAGGAAACTCATCACAGAGAAATTTTAACTCATTTTTTTTTACCAGCTCAAAAATGATACCCTTTTCAAAAAAAAAAGACATCTTGCTTTATACATGGTGTAATGTCCTTTTGCTTCAGTGGTCTCGTACAATGAGTACTGGTACATTAGAACTGACAATCTGTATCCTCACATGCTGTTAGCAAAAGCCTAGTAATTCAATTCAAAGTTTATTCATCAACTGATGTTCTGGACCATTTCAATTTAATCAGACTTAGACTCCTTGGTTGTCACAGATATGTGGAAAGAATTCAAGTGAACAAATCTTGATTGATTGCCATGGAATTTGTGAAAGAAGTTTCAAAATTGTGATTTTGTAAGAACATTCCATAAAGGTGCAGTCTTGCAAGCTGAATTTCTCAATGCACAACACAATAGTTTAGTACAGTGTTTTTCAAACATTTTTGCCCGGGACCCAATTTTTACCAACCGGCCACCCTTCAGGACCCAAGCTGGCCAACCTTTGTGACCCATCATTTTCACTTGCCTTCAATGTGACAAGTGAGCCTGCTTGGACCTCACGATCTCACTTGCTTTGTTATTCAGAGTTACATTTCTGATAATGACTTCAGCTGATGATTTAAAATCTCACTACATCTGTTGTCAAAAATCAAGAGGTTTGTCCTCGAGCTCGCCATGTTTAGTCTTCAAATGTCTTGGAAGTTGAGGGTTTTAAACTTTTATTTGCCAGTGCTTCCCGGCATATGTCACTCAGTTGAATCCTGATTTACAGTGGCACAATTTATAAACCCACACCTCAAATAATCTATTCTGCTTTGTTCCTGTTTTCAGTTTCTTTTCCATGGCTGTACACCATAGGCCCTGGAGTTCACATCAGCGCTGCTGGCAGCTGCAACATGGAGGAGTGTCTCTTGCGCCCAGAATACGTGACGTCAGCGTAAGGGGCGCGTCACCTGCTCTCTGCCTCTACTTCCAGTGGGAGGACTATGTCGGTTGCTGAAAAAAACTGGCCCTGGACAACGCGCTGACGTCAGAAGGAGGCGGTCCACCCCGCAGGGCTCCGGCACGCATATGTGGGATGACTGACAATCTCAAAACATCATCACGGCTGGCATTTTTAAAAGCCGTTCGTGGCTGTTTGGCGTTCGCCTCTATCGGGAACGCCATGACCGATCGCACTGCACCTTCACCGAAACCTGCCTGCGACCCACCCACGAGTCATGAACCTGAGTTTGAAAATGACTAGTTTAGAATATTTGGCAGCGATCTGTACTTCTGATGGTAGTATTAAAAATATACCCTTTTTAAGTGATGAGCAAGTTCCCTTTGAATCTTTTGTCTTTTGCTTTGAAATATTTTCAGAGCAAGTTCCCTTTAAATCTTTTGTCTTTTGCTTTGAAATATTTTCTTCCAAGTTTTTTTCTAAATAGGTCATGCAAAAATTTACCGTCTTTATCCAACAAATTGAAACTGCAAGGTTGTGACCTTATTTCATTAAAAATTATGTGTCTGAGATCGTTTCTGGATTGAATACGAAGTTATCATTTTGTTTTTCATGATGCATGCAACATATTGAAAGAACAAGCACCATCCAAGAATATTTTGATTTCAATAAGTAAATCACTGCAATTAGCCATAACTATGATATTTTCAGGGTTAATGTACAGGACAGGCAAGCACAGTATGAATAGAGTATAAATACAGAAAACGCTGATAAAACTCAACAGGTTAGGCAGCATCTGTGGTTTGACAAATAGGCTAGATTTTACCAGTCCACTGGAAATGGGCTAAAGGATGGGAGGGAGGGCTGGTAAAATGGCAGTGGGTGACCAATTAATTCAGTTAATTGGCTAATTAGTGTCTACTTTTCTCCTGCATTTGTATTTTAACAGGTATATCCAGTGGCTACCTGGGGAGAGGGAGGCCTTCCTTTAAGGCTGCTCTAGGGCCCGTGGAGGGACTCCCTGCTGGCAATAAATGCTCCCATGGTTCTGACACCACTGCTGAATGGATAACTCCACCGATTTCCAGGGCTTGCCTGCCTGACCCCAGCACATAAAAAAAAAATGCCATTCAAGGCACCCTCTTCTCCCTGTTGTCTCACCAGCAGTAGCAACCTCTATGAAGGGATTATATTATGGAGAAGTTGAGTACATTGAACCTGTACTCATTGGAGTTTAGAAGAATGAGAGATGAACATAGAACAGTACAGCACAGAACAGGCCCTTCGGCCCTCAATGTTGTGCCGAGCCATGATCACCCTACTCAAACCCACGTATCCACCCTATACCCGTAACCCAACAACCCCCTCCCTTAACCTTACTTTTATTATGACACTACGGGCAATTTAGCATGGCCAATCCACCTAACCCGCACATCTTTGGACTGTGGGAGGAAACCGGAGCACCCGGAGGAAACCCACGCACACAGGGGGAGGACGTGCAGACTCCACACAGACAGTGACCCAGCCGGGAATCGAACCTGGGACCCTGGAGCTGTGAAGCATTTATGCTAACCACCATGCTACCCTATTGTGACACATCAGATCTCAGGGGCCATGACACAGAGTAGATGCGGATAAGTTCTTTCCCCTTGTGGGAGAGTCTAGGAGCAGAGGACATGATCTTGGGATAAGGGGTCGCTAATTTAAAACAGAGATTCAGAGGAATTTCTTCTCTCAGTGTGCAGTGAATCTGGAATTCTTGACCTCAGAGGGCTGTAGAGGCTGGGTTGTTCAATATGTTCAAAGCCGAGATGGACACATTTTTAATCAGTAAAGGAATCAAGGGTAATGGAGGTAAGGCGGGAACGTGGAGTTGAGATCAGTCATGATCTGATTGAATGGCAGAGCAGACTCGATGGACTGAATGGCCTACTTCTGCTCCTGTGTCTTATGGTCTTATGGCTGCGTTTGCCGCTACTGCAACTACAGGAGGCACATTCACCAGACATGCAGTTGCAGTGCCTGCGACGTAACCAGCCACAGGTGCATCAAAGGATAGGACCATCCATAATATTGAGCAATGTAAAGATATTTAAACATCTGCGACATCAATAAAACAATTTTCTTTTCACCATGGTTAAGGACTATAATTTTCACAGAATATTGAACCCGAAAATATTGGTTAAAAATACTGGGATTGTGATTTGCTCGCTGCCTCACTGGCTGCTGCCAACCCCTCTCTGCCTCCCCCAAACTCACAGCTCTGCACCTTCCCTGTCTTTAGGAAGCGAGCAGGATAGTGAGCGAAGAAACAAAGTGTTGGGAGTGGTGGTGGAGTGGGTGGAAATGGCCAGTGGGGGAGGGAGCAAAGCTGCGAGTGGGCAGTCAGTGAAGTGAGTGGGGGGGACTGGCAAACGTTTAATGGGCACACAACAATGACATCAATGGTGCCGTGCATGTGCCTACAACAAAGTGGGTATCAACGTCCTGTTCAAGACACACAATGGTGATTTCAGCAGCACCAACTTCCTGTTTCAGTGTGGTGGCAGGAGATACCGTGACTAAAAAATGCACTGTATTGTCTCAAAATGGACGAGATACTCTGCTGATGAGGTGGCTGCAGGGTGAGTGGCAAGGAAGGAGGATGAAGAACTAGGCTAGGCGCCATGTAATAAATTATAGTGCCAGCTATCATATCAACCAAAAATGACTTGAAAATTAGAGACCCCCGACTTCTTTCCAAAAGTGACTTCTTTTTCCAAAAAATTAATTTTCATCGAGATAAAGTCAAGCAAAATGTCATCTCTTCTTGAATGGTAAATGCATTGAATAAAAAAAGGACATTATGAACAAAACGGTAACTTGGGAATCCTTCGCCTCGTCTATTATAGACTTCTTTCCAGAAGCACTCCTTTATGGAGTTGAAAATAGGGCACAATGACTACAAACAAATCCCATTCAATCAAATTCCTAACACAAATGCTGAGTAGTCGACCATAGCATATTTAACCATCCATCTCACTGCCATAATTCTATATACTCAAATTCCTTGTATCAGATGTTGTATATTAATGTTTGTCCCTAGTTGGAACAAGGTCACTTTAAAAGTCCAATACTCTGACTTATTGATGACATTATAAGCGATTTGAACAGGCAAACAGACAGTCTATCCTGAGTAAACACGCTCTTGTTTGTTTGTGCCTTCGTGGTCTGCAAGCATATCCTTTACGAATACCACAAAGAAAACTGGCAATTAGGAGCTCAGAAACGTGCTGGCAGACTCTTGCAGAAGTAAAAAAAATATGGAAAATTCATTCATCCATGCGTAGACATCCGAAAAGAATTAAGCGAAAAACCTTTTACACCAAAGCTGGCAATGGAGAGGTGCCAGATACTGGCAGCAGCCATCAGAGAAACCAAAATTTAAACATAGATTTCAAAGGAAACAGTATCGAAAGGGCAGCACGGTAGCATTGTGGATAGCACAAATGCTTCACAGCTCCAGGGTCCCAGGTTCGATTCTGGCTTGGGTCACTGTCTGTGCGGAGTCTGCACATCCTCCCCGTGTGTGCGTGGGTTTCCTCCGGGTGCTCCGGTTTCCTCCCACAGTCCAAAGATGTGCGGGTTAGGTGGATTGGCCATGATAAATTGCCCTTAGCATCCAAAATTGCCCTTAGTGTTGGGTGGGGTTACTGGGTTATGGGGATAGGGTGCAGGTGTTGACCTTGGGTAGGGTTCTCTTTCCAAGAGCCGGTGCAGACTCAATGGGCCGAATGGCCTCCTGCACTGTAAATTCTATGATAAATCTATAATAAATGTATGATAATATTTAAAACTTGGGGAAGAGGCTCCAGTGAGGGGCTGTACCAATATAAATATGCAGCTAAACAGATGAACCACAGGCCTGTCCCTGCACCTCATTAAAGGGATCTTGCCAGCCTTAATGGGGATGACCTGGCTGATGAGAATCAAGCCAAACTGGGCCGAGCTGAATCTCATGTCGGAATCGAAAGCAGGTCGACCAAAATGTTTAAAGAAACATGTTGTTGTCTTTCAAGAGAGAGCTGGAAAGCATGAAAGAGATCTGAGTCAAGCTAAAGATCAAGGACGAAAGCCAAGCAAGATGTTTAAAGGTTAAATCAGAGTCATACACCATCAGGCCTCAGGCCAAGACAGAATTAGAGAGGCTGGTCAAGGGTGTGTGGGGGGTGGGGGGGGGGGGGGGGGGGGGGGGGTTGTGCCTTGAAACCAAAGTGAATGGTCCATGCCAATAGTACCCATGAGGAAGAAAGATGGTTCGGTCTGCATATGTGGTGATTTTAAAGTCACTGTCAATCCAGCAGTGTGCGCAGAGCAATACCCTCGGCCTTTAATTGTTGATCTATTTGCTGGGTTGGCTGGCGACCAGAATTTCAGTGAAGCTTATCTCCAGATAAATATAAATCCAGATTCACAATAATATTTCACAAAATAAATATTCAGATTTCGAAGACTTCCACTTGGTATCATGTCTACATTGATTCAATGTGCCATGGATCAAATTCTAAGCAGATTACAAGGAGCCCAGTGCTACTTAAACAATATCTTAGTTACTGGAAAGAATGAAAAAGTGCATCTTCAAAATTAAGACACTTACACTCCAGAGACTAGAAGCTTACGGAAGAGTACAGAAGATAAATGTGAATTCTTCAAATCTTCTATTGAATACCTGGGGCACGACACAGATGCAAAGGGACTGCACAAATCACCGTCAAAAGTAAAAGCCAAAACTGAGGCACCTGCACCTTAAAACGTCAATCAACTTGGTCATTTTTGAGCTTATTAAACTATTATGGAAGGTTTATTCCTAATCTAACAACTATTCTGAAGCCTTTACACAATTTACTATGTCAAAATTTGAAATGGAAATGGGTAGATCAGTATGAGAAGGCTTCATACAAGCTAAAGAGGCACCACTAAAGTCAGAAGTCCTGACAACTTTGTTCTGAAGTTACCCTTGCAACTGGCTTGCAATGCATCACCTTATGGGATGAGACTAGTGGTTCCTTACGTAATGATCAATGGTGAAGAGAAGCCAATAGCGTTTACATCAAGATCCTTGAACAAAGCAGAAATACCTATATCGAAAGGAAATTTACTTTATTAATGGATCACTGACGACTAACAATGATACTTTGGCCATTCACCAGTATTCCATTTCTAGCAGCAAGCCAGATGCAGACATGGACATCGTTGTTGTCAACACATACATATATGTTTAAAAAATCAAAATATCAATCAAATCTCCATGGGAACGCTGATGGACTCTCCAGATAACCTTTACCTAACAAGTTGTCAATGAATAGTTTGAGTGGTAATATTTTCTATTTCGAAGAAGTCGATAACATTCCTGTAATCGCAGGACAAGTTAATTAGTACACCAGAAATAATCCACTACCATCAGGAATTATGATGTGGAAATGCCGGCGTTGGACTGGGGTGAGCACATTAAGAAGTCTTAACTTCTGTACCTCTTTAACCTGGGGTAAGAACACCAGGTTAAAGTCCATCATGTTTGTTTCAAACACTAGCTTTCGGAGCACTGCTCCTTCCTCAGGTGAACGAAGAGGTTTGTTCCAGAAATATATATATAGACAAATTCAAATATGCCAGACAATGCTTAGAATGCGAGCATTTGCAGGTAATTGAATCTTTACAGATCCACTTCTCCAGCTTCCACCCTAAACACGGGCAGCACAGTAGCATTGTGGATAGCACAAACGCTTCACAGCTCCAGGGTCCCAGGTTCGATTCTGGCTTGGGTCACTGTCTGTGCGGAGTCTGCACATCCTCCCCGTGTGTGCGTGGGTTTCCTCCGGGTGCTCCAGTTTCCTCCCACAGTCCAAAGATGTGCAGGTTAGATGGATTGGCCATGATAAATTGCCCTTAGTGTTCAGAATTGCCCTTAGTGTTGGGTGGGGTTACTGGGTTATGGGGGTAGGGTGGAGGTGCTGACCTTGGGTAGGGTTCTCTTTCCAAGAGCCAGTGCAGACTCGATGGGCCGAATGGCCTCCTTCTGCACTGTAAATTCTATTCTATGATAAACACATTAAGGAAGCCATCCCCTATGGACAAGCCCTCTGTATACACAGAATCTGCTCAGACAAGGAGGAGCGTAACAGACATCTAAAGACGCTGAAAGATGCCCTCGTACGAACGGGGTATGGCGCTCGACTCATCGATCGACAGTTCCAACGCGCCACAGCAAAAAAACGCACCGACCTCCTCCGAAGACAAACACAGGACACAACCGACATAGTACCCTTCGTTGTCCAGTACTTTCCCGGAGCGGAGAAACTACAACATCTTCTTTGCAGTCTCCGACACATCATCGATGAAGGTGAATATCTTGCCAAGGTCATCCCCACACCCCCACTACTTGCCTTCAAACAACCGCGCAACCTCAAACAAACCATTGCAGCAAACTACCCAGCCTTCAGAACAGCGACCACGACACCACACAACCCTGCCATGGCAATCTCTGCAAGACGTGCCAGATCATCGACATGGATACCACCATTACATGTGAGAACACCACCCACCAGGTGCGCGGTACATACTCGTGCGGCTCGGCCAACGTTGTCTACCTCATTCGCTGCAGGAAAGGATGTCCCGAAGCGTGGTACATTGGCGAGACCATGCAGACGCTGTGACAATGAATGAATGGACATCGCGCGACAATCACCAGGCAGGAATGTTCCCTTCCAGTCGGGGAACACTTCAGCCATCAAAGGAATTCAGCCTCTGATCTCTGGGTAAGCATTCTCCAAGGCAGCCTTCAGGACGTGCGACAAAGCAGAATCGCCAAGCAGAAACCTATAGCCACGTTCCGCACACATGAGTACGGCCTCAACCGGGACCTGGGATTCATGTTGCATTACATTCATCCCCCACCATCTGGCCTGGGCTTGCGAAATCCTACCAACTGTCCTGGCTTGAGACAATTCACACCTCTTTAACCTGGGGTTACTCCTATCTCTGGATCTGTAAAGATTCAATTACCTGTAAATGCTCGTGTTTGAAACAAACATATTGGACTTTAACATGGTGTTGTAAGACTTCTTACTGTGATCAGGAGTTATGGACATGGTACTTTGAGGCAAGACCATGGGAGCAAACCTGGAGTTGAAGCCATATGTTACTTGAACTATCCATTCAGGCTGGTTGTCTACTTTGGAGAATGGAGGGTCATCATTCCGTCATTGTTAAGGAAATGTGTCCTAAATCAACTTCATGAAGGTCGTTGTGGGATAGTAAGGATGAATGAGATAGCAAAAGCTATTTTTGATGGCCAGGGCTCGATAACAAAATTGAGGAGCAAGCATGCGTTTGGTTTGTGCAATGGTTCAAAACCTGCCGCCACTAACGCCATTGAAATTGTAAAAGGGCCATGTCAAAGTGTTCATGTGGACTACACGGGACCATTCGAATGCCTAATGTTTTGTTATTGTGGTAGACGCGCACTTGAAATGGCCTGAAGTCGCCATTCTGAAGACTACTTCCTTGGAGAGAATAATAGAAAGACTGGCTGTGATGTTTGCAAGATTCGGTTGCCTTGAACAACTTGTCAGCGACAATAGGCCACAGTTCATTTTGCAAGAATTGAAAAATGACCTAAAGGTGAATGTAATCCAACACATCCAATCTGCTCCTCATCATTTTGCCATAAATGGGCTGGCTGAAAGGTTTGTTCAGACAATGAAGCATTCATTGGAGGTAACTAGTGAGTAAGGATCATTGTCTAAATAACAAAGGCAATTCCTGATGACTCACATGGCCAACATGGCAGCACAAATGGCAAGCACTGTGGCTTCACAGCCAGGGTCCCAGGTTCGATTCCCCGCTGGGTCACTGTCTGTGAGAAGTCAGCACGTTCTCCGCATGTCTGCGTGGGTTTCCTCTGGGTGCTCCAGTTTTCTCCCACAGTCCAAAGACATGCAGGTTAGGTGGATTGGCCATGCTAAATTGCCCTTAAGTGTCCAAAAAGGTTAGGAGGGGTTATTGGGTTACGGGGATAGGGTGGAAGTGAGGGCTTACGTGGGTCGGTGCAGACTCGATGGGCCGAATGGCCTCCTTCTGCACTGTATGTTCTATGTCCTACAACACATTCAACAACAAGTTCTCTGGCATTACTCATGGTAAAATGTCAGACAAACAGCATTTAATCTGAAGTCGCCTAAAACAAGCAAAATTGTTGAAAGGAAACAGCAAAGTCAGATTTTGCAACATGAGAACGGGGCCAAACGCTGTATTTTCCAAGTACTGGCAAGGAACTATATCACCAGTGAGAAGTGGATACCTGCCATCATCTTAGCACAGGCAGACCGGTCTCCAACATCGCTCAAAATCAGGATGATGTCATGTGGAAGAGACATGCTAATATACTTTTAACAATTAGAAATAGATTGCCAAAGACAGAGCCAACAGAGTCCACATAAACTATGCCAAATGAAGACCTCGACATTCTTAAGAACCTGACTGTGGAAGACAGGACTCCAGTTGAGGTCATTTCAACACCAAGTCAACCTCCGAACACTACGTCAGCTCTGGTTGAGACAACTACAGACAACATCCAAACTATACCAATAACACCAGAGGTTGCAGTCAATATGAAAAAGCAGATGCCTGAGACTCACCGACAACCCACAGAAACTGATGTCCTCCGAAATGTCTAACGTATTGACTGTTGTGTTTATTAATTGTTTATATTGTAAATTTTGATTGTTAATGCTATTTTATGTTTCATTACAGGAACCCCTTTAGTGCTTGCTTTCATGTTTGTTCCCTCAGTCACTTTAGTCCGATCATGTGGCGTATCGATGATGGTATCGACCATTTGTACGGGCAAATGGGCAGTTGCAGATTATGATTCTAATGCACACCTCACCATACAACTTTAGAATGTTACAAGATTGGCAATGTGCCAAAACATTTACACCACGTGTCAGTACTTGGTATTTCGAAGTCCCACCTCGTTTCCCAAACAGCTACCTAATAGCAGAGAAGCACCAACAGGAATAATAACAAAAGATGCCATCCACAGAAGTTACTTTTTTGTATAAAACATCAAACACAAGTTAAAGCATGACATGGTGTCAACATTTTAATCTTCAAGGACTCGTTTATAGTGTGTTATACTTGCCACAAACAATACTTTCCCTCAAGAGTTTTGGCAATGTTAAACCTATACATTTTGTCACATTCCCCTGTTTATTTCAGAATTTAAAGCAAACGTACAAAAACAAATGATCAACATGTTAGCACCGCAAATTCCAGAAGGACGGTGTCACTGTGTAAACATGGAGAGCAATTATGAGCTAAATATAATTCAAGACTAAATTAACAATAAATACTTCCCTACAGATGTTTGGTAAATTAGGTTGAAATTAATATTTTGCGTTTCGCTATACAGTTCCTGATGTTATGTTTATCAAGCTGGAGAACATTGTGGAAGGGCATCCCTGCAATCCCAGAAATGTGGGGCGCGATTCTCCGCAAATGCGGAGAATCGTAAGGCTGCCGTGAAACTGGCCGTGTTTCACGGCAGCCTCCGCGCCCCCTCCCGGGACCCGATTCTGCTCCCCGGTCGGGGCTAGCAGCGGGGCCCCGTGAACCTCAGCATCACAGGCTTAGCAAACTTCACTAGGCCTGCGCGCCAAGGGTAACGGCGGCTGACGCGCACGATGACGTCAGCCGCGCATGCGCGGATTGGACGGCTCCAACCCGCGCATGCGCGGATGACGTCATCACGCATATGCGTGAAACCCGCGCATCCGCCGGCCATTATGCCCCTCAGCCGCCCCGCGGACTGATCCAGCGGGGCGGCAGAGGAACAAAGAATGCGCGGGGTTCGGACCCACTGCCCGCAATTGGTGCCCACCGATCGCGGGCCCATGCCACCCTTGGCACGGCTGTGGTGCGGCCGTGCCAATCGGTGCCATGGTTCTCGAGAACGGCACTTTGCGGCCGTTTTCACGAACTGTGAGAGCAGGTGTGTTGCAGTTCGTGTAAACGGCCGTAAAGGCCTGGGAAATTGGCCCATCGGATAGGGGAGAATCGCTGCTCGCCGTAAAAAAACGGGGAGCAGCGATTCGTGTCGTGGGGCGGCCTTGTGGGGGGGAGAATAGCGGGAGGTCGGGACAAATGTCAGGAAGGCCCTCCCGCAATTCTCCGACCCGTCGTGGGGGGCGGAGAATCGCGCCCGTGGTCCTTCTGGAGTTTCGGAATAGCAGAGACAAAAGCATCAGTCAATGTAGTGTAGATCTGCCAGATTCCAGGGGCGCGATTCTCCAACCCCCACGCCGGATGGGAGAATCGCGGGAGTGCCGGACGAATCACGCCACGCCGCCCTGGCACCCCCACGCGATTCTCCTACCCACCCCCCAAAATGGTGTGTCGCGTTTTGCGACAGGCCGCTCGGAGAATCGCTGCTCACCGTTTCTAACAGCGACCAGCGATTCTCCGGCGCGGATGGGGCAAGCGGCCTGTCGAACCCGACCGGTTCACGCCGGCGCCAACCACACCTGATTGCTGCCGGCGTGAACATCGCGCGACCGCTGCATGTGGGGCCTGTGGGGGGCAGAGGGAGGATCGAGCACCAAGGGCGTGCTCAGGAGGGGTCTGGCCCGCGATCGGTGCCCACCGATCGTCGGGCCGGCATCTCTAAAAGACGCACTCTTTTCCCTCCGCCGCCCCGCAAGATCAAGCCGTCATGTCTTGCGAGGCAGCGGAGGGGAAGACGGCGTTAGCCAACCTGCGCATGCGCGGGTGAAGTCATTTAGGCGCCGCCAGCGGCATCATTCAGGCCACGCCACTTTGACGCAAGCGTCAAGGCCTGGCGTGGCTGATTGACGCTGCGCCGCTCCTAGCACCGGGGAGGGGGGGAGAGAAAGAGAATAGGGGGCGAGGAGCGGCCTCTGACGTCGGAGTGACACACTCCGGCGTCGGCAGTTTGTCTCCCTTTGGGAGAATTTCGCCCCAGATCTGTTCATAAAATCATAGCATGTTATAATTGAGTGAGATGAAATACTTCTTCAGGTTTTTTGGGGGTTCTCGGGACATTCCCAGGATCTTCTAAAAAAATACCAACATTAGATCCAACAGAATGTATGATGACAGAAAGCAAACATGTGTGCCACTCTTGCAGGCCTCACTCAGCAGAAGTTAATTGCTTCCGGACGGGCTACCGTTTGATTCTAGGACTATTGTCAAATGATTGGCATGCAGAGGCAGAGTTAACCAGTGTCTGGCAGTTGGTCTTCAGCCCTGGAATGTTTATTCTCAATTTTTTTTGAGAACCCATTTCCTGAGTTGATCTCTCAGGAGAGTGATGGAATACTCTCCACTCGCCTGGATAAGGATAGCTCCAACACTCAAAAAAGCTCAACACCGTCCAGGACAAAGCAGCCCGCTTAATTGGCACCCCATCCAAAATAATTCACTCCCTCCATCACCAGCGCACACTCGCAGCAGTGTGCACCACACGCAAGATGCATTGCAGGAATTCTCCAAGGCTCCTTAGGCAGCCAAACTCACAATCGTTACACCTAGAAGGACAAAAGCACAGATGCATGGGAACAACACCACCTGCAAGCTTCCCTCCAAGTTACTCATCAACCGGACTTGGAAATATATCGCTGTTCCATCACTGTTGCTGTGACTGCTGAAACCAATCTGGCACGACTGTTTGAAAATCAGCTGTCCCTACCAGAAAAATAGCTTAATAGTAATTTACTGTTGCTAGGTCAAAATCCTGGAACTCCCTCGCTAAAAGCACTGTGGGTGTACCTACACCACATGGTCTGAAGCAGTTGAAGAAGGCAGCTCACCACAACCTTCTCAAGAGCAATTAGGGATGTGCAATGAATTCTGGCCTAGCCAGCAAAGCTACATCCCTTGAACAAATAAAAAGATTACTTCTAAAGTCTTCCAGTAGCATTCACAGTCCTGTAAGGCCCTGCCCTCCCACCTTCCAACAGCTTAACCTTTCACTTACCAAGCGATCTATTAGTCTTCTGATCAAAATAGAGTAACATAAATGATCAGCTAGTATGCAGCATCAAATGTTTTAAAATGCAGCAACCTGTCGGGTAGATTGCATGATTTTCCCAGATGAGAACATTACCACAAAGAAGAATGCATCATTGAGTTTCCCCACAGTATAATGATTCTGCTATTCTATTTTGATCAACTTAGTTGATTACTGAGACAATTTGGTCAAATACTTCACTGGTATATAGATAAAAACAGAGTTTTTGCTTTCAATTGAACAAATACAGTGGTTCCAGAATCAGACAACAGAACATTGCTGCACTGGTACAGCTTCAAGCATCTCTCTTCCCGGTAAACTGACGTAATCATTTGATCTGCAAAACAAGTGATATCATCTTGCTTATTTGCCCTAGTATGCACTTTCATCTTTGACCTTTTACAAGCAGAATAAGGCTATTATCAATATAATAATACTTCACTATGCTACATGCTCAGATAACAGTATAAACTGATAATGGATTCCAGAATAAAGAAAATATACAACCTGCCTGTTGCATACCCTTCACATATATTATGTAAATCTCCCAAAGATTGTACAGAAGGGTTACTTTATTTACCATTGCAAATTAACATTAAAAATGTTAAAATCTTAATAACTTACATATTTACCATAAGACTGGTCAAATTTCCATTGGCCAAATTATTATGGAATAAATTGAATAGAAACTTCCAGACCACATGCTTGCACAATTAGAGGTGAAAATCCAGAGTGTGAGTCCAAGTTGCTCTGCTCTTTCACAGACTGTGTGGTACCCTTGCTGAGAGGCTTGGCATTAAAATAAATTAAGTTGAGCTGTCTATCCATGAAACATGCCTAAACTAGTTAGGGTTGGTGCATTGAGATTTGTATGCATTTTTAATAGTGTCATGAATCTTAATTATTGTTAACGAACTTCTCTGGCACTAAATAACTTCAATTATACAACAATAAACTTATAGGTTATCTCCTGTAGTTATGTGCAAAGCAAGCCAGGGAATGGGGGCGGAATTCTCCGACCCCCCGGGGGTCAGCGGGGGTGGGCATTGCGCTGCGCCGGTCGCGGACCCCCCGCGGCGATTCTGGCCTCCCCGCGGTGGCCTGGCCAGCGATCGGGGCCCACCGATCGGCGGGCAGACCTGTGCCCTGGGGGGCACTCTTTTCCTTCCGCTCAGCCATGGCCTTCACCATGGCGGGGGTGGAAGAGACCCTCTCCCTGCGCATGCGCCAGTATGACATCAGCAGCCGCTGACGCACCGGCACATGCGCGGACTTTCGCCGGCCGGCGATGGCCTTTTGGCCCCGGCTGGCGGGGCGCCAAAGGCCGTTCGTGCCGGCCGGCGGAGCGGGAGCCACTGCGGCGCGGGCCTAGCCCCCAAAGGTGCGGAGAATCCCGCACCTTTGGGGAGGCCCAACGCCGAAGTGGTTCACGCCACTCAGTCCCGCCGGGACCCCCCGCCCCGTCAGGTAGCGAAGAATCCCGGCCATGGTCTTCTCGTGTACAAGTCTGTCGTTTTTGTATTCTGCAATCTTCTTTTGCTTGTTTTTGAACAGTTTTGCTTATTTGCAAAATTTGAGCAAATATTCTTTTAAAAATAAAATTTGAATAAGGAAAGGTACCCTGTTTGCCTCTCAGAGTCTCCCTTATCCTTTCCTCCCTTGATGTGAGAGGCAGTGAGAAGACCACATTTATTGTCCGATGAGTACCAAGAGTTTGATCCAGTGACAATGAAGGCAAAATTCCAGATGGTGCATACTTGGAGTGAGTTTGGAGATAATGCTTCCACCACATTCCTTCTTTGCTCTTTTTTGGTGGTTGAGATCACAACTAAGGGTGGTATTGTTGGAAGTAACCATGGCAGGTTGTTGCAGTGTAATTTGTAGATCATGCACAATACAGCAATGGTGACGATGCTGCATTTGCAATTAGAGATTCTGGCTGACAGGTGTAAGTAGTTAACAGAAACCTTTCTCAACGATGAACATAGTCAGGAAATTGGTTAGCTTCAAAAGTCAACTGTTTCTTTTTTAACTTATTAGTCTGAGGATAAATGTGGGGCACTAAGATAATCATGGATGCTGGGATAGTATTTGAAATCACAGTTGGTGGCGAATTTCAACCATAGCTGTATTGAATGACAGAGTGAGCTTAACGATCCACTATGCTCCTATTTCTTATGTCAGGATGTCTTCGTATCTTGAATTCACAAGTGAGGGGAGTAATTTGCCGTTGATGCCGACAGAATTAGGATAACCAAATTATTCAGTGAATCAATTATCTGCGGTAATATAGGTAGATTCTATTTGTGTTGCAGAGTTGCAATGGCTGATGGTTGTTCTCAACATTTGAATCTGCTAGGAAATAACTAAGTTGCAAAGTTGCATTTGTATTTATGTGCGTTAGGATTAAGGTGTGGCTTTAAGTTTACTTTATTTGTGGGATAAAAAGGTGAAACCTGGGTCTAATTTAATTTTAGAGTGGAGACATCAGTTATGGAGCTTTTTGCATACCTGTATTTTTAATGCGGTTTTACGACTCGGACGTTTTAAAACAACCAAAGTAAAAACAATAACTGTTGTTGCATAGCAACAGGGGATTGGAAAGAGACCCACAAATATACAAGGTGACCCAGAAGGAAGCAGCATTCCGCAGAAAATGCCAAAACTGGCAGGACATGGAAAGGGACAGATAGCAAATCCTGAACTAAGTGAGTGGAAGACAAGGTCTCCTGGAGACCTTCTTTACAAAGGAAAAGAACAAGAATCGGGAAAAGATCCTGTTCAGTGGAAACCCATGCAGACACGGGGAGAATGTGCAAACTCCACGCGGACAGTGACCCAGGGCCGAGATTCGAACCCAGTTCCTCAACGCCGTAGTCACAGTGCTAACCACTGTGCCACGTGCCGCCTTTTATGCATTTTGACTGCTGCTCCAGACCCAAGCCCATCCCTCCACCCTCAGCTGCAACAATATGCGAGAAGCTTCTTTGTCAAGAAAATACATATAGCTTCTTCTATCTTTCTGCTGCTTCTCTCTTTCCTTCAGTTCACCAAGCCAAACCTTCTCTGAAGATTCCCCTTGCCCAAGCCCCCAATTCAAATTTTTCCTTGGTTTCTCTCTTATTTCCCCTCATGTCCTCTCCAAGCTCGCAATGTAAATGATGCCCAATTCCTATTCCCTTGATCCCTGCTAACGTGCTGAGATGAGATTTCTTTTGGTTCTCTCTCTTCAGGCGTTGCCCCTCAGACCTTTACATCTGCCGTGATCCAACTTCCCCTCAAAAAAAACCCAGACTTCATCATACATTTTATGAAAAGGGAAGCAGTGGTTCCTGTGGCAGCCATGGACTGAGGGGTTGCACATTTGGCAGCTCCTGATCGAGGTGGTTTTTCCGGTCCATTTGCTGGGCGGGTGTTTCAGTGGGAAAAGGTGTAGAACTGATTGAGGATAGTTCAACTCCACTGGTGGTGCTGATGGATGGATCCACAGACCAGAAGGGTGTCGAGAAGAAGGGAGCTGTTGGAGCAAGAAATTCTTTGTGCGCCACAGATGAAGATGGCAGAGGGTAAAGGGTCAGCCCTGCCTGCCCAGTGGTCAACGGAGCAGCTTGTGGACTTCTTAAATGAGAAGTTCAGCCGGAAGAAGAGGGAAGCCCAGGAGGAGCTGGCCAAGGTGGTGGAACCGCTAAAGGCGGGGATCGATTGGGTGGAACAGAGGTTGGAGTCCCAGGGCCAGACTATTAGGAAAGTGGAGGAGACGGTGGGGGGAGCATGAGGAGCAGCTTACCTCATTGGTGGCCGAGATCGGAATGATGCAGGAGACCCAGAAGAGGCAAAGGAGAGGGTGGAGGATCTGGAGAACTGCTTCCAGAGACAAAACCCAAGAATCATGGGTACGCCAGAGGGCATTCAGGGAGCGGACTCTGGCTCATATGTAGCCAAGATGCTGGAGCAGTTGATGGGGGGGGGGGGGGGGGGGGGGGGGGGGGGGGCATTGGACTGGTGGAGGTGATGGATGGTATGGGGGCGATGCAGGGAGAGAAGGCCCCGAGCTCAGATAGATTTCCTGTAGAATTTTATATAAGAAGTTTGCTGGGGATCTGGGGCCCCTGCTGATAAGGGCATATAATGAGGCGACGGATAAGGGGTGCTCCCCCCTACATTATTGCAGGCACCCATATCCCTAATATTAAAGAAGGGTAAAGATCCAGAGCAGTGTGGGTCCTATCGGCCAATATTGTTGCTACATGTGGATGTCAAATTGTTGGCAAAGATCTTGGTCTCGCGAATTGCAGACTGTGTACCGGGGGTGATAGGGGAAGACCAAGCTGGGTTTGTAAAGGGGAGACTGTCGCACCCAGCGCGGATCCGGGTGTGCCGGTTAAATCATGGGAGAGGCCAAAATCAGGACCTGTGCTGGGTGCAAACTGGGTTCGAAATCTAACCGGCCTGCTCCTGTTGGCGGATTCCAGATCCACCCAGACGTGGCGAGACACCAATTAAGGGCAGTCTGCATCTCATTAGCGAGATGGGAGTGCAATCCAACTGCCTCCGGGGACCTAACTGGCTCCCCAGCGAGAGAACACAGGCGGCACAGTGTTTATAGCACTGCTGCCTCATAGCAACTGGATCTGGGTTCAATTCCGGCCCGGGGTGACTGTCTGCGCGGGTCTGCATATTCTTGCATTGTTGGTGTGGGATCCCTCTGGTTTCCTCCCACAGTCCAAAAATAATTGCCCCTTAAGTGGCCTTGGTAGGGTGCGCTTCCAGAAGGTCACTGCAGACTCGATTGGCCTTCTTCTGCACCGTAGGAATTCTAATTCTATCACATGGGAGCTGCGGTGATATGCATCACTGTAAATACACAAGGGGTTAATGTAAATACACTTAGACATGATAGATACTAGAGGGAGCACCAGAGACATGACACACAGACATTCAACCAATAGGCCAGTAAGATAGGACACGTCCAATGGGCATTCACGACACACACAGAGGTGACACTACCACAGGGGGGCATTACACCAACCCATATAAAAGGACACAGCACACATGATCTTCCTCTTTCCAGTGGAGACACTTAGTGAGCACACAGGATTGATTGAACACATCACGCCCACCACGTGGATTGTAGCAGACTGGTTAGATAGTCTGAGTAGCTATAGTAGGATTAACAGGAGAGTCGAATCCAAGTACCAGCCTCCCCGGACAGGCGCCGGAATGTGGCGACTAGGGGCTTTTCACAGTAACTTCATTGAAGCCTACTTGTGACAATAAGCGATTTTCATTTCATTTTCATTTCAAGTAGGAGAATCGTTAACAGTTTAATAAATGTGTTAAAGCAATCTCCAAGTCTGAACCTTCCTTTGTCAGAGTGTACATCAAGGAAGCAGCTTATGCTACGTCAAGAGCATAACAAAACAGGAGCCACTTAGCGCTGGTCCACACAAATGTGGGCCAGGCGTAATGACATCTGGAGGAGGGATCTCCCAGGCTACAGACACCTGGGTTTCTTGTGGATGCATAATTAATGAGCCAGGCAGCAGATGATACGGTGAATAAAACTGCCATTGTGGCTGGTGAGAAAAGGGTGCAACGTGATCTAGCGGCCACATTAACCACGCACACAAATCCTATAATGGGCATTAAATCTCGCAAGTGGCAAAAAAACAGATTTACGCCAGTGAGATCTCAGTTTGAGACTTTGCCTGCCCCTCTCCGATGATGCAATTGGGGTCACGCCTAGAAAGGTTCGCCTTTGGCATAGGCACAGAAGTTCCTCCCCCTTATACTTGGGGCGGGGGTTTTCTGCGTGTGGGAATTGGAGGTATTCCCCTTGTTCATCTGGGGAAGGCGGGGGCCTTAAATTTAACTTTGAGATCAGGGTGCCCTTCAATTTCAGATTTATGTTTAGGTTCAGCTGGCTGTGTGACCCTTGCCAGCACTCTAAAATTGCTCAGTGTTGTTAAAGCAGGCGAGAAAAGGCGGCTGTGAAACAGGCAAGTTTTCTCACCTGATCCAACACACTGTGCAATTTTGGGAAAGTTACACCCGTGATTTTTCAACTCGCTACTACACTTACTTCAATTCTGGGACAATTCTGCACAATGTCCGAAGTACACTGCACTCCAAAAATTGAGTGCTCAGTTAGATGTTATTTGATATCAGTTAAATTTGATAATGGTTGAGAATACAAATAGAAATTTTATAATTGAGGCTTGAATGCAGAGGAAACTAGATTTGCTTGATACACGGCTTCCGCTAAATGCAATTTCCTTGATGTTCTGACTGTTACTTCCTGTTACTGCAGCTCAGTTATGATACAATGGACTGGCAATATTCCTTTTAGCAAAGTGCAACTCAAATCCACTGAATCCTGTAAGTCCACTAAGAGCCAGATTCTGTTTTCTGGCTCCACAGTTAAAGCTACCAAGCAACACAAAGGTCCACAATCATGCTGGTTTCTATTAACTTAGATTGATATAAGGTGGCAAGTGTTCTTCCACAATATTGATGCTGGTACCACCCTTTAATTAATAAACAATCTGGACTTGGAATTCTCTCTCACTTAGTCTTTTCTTCTTCGGCTGGGATTTTGCACCTGTGCTCACAAGCGCAAATGGTGACATGGGCGCAAAATACCACGCAAGTCAAGGGCAGCATGGTGGTGCAGTGGGTTAGCCCTGCTGCCTCATGGCACCGAGGTCCCAGATTCGATCCCAATTCTGGGTCACTGTCCGTGTGGAGTTTGCCCATTCTCTCCGTGTTTGCATGGGTTTTGCCCCCACAACCCAAAGATGTGCAGGGTAGGTGAATTGACCACGCTAAATTGCTTCTTAATTGGAAAAAATGAATTTGGCATTCTAAATTTATTTTTAAAAAATACCACGCAAGTCAGCAAACTAAAATCTTGCTGGTGATACCTCAGCCAGGATTCTCTGAAAACGCGACTAGGTTGACGCTGGCATAAACACCGGAGTGTTTCACGCCAGCGTCAACAGGCCTCTTGGCCCAGCGATTCTGTTGCCCACAGGGGGCCAGCTGATGCTGGAGTGCTCCGTGTTGCTCCAGCTGTCGTACGCGGCCCTGCACTGCTCACCGCAGGTCTGCGCATGCACGTGGTGGCCGCTTGCGCGCCGGGGCCGCGGAACATGGCAGAGCCACCCAACGGGCTGGCGCAAAGAAGGTAGCCCCACCCCCCCACCGGGAGCATGCGTGCCTGTCGATCAGTGGCCCCCCCCGACTCCTCCCAGGTGTCTGACCCCCCCCCACCCCCCACCAGGGACGTCCACGGGTCCGAGCTCTCGCTGAGTAGAACCATGTTAGAAACATGCCGGCGGGAACTCGGCCGGGCGACTGCGGAGAATCGCCACGGAGGGCCTCTTTCATCGGTCCCCGACCGGCGCCGCTTCGACCGCGCACGGCTGGCGGCGATTCTCTGGTCACTGGAGAATCACATCCCGGCGTCAGATCAGCTTTGCAGGCCATCTCGCCGTCATCTCCGATTCTCGGAGCCGGTGCGGGCTCGGAGAATCACGGCCCTCATTTTCCGATCCCCGCCCCCCCCGCAGGCAATGTAACAAAAGGCTGAGAACTTCATTTAAATAAATTAGAATATCCCCACTGTATTGTCCTCCCACGTTGGGATCTCCCCCCTCACCAAAGGGACATCGTATCAGGAAGGTTTACAACACATTTTTAAAAATAAGACCCAGGCAGAGGGAGCACAATGGGGTGCATAGGCAAGCATAGCTCTGGGGAGAGGGGAGGGGGTTGTGTTATGTACTCTGGGATAACACGGGCTGCAACTGGATGTAGCTTTAACCAAAAGATACTCCCGACCTTGAAGTTAGTTCAATCTGATTTATTGAACCAGTAGCACAGTTAGTGCAGTTCTCCATGAGTTCGACTCTGCTAACCTAAGTGTGGTTACTCTGTCTGACTGAACCAGACTAGCTCTTAGCCACGTGCTGGAGGTGTGATACTGTACATACATCCTGACTCACTCTGTAGATGTTCATCAGTGGAAAGAGGCGGAGTGTGAGTTTCTCGTGCCTTTTATAGTGAGACACCACCCCCGAGTGTCCTGCCTGCTCATTGGTCATGTCCTGTTCTCTGTGTTCATTAGCTGCCTGTCTATATACCATTATATGCATGTCTGCATATTATGATAGGTGGTTCCTGTTTTTATTTTTATTTATTTTTTAAAATCGGAGATTGGATGTCCGAGATGCTTTTTCAACCCCACCACTCCCTGCCAGCCAGACGGTGTAGGCCACACCTGCATTTTTCTTTGCACAAAATGCTGCACAGGAAAAGCTGGCTATACACGTCAATTTTCCCACCTCAGCCAGCATGCAATGCAAATAACAGAGACGATTCCACCCTTTACCTTTCTGTACCTATCATGGTCTTGAAGTTAACCCCTTAAAATCACCCTACTTTTCATTGCTTCTCAGTTTATCTCCCAATTTCTAAATCTGATTGGTTAAGGAAGTACTCTGTTGACTCATGTCCCAAATGCCCAGTTTCCTGTACTCCGCCATTACGGGCAACCAGCTGAAGATTGCGGGAGCAAATCTAACTAATGGTAGATGCTGTTGGTTGCCCAACTATGACAAATTCTGGCCCTATCGAGCAATTGGAGAGAAAATATGAATGGATTAACGTTTGTTCTGTAGACCTTTGGTCAGAAATTACAAGCTGCGTTTCCCATTCTTTCACATAGGAAATAATTATTGGATTAAAACGTGAACAACATGGTTATCATTTATATTATTATCTTCTATTGATTGCCTGATCATTTTATTTGCTTAACCACTTGCTTTTATGTACAAAATCAGCACATTCATATTTGAGACCACTGACATGATCGTCTGCAATTCCACCACAATCAAAAAAGGAGCTGATGCAGGAGATACTGGGGAGTGACAAATAAAGAACAACATTTAATAATAATAACCGCTTATTGTCACAAGTAGGCTTCAATGAAATTACTGTGAAAAGCCCCTATACCGGCGCCTGCTCAGTATGGGAATTGAACCTGCGCTGCTGGCTATGTTCTGCATTACAAACCAGCTGTTTAGCCCACTGTGCTAAACCAGCTCCTACCATTAAACCATTTTAATCAGGGCTACAGCAGGAAAGATGGGAGCATAAAGCTTCTCAGAGCGAGTGATTCTAAATATAATTCTGACTGAATTCAGGCAAGGAGGAATGCAATGTGGAACTGGGTGTTAATAGAGCTGCCAACACATCTCATCCAACACATCTTATCGCAGGAAGAAGTGCAACAACCTCGCAACGGTAGCAAAGGCGTGTGACAGCAACAAGCTGCCAGTAATACACATTTAAACGTGGTTGACATGTATTATCCCAAAAAGGTACAGTAAAGAGCTTATAACTCTGAAGGATATGAATTGCACAGACTTCATGGGTGGCACAGTGATTAGCCCTGCTGCCTCACAGCTCCAGGGATCCAGGTTCAATTCCGGCCTCGGGTGGCCGTCTGCGTGGAGATTGCGCTTACTCCCCATATCTGTGTGGATTTCCTCCGGGTGCTCCGGTTTCCTCCCACAGTCCAAAGATGTGCAGGTTAGGTGGATTGGACATGCAAAATTGTCCCTTAGTGTCCAAAAAGGTTAGGTGGAGTTACTGAGTTGTGGGGATAGGATGTTTAAGAAGGGTGCTCTTTCCAAGAGCTGGTGCAGGCTTGATGGGCTGAGTGGCCTCCTTCTGCACTGCAAATTCTATGATTCAATGATTCAATGGAAGATGTAAATTACACAACATATAGAAACTTTTGAAATGCAAGCATGTCTTTTGAGGTGTCATTTTCTCTATTTAAAACCCAGAAGGGAAGTGATGAAGCTATCCAGTACTTATCAAATAAACCATACTGTGCCTTTCCTCATGCAGCAAGAGATTACCTATAATTTCCATGAGTGACAAGTGCCCGGAGGAGAGTTAGCAGACATCCAACAATTCAGCCAGCAGGAAGAATAAGGCATAGAGATATGCATATGAATCAGAGCAGAGAGAAATGCTATTCAACCCAACGTGCTGTCTCCGATATTGGGATGCAAATGAAGGCCCCACAGGAATGTTCCCACCCCCGCAATGTCTAATTCTTCATTACACCAGCAGGGAAAACATGCCGGTCTACTACACGTCTGGACCTACATGGTGTTACTCAAGGGAAACCTGGGGCTGCCTTCGGAGTTTGGGATAGAGGCTGGAAGAGCACAGAAGTAGGTAGGGATGTGTCTATCAAGTGAATCTTCCAGCTTCAGTGTCTTCGAGGGAGTGAGGCGCGCCTTGTCCTATCGAGGGAGTGAGGCACGCCTTCTCCCTTGTCCCATCGAGGGAGGGAGGCGCGCCTTCTCCCATCGAGGGAGTGAGGCGCGCCTTCTCCCTTGTCCCATCGAGGGAGTAAGGCACGCCTCCTCTCTTCTCCCATTGAGGGAGTGAGGCACGCCTTCTCCCATCGAGGGAGGGAGGCGCGCCCTCTCCCATCGAGGGAGTGAGGCGCGCCTTCTCCCATCGAGGGAGTGAGGCGCGCCTTCTCCCATCGAGGGAGGGAAGCGCGCCTTCTCCCATCGAGGGAGGAGGCGCGCCTTCTCTCTTCTCCCATCGAGGGAGTGAGGCGCGCTTTCTCCCTTCGAGGGAGTGAGGCACGCCTTCTCCCTTGTCCCATCGAGGGAGTGAGGCACGCCTTCTCCCATCGAGGGAGTGAGGCACGCCTTCTCTCTTCTCCCATTGAGGGAGTGAGGCACGCCTTCTCCCATCGAGGGAGTGAGGCACGCCTTCTCCCATCGAGGGAGTGAGGCACGCCTTCTCCCATCGAGGGAGTGAGGCGCGCCTTCTCCCATCGAGGGAGGGAAGCGCGCCTTCTCCCATCGAGGGAGGGAAGCGCGCCTTCTCCCATCGAGGGAGGGAGGCGCGCCTTCTCCCATTGAGGGAGTGAGGCACGCCTTCTCCCATCGAGGGAGGGAAGCGCGCCTTCTCCCATCGAGGGAGGGAGGCGCGCCTTCTCCCATCGAGGGAGGGAGGCACGCCTTCTCCCATCGAGGGAGTGAGGCGCGCCTTCTCCCATCGAGGGAGTGAGGCACGCCTTCTCCCATCGAGGGAGTGAGGCGCGCTTTCTCCCATCGAGGAGGGAGGCGCGCCTTCTCCCATCGAGGGAGTGAGGCACGCCTTCTCCCATCGAGGGAGTGAGGCGCGCCTTCTCCCTTCGAGGAGGGAGGCGCACCTTCTCCCATCAAGGGAGTGAGGCACGCCTTCTCCCATCGAGGAGGGAGGCGCACCTTCTCCCATCGAGGGAGGGAGGTGCGCTTTCTCCTATCGAGGGAGGGATGCGTGCCTTCTCCTATCGAGGGAGGGATGCGTGCCTTCTCCCTTCGAGGGAGGGCGGTGCGCCTTCTCCCATCGAGGGAGGGCGGTGCGCCTTCTCCCTTCGAGGGAGGACGGTGCGCCTTCTCCCATCCAGGGAGGGAGGTGCGCCTTCTCCTATCGAGGGCGGGAGGTGCGCCTTCTCCCTTCGAGGAGGGAAAAAAACGAGAATTACTTACCAGATAGCTGGACATCAATAGTGAGGAAGATGCTGAGTCTATTATAAAAGAGGTGATAACAAAACGTTTGGAAAGCATCAACAAATTTACAAAGGCAGCATGGATTTCTGAAAGGCACGTCATGCTCAACAAATCTACAGAAGCTTTTTGAGGATGTAACTAATAGAATAGATAAGGCTGATACAGTACAACGTGGCTAAATGTGCCGTTATACCCATCAGTGTGAAAAACAGAAAGGATGAACATTATTTAAACAATGATATATTGGGATGTGTGGATGTACAAATGGATCTGGATACCCTTATACACTAGTCAGTGAATGTTGAGAGGCAGATGCAGCAAGCAATTTGGAAGGCAAATGGTACGTTGGACTGCAATGCAAGAGGATTTGTGTTCAGAAGTAGAAGTATCTTACTGCAGTTATACTGGATATCCAGTGAGACCACATCTGGGGTATTGTGTGCAGTTTTGGTCTCCCGACCTAAGAAAGGATATACTTGCCATAGCGGGAGGGCAGCGGAGGTCAGTAAGCTGATACTGGGATTAATGGGACTGTCCTATCAGGAGAGATTGGTTCAACTGGTCCTGTATTCACTAGACTTTGGAAGAATGTGAGGAGATCTGATTTAAACATATATAATTTGAACAGGGACTGGAGAGACTAGATGCAAGGATGATGTTTTCCCTGGTTAGGGAATCGAAATCCAAGTGACACAGTCTTAGGATATGGGGCAGACCAGTTAGGACTGATATGGAGGAAATATTTCTTCACTCAAAGTGAACCTGTAGAATTTTCTACCACAGAAGGCTGTGAAGGTCAAGTCACTGAAAACATTCAAGAAAGAAAGAGATACTTTTTTAGGTTTTAAATGTCATCAATGGGTATGGGATGAAAGTGGGAATGTAGCATTGAGAGAAAGGATCAGCTATGATCATATTGATTGGCAGTGCAAGCTCGAAGGGCTGAATGGCCTACACCTGCTCCTAGTTTTTAGGTTTCATGACTCTCTGCTCTTGCAGTCCAGTTCAGTATGGCTGCTGATCTGCCAGCCCTGTGATTGAGCTGGTAGCTTCTGGGAGAAGGCCGCCATCCTTAACTGGCTGGAAGCACCAGCGGCAGACTCCTAATTGGATACTGTCGGCAATATGGCATCCAGGTTCCCACTGCAGCCAAATCAGGGTGGACTCTTGCTTCTGGCCACGCAGCACGTCTTTACGGTCAGCCACAAATTTCAGCCAATTAATCCTAATTGTTTCTCCGCAGATGCTGCCTGGCCGACTGAGTATTATTAATGCCTCTTTGTTTTAATTAAATGCTGTGGTGACATTTTGAATGAAAGTAAATTACCTTTTTTTTAAAAAAACATTTTATTCAGGCATTTATAATTTTATAATGGTACAAATACAAACATAATGCAAAAAACATCTCTCCATCTCTCACTAATCCCGCCTAACCTAAACACAAAGTAGCCTAACTGCCCCCCTCCCCGAAGTCGATAAACGGCTGCCACCTCCGGACGAACCCCAACATTGACCCTCTCAGGGTGAACTTAATTTTCTCAAGTCTGAGAAACCCAGCCACTTTGATCACCCAAACCTCTGAATTTGGGGGCTGGCACGAGTCCCTCCTCACTAACAATATCCGTCTCTGGGCTACCAAGGAGGCAAAGGCCAAAACGTCAGCCTCTCTCGCCTCCTGGACTCCCGGATCTTCCGACACTCCAAAAAAATCGCCACCTCTGGACTCGGTGCCACCCTTGTTTTAAGTACCGTGGACATGACATCTGCAAATCCCTGCCAGTATCCCCTAAGCTTCAGGCATGCCCAAACCATATGGACATGGGGGGTGGCCCTCCCGCACACCTCACACACTTGTCCTCTATCCCAAAAAACGTCCTCATCCGAGGAATGTGTGCCCGGTGAACAACCTTGAATTGTATCAGGCTGAGCCTGGTACATGTGAGGACGCGTTGACTCTACCTCTACCTCCCCCCCCCCCCCCCCCCCCCCCCCCAGCTCATCTTCCCATTTACCCTTCAGCTCATCCATCAGAGTTTCCTCCCACTCACTCTTTGTAGATATCGGAAACCTTGCCCTCCCCCACCCTGTTCTAGAAACTACCCTGTCCTGTATCCCCTGTGGCGGTAGGAGCGGGAAGGTCGAAACTGTCTTCGCACAAAATCCCTTACCTGCAGATATCAAAACCCATTCCCTCCCGGCAATTTGAACTTCTCCTCCAAATTCTCCAGGGAAAGCTCCCATCAATAAATAGATCTCCCATCCTCTTAATCCCTGCTCTCTGCCATCCCCGAAACCCCCCCATCTAGCCTCCCTGGAACAAATCGGTGATTATCACAAATTGGAGCCCACGCCAATGTTCCCTCCACTCTCATATGCTTCCTCCACTGCCCCCAGACTCTCAGGGCTGCCACTACTTCCGGGCTTGTGGAGTACCTGGCCGGCAAGAACGGCAGAGGTGCTGTTACTAATGCCCCCAAACTTATGCCCTTACACAATGCCGCCTCTACTTGCTCGCACACTGACCCCTCCCCAACTACCCACTTCCTAATCAAGACTATATTTGCCGCCCAGTCGTAGTTATTAAAGTTCGGCAGTGCCAGCCCACCTACCCCTCGACCCTGCTCCAGCAGCACTTTCTTTGCTCGTGGGGTTTTACCCTCCCACACAAAACCAGAGATCACCCTATTCACCCGTTTAAAAAGGCCTTTCGTATAAAAATAGGGAGGCACTGAAAAACAAACAGAAATCTCGGGAGGACCATCATTTTCACGGTCTATATTCTCCCCGCCAGTGACAGCGGGAGCATGTCCCACCTCTGGAAGTCCTCCTTCATTTGTTCAACTAGCCGGGTCAAATTGAACTTATGTAGCTGCTCCCAACCCCGTGCCACCTGAATTCCCAAATAACTAAACTCCCTCCCATTACTCTGAACGGCAGCTCCCCAGTCTCCTATCCTGTCCCTTCATCTGGATCGCAAACACCTCACTTTTCCCCATATTCAATTTGTACCCCGAAAACCGGCCAAATTCCCCTAAGATCAGCATAATCTCCCCTAAAGTATTGGAAATATATAGGAGTAGGTCGTCTGCATATAGCCCCCCCCCCCCCCCGGATTATCCCCTTCCAGTCCTTTGATGCTCTTAACGCCATCGCCGGTGGTTCTATGGCCAAAGCAAACAACAGTGGGGAGGGAGGACATCCTTGCCTTGTCCCCAGTGCAGTTTAAAGTAGTCCGATGTCAGCCGATTCGTCCGTATGCTCGTCACCGGTGCCTGGTACAGCACCCGAACCCAGTCAATAAAGCCCTGCCCAAACCCAAACCGTCCCAACACCTTCCACAAATAATTCCAACCACCCGGTCGAAGGCCTTTTCCGCGTCCATAGCAACCACTACCTCCATTTCCCTCCCCTCGGAGGGCATCATGATCACATTTAAGAGCCTTCTAGCGTGGGCCGTTAGCTGCCTGCCTTTAACAAACCCCGCCTGGTCTTCCCCTCCGGGACACAATCTTCTATCCTTGAGGACAAGATTTTAGCCAGCAGTTTGGCATCAACATTCAGTAGGGAGATTGGCCTGTATGACCCGCATAGCTCTGCCCTTCTCCCGCTTCGGGATCAATGATATCGAAGCCTGCAGCATTGTTGGGGAAAGGACACCCCGTTCCCTTGCCTCTTTAAATGCCCTCACCAGCAGCAGGCCCAGCATCCTAGAAAACCTCTTATAAAATTCCACAGGGTATCCGTCTGGGCCAGGGGCCTCGCTGACTGCATGGCCTCCAATCCCTCTACTACTTCTGCAATCCTGATCGGGGCTCCCAACCCCTTCACCAACCCTTCCTCCACCTACAGAAACTCCAACCCTTCCAAAAACTGCCTCATCCCCTCCACCCCAGCTGGGGATTCCGACTCATACAGCCGACTATAAAACTATAAAACGCCCCGTTCACCCCTGCTGGGTCCAAGACCGTATTCCTTCCTCCATCCTTCATATCTCCCTGGCCGCCTCCCTTTTCCTCAGCTGGTGTGCAAGCATCCTGCTGGCCTTCTCCCCATACTCATATATCGCCCCGTCACCTTCCACAGATGCTCCACCGCCTTCCCTGTAGATAACAGACCAAACGCTACCTGTAGCTTCTGCTGCTCCTTCAATAAACCTGCCTCCGGAACCTCCGAATATCTCCTGTCCAGCCTATCTATCTCTACTCATTCCGCCTTCTTCTTATGGGCCCGTATCAAAATTAGCTCCCCCCTAACCACTGCCTTCAACGCTTCCCACACCGTTGCTGCCGATGCTTCCCCCGTATCGTTTATTTCCAAATAGTTCTGGATGGCCTCCCTCACACACCTACACACCCCCTCATCCGCTAACAGTCCTACATCCAATCTCCATTGCAGGCGTTGACCACTCTCCTTGCTCACCCGTAGATCCACCCAGTGTGGGGCATAGTCCGACGCAGCAACTGCCGAGTAAATGACCTTTTGAGCAGTGCTATCCTAAGCCCATGCCTCCACCCTATCCCCATAACCCCAATTAACCTATGGGCAGAAACGGGGAGAACATGCAGACTCCGCACAGACAGTGACCAGGGGCCGGAATTGAACCCGGGACCCTGGAGCTTTGAGTCAGCAGTGCTAATCACTGTGCCACCGTGCTGCCCTCTGTAGCCTAATCAATGCTTTGTACAAATTCATGATCGGTTTATTGTCTTTGTATTCAATGCCACTACATAAAATGAGCCATGGATACATTATGGCCATTTTCCACATCCTAAATAACTGAACATAAATTAAAAGTTACCAAGGAAGAGTATTTTCACAACTCAAGAACTGCATACAGCCACCATATTACAAAAAGGATGTGATCGCACCAGAGGGTGCACAGGAGACTTACATAGATGTTGTCAGGATTGGAGAACTTCAGCAATGATGAAAGATTGAACAGACTGAAGTTGTTTCCTTTGAAATAGGGGAGATTTAATTGGTGGTGTAAAAATTTATGAGGAGCCCAGATGGAATGGATAGGTACGATCTATTCCCTTTAACAGGGAAGTCATTAACCAAAAACATACAAATTAACAAAAGAAATTGAAACAAGAGTATGTTATTTTGCCCTTCTAGCCTGCTCTACCTTTCATGAAGATCATGGTTAATCTTCTACCTCCAAGTCTATTAACCTACACTATCCCTTAATACCAAAAATCTATCAAGACAAGGACCATAGCTCCCAGAGATAAAAATTCCCCTCATCTTGTCCGAATTAGTTGATCCCTTATTCAAAGATTGTGATCCCATGATCTAGATTGTGCAGCCAGGGGAAAGATTTCCTCAGCATCTCCCCAGTCAGGCCCCTCAAGAATTTGCTCGGTTTCAATTAGTTCACCTCTCATTCTTCTGAACTACAGGTTATATAGGCCTAGACTACTCAATCTCTCCTCATAGGACAACCCCCTTATCTCAGGAACCAGTCTAATGGAGCTTTGTTGCACTCCCTCTTGGGCAGATATGAACTTTTATCGGTGAGGAGTCCAAAAATGGACGCAGTGCTCCAGGTGCAGTCTCATCGGTGCTCTGGATAACCGCAGTCAGGCTTCTTTACTCTTCAACTCCATTCCTTTTGGATCAAAACCAAACATGCCATTTGTCTTGCTATTTGTTTGCTGAACCTTCAAGTTAACTATCTGTGATTAAATATTTCTCTACAGCCTCTTTGTATCCTCTTCACCATTTACATTCCCACCTAACTTCGCATCATTAGCAAACTTGGATAAATTATTCAATCCCTTCGGCTAAGTGATTAATAGTATAAATAGCTGAGGCCCAAGTACTGATCCGTGTGGTACCCTCTTGTCTCCGTGCTGCTAGGGTCAAGGGTCTCAGAGCGGCTACAGGACACTCTGGAGGGGGAAGGTGAATAGCCAGTGGACATGGTATACAGAGGCACAAACAACATAGATAACAAAAGGGATAAGATCTTAAAAGCAAAATATAGGGAGTTAGGATATAAATTGAAAAGTAGACCTCAAAGTAGTGATCTGAGGATTACTACCAGTGTCACATGCTAGTCAGAGCAGAAATGACTTGATATATCAGATGAACATGTGGCTGAAGAGATGGTGTGATGGAGAGCGTTTCTGTAATCTGCATATAGATTGGGCAAATCAAATTAGTAACTGCTGTAGAGGAGGAATTCCTGGAGTGTGTACAGGGTGGTTGTCTGGACCAATACATTGAGGAACCAACTAAAGAACAGGCCACCCTAGGCTGGGTATTGTGTAATGAAGAAGGAATAATTGGCAATCTAGTTATGCGAGGCCCCTTGGGGCTGGACTATCATAATAATAATAATAATCACTTATTGTCACAAGTAGGCTTCAATGAAGTTACTGTAAAAAGTCCCTAGTCGCCACATTCCGGCGCCTATTTGGAGAGGCCGGTACGGGAATTGAATCCACGCTGCTGGCATTGTTCTACATTACAAGCCAGCTGTTTAGCCCTCTGTGCTAAACCAGCCCCTAATAAGAGAGAATTCTTCATCAAGGTGGAGAGCGATGCAGTTGGTTCTGAGATTACAGTCCTGCATAAAAATAAAAGGAAACTACAATGGCAAGAGGTACAAGTTGGCTATGATGGATTGGGGGACGTTACTTCAAATGGACGACAGTGGCTAGGCAATAGCAAACATTCAAAGAGCACATGGGTGAACTGGAACAATTGTTCATTCCTGTCCGGCGCAATAAAACGGGGATAGTGGCCAAACAATGGTTTACAAGGGAAATTAGAGTTCGTATTAGATCCGAGGAAGAGGCAAACAAATTGGCCAGATAAAGCAGCAGACCTGAGGATTGGGAGCAGTTTAGAATTCAGCAAAGGAGGGTAAAGGGATTGATTAAGAAGAGAAAAATAGAGTACAGGAGGAAACTTGCCGGGAACACAGAAACTAACTACTACTTTTACTAAAGTAAAAGCTGCTAAAGTATGTGAAGAGAAAAAGATTGATGAAGACAAGGTCCCTTACTATCAGAAAAAGGAGAAATTATAATGGGGAACAAAGAAATACCTGACCAACTAAATACATATTTTGTTTCTGTCTTCGCAAAAGAGGACACAAGTAACATACCAGAAATGTTGGGGAACGCATGGGGCTGAATTCTCCCAAAATGTCCCCACGCCGGTGTAAAAACGCTGGCGTTTTACTCTGGAGTTTCCTGCAAAAAGATCAGCTAATTCAATGCCCTGCAGGCGGCTAGCAGGGACCCAGAGTAATTCACGCAGCTCCAGCTGCGGATACGAGCCCCCAGACTTCCAGTTTTGAATCCGCACGTGCACACGGCGGCAGCCTTGCCGAGCGCCATGGCTGACTCGGACCCTGGAGGCAGGCTGAAAATGTAGAACCCCCCCACCTCACAGCCACGCCCAAGGATCCAACCACGCGAATATTAACCCTGGCCCCCTATAAGGCCCCCCCCCCCCCTCCAGTGTCCGATCCCCCTGCCCCCCCCGACTGAGTCCGCAGCCGCCACACGAGCATCCTGACCGGCAATAGGTAGTTAGTTCCACGCCGTCAGGAACTCGGCCGGTCAGTGAACAGAGGATCGCTGGGCGGTGTCAATGGGCCCCCAGCCATGTGGAATAATCCGCGACTATGCCGTATCTCAGGTCCCATTGAATCGCTGGACCGGCGCCGGGACCAATTTCGGCGTGAAATTGGATTCTCCACCCCCGCGCCGAACGTGATTTTGGCACGGGACTGCGGAGAATTCAGCACGGGGCTGCGGAGCATCCAGCCCATGCTTTTGGGAGATGGAGGAACAGAAGGAAATCAGTAATAGTAGAGAAATGGTATTAGGGAAGTTAATAGGATTGCTGATGGCTAAATCCCCAGAGCCTGATAATCTACATCCCAGAGTACTTAAGGAAGTGTTTTTAGAAATTGTAGATGCAATGGTGACCATCTTCCAAGATGATATAAACTTTGGAACAAGGCCTACAGATTGGAGGGTAGCTAATGTAATCCCACTATTTAAACAGGGAGGTAGAGAGAAAACAGGAAGTTATAGACCAGTTAGCGTGACGTTGGTAGTGGGCAAAATGCTAGAGTTCATTATAAAAGGACTTAATAGCAGAGCAGTTGAAAAATAGTGGCAGGATCAGACAGAGTCAGCATGAATTTATGAAAGAAAGTCATGCTCAACAAATTTTTAAAAAATATAAATTTAGAGTACCCAATTATATTTTTTCCCCAATTAAGGGGCAATTTAGCGTGGCCAATCCACCTAACCTGCATATCTTTGGGTTGTGGGGGTAAAACCCACACAGACACAGGGAGAATGTGCAAACTCCACACCGACACTCCACAAACTCCACTAACTTGATAGAGTTTTGCGAGGAGGTCACAAAGATGACCAGGTAGGTCAGTGGATGTTATCTATATGGACTTCAGTAAGGCCTTTGACAAGGTCCCTCATGGCAGACTGGTACAAAAAGTGAAGTCACACGGGATCAGGGGTGAGCTGGCAAGATGGATACAGAGCTGGCTAGGTCATAGAAGGCAGAGAGTAGCAATGCAATGGGGCTTTTCTGATTGGAGGGCTGTGACTAGTGGTGTTCTGCAGGGATCAGTGCTGGGACCTTTGCTGTTCGTAGTATATATAAATGATCTGGAGGAAAATGTAACTGGTCCGATTAGTAAGTTTGCAGACAACACAAAGGTTGGTGGAATTGCGGATAGCGATAAGGACTGTCAGAGTATACAGTAGGATTTAGATCATTTGGAGATGTGGGCGGAGAGACGGCAGATGGCGTATAATCCGGACAAATGTGAGGTAATGCATTTTGGAAGGTCTAATGCAGATAGGGAATATACAGTGAACGGTAGAACCCTCAAGTGTATTGACAGTCAGAGAGATCTAGGTGTACAGGTCCACAAGTCACTGAAAGGGGCAACACAGGTGGAGAAGGTATCAAGAAGGCATATGGCATGCTTGCCTTCATTGGCCGGGGCACTGAGTAGAAAAATTGGCAAGTCATGTTGCAGCTGTATAGAACCTTAGTTTGGCCACACTTGGAGTATAGTGTTCAATTCTGGTCGCCACACTACCAGAAGGATGTGGAGGCTCAAGAGAGGGTGCAGAAGAGATTTGCCAGTATGTTCCCTGGTATGGAAGGCATTAGCTATGAGAGGAGGTTGAATAAACTCGGTCCGCAAAATTATGAGGGGCATAGACAGAGTGGATAGTCAGCGGCTTTTTCCCAGGGTAGAGGGGTCAATTTCTAGGGGGCATAGGTTTAAGGTGTGAGGGGCAAGGTTTAGAGGAGATGTACGAGGCAAGTTTTTTTACACAGAGGTTAGTGGGTGGCTGGAACTCGCTGCCGGAGGAGGTGGTGGAAGCAGGGACAATAGTGACGTTTAAGGCACATCTTGACAAATACATGAATAGGATGGGAATAGAGGGATACGGGCCCCGGAAGTGCAGAAGATTTTAGTTTAGACGGGCAGCATTGTCGACACAGGCTTGGAAGGCCTAAGGGCCTCCTCCTGTGCTGTACTTTTCTTTGTTCTTTGACAGTGATGTTCACAAATCTACTGGAATTCTTCGAGGATGTAACTAGCAGAGTTGATGAAGGGGAGCCAGTGACTGTGGTTTATTTGGACTTTGAGAAAGCTTTCAATAATGTCCCACATAAGAGTTTAGCGTGTAAAATTAAAGCACACTGGGTTTGGTAGCTTATTGAGATGGATAGAAAATCGATTGGTAGACAGGAAACAAACATTTGGAATTAACGGGCCTTTTTCCAAGTGGCAGAAAGTGACCAGTGGGGAACTGTAGGGATCAGTGATAAATCCGCACCTATTCGCATTGTTTATTAATGATTTAGATGAGGGAACTGAATGTAATATCTTCAAATTTGCAGAGGACACAAGGGGTGATTTGTGAAGAGATGCTGCAGTGTAATTTGGACAAGTTGAGAGGGTGGGGAAATGCAGTAAAATGTGGATATATGTGAGGTTATCCACTTTAATAGCAAAAACAGGAAGGCAAATTATCTAAATGGCTATAAATTGAGAGAGGGGAATGTGCAACGAGACCTGGGTGTCCTTGTATATCAGACGCTGAAAGTTAGCATGCAGGGACAGCAGGTGGTGAAGAAGGCAAATGAAACGTTGATCTTCATAGCGAGAGAATTCAAGTACAGGTGCAGGGATGTCTTGCTGCAATTGTACAGGGCCTTGGTGAGGCCACATTTGGAATATTATGTGCAATTTGGGTCTCCTTATCTGAGGAAGGATGTTCTTGTTACAAAGGAGTGCAGTAAAGATTTACCAGACTGATTCCTGGGATGGCAGGACTGACATGCGAGAAGAGTTTGCACTCATCAAACAGCCACAATGAATAGCCGGTGCAGCGGCCACTCTTTTCACAGCCAAAGACAGCATTGCACATAGCAGCCACCTCGGAGACCCTTGCTGGATTTAGAATCATTCAATTTTTCTTCAAGCTTCTCCGGAGATCATGCATCTGCATCCCACAGGGCAAACTTGAAGTGTCCAATACCTTTCAATCGAGTCTCTCCATTGCTGTTCCTGTCTCCAGAATCTCCTCTTACTCACTTCTAATGTTGGAGGTGAGTACCCAACTGTCTTCCTAATCTCAGCCCAAGTGTGTGCATCTGAGCCCGTGCATTGTCTGCACGAGCTTGGTGATGGTGCCTCCTCAAAAGTGAGCGACCTCCTCTGGGAAGTCTGCACCACATCCTGTAGAACCCTTACACAATGCAGCAGCTGTCTAGGGAGTCACTTGAACCAAGGCACAGCCTTGCCATATTGGGAATCCATATAGAAAGTTGCTCCCTTTATTCCCCAACAACCCTTCATCTGTCATCTTCACAGAGTCCCTTTAAATAGTTAAGCTGCAAGACACCAGAAGTCAGGTATAAATGCAGTGGCTGGGTTTAACGCCACTAACAAACGTGCTGCAACTGCTTCTAAGCTCCACATGAGCTTCGAGACACCCTCGCTCAAAGGCGAGTCAAAACGTTAAAAATCCATTCAAAGTCTCTTGGAAAATGAATGCTGGTGATTAATATTTGAGGTAATTTTCAAACCTCATCATTTTGAAATAAAAAAGGAACCGGCTCCATAGTGAGCAGACAATCTACATAATCATGTTTCCACCCACGAAATGAAGATAAAAATTACCCCATTGTGTTTGTCCAAAAGGGTACAAAACAAAAAGTATGGCTCATGGGATGAAAAAGGACCTCATGCTGGCTCCAGAGGTTTCAGGTAAGCAACTCTTAGATGAAATGGAAAAATAAACTTTCATGACCGAGAGAGTTACATGGCAAAGAGATCAATACAAAACTTTTATTCAAAACAACAAAGAGGTCCTTTATTGTGCATAACATCTTTGCTGTGAAAGCATCATAAATAATAAATGATCATTCACTGCAAAAGTGGTAATCTTAAAGCACATGCATATTTTCCACAGAAAACGAATGCAATAACTTTAGTTTTAAGTGACAACGTACTCCTGTTTACATTTGTGCAGTATTTGCATGTTGCCTTGCAACAAAGGCATGCTATGCATGCATAGTTGGAGATAGATGTGAAGAACTGTCCAGAGCATCACACTGATTTTTAGATCCTAAATAAGTTAAGGGAGCACAAGGGAGAGAATGTACTGTAGCAATTTCTAAGGGCAAAATCGTACCTTAATGCTCACTACCCTTCAGTTTTACTGAAAAGTATACACGTAAGATAATGGCAGAACATGTAACTGATGGTGGACCTCAATATCACAACCACAGATGCTCTATGTACAAGTTGGTGTCCAAGCTGTTCTGCAGTAACTGATCGGGAGGTGTGGTTCTGTGGACATTGGAGGACAGCCAGAATTCCATACTTTTCTAATATTCTGTGATTCACATTATTGGAGGTTCCCAACATACAACTCCACTGGGCGAGGCTGCAAATTCATAAAATTATCAGAACGTAAATATATTCATGCACAACGACTGTGTCTAAGATTATCGGACAACAAATATGGGTTCAGTTGCTTATTTATTAATATCAAATTATCCATTCTCTACATAGAAAAAAGTCTGCACAAGCTTGATTGAATGAGCACAACTCACAAGATGGTACCACAATTCAGCAGAGATAATAGTGATGTTCAGAAGCAATCATGCAATAAAGTAATGAGAACTGGCAAATAGGGTAATCTTAAATTGATGGTGAACATTTGGGGTCAGCTGATGTGGATTGGAGGCCCAGAATGCCAGACAATCCCCACTGAATTCTTTGGAAGTATTCAAGGTAGAGGGACAATTTTGAAATGCAGGCTGACAGATGTATCAAGATTTGAGGAGCCACCTGTCTCCTTACAAACAGCAGTGAAAGTCATATAAATGTGTTTTTTTAATTCGTTCATAGTATGAAGAGTGTCAGTGGCAAGGAGGCATTTGTTGACCTATCTCCAATTGCTCTTGAATTGGTGGTGCAGAGCCACCTTCGTGAACCACTGGTATCCACCTAGAGTGCAGTTAAGAAGGCTATTCCATGTTTTTGATGTATATAATATAATAATCTTTATTGTCACAAGTAGGCTTACATTAACACAGCAATGAAGTTACTGTGGAAAACCCCCTAGTTGCCACATTCCGGCGCCTGTTCGGGTACACAGAGGAAGAATTCAGAATGTCCAAATTACCTCACAGCATGTTTTTCGGGATTTGTGAGAGGAAACCGGAGCACCCGGAGGAAACCCACCCAGGAAGAACGTGCAGACTCCACACAGACAGTGATCCAAGCTGGGAATCAAACCTGGGACCCTGGAGCTGTGAAGCAACAGAGCTATGCACTGTGCTACCGTGCTGCCCGTGGTTTGGGTACTGGATCATCTTTATGATGCACTGGAATTTGAAGTCAAGCAGCTTCATGAAGAAGCATTCAGGATGCGACCTCAAGTTACAATGTCCCGGGTCTCAACGTGCTCCAGGGTCAGCGTGTGGAACAGCATTGTTCAATCAACTTTAACATTGACCCCTATCATTGTCATTTGGAGGTGACTGTAGAGATCATTGCCTTGGAGAGGTCTTCCTCCCAATGTATTGGATATTAATTCCTCCAAAGGTGTTGCTTTGCTGCAGTTTTGATTAGCTGTTGGCCCCTTTTGTCCTTCACATGGGCAGGTTTTCTTATCAGACCGTAATGCAAAGTCAATCAGATATAAATTATTTGAACCTTCTCCTGTGTAATAAAGCTGAAGCTTAACCTCCATACAGCAGCTGGTAAGGTTTTCTCTTTGACCGTAATGCATTCATTCCTTCGTCTCAAAACTGTGAAAACTGTCTCCCTTAATCATTCTGTCCTTCTGTGATTTAGAGGCTTACAGAACTCTCAAAAATGGAGAAAGTGCATGTAAAAGATCAATTAGCATCTGCTGTCCAGGACTCGGCCTGTACAGGGTGTATAGAGGGAGAGAGGGGTGTTGGTGTGATAAAAGGGGGGCGGTTTGCTTCCAAAGCCCCCAGGCAGCGGGCTCTAGGTCACCATCGCGTGGCTCCGAGGCCCTGACTCGGCGCATGTAGTTGAGAGTGAAGAAATGGTGATATGGTTCCAAATCAGGATGGGTGTGGAGGGGGGCGTAGCTGGACTGGTGGTGTTTCCATATGTCTGCTACCCTCTTCATACATGGATTCCAAAGGGACTGCTGAAGGTGGCTTCACGAGTTGCTGGAGTACATTTTATATATCACGGAGAAGCTGCAACTGTGAGCTGGTGACAAAAGGAATGAATATTGCAGGTGGTGGGAAGATGTGTCAATCAAGGGGGCTGCTTTGTCCTGGATCTTGTCAAGCGTCTTGAGTGTTGTTGGAGCTGCACTCATCCAGACAAGTGGAGAGTGTTCCATTACACTCCTGACTTGTGCCTTCTAGGTAGTGGACAGACTTGAGAGAGACAGGAGGAGAGTTAACTTGCAGCAGAATTCCCAGACTGTAACCTGCTCTTATGGCCACAGTATTTACATAGCTGGTCTCTGGTTAAATTTTCATTCAATGGCAATCACACCGTCACCAACCTGCTGGATGTTAACAGTGTGGGATTTAGCAATGGTAATGTTGTTGAACTCCAAAAGGTGGCGGCTAGATGCTCTCTTGTTAGAGTTGGCCCTTTTATGGCACTTCTGTGATGTGAATGTTACTTGCCACTTAAGCCTGAATGTTGTCTTGGTCTTCCTGCATAAAGACACCGTGCTGCTTCAGTATCTGAAGAGTCGCAAATGGTACCCCGAACATTGTGCAATTATCAGCAAACATCAGCAAATATCCCCACTTCTGGGGGAGGGTTCTCCAGCCACGTTGCACCTGGCACAAATTCTGCCATGTCGGGAGAATAGAGTTAGACCGTCTAAATGGGGTTCACAGCAGATGCCATGCAATGCATGATGCTCCTGACTTGCAGCAGCTGACATAATCTGATTCATGCCTTTGCTCCCGAGGCCATACTCAGTCAAGTGTTGCCTTGATGCCAAAGGCAGCCACTCTTACCTCAGCTCTGGAATTCAGCTTGTGCAAATATTTGGACATCACCTAAAAGTAATGCTGTAATCTTCCAGAACAATGATGTGATGGAGCAACAGCTTTCTATACTGCCATCTGTTCATGAATGCCAATGAAGCAGTTGCATCCACAGTAGTGACCTAATTTATGCAGGCAATAATTATTTCAGGAATCGCTCTTTGAGATATCCTCACTCCCGTTAGAGGCTTTAGTATTTAATTTCCAAGATACAGTCTTAGCCAGCTTCAACTGACTTAGAAGATGATTTCAGGCAGCTATGAGGAACGGAATCTAATACCTCATGGATACCACTGTTACATATTCAGATAGATCAGTAAATATTGTGAGCTGATGCACCTCCACCCATCTTTAATCCCACCCCAGCAGAAAACATTTGGAGTCGTGCAGAAACAACTGATGACAATGATATAATTTTAACCATGAGTAAGTTCATCTTTTAAACAAACTGTTTAAATGAAAGTCTGGTCTTAAGCTTTGTACACAAACAGAATAAAAACACAAAAGGTTTACACGGTGGCAATATCCAGTTTGACCACAAACTAAACTTTAACCATCTCATTACGGATAAGCCTGAAAAATAGTAACTCCAACTGATCATAATGCTGCCTTCGCAAATGACACAAGTGAATGAATGTTTCTTGACCAAGGTTGGCGATGCTGCCATGCAAATGTACCGACTCCAAATGGATTGCCAATTTCCAAAACCAACCTTGAGAATTTACTTCTCCAAGCATATGAGGATTGCTTTTACTTAGAGAAAGATTTAGAGATCAATTCTTGCAATCAGCTGGTGAGAAAATGCAGTTACTCTATTGGCTTTCACTATCTTGCACCCAGCTCTTTCCAAACGTTATTATTGAATTTTCTGCTGGCACAATTTTCCAGACAATTCCATTGCTGATTGAAACTCAGCCAAAGACATTAACCGATACCGGCATTATACAGTCTGTCTGGCCATGTGTCACTTCTTAGCTATTAGCTGAATTAATAATTTTATTCTCCCATTGAGCGGAGTTACAGTTATCTGACAGTGTGATGCGTAACATTGGTATTGTGCAGTATTAGATTTTGCAGTAAAGTAACTAGTGTGTAGCAATAGTTATAAAAGGAAAGTGGTGACTTTTGCAATTACACGTAAATGAGTTGACTGATTAGTGGTTACAGTGAAAGACGTTTGGGGGACCGAATGTCAGCAGCAGGTCAGTATACCACAAGTCACAGGCAAAGTAAAGTGATTTCTATTTCAGTCCTGGCTACAGCTCATATGACATGGTTTTCCTTTCCTACACTTGCTTTCCATATGAATGAGATTTCTAATTCAAGGCTAGATTTTCTGCCCAAAAGTTAATGGATTGAAAAACTAGCCGTCAGAACCAAATATCGTGCAAGGTTGTGGTAATGAACCAGTAACTAGATAACTGTACCCTTACGCCAATAGCTAGAGACGACTTTAATCGCACTTTGATTCAAACCCAAAACCCAGGGACAGTCAGTAACCCCGATATTTATTCCGGGACATGAAGGAAGAAAGGCAGAGAGGTTTTTTGATGGCGAACCTGGAAACAAGGATGAAGTTCACAGAAGCATGACATTTTATTGCCAGTAGGTTTACTGCCAAGGAAAGTAGCCAAGAAGTGGTTGCAAGGGATACAGGGGATCGCAGGAGATCAGCAATTGAGATCAGGGACACCAGTGGCACTCTGTAAGGAGGTAGCTTGTTGGACTTAGAGAAACACCCCTCACTTCCTGAACTACAGGCAATGCTATCAATGCACATCCTTCAAAAAAGCCCTTTTTGCCTCCTTTAAACCTGCTGGTTTAACCCCCCCCCCAAAATCTTGCACTGCAGAAACCCACCTCCCACCCATGTGCCAGGGCTTGCTAACCTGCCCCCAGAAAATACCCAGACTTACCAGGTTGTTAGGCTCCTGACTGTTATTTGTTGGGGACTGCCCGGAGTCCCAGCATTGGCCATTGTTCCTGGTGGCTCTGCTGGGACGAGGGAACAGTCGGCCATTTGATCTGCTGGCTTCAATGAAGGTGGAAGTCTTACCCTGAGCCAATTAATGGATTGACATTTCAACCAAGAGGCCACTGTATCTGCATAAAACTTCCCCATAAATGTGTGCACTTACCTCCCAATTTTTAGGAAAGCAAGTATTTTTGTTTCCCACACTGAAACCATTCCAGCAGACACACAAGAAAATATTATTTTTCAAAGCATATTGCAGAAATGGGGTGTTTTTATTGACCTGACCCGCAAGAAGGCGGTTGATCAAAATGTCAAGGCAAACCCGCACTGTGGGATGCCCCCACGTCAGCGACTTAATTCATCAGCTCCCTGCTTGGAGGACAGTCTGAATGTCAGGCTGAGCCCCCTGTTGGGGATGGAGCCAGTCAGTGAAGGCCACAGCAGCAGGTAATTCAAGGGCAGGAGACTGCAGTCGAGGAAATCAGAGGCTTCACATGACGACACAGACCTCCTGAATCTACAAAGTTCTCACCTCTATGAAGCGGATGGGTTTCCTGATGCTTAAGAAACCTGGACATTCAGTGTCAATTTAAAACCTAAATGACAATAAGGCTTATCATATTTAAATTCCAACCTGCCCCATGTGCTAGGTTGGCTGCCTGTCCAACTTGCAACCTCAGTGTTAATTGGAGATGGGAGGGGTGTTGGGGTAAGTAAAATGCATTCTTCCGACATGACCCCACCCCTCCTACAATACATTAAAATCTACACGTTCCTTTAAGTTAAAACAAATGTTTTGGAGATATTGATGCCTCTTCAATTTCTATCCTCAGAGATCAGAACAGAAGTATGTTTTTTTAATCAATTGCCGAGATGAAGAGCTAATTAAGGCAACCTCCACATTTAGAATTCTGGATGAATTTTACTTCACTTCCGCGAAAGACTACAAAAACTGAAGTCATCATTTTTAGCTACCGCCATAAATTCTGTAAAGTCACTGCTGACTCTAGCCTGTTCCCCAGTAACTGCCAAACCAGGCTCATGCATCCTCAGTGCCTTATCTAACCCAGAGCAGACTTTCCAATCCCATCAGAGAAACCAAATAGCTTCTCCAATGTTTATCACCTGCCTCCATCTCTACCTCAGTTAATCTGCTGCTGAAATACCAATTTGCCTCCTCCGCACTCAACTATTCAATGTTCTTCAGACTGGTCTCCCAGTGTCCTCCCTTGGCCATTCAAAAACACTGCAGCCCTCGCTCTCTGTCACGCTTTTCCACTCATCCTGTTCTGACTGATGTACATTAGCTCCAGATGCCCTTATCCTTCAAATTTAAAATCCTGATGGCTAATGCTTCAATGATCTTGTCTCATTTAGATAACAAGTTGCTTTCCCATTTTTCCTCACATTTATTCACATTAAACTCCATCTGCCACAGTTTGGCCCACTCTCCTATATCAATTTATAAAAGGTATTTCCTCATTGCATCTTACTCTCCCACCTATTTTTGGATTGTCTGCAAATATGGCTACGGAACCTTCTATGCTTCTAATGGTTGTTCCTTGGCACACTTTCCTCACAGCACGTTTGCTGATTAAAGTCTTTGGTTTACAGCTGGTAACGGTTTTCCTTGATGAGTCAGTCATTCAATACAGCACTTAAAGCCAGCAGGCTTTCCGGAAAGATGCTTTATTTCATATCAAACCGGACCTTCACTGGAGGTTCATATCGAGGCCTATATCTTTCTGTATAGGCACTTTATTTCACATCAAATCTTGTTTTCAGCTCGTGGTTTGACTTCAAGCCTTTGCAGTCGCGAGAGAATGGCATCCCAGACTTGCTGGAGAGAGAATCAGCCCTCGTGGCCTTATGAAGAGGATTAGTTAGATATTTTAGGGGAGAGTTAGGAATAGCTTTCTGGAGATCATTTGGCTGGAACGCTTACCTCCCTGTTGCCAAAATGAAATGGAAAGCTCCTTAGGCATCAACCATTTTCAGCGGGATGAGATCCAATCACCATCTATTACCATGCCGAGCTCAGCCCTTTGGGCCAATTCATTGGCCACCAGCCAAATCAATCAAACTGAGTCATCACTGATGTCCACTAGTCTAAAACAGCAGTCTTTTGGATCCTTCTGTTTGAATTAAAGCCACCAGCTGTCTTAAAGACACATGTCCATAAATCATCCATGGATCAATTATGATACGGCAAAAATAAAAGAAAGGGGAAATAAAGGAATAAACAAGAGCAGACAGGAAGGACCTTTACACTATTGTGGCAGTAGGATGTGCAAAAAAGTAATTGATAACTTAAAAATGTAAGAAATAGAAGCCTGAGTATGTCATTCAGCCCTGAGGGCCCAGTCCACCATTCAATGAGATCATGGCTGATCTACTTCAGCACCATTTTCCTGCACTATCCCTTTAGCCCTCACTGTGTAAAAATCTATCGGATCTCAATGTTGAACATACTCAACGACTGAGACTCCATTACCTACTTTATTTTTTTTAATTTACTATAGACCAACAGAACGGTCAATCGTCCAGACCCTTTATGAAATAACAGAAACTGCAAAGCACTTGAGACCTCTTTATCTTGGGTAAATACACATTATGCAACTGACAGCAGAGATCTGGAAGCCAGAGCTGTGAATCAAGCAGTGTTTTCCATGGGGCTCAGGTGTTTAAACAGCTTAATGGATTACTGGACTCTTAGCCAAGCCTGATTATGTATTCTTGGCTGAAAGCCCAGACATCCATTAGAGTCTAAATGGAATACTTTGGCACAGAGGCACGGGAGGTCATGGGAGTGTTTTGGGGAGCAAAGGATGGCATAGATAGAGCATCAGGAGTTTGTGGTGGGTGAAGCCTTGGGAGACATATGATTTTCATTTTAACTGGAATGAGGTCCCATAGCACCGAGGCTTTTAAACAGCCCTCCTTGGCTCCCATCAGGCCGCCTGGTTGTCTCTGAACTTTATCCCCCAGAGTCAGCTGGCCCGACTGCAGCACCCCCCCCCCCCCTCCCTCTCCCACACCCCACCTGCAATCCCAGAATGAAAAAGACAACATTTTCCTGACACATTCTCCTGAGCCAGAAATTTTCCCAACTCAAGGGTGACTTTCTAGCCCAATATCTCCTGAAGTGGCTGGATGCCATTTGTTTTAAAATGCTCCTGTGCAGCATCTTATAGAACATAGAACAGTACAGCACAGTACTGGGGCATTTCATTACATTTAAAGGGGCTGTATAAAGACAAGTTGTTGTTCTTTATGAGACAACTATTAGACTTTAAACTCTGTTCTAACCTCATCATCCATCTACTTTAACAAGCATCAGATGGAATCTAACTGGTGCAGGGACTTGCTTTTGGAATTGACGGACTGTAAACACATGATCACTTTGGTCTGAAGGCTGCTTATATCAAACACAAAATGATGCCATTCAGGACAAATTATTTTGAAGTGCAAGTGTTTCACCATCATAAATATCTGCCATCCAGAAGTGGAAATGTAATTTTATTTTACTGGCAGTCAGTCTTTAGATTGCTTTGCTGCAACAATGCATCATCCGAGCTACTTGATCACACAAAGACATTAGTCTTTGCTTCCAGAGTCAATATCAATCTATGGAAAGGAAAAGGCTAACTGATTTTGATGCAGACACACCATTTGAAACCAGACAAAGCTTACAGAGTGAAATAGTAGCCAACCTGCAACATTAACGTCTGATTCATACTTTAGCATTTAAGAGTCACTGAGCCAATGTGAATTTCATCTCTTTTCACAATTACTGACTTCAAACTTCAATATTGTTGATTTTTCCTTTTATTTTTTTTTCAAAATCCGTATTACAAACAAGCAACAACTTAATTTTGTTTTGAAACGAAGCTTGGTATCAGTCTAAATCCGAATAATAATTCTCACAATCTCTAAATTGTCAATGTACTGGTTGAAATATAGACCAGAAATAATCCTCCCCAACCCACCAGAAATCGACAGTGCACTGGTCATTTCGACCAAAGCCCAAAGCCAGTAAACAGCCGAGGACGAGAATTGCAAAGATGCACCGGTACCAGGACTGGGGAAGAATCCTGCACTGGGTCAGGCAGTCCATAAACTGCAACTGGTAAGATCATAGGATCAGGATTTATCAGGACATTGGGGCTGACCTGGCCAAACGCCGGGCTGAATTTAACAAAGTGAAGGCCGCGCTGTACAAAAATGGCGTGAGGTTTGGAATGCTATACCCAGCCAAGCTCTGGGTCACGTACCAAGGCAGAGAACACTTTTTCACAGTTCCTGCAGACCCAGACAAGTTCATCGTGGAGAACGGACTGGAAAAGCGGCAGCAGGGGCAGTGATGAAGAGTCCGCAGAATAAAATACTTAATGTTCAGTGTTAAAAAGTTTTTTTCCTCTTTTCATTCTGTACAACCAACTGTAAACCATCGCCATAGCAACCACTTTACACGGGAGAGTACTGCCTCGTTCTGGGGACAGGAGCGGTAAGAAAGGGGAGTATGAGCGAGTACAACAAAGTGCAGGGGAATGTGGGAGGAATGGCAAACAGGGAGCAGAAATAGGGCAACTGGAGTATGTACAACAAGCCCCGGGAGGGGGTCCATCACACTAGCGATATAGCTAGTACCAGGATTCATGCAGGAGAGAGGCGCCATGGCATGTCCCCCGCAAAGAGGAAAACGTTTGGCGAGAGGGAGGGCAGACAATGGGCACAGAAAGAAAACTACGGGTAGAAACAGCGGGGGGGGGGGGGGGGTGAAGGCACCACAAGGGAATGATAGGTGAAGAAAGACGGAGGGCATTAGGCTGGCGACAATAGGCCACATGTGGCAACTTGGAACAAAATGGTGCCCGGATGAAGGGAAATCCTGGAGTGCAGGGGCCCAACCTCATGGGGAGAACAGTGACCGTAGCCACCTTGGAGGGCTTCCTAACAAAGGGAAACCCTGGAGTGCAAGGGCGCATCCAACAGGAAAGTATGGTTGATCCCGCAGAAATGGGGGAAACAGAAACCCACCCATCAGGATAGTCACCTGGAATGTCAGGGAACTTAATGGCCCAGTGGAAAGATCCAGATTCTTCACCCACCTGAAAAGTATGAAAGCCAGCATAGTCTTCCTCCAAGAGATGCACCTGTGAGGGAAGGATCGACTGCGGGTAAGGAAAGGCTGGGTGGGGCAGACCTACCATTCCTGCTACGGGGTGAGGGCCAGGGGTGGGTCAGCCATTCCACTAAATAAGAGGACGATATTCACGGTGACAAGAACGGTTATGGACCCAGGGGGACAGTACGTCATGATCAGCGGTGTCCTAGACGGGGCATCGGTAGTCCTGATGAACCTGTATGCTCCCAACCGGGACAATATGGAGTTCGTAAAAAAGACTATGGCGAAAATCCCCGACATAGACATACTCTGACTGATCATAGGGGGAACTTTACCTGTTTACAGGACCCACGGTTGGACAGGTCGAACCCTAAACCAGGAAAGACCTCCAATATGGTGAAAGAACTACTCATGGAGCAGATGGGGGCGGTGAACGCAGGACGATTCACCCACCCAAGGGAGAAGGAGTTCTCCTTCTTCTCCCAGGTAAATCATGTCTATTCACACGTTGACTTCTTTGTAGTGGGAAAATCGGTGCTTCCAGGGCAAATAAGAGCAGAATATTCTGCGGTCATAATCTCCGACCACTCTATATGGATGTGAGGTTGGAGACGGGCCATACCCACATGCCCCCCATGGAGGTTAGACAAGACCCTCCTGGTAGATGAGGCTTTCAGCGAGAATATATCACAGGCCATAGACGACCAGAACGGGGAGATCTCACCCGCCACGTTCTGGGAGGTGCTGAAGGCTGTGATCAGGAGTGAAATTATAGCCTACAAGTCACGGAGAGATAGGAAAGAGAGGGCGGCTAAGGCAACATCTCATCGACTCCAAACTGGAGGTAGACCAGTGATACTCCTTGGACCCGACCGTAGAGCTCCTGACGGGGAGGAAAAACCTACAGATGGACTTTGACCTGCTCTCCACAAGGAAAGCCACACATGGCTAGCACTATGGATTCACAGCGCCAGGGTCCCAGGTTCGATTCCCTGTGGAGACAGAGAGAAAGAGTTTGGAGCCTTCGAACTACAAAATTACCCTGAGAAAAACAAGATCTTCCCGGTGAACCCACAAGGGGGAGGGACAAAGCTGGAGGGACTACGTTTAAACAAGCCCGATACAAATACCGCTACCTGGGGATCAAAACCGCTCACGACTGGACAGGGATCCACAAGTGGAACCTGAGAAGTCTGACAAAAGGAATTTTAAAAAGAGCTGTCGAGATGGAACACATTTCCACTCTCCCTGGCAGCAAGGGTGGAGATGATCAAAATGAATGTACTGCCCAGGTTCCTCTTCCTGTTTAGATCTACATCCCCAAGGCATTTTTCAATTCGCTGGACAGACTGATTATGGCGTTTGTGTGGGGCGGGAAGAATGCAAGGATGCCAAAGAGGGTACTGCAGAGAAAGAGATCCATGGGGGTGCCTAGCCCTCCCAAACGAAAATGAAAATCTCTTATTGTCACAAGTAGGCTTCAAATGAAGTTACTGTGAAAAGCCCCTAGTCGCCACATTCCGGCGCCTGTTCGGGGAGGCTGTTAAGGGGAACCTGCAATATTACCAGTGGGCAGCAGCTGCAGAGAGGATAAAGGAGTGGATAATGGAGCCAGAAGCCAAGTGGGTGCGTATGGAGGAGAGCGCCTGAAGAGGGACCTCCCTCCATGCACTGGTCATGACGGCACTCCCATCCCTACCTAATATTCAACGAGCCCAGTGGTGGTAGCAACACTCCGGTCATGGAACCAACTGCAACAGCATTTCAGGTTAACCAAAATGTACGACAAGGCCCCTGTCTGTACCAACCACAGGTGTGGGGGGGGACTAGGTTCGTACAAATCAAAAATTTTCTACCAAGGGAAACAAGGACATACCAACGACCGCCACAGCAATCACTGCTAGAGGACCTGTTGGATGCAGACATCTTAGGGAAAGGGAACTGTGGGAACATGTCCATGCGAATGCTAAGGGTGCCAATACACAACTGGACGAGACGAGGCAGAAGTGGGAGGAGGACTTGGGGTTTGAGATGGCGTGGGGATTCTGGAGCAAAGTACTATATACGGCCAACTCCACCTCCACATCCACAAGGCTAAGCTTAATGCAGTTAAAAGTGGTACACAGAGCCCACGTAACCAGAACCTGAATGAGCAGGTTCTTCCGAGGTGGAGGATAGATGCGAACTGTGCCATGGAGGCCCAGCCAACCACATCCACATGTTCATGTTCCGATCTTGCCCCAGACTTGCTGGGTACTGGACAGCCTTCTTTGAGGCAATGTCCACAGTGGTGGGGATGAGGGTGGAGCCATGCCTAATGGTGGCAGTCTTCAGGGTATCAGAACAGCCAGATCTCTTCCTGGGGAGGACCACCAATGCCCTTGCCTTTGCCTCCCTAAATCGCCAGAACAGGGTTCATGGTCTGAAGTAGCATTCAGGTTAACCAAAATCCTGCTCGGCTGGCGGTCAGCAGCACCACCCAAAGCTGCAGACTGGCTGTCCGACCTGTCAGAATTTGTCCAAAAGTAGAAAATTAAATTTGCCATCAGAGGGTCAGAAGAAGGCTTCCTCAAAACGTGGGAGCCATTCACTCGGTTGTTCCAAGACCTGTTTGTAACTAAAGAACAGGAGGGAGTAGCCACAACACAGTAAGGAAGGGGTGGGGGTGGAGCAGGGAAACTTGGAACTCAACCAAGCCCAACAAAAGAAGCATGAGACACAATGCCGGGAAGGGGGGGTGGAGAGCAGGTGCAACAACCTGAACCAAAGGGAAGAAAAACAAAAGAAAAAGACGGTGGGGAGCAAATGTCAAAAAAACACAATCGCCACTGCAAATACTGCAAGGAGGGAGGGAAAAAAAGGAAACGACAATGTATGTAAATAATTGAAGCCAATTTATGTGTAAATAGTTTGAATTTTACTTGCTATTTTCTCTTTTTTTATCTCCTACTGTTTGTTCATATTTATATTTGTCTTATATACCAAAAACTCCACAAAAGCATTGTAAAAGAAAGTTCAGACTAATTCATTCTATGCCACCTGAAGCCACTGAGAATGATGCAAGACTTGGTGAGCAGTTGGGGGAAATTCAGCAAGATTGTGAAATTGGATGGAAGTCCTCAGCTAGGTACCCAAAGGCTACGGTCCCCTCAATAACCTCAGGGCAGAAGTATCATCCTGAGAAGCAGCATGTAACTCATACCTGCCAACTCTGACAGGTCCACTGCCATTTCATGCTTCACTGAGCTCAGATTGGCAGTAGGTGGGACTTCCATCCGCCCTTGGAAAGAAGTCACACTTTGGTGAACTGACAGTCAATCAGATTGACCAACAGCTCTTCAGTCTGTCTAGGCATGGAACTGTATTGGCCAGAAGAGGAACTGCAGGGTCCTACTGGAATTAAGCCCCGGGGCCACACTTGGTTCCAGGTCTGGAGAGGAGGACCGAAACTCCAAGGTTTCGGAGGGGAGGGCACCCCAAATCTGAAGGGACCTCAAGATTGAGGCACCCCACACCTTTCCCACCCAAGATTGAGTTTCATCCATTTCCTCATTTACTACGCCTGCTCTAACTACGACCACCAGCCTAAAAATTGAGACTGGGCAGGAAAAGGCCCTCAAGTGGCAAATCAAGGGCCTTAATATGGGAAAGGACGGGGTTCCCTCCAGAGTCCTTCCCTGCCCACCGTGAAATTGGATCTGGATCGGGGTGGGCGGGATTCCGGAAGGAATCCCATCCATGGAATTTATGCTTCCCGCCACCAGGGGTGGGGGGGGGGGGGTAAAAGGGGTCTGCAAAGAGCTTCTGATGGTGGGACAAGAGACAGAAAACCAGAACGGAGAAGCTCATGCTCCACCTAGCCCATAAAAGAAATTATCCAAGAACCACAGCTCTTTCTAATCGCAATGCTACCTCCGATAAAATATCTGTCAGGTAGGTTTTTGCAGACAGTGACTGGGCCATGACTTTTCCACATAAATTGGGCCCAAACCTTCCTAGGATTGGTGGCTCTCCTGTGCCTCATCTGAGACACATTAAGGACAAATTGTAGTGTGCATCTTTCCCACCTTAACAAGGTCTTCTCCATTCACTTATGTACCCCCACCCCCCCTACCAAACTCCAGTTGTAGTGTTCCAACGAGATGGGCAGCTTTAAAATTGAACATTACGTCACAACACTACCTGCATGATTTTAGATGTTAAAATAAAGCAAATTGATCACTTCTCAGTCTTTTCACGAAGATCAAGCATCAGATTAAGCTCAGGTGCAATGCCTTTTCTGGTCAGCTTGGATCTGGTATGTCTCTCTTGTGGGGACCATGAATTGGATTCAATTTGAATTGTTTTTTGGAGCAAGCAAGAAGATAGATTAAGGGCCTGCCTTGTCCACTCCATGCATTGGCTTGGCTTTGTAAATTCAAGAAAGGAATAAAACAAATTTAAAAGCAAATTGTCCACATTCATATTAAAAACTCTATAGTGCTCACGGTGTCATGTAGGATATAGCTCAGAAAGACCAAGAGGCCAATCTCAAGAGGTTTCTGATGGGAACAAAAACAGAACTTTGATTCACTTTGTCAGAGTAACAGCGGAGTCGATGCTCCGCAACATTAATGTCATAACTTTAATTCCAAGGGAGGAAACTGACACCTCCATACACATCCATTGGAGCTAGAGTTTCAATAATAGACACACGTCAAGGGAGGAAATGAGAGAGAACATGTATCAGAGGAAGGGCAATCTTGTCACGTACTGTATCGATTACAATCTTTCTCTGTGCATGAACAAGACTGTTGAGGTTTGCTGGAGATATTCCACAATCTAACAATTTGCAGCAGCAATAAGCAACACTATTGACCACTGGGATAAAGGTTTCCCAGTGCAGCCTTACAAACTAAGTGCCCTTATCCCAGACGAGGTGCCACAGAAACACCTGGAGACACAAATGAGAGAGCTATCTTTGGACTGTTCTTGCATAATTATTAGCTACAAGCTCTGCAAAGCATGTGCAGAGGCATGGGATTTTTACTGTTAATTCAAAATACTCTTGATTTAGGTTACATGCATCATATTAGTGAAAATTGCACTGCATGGGATGTATTTCCCATCTATTGGCTCAGCATCATAATGATTCAAGCTGCTCATGTTGTTTCTTTGGCTGGGATTTCATCAACTTGACGATAGGTCTGAATACCTCCAAAAGCTACTGGCCAATCTGAAGTCCAGTAGCACCACCGGTTGCTGTGGCCACTGCTGGGACTGCATTCAGCAAAGACAACGCCATGGAAGCAGGCTGCCTTCCCATTGAGTAAGCAGATTCTGGGGTCCCGAGCCAATCAGAGTGAGGAGAGTTGGTGAAAGCAGGGTTGCGGCAGGAACATTTACTGACATCAGGGAACCCTCTATTCACACCATGAATAGGGCATCCTTCACTCAGAGACTGCAGAGGGCTGGTTTAGCTCACTGAGCTAAATCGCTGGCTTGTACAGCACACCAAGCAGGCCAGCAGCACGGTTCGATTCCCGTACCAGCCTCCCCGGACAGGCGCCGGAATGTGGCGACTAGGGGCTTTTCACAGTAACTTCATTGAAGCCTACTCGTGACAATAAGCGATTTTCATTTCATTTTCAAAGAGGGCTCTAAAATTCACACAGCGGACCTCGAGGGGCAGCCATGGAGTGAGTGGTCGCATATTTGGTGGCTCCCGCTCGTGGTGGTCTTTTTGTGGCCTTTACCCCGATTTGCAGCAGGAATTTTGGAGGTAAGAGGTATAGAAGTGACAGCAGAAGAGAGTGACTCGTAGTTTATGGAGTGGCGGACCCGAAGTGCCCGGAGAAAAGCAAACCAGTTTGCTGAATTGGGTGAGGAGCTGACAACGCATGCGGAGATGGTGGATGGGAAGCGCAAAGGTAGGGTCATGCCCTGCCTGCCCAGTGATCGGTGGAGCAGTTGGTGAGCTCCTTGAACGAGAAGTTCACCCGGCAGTGGAAAGAAAGTTTAGAGGACCTGGCCCGGGAGGTTGACTCGATTAAGGCGGTGGTTGACTGCATGGAGACGAATCAGGCAGCCCAGGGATAGGCAATCCAGAGGATGGAGAAGCTGGCGGGGGAGCATGAGGAACAGTCCAACTCGATGGAAATGGAGATGGGACTGATGCAAGACCAGCAGAAGCGACTGCTGGAGAAAGTGGAGGACCTGGAGAACCGTTCTTGGAGGTAGATCATGGGCCTGCCAGAGGGGGGCGAAGGAACGGATGCTGGTGCTGGTTGGTAAGATGCTGGAGAAGCTGCTTGGAGAAGGTCTGTTTGACCGGCCGTTGGAGGTGGATCGAGCCCACAGGACACTGATGTGCAAGCCTCAAGGTGGCAAGCCGCCGAGGGCGATGGTGGTATGGTTGCATCGATTCCTGGGTGGGGAACGCATGAGGTGGGCCAGGCATACGAGGCGATGCAACTGGGAAGGCGTCAAAATTCGTGTGTATCAGGACCTGTGGCAGAGCTGGTGAAGAGGAGGGCAAGTTTTAATCAGGTCAAGTGGGCCCTGTACAAGAAGGGCGTAAAGTTCGGAGTACTGTACCCGGCTCGCCTATAGGTGGCCTATTGGGGGCTGGGAGCTGTACTTTGGCTCAGCGGAGGAGGCAGTGGATTCATGAAAGCAAATGGACTGGCAGGAGAAGGAGGACCTTGAACTTTGATGGAGGAGAAGTGGAGTGAATGTACTGTACTGTGAAAATCTTTGGGTTTTTGGTGTTCGGGTTTCTTTAATTTTTTTGTTTTCCTGTTTCTTTTGGGGTTGGGCTGGTTTACAGTTCTTTGTTAAGGGATGAGGGGTGGGTCTCTGTGTTCAGACCTTTGGAGGGATTGTTTGTTTGTTTTTACTTCTTGCCTTTGTTTTGACCGTTTGCACTAAGAGTGGGGGAGGGGAATCAGTGGGGAGTAGGATGCTAGGCGCCATGTACGGGGGCTGACGGCTAGCTGGGCAGGCTAGTTCACGGAAGCAAAGTGGGGGCTGAGCTGTAGATCTATGAGGGGGGTTGGAGGGGGAAACTTTCAAAGTGGAGTACGAGGAGGTTTGATGATGGTAGTTGCCCGAGGGCGGGCCAAGGGAGGTGCAGGACATGGGCCGAAGAGAGGCTATGGTTGATCGGCAGGAGAGGGGGGTGGGTCACGTGGAAATTTCGGGGACTGAATGGGCCAGTCAAAAGAGCCCGTGTGTTCGCGCACTTGAGGCAACTGAAGGCAGACGTGTCCATGTTGCAGGAGACACATCTGAAGGTGGGGGATCAGATTAGGTTAAGAAAACGATGGGTTGGACAGGTGTTCCATTCGGGGTTAGACTTTAAAATGAGGGGGTTGGTGATCTTGGTTAATAAGCGGGTGGTATTCGAGGTGGGGAATATAGAAGCAGACCTGGGGGGCGGGGGGTAGATATGTTACGGTTAGTGGGAAACTGGAGGGAATGGTCGTGGAGTTGGTAAATATATATGCCCCGAATTGTGATGACGTGGAGTTTGTGAGACGGGCACTGGGATTTCACCTGAACAATGCCTGTGGCTGCCTTCAGTATATAGCCACCATCAACCCTGGAACCCGGACATCTCAGCAGTGGGTGTGGGAGTATCTGCAGGTAGACCTTCCAGATTTGATGTCCGAGAGGGGGCCTTAGGATGTCCCTGGAGAACCTTCTCCAGCTTCTTTCTTCAATAATGGCTCAGTAATGTTGGGCACCTTTTCAATATGGCAGCATGATGGTGCGTAGTACGCCATCCTATCAGGGCTGTCCCACCATGGAAGAGAAAACATCCAGGCATGTAATTAATGATTTTGCAGCTGGAAAATATGGTGTGTTTTCTCGCTAGTCTCTGCAGCGGGAAACATTCCAAGTTTGTGCCTTGCCACAGGACATAGCCCCAGGCTGGGGGGATTTCACTACTTTTTTAAAAATAATTTACTTTTAAAGTGGCTCAGTGGGCATCTTATGTTGAAGCACCCTCCCAGTTATTTACGACCGCAACCAGGTGCTTTCCTGAAGCTCAACGCCCACTGACTGGCCTGCTAGCTTCAAGAGCCAAGCTGCCATCCTTGATTGTATCACCCCATGCCAATTAATGACTTACCCAGGTGAATAACTTTAATCAATTCATCCCATCCTCCTCCGCATCGAGGACAGTTCTGGCCCAAAAATAGGCCAATCTTCTGTTCAGCACTTAATGTTTTGTTTTAAGATATGCATTCAACAGATATGGGATCACTGGTTAGGCCAGAATTCCTTGCCCATCCCTAATTGCCCTTGAAACGCTGGCGGTGAGCTGTCTTATTAAACTGCTGCAGTCCATGTGGTGTAGGTATGCAAAGGAGGGAGTTCCAGGATTTTAACCCAGCGACAGTGAAGGAATGGTGAGAAGTCAGGATGGTGAGTGATTTGGAGGGGTACTTCCAAGTGGCAGTGATCCCATGTATCTTTTGCCCTTGTCTTACAGATGGTAGTGGTTGCAAGTTTGGAAGGTGCCATTTAAGGGTCTTGGGTTCTGGAGTGCCTCTTGTAGATGGTGCACATTGCTGCTAGTATGCGTTGGTGGTGGAGCAAATGAATGTTTGTGGAAGGGATACAATCAAGAGCACTGTTCTGCCATGGATGGTGTCAAGCTTCTTGAGTGTTGTTGGAGCTACACTCATCCAAGCAAGTGAAGATATTCCATTGCAGTGACCTGTGCCTTGTAGATGGTGAACAGGCTTTAGCGAGTCAGTTACTTACTGCAGGATTCCTAGCCTCTGACCTGCTCTTGTAGCCACAGTATTTAAATGGCTAGTCCAGTTCAGTTTCTGACCAATGGTAACCCCAAGATGTTGATATTGGGGGATTGAGTGATGATGTTGCCACTGAATGTCAAGGGGTGATGGTTAGATTCTCGTGTGTTGGAGATGGTCATTGACTGCCATTTGTCAGCCCAAGCCTGGATATTGTACAGGTCTTGCTGCATTTGGACATGGACTGCTTCAGTCTCTGAGTGATGAAAGGTGCTGAACATAGTGCAACATCAGCGAACATCTCCACTTCTGACCTTATGATGGAAGGAAGGTCATTCGTGAAGCAGCTGAAGATGGTTGGCCCTAGGACACTACGCTGAGGAACCTCTGCAGCCACCTTGCTTTGTGCCAGGTATGATTCCAATCAGTGGGAGAGTTTCCATTATCAACACTGGAGTCAGAGCTCCTTGATTATAATCAAAGGCTGCCTTGATATCAAGCGCAGTCACTCTCACCTCACCTCTGGAATTCAGCTCTTTTGTCCATGTTTAAATTAGGGCTGTAATGAGGTCAGGAGCTGTGTGGCCCTGACAGAACCCAGACTTGAGCACTGTTGATGACCACTTCCATCACTTTACTGTTGATCAGGAGTAAACTTGAGGCAGTAATTGGCCAGGTTGGATGTATCCTGTTTTGTGTACACCGGACATACTTGGGCAATTTTCAACATTGAATTGTTATCTGCAGAGGAATAGTACTCAGGCATGAGACTGTGCGTCAGACATCTTAAGTGTCATAGCAACCAAATAAAACACTTCATTACCATTAAGTTTTCATTACTTTATTCATTTTACCTTCTGATATATTTGCATTCCTGAATTTTGAAGGCACTTTGTTCCAAGGTTTCTGCCAGTACCACTGTCACAAATACAGTAGGTGTAAGTTTGTTATGTTTTGGAACATCTGTTTAATTTAAGAAAAATTGTAGTAAACAGTTATTTTCACCATGCGGGACGATGGTGCAGGTAGCAAGCCACACCCTGCATTCAGGCCTGGCCAGGTCCATTGCAAGAGTCGATATCAGATAATGCTCCGTAATTTTCAAGAAGTCAAACAAAATTCTTCATGGTTCATGGCCCCTCAAAATCATAATTCACAGTCTGGATTCAGCAAACGTTTGAAAGGGAATTCAAAAGTTTTTATCGATAACCCTTAATCATGTCCAAATAAGCATGCAGACACTGACAAGAGTGATCATGGAAAAATTAACTTATTTTAACCGCATAAATATGTCAATTAAACAAAGTATCCACTCCACTCAGTTGACAAAACAGGACCCCTGCTGAGCTAATGCATGTGTGGGAGTTTGCAAGCTCAACCGAGAGTTTATAATGAGGCCATCTGGAAACTGTTTCAGTAGAAAGAGATGGCCAGACATCCAAGATCCTTCACCTGTGCTTGTTACTGATGCCTGGTCATACTTTAAACTGTCTATTTAATTTCCCAATAGAATGGAGTTTGGAGGGGTCTAAAAGGTAGCTAATTAACATTTGAATTTGGATACAAGACCCGCATGATTCACATTACTATGGAGATGGGTTTTGAAAGGGGAAGAATCAATAGCAAGCTTTTGAAGTATCAGGATACAGGGTTTTTCAAAAGAACCTCCATAGTGCACAGGCAGGCTCGTTTGCAAGCATCTGAGAGAGTGAAAGCGTGAGTGATACAAGAAGCCAGTCCCTATTCTTCACCATATAGAAGGTAGATCATGCTCATACTGAAGAAAACAATTCCATGAGGATTTAAACAAGGCTGAAAGATTTGCGTGGCTTTGCTAAGAGGAAGGAATCTTGGGGATACCACTCCCCGTGAAGGTTAGTTCAGGGATGAGAAGTTGTTGGCCTGGAAAGGAAAATGAAAGCAAGCCATCGGTAGCTGAGAATAGCTTAGCCTGGTTCCTGGAAAATGAAGTATCTACTTAAGGGGAGAATAATGTACAGTGATGGAAGAGGATTTAAAAACAAGCTAAATAATAAAACTTCTGTAGTTTAAAAGAATAAGTTGCACACTGACAGTGTTTAGTCAATGTTGCTTTCAGCTTGCGACAGTATTAATACTAGAATTTTGTCATGTGATCCTTCCAGTCAGTCACTGAAAATTCAAATATCTTTCTAAAAGTCATCAGTCTCTATGGGGACTGAAGAACCCCTCAAAAACTGACTGCAAAACTGACAGCTTGATTCTGCATTCAGCTCAGCCACTTGAGATCACCAATAGAAAGTCAACATCCTAAATTCTTTGCCACCTCACATAGAATTCTTGCACCTATTAGCATCAGAGCTGTAAATAATTACAGCATTTTACTAGCTACACAGGTTCTTTGTTAGTAGCTCATGATTGAAGGTTGAGAAGATAACGAAATGATATAACATTCCATAGAACCCCTACAGTGCAGAAGGAGGCCATTCAGCTCATCGAGACTCCAATGGCCCTCTGAAAGAGCACCCTACCTAGGCCCACTTCCCTACCCTATCCACATAACCCCAACTAACCTGCCCATTTTTGGAGGGGCAATTTTTTAGCATGGCCAATTCACCTGACCTGCACATCTCTGGTCATTGTAAATTATTTATTTTTACCAATTTCAATTAAATAACTGAATGGAATCCAGAAACATAATTGATCAACAATTAAAAGGGTACAATGGTTTCTTACAAATTTGCAAAAATGCAATACTGTTTAGAAAACAATTTTTCATAGCGTACAATAAGCTAAATCAAAACCATATGCTTTTTCTTTTTGCATAATAACCTAATCTTGCATGTTCAGCCTTATTCTATCAATATAATGTATTATGTTACAGAATAAGGCTGAGAAATTAAACCATCCATATATTATAACCACAGAGCGAAGGTGCAGGAATTGATTATACATCACATGATCAATTCACAGGATGTATCAAAGGAAGTCAAAAACAGGAATCAGATTAGATTACTGTCAGTGATGCAATCACATCAAATCTGGACTACGCTGCAGGACTCAACTACATTGTTCAAAAAAAGTATAAATTCTAGTTAAGACAGGGGTGGCACGGTGGTGCAGTGGTTAGCACTGCAGCCTCATGGCACCGAGGACCCTGTTTCAATCCCAGCCCCGAATCACTGTCCATGTGGAGTTTGCACATTCTCCCGTACCTGCATGGGTCTCACACCCATAACCCAAATGATGTGCAGGTAGGTTGATTGGCCATGCTAAAACTGCCCCTTAATTGAAAACAATTGGGTACTCTAAATTTATGTTAAAAAAATTATAGTTGAGATTAATTATTAACATTGCGTATCAGAGCACAAGAATGATCAGTAAGTCTATTCTGAATTCTAGCATGACCGAATGTAAACTGACCATGACACGATATTACCCCAAGCACTACGATGATAAAGGCAATAGCTAGACGTCACCTGTGTAATCCAAGAGGTCATTATTTATTGGCAAGTGAACTTCATCTTTATTATGACCTTTGAAAGAAAAAATATTTGATTGTGACACAGTCAGAGAGAACAACATCCTTTCATTATACCACAATCTCAATTTCTAAAGAGTCCAATCTTCTTCAGCAAGTCAGTGGCCAACACTGTTTTCTCCAGCACGACTATGATATTTGCTGCTTCTAACCATCAGGTGATTAAGCTACCAAATCACTTCCTATTTCTGATCATGTCAAGGAATTGTACGACATATCTGTTTCCATTTTAATAGAAAATGCCCCAAGATATTTCACAGGTGTAATCAAATCAAAAATTGTTGCATAAATGTCTATTTGACATACTAGTAAGATCCTGCCATTTTGAGATTGAGAAACAAATCAATCATTGTTTTCGGAATTTTCGGAAATGTAACTCTGAAGTTAGCATGAAATATTTTAAGTGTCTGCATTGACGGCCCTCTCGTGCCAGAGTCAGAATGTTGTGGGTTAAAAGCTCACTTTATGGGGTCGAGACATAATCTAGGCTGACACTTCAATGCAGCACTGAGGCAATGCAGCACGATTAGAGCTGCCATCTCTTGGAGGAGATGTGAGGCTGATGCCCCATCTGCTCTCTCAGCTGGACATTAATAAATCCCAAGGCACACTTGATGAGCCAGTCCTCGGGTTACTAATACTGAATAATTTTAAGTTTATTTCATATTTGTGTATTGAGAAAAGTAGAATACTGTTTTAGTTCAGATGTTTTTCAGAGCATTTGGTGCCGGGAATGCCAGACAACCTCCCAACAAAAATGGTCAGGTTTTCACCTTAACGTGAAGACAGTGGTTACAAAGGGAGTTAGACGCTTAGTGATTGAAAAAAAAAACCCCACAAGGAAGGGAAAAAAAACTGTGCTGTTGCCTAGCAACACAGATTTAGAGAGAAAGACAGGAAATAAATTCAGTGCATGTCAGAGAGTGATGACAGGAGTTCTAAGATCTCTGACAAGGAATGCTATAAGGAAGCTGGGGACTGAGTTTAGGAAGCTCACGTGTTTGCTCCATAGTTGAAGTAATAGTGAATTTATAGTAAGCGTTTGGATGTCTGGGTGAGATATCAGCTGGGGGAAAAACATTTAGCGAATGCTCAGAAATCCAACGGAACAAAACCACTTGCAACTGGCCAGCTCAAGCAAGAAGCCTTGATGTGAAGATAGTGGTAAATCTTCACTTGTGTTGTACGCCTGTAAGGGAATTGCTCGGATAAAAGGAATGGTGTAAGTCTGAATCATTTTCTTGCTTTTGTATTTAGATCTTTGCAAACTTTTTGTCTGCTGTAATATCGGATTTTCCCCCTGTTCTATTCTTTATATCAAAAACTCATTAATAAACTCCTGTGAATTTGTTCAGTGACTTTCTTCCATGGTTTCTGCAACAAAAACAAGATCCCAGGTTTCACTCTGGGGTTTGACTTGTCTAATATTAACACCAACTGGGTACATAACACTAGCCAATACTGATCCCTCAACCAACATCTCCAGAACAGATTATTTGTTCATTATTCTTATTGCTATTAGTGGAATCTTGCTACATTCAACGGCTATTACATTTCTCTTCATTACAACAGTGACTTTCAAAAGTAGATAGTTGGCTGTGAGGGGCACTGGCGCAATCTGAGATTAACAATAATAATAATAATAATAATAATCTTTGTTGTCACAAGTAGGCTTACATTAGGCATTTTATAGAGACATTGAAGGAATGATTTCCTCATTCATATGGGGAGGGAAGGTGGCCAGAGTTAGAAATGTGCAGAGGGGAAGGCAGGCAGGGGATTTGGGTCTTGCGAACCTGATGTATGGCCGGTGAATGTGTAGAAGCTGTGGAGCCGGGTTAGAGAGGTTAATTCCCAGTGGGTCAGAATGGAGGAGAGTTTGTGCATGGGGTCAGGATTGAAAGCATTAGCAACAGCGCCGCTCCCGATGGCCCCGGGGAAATACTCAGGGAGTCTGGTAATAATAGCTTCATTGAGAATTTGGAGGCAGTTTCGCCAACACTTCGGATTGGAGACAGGGTCAAGGGAAATGCCAATTCGAGGGAACCACAGATTTGAGCCAGGGAAGTGGGACGGAAATCCTCGGTAATGGGAAGAGAAGGGGATTACGACACTAAAAGATTTGTTTCTTGGGGGTCGGTTTGCAGGATTCAAGGAGCTAGGAGTGAAGTATGGGCTGGAGCAGGGGAAAATGTTTAGATACATGCAGGAGGAGGTGCTGACGACAGGGGACTGGAAAAGGGGATAGTGTCGGCGGTTTACAGAGCTATTTTGGAAGAGGAGAAGGAACCACTGGAACGGATCAAAGCAAAGTGGGAGGAGGATATGGGAGAGGGTATGGGGGAGGGGTTCTGGTGTGAGGTGCTCCGGATAGTAAAACGTCTCCACCTCGTGTGCCAGGTTGGGGCTGATACAGCTGAAGGTGGTATATAGAGCACACCTCACAAGGGCGAGCATGAGCCGATTCTTTGAAGGAGTAGGAGGTGTGTGTGAACATTGCGGGGGGGCCTGCAAATCACGGTCACATGGTTTTGGTCCTGTCCAAAGCTGGAGGAGTACTGGACGGAGGTTTTTAGGGCAATCTCTAAAGTGGTGCACATGAAACTGGACCCGGGCCCTCGGGAGGCCATATTCGGGGTGTCGGACCAGGCGGGGTTGGAAACGGGTCCTTCACCTCGCTGATCGCCCGAAGGCGGATGCTGGTGGGATGGAGAGCAGCCTCTCCACCCTGTGCCCTGGCGTGGCGGGGGGACCTGTTGGAATTCTTGACTCTTGAGAAGGTTAAGTTTGAACTGAGGTTAAGGTTGGAGGAGTTCTACAATTCATGGGCGTTATTCATTATGCACTTTCAAGAATTGGATAACACCGAACATTAGCGTGGGGGGGGGGGGGGGGGCTGTATGTGTTAATGGCGACTATGGCCGATTCCTGATTCCTTATTGTTATTTGTTTATGTTAACATGCGGGCAGATGTTTGGGGGTTGGTGGGAGGATGGGATTATTGTTGTTGATATGGGGATTGACATTATATTCGTTACTGCTTATTGTTTATTGTTGGTGGGTGCAAATCTGGGAGAAAATGTGAAAAAAGAGAATAAAAATATATTTTTTTTTAAACGTAGGCTTACATTAATGAAGTTACTGTGAAAAGTCCGGAGTCGCCACATTCCGGTGTCTGATTGGGTGCAGTGAGGGAGAATTCAGAATGTCCAATTCACCTAACAAGCACGTCTTTCAAGACTTGTGGGAGGAAACTGGAGCACCTGGAGGAAACCCACGCAGACACGGGGCGAACGTGCAGACTCCGCACAGTGACCCAAGTTAGGAATTGAAACTGGGACCTTGGTGCTGTGAAGTGCTAACCATTGTGCTACCCTGCTGCCCATATTTGTGCACGGCACTCCATAATTTCAAACTCTTACTTTTGTCCACACAGATAGCTATTCACAATTGACAACATTCATAAGCCCAGAGAAATGCTGCACCATATTCATACCAACAGCCAACTGAAATGGTGTTGCTAGGGATAAATATGTAACAATGGAATAATTTAAGCTGCGGTAAAACTGTCAAATTGAAGAATTTTCACATATTGTACTTCAAGAATACAAGGGGCTGGATTCTCCACCATCCGAGGGACGGCATGGTGGCTCAGTTGGTAGCAATGCTGCATCACGGCATCGTGGACCCGGGTTCGACCCCGGTCCCAGGTTCGATCCCGGCTCTGGGTCACTGTCCGTGTGGAGTTTGCACACTCTTCCCATGTCTGTGTGCGTCTCACCCCCACAACCCAAAGATGTGCAGGGCAGGTGGATTGGCCATGCTAAATTGCCCCTTAATTGGAAAAAAAATAATTCGGTACTCTAAATTTATAATTTTTTAAAAAAGGATTCTCCACCACGCGCTACAGAGTGCCCGGTGCAGCGGGCAATCCAGCTTCGTCAAAAAAAAAGGATCAGCAACCTGTTCCGATTCTCCGGTCCCCTGCTGGCAGTGCTATCTAGGTTTACATCCTGCATCAGGATCAAATGGGTGAAATTGACCATTTTGCATCTTATTAACGGGCTGGGCAATGGATTCTCCTGCGTGATTCTCCAGTTCTCTGGGCTGCGATTCAAGTTGGTGAGGATTGGTGCAGGTATTTTGGTTGCAGTGGACCTCCGAGTGAGCGAAGGGGGTAACTCCTTAAGCAAGCTTCCCCCAAAATCCATCAAAGGGCCCCCTCGCCCTCACAATGCAAATCTTTCCCACCCCACCACACCAGGAACCCCTGTCCGGAAGCCCCCCCCCCCCCAAATTACAGAGATGCCTGTCTGGAGGCCCCACATTAGGAGAGGCCCCTGCCTGGAAGCTAGAGAGCAGTCCAGACAGAGGCAGTGAAAACAATTGCAGCATTAAAACTCACCTGTGTAAAGCAACTGCTAGCTCAGGCACAGAAAGCAGCACCTGAACATTTCTGGAAGGAGAAAAACAGTCAGCCAGGTTTAACCCCCGCAGATCTTTGATTTGCAAGCCTTTCATTCATATATCCGTGAAATTGCTTTATCTAGGCCATGGTACATAGCTTCCACACACACTGTCGATTGTTTAATTCATCTCCCTTGGCTTTGAAGTAGTCAGCTTTGAAACTAACCACAATGTTTATAAACATCTAGCTATGATTGACAGCTCCTAGACCAAAGACCATTGAGTGCTTTCTGCAGAGGAAAGAGGAAGCGAAAGCATTTGAAGCAACTGGTTAGTTCCACATCTGACTACTTGAAAGCCACTCTTATGGGGGGCTTCCAGACAGGGGTCTCTGTAATTGGGGGCCGGGCCACCCTGAAACGGTGTGGCGGGGGGAGGGAGGAGACAGCCATCCAACCTCGCTATTGAGTTGCCCACTCAAAATGGCAGCCCAGTAGCGGCATTCGCTAGGGAATTTCTCGCAGTCCCCGCCATGCATAAATTTGCATGGCAAGGGTTGCGAATTGCTTCGGGAGCGCAAATCAGTCATGATTCATCTCCGGTGGGAGAACATAGTCTCCCAAATGGAGAATTCTGACCTATATCACTAATTCCCTGCATATCTGTTCCTCAACTCCAAATGTGAATAGTGCTTGTCCTCATCAACCTCTCTGCAGCCTTCGAAATGGCCAACTGTCTATCTTCCTCCACCATTTTGCTCAATAGAACAATAGAGCTTTTCACTCAAATGCAAAGTATCTCTATAAATGGTTTCTGTCCCTGAACAATGAGCTTGGCAGTCCACCAAGGCTATCTCATCTCCATACTACCCCTTGGCATCATAGTCTGCAACAATGCATCAGCTTCCATTACGTATACAACTAGCAACTCTCCACCCCCTTTGCTGATTGCTGCACAGCTGTGCTTCTGTCAGACTCTTCATCTAACATCCATTCTCAGCTGAATCAATTTCCTCCAGGTAAACAATCAGGAAGACTGAAGGTGTTGGGTGAGATTTTTGTGTCCTGCCGAAAGTTAATGGCCGTTGAATCTCCCGCGCCGGGTACAGTAATGACAGAGCTGCAAAGTCCTGGCCATCGTCTTTGGCATCTGCCTCAAACTCTGTACTCTCAACATCAATTTCATCCTCTTCCCAGTCACTCATTTGGGTTACCTAGATAATTCCTCGTGTCAGTATCCTATCCTTTGGGCTAGGAATGACTCAAGCTAGTGGGGCCTTTCCCCTCTGATTTCCTTTGACTTCAATTTTGTTAGGATTCATTGATGCCACACTCAGCTACTTGATGACAAAGGCAGTCACACTCACCCCATCTCTGTATTCAGCCCATTTTTCCATGTTTGGCCCCTGGTCTGGAGCCAACTGCCCCTTGTAGAACCCAAGCTGAGCATCATTGAGCAGGCTATTGCTGCTTGACTGCACTGTCAATGACACCTACCATCAATTTGCTGATGATTCCAAGTTGACTAATGGGGCAGTAATTGACTGAATTGGATTTATCCTGCTCTCTGAATGAGCGCGCCTCCTTATTTCAGTTCTGAGGTCTTGAGATACTTGACAACATGAGAGAAAAGTGGCAGAAGAAGCGTAAAAGACGAAAGATGAGGCAGGGGTGGAGGTGAACAGCTGCTGAAGATGCAGTACTGACCAGGCTTTGTTGAATCCTGCACGGCAAATGGACACTGAAGCTTCTGTTTATACAGCTTTTTCCAAGACCAACGATTTAGAGGCACCTCGGATGCTGGTCATGAGAAGATCCTGTTCATTGATCTGTTGTGGTACTGTGCCTTCAAGTACAGTAGTTGTGAAATTAAATGGAACATGCTTGGGTAATGTTCCACATTGTTGGATGTGTATTGGAGCAGCTTGCCTGGGGAGCTGGCCAATTCTGAAGGACAAGTCTTCAGTATTACTTCCAGGATGTTGACCTTTGCTGTTAAAAAGTACCTTCAGCTGTTCCTTGATGTCATGGGGAGTAAATAAAATTGGCTGAAGATTGACCGCTGTGATGTTGGGGACCTCAAGAGGAGGCCAAGATGGTTCACCCACTCAACACTTCAGGCTGGAGATGGTTGCAAATGCTTCAGCCTTTTGCACTGATGTGCTGGTTACCCCATTCATTGAGGCTGGAATGTTTGTAGAGCCTGCTAATCTGTTTAGTGTTTAATCCCAAAGATATGCAGGCTAGGTGGATTGGCCACACTAAATTGTCCCTTAGTGCCAAAAGGTTAGGTGGGGTTACTGTCATGGGGGGACGGGGCGTACTCTTTCCAAAGGTCAGTGCAGACTCGATGGGCCAAATGGCCTCCATCTGCATTGTAGCAATTCTATGATTCTCCTCCTAGATAAGCTTCTGTCCCCCGCAATCAAGATGGTCCAAGTCTGCCTGTCAATCTGAAAGATTTTCATCCCAACCCCAACCCATCTCTCCTTCATCTCTCATCCATGCCTTTTGACTGTTCCCATGCTCAACTATTACAATGCTCTCCCAGCTGGCCTCCAATCCTTCATCTCCATGTATGACCGACTGGTAGAAAGGGCCGACACCGTACTGGATGCAACAAGAATGAAATGGGAGGATGACCTGGGGATTGAGATAGGGTGGGGACTCTGGAGCGAAGCACTGCATAGGGTCAACTCCACCTCCACATGCGCAAGGCTCAGCCTGATGCAACTAAAAGTGGTACATGAGCCCACTTAACAAGAAACCGTAGGAGTAGGTTCTTCCCAGAGGTGGAGGACAGATGTGAACGGTGCCAAAGAGGCCCGGCCAACCACGCCCACATGTTCTGGTCTTGCCCCAGACTTGTGGAGTACTGGACAGCCTTCTTCGAGGCTATGTCCAAAGTGGTGGGGGTGAGGGTGGAGCCATGCCCGATAGTGGCGGTCTTCGGGGTTTCAGGCCAGCCAGATCTATTCCTGGGGAGGAGGGCGGACGCCCTTGCCTTCCTGATCGCCCACCGTAGAATCCTGTTTGGCTGGCGGTCAGCAGCACTGCCCAGAGCTGCAGACTGGCTGTCCGACCTCTCGGAATCTCTCCAAATGGAGAAAATCAAATTCGCCATCCGAGGGTCAGACAACGGCTTCCACAGAACGTGGGAGCCATTCATGCAATTGTTCCGGGACCTGTTTGTGGCCAACGAACAAGAGGAAGAATAGTCGGGTGGCCAAGAATCAGGGGAAAATGGACGGGAATCGGCGGAAGGTAGCCCGGGGGGGGGGGCTACTGGTTCCTTATGGGGGTTTGTTCGCATGGTTTTACACTTATTTCTTTTTCTTGTTAATTTATTGTTTTTGTATTGGAGGGGAGGGGTTACTGTTTTTCTCTGTTGTGATAAAAATTTGTTGTTGAATACTTGAATAAAAATTATTCCAAAAAAAACAAATATCAGCTCACTACTTAGCCACAGAAGGTGCAAACCCCTGTGAATACTTAATGAGAAAAGGAAAATAAATCAAGGAGTACTCTTCAAAACTGTTTCTTACACATTATTTAGAACACTTTACTCACTGAATGTCAGCTGTAGGTTATTTGGTAGCACACACTTTTGAATCCGAAAATTCTGTGGTCATGTCCCATTCCATGACTAGAGCACAAAATTCCAGGGTGACGCTCCAGCGCAGTGCATGAAGAAGTGCTGACTGTGGGACCTGTTGTCTTTTGAGTGAGACGTTAATCCAAGGCCCTGTCTCCCCTCAAGTGCTATTTCACAAAACAGCAGGGAAGCTACCTGCCATGTCCTAGCCAAACTTTGTCCTTCAATCACGATCACGAAAATACTTCATTGGCTATGCAGTACCTTGGAACGTTTGGTGGTCTTGAAAGATAGTTCAGAGAGGGTTTACTGGACTAATGTGAGGAATGGGCACATTGTCTTATGATGAAAGGCTGGACAGGCTAGACTTGTTTCCATTGCAGTTTGGACTTGATGAAGACCTTTAAAAGATCTTGAGGGGTATTGACCGGGTTCTTGTGGAGGGGATGTTTCCCCTTGCGGGAGAATCTGGAACTTTGAGTCACTGTTTTAAAAGAAGGGCTCACTCAATTAAAACAGAAATGAAGATAAACATTTGCTCTCCGAAGGTCATTACTCTTTGACACTCCCTTCCTCAAAAGGGGGTGAAAGCAGAATCTTTGGACAGAATTCCTGCAAACCCCTGCTGGCAGGTTCAAATGGAAGGAGAAGGTGGGAGAATTCAGTAGTGGGTGGGGGTGGGGTGCATCTCCAGGTGGACCTCCAAGATTCAGTGTCCTGGAGAGTGTTCATCTTCCAGCTCCAAATATTCCCAGAAATCCATCTTCTTTCTTAGGTCAGTGATATTGGGTGCCTTTTTAATATGGCGGCAGTATATGACAATGGACTATGCGCCATCGGGCTTGCCCCGGAATACGGCGCAAAACACCCGATTGCATACTAAATTAGGTCAGGGCCACAGGATTTGGCGGGTCTTCCCACTGGCCTCCACACTGGGAAACACTCCGTGTTCTCACCCCCGCCACAGGGCTTAGCCCTCAGATGGGAGAATTATACCTTTTGAAATTTTTTTACGGCAGTGTTAGATAGATTCTTGATAAACAAAAGGATGAAAGGTTAATGGGGCAGGAGGGAGGTTTTAATCAGGTGAATCATAATCTTATTGAATGGTGGAGCAGGCTCAAGGGGGTCAAGCAACCTACTCCTGCTTCTAAATCGTATGTTCATAAATTCTCAGCCTCTATTGTCACCTTTCATTTCTTTTATGCAATGTTTACTAATGTCAATGTTCAGCTCGTACGTAGCTTACAAGTTTATTTTGAATATTCTTAGCAGAGTCAACACGTCCTCACCATGTGCCAGGATCAGCCTGATACGGTTCAAGGTGGTTCACCGGGCACACATGACGGTGGCCCAGATGAGCAAGTTCTTCGGGTGGAGGACAGGTATGTGAGATGTGCAGGAGGGCACGCAAACCATGTCCACATGTTTTGGGCATGCCCGAAGCTGAAGGGATTCTGGCAGGGATTTTTTGATGTCATGTACAAGGTACTAAAATCGAGGGTGGCGCCAAGTCACCAAGTGGCAATTTTTGGAGTGTCAGAAGACACAAGGTCCAGGGGGCGAGAGCGGCACACATTTTGGCCTTTGCCTCCTTGGCAGCCTGGAGATAGATATTGCTAGCGTGGAGGGACTTGAAGCCCCTGAAATCAGGGGTATGGGTTAGCGGCATGGCTGGGTTTCCCAGACTTGAGAAAATTAAGTTTGCCCTGAGAAGATCAATGTGAGGGTTCGTTCGAAGGTGGCAGCCGCTTATCGACTTCCTCGGAGAAAAATAAACTGTCAGCAGACTCAATGGGGTGGGGGGGGGGGGTATGGGGGAGTCAGGCTTAGATTAGGCTGGTATAGTGGGAGATGGAGGGATGTGTTATGGACTGAACTATGTTTACACTTGTATCTGTATCTTTTGTTATAAAACCATAAATGTTGTAATAAAATGTTTGTTAAAAAAATCTCACTTTATTCAAATCAGTACAACTTGCCAATATATAGTAACAAGCACACTCTGCTTCGACAAGATTTTCTTGCCTGACCTAAATAAAATAATTATGAACAAGCCTCCTGCATTCTTTTTCTGACCCAGGCAGAAAGTTGTCCTTGCAGCTTTCTATTTAAACATCGGTCTAATTGCCTCAGTCACTATTTTTATCTCTTGGGTATTTGATTGCAACTATTGACAACCCCTGGCAAGTGTGCAGGCTGAGGAACCAGCCAACACAATGGGTGTGAGGTGTTTATTGAATACTGTGACATCAATAGAATCATAGAATACTTATAGTGCAGAAGGAAGCCATCCAGTCCAGCTGGTCTACACCAACCATCTGAAAGAGCACACTACCAAGCCCCACAGCTCTGAAAGAGCACCCTACCTCGGCCCACTCCCCCGCCCTATCCCTGCAACCCCGCCTAACCTTTGGACACTAAGGGACAATTTAGAATGGCCAATCCACCTAACCAGCAGATCTTTGGACTGTGGGAGGAAAGCAGAGCACCCAGAGGAAACCAACAAAGACATGGAAGAATGTGCAAACTCGACACAGACTGTCACCCAAGGCTGGAATTGAGCCTGGGTCCCTGGCACTGTGACGCAGCAGTGCTAACCACTGTGCCAGAGTGCCTCCAATTATTTATTGTTCAACTCTTCGGGAAATAACATCACAAAGTTCAATTCATTCACAATATAGCTGCCTAGTTATTTTCTCTCAACTAATGTGAATACAAATTGCTTTGAAATATAAATCTTTTTAGCAGCTTCCATTCTTCACATCTCTTCTGTGGAATAAAGACCAAAGATCTCTGAAATGTGACAGCTTTCAATTCTCCAAGTAACGGACCCAACCTCAGCAACTGGATCTTTGCGTATTCTCATCTTCTGGTTCTAGCCTCCATCTTCTCCACTGGGATCATTATCTGAGCTCTGATAGCATTTACCTTTTATGTGGTTTCAACCAGTGCCAGTCGCTCCAAGCGTTTTGATTTCTAATTTCAGTTTTACCTTCCTTAAGAAGTGAAAGGATCAGTTTCCATTCTCATTCAGGATCTTTCTCAAAAAAATACAAGCTTTGAAATCATGGATTCCATCACAACAGTTTGAGTTCAAGACACTTTAAAGAATTGGTGGATTGACCAGGCTAAATTGCCCTTAGTGTCCTCCAAAAAAAAGGTTAATGGGGGTTGTTGGGTTACTGGTATAGGGTGGATACGTGGGCTTGAGTAGGGTGATCAGTGCTCGGCACAACATCGAGGGCCGAAGGGCCTGTTCTGTGCTGTACTGTTCTAATTCTAATTTACTTATCTGCAGATATGCAATAAATCCACAGTCGTGAGCAAAGCTCTCCAGGACATGTAACTTGCAGCGAGCCAAATCATGCCAATGGTGCACAGTGACCATAAGAACAAATGAGAGTAGAACATAGGGTCCCGTTTGGGCCTGCTCCCCCTTTCAATACGATCATGGCTAATATTCTGCCTCAACTCCAAATTCCTGCCTGCTTCCCATATTCCCTGAGCGACCAAAAATCTGTTTATCCTAGCCTTAAAAATATTCACTTGTGAAGCATCCACAACCCTCAGAGTAGAGAATTACAAAGTTTCATAACCTTTTGGTTGAAGAAGTTTCTCCTCATCTTAGTCCTAAACGATTGACCACTCATCCCAAGACTGTGCCCCATTGTTCTAGATTCAACCAAGGGGAACAACCTCTCAATATCTACCCTATTAAACCCCTTTGATGCATCAAGTGTTTCAACGAAATGCATCACCTTCAAGACAACCATGTCCTTCCTTAGGTGTGGATATAAAAACTGTGTACAGTTCTCCAGTTGTGATCTCACCAGTGTCCTCTATGATTGTAGAAATAATTCCTTATTCTTGTACTCCAACCCATGCAATAAGAGTCAACACGCCATTTGCCTTCCTCATAGCACGTTAAACATGCATGCTAATGTTCCTTGTAGGAGTACACCCAAGTCTATTTCATCATTACAAATTTCACACCTTTTAAAAAATATTCTGCTTTGCTATTCTTGCTACCAAAATGAATAACCCCTCACTTCTCCATATTGTACGCCATCTGCCACCTGTTGCCAACTTGTACAACCTGTCAATATCTCTGTGTCCTCCTCACAGCTGATATTCCCACCTAGCTGTGGATTGCCAGCAAACTAAAATGAATTAATCTCCATCAAGTCATCAATATAGGCTGTAAATAAATGAGGCCCATGTACTGATCCTTGCAGCACTCCACTAGCTATAGCCTGCCAACCTGAAAATGACCCATTTAACCCTACTCTCTGCTTCTTGTTCATTAACAAATCTTCCGTTCATGTAAATATTAACCCCAAAATCTATGAGCCCTTACCTTGCTTACTAACCTTTTGAGTAACCTAATGACTCGTGGAAATTAAAGTATACTACGTCTACTAGTTCCCCTTCATCTATAAGTTACATTCTCAATCTGTCAAACACAATTTGTTTTTCATAAATCCATGTTGACTTGGACCGATCATGCTACAAATTTCCAAGAGCATTTTTAAGACTTCCATAATAAGAGATTCAGCAGTTTCTAATTGACTTACAGGTCCCCGTTTTCTCTCTTCCTCCTTTCTTGAAAAGCAGAGTTACATTTCCTAACTTCCAATCTGCGAGGACTGTTCCAGCTCTAAAGAATTTTGGGAAGCCATAACCAGAAACCATAATCTCTTTTAGAACTATATGATGCAAGCCATCAGATCCTGGGAGATTTGCCAGATCTTAATTCCTTAGGTTTCGCTCATATTTTCTCTCTCCCATATTAATTACCTACATTTTCTCAGACTGGTTCTTCTGCTGTTGACCCACTATTTCTAGTATGCAATTTATATCTTCTTCCATTCAATGATTCTGCCATTGCCTCATTCGCCACAATTTTCTCTGTTTCAAAGGGCCCATGTTTAATTTAGCTACTCTCTTCCATTTATATACTCATAAAAGCTCTTTCAATCTGTTTTTATATTCCTAGCCAGTTTACCCTCAGATTCTATTATTCCCCTTTGTAAAATCAACTTTTTGGTCGCCCTTTGCTCATTTCTCATGCTCCCTTACACTACTATTCTTTCAAACACTATTTTCAACACTATTGCCGAATTTAACATATTGAACGGTTTCTTTAAAATGTTTCTCACTTTTTATTTATACTCATTCCATTTAGTCTGTTTACTCAATCAACCTTACACAGCTCGTCCCTTATGTTAATGGCATTGACTTTAAGTTTAAGATTCTTGTTTGAGACTGGAACAAGGGCTGGGATCCCCGGGGGGAGGCGCGAATCCCGCCCTGCCACCGGCTGCCCTATTCTCCGACGGCGTTTTTCGGGGGACAACGGGATTCCCGCCACACCGGTCGGGGGCCGTTGACAGCGGATCCACCCGGTAATTCTCCGGGCCCCGATGGACTGAGTGGTCGTCAAGTTTTGGCTAGTCCCGTCGGCGTGAATTACTCACCTCACGCAGGGCGGGACCTGGCAGGTAACTGTACGGTGGGGGGGGCTCCTGGATGGGGGCGGCGGGGGGGGGGGGGGGGGGGGGGGGGGGCACGGCGGACTGGCCTGCGATTGGGGCCTACCGATCTGCGGGTGAGCTTATTCCATGGGGGAGCCTTCTTTCCTCCGCGCCAGGCCCCTTTAGGGCTCCACCATATTGCCCGGGAGCCGGCGAAGGGAAGGGAAACCCCACGCATGCGTGGAAATATGCCGGCCGGTCCCTGCATGCGCGAGATCATGCCGGTCGTTCCGCGCATGAGCGAACTCGCGCCGGCCCTTTGGCGCCGGCTGGAGCAGCGGGGGCGACTCCGGCGGCAACCTAGCTCCCTAGAAAGGTGAGAATTTCTCACTTTGGGGGGCTGTTGATGCCCGAGTCGCTGCCGCCGGTTTTCCTGCCGGCGTGGGGACATAGCCCCATTTTCAGAGAATCCCACCCAAGTTCTTTCAAACATGATCACTTTGGCCCAGCGGATCTTTTACAATGAGATTACTAGTTAACCGTGTCTCATTGCATAGACATTTTGCCTGTCCTTTTGAAATGTTGTGCGTCCAGGAACATTGGTTTCCCAAGCTTGATCACCTTGTAACCAGGTCTTTGTAGTGGCAAGTGGTTCCAAATCATTTCGATTTGTTTCACTTGTCCAACCATCTTATGATGAATGCTACGCACCTTCAGATTTTATTTATTTTTTTACTTTGACTACTTTGTGGATCTTATTCATTGATTCACTATACCATTAAACACACTGGACAGAATGTTCCATTTTTGAGACTGTGTGATGTACCAGCAGCTCTGGCGGCACCTTTCCCACTGGCCAGAATGGTGGGATCTGGTGCCAGATTCTAAGCCTAGGATCTCATTAATTACGCATAGGTGCATTGTGCTCCTGAGTCACCTGATGTGCCAGCACTGATGGGTTGAAAGGTTCTAGTGTTATATTTAAACACCAGTCGGGACAGCATGGTGGCGCAGTGGGTTAGCCCTGTAGCCTCACGCCGCTGAGGTCCCAGGTTCGATCCCGGCTCTGGGTCACTGTCCGTGTGGAGTTTGCACATTCTCCCCTTGTTTGCATAGGTTTTGTCCCCACAACCCAAACGATGTGCAGGCTAGGTAGACTGGCCACGTAGATCAGATGGAGAAGGAGTTCAAGAGGTGGGACATGCTGCCATTGTCGTTGGCGGGGAGGGTGCAGTCCGTCAAAATGACGGTGCTTCCGAGGTTCTTGTTCCTCTTTCAGTGCCTGCCCATCTTTATCCCCAGGGCCTTCTTTAGGAGAGTGACTAGCAGTATTTTGAGCTTTGTGTGGGCACATGGGACTCCGAGAGTGAAGAGGGTGTTCCTGGAGCGAGGGAGGGATAGAGTCGGGCTGGCGCTGCCCAACCTTTTGGGGTACTATTGGGCGGCCAATGTGTCAATGGGTGATGGAGGGGGGAGGGGCGGCGTGGAAAAGAATGGAGATGGCGTCATGTAGAGGTACGAGCCTGGGTGCCATGGTAATGGCGCCCTTGCCGCTCTCCCCTAAGAGGTTTACCACGAGCCCGGTGGTGGCGGCGACCCTAAGAATCTGGGGACAGTGAAGACGGCATAGGGGGGAAACAGGGGGCTCGATGGAGGCTCCATTGGGTGGCAATCATCGGTTCATCCCAGGGAACAGGGATGGGGGATTTAGGGGGTGGCAAAGGGTGGGCATCAGTAAATTGAGGGACCTGTTTATTGGCGGGAGGTTTGCGGGCCTGGGGGAACTGGAAGATAAATTTGGGCTCCCCCAAGGGAACATGTTCAGATACTTGCAGGTAAAGGCATTTGCTAGGCGACAGGTAGAGGGATTCGCTTTGCTGCCCTCGCGGGGGACGATGGACAGAGTGCTTTCGGGGGTGTGGGTCGGGGAGGGGAAGGTGTCTGACACTTATACGGTAATGCAGGAGGTGGAGGAGTCGTCAGTGGAGGAGCTGAAGGCTAAATGGGAGGAGGAACTCGGGGACCAGATAGCGGACGGGACTTGGGCAGATGCCTTGGAGAGAGTCAACTCTTCCTCCTCATGTGTGAGGCTTAGTCTCATCCAATTTAAGGTGCTGCACCGGGCCCACATGTCCAGGACTAGGATGAGTAGGTTCTTCGGGGGTGAGGACAGGTGCACCAGATGTTCGGGGAGTCCTGCGAACCACGCCCATATGTTCTGGGCATGCCCAGCACTGGAAGAATTCTGGAAGGGGGTGGCAGGGACGGTGTCGAGGGTGGTTGGATCCAGGGTCAAACCAGGGTGGGGACTCGCGATTTATGGAGTTGCGGTAGAGCCGGGAGTGCAGGAGGCGAAAGAGGCCGGTGTCCTGGCCTTTGCGTCCCTAGTAGCCCGACGAAGGATCTTGCTGCAGTGGAAGGATGCGAGGCTCCCAAGTGTGGAGACCTGGATCAGTGACATGGCGGGATTTATAAAATTAGAAAGGGTCAAATTTGCCCTGAGAGGATCAATACAAGGGTTCTATAAATGATGGCAGCCTTTTCTGGACTTCCTGGCTCAAAGATAGGTATCTTGGTCAATAGCAGCAGCAACCCGGGAAGGGGGGGGTGTTCCTTATTGTAGTTTCAATTATGTAACTTAACATTGTGTTAATTTGCATTGTTATTAATATGATGTGTTGTTCATGGAGGTGGAGCGAATGTTTATGATTGCTAATATTATTGTATAAATTCAAAATTTTTCAATAAAAATTATTTTTTTAAAAAGGTAGACTGGCCACGCTAAATTGCCCCTTAATTGGAAAAAGTGAATTGGGTACTCGAAATTTATTTTAAAAATTAAAATATTTAAACACCAGTCCGTCACACCAGCCCCCCATGACTTCATCAGACCATGCAGGATGTTGATAAACCTAAAGGAAAAAGGCTAGCAGCTTCAAGAAAAAGTCTGCTCCTTGATTCATCCACCATCCCATTGAGTCCATCACCTGCAAGGTGCCCATTCCCCACTTGGACATCTACCCATCGCATCTGGAGTCTTCGCGTATTCCTTTCCAGTAAATGATGTGTTATCCCTTTGGGTCCAGTAGCATAGTGCTGTCCATGAAGACCAACTCAGCATGGAGATGAGGGCAGGAAACAGCCTACCCTGGCAGAGATGATGAACACTGCATCAAGAATAGTGCAGCACTATAGTAGCAAGGTTGATGTATTGATCTTGAAGTTTCTTGCAAAATGAAGACCGCCTTGTGCATGCCACTCTATCAACGAGGCTTTAGACTGACATAATTTCACGGTGGCGTGACGCAGGTTTGGACAGGCCTGAGGAGATGTCAGCAGGTAGCTGTTTTAATGAGCATTCGGGAGATGCAAATGCCATTCACATCACCAGACAGCAAGAAATTTGCAATGTGATTTTTTACCAGCGAGCCTCTGCCAATTTGGCTCCCGCTAGATTCCCCGCTCCCACTCGTGGTGAGAATTCCACCCTCTGATACTACTTGTCGCACTCTGCCCTGCCAATGTTGCTAGGCTTTAAACTTCCTTGGTGGTTCCTCAAACGATCATCAGATCTGAAGAAGATTACAATGTTATAAAACAGCACGAGTTTAGATGCTTTAAATAGTTCAGTTTTTACAAAATCTGGGCCCATCAGCATATTGGGCAGGCCTGTGCCACCTGCGGCATGTTTCATGGAAGTTGCGACAGTCTGCCACTGGGATCAGAGATCCCGCTACTCTTCAAAGGAGTTTCCCGTTCTCTGCACCCCCATTCTGGGGGTTCGCCATCGGTGGGACCTGAGGATTCTGCAAAGCAAGAACGGTTGCAAAATTCCGGACATTGTGTAACAGAAGTTGTGGTTATTTATTAAAATTACTATTTTTTTCCAACTTTCCAAGTCACTCATTTTACCTCTGGTGAGATTACCAACTCATCAAAGTGTATTTCAGCAGCTTCAATACATATGATTTAGTCTGTTCACAGATGCAAACAAACCATATTTCAACATATTATCACTGATGCAGAAGCTCAAAGAGGAATAAAAACCTGCCTCACCCCAACTTCTTAATCTGTCTCATCAGTGACGTTACTGTTTCATTTGCTGATAATGGCCGTTACCAGGAAAAACAGTTTTCCTTCTTGAATCACACTATATCATGTCTGCAAACCAATGTGAACAAGCAATCACTATTACTTGTTCCTTAGTGATAATATGATTCAAAAATTCCAATTTTCTCAGACTCTGCTTATTTGTTGCAGCTTACGGATGGTGTCTTCTAATTTTCTGATTAATAACTGAAAATACAAAAGTCAAACAGTGGAATACATAGGAGATTAAATTCAAAGCAAGACTTTATGTGATGGAAATATTTCAGGGTCCAGCCTTCTGTTATAATGACAGTCTTGTATCCAATTGCCGGAAATCCCACAGGCACTGAACAGATTTTTGGTTCTTGGCATCCTATTGCTTAATGCCAAGAAACCGTGGTAATGGCTTCATCCTTGCATTATCCAGCACTGATGCATGCCAAGAAATACATCTATACTAGCTGCAAAGCATTTATTCATTAATCTTTGATTCAGAGGTCAATTTGTCACAGCTGTCAAAGACTATATAGACAGAGCCTTGGTTCTTACTGTTTTACAGTTGTAAGCCTCTATTCATTGTCATGCTTGTGCAAAAAAGACTCAGATATATTTTAAACTAAACATTTTATCTCAAAACAAAATGGAGAATGGACACTCTGCTTTTGAAACAAAATGGAGTGGAGAGGTCAGGTGACCTTTTTCCTCTTCTGTCAATATATATGGAACCACACAAGGCTGGACGCTAGCCTGCTTGTCTGGATTGGACAGTAAAGTACAAATGACTTTTCATTGAGAAGGTATTAAAATGCAACAAACCTTTCCTGTTGATTCATGGCTGCAATTGTCTAAATAATTGCAGACGGTAGTTCGCAATGAGGCAGCAAATTTCTTGGCTTCAGTGTGCAATTCCACATAATGAGTCTAAGAAACCCATTCTATCACAAGGTGGTGCAAACGGGCGAAACTCAAACACTGTGGTGCATCAATTTCCAAATCATTAGCGACCATTTGAGTGGACAATCAGAAGCAGATACCAGGGTCACATGGCAGAAACCAAGGGCGCGATTTAACAGGCGGAAAAAAGAGTTCCGTAATGGGCACATTTAGCGGGGTCTTTCCCCACGCTGGTTTTTCCAATCACTCGGCTGCCACCCCACCCTCCCCCCAACCAAACACTCCAACTTACCGATTAGGGGATCCTCAGGCCTCCCTCACCCCACCTCATAAGGACAGGGCACTCCCGGGCCCAAAACCAGCTCGGGAAAGATGCCACCTGGGCAGCTACACACTGCCAGCCTGGCAGTGCCAGAGTTACACAGCAGTGCCAGGACACCAAGCTGCCAGCTGGGGTCTCCCGAAGCGAGGGGTTTCAATCTCGAGTGCTGGGTAGATCCGGCATAGACACATTCAAGTGAATTGAACTGCTCACTTGAACATGCAAATTTAGTCCCAGCCTTGGTGAGTGGGATCTAGATCGTGACGTCGCATGAGATCTCGTTACAGGTATGATGGACCAGGTAAATCTCGCAAGAGGCACCGACTGCATTCTGAATCGGGCGCGGTGCAGCTGATCGATTGCACCCCAGATTGTAATAAGGAACATTTATTAAGACATATTTTGAAAGTAGCCACAGAACGAGAGACAGGAACAGAAATAGAGAGAGACAGACAGAAACAGAACAGAAAAGAGGTCTGGACCAGCAAAAAAATAGGACTCTCACTAAAATGCATCAGGAGGCTGAGAATCCCTGCTATCCTTTACCTTCCTATTTGATGAGCCAAGTCACATTTTTCTGCAGGGGCTTGACTGCACCTCAGCAACTCGAGTAAAGTCAGAGAAACCTTCAAATGCAAGCAGTTAAGTCACTGTAAATCCATTCCCTTAAATCTACTAACTTTCTTCAGAAGACTAAAAAGGAATCACCAGGCCTGTGGGAATCAGGGAAGCAGTGGTGGAGAGGTACTGTCGCTGGATTAGTAATCCAGAGACCCAGGTTAATGCTTATGGGCAGCACGGTAGCATGGTGGTTAGCATAAATGCTTCACAGCTCCAGGGTCCCAGGTTCGGTTCCCGGCTGGGTCACTGTCTGTGCGGAGTCTGCACGTCCTCCCAGTGTGTGCGTGGGTTTCCTCCGGGTGCTCTGGTTTCCTCCCACAGTCCAAAGATGTGCGGGTTAGGTGGATTGGCCATGCTAAATTGCCCGTAGTGTCCTAATAAGTAAGGTTGGGGGGGGGGGGGGGGGGGGGGGGGGGGGGGGGGGGGGGGGTTTGTTGGGTTACGGGTATAGGGTGGATACGTGGGTTTGAGTAGGGTGATCATTGCTCGGCACAACATCGAGGGCCGATGGGCCTGTACTGTTCTATGTTCTATGTTCATTCAAATTTTCACCTTGACAAATCAGTGTAACAATTAATTTTTGGCCCAAGTGCATGCTACCTCTTTTATAATCATCTTCTCTTGTGTACGTGCATGTCCTGTTGCATATACATTTTGGGCGCTAAGAAATAATCATTTATGCTTTTATTTTTAAACTTGTGAGGTGGCAGCTTTGAAAGGATCATAGAGACCTTGAGGGAATTTGGACGGTTTTCAGGGTATAAATTGAACACGAGGAAGAGCAAGCTGTTCCCGATTATAATAATAATAATCTTTATTAGGCTTACATTAACACTGCAGCTACATTACTGTGATCAATGCTGGAAGACAGGAAAGGAAGTATGGGGAGTTGCTGTTCCGGGTGGTGCGGGTGGGTTTTCTGTATCTAGGTGTCCAGGTAGTGTGGAGTTGGACACAGTTACATTAATTGAACTTGGCCATCTATGGACACTTACCGGACAGGGCAAAAGTTATTGGACTGGACGAAGCCAGACGAAAATGGGAGGACAAACTGGAAATGGGTTGGGGACTCTGGAGCGAAGCACTGAGCAGGGCCAACTCCACCTCCTCTTGCAGAAGGCTCAGCCTCATGCAGTTTAAAGTGCTGCACAGAGCACAGCTAATCAGATCCCGAATGAACAGGTTCTTTCTGGAGGTGGAAGATAAATATGAATGGTGCCAGGAAGGCACGGCCAACCACGCCCACATGTTCTGGGCTTGCCCCAGACTTGTAGGGTTCTGGACAGCCTTCTTCGAGGCAGCGTCCAAGTTTGTGGGGGTGAGTCGGGGCAGCACGGTGACACAATGGTTAGCATTGCTGCCTCATGGCGCCGATGTCCCAGGTTCGATCCCAGCCCTGGGTCACTGTCCATGTAGAGTTTGCAAATTCTCCCATGTCTGCGTGGGTCTTGCACCCACAACCCAAAGATGTGCAAGCTAGGTGCATTGGCCATGCTAAATTGCCCCTTAATTGGAAAAAAAACAAATCATTGGATACTCTAAATTTAAAAACAAAACGTTGTGGGGGTGAGGGTGGAGCCATGCCCAAGAGTGACAGTTTTTGGGGAATCGGAACAGCCAGAACTACACATGAAGGGGACCGATGCCCCTATTTCGCTTCCCTAATCGCACGCCGGAGAATCCTGCTCGGCTGGCAATCAGCAGCACCACCCACAGCTGCAGACTGGCTGTCAGACCTGGCACAATTTCTCCATCTGGAGAAGACCAAGTATACCATCAGAGGGTCAGAAGAGGGCTTCCACAAAACCTGGGGGCAATTCGTCAGCCTGTTCGAGGCCAACAGTGACTCGTGAAAGCAGACAAGAACACAGACGATAAGGAGGTACAGAGGGGGAAGGGGGAGGAGGAGATGAGGAGGAAGCCTAGCGATGGCAGGGGGAAGGGGGAGGAGAGGGGGTAGGTAGCCACAGCCCCAACCCACAAGTTGCAACAAAAACCCGCAGAAGAGGGAAAAAAAAAATGAACAGGAGCTCAGCGACAGAACATCCAGGACGGAAGACGGGGATACCAAGGAGGGAACAGGAAGAAAATATGCCAAGAAAGATGTATGTAAATAAGAAACTGTATAAATTGTAAATATCGGACACAAAAGTTTCACTCAGTAAAATTGAAAAATGCCAATAAAAAAGTTGAAGAAAATACTTTGAACTTGGCACAGCTGGTGGAGGGGATGAAGGCAGATTTTAAGAGGCGAGATGTGTTGCCGCTATCATTGGCTGGGCGTGTGCCGACGGTAAAAATGACGGTGTTGCCCAGGTTCTTTAGCATGTTCCAGAATCTCCCCCCATTTTTGTTCCCTAGTCCTTTTTTAAAAAAGGTAAGTGGGATAATTTGGGTATTTGTTTGGGCGGGGAAGACCCCTGGGTGAGCAGGGTGGTTCAGGAGAGGGGGAGCTGGCGTTGGCAAGTTTGATGAATTACCCTGGGCAATGGTGAGGAAATGGGCTGTGGAGAAGCAGTCAGTGTGGGGGTGGATGGAGGCTGCGTCGTGCAGGGTGACGAGTCTCAGGGCACTGTTGCTGTCACCCCTTCAGTTCTCGCCGGTCTGGTACTCGGTGAGCTAAATGTGTTGGAGGAGCTGGATGCGAAGCTCCGGGGATAGAGTACTTTAGGGAATTGTTCATAGGTTCCAAGTTTGCAGGGCTGGAGGAGTTGGAGGAAACATACGAGTTGCCCAAAGGGAATGGTTTTGGGTAGCTGCAAGTGTGGAATTTTGTGAGGCGAGAGGTGCCGTCCTTCCCGGGGCTGCCGCCTCTGGTATTGCAGGACAAACTGTTGTCGGAGGATGATGTTAGGGGAGGGTGTCAAACATCGGAGAAGGAGGGCACTTCAGTGGAGGAGATCAAGTGTAAATGGGAGGAGGAGTTGGGTGGAGAACTGTGGGCCGGGACATGGAAAGATGCTCTGCAGAGGGTGAGTGCATCCTCGTCGTGTGCAAAGTTAGGCCTCATCCAGTTTAAGGTGGTGCATAGGGACCATGTAGCCATCTGGGATGGCCACTTCCAGAATACCAAATGGATGATCGCAATGACTGTAGGGAAATATGGACAATGTTAAGAAAGCAAGCAGACACAGAGCCTGTAGGCGTATTGAGAAGGCAACTCCCAGACGATACTGAAACTGTAAGGAAATTAGAATATTGATGGCCCATCTCCGGGAACAAAGGAATGACATTCAAGTAACCGATACTATTGCAGACAGCCCGGCGCCAGAAAGACACAAACAAAGCAAGGCCAACGGCCACCAAAGTCACGCCCAGCCATCAGGGCACCCACCCCTTTATTGGTCAAGATCAATACGAGTGATCAAGATGCGTCCCAATTAATCGGAGCCAAGTTCAAGGCCTGCTCAAAAGTGCGCAAAGCCCCTTCAGGTATAAGAAGAAGCCCCGAGAGAGAATCACTCTCTTGGACTCGGCTCTCGAAGCGGAGAGACCCGTCCACCAAAAGCAAGTAAGTCCAAGGTCAATGCTCATCATCACACGGACGACCTTAGCTGTTCTCCTGTTACCTCTTCGAACCCAACAGCCTCAGATCCGAACAACGGCCATTGTTCCTCTGACTGAGCGGGCACCCGAAGATAAGTATAGGCGTTAGCGTTAGAGATAGTTTAATTTATGGTATTTTGTGCATGAGTAGATATTACTGTGTGCGTAAATAAATAGTATTGACTTTGAACTAACTAACTGGTGTATTGGCTCTTTGATCAGTATTCGGGTTTGAACCTTGTGGCAGTATCAAACGATACGTGGCGACTCTAGAGCAACCATAATTAGGATTAAGGAAGGCGACCATATTGACCGCTGTATTTATAACCAGATAAATATAGCAACACCCACATGACTGGTGGCGAGGATTAGCCTGTTCTCTGCAGGGGTGGAGGATGTGTGTGGGCATGTGCGGGGGGCCACGCAAATCACATCCACATGTTCTGGGCATGTCCACAGGTTGAGGGGGTTCTCGGGTGTGATGTCCGAGATTCTGATTTAGGGGGTGGCCCCAGGTCGGTGTGTTGGAAGATCTGGGAGCCCAGGTGGGGAGATAGGCCTTTGCCTCCCTGTTAGCCCAGAGACAGAACTTTTTGCGCTGGCGGGACTTGGGAGCTGCCGAAGGCAGGGGTATGGGTGAGTGACCTGGCAGAATTGCTGTGTTTGGAGAAGTTGACCTTGTGGGGGTTCAGAGGGCAGGGGTTCACCCAGAAGTGGAAACCATTCAATGATTTCTTCAAGGTGAATTGAGGGGTCTCGGGGGTGGGGTGGCACAGTGGTAAAAATTCAGACGTTGGGGGCCTGTGGTTTCGGTTCATGTTGATGTTTGGTCTTCTGATATTTTCATTTATATATGTAAAATTCCTTTAATAAAAATATATTTTTTTAAACTTTGAGAAAACCTGTCTTACCTGTTGTTGAGAATTACAACACTCGGAGGTTAAGACACATTTTTAAAAACGCATCTGTCTTTGGTCAGTCGAAAGGTGGACCCAACCGTCCTGCCATTTCTCCCCTGCCCGTTATGTCTATGCCGGACTACTAAAATCTGCTTTTTCCTAACTCTTGCAACAAAATGCTGTTTTCATTTAAAACAGAACAATTGTGAAGAAATTGCTGCAAGCTGCATCTTTTGACAATTATTGAAAGTGGCAACATAGCAAGACTCCATAAACCGAATAAATGACAAGTTAAGCTCTTTTAGTTGATGTTGGCTATGAGCCAGATCTCTCTGCTCTTCTTCGAAAATGCTGTTAGATTTTACAATGTTCATCTGTGTCAGCAGCATAAACAGACAGGGCCCTGGTTTAGTGCCTCTTAACAGATGGCAGCTCAAGACCTGGAATGATGCTTGAACCTACTGTCTCAGAAGTGAGAATGCTTCCAACTGAACTAAACGCATGTTCATAGTGAATAGAAACTTTACTCTGTATAAATATATCGGATTTGTCAATGCAAAAGGACTGTCCTGATTAATGAGGAGTAAAAATGTTACAACGTGGGAAAATCAGTTTGAACACAAACACTCAGAACAACTTCAAACTCTCTTATGACGGATAGCTTTCCAAACACGAGTCCAAGGACTATGGAGTCTATAAGTTGGCGTGAGGCATATTGTGCACCAAGAGCTCAGCATTTCAAGAATTCTGCATTGCATATTTTTTGCTATCTTTGATGGTTTACTAGCAATAGCATGAGTTACCTCTGTTGCTCATACTATTAGAATCCCCTGACACTGTTATTCAGAAGGTAGGACAGAGGTCAATGCTGGGAGTGAGTCATATTTGTGTGCGATCCCTGAGAATGTGCAAATATTTACTGGGGATCCCACACAGAAATATTTGTAAATGACTACTATCAAGCCCCAACATTTTGTGAAAAACTTTAGAGCAGATCTGAACTCTTTCTCACACCCCCTCTCTTACTCATCTCCGCCCCCCCCCCCCGCCCCCCCCCCCCCCCCCCCCCCCGCTCCCCCTCCTCCCCCGCCCCCGCCTCCCCCCCCCACCAGGTTGATGTGTTAGGCAGGTTGGTTCGATGTGGACTGCACTCGATGCAAGGAAGCTAGAAACAGACGTCTAACACTGGAGAAGATCCAACACTGTTTTATTCAATGATAGAACTGCTAAACATATTCAACTGTGGGTCGACACTATATTGAATTAACTGGAGACCTAGTAGTAGCCTGACCAGACTTGCATGGTGTTTGCACTTGCTAGCTCGTGGACTCTGACTGTCTCAGTAGCTGGGTCCCGAGAGAACGGGAAACCTAGTGCCCTCTGGCTTTATAGTGGTAGTGTCCTGTCTGGTGATTGGCTGCACTGTGTTGTGTGCTTACTGGTCATTCTGTATGTCAATCACTGCCTGTCTGCACCTCATTATATACATGAGTGGATATTATGACACCAGGGAGACGGCTTCGATCAAACGGTACCAGATGTTTCATTGGACTTTGTAGGGATAGATGTCCCCATGTGCTCCACTTCACACCGACATTTTAACAACACACTTTTTGAATAAGGCCAAGGGATCTGCTGTAAAAAGCCTTCCAAATGTATCAAAATATAAATTACGTAATTAAATTAAGAACTACACAATTTTCACTAAGCATTGCTGCAGCTCTACCCAGTCCTAGCCCCAAATCAGTAAGACATGGTGGCAACAGATTCAGGGCCAGAAGAGATGTAGACTTTTATGTTTCCTTGTGGGTCAAAGGGAACACTGGTGCTCCAGTAAACCCTTTCCTTCCTCTTTCCCTAGCCAGGAGGCTCTCCTGGTCCACTCTTTTGAACTTGCATCACTGACAGGGATTGTTTCTACTTTGGGTCCCCAGTATGGGCTCCGACCACCTGAATTTTCCTACAGATTCGGGTGAATGACTGAACAGAACCATGCTGACGAGACCTATGAATTAAAACTTCCTGGGCCTCACACTCTGGATGGCTTCCCATGTGCCTTTGCTCCTCTCTGTACACGACTGCCAAAGGGAGATATATCTGGGTTTTGAAGTTAAGCTCAGGTGATATGAATCATGGAATGATATGCATTAAAGGGAAACCACTTGGCCCATTGTGCCCGTGCCAGTACTGTATCTAATGCCCTGTTTGTTCCCCACTGTCCTGGAATTTCTTTCACTTTTCAAGTACCAACCCAGTTCTCTTCCGAGTGTTAGTACTGAACCTGCTTCCACTACCCTTTAAAGGCAGTGCATCCCAGACCATCATAATTCACTGCATCAAGAAACATTCTCCTCCTTGTCACATGGGTCTTTTGGCCAATTAATTTTAATCTGCCACCTTTGCTTACTGTCCAATCCACTGATGAAACAGTCTCTCCTAATTTACTCCATCAAAACCTCTCAATTTTGACTGTGTCATATGTCTCCCTTAACCTTCTCTGCTCTTCAGAAAACAATTTCAGCTTCTCTAGCCTGTTCACATATCTGATGACCTTCGTCACTGGGATTATTGTTAGATCTCCTCGGCACTGACTATGAGGCTTTGCCATCTTTTTCAAAGTGTGGTACCCAGAATACATGAGCCAAGGCCAAACAAGGTTTGTCGTAACTTATTTGCTCGAATTTTATTCTTCTCAGTGCAAAATGCCTTTCGAATGATTTCTGATCAACTATCATTATTTCTGTCACTCATTAGATGCTGATGTACATGGAAATTTCGGTCACTTAGTGGAGAAGACAATGATCTCAACATGTAAAGAAGACATCATTTAATTTTTAATGTTCAATTCAGTAAGCTCTTTGCTATCTTTGATTCATACTCAGCTCACATCTATTGAGAACAATCCAGCATTCATTATGCTCAGTATTGCAGCCAATATGTACCTCCGAGAACAATGCCAGTTAATCACTTCACATCTGAACAGTTGTTTATTTGTTTGCTGACTCCAGCCTGTCCGTACAATCTTTTCTGACTTTCTCCATTTTATTTACATCAGTGTTTATTGTTCATCTGAACTTTTCTCTGTTGTTCCATCTGTTTTCTAAATATGACTGAGCTCTAAATCTAATATTCAACATGCTCTTTCTTCCTCCCCAATTTCTTTTAAATTTAGTCCCCTTGCCCTGCCTTTCATTCATACATTATCCACTTTCCTTTTACAAAGTTATGTCACCACTGTTGTTTCAGGAATTCCATGTGTCTACAACCATTCATCAAAGAAAATAAAAAATGTCCTTCTAATTCTTCTAGAGATTAACCTTCTCATGGGCAATTAGTGATTGGCAATAAACATTAGCCCAGCCAGCAAAGCCCACACCCCATAAAAGAATCAATATTTTTTTTAAATATCTAAATTAATGCCTTCCAGTTAGTGACTCACTGAATGAGGGGAAATAATTTTTCCTCATTTATTTTATCAAGGCCCATTATTATTTTGGACATATTAATTAGATATCATCTTAAGCTTCTGTGATATAATGGTAAAAGTTAATTCTCTCCTAACTGAAGATTATCTCTGGTACTATTTTAGTGAATCTGTTTTGTATCCTTTGCATGGCCTTGATATCATTCCTTAGACAAGACTTTAAAATTGGTGCACAATATTCGAATGATGGCCTCGTCAATGATTTGCATAAGCTTAGTATTATCTCTATTCCCCATTTATCCAACCTAGGAACCCATGCTCCCCTTTCCATGGTCAGTCGCTTTGTCGACACCCCCATGATCCTGGTCTCGAATTGCTCTCCCACCCAACCCCAAAGAGGAGCTCCTTCTTTTTCTCCCACCCCCTCATTTTAATGTAATTGACAAGCTCCCCATTAGTGTTGATTGAGCACTGGCAGTTAACCCATCAAAATTATGCCCAATCAGAAAATAATAATAATAATCTTTATTGTCACAAGTAGGCTTACATTGACACAGCAATGACGTTACTGTGAAAAGCCCCTAGTCGCCACATTCCGGTGCCTGTCCGGATACACGGAGGGGGAATTCAGAATGTCCAAATTACCTAACAGCATATCTTTCGGGATTTGAGAGAGGAAACCAGAGCACCCGGAGGAAACCCACACAGACACAGGGAGAACGTGCAGACTCCACACAGACAGTGACCCAAGCCGGGAATTGAACCTGGGACCCGGGTGCTGTGAAGCAACATTGCTCACCACTGTGCTACCGAATGGTTGGGCCTCTCAACGGTGTCATCAGACAGGTGGTGCAATTGCTCCATTTACTGCCTGCCTAATCTGCACTACTGTTCTCACCATTTTAAATCCGAAAATATTGGAGAAAGGCTACTTATTCAGATTACATAAATATTGAAAATGTTTGATGTTTGAACACTGGTTAATCTGAGCGTGGCACTGATTTTATAAAGTATGTTGGGGATGTCTTTCTCATGTCTGAAAGACTATTGGAAATAAACCATCATTGGAGCTATTTGCTTGTTTACTCTGCAACCATTGTCTGTCTGATTTATGAATGTCTCAAGATATTTCAAATAGAGCAGGCCATTAAGTGGAAGTCACAGGTGCACATATATCGTGGTCGTTGTATCATTGGAATGAACTATTGTCATTGGGGAGTGTAGAATTGCCAGTAATCCCAATAGAATAAGTTCCACAGGAAACAAAGCTCTTCATTATTCAGCGTTCTGAGCCCACTTTTTCTGCTGTACAGCAAAGTCCCTTATGCATTTTTCATTTGTTTATTTACATGCTGCAAAATATTTAAATTCTCTGCCACATGCAGTTCATTAGGTCATTTATTCCCATTTTAAAAACTAAAATTTATTATTAAGGACATAACATGACGATTAAACAGAGTTAACAATGAGCTATGAAAGGAAAATTGTGTTTTATGGATCTGTTAGGGTTTTTTGTGGTTGTAACTTGCAGGGTACATAAGGGGGCAGCAGTGGATGTAGTCTATTTGGTTTTTCAAAAGAAAATAAGAGGTTAGTTTAATTGGGGATAAACATGAATTAGAGTTGGTTGATGGACAGAAAACAGAGACTAGGAATAAACAGGATATCTTGGGGTTTTGCAGGCTATATCTAGTGGGGTGCCACAAAGATCTGTGCTTGGTCCTTGGCGATTTACAATCTATATCAATTACTTAGATGTGAGAGCGAGTGCAATGTATTCAGGTTCGTTGACGTTGAGGTAGATTGACTCGATCGCTATTTAACCCCCTCCCCGGCCACACACACACACACTCCATCCATCCCAAGTGTGCACAGTTAAAATTTGGGTTCAAGTGTTCAGCTTGGCTCAATAGTACTCTCAGCCCCGTGTCTGAAGACTGTGACCCAAAATTTTGTTTTTGCATCAATTGCGTAGAGAGGCGTGAATACCCAACCAGTTCGACCTTAAAAAAACAGCCACCCATATGTTGGATTTTCATTTGGCATGGGGGGTGTTGCTGGAGTGGAATCAGGCCGACCTGGCCCCAGAATAAGTGCGGAGGCTACAGGCTGCAGACTGGGTGAAGGTCTGCCTCGGTGCTATGTCTTTTCGTCCGACGTCATTTCGTCCAACGACACTTCGTCCACGTCTTTTGGTCCAACGTCTTTTTGTCCGCACGTCTTTTGGTCCAACGTCTTTTTGTCCGATGATTTTTTTCATCAAAGACTTTTTGTGACTTGTTACGTTTTTTTGTCGGATGATTTTTTTTTGTCAAAGACTTTTTGTAACTTGCTTAGTAGCACTCCACTCCACTCCCCACATTAACTTTTTGTAAATAGAAATCTTCTCTAATGCACATAGCAAGATATAATACGCAATAAAGGATTTGTATTACCGGTCTCTTTCCTTTAACGAGCCTCATTAAAGGATAGTTATTATCGTTCTCTTTCCTTTAACGAGCCTCGTTAAAGGATAGATATTATCGTTCTCTTTCTTAATTCGCCCATCCCGAAACGGCAAAGTTCATTGTGTCAACGAAGAGTAAAAGGAAGGTAGCTGCTGGAAATAACTATATCTACGATTTTCATTCGAGCAGTCCAAACCTAGGAAAAGAATACTGGAGATGTGAGAAAAGAAGGCTATGTTCAGTGCGGATTCGCACGGTAACGGAAAACAATGAGCCGAAAATTATTTATTTCTCTAATGAGCACCTTCATCCAGCTGATGTTGATTCGTTAAATGCTAGAAAAGCAGTTGCAGAAATAAAGCATGAAGCAGTGGAAAACATAGCAGCAAGTTCACGTAGCATACTAGCAGCCAAGTTTACGCAGCTATCAGAAAATACCTGCTCTCAACTCCCGAGGTTGCCCGTCGTCTCAAGGACTATTCAAAGGTGCCGGCAAAGAAATTCTGGATTTCCCGCTAATCCAGCGGCTAGACACGGTTTTGAAATACCTGACAAATATTGTAAACTTGACAATGGCGAACAGTTTCTGAGATACGATTCGGGCGCCGAGGATCAACAGCGCTTACTGGTAATCGCATCAGAAAGTGCTCTTCAGGATTTAGCATCATATCGTCATTGGGCATGCGATGGGACATTCAAGATTGTGCCACAACAGTGGTTTCAACTGTTCTGCATTCATGTACAAGTTAAAGGAAGCAGTTTTCCACGGGTCTTTGCATTACTGCCGAATAAAAGAAAGCAGACGTACGAATTATTCTTTGACCAATTGAAAATTATGCAACCTGATGCAGATCCGATTGATATCATGGCAGATTTCGAAGTTGCAGTTCACAAGGCAATTAATTCATCATTCCTTAATTCATCTGTCGTGGCATGTTTGTTTCATTTGAGCCAATCTGTGTTTCAAAAAATTACCGATTTAGGCCTCAAAGAAAAATACAATACAGACTCTGAATTCTGTCTTAAAATTCGATGTTTTTCAGCATTAGCTTTCCTCCCCGTTGAAGATGTCGAAGAGGCTTATGAAGATTGGATAGACGATGAAGATATACCTGCTGATTTCATCGTTTACTTCGACTTGACTTACATAGGCATTGTGAGAGGACGTGGTGCCAGATGAAGGAGAGAAACACTTACATTCCCGACAGCTGTATGGAATGTTAATCAGAGTGTTCTACAAGATCTACCGAGAACAAATAATGCTGCTGAGGGGTTTCATTCTGCGATAAAGCGTTCGGCGGGTGGAGCTCATTTGAATATCTGGAGGTTAATCAAAACTCTGAAGGAAGAGGAAGGGTTCATAATAGGCAAAAAGGCTCAAATTCTTCGGGGAGATCAGTCGACTTCATGTACGCGATATAAGAAAATAACTGAACGCCTCAAAAGATTGGTCATTGAATATGATTCTACAATAAAAATTGATTTCTTGAGGAATGTTGCTTACAATTTACATCAATTTTAAGTAATTTTGGGAATTTTAGTAATTAGTAAACTTTTAGATTTTTTAACTGCATTTTTAGATTTTTTAACTGCATTTTTCAACTTGCATTTTACTTGCATTTTATCAATTACTTGCATTTTAGCAATTAAATTCGCATTTTAGCAATTAAATTCACTTGCTGTATTGTACTTGCATTTTATCAATTAAATGGTTTTATACGGAGTTAATTTGTAATTGGTTAATTGGACGAAGTGACGTTGATAATTGGACAAAGTGACGTTGGACCAAAAGACGGGCGGACAAAAAGACGTTGGACCAAAAGACGTGGACGAAGTGTCGTTGGACGAAGTGACGTCGGACAAAAAGATGCGACACGGTCTGCCTCTATACTCCAGTACTATATGGAATTAAATATCTTTTTTTTTTTAAAACACCTCTTCAGCCCTCAACTTGAACCCCCACACACTCTGCATTTCAGCATATACCACCTCATGCCCCCACTCAACCTTCATTCCACTACTGCCAATCCATATGTCACCACCAACCCTCCCATGACCCCTCATATCCCCTCTGCCAATCCATACTCCTCTACCCACCCTCCATGACCCCTCATATGACCTTTGCTACCCACATCCTCATGGTACTTTATCGTCCTATGCCAACTTAGTGCCAAACAATGGCCAGCCATCACCCGTACACTAATCCTTCAACAGTTCCTTGATAGCTTTGACATTTCCAATGAGTTTATACACTTTTTACAATCAATCATGTTCATTTCTCACAATCCTAAAGGGTTTCTCACTGCCCATTGAAAGGTTCCAGAACTGTATCTCATGAAAAGGGGACCCTGGCTATCCAAATGAATGGACCAAATTCAGACCTCCTCTTTCCTGGTCTAATCCGGACACTCCGGCTTATTTCAGTTTTGACAGCTGGTGACTTAAATGGCCAGCTGTCTCTTTAAATATGCGAACCCCTGCCCAACTCCACTCCTGTTCTCATGAAAAGGGTAACATGCTGTATTCAGTAGCAGGACTTAGCATTTCCAGCCATTTCTGGGAGTTTCACCATGATGGAGAGGCTCTCACTGCTGCCTGAAAAAGCAATGAGACACCTACACTGACTTTTGGGAGGAAGGCCCGCTATATCTTTTGCCCCATCAGGCAGCTGCAAAGATAGCAATCGACCTTCCTCCCGCACGTGGTCCCCAGGATACCACGTGGTAAGACCTTCCAACCAATCAGAAGCTGACAACTCTTGCACTCAGGTGCGCCACAGAGGAAAGCGTGGCTGCTGCTGGAACATCCCCAAAGACCCAGGATCATGGATCACACATGTGCTAAGAATTACGCTGACGGCCAATCTACAACTATCAGTCAGGTTCGTAGCGTGGCACTTGCGCACTGGAAGCTACATAAATTAATGCACAGGGCCCTGTTCTTTTCAGACAGAAAGAACATGTGTCTGTTTTGAGTTAAACAAGTAAGGGACAGCCATTTGCTGATTTATTCCTCAGGGCAATGTCTTGACCAATAAGGGTCAAACCGCCTAGCTTAAATTTCAAACAATGCTTGGCAGTTAACAGACGGTCACCATCAACTGGGCATTCTCCATCTCTACCTATCAACACTTTAATACAGTATTAATTGTTGTTTTCCCCTTATATTGATATTCTTGAGAACTGTCCGAATGAGGACAAGACACAAAGCTTTGATATGTCTCCTTTGCAGCAATGCTCGTTTTGTAAACCTGTCTATTAGCAAGATAATTTCACCCATCACGTACTTACTGTCTGTGTGGAGTCTGCATGTTCTCCCAGTGTCGGGGTGGGTTTCCTCCGGGTGCTCCAGTTTCCTCCCACAAGTCCCAAAAAAGACGTGCTGTTAGGTAATATGGACATTCTGAATTCTCCCCGTGTACCTGAACAGGCGTCGGAATGTGGCAACTAGGGGCTTTTCACAGTAACTTCATTGCAGTGTTAATGTAAGCCTACTTGTGACAATAAAGATTATTATTACTTAGGCCAGCACACCCATGGTTTCCTGATTTGCAGGAGAGGTTCAAGGTTCAGTGCTAGAAACGCAAGTTCAAAAACCTAGTTCCAGAAAAATATTTCAGGCAAGATTTTGGCTACAGAGGTGGACAGTTCATGTCTAGAAGCTTCCCAACTGGTCAGAACCACCTCCGGGAAAAAGCACCCCAAACTTTGTGATTTTTGCTGTGCGAAGTGGGTGCAGGGTTCACCGTCCCTGGGAGCAGAGCACAGGTGGTCATGGGGGCAGGCGAGTTTGAGTTCTCTGGGATTTTGTCCCAATTGTTTCGAAGCTGTTAAGTCCTCACCATATCTGGAGATGAAGCAAATCTAAAAATCCCTCATTGACACTTCATAGTGGAACATTCCTGTTCATTTAATCCATTAAAAGCTTTTAAGTTGGAAGTGGTTAACCTCTTATAAGAAAACAAACTTCTTTTCAAGCCTCACATCAAAGGCAGCCAATAATTTAATAGCCTCTTCAGTTGTCAATCAAATTGTGAGCTCAGAACATCCACTGGGATAATTGTAGCTTTTGAAACTCAGTCAAACATTCATAAATGACATAATGATAGCCCTTAGGGAATTGTCAACAAGGAATTTTATTGAAACTGCATGATCAGATGCTACATACCCTTTTCTAATGCAAGTTTGCCAACCAAAGCATTCCAGCAGAAGGTTGAAAAAAAATTCTGATAATAAGTTGTGAAAGGCCAAACCCCTCCCATCTTATCCACCTTTCCTGACCCTTTCTCCCCTTTGCTTTCTCATTTCCCTCCCCCACATCTACATCTGTCACAGTTTACCCTCTGATGTTAGTTTCTCTGCAGTTTGGCCTTTTACACCTTTTGGTCTCTCTGGGGACTGCCATTAGCACTCTTTCCCTGTGGTTCCTGTGGCTATTAGCACCCCGTTTCCCTGGTTTTCTGTGGCTATGACTCATCTTTCATTCTCACTCCACAGTATAAATATTTCCCACTTTCTCTGTCTTTAGCTTTGACAAAAGGTCATCTGGACTCGAAATGTTAGCTCTTTTCTCTCCCTACAGATGCTGCCAGGCCTGCTGAGCTTTTCCAGCATTTTCTCTTTGGTGTCTGCTCATAGCTCTCACCCTACAACCCAGGCAGCATCCTTGCTCTTACCCTACACTCAGGCAGCATCCTGGTAAAGATCCGTTGCACCCTTGCCAGTGTAATCGCATCCTTCCTATAATGTGCTGACCGGAACTGCCCACACTACTCCTTCAAGCCTGCCCTGCCATTCAATATCATGGCTGATCAGATTGTAACTTCAGCTCCACATTCCCACTTTTCCTGATAACCTTTCATCTTGATTATCAAGAATCTACCTCTCTCTGTCTTCAAAATACATGGAGACTCTGCTTCCAACGCCCTTTGGAGGAAGAGAGTTCCAAAGATTCACTCCTCTCCAAGAGAAAAAGAAAATGGCAAGTTATACAGACCTCATCTACCCTTCAAGAGCATTTACATCAAACCATGATCCCGCATTACGGTTTAAGGCCCTTGCAACAACCAAAGTCAGGTTCTGGTTGAGTTCAAATGGCCGTGAATTTTGTTTTCCCTCTTACAACAATCACACCCACACCCTACCCCCTCACCCCATGGGCAAACATTGGATTTATCAGAAATGGGGCGGGCCTCCACAACTGGGTCCCACCCACCATTTTGGAAAGTTCATGACATCTTCCCAACTTGGCAATAATCCACTCATTAAGATCTTAAGGTGGCCTCCAGGCCATTTGATTTTATCATTCCAGAATAACAGCTCATATTTCTTCCTATTATAGCATTCAGTTGGTATTTAAATTAATCCACTGTCCATGGCCCCTGCCACCTTTTCTGCTAATCTGCTCCAACTATTGATTATTTTTTGTAAAGTAATACTTCTGTCCTAAACCTGTCCTTCACAACCCTGAATATGTGCTCTCCTTCCTTCTGCCTTGTCTGAAAGTATTCTTCTGGATTTATTTTCCTTATTCCATTACATATTCTACTTAATACCGTATGGTACACTCAGGAGGTTTCTGAGATTAGAGAACCCTGGCACATCCAGACATTTCCCATCACCTAACAACACCTGAAATAAACCTTTTTTTTTCTTCTCGACGCCTGTTAAAAACTGCTTTGCGGAGAAAATTAATAATGGAGGGAAAGCTGCAGCAGTACAGAACTTAGAGGGGCGAGTTTCAAAGTATAGGAATGAAATAGTTAAAGGGGATCGATGGGAGTTTAAAAGGAACAGAGTTTCAAGGAGGAATATCTGGCTAGTTGACTTTGCAAAGATAAATGGAGAAGATCTCGGTGGATTTTGTTGACAAGGACAAGAATTTTGAATTGAATGCAATGTGGGTCAATGAGGACATTGTAGGCCAATGAGAACTGGCATCCTTTAAAGTGTTATGGCAGAGAGTGAGCACAACCCCAATGCCTTGCACCAAGATAACCTGCCAGCAGACATCCTCCATTTTAATTCCAAATCAAACAAACATTTTGACTTTGTCACAAGTTGTTTGACTGAAGATTCAAATTTAAACCAGCCAACTAGAGGAGTAGATTTTCAAAAACCGACTTCTTTGCAGGTCTTTATCAAATAAAAGCAAATTACTGCGGATGCTGGAATCTGAAACCTAAGAGAGAATGCTGGAAAATCTCAGCAGGTCTGCCAGCATCTGCAAGGAGAGACGTCTCAGGTCCAGATGACCCTCGAAACGTTAGCTCTTTTCTCTCCCTACTGATGCTGCCAGACCTGCTGAGATTTTCCAGCATTTTCTCTTTGGTGTCTTTATCAAATGGTTGTTTGAACAAAAAAAATCTATATTTACTCCTTTCATTTTTTTCATGTTAAGAATGCGTCAGGACAGGCATTTATAAATCACAAAGTGTGGGACAGCTTGAATATCCACTATCGTTGATATGCATTAAAATGGGTCATTTTTAAAACGAGGACAACCAAGTAGTATTCCATAGAGATGAGACTTGACAAGCTGGACTAAATGCTGCAGAATTTCATAAAACAGAAATGGTGCGATTGACTACAGTGGATTTAACAATTAACATCATGGTATTAGTTATCTCCTGGAGCGGAGATACATCTCGCCATGAACAAAAATATATGACAGCCAGTATCATTTATGCTCACTTACATTGTATTTGGTAGGGTGGGGTTACCCATGCATACTCCCTCCAATACAACATCTTGATCCTTCTGCTTCAAGGCGTAACTCTTTATAACTTAATGCTACATTAATGCAAACACTGAAGCGACTGCTGATTTGAACAAGTTTCCTAATAGCGACAGCATTCCATAGCCCCCAATGACAGGGCTGAAATCTCTGCTGGATTCCTCGCATTACTGTGCTAATGCAGACAAGCAGTGAACAGCAAAGGCCTCAACCCCATTACTCCAGATCTGATTGCTTGTTTACTATTCCTAATACCCAAAGAATAGGCTGACTCAGTAACAGTCAGTGACCACTGTAGAAATCCCCACATAACACTACAAATTCATGCACTGTGCTACATTCATCGGCATTCTGAATACAATTAGTGACACTGGGTCTTTTATGAACCGAGCACAGTGTTAGTATTCACCTCACTCAATTCTATGACACTTGTTGGCATTTGATTTGTCCTTTAGGCATGCAGTTTATATTTCTTTTTGGCAAAGCTCAGCAATGGTCATCAAATCATCATTTATAGAAGGAATGTTCCAGAACCAGACATGGAAATATTTTCTGTTTTAATAGCTTTGCATATTGTAAAGTAAAATAAACGGTATTGTGTTTGTTGCACAGAGCTTGCACTAAAAATATTCTTAAGTTCAGGAATTCTTTAATGTCAAATGTTATTTTCAAATTCACACAAATTGTTCATCGAGAAAATAAGTATGAACAGATGACAGTCTCCAAATTAACAACAATCTTAATACTCTAATACTTGCCTCCAATCCAAACAAGGATTAACTTCCATCTGTTGTTGGCTTAATATTTTATATTACCCTTTTGTTTTCGCTTAGCACTATCTATCCCTTGCTGAATATCACTGCTCTCACACTTCATTCTCATTTTACTACTGTTGTGTTATCATTTTCGCACCAATGGCAAAAATTAAACATCTTTCTTTCCGTTTCCATCTTTCTCAAAAGATTTCCTACGAACCAGCGCCACAAGTTGTACTTCGGAGCGGACACGCCTGTATCTGACTCGTGTGCCTAATATACAGTTCAAAAACTATAGTCACTGAACCATTAAAGCACAGTGTGCAGCCTGCATTGTTACCCACAATACACCACAGAATAAGCAGATTGCTCGCACCAATTACCGTAATAAGCCAACCATACCATTAGCAATACATGCCCTTCATCAGCAAAATGACTCATCAGAGGCCACACCATGCTGGCTGCATTGATTCTGGCACTCTCGCTTTGCCATTTTGACTATTTCAGTCACATTTAGCGTTAAATATTTTCCAAAGCATTGTTTGGAGCACTAAACATACAAAACTGACTTTGTGTAACAGATTTGAAGATGTTCTGAACACAAGGAGTTAAACTGTAAAATTTTGTGAACCCCCACAGTCACAACAGTTGGGTCTTGTTTTGGACATCATTGCTCCTAGTCATCAAAATCTACAAAGTGAAATTTGATAATAATGCAACATTCATTCATAATTCCTCCCTGCATAACAGCATTGCATGTTTATTTGAAAGTACAGTAACTTGCTTAATTCTGTATTGAAAGGTATACCATGAATTCATCACTGGTAAAAATGAACCATTGAAGAACAACAGGCAAAAAAGTATTTTGGTGATATTGCTGTGAAGGTGGAGGCACAAAGGCAAGGGTGGGGCAATTTCCTGTACTGCACAGTCTTCTAGTGGTTAAAACCGCTCCTTTCGCCTCCAGCAGTTCCCTGATTAATGAAGGGAAAGTGACACAGATTTTACGGGCAGCATCAACGAAATAGTGCTGCATGTTAACGACTGAGCACTGATCACTTTCATTATTATGTAATTGCACTAAGTTACTTTCACTAACAAGGCAGATTCAGTAATGTTGGCGTGTTCACACCCAAGCACCGTAAACAAAAGAAGGATGTTACAGCAATAACAAACACCTTGGCCCATCCACTCAACATCAGCAAAAGAGAAAGATAGCAAATAGAACAGTTAAGTATGGAAGATTCACTGGCAAAAGACACTGAATATATATTTATTATTTTTAAAGAGTAATGTAGAATAATTCAATAGCAGTGGTTTAAAACATAATGAACATCAATGATCAAAGCTAGAATTTTTTTTTAAATGTACTCTACTAGATTGTCTCTGTTTCAAATGTTAAACACATACAGCTGCAAATAAAATCATCAGGAAAGAATAGGCTCATTAAATTCAATAACATATCAAATTACAGACTCACATATTTGACTGCCTATTCTGCCGAATTGTATGTGATCTGAATCCTCAGACACCAAAGATGTACTGAGCTCGTTAGTCCTCAGAACTGCTAGCTTAAAAGATGTCTAGCAGGCAATCTGTTCTTGGTACCTCTACGTTATCCATGTGCTTCCATTCCACCAGTCACAGCTCACCTAATATCACATGACCATCAAATTACATCATAAGCAACCACACCAATCATTATTCTTGCATTCCCTTTATCCTGCCTCCTCTGTTATTTATCAGTTACATTCAAACAGGGTGTGGGATTCACTTCTGTATTCAATGCATTCTTTTTTGGTCTAGGTCACAATAGACTTAGCCATTAATTATAATTGGAAACAACAAGATAGCTCATACATTAAACCACTTGCCAAAGTCGTCATTCAGTAATCAGATTTATATGTACGCGCAATGCAAGAACCTTCTGTTGTTTCTGCTGACAATCTGAATTAGCTACAAACAAAGCAGTATTCTGTCAGAAAATCAGAAAATTGCCTCTAATGGCAAGGGTGCTTCGAGTATTTACAGGACCTTAGAATAGCTGAGCTCAGGTCCATTGTTTCCACAATAGTGTTTTATTTTAAATGTTTTTTTTACTTTTCAAATAAAACATTTTCAGATAAATCCAATGAGCAGGTTTTTGATCTGGAGGCTTACTGGCAGTTTGTAATCATTCAGTAACTAAAATGAGAAATCTCACACATAACAAACTAAATTCTTACTTCAAATATTGCAGATATTAATGTAAAAGCCATGCAGGTGAGTGCATGGTATATAGTAATATATAGCAGGACTATGTGATTATTTTCCTCGGTGCCTGCTATTATTATTAATGCACAGACAACATATGATTCAGCTGCTGTGTCTCAAGTGGGCTGCTTAATGCAATCACTGCCTCTCTTTCAGGATTCAAAGAACATAATTGCCCAGTCTTAAGCACAGGATCTCGTGCAGCACAAAAGGTAAAAACTGGAGTCATGTATAATCTGTGGATTCGCTTGTTTTTAGAAAGAAGCGCATGGTCCAATTAAGAATTACAGTGCACCAAACCACAGCTATGTACAGTTTCAAACTAACAGGGTTTCTTTATTGAAAGAATTTCAAGCTCAGGCTGCTCAATATCTCTCTGATTTGATATCAGAGCTGTGGAAATTCAACTTAAATAGGTGCTTTAATTGGCTGCTCCAAAACTTAAAACGGGTTTCTGAAACAAATATTCACATTATTCAGGGTCACCTACTGTCTCAAGTTGCAAAGCAGTTCACCTGAATAGGCTTGCAAAAAGGTAAAATGCAAAGTGTGTTAAATCCAGGTCTTGAGGCTAAAAGTGGTGGAAAGGCTTAGAAATTCACAGAAGTGTACATAAAAGAAACAACAATACATTCCCATTTCACTTTTAACTGGGTCTGATGTCCTCTAACAAATTTAAAGTATTTGCCCACGAGTGCAAATGAACAGGGGTGGGTGGGTGGGGAATGCCAGGCTAGCAGGGGCACTGCCAGGGTGCCAGGCTGTCTATGCTTGGGTGCCAGGTTGGCAATGTCAGGGTTCGGGCCTTAGGTGAGTGGGGGAAGGTTCTGGGTGCCTCCCCAAGGTTGCTGGGACAGGGAGGGGGGAGAAGGAGAGGGAGCCAGCAGGAAATCCCCCTGAATGCGGCCTCGGCGGAGAGAAACTTCCCGAGGCAACAAAACCCAGCGAAGTACCATTGAATGGCGAGATGTTTCTCGCCACTGCAGCTAAACATGCCCGAACCCAGATATAGTTTTTCCACATTTTGCTGATAGTAGTATGACCACAGTGAGTCCCGGGCTGCACTGAACTCCATTATTGTGCCAGGGTCCCCTGCACAAGCCAGAGCACTGAGTGGAATTGGAAAGAACCCATGTGCTCCAGGAAGTCTCACCTTTTTAAAGTTCTTCACTATTTTGCATTGGCGTCAGGTCTTCATGAACCAAAATATGGAGCATGCACATCTGGATTGTAGCTATGCATAGGGCACCAAAGAATGTATTGTTAATCCCAATATAATGTATGTGTTTAAGGGTTTATTATACATATCTACAACTCTGCTTAAGACCTGTTCATCTTAGACTTTATTCACACACCAAATGATGTGTCATGGCGTCAGTACTGTAGACACAGTGTAAATATCGCCTGACTTTCACAGCAGGGACTAACCTTTTTAAAAAAAATTTTAGAGTACCCAATTATTTTTTCCAATTAAGGGGCAATTTAATGTGGCCAATTCACCTATCCTGCTCATCCTTGGGTTGTGGGGGTAAAACCCACGCAGACACAGGGAGAACGTGCAAACTCCTCACGGACACTGACCCAGAGCCAGGATTCAAACCCAGGTCCTCAGCGCCGTAGGCAGCAATGCTAACCACTGCGCCACCGTGCTGGCCCACAGCAGGGACTAACCTGACACCTGTAGGAAACATTAGTGAATCTCCCAGGAGGATGTAGTCTCATTGCAGTTTACCTGAATGAGTTCAGACCTTGGAAACCCATATTCACTATAGTTGATCACCAGCACAAGACAATTTCTGCTCTGCACTATCGAGAAACTTGTGGAATGTGAGTGCACCTTTACAATCACAGGCTGAACTCTGCATTCCAACCACAAATTAAGAATCCATCTAATTTATCCGTTTCTCTATCAGTATTTTCAAACCAGAGATTATTCCTTGCCCTTTTCCTTAACAGAAAAAAACTTAACTCATAATTTTGGGTCACAAGGTATGGAATCATCCTCGCTACTTTCTCTAAACCCTCTCCAATGCATCAATGTGCTTTGAAAGTAAGATGCCCAGTAATACACAAAGTATATTTTGTAAATTTTCATTCTCACTGGGGGCACCTATCAGTAATTCAGACACAAAGGTTAATGGGCCACACAGGATTATCCATCCAACTATCAATGGAAAATGTTGAGTTCATTGAGCCTTGAGCTATGATTGGAAATGTTCACATTTACTTACCAATCATATCATGCTAGGATAATAGAAAGAATTTTCCCAACAGAGTGCTTCATCTGCTGGAAACACGGAAGAGAAAGATGGGTTGCATGGTTATTCTGACTACACATTTAAAGCAACCTTTAATTTGTTTTAACTTAAGCAACTGATTAATTAACATTGTTGGTAACACCTTCACATTAACTGGGTGTACTCAATACAAACCAGACCCAGATTAATTCAATCCTTCGCCCTGCCTCAGGATATTATTTGTTGTGAAATATCTATTAAAATAAGTTGCAGAAAAGCATTAATTTTTCCTGCCTGTGAGGGAAAATCTTAGTGGTATATCCCTGTCTAATTAGAATATTAGAATAAGATACCCATGATTTGCAAGAAGGACTAGCAGGGTTTGATTATGGGGAGTGGGTGGGGTGGTGGTTTGGGGGGGTGGGGGGGGGGGGTGGCTGCTGCTGACTTGGATGTGGCACAGTTGGTTAAGGAGGCATGGCGGTGGACATCTTGGGGCGGGCCTAGAGGAGTACGTGACGTGGCCCAGGGAGAGCTGGCTAAAGAATGGTTATGGCTGGTCAGCTGGGGAGCGGAGGCGGCGGGCAGAGGGCGGGGAGCAGAGGGCGGGGAGCAGAGGGCAGGGAGCCCCCCCCCCCCCCCCCCGAAACCAGGCTGGTTGCTTGTAACGTGCAAAAGTTGAAAGGGCTGGTTAAACAGTTGTGAGTTTTTATGCACTTGAGGAGTTTGAAGGCAGACGTTGTTTTCCTGCAGGACACTCTTGAAGTTGGGGGATCAAATGAGGCTGAGGAAGGGATGGGTGGGACAGGTTTTCCACTCGGGGGTGGACATGAAGACAAGGAGGATGGTGGTGCTGGTCAATAAGAAAGTCGCCTTCGGGGTGGGTAGTATTGTAGCCAACACGTGTAGCACCCCGGTAGGGGGGTAGGTATGTGATGGTCAGTGGGAAGCTGTTTGGGATGCCGCTGCTCTTGGTGAATGTTTATGCCCCAAATTGGTACAATGTTGACTTTATGGGGTGGGTGTTAGGGAAGGTTCTGGATCTGGACATGCACCGGCAGATCAGGGGGGCGATTTTAACACAGTTTTGGATCCAAGGTTGGACCGGTCATGTCCTAGGTCTTGAAGGTGTTGGTGGTGCTGACGGAGTGGGTTCCGGGGGGGGGGGGGGGGGGGGGGGGGGGGGGGGGGGGGGGGTGTTGTCTCGTTGAATTTTCAGAGGCCAACAGTGAAGGAGTTCTCACACTTCTCACGTGCACCGGGTGTACTCCCAGATTGATATTTTCATGGTGGACAAGGCACTATTGGCGGGGGTAGCCGACTTGGAGTATTTGGCAATTGCGGTCTCTGACTGCGTTCCACATTGGGTGGATTAGCGGGTGGTTCAGAGGGAGGCCCAGTGGACGTAGTGGAGGTTAGATGTGGGTTTGTTGGCGGATGAAAGGGTGTGCGAGACGGTGGGGGCAGTTATCCGAGGGTATGTGGAACAGAAGGACACTGGGGCGGTCTCGGCCTCCACCTTGTGGGAGGTACTTAAGGCAGTATTCAGGGGTGAATATATCTCGATATAGTGCATAGGGAGAGGGAGGCTAGTGCATGCGATTTTGAGAGTGGATCGGAGGTACTTCGTTGCGCCAGAGAAAAGGCTACTAATTGAGAGGCAGAGGCTCCAGATGGAGTGTGGGTTGGTGTCCACAGGGAAGGTGGTAGGGCAATTGTGGAGGACCAGAGACGCAGTGTATGAGTACGGGGAAAAAGCGAGTAGGAGGTTGGCGCATCAACTGAGGAAGCAGGCAGTGACAAGGGACATTCGTCGGGTGAGGAATGAAAGAGGCACGGTGGTGTCAGACCCAGAAGGGGTGAAAGGGGTGTTTGAGGCCGTCTACAGAAGGTTGTATGAGTCGGAGTATCCGTCTGGGGAGGAGGGTTTTTGGACAGATTGGAGTTCTCAAGGGTGGAGGAAGAGAAGGTGCAGGGGTTGGGGGCCCGACTGGGCTGAGAGAGGTGATTAATGGCTTAGGATCGATGCAAACAGGGAAGGCCCTGGGGCCGGATGGGTTCCCAGCAGAGTTTTATAAGAGGTTTGGTGCAGAGCTGGGGCTTCTGCTAGAGGAGATGTAGTACAAGGTGAGGGGAAGGGAGGGGGAGGGTGAGGGGAAGGGAGGGGGAGGGGGAGGGGGAGGGGAAGGGGAAGGGGAAGGGGAGGGGGAGGGGAAGGGGAAGGGGAAGGGGAGCTCCCCCCCCCCCTCCCCCCTTCACATTGTCGCAGACATTCATTTAGCTGATTTTAAAGAAAGAAAGATAAGGACCGCCCGATATCGCTGCTAACTGTGGATGCAAAGGTGGTAGCGTCGCGGATAGAGGATTATGTGCTGGGGTGAGACAGGACAACCAGACGGGGTTTGTGAAGGGGCAGCTGTCGGCAAATATGTGCAGGATGCTCAATGTCATTATGATGCCCTCGGAGGGGCAGGAGGTTGAAGTAGTGGTGGCCCTGACGTCTGTTATCATGAAATGAGACGGATCAACACCAGCATCCCAGACAGTCTTGATCCATTGCAGTTCGCCTATCACCGCAACCGGTCCACAGAAGATGCTATCTCCCTGCCTCTATAATCAACACTCGAACACCTCGACAGCAAGGACACCTATGTAAGACTGCTGTTCATCGACTACAGCTCCGCCTTCAACACCAGTATCCCGACAAGACTAATAACCAAACTCCGCAACCTTGGACTTGACCCCCTCCCTGTGCAGCTGGATCCTTGACTTTGTCATCAACAGACCACAATCTGTCAGGTTAGGCAACAGCACCTCCTCCACAATAGACCTCAACACCGGGGCCCCGCAAGGACGTGTGCTCAGTCCTCTACTGTACTCCCTATACACACATTACTGTTTGGCAAGATTTAAATCCAACGCAATCTATAAGTTTGCAGATGATACGACTGTGGTGGGCAGTATCTCAAACAATGACAAATCAGACTACAGGAGAGAGATAAATCACTTGGTTGCATGGTGTACCGAAAACAACCTCCCTCTAAATGTTGGAAAGACCAAGGAACTGATCATCGACTTCAGGAAGCGAAGCACGGCACACACCCGCCGTCTGCAACAATGGCTCCGAAGTGGAGATGGTCGATAGCTTTAAGTTCCTGGGGGTCACCATCACTAACAGTCTGGCCCGGTCCACTCACGTTGATGCAAAAGTAATGAAAGCCCAACAACATCTCTATTGTCTACGGAAGCTAAAGAAATTTGTCATGTCTGCATCGACTCTCACAAACGTCTATAGATGTGTGCCAGAGAGCATCCTATCCGGCTGCATCACAGCCTGGTATGGCAACTGCTCAGTCCAAGATCGCAAGAAACTGCAGAGTGTGGTGAACTCAGCCCAACGCATCACATAAGCTTGCCACCCCCACACTGATTCTGTATACACCTCCCATTGCCTCAGGAAGGCAGACAGCATTATCAGAGACCCCTCCCACCCAGGCATTGCCATCTTCCAGACCCTTCCTTCAGGCAGAAGATACAAAAGTCTGAAGACCCGCACATCCAGGCAGAGGAACAGCTTCTTCCCCACAGCTACAAGACTCCTCAACGACTCTCCCTCAGACTGATCTGTTCCCTGTAAGAACACTATTCACAAAGCCCTATGCTGGTCTTGCTCACGTATTTGCTTTGTTTGGCCCCTTGTTCCACACTGTAACCAATCACTGTTTGTCGATGTACCATTTGTCAATGTTCTCTGTTGATTGTTCTTCTTGTGTACTATATACATACTGTGTATGTTGCCACGGCTGCAGAAAAATACTTTTCACTGTACTTCGGTACATGTGACAATAAATCAAATCAAATCAAATTAAGGTATCACCGAGAGAGGGGAAGAGAGGAGTTTTGGGGGCGGGAGATAAAGTGGGAAAATTAACAGGCAGAGAGAGTTGTGGGTTCGATATCGAGGGATGTTGTGGGCCTGTGTTGTTTATTCCTATGTATTTTTGGTCTTCTAATATTTCTGTGTACATATGCAAAATGCCTTTAATAAAAATATTCCAAAAGGCAGAGAACAGAATAATCACACATCTGAGGAAATCATCAGAGCAACAGGGAAAGGTGTGATGATAGCAAATGAAAAATTAAAGAAAAGGGGCGAAATTCTCCCAGAGGCCCGACGCCGTCGTGAAACCTGGAGAGGCTCACGACGGCGTCGGAAGCCTCTCCCGGCCCCCTATTCTCCCCTCCCCAGGGGGATAAGAGGGCCGTACCGGGAAACTCGGCCGCGGGGCCTTGATGCTGGCGTCAAGGCCCGGCACGTTGAAAATGATGCGGCTGACGCGCCTAATGACGTTAGCCGCACATGCGCAGGTTGGATGGCGCCAACCCGCGCATGCGCGGTTGCCGTCTTCCCCTCAGCCGCCCCGCAAGATGTGGCGGCTTGATCTTGCAGAGCGGCGGAGGGGAAATACTGCGTCCGATTGAGACGCCGGCCCGACGATCGGTGGGCACCGATCGCGGGCCTGTCCCCTCCCGAGCACAGTCATGGTGCTCATTCCTTTCTAGGCCCCCGACAAGCCCCAAACGGGCATCTCATGGCGTTTTCATGACTGCAGCGACCAGGTGTGGTTGCCGCCGTCATGAAACTGTCGCGAACGGCAGGCCGCTCGGCCCATCGGGGTCGGAGAATCGCTGGCCGCCGTTTTCTCCGAGCGGCGTGTCGCAAAACGCGACACTCCATTTTGGGGGGGGGTGGGAGAATCGGGGGAGGTGCAGGAGCAGACCTCCCGCGATTCTCCCACCCAGCGTGGGAGCGGAGAATCGCGCCCAAGAACTGTGAATAAAACAAAGGCAATGGCCGCGATTCTCCGGAAATGAAAGCTCGCCGCAAATGAAGGCTCACCAGCTGATTCGCCGGCATGTGCTCGCGAGCCCCTCCCGCTGACAAGGTCGAGCAGCACTTGCTCAGCCAACCCCAGACAACTCGCAACAATGGCGCCCAGGAGACCAGCCTCAAGATTCGGGGATGCAGACCTGGGGAGGCTGCTAGACGCTGTGGAGGCTGGGAGGGATGTCCTGTTCCGCCGAGGGTGCAGGTGGGTCAGTCATAGGGCAGGCAGCCAGTGCTGTCTAGAATGAGGTGGTGACAGCTGTGAGCAGCGGGAATGAGACCAGGAGGACTGGACTTCAGTGCAGGAAAAAGGTCAATGACCTACACCAGCAGCACGAGTGAGTAGACATCAACGCCCCCACCCCCACCCCCCAATAGCCTTCAGCCACATGGCCAGAGCCCTCAGTAGTTTGTGGGGGTTATGGGTTGTGGGTGGGCAGACGGGATAGGACAGGAGTTGCCCCTGTAACAGATACACACGATCCAGAGAGTTGGCATGGTGGTATTGTGCACGGTTGCCCCCCATTTGCCCCCCCACAGTGCCTCACACCACCATCCCATGGCGGCCCCACACCTGTGGAGGATCCCCCATCCCCAGCCAAGGGTCCCCCATCCCCAGCGAGGGTCGCCCAGCACCCCCGGGCTCTTTGCCTGTGAGCAAAGATGGCTACTCACCTACTTGGCTCCCCACAGAAGCCCTTCCGTCAGGTTCACGATTTTCACAAGGAGTGCTAATTGGCGCCAGCGTGAGCAGTTACTGGGGAGGCCGCTTCCCATGGACAATATAAGCATTGCTGCTGCCTATTTACTTTATAACGAAAGAGATCATTCAACCAATTTAAGGTTGGAAGAGCGTCACGAGATACAGCCATGGAAATGGCAGCATCTTGGCACCATCAGCTGCTCATGATAATCTGCACTGACTGACGTTACTAGTATGCCTCAGGGGATGACTGGTACACACCACATTTTCCATCAACCTTTACCCTTCCACCTACCCTCTTTTCACCCACCTCTCACAGGGCAACCATTCAATTGACCTTTGACGAAGACCCATATAGCTGAACAATCTCATGGCATAACATTGTGACTCAGATGGAGCAGGGCTGCAGGTTAGTTAGTGATTGAGAGCACAGCACGCTATCTGGGACTGACAGGAACAAAATCAGGGATATTCTGCATTCGGCCAGAGCGTTTCCACAACACCAACCCCATCACCCCTGCAACGTTAAGCATTGATGAGTTGGAGAACATGATTTGTGTACGTCGGCACACAAATATGCATGAACACATTGGAAGCTGGATTCCTGATCTGCCTTTTCTTTTTACATTTCTCTTGCTGGATGTCTGACTGAAGAGATAATGGGGCCGGAATAGGAAGAACTGCACCCCACATAATGACCAGGACCTCCAGATCCTGGTGGAAGAGGCCCAGTTACAGTGCGCAATATTATATCCATGTGGCCACCAGAACCTGCCACACTAACCAAGAGGACATGGCAAGGGATAGTTACTGCTGTAGGTGTAACAGGTGATCTTCAGAGAACATGGATACAATGTAGGAAGCAGTTCCAGGACTTGCTGCATTCTGGCAAGGTGAAATTTGGTACAATTACACAGAGATCCAGTGATTCAGATTCACATCTGAATGCTGCACCTATGGTGGGGGGGACCTAGCTTATACCTTTCCTGATACCATGGAGCCTTGAATGTCCAAGATACTCTTGTAGGTGTATACAGTAGAGATGTGAATGTCCATTGTGATGCACTCACACTTTCAAGAGATTTATCCCTTGTGGGAAAAGGTATTTGGTTAAAATTACTCTTTTTGGCAGGATAAGAAGGCCCATAATGCCAGGGAGATGGCCTGGATTGGGGATGGGGTTGCGACTCTATCGGTCATTTGGTATGTAGAGGAGACTGCCATGGAGATAGCCACGGTGCCTGGTTGTCAGGGATCGGAAAACCACCCGCAGAAGGTGCTGAGGGCTGTTTTAAATGCACTTTGGAACATGGTGGTGGAGGTGATGCTGTCAGTTCACTGAGCATAAGGGAATATTGGCAGGAGAGGGAGAATGAAGGTGGATTGCATGATTAAGCCAAAACAATTATGGTTAAAGACATAGACACAATGTGTATCAGATCATGCCCCAACAGGCAAAGGGCCATATCTCTTTAACTCCTTTTGTGTCTTACACATGTACCAGCATCACTCGTTAATCCCCCTAAGCCACCTCATCCCTTGGGCATCAAGAGGAGGAAAAGATATCCAAAGAAGCAGCGTCATGTCTTACTTGCCCACACTCAACATTGATACCTCACTGTGAAGGGATATAGCCTCCGCATAGAGTCAGTAGCATGGGGTGAAGGGCGCCACACCAAAGTTCAGGAGGAGGTGTCAGAGTCAGAAATGTCTATGCACAGTCCTCCTCCAAGTAGAAGGGAAAGTCATGATGATGCTCCAGTGGCCAAGGGCGTTGAGCCTCAGGAGCCACCTTTTGGGGCATAGCATTTGGACCATCAGCAGCAGATACAAGGTTTGAGGCAATGCCAGCTTATGTACTCTGAGTGGAGGAGTCCATCGCGATGATGATTTCCACCTGGTCTCGAGGGTTCAACCCCGAGTTCCCACCATAAGAGAATGCCCAATCTCATGGAGAGACACTTGCAGTATATCCCGGAGTGAACTCAGGAGCGGTGTCACTACATGCAAAGGGTGCAAGTAGCTGAACAAGTTGCCTCCATCAGCAGCCTGGAGCAATCTGCTCAGGGTAAGACCAATGAAATCCACGGAATATATGAGGAGTTGCATTCCCTTAACTGTATGGTTGCACTGGTGGCACAATGGTTGCTGGAATGAACAACTGCTGTACATCTGCCCCGCTGACCTCCCTGCAAAAGTCAATCCAGGGAAGTGAAGGTTAGTGAGAAGGGTGAAGCTTTTGAGAGCACCTCAGCACTGCCATCTTCTTCGGACTCCAGCCCATCCACCAGTGTCCACATCGGCTTCACATATGCCAGTGACAACGGCTCCCATTTAGAAATGCAGAGCTTACAGTCGGAAAAAGATACCCAGCGGGTCTATGAATAACAAGGCAGACCACCATGTTCCTCAGTGTGAGCGAAGCAAGCTGCCTCCACCTCCTCCAAGGCAACATGCGCTTTCTAGGAGCATTCTAGGAGCACAAGACACTGTGTCATCTTGATCACAAATGAGTTCACCGCAGAAACAGTATCAATTCGTACATATCAAAATGACATACATTTTTAATACAAATCACGACAATAAAAAGCACCTTGGTCAGCTTTTGTACATTAAAACTCTCAATGGCAACGTCCATAGAGTGGCATTCTGTTGGGGGAGGGGGCAGGCGTACGAGGGGTGCACCTTGTGAGGCGGAGTTTTTTTTATTCGTTCATGGGACGTGGGCGCCGCAGGCTGTGCCAGTATTTATTGGCCATACCTAATTGCCTTGAAAGGGGCAGTTAAGAGTAAACCACAATGCTGCGGGTCTGGAGTCAAATGTAGGCCAGACCAGGTAAGGATGGCAGATTTCCTTCCCTCAAGGGCAATAGTGAACCTAGTGGTTTCGTAGGTCATGGTTAGGATTTTAATTCCAGATTTTCATTGAATTCAAATGTCACCATCTGCAGTGGCAGGATTTGAACCTGGATCTCCAGAGCATTACTCTGGGTCTCTGGTCTACTAATCCAGTGACAATAGCACTATGTCACTGCCTCCCCTCAATGTCAAGGTATTTAAAATAGTTACTGTCGGAATAGAAGTGATTTTCTTCCTGTAATTCTTACTGAGTAACTATCAAGGCGAAACTGGCAGAACCGTCTGAAGTTAAAAATTTAAATCCCTTTAGTTGGATGGTTCCCAGCCCAGTGTAATTGTCCAGGGGAAGTTAGTACTTCTGGGCAATTGCTAGATAAACCCTTACGTGGGAACCTCCGAGTGGGATTCCCAAGTGCTTCATTGGGATACCCTTAAATCTGACATTGGGTAACCCGGAAGTTATGGGCCTCTTTAGGGATACATTTTCACACAGAATGATCAGATGAAGTTTAGCCGGTCTACTTCAAGCATGAGTGCTGTGTCAACGGCAGTCATTCACATGTGAGTGTTACACAGTCACTTAAATGGAAGCTCTGCATGTTAAGATGTCATGTTTGCTCCAGGGAAGCATACTCCTGTGGTCTCCTCACTACACTGGAAGTCTTTGTCTTCCACTTGGTAGAGGCTGTGGTTGCTAAGGAAACAGAGGTTTCTGGCTTCTTTGCATGTTGCAGATGGTGCACATTCGTGGAACAGGATGTTGATGGATGAATAACGTGGAAGATAATTAAAGGAGTTGTTCTAACACAGTTGTGGCCTCACCTTGCACAATGTGCATTAGCTGCAGAACTGTTAGCACATGCGATCATATTTGTAGGTTTTGGGTGTAAAGCCCTGTATCCCACTGGCACTCTCAGCATGGTGGGCATACATTGAGTAGGCATAGGGTGGCGTCTTTGTTGGCTTACTGACAGCCACTAACAGGTGTGTTAAGGGTCCAGGTTGTGGACTTCCGGTGGCACCCTCGAGGAGAAAGGTCGCAGGTCGGATCGCTCCTGCCCGCGATGCGCAAACGGACCTTTTTTAATGGACTTTTTTAGGACCTGGCAGCCTGAATCGGTGGAGGAGACGATAGGGAAGAGGCTTCCTTTCCGGGGTATGGGCGGCTGGACTAGAAGTGGTCGAGTGGAGAGGCAAGGATCGAAGCGGGAGCAGTGGGGACCCCAGACCGGGCGGCCAAGCATGGTGGACAGCAGGGACCGGGGAGCGGAGGCTCACTGGCCAAGGGAGGAGCAGATGGTGTTCTTCAAGAACTGCTTCGCCGAGCTGAGGAGGGACACACTGGACCCGATGAGAGCGGTGATGGACCGAATGGTCAAGACACAGGCGGTCCAAGGGAAGGCGCTCAGGGAGGTCAAGGCAAAGCTCTCCAGCCAGGCGGGCATGGTAACGGAGCTGGAGCACGAAGTGGAGGAGCTGAACGCCCGACAGAGGAGGATGCAGGAGCAGCTTGAAGAGCTGGGGAACAGAGCCAGGAAGCAGAATTTAAGGATCATTGGCCTCCCCGAGGGCTGCGAGGGGTCGGATGTGGGCGCACATGTGACGGGTATGCTTGAGGCGCTGATGGGACCGGAGGCCTTCCCTCAAACCCCTGGAGTTGGATGGGGCACATAGAGCCCCCGCAAAGAAGCCCAGGACGGGCGACCGACCGAGGGCCTTGGTGGTCCGCTTTCACCGGCTTGCTGACAGGGAACGTGTGCTGCGATGGGCCAAGGCGGAGAGGAGCAGCAGATGGGAGAACTGCAAGGTGCGTATTTACCAGGACTTAGGAACGGAGCTGGCCAAGAGGCGTGCAGGATTCATCAAGGTAAAGGTAGCCCTCTACAAAAAGGTGAGGTTTGGAATGCTGTATCCTGCAAACCTTTGGGTTACGTTTGAGGAACTCCACTACTACTTTGAGACACCAGAACAGGTTTGGACTTTTATGAAAGAAACTGGACTTGAACGAATAGGCACTTAGTTCTTTCAGTGCTGTACAGTGGCGGCAGTCTGTTAACTTAATTTGCTCTGATTAGATGTGGACTTTTATTAAAAGAAGAAGCTGGACTTGAATTCAAGGACTCTGGGCTCTCAGAGCTTTTGGGCGCGATTCTCCCAGACAGGGAGAAATCGTAAGGCTGGCGTCAAATCCGGGCGGGTTTGACGCCAGCCTCCCCCTCCCCGACCGGGAACCGATTCTGGTCCCCGGTCGGGGCTAGCATGCCGCGGCCGTGAACTCCGGCATCGCGGGCTTAACGAATTTCGTTAAGCCTGCTTGCCAGAGTTTGCGCCGGCTGACGGGTCACATGACGTCAGCCACGCATGCGCAGATTGGAAGACTCCAACCCGCGCATGCGCGGATGATGTCATCGCGCATTTGCGCGAAACCCGCGCATGCGCGGGCCGGGATGCCCCTCAGCCGCCCCGCGAAGTGATACAGCGGGGCGGCGGAAGGACAAAGAGTGCGCGGGAATCGGACCCGATCGCGGGCCCATGGCACCCTTGGCACGGCCGTGGTACTGCCGTGCCAATCGTGCCAATGGTTTTCAAAATCGGGACTTTACGGCCGTTTTTACGAACGGCCAGACCAGGTGCGTTTGCCGTTCGTAAAAACAGCCGTAAAGGGCTTGGACTTCGGCCAATCGGCCAGCTGAGAATCGCTGCTGGCCGTAATAAAACGGCGGCAGCGATTCGTGTCGGGAGTTGGGCGTGGGGGGGGGGGGGGGGGGGGGAAGAATAGCGGGAGGGCGTCAGACTAGCGTGGCCGGAAAAATTTACGAACCCCGCTATTCTCCGCACCGTCGCGAGTGCGGAGAATTGCGCCCTTTGTGTGGTGGCGGTTTGTTAAACTATCCTGTACTGTAATGTTTTATCCAAGATTGTTTTCAGCCTGGACAAAGAGTGGGGGCTGGAGGGCGCACTGTTTAGGGTATTTTGGGGGGATTGCAACAAGGGGCGGGAGGGGAGGGGGGGGGGGGGGGGAGAAGAGAGGGGCCCTGCAAAGGGGGCCCTGCACTTTGTACCTTTTGGCGGGAGATTGGAGCCTCTGATAGGGGGATGGGCTAGGGGCTGGTTAAGCGACTTGAAAGGGCACGGTGGGATAGAATTAGGTTAATGGGTCCCTGGTGTGTGGGGGGAGGGCCCGAGCGCTCGGACAGGAGACAGGCAGGCGCCAAGGGCAGGGGTCAGCGTAGCTAGCGTAGGTCAGGGGGCACCAGGAAGAGACGGAGGTGGGGCGGGGCGGGCTAGGGCCAAGCGCAGGGCTGACCTGGCAGGTCAGGCCTTGGGGGACAGGGGAGGCCGGGGTGGGAGGAAGAGGGTTAGGGCCATGTTAGTTTAATTGAACACGTGTAGCATGGGCAAACAGAGCTGGCAGGGGAAGTGCCTTATTAACATGTTTATTCTTTCCCACTGTTCGTTTTCACTATGTTAAGGCTCTTTGCACAGGGCCATTTTTCTCTCTGTAAATGTTACAAATTTGTGTTAAATAAAAAACACAAAAAAAAAGTGTCCAGGTTGTGAAGGACCTCTCAAAATGCGTTGTGCGCTATGTTGAGGCCAGGAGTCATAGGTGAAATTCTCTTGCTTCCCCGTGGCGTGTTTCTCGGTGGTGGGAAGCGGCCTGCTTTTGGTTGTCATTGGGATATCCAATGGAATCCACCGCACCCTGCTGGGAAACCTCCAGGGACGAGGGGGTGGGGGGGGGGGGGGGGGGGGGGGGGTGCCGTCAACAGAACTGGAAGATCCTGCTGGCGTGAACAACCAGAAGATCTCTCTCATAGTTCTAGCCATGTTTCTGCACTGACTTTAATTATTTGACATTGTTTTTTCTCTTGTTGGGGATGAGCAATTCCCTGAAGTAGTATGGCTCCCATGTTAAAGGTTTATTGTGTGGAAGCTGCTCAGGCTGATGTTAATTGTGAGCTTTCAAGAGCCAAGGTGAATCTACTCTGGATTAGCTGGCTTCGGGCAATGAACCCTCCTGCAAAGAGTCAGCTATGGCTAAAAGTGCCTTTCCCTCAGCTCATCTGTCATTACAGCTCTTCTTCCTTCACTCTGACAGGTCCAAAGGCCTGGATAGGGGCCTCCTCCTATTGCTCCTCACTTTCTTCATCATCATCATCCTCCTCAGATCTTCCAGCTATGGCCCTGCCTTCTACCATTTCTATTTGTAGATTCCCTTGCTGCAGCACACGGTACAGAAAGTTGCCTATCACTGCTATCACGGAGCACCTTGCAGGAAAATACTGGAGAGCCCCTCCTAAACTGTCAAGGCACATGAAGCACATTGAGAATGCAATTAGCCTGCTCCACTGAAATGTGAGTCACAATACAGCTGTTGCTTTAGTGCCGTTCAAGCTTTTCGGGACCGCATAAAGGGGATCAGCAGCCTCCACCTTAAAGGGCCCTAGCCTCCCAGAAGCTAACCACAGTCTGTATTGGTGTTAGAAAAAGCTGAAGCAGTTGTGAATTTCTCTGGGTGACTGAGTCATGGCAGCTCTCAGGGTACCATGCACAGGCGGACATGAACACCTTGCTGTGGTCACACTCCACCTGCACATTCAGGAAGTGGAAAGATTTCCTGTCCAGAAGGTGTCAGGTTACTGAGTTGGTGCCCTGATGGTGACATGGGTGCAGTCGATAGCCCCCTGCACCTGAGGGAAGCCTGATAATTCTATCTGTCTGCGTCGGAGACGTCACATCCATCAAGAAGGGAATGTGTTCCTCCTCCCACCTGAGCAAAGAGGGCATTAGTGACTGTCTTGATGCAGTTGTGTGTGGCTGACTGTGAGATTCCACAGAGGTCAACTGCTTAGCCCGGGAAAGACCAGCTGCTTAACAATTCAGATTAATGGTGACCTTGAGAGCCACAGACAGGGCATTGAGTGACTGTTTTAAGAACTAGCTGGACTATGGCACAAATGTAGGTGACCGGTTCCTGGGTTAACCTGAACCTACTTCTTCATTGGTTCTCAGTCATGCAGAGATATGACCTCTACAGTCGATAGACTCTCAGGGTAAAACTTGGTTGTCCTCTTCCTCATCTCTGGTGATCATATCTCGGTGATGAAAATGGCAGCCTGAACCATAAGACCACAAGATATAGGAGCAGAATTAGGCCATTTGGCCCGTCATAGTGTTTAGCCTGAATACAGATTTGACAAATTTCCCTTACCTTCCCCGTGTGCAAAACATTTTAACTTTATGGATGGGGGCAGCACAGTGGTTAGCACTGCTGCCTTACGGCACTGAGGACCCGGGTTTGATCCCCGCCCCGGGTCACTGTCCGTGTGAAGTTTATACATTTTCCCCGTGTCTGCGTGGGTCTCACCCCCACAACCCAAAGATGTGGAGAGTAAGTGGATTGGCCTTGCTAAATTGCCCCTTAATTGGAAAAAAAATATTGGGTACTCTAAATTTATTTTTAAAAACATTATAGACAATGGTTTTACAAGTCTTTCGTTCACCAAATCTATGAAATATGACCACTGATCGGAGTCCAGATGAAGTATCAATATTCAGACTCGTTAAAGGATCACCAGTCATGGATAGCAAATTCTTGATTCACACATCCCCAATTTACTCTTGTGCTTGGAATTTCTTTCAAGATACAGTACTTGGCTGCATACTAAGTGGCTATCAAATGTTGCTTTATTAAGCATACTCAGGTAATTCAGTCAATCTCGCTTTAAGTAGGCATTGTCTCTAAAAGGAATAGCAAACCACAATAGGCAGTTGTGGAGGGCGTGGGGGTGGGGTGGAGGATGAAACCATTAGTATCTGAGTAAAAGCATGCCAAGGCCATTGCAATCTATTTGTTACCAGCATAACATAATGGCTATTAGCATCTTTACTTGAGAGAATTATCCACCTAAAGTGCATCTCGTTGAGGAGCAGATAAGATGAAAGGGTTTTGAAGGAAATGGTTCCAAATCTTGCCTGCAGGAGAATGCTAACATATTTTTTGAAATATAAGTGAATTCTGTCCTCATCTGTGCCATGGGTTCACTGAAGCAAATAACCACTTCCTCCAAATAAAACTGTTTTATCGGGTACCTCTATTGCTTGGTTGGGGAATTACAGTTTAGTTTGGAGATGAGTCAAACAGAACAGGGCTGTTCTCATTTTGATTTCCAGTCACCACTGAATTAACTAAACTCACTGAGGTTGACAACAGATGCGCCACTATTGCCCTCAGTGCCCTTGGAGTAGGGGGGGGGGGGGGGGGGAATAAGCACTTCTATCCAAACTAACTAACCACAGAAAAGGTACTTTCGGATGGCATTGAACACACTGATGTAAAGCCTGCAGGATTAATTGACTGGATTCACACAGGAATCACAGAATTGTTATGGTGCAGAAGGAAGCCATTCAACCCATTGTTTCTGATCGGCTCTCTGTCTTTCAGTTTCATTGTCAAATGTAAGTAAATCTATAGTGATATTCCAATCAGGAATTTAAGACCAAATATAAAATTCATGTCAAGCAGGGTTGTAACAAGCTGGACACAGGTGGAGAAGGGAAGAGATGGCAGAACATGGAGCGCATGGGAAGAAGGGAAAAGAGGTAGAGAGAGGGCAAAGAGACAAGGGGAAACAGGAAAAGGAGGAAGATGGGATGATCAATGGAGAGGTGGCAAAAAGAGCTAGTAGGATAGGGTAAGAGAAAGAGGCAAGAGAGGGGGGAATAAGGGGGCATCAATGACAGGTAGAGGGTGGATGGCATAGGCCACTTGATTTTTTTTTTCTAAGAAAATACATTCAGTCAGCCAGGACCTCTGCCTCAGAGTAGAAAGAGGCCACACATGCACCATCTAATGGCATCTTGCTGTAATCCTGCAGTGTATCATGGTTATGTACATGCAAATGCGCATTAATGAAATGGCCATGTCATAAACTATATTTTCCATCATTTCCATCTTAATTGCTACCATTCTTATTTATTGCTGCTATAAAAATAAATGTAGGGACTAGAAAAAACTGAAGCCAGCAATTTAACTGGATTGACTGCATTTGCAGAAATTTATGAAATAATTTTGTTTTAGATTAAAAGCTGCTGCTAACTGCTTTCACGTGTCTCTGTGCCATTAAGTGTGGACCTACCATTTCCCCTTTTCGCATTTCAGGGCACAATGTGTTCAGCAGAGGAGTTTCCCTTTATCTGCACTTTAGTGAAGAAAAAAAACTTCCATGAGATGAAGATCGCCTCAATCCCAACAGTCTCAAATTGAATGAATGAATTGGAACCTCGCACATTCCTGCCACTCAGGTATCACGCTAAGTAGGCTTAGGAGATCATATAATGCCTCAATTTTAAAATTCCCATCCGTGTTTTCAATTCTCTCCATGGCCTCGCCCCTTCCTGACTCCATAATCTCCTCCAGACCCATAACCTTTCTAGATATTTGCACTCATTTAATTCTGGCCTCTGAAGCAAGCCTGAATTTAATTGCTGCATTATGTATGGCCACACCTTCAGTTGCCTTGGCTCTCAACTCTGAAATTCCTCCCTTAACCTCTCTGCTTCACTTCTTGTCTCTGCTCCTTCAGGGCACTCTTAAAACCTACTTCTTTGAACAAGCTTTCGGCCATCTGTCTGAATATAACTCTACATGGCTCAGTGTCCAATTTTGCTTTGTAACATTCCTGTGAAGCACTTTAGGACTTTTCATTATGTTAAAGGTGCTATATAATTTGTTGTTATATCATATAATGGGATCAAGGAATGTTTTGGGGTATGAAGAAGGTTCCTGCATGCACAGTACAGTTTAACAAAACAATAAGGAACTTACATGTACATAGTACCTTACCCGTTCTCCCTACATCTAAAAGTGTTTTAACCGCCCACTATGATATTTTTTATTTTGAACTGCAAGGCCAGATTTTCACAAACAAGGCAGTGAGCACAATTTGGTACATTTCCTGACTTAACAAACACATATTCATATAAATGGCCCAGGCACGCATTATTTTCATTCCAGCGAGGCAGGGCCAGGAATGGAGTCAGATCCACTGACCCCGGAAGCTGTTCTGAGATGGCCACAGTGTGTGAGTACTGAGGTGAGCTGGTGAGAACAGGGGTTTTCAAACTCAGGGCCGCGACCCACAGGTCGATTGCGGGAAAGGGGGTGCGAGAGTGGGGGCACCCATACGGCCGGCGTCACTCTACAGAACCAGGTCCCAAAGTAGGTGATCAGTGGGTGCGCAGCAAGATGGTCACCATAATGGCGGTCCGAGCCTGGACACCGCTCCAGTCACATGTGGGTTCACCACAGCCGCTCGGCCTGTTCACCCCATCCCCCCCCCCCTCCCCCAACCCTGGCAGGGCCCGCCCCCACCCCAGCCAGTGTTCGGGTCGGTAGCCCGCAGTCGCTCCTCTCCATATCCTACCTCCTCTCTCTCTTCCTCAGCAGCCACCATGATGGTTTCACGATTTTTAAAAGCATGAGTAAACTGCGCCTTCGGGAACTTGGCCCATCAGAGGCGGAGAATCAAGGAGGCCACATAGAATACCGGGTTGGGCCCGCTAATGACATGCAAAAGGTGTCTACTGTACATCCATTTTGGTACGCATTCACGCCACTGTTAAGGTGATGGTGAATTGCAATTTGGTGTCAAATCTGCGCCTGCCGCACTGTTGGCGCCGGAACCGATTCTCCGCCCAATTGCCTTTCCCAATTTCAGCACCGGCCAATGGAGAATCCCGCCCACAGTCTTTGAAGAAAAAGATCTTTGGCAACTGTATGAATAGAAACAGATGGCCACACATTTGTTTCTCCAGATGGTCCCATTATGAAAGCTTGGCTGAGCACTGAGGCTCACTCATGCAATCGGCTAAGTAGGAATGTGCTTATGCAGACTGAAATGGAGTTTTAGCATTGATTTATTAATATCTTTATGAAGTTATAATAAGTTATTCTTTCTTTGATCTGTTTTCTCACTGTCTGCATGCTTATTTGATTAATTATGGAAAGATAAATTGTGTTTAACTAACTTGATTCTATATTTTTGATGAGTGACAGAGAATGTTGATGAGGGAAATGCAGTTGATGTGGTCTGCACGCACTTCCAAATGGCGTTTGAAGTGCCACACAATAAAGTTGTTAGAAAAGGGGAGCACGGTAACACAAGTGGATAGCACTGTTGCTTCACACAGCCAGGGTCCCAGGTTCGCTTCCCCGCTGGGTCACTGTCTGTGCGGAGTCTGCACGTTCTCCCCATGTCTGCGTGGTTTTCCTCCGGGTGCTCCGGCTTCCTCCCACAGTCCAAAGACGTGCAGATTTGGTGGATTGGCCATTATAAATTGCCCTTAGTGACCAAAAAAGGTTAAGAGGGGTTATTGGTGTGGTGATGTGCATCACTGTAAATACACAAGGGGTTAATGTAAATACATGTAGACTAGCTAGACACTAGAGGGAGCACCAGAGACATGACACACAGACACTCAACCAATAGATCAGTTAGATAGGACACGATCAATGGGCATTCACGATACACACACACACACACACACACACACACACACACACACACACACACACACACACACACACACACACACACACACACACACACACACACACACACACACACACACACACACACACACACACACACACACACACACAGAGGTGACACGACCACAGGAGGGCATTACACCAACCCATATATAAAAGGACACCACACGCATGATCTGCCTCTTTCCAGTGGAGTACAGTCAGTGAGTACAGACACAGTGTTGATTCAACATCAGTCCCACCACGTGGACTGTAGCAGACTGGTTAGTCAGTCTGAGTAGCTATAGAAGGATTAACAGTAGTGGCGAAACAGAGTAGGAGAAGTGTAAGTAGTTTAATAAACGTGTTGGAAGTTATCTCCACATCTGAACCTTCCTTTGTCAAGTGCACCACAAGGAAGCCACTTATGCTATGCCTCGAGCATAACAAGGCAATTGGGTTACAGGGATAGGGTGGAAGTGAGGGCTTAAGTGGGTCGGTGCAGACTCGATGGGCTGAATGGCCTCCTTCTGCACTGTATGTTCTATGTATTCTATGTAAAATCTGAAGTCCATGGAATAAAAGGCAAATTAGCAACATGGAATCAAAACTGGATGAGTGAAAGGAAACAACGAGTACAGATGAAGATTTATTTTTTGGACTGAAAGAAGGTACAGTATACGGTTTTTGTAGCTGTCAGTAAGAGGACCACTTCTTTTTCAATATCTATTCATGCTCTCAACCTTGGCGCAGGGCAGTAAATGAAAATTTGCAAATGACACATACACATAGCTTGGAAACACTGAACTTTGAGGAGATTAATGCTAGACTTCTAGGCTGATAGAATGGGCTGACATGTGGCAGGCAAGATGAAAAAGGCAGGGAAGTGGAACTAGCTGAGTTACATTGAACATACAGTGCAGAAGGAGGCCATTCGGCCCATTGAGTGTGCACCGACCGACTTACTTCCACCCTATCCTTGTACCCCAATAACCCCTCCTAACCTTTTTGGTCACTAAGGGCAATTTATAATGGCCAATCCACCTAACCTGCACGTCTTTGGACTGTGGGAGGAAACCGGAGCACCTGGAGGAAACCCATGCAGACACAGGGAGAGCATGCAGACTCCGCACAGACAGTGACCCAGCAGGGAATCGAACCTGGGACTCTGGCGCTGTGAAGCCACAGTGCTATCCACTTGTGTTACCATGCTGCCCAAAATTTCTGGTTGTTCTGGTTAGTGATGGGATGGGTGGGTTTGTTTAGGATTTCCTGTATATATTTGTTATTATTCAGGGTTTGCATACGTTATATGGGGAGAGATGGGGACCAATGTGGGTAGGGGGTAGTGGTTAAGGTAACAGTAATGGAAATACATGGTCCCGAGTGGGAATATGATCGCTGTAGGGGTGTTGAATTTTGTTTTTTACATATGTAACAGGTACAGGCATGGGGGTTTCTTTTTTCTTTGTTCCTCAATATTTACCATGAGTAGGGGCTACCTCACAAGCAGCAAGGTTTTAGCTAGCGAATAGGAGTGTGGTCCACAGAGGGGCTGCAGCCTGTTGGACCTGTTAATATGTGGTTCAATAAGCCTAGCTTGTTTGTTTGGTAGGTGGATGGAGTTGGAGAGGAGGGAGCATTGTTCTCTGGGGGGTGATCAGCAGGTTCATGGGGAGGGGGGAAATGGATAGGGGGAGGGGGATAGGGACAAGGGATTTTTCTCTGATGGTGACTCGGGTTTTTTTCTTTGTTTTACCTTTTGGGTGGGCCTGGCAGCCATCTTGGGTGGGCCTAACGCCTAGGTATTTGATGTGGGTAAGGGATAATCCTTCGTGGTGTAAATGGCTGACTCCGGGTTGAGGGGGGATGAGAGACCCCCGATCAGGTTGATCACATGGAACATGCTGGGGGATCCAGTGAAGATATCGAGAATTTTCTCTCACCTGAAGAATTTAAGAGCAGATGTGTGCTTTTGCAGGAGATTCATTTGCAAATAAGGGATTAAATTTTAATCAGCAAGCGGATTCGCTTCTTCATGGATAAGGTTGTAGCAAACTTGGGTGGCAGGTATGTAATAATAATAATCTTTATTAGTACCACAAGGAGCCTTACATTAATACCTCAATGAAGTCACTGTGAAAATCCCCTAGTCACCACACTCCTGTTCGGATACACTGAGGGAGAATTCAGAATGTCCAATTCACCTCACAAGCACGTCTTTTGGGACTTATGGGAGGAAACCGGAGCACCTGGAGGAAACCCATACAGACACAGGGAGAACGTGCAGACGCCACACAGACAGTGACCCAAGCCAGGAATCAAACCCGGGTTCCTGGCGCTGTGAAGCAACAGTGCTAACCACTATGCTACCAAACCGTCTGTTACCCGGATATCATTTTACTACGTCACTTCTCCAAAAAAAACATTGAATTTTAAGTGATGAGTCATTTCTGTGCCAAGTTCACCAATTTAGATCACAAGTTTGTATTTCATTTAAAAGATGGACCAAGTGAGCCAAAAATATATGTTTAATTCTAAAGCTGTAAGCAATTGCAGTACACAGAACAAAGTGGGTTTAACAATGAGCTTATTGTACCAAAGCTCAAAAAATGGTATTGACACCCGGCACTGGAGGAGTTCTGGAAGGAGGTGGCGAGGACGGTGTCGAGGGTGGTGGGATCCAGGGTCAAGCCAGGATGGGGACTCGCGATTTTTGGGGTTGGGGTGGAGCCGGGAGTGCAGGAGGCGAAAGAGGCCGGTGTGCTGGCCTTTGCGTCCCTAGTAGCCAGGCGAAGGATCTTGCTACAATGGAAGGATGCGAGGCCCCCAAGCGTGGAGACCTGGATCAATGACATGGCGGGTTTCATTAAGCTAGAGAAGGTCAAATTCGCCCTGAGAGGGTCGGTACAAGGGTTCTTTAGGCGGTGGCAGCCTTTTCTCGACTTTCTGGCTCAACGATAGGGTACGGGGACAGCAGCAGCAGCAACCCGGGGAGGGAAAAGGGGAGGGAAAAGGGGGGGGCCGACAATGACTATGTTTGTTTATTTAATTTTAATATTTTTTAAGTTCTTTTGTTGTTCATTAGGGTTGGGGGGGTGGGGGGATGTGATACATGCGCCGATACGGTCTGGGGGTGTCACAGTTATTATGGGTTATTTTGTTGCATTTCATTGTTTGTCGTTATGTTTTATATTTTCTGTAAAAAATTCCAATAAAAATTATATTTAAAAAAAAATGGTATTGACAGGCTGAAACAAAAAGACAGGTACTTCAAGGAATGGTCAGTTTCTTAAAACTGAGAGCGACACCCAAAATTTATGCTGAGTATTTTCCAAGAATATCTCCATCTCTAAACAAGTAGTAATACAAGTAGTAGGTATGTGATTGTTACTGGGTCTTTGGCAGGTAAGTTGGTGGTATTGGTAAATGCATATGCCTGAATTGGGATGATGAGGTATTTATAAGGAAGATGTTGGCCTCCATCCCAGATCTGGACACACACCAGCTGATCCTGGGAGGAGACTGACACTGTGCTGGAGCTGAAGTTAGACCTGAGGGTAGCAAAGGCACTGTTAGCGTTTAAGGAAGAGAAGGGGATTCAGACCTGTGGTGATTCATGCATCCGGGGGATAAGGAATTCTCATTCCTTTCCCCAGTTCATAAGGTATACTCCAGGATAGGATAATTTTTGGTGATAGGTCTCTTCTTCCCAGGGTGAGGAAAGCAGAATATTCGGCTCTAGTCATTTTGGACCATGCTCTGCACTTGGTGGACTTAGTTTTAGACGTGGGCCCTGTTCAACATCCAGTATGGAGTTGGAATTGGGGCTACTAGCGGGGATAGGGGTTTTGTGGGTGCATTTCTAAGGCTATAGATGAGTATGTGGGGTTCAGTGGGAATGGGCCTGTCTCTCCTTCTACGCTGTGGGAGGCCTTGAAAGCGGTTATCAGAGGGGAAATGATATTATACAAGGGCACATGGATAAGGAGGTAAGAGAAGAGCATCAGAAGCTAGCTGATGATAGTCAGGAGGTGGGCTGCAGGTATTCAAGTGACCCCATCTCGGAGCACCTGACAAATAGGAAAAACTGCAGACACAATTCAATCTGTTGTCTCGAGGTAAGGCAGTGCACCAGCTGGGTCATTCAAGGCAGGTTATTTATCAATATGGGGAGAAGGCTAGTCGTCTCCTGGTTCACTAGTTGAGGCAGCATGTGGCCTCCCAGTAGATCATTCAGGTCAGGGACTCGAGCGCAAGCTGATGTCCACCCCAGATAGTGTTTATGATGCATTTGAGGGTTTTTTAATAAAAATCTTTATAGGTCGGAGCCACCAGTGGGAGGTCAGATATATTGCCATTTTTGGAGGGTCTGGAATTTCCTGTGGTGGGGGAGGAGGAGCGCAAAGAGTTGGAGGCAATGCTAGGTCCTGATGAAGTTTTAGCAGCTATAGGGGAGGTGCAAACAGGTAAGGCCTCGGACCGGATGGGTTTCCGGTGGAGTTTTAGAAGACATTTGCCGAACAGTTGGTTCCCGTTGCTGGTGGACATGTTTCAGAACTCTCTAACCAGGGGTGCCATTCCGGTGACACTAGGGCAGGCATCAATTTCCTTCCTGTTGAAGAAAGATAAAGATCCTGTGGAACGTGGGTTGTACCGTCCTATTTTGTTGCTGAATGTTTTATACCAAGACATTGGCTAAGGTGCTAACGATGAGGTTAGAGCTTTCTCTCCCTGGGGTGATAGGGTGAAGATCAGACAGGATTTGTTAAGGCCTGGCAGTTGTCGTTTAACACCCGTCGACTGTTAAATGTATTTCTCGCCCCGCCTGCAGGACCGAATCCTGGAGGTGGTTGTGTGTTTGGATGGCGAGAACACATTTGATAGAGTGGAATGGAGATATCTATTTACAGTTTTGGAGTGGTTTGACCTTGGACCAAAATTTATTTCATGTGTATGACTACTGTGTCAGGCCCCCTCAGCCAGTGTGCATACCAACACTCTGAGTGCAAGGTACTTTCATTTGGGCAGATAGGAGTATTCAATGTCTCCCCTCCTATTTATATTGGTGATTGAGCCCCTTGCACCTCTTGCTATGGCTTTGAGGGCTTTGGGAAAGTGGAAGGGGATAGTTAGGGAGAGAGTGGAGCCTAGGGTATCCCTACACGCCGGTGACTAGCTGCTTTATGTAACGGACCCAGTCCCCACAATGGGTAATATAATGGAGCCACTGAAGAGCTTTGGCTCTTTTTCGGGATACAAGTTGAATTTGGAAAAGAATGAATATTGTCCGGTGGACCCCACAAGGAGGGGAGCTGACCCGGGGGAGCATCCTTTTCGCATTGCCGGGTCATGCGTCAGGTACCTGGGTTTCTGAGTGACCCGCGACTGGGCCCAGCTCCAAAAATTGAACTACGCAAGCCTGGTGAGTAAGATCAGGTCTGCTCTGCAAAGGTGGGATAACCTTCCCCTGTCCTTGGCGGGCAGGGTCCAGTCTATCAAAGTGAATACTCTTCCATGGTTTCTGTTTCTTTTTCAATGTCTTCCTGTTTTCCTCCCCAAATCCTTTTTTGGGAGGGTTAATAAGTTGACAGCAGCTTTTTATGTGGGTTTTTCTGTCCGAGAATTTGTTTTACAGAGAGACAGACAATGGTGGGGCTTGGCATTGCCGAATTAGCTTTTTTATTATTGGGCGACTAAAGTGGAAAAGCTGCGGGATTGGTGTAGTGACCCAGGGGCCGCTTGGGTGCAGGTTGAATCAAGGTCATGTAGGGGGTCTGGGTTGGGCACACTGCTCCCGTTTTCGCTGACAAAATATTCTGCAAGTCTGGTAGTCATACCCACCTTGAGGATAAGGGGACAGTTCAGGCAACATTTTAAGCTCAAGGCCGGGATTCTCCCACAATCGGCAGGGTGGGCCATACCGGCGCCAAAGAGTGCCGTGAACCACTCCAGCGTCGGGCCGCCCAGAAGGTGTGGAATCCTCCACACTTCCAGGGGCTAGGCCTGGCGCTGGAGTGGTTGGCGCCATGCCAACTGGTGCCGAAGGGCTTCCGCCGGCCGGCATATGCGCAGGAGCGTCAGCGTGTTCTAGCGCATGCGCAGAATTGCTGGCGTGTTTCCTGCTCGTGCGCAGGGGGTTTCTTCTCTGTGCTGGCCATCGCAGAGCCTTACAGAAGCCGGAGTGGAGGGAAAGAGTGCCCCCACGGCACAGGCCCGCCCGCAGATCGGTGGGCCCTGATCGCGGGCCAGGCCATCGTGCCCCCCCCCGGAGCTGGATCCCCCCGCGCTCCCCCGAGGACTCCATAGGCCGCCCTCCAAGCCAGGTCCCGCCGGTATGGACCTTGTCTAATCCACGACTGGCCGAAAACAGGCGGCCGTTCGGCCCATCGGAGCCCGGAGATTCGCCGGGGGTCCGCTGCCAACGATCCCCGACCGGTGCAGCGCAATCCCCGCCCCCGCCCAAAAGCCGGAGCCGGAGAATTCAGCAGCCGGCGTCGGAGCAGTGGGGCGGGATTCACGCCTCCCTCCCGGCGATTCTCCAACCCGACGCGGGGTCAGAGAATCCCACCCAGGTCTCGGTCAAATTTGACCCCTATTAGTACCAAACTCGAGCCAGCGAAGCTAGACGCCTTGTTTGGGGAATGGGGAATGAAAGGGCAAGAGAGATTAGGGGACTTGTTTTTGGAAGGGCGATTTGCAGCTTGGAGGAATTGATGATGAAATTCAAGCTTGTGGGGTCGAATTCGTTTAGATATCTCCAGGGTTGGAAGTTTGTACGAAAGACCTTCCCGACAATCCCCAAGGTGCTGCCGACGTCTTTGCTGGTGGGGTTGGAGGAGGGGAGCACATCTTGCATCTAGTGGCGGATCCTGTCAGAGGAAGTGGGTCCAGTGGATGGGGGGAAAGTGAGGTGGAAGGAGGAGCTAGTCCCCATCGTGTTTGGGGCACATCTGACCAAGGCAAGATGAGTGTTTTTTTTTCCCTGGAGGTGAATGATAAGTGTGAGCGGTGTTCCGGGGGTCCGGGCAATCACATATTCTGGTCCTGTCCCAAACCGGAAAGTTTTTGGGTCTCCTTCTAAATGTCGAATTGGAGCTCTGTCCTCTAGTTGCCATATTTGGCATGTCAAAATCGCCACGGCCACAAACATGGACCAAGACGGATGTTCTCACCTCCGTCTCGTTAATTGCCCGGAGGCGGGTTCTGCTGGAGTGGAGATCTCCAACCCCACCCAGCGCCTCGGCATGGTTCGGGGATTAATGGAGTTTCTGTACGGTCAAATACACAGTGAGGAAATTGGTTGAGGGATTCTACCTGAAGTGGCAGCCTTTCATTGTCTACTTTAAAGAACTAGTCACCACTCAGGAGGGAGGGGGTTGGGGGGGGGGGGGTTATGGGTTATGTAGGTTTGCATTCTTTTTAATATTTTTTCCAGAAATGTCGGATTTTTGGATTTGCTAAAAAAAACTTTTTGGTAATATTTGGTAAAATTAAAAAACCTTTATAAAACATTTTTATTTTAATCTAAAGGGGCAAGGAAGGTAGAGATAATACCCAGCCATGGCTCAATATTTAAATTTGCCAGAGACAGAGTGTGAATCATTAGAATTAGCTGGAATCCAATTACAAATGAAACAATTAGAAATGCAGGGTAAAGATAAATGGAAAGAAATAGAACTGAAAAAATTGTAAATGAAGGACTTCTGGTGGGGGCCATGGAGGAGTAGGTCACACATTTGATAGCTCTCGCCTGTGACGGACATTTGGACCTTTATCCCCCGTTTGTTTCCGGATTTTATGGGATAAATCGGTGAAGAGTGAGACAGTGAAGAGAAATCCCCCTCCAGTGTATGGAGAATTGGACTAGAAGTGGTGGTGTGAGAAGACAAAGCCCTACAAGGAAGATGCGAGTGGAGCTGGCAACACGAGAAAGCATGGCGGAGAGTAAGGGCTGCGGGGAGACGGCACACAATGGTCAACGGAGCAGCTGAAGTTTTTTGAAGATTGCTTCGCCGAGCTTAAGAAGGATATGCTGGACCCAATCAAGGCTCCGATTAATCAGGTGGTGCAGAATCGGGAAACCCACGGACGAGCAATCCAGGAGGTGGAGAAAAAGGTTTTGGAGCATGAGGAATACATAACCGTGCTGGAGACCAAGGTGGAGTTGATGAATGATCGCCAGGTCCCTGGAGAACAGGTCCAAGCAAGCAGAATCTGAGAATGGTCTGCCTTCCTGAAGGCAGTGAGGAATCGGATGTGAGAGCTTATGTGACAGACATGTTGGAGAAGTTGATGGGGGCTGAGGCGTTCCCTCAGCCCCTGGAAGTGGATAGAGCGCACAGAGCCCTCGCGAAGAAGCCTCGAGCGAATGAGCCGCCGAGGGCGATGGTGGCACGTTTACACCGATTCCTGGACAAGGAACACCTTCTGCGGTGGGCCAAGAAAGAACGGAGCAGCAGGTGGGAGAATTGTTAGCTGCACAGTTATCAGGACCTGGGCGCGGATTTGGCTAAGCGGCGAGCTGGGCAAAAACGGACCTCTTTAAGAAGGGGGTGAAGTTCTGGATGTTATACCCAGCCCGTCTGTGGGTCACACATGAGGAACGGGTCTTCTACTTTGAAACACCAGACGAAGTATGGATTTTTATTGAAGAGAAAAGACTGGAGGTGAACTAAAAGACACTGAAACCTTGGAAAGAGCTATAGTAGCAATTTGTTGTGTTGGGTTGTATAAGTAGTGTTATTTACAATAAGGGGCTGCTTTGATGGCTAAAGTTAACTTTATCTTACAGGGAGCTGGTTAGAGGGGTGTGGTTTCTGGGGCTATATTTTCTTTTTCATCTTCTGTGGTTGTTTTTGCAATGTTTTTTCTGATGTTTGTTTACTGGGGAATGTGATGCTTTGAAAATGTTTGTTTAAGTGGAGGGAGAGGGGAGGGAACAATGGGGAGACAGACTGCTTGATGCCATGGGCGGGCACTAAGGTCAGTTTGGGTCAGCTGACTCATGGAAGCACAGTGGGGGGTGAGCAGGTGTTAAGCTGGAGCTTGATATGGGGGGCTGGGTTTCTAATGCTGTTGCTAGGTGGGGGGGAGCTGCTTTACTGACAGGGGAGGAACTGTTACTAGGGGACAAATGGGAGGTCAGGGACGGCAAATGCCCGAGGAGGGGCTCGAGCTGGAGGCTGGCCTAAAAACGGTGATGGCTGCTCGGCCGGGGTAGGGGTGGTGGAAGGGGGGGGGGGGGGGGGGCAGCCGCAGCAAAGAAATTGAAGGGGTTCATGCAACAGATGGGGGGAGAAGACCCATGGGGGTTTGCACGGCCAAGGTCGAAGGAGTTCTCTTTTTTCTCCCATGTCCGCATTGACTTTTTTGTTTTGAGCCGGGCATTAAAACCGGTGATGGTGGATACTGAGTACTCAGCAATCGCAGTGTCGGATCATGCCCCACACTGGGTGGATCTACGGGTTAGTGTAGAGGCAGGGCAACGCCCGCTGTGGAGGCGGGATGTCGGGTTGCTAACGGACGAAGCGATCCGTGGCCGGTGAACAAGTCCATCCAGAACTACTTGGAAACAAATGATACGGGAGAGGTCTCTACAGCGACGGTTTGGAAAGCACTGAAGGCAGTGGTCAGAGGGGAATTAATCTCGATACGGGCCCAGAGAGAAAAGATGGAACGGGCTGAGTGGGATAGGTTAGTTGAGGAGATACTCCAAATGGACAGGAGATTTTCGGAGGCCCGGGTCGCAGGGCTACTGAGGGAGCGACGAAGGTTACAGGCAAAGTTTGGGCTGTTGACTACAGGGAAAGCGGTGGAACAGTTGAGGAAGGCAAGCGGGGCGATTTATGAGTACGGGGAAAAGTCAAGCAGAATGTTAGCGCACCAGCTCAGAAAAAGGGAGGCAGCCAGGGATAAAGGGAGAGTAAAGAGTAGAGGAATACGGTCCTGGACCCAGTGGGGGTGAATGAGGTGTTTAAGGACTTTTACAGTAAATTATATGAGCCAAAATCCCCGGCGGGGGTGGAGGGGACGAGGCAGTTTTTGGATCAGTTGAGGTTCCCGAGGGTTGATGAGGATCTTGTGGAAGGGTGGGAGCGTCAATTGAGATTGACAAAATAATGGAAGGCTGGAGGGCATGCAGTCGGGCAAGGCCCCGGGGCCGCGACGGCTACCCGGTGGAATTCTATAAGACGTTTTCAGAGATATTGAGCCCACTGCTGGTGAGGACATTTAATGAAGCACGAGAGAAGGGAGTCCTCCCCCCAACAATGTTGCAGGCCTCGATTTCACTGATCCTGAAACGGGAGAAGGATCTGGAGCAATGCGGGTCATGCAGGCCAATTTCTCTGCTGAATGTGGACGCCAAACTGCTGGCTAAGATACTGGCCACAAGGACAGAGGATTGTGTCCCGGGGGTGATAGGGGAAGACCAGACGGGAGTTGTAAAGGGCAGGCAACTCACGGCCAATGTTTGAAGGCTTTTAAATGTTATCATGATGCCCTCGGAAGGAAGGGAGGTGGTGGTAGCGATGGATGCGGAAAAGGCTTTTGATCAGGTGGAGTGGGATTACCTGTGGGAGGCACTGAGAAGGTATGGGTTTGGTGAGGGCTTCATTGACTGGGTGCGGTTGCTCTATGAGGCACCAGTGGCGAGTGTGCGGACGAACCAGCTGAGGTTGTGGTATTTTAAACTGCACCAAGGGGTGAGGCAAGGGTGCCCCCTCTCCCCGTTACGGTTTGCTCTGGCCATAGAGCCATTGGCCATGGGGTTAAGGGCCTCTCAGAACTGGAAACGGCTGGTTCGGGTGGGGTGGTACATTTCAGACCCATTGGAGGAGATGGGGCAAGTTATGCAAATCCTGTGGGAATTTGGCATTTTTTCAGAGTATAAATTGGACATGGGGAAAGCGAGATATTCACGATCCAGGGAAGAGGGCCTGAGAAGAGACTGGGAGAGCTGCCGCTTGGAATGGTAGGAAAGAGGTTTCGGTATCTGGGAATCCAGATGGCTCGGGAATGGCAGGCACTGCACAAGTTAAACCTATCCCGGCTGGTGGAACAAATGAAAGAGGACTTTAAGAGACGGGACATGCTCCCGCTATCACTGGCGGGGAGGGTACAGACCGTGAAAATGACGGTCCTCCCCAGATTTTTGTTTGTCTTTCAGTGCCTCCCCATCTTCATCCCAAGGGCCTTTTTCAAGCGGGTGAATAAGGCTATATTGGGCTTTGTGTGGCGGGTAAAACCCTACGAGTGAAAAAAGTATTGCTAGGGTGCAGTCAGGGAGGGATGGGTTGGCGCTGCCAAACTTCTGCAACTACTACTGGGCGGTTAATATAGCCATGATTAGGAAGTGGATAGTGGGGGAGGGGTCGGTGTGGGAGTGGATGGAGGCGGGGTCATGTAAAGACACAAGATTGGGAGCACTGATAACGGCACCTCTTCCATTCCCGCCGACACGATACTCCACACATCCGGTGGTGATGGCGGCTCTGAGAATCTGGTGGCAATGGAGAAGATATAAGAGAGTGGAGGGTGCATCGGTTTGGACCCCGATTTATAATAATCGTCGGTTTGTACCGGGTAAGCTGGACGGTGGGTTCCGTAGATGGCAAAGTGCAGGAATTAGAAGGATGGGGGTTCTATTTATAGTTGGGAGCTTTCCCAGCTTGAAAGCCTTGGAGGATAAATTTGAATTGCCAGCAGAGAATGGGTTTAGATGCTGAGAAAGCAGATTCCGGCCTTTCCGCTGCTGCCACCACCGGGGATACAGAATAGAGTAGTCTCCAGTACCTGGGTGGGAGAGGGGTAGGTATCAGATATTCACCGGGAGCTTTTGCAGGCGGAGAAAATTCTGGTGGAGGAGCTTAAGGGCAAGTGGGAGGACAAGCTAAGAGGAGAGATAGAGGCAAGTCTGTGGGCGGATGCCTTAATCAGGGTTAATACATCCTCATCATGTGGCAAGCTTAGCCTAATACAATTTAAGGTAGTCCACCGGGCACACATGACAGTGGCTAGGATGAGCAGGTTTTTCGGGGTAGAGGACAGGTGTGCGAGGTGCACGGGAAGCCCAGCAAATCATGTCCACATGTTTTGGGCATGCCTGAAGCTTAGAGGGTTTCGGCAGGGTTTTGCTAGGGCAATGTCCACGGTGCTAAAAACAAGGGTGGTGCCCGAGTCCAGAAGTAGCGATCTTTGGAGTGTCTGAAGAGCCGGGAGTTCAAGGGGCGAAAGAGGCCGACGTCTTGGCCTTTGCCTCCCTGGTAGCCCAGAGATGATCTTATTAATGTGGAGGGACTCAAAGCCCCGAGTATAGAGACTTGGGTTAGTGACATGGCTGGGTTTCCCAGTCTCGAGAAAATAAAGTTTGCCTTAAGAGGGTCAATGGTAGGGTTCACCCGGAGGTGGCAGCCGTTCATCGACTTTCTCGGGGAAAAGTAAAATGTCAGCAGAAGCAGTATTCCAAAGGTGGGGAGAAGAGAGGGCCGGACTGTTGTTTTATGGTTGGGATGTGTGAAGATTGGGATGGGGGTGGAAATGTTTATTATACCATGTCATTGTTACTATTATTATTATTAAAATTTGCAAATACCTTAATAAAATTTTTTTTTTTAAAAATAAAAAGTAAATGAAGGAAAATAAGGTATTGGCAATGAAAGAAAAGGAAAAGGTGAAATTGGCAATGGCAGAAGAAAAGAATAAAGAGAGGGCATTTCAAAAGGAAATAGAGAGGAAGATGCTTTTCCAATTAAAGGGCAATTTAGTGTGGCCAATCCACCTGCCCTACACATCATTTTGGTTGTGAGGGTGAGACGCAAGCAGATATGGGGAGAATGTGCAAACTCCACATGGATCGTGACCCAGGGCCGAGATTGAACCCCGGTGCCCCGCGCATAAGGTAGCAGTGCTAGCCAACAGAATATGCAAATCTGGGTCCCAATCTCAATGGGCGGGATCTAGGTCGCGAGGCCTCGCGAGATCTTGTTTGATCCCGCGACTCGTGACAAGGCCGGTAAGTCTCACTAGATGCCTCTTGCGAGATTTACCGGCCTCATCACGAACCAAGTCGTGGGCGGTTAGGCCGAAAGATTGCACCCGTGATTGAAGCTTATTCAGCATTTTTCAATTATTGTATAATTTCTGCAAGGGTGGATAATTGAATGCCAGATCTTTAAACAGCATACATTCAATCCTACCCTTAGCAGTATTATGTTGTTGCATATTTTCACAGTTTAATGAAAACAACAGCAGATAAGTTGAAGGAAGAATAGATATTTTTCTCTCTGAAACTGTCAGCTAAAATTGATCAAATATCTAACTAGCAGCTCATGGCACAGCCATGAAGCTCTGCATGAAGGGATAATAAAGAATATTCAGGATTTGAAATTACCCATACATTATATCAAAATAATATTTATGAAAAGATAGTCATTTCCGCAACACTTCCTTTTTAGCAGGTTGTAGAGTTTTTAAAAGTAGTTTTAGCCAGCTTCATGAATTGTTAATTGTTAGAAGTGCAAACTCATCATCAGCAGGAAACACCAAGAATAGAGGAAGCGCTTCCAAAGAGGTCAGACCATAAAACAGGAGAAAGCTAAACCAGTATTGTTCTTAAGAATCTTCTAGTATACCGTTTAAAGTGGCACAGGTCAAGTTTTCAGTGACGTTATCCTAGCTCAATAACATTTGGGGAATAACATGTAAACTGGAAGGAAAAACAATGATAGTAAAGAGCGCGGATATTGATTCAATATGATGTTCAGAATTAATGTGACCTTTGTGAGATTCCCCACCTTACTCCTTCAACAGTATCTACAGGAAACAAATAATCTGATTGACATCAACATGGAATAAAGCGGAGATTCCAAATACAAGTCATTTTATAATTGCATTGCATGACTAGCTATCGAATTGTGAACTTATAGTCCTGCTTAAATTTAGTGATCTGTTTGTAAAAGCTCTTTGTGAATAAATAAACAAATGCATTTGCAACAATGAAGGTCACCATTGTCCCAAAGGACAATAGGCTGCTCTTCTCTTTGAGAGAGAGAGAGCTAACTGGTAGTGATTTAATCTGAGGGTCACCACACCAGGCGAGCGGCAAGGTTGATAGGACAGAGAATTTATGAATAACCTCAGCCGATACAGGAATTGAACCCACATTGTTGGCCTCGCTCCTCATCATGAACCATTACAAATATGAAACAAAACTAAAACCAAGCACGATTCTCCCGTTGGAAGACTACGTTCTCCCGCCGGAGATGAATTGCTACTGATCAGCGCTTGCACTGGGAGCCCAAATTCAGAAGCGATTCACAATCTCTTGCCATGCAAATTTATGCACGGTGGGGATTGCAAGGGCCGCCCACTCGAAAGACAGTTAAGTGCTTTCTGCAGAAAAAACAAGAGGAAGTGAAAGCCTTTGATGCTGTCGAGGAGCGGTCAATCATAGCTAGACTTTTATAAACATTGTGTTAGTTTCACAACTGACAACTTGAGATCCACGTGAAAGGAGATGGGTTAAACAATCCAGACAGCTGAACATGTGTGGAAGCTGTCAGTCACAGCCTAGCAAAATTAATTTCACATAGATATGAATGAAAGGCTGGCAGATCAAAGATCTGAGTGGCATTTAATCCCAGCTGACTGGTTTTGTCTTTCCAGGAATTTACAGGTGCTGCTTCCTCTGCCTGAGCCAGCAGGTGTATTTCTAGGTGAGTTTTAAAGCAGTGTTATTTTTCCACTGTCTCTGTCTGAACTGCTCTCTAGCTTCCAGACAGGGATTTATCTTATGGGGGGCATCCAGGCAGGGGTCTCTGTGATTGAGGGGTCTCTCTAATGGGGGTTTTCTGGTGGGGGTTTGTTGAGGTGTAGGCTGGATTTGCATTGTGGTGGGGAGGGTGGCCCTCTGATGGGCCTTGCGGGAAACTCCCTTAAAGAGTTACCCACTTGCCCACCGCGAGGTCCACTGCATCAAGGCCATGCTTGTAAATACCTGCACCAAATCTTGTCCATGTGAATCCCGGCCAGAAATCACGCAGGCTCGGAGAATATGGTGCCCAGCCCATTAATTTGACCCATTTACATCCTCTCGCTGGAGTGGGGCACGAACCTCAATGCCACTGCCAGTGGGGCGAACTTGCTTATTACTGAGATTGTCCAAACACTACCCAAAAAAAATAACCACAGTAAAATAAAACTTATTAGTGAAACCTCAGTCGCTATGAACAAGTGGAGAAAAGAACCAAAAAGATGCAGACTCTGTTAATAATATAAAGGGCCTATGGTAGTACAAGGAGTGACTTTTTATGGGTCATTGATATTAAATATAGCAGGTGCTGCAGGAACAAAACTGTTATTTAAATCAAGAGGATAAATGGATATAAAATTACACAAAGTACCTCAGTTAATATCAAAAATATTTTTAGAATGCCATTTTTACTTATTCAACTTTGGACTATTATGTTGATTCTTAAAAATGTTATTGTCAGGATGTAGGCAAGGACATATGCATGGTTCATTCCTGGTTGCCTCAAGAAGAGAGTTGCTGGTGGTGCAGTGGTTAGCACTGCTGCCTCACGGCACCGAGGACTCGGGTTTAATCCCGGCCCCGCGTCATTGTCCGTATGGAGTTTGCACATTCTCCCCGTGTCTGCATGGGTCTCACCCCCACAACCAAAGATGTGCAGGGGAGGTGGACTGAAACAACCTTACATCCACTTTTAACAAATAACACAACAAACCACAGGATTGGTACAGCACAGCAAAAATGTCTCAGCATGCATCGACACAGAAGAGGATAGACGCACAATATAGATGGCTCAGTGCAATCACTAAACTCAACTTGGTGCTCCATATGTATCACTAGAGAAGAAAGATGAGAATAAGTTCATGAAAACATGGTAAAATGGTGCACACACTTTTGTTATGCTCTTGACGTAGCATAAGCTGCTTCCTTGATGTGCACTCTGACAAAGGAAGGTTCAGACTTGGAGATTGCTTTAACACTTTTATTAAACTGTTAACAATTCTCCTACTTGGATTCGACTCTCCTGTTAATCCTACTATAGGTACTCAGACTATCTAACCAGTCTGCTACAATCCACGTGGTGAGCGTGATGTGTTTCAAAACAACCCTGTGTACTCACTAAGTGTCTCCACTGGAAAGAGGAAGATCATGTGTGCTGTGTCCTTTTATATGGGTTGGTGTAATGCCCCCCCTGTGGTAGTGTCACCTCTGTGTGTATCGTGAATGCCCATTGGTCGTATCCTATCTTACTGACATATTGGTTGAATGTCTGTGTGTCATGTCTCTGGTGCTCCCTCTAGTGTCTATCTAGGTGTAGTGTGTTCACATTAACCCCTTGTGTATTTACAGTGATGCATACCACCACACACACTTTCCCACATGGTGTTTGCTCGCAATGTCCATGAGAATTCAGGATAAGACTTTCGCGACATGTTTGGGAGCGCACCAGAACATATCTCCCTCCACTCCAGTCTCACCAGAGATACCAATTACACACTGTGACATCCTCCTCTCCGATATCAGACCTGTCTGTACCCTTGCAGGAGCCAGTCACAGATTATTTAGCCCCACAATAGAGGAAATAAAAAAAATACAGAACAATTCGGGAGGACCTCGTTCTGAAGGATATTTTACATATAACCACCGGACGCAACAAACTCTCAAACTCCAGCCCAATACAGAATGACGATCATTCCACATATTCCACACAGAGAAGACCAGCAAATAATCATACAATAGTTTTAGATTATAGTCAATGTTGTCAGCGTCTCCCAACACATTAACCGGCACAGGATATCTTGGATGTCGGGCCCAGTGAAAATACCCCAAGCCACCACATCCCCATGGGAGGACAGAGAGAAATGTCTTTATCGGTGGAGGAGTCCAGAACAAGGGAACATAACGTTAAAATTGGAGCTGGTCACTCAGGGGTGAAGTAACACTGCCTCACACAAACGGTAGCAGAGATTTGGAACTTTTTCCTCCGAAAATCTACTGAGGGTATGTCAACTGAAAATTTCAAAACTGAAATGAATGTTAGGCAACCAAGGCAAGTCTACTATAATTTCTACACTCTTATTTTGAGGCACAAATACCATTTTTCAGAGATTCCTCCATCTGGATGCTGTCATCAGACTTGGTATCCATGAAATTATTTTTTTTCCTGCTATTCTTAGCATACTTACAGTAACACACAGATTTTCTAATCGCCAGGATTCATCCACAACTGCCAGAATAGTGCTGAATCAGTAATTTAACCCCTTAGTGTACACATAAGTGTCACAAATAATGCTGAGTACATCAGTTTAATTTCAAAATGTGCAAATTGCAGTACTGATCAAAGCTCTTCAGATTACTGTGGTTGCATCAGGAAACTGAGAGTTGCCTTGTGTGGGCAAAAGGGCAACCCACCATGAAGCAGAAGTCCAGCCAACATAAAATTTCTACAGGGCAGAAGGAGACCATTTGGCCCATCGAGTCTGCCAACATCCAAAAGAGCATTCTACCCAGATACATTGCCCCACCCCTCAACCTGCCCTACCCTATCCCCATAACCTGCACATCTTTGCACACTAAGGGGCAATTTTTTTTAGCACGGCCAGTCTACCTAAGCTGCGCATCTTTGGACAGTGGGAGGAAACCGGAACACCGGGGGAAGCCCACACAGACACAGGAAGAATGTGTAAACTTCACATAGACAGTCACCCAAGGCCAGAATTGAACCTGGGTCCTTGGTGCTGTGAGGCAGCAGTGCTACCAACCACTGTGCCACCGTGCCTCCCATACATGGAGGCAATTCTATGGGAGATAGTTGGCTTTTCCACAATGCACCATGCTTGGAGGGAAGTGCAGATGGTGTTTGATTTGAAAGTTTCTGAGGTCAGCAATAAGAGAACTGTCAATTATCTCAATTTCTCTAAATATGGATACAACTGACAAAAACATTTTTTGTACGTGGATTGTGTCAATTATCTTGCATTGATGAAAATGCCCATCCAAAGAGCTTGGCAGTATCAACCAGGTTTGTCTGAATAATCATGCAGTAGCATTGTTTTTTAAAAATTTTTTATAAATTTAGAGTACCCAATTCATTTTTCCAATTAAGGGGCAATTTTAGCATGGTCAATCCACCTAGCCTGCACATCTTTGGGTTGTGGGAGTGAAACCCACGCAGACACGGGGAGAATGTGCAAACTCCACACGGACAGTGACCCAGGGCCGGGATCGAACCTGGGACCTCGGCGTCATGAGGCAGCAGTGCTACTCACTGCATCACCCCGCTGCCCAGTAGCACTGTTAAATTCAGTGCAGCCAGTACTATTCTGGAGCTAAAACATAAAAAAAGGCAATCGAGCTACTTTGAACAATTACACAATCTGGACAAGGCTGGCCTACTTAATTACAGCTAAGAAAATTGCTCATGAGTTTAATTTTCCTTATACACTGATCGAGTTGACGACACAGAATTACTGCTTTTCCATATTCAGCTACCAAGATATTTTTCATTTCACTGTTAGACAGTCTTTGCCTCTCTGCAAAATGATACGTCCAATGTATGCTGTTCTTTTATTTGTTGACAAAGATAACCTTCAACAGGCACCATCACACCGAACTGATTGGTGGCATACCACAGATAAAACCCATTACCTTGCTACAAGCCATTATGGATATTATAGGGTGGGAGGTCACGCAGGCATAAAGCCTGACCGACGTTAATCCTCTTGCAGATAACAATGTTCCTGGTTTGTTCAATGATAATTACATTTATTCATTATGACAATCATGCTTATTTTCAACAGGAGCAGATATTGCTTTCTATCTCCTGCTTTGAACAGATGGTGAAACGATTTCCTATCAATCACAGTGGCACAGCTGCCTCACAGCGCCAGGGACCCAGGTTCGATTCCGACCTTGGGTGACTGTCTGTGTCGAGTTTGCACATTCTCCCCATGTCTGCGTGGGTTTCCCCCTGGTGCTCCGGTTTCCTCCCACAGCCCAAAGATGTGCAAGTTAGGTGGATTGCGCATGCTAAATTGCCCCTTAGTACGGGGGATTGGGCCTAGGCATTGTGGTTGTTCAAAGGGTCAGTGCAGACTCGATGGGTCGAATGGCTTCCTTCTGCACTGTAGGGATTCTATGATTGAATGCATGTGCTTTAAACATTCCCACAAAAGCAACCATTCCCTTCTGGAATATTTGCTCATAATTCCATCAGAGATCTGAACATTGGGAGAGTTAGTAAAGAAAGTGAACTAACTGTTCTCCATACTCCAGTCAGTAAATATTTCTAACACATGCTACTGCACATATCAACAATGTTTTGTATTGGTAAAATCATAGAATCCAACAGTGCAGAAGTAGGCCATTTGGCCCATTGAGTCTGCACCGATTCATGTCCCATCCTATCCATGCAACCCCATAACCTAATCTTCACATCCCTGGACACTAAGGGGCAATTTAGCATGGCCAATCCACCTACCCCGTACATCTTTGGGGTTATTGCAGGATCAAACCTGTGTCTAAGACTAGGCGTGACAATATTCTGCCAAGGTTCTTGTTTATCTTTCAGGCTCTCCCGATCTTATACCAAAGGCCTTTTTTCGGAAAGTGGACACGATCATCTTGGACTTTGTATGGGCAGTGTAGGTGCTGAGGATGGGGAGGGCCCTTCTACAGAGGCAGAGGCAACAGGGGGGGGTTGGCGTTGCCGAACTTGCTTCATTATTATTGGGCGGCGAATGTGGACATGGTGCGGCGGTGGTGGGAAGGAGAAGGGTTAGAGTAGGTTACGATGAGGAGGAATCGTGTAAAGGGTCTAGTATGAGGGCTGCGGTGACAGCAACATTGCTAATGGCTCACTGTAGGTATTCAGGGAGCCCAGTGCTGCAGTCCACGGTGAAGATATGGAATCAGCTGAGGAGGCATTTTAGGGTGGAAGGGATGTCGGTGCTAATGCCATTGTGCGAGAATCATGGGTTTGAGCCGGATAGTGTATACAGGAAGTGGAGGGCAGTGAGACTGATCAAGGTAAGAGATTTGTACTTGGAGGAGGGTTCGCCAGTCTGGAGGAGCTAAGGGAGAGGGTAGAGCTGCCGAGGGGTGCTGAGTTCAGGTATCTGCAGGTTAGGGACTTTACACGAAAGGTCTAGAATGGGTTCCCTAGATTGTCAGGATACACCCTGCTGGAGCAAATGCTGCTTCCGGATGTGGAAGAGGCTGGAAGAATTGGGAATATATATAAGGGGCTGGGGGAGCAGGGAGGTAAGCGGGTGGTGAAAATCAAGGAGAAATGGGAAGCGGAGTTGTGAATGGAGATCAATTGGGGAGTATGGAGTGAGGAACTGTGAAGGGTAAACAGGAACTCCTCTTGTGCAAGGATGAGCCCGATACATTTTAAGTGGTGCACAGGGTGCATATGACTCGGGCGAGAATGAGTGGGTTTTTTCAGGGGGTAGCAGATGAGTGAGAGGAGTGGACGGGGGCCAGCAAATCACACACATATGTTTTGGGGTTGCGAAAAATTGGGAAGATTCTGGGCAGGAGTGTTCATGGTCTTAGCCAGGATAGTGGAGGAGGTGGACACGGGCCCTTTGGTGGCGATATTTGGGATTTCAGAGAAGCCGGAGCTCATGGAGAGGAGGAAGGCCGATGTCATGGCCTTCGCCTCTCTGATTGCACGGCGACAAATTTTGCTGGTGTGGCGGTCGGCATTGCCACCGGGGGTAGCAGCATGGTTGGGTGACCTATATGACCTCCTGCGGCTAGAGAAGATAAAGTATGAGTTAAGGGGCTCAGCGGGGGAGTTTGAGAAAAGGTGGGGGATGTTTGTGACCGTGTTTGAGGAGCTGTTCATCGCAGGGGGGTGAAAAAGGAGAAAAAAACTGTACAAACTGAATAGTTCATTGTTGAAAAGTATGTTTCCCGGGGTGTTTACTTGCTGTATCCTGCTTTGATACAAGTTTGTAATAAAATGCGTTTTTAAAAATGACTTGGCGTGACTTTTAGTTTAGGGTGATGGTGGGGTTTCTTTTCTTGTTGCCTGATTTATGGGTTACAATTACCTAAATCAAAGTTCCCAAAGGAGAGTCACCTTTCGTGTGCCTGTTCAGCACATTCGCCACCACCGGAAGTGGCAGGTCCTGTCTAACACAATCCCCTGTAAACCTACGGGCAGAAGCCGATTGGTACAGCTTATTATTCGGGACGCCCAGACCTCCCCTAGCCCCAGCAAGCTGCAACTTAGTAAACTTGAGGTGAAGCGCCTTCTTGTTCCAGAAAATGAGTTGATTTTTTTCCAATTAAGGGGCAATTTAGCGTGGCCAATCCACCTACCCTGCACATCTTTGGGTTGTGGGAGCGAAACCCACGCAAACACGGGGAGAATGTGCAAACTCCACACGGACAGTGGCCCAGAGCTGGGATCGAACCTGAGACCTCGGCGCTATGAGGCTGCAGGGCTAACCCACTATGCCACTGTGCTGCCCTAACTCACTCATTTTAATCAAGGCAATCCAACCCAGCCATGAAATCGACAGAGATGACCAACGAGCCAAGTCCCACTTAATAAAAGTAACCAACTGAAGTAAATTGGCTCCATACAACTGTCTGAAAAAAAGGGTAATTGTGACTCTCAAATTCTTAAACCCCAATGGGGGCGATCTGAACGGGAAAATAGCAAGAGGAGGGGGTTTACCTCTCAGCTCACCCACCGGCATAGACTCCGATTATGCAAAATTGAAAATGAAATGAAAATGAAAATCGTTTATTGTCACGAGTAGGCTTCAATTAAGTTACTGTGAAAAGCCCCTAGTCGCCACATTCCGGCGCCTGTCCGGGGAGGCTGGTATGGGAATCGAACCGTGCTGCTGGCCTGCTTGGTCTGCTTTAAAAGCCAGCGATTTAGCCGAGTGAGCTAAACCAGCCCCTGTGAGCTAAACCAGCCCCTAGTGAGCTAAACCAGCCCCTAGTGAGCTAAACCAGCCCCTAATCAAGCCCATTGATTGTATAACTGGGGAAAACATTAAATCTATCTACCACATTCATAAGAGAGGGAACCAAGACATCGGCTTTGACACAAATAGCAGCACATTGTCTGCATAAAGCGTAATCTTGCGCTGCTTCTCCCCACACTTCAGCCCTGATATTAGGGGGTCTCGCCTAATAGCCTCCGTCCATGGTTCTATTGCCCGTGCAAATAACAATGGATAGCGGGCAGCCCTGTCTAGTCCCTCTCTGAAGCCCAATGTTTAGAGACCTAAAAGTATTCGGAAGCACTGCTGCCACAGGTCTATAATAGAGCATTTGAATTAATTTAATATGTTCCTCACCCAGCCCAAATCTCTGCGACATGTCGCCCAGATTATTCCACCCAACCCGATCAAAGGCTTTCTCGGCATCCAAGGGAGTTACTAGTCCATCCAGTGCCCACTTCTGGAAGGCCTGAATCATGTTCATCAATCGCCTAACATTATTGCTGTTGAATCTACACTTAAAAAACCCAACTGCTTCGTCAATACCTTAAGCAACAATTTCAAATCGACATCCAAAGGGGAAATTGGCTTGCAAGAGGCACATTCCTCCAGATCTTTACCGGTCTTCTAAATCAGGATGATATTTGCCTCCTGAATTGTCGCCAGCAAAAGCCCTACTTCAACAGAGTTACAGTACATACCCATCAATGGCTCTCTCAACAGGTCCTTAAACACTCATTAAAACACACACCCAAAACCATCCAGCCCCAAGGCTTTGCCCGGCTGATGCCCCCTAAGGCCACAGCCACCTAGTTTTTAGAGATAGGAATGTTAAGGGTCAAGCGCTCACTCTCCAAAGCCACTGAGAGCCAAAGGGAAGAGAGAAAACATTCCATAACTGCCACTGCATCACCAGATTAATCCGACTTATATAACTCTGCATAGAAATTCTTGAAAGACCATTGATCTTCTCCATTTCCATGGCACTCTCCCCCCCCCCCCCTCCCCCCCCGAACGACAGAGAGAGGACAGCCCTGAAGTAGGCCAAGTACTTGCTTGGCTTATTCCCCAACTCGTACAGTTTCTGCCTTGCAAATTGTAAGCTTCTCTCTGCCTGCTGCGTCAATAAGGAGTCAAGAGTCACCCTTGTGTCAAGCTCCTTGAACAAATACTTGTTAGGAGTCTCCTATACCCCTCCTCGGCATAGGCCAAACAGACCTCCAGCCGCGCTGGCTCTCCAGAAGTCTATGTCTTTTGTGACTGTGTAAAAAATAACCAGATGCCCTAATATAGGCCTTTGACGTCTCCCACAAAGTGTCAGGAGTGACATAAAGCAGAATTAACGGAGTAGAAAAGCTCAAACTCCTTCTTAAAATATGTGGTGAAAGATATATCCCCAAGTAGGGAGGTGCTGAACCGCCATGACCTCAACCGGCCCCGGGGGGTTTGACCAGCCCTCAAGCAAAAATGCCGAGAAGATAGAAGCATGGTCGGAGATTACAATACAACATGAAGAGCAATTTGAGACTAAATGTAGGATCATCCTTGGCACACAATAAAGTAAATTCCAGTGTGACCTTGAAGGGAACTGAGAAGAAAATAAACTCTCTATCCCGAGGACGCAGGGTCCTCCATATATCCAAATATCCCACCTCCTCACACGATGAGGCCAGTGCTCTAGCCTGCAGTGTGTGGGGGCTTCAAATGACCAGGAGCTTGGGGTCAGGTGATGATTAAAATCACCGTCCACAAAAGAATTAGCTGAGGCTAAATCTGCAAAGTCCAGGAAGGCCTTAATGATAAACACCGGAGAGTAATTCAGAGAACTGTACACATTCAGCAGAGAGGCAATTTCCTCATCTACCAATCCCCTAACAATCACATACCTGCCACCCTTATTCTGAACGTAGTTCTCCACTTTCAAGGGGCATTCTTGTTGATTAGGATTGCCACACCTTTACTACTCAATCAAAAGGAGGCATGAAAAGATCTGTCTCACCCATTCCTGCCTCAATTTTTGCTTGTCAGCAAAATGCGTCTCCTGTAACAAGTTCTTTAAAACATTTTTTAAAAAATTTCCAATTAAGGGGCAAGTTAGAGGGTGCAATTCTCCGCTCCCCACGCGGGTGGGAGAATCGCAGGAGGGCCGGGCGAATCACGACACGCTGCCCTGGCACCCCCCGCGATTCTCCCACCCCCCCACAAAATGGCGGGTCGCGGAATCGCCGCTCGCCGTTTTTCACGGCGACCAGCGATTCTCCAGCCCGGATGGGCTGAGCGGCCTGATGTTCCCGACCTGTTCACGCCGGCGGCAACCACACCTGGTTGCTGCCAGCGTGAACATAGCGTTAAAGGTAAGTTTGGGGCCTGTGGGGGGCGGAGAGGGGATCGAGCACCACGGCCGTGCTCAGGAGGGGACTGGCCTGCGATCGGTGCCACCGATCATCGGGCCGGCGTCTCCAGGAGAAGCACTCTTTCCCCTCCGCCACCCCGCAGGATCAAGCCGCCGTGTCTTGTGGCGCAGCGGAGGGGCATACGGCAACCGCGCATGCGCGGGTTGGAGCCGGCCAACCTGCGCATGCGTGGCTGATGTCACTTAGGCGCCGCCGTCGCGTCATTCTCGGTGCGCCACATTGACGCAAGCGTCAAGGCCCAGCGGCCGAGTTTCTCACAACGCCGCTCCTAGCCCCCGGGGGGGGGGGGGGGGGGGGCATGAATAGGGTGCGAAGAGCGGCCTCCAACGCTGTTGTGAAACTCGGCCGAGTTCACGACGGCCTTCCCGATGTCGCGCGGGAGCGGAGAAACGCGCCCAGAGTGACCAATCGGCTTACCTTGCAAGTCTTTGGGCTGTAGGGATGAGACCCACGCAGACACCGGGAGAATGTGCAAACGCCACACGCACAGCAGAGTGACCCAGAGCTCAGATTGAACCCGGCTCCTCAGTGCCATGCGGCAGCAGTGCTAACCACTGTGCCGCACACTTCCTCCTTAAGAAAGGAGTGGATCTTTTTCCTATTTACAGGATGCTGAATCTGACTGCGCAATTTTATCTCGGGATTCCTTCACATTTTTTGGCATACTCTTACCAATGCTCATCTATAAGTCTTCCAGGGACATACATATCAAATGTTAGTTCACAGATTAGGCAAGCATGTGCTGGGCAATTGGGATAAATGATGTATTATAAGCGAGTGGCACCAGAGCCTGCAGAAGAGCTGCTATTCCCGCACTTGCATCATGTGGCCACCCTTCACCAATTTTCTGACCATAAGTTATTTCTTAAACTCACTTGCAAATCAAATTGCATTTTCAATTTACTGACATGCCCTTCCAGCACATGGCATAAGGCCAAGCTGCAAATTCTCCCCATGCCTTTGAGAAATTGAACATAAAAAAGTTTCCTTTGCTCCAGTGAAGGTCATTGGGAGGATCAGGATGTAATAAATCAGTTGCTGCAATCAAAAAGGACTGATGACTGTCCATCCCCAGGCTGCATGATGTGAAGCAAGCTGACCAATGCAACCATCAAGAAAGGATAGCTGGGGCTGGATGATGTGTGAGGGAGGTCACAAATATGATGAAGGAATAGAATGGAAGAAAGAACAGATATGAGTTAGAAAATATAGCTTTGGCAAGAAGCCCTATGTTGAAAATTCGTTTAGCATTGTACTTATCAATTTAAAAACTTTAACAAATTTGTCTTATTTCTACATTCTTATTTCAAATTTTCAAAATTATGTGCAAGAGTCTCATATTTTAAGATAGCATTTAGTGAATTATATTTTACAAACAAGTTTTTGCTGTGATAGTAATTTGATAGCGTTAAAGGGCAGCACAGTGGCACAGTGGATAGCACTGCTGCCTCACGGCGCCAAGGACTTGGGTTCGATCCCAGCCCCAGATCACTGTCCATGTGGAGTTTACACATTCTCCCAGTGTCTGCGTGGATCCCGCCCCCCTCAAACCAAAAAGATGTGACAGGTCGGTGAACTGGCCATTCTAAATTGCCCTGTAATTTAAAAAAAAAGAACTGGGTACTCTTTAAAAAAAAAGTTTCAATTTTTATGAGCATTAAAGCTCATTTAGTATAGATTTTTGTTAACCTCCTCAACAATATAAAAATGTCACAGAATTGAGGTGTGGTTTGCTCTGGATATTTTCTTAATTTTGAACTGAGTTCACCATGTATGCTTACAGAAGTTGAAGGAACAGGAGTCAGCCATTCAACATTTTCACTGTTCAATTATATCATGGTAGAGCTGCATCTTAGCTCCATCTACCCAGCTTGATTCTGTAAACCTTAATATTGTTTTATAAGCAAAACCTATCAATTTTAGTTTTCAACTAGGGGCAGCACGGTGGCGCAGTGGGTTAGCCCTGCTGCCTCACGGCACCGAGGTCCCAGGTTCGATCCCGGTTTTGGGTCACTGTCCGTGTGGAGTTTGCACATTCTACCCGTGTTTGCGTGGGTTCCACCCCCACAACCCAAAGATGCGCAGGGTAGGTAGATTGGCCACGCTAAATTGCCCCTTAATTGGAAAAAATGAATTGGGTACTCTAAATAAATTTTTTAAAAATTTTAGTTTTCAACTGACCTCCACAGTTTTCTGATGGAGAGTTTCAGATTTGAAGTGGTCAGACTGCGTATTGCACATCCAGTAGCGGATGAGCAGAAATTTTGTTCAACCAAAAATCAAGTAGACTGAGCCATTGAGCAGAGTTCGACCAAAATATTTACTGCCGCATTCCGCCAGAATCAGATGGGACACGGCCAGTATATGCCACAAGAGTCCTCTTTTGGGATTCCTGACAGTCATTACACCTCGTGTGATATAATGAGATCTCTCGAGATGTTGCGATCTGGACCGCGCCCGCAATGGTAGGAATCCAGACTTGCAGAGTTACTTACCTGTGCCTACGCGAACAAATTGGCCTCCAGGATCTATCAGCCTCACCAAGGAGACCCCAGCTCGTCAATAATAATAATAATAATAATAATAATAATAATAATAGCTTATTGTCACAAGTAGGGTTCAATTAAGTTACTGTGAAAAACCCCTAGCTGCCACATTCTGGGGCTGGTTTAGCTCACCAGGCTAAATCGCTGGCTTTTAAAGCAGACCAAGCAGGCCAGCAGCACGGTTCGATTCCCGTACCAGCCTCCCCGGACAGGCGCCAGAATGTGGCGACTAGGGGCTTTTCACAGTAACTTCATTGAAGCCTACTCGTGACAATAAGCGATTTTCATTTCATTTTTCATTTCATTTTCAAAAACCCCTAGTCGCCACATTCCGGCGCCTGTTCGGGGAGGCCGGTACGGGAATTGAACCTGCGCTGCTGCCTTGTTCTGCATGACAAGCCAGCTGTTTAGCCCACTGTGCTAAACCAGCCCACTATTTAGTACTGGTCCCCACAAATGGGGACCAAGCAGAATTATACTGGGGGGGGGGGTCTCCCAGACGATTGGAGACCCCTGGCTTGTTGGTATATCATGGCACCCTGCTGCTGCTGAAACCACTGGGCACCTTGGCACTGCCAGCCTGGTATCCTCGAAGTGCCACCTTTTAAATTTATTGTCCCAAGTAGGCTTACATTAACACTGCAATGAAGTTACTGTGAAAAGCCCCTAGTTGCCACATTCTGGCACCTGTCCGGGTGCACAGAAGGAGAATTCAGAATGCCCAAATTACCTATCAGCACGTCTTTCGGGACTTGTGGGAGGAAACTGGAGCACTCGGAGGAAACCCACATATCCACGGGGAGAACATGCAGACTCCACACAGACAATGACACAAGCCGGGAATCAAACCTGCCACCCTGGAGCTGTGAAGCAACAATGCTAACCACTGTGCTTCCTTGCTGTCGTGCGCTACCGTGCTGCCCACTTGGGTGCCAGCCTAGCATTGGCAGTGTGCCCTGGTGGTACTGCCAGGTTGGCAGAGGCACTGCATGGGTGCCAGGCTGGCAGAGCCACGGTGCTCAGGTGGAATTTTGCCCGCACCGGGATCGGGCCTGGAGGTACCCTGCCCATGTGAGATGGGGTGCGGGGGGCTTGAGGACCCCCCTCCAACAGGTGAGTTGGGGAGGTGTCCCGGGCCATGTCAGGGGTCAAGAGATCGGGTCACCACTTTTAAACGGCGGAGCTCTTCAGTGCAGTAAATGCGACTGAGGGCAGCCTCAGTGGGGTGTTCCCAGCTGAGACCCAAAAAGAAAAGCAGCATTCTGTCAGATAGTGGGGTCGTTCTCAGCGCAGAATGGACTCTGTTTTTAGTTAGATTGCGCTCTTAGTCATTTGTTGGGACTTGGGGAGTTTCTCCCTAGCCTAGCCACAATTTAAAAAAATTTCAACAGTGGGGAGCTGAATTTGCCAATGAGACTTCAAAGAGTTTCCCGTTGTCTAAGTCAGCTTCAGAGTACCCCACACCCACCCTCCCACGGATAATGTCACCTACCGCACACATAAGTTGTTAAATTCTTGTCTGTTCCATGTTTCTTTTTTTCAAATCCCTGTCCTGCAACATTGCAGATTTTGTTTTAAATTGCAGACTATGGTCAAACTGAAAACACCCCTAATCAATGTACTGGCCCAGGTCTCCCCTTGATGCTATGTGGCAAAGCACGTGTTGTCATTTTGATGGACTTGGAAAGCAGCCAATTGGTGTCTCTGGAATTGTGGGGCATCTTTTGTTCTCGTTTGGGATTCAACGAGCTTGTCAGAGAGTTGCTGGAAGATTCTGAAAATCCAGGCCTGCTCCATTTTGTTCTCAGTTCTGCGCAGACTTGGAAAGCAGCGCATAGCAAAACACTTTCCCTCTAATCACAATCCCGCTAATGAGATTGAAATTAATGCAACTGAGGGTTAATGATATGCTCACCATTTGTATAAGATCCGGAACTCACCATCAGGAATGGGTCGGTGAATTGCAAACTGGTTCACGCCCGGCACAAATCTCGAATTTGGCCTTTCCCGCTATTTACCCAGCGCATCCAGATCTGCAGCGGGCGCAACACAGTGGTTGAATCGCGCCCAATATTTTCACTTTTGTTATGAATGAAATAAGGAGTTCTAATTACAAGAGATGTTAAATAGAATAAATTTCAGAATATTATTTCTTTATCAATAATATATTAACATTGTCCAAACTCGAAGAAGGAAACAAAATTAGATCAACCATTCAAATGGCTGAAATGACAGTACTGTGTGACCTATGGGACCTGGATTCCAATCTGACTCAAAACTAATAAAATTAAAATCTCCTCCCTCTGCTTACTTGGGCTAAAGGCTCCAATCGAGATTAGTTCACACAACAAAACTGCCAACATTTCACAAAAATTGACACTAATCTCGCAATTTCATTTTGAAACATTATTACAGTGGCTTATGGGGAAACAAAATAGCACACTGGCAGAGCAGAGGTATCTTTTAAATACTGGTAATGAGGTACTTTAATGGGGAGAACAGAGAGAGCTTTATAATATCTTGAGGGAGTTAAAATATTTTAATGCAGCAACAGTTATAATGTAAAACCACAAACATGCATGGTTGTGATCTCAGGAAGCCACTAATGCTTTCAGTTGTTTTAGCTAATCAAGCTAACCATACAAATATGATTCATAGTTCCAAATTGTATTACTAGCCTGTTAGGACACAGCTCTCAGAAATGAGAAAATTAGGTTAGAAAGCATTGCTACATTATGTGCATGTTGTTTAACCTCACAATGGCCAGCTGATAGTAACAAAATATTCCACAATATTAACACTTGGATATGAACATTTTAGACCAATTTAAACATGCAGAATTTTTAAACCCTTTCCATTTTCTTTCCTGCACTACAATAATGACAACACTTCAAAAGTCCTTAACTGGTTGTAAAGAGGGCAGCACTGGTTGTAAAGAGGGCAGCACCGCTGCTTACGGCGCTGAGGACCCGGGTTCGATCCCGGCCCCGGGTCACTGTCGTGTGGAGTTTGCATACTCTCCCTGTGTCTGCGTGGGTTTAACCCCCACAACCCAAAGATGTGCAGGTTAGGTGGATTCGCCACGCTAAATTGCCACTTAATTGGAAATTAAAATAATTGGGTACTTAAATGTTTTTTAAAAACTGGTTGTAAAGTACTTTGAAAGGTACTGGGATAGTGCAAAAAGCTACATTAATGCAATGCGAATTAAATTTAAATGCAAGTTTTTCTTTCTTTTAGATGCTCTGACACACCACTGGAGAACCACTTGAGAAAAGGCACACATGACTGTCTGAAAAAACTTCAGAGGTCCCTTCATATTCTAAAGAAAAAATAGATCATATTACACATTACAAATTTCACCACATCACAATTTGTTCTTTTGATACTTAAAAATACTTCTACACATCTTAGAGAGTTTAGAAGTTGATATGTAAAGTGACAGACACATCTCTTCACTTGATGTTTCTGCAACAAACTGGGAGCGACGACTGCTCCAAATTGCTGTGACTGCTATAAACGGAATCTCATTAGCATCTTTCAAAGTCTGCTGTCATCATTTGAAAGCATTCCATTAATGGGACTTCTCATAATTTTGCTATATTTGGAAGGACAACAATCAAGATTTTATTTTACCGTGGTAGGGTTTCACTCAGTTTTGCTTCCTTGAGTGCTTGTCTCCCTGTTTGATCAAATTAACTCTCCTGAACACAGAAAAGATTCAGCAAAACTTGTAAATAAATAAATACACAAACACCACCATGTGTTTGTCTAACATCTGGAGCACAGCTATAAACTTAGCTGCTGTGATAAAGTGTAGCCTTGTCTTTTGAGACCATAGTTCAAATGCTGCCTGTGGTTCGAATAGACAAGTCAGCTTGTAAATATCTGCTATTAACTAAAGATCTGTTGCTGGTTCTTGTAAATTCCTGGCTTTTGGCTTTGAATAGAGGTTAGGTCGACACGGTCAGAAGAAGTTCTGCGATGGTGCATTGGAGCATCTAAAAGAAAAATAACTTACATTTCTGTAGCACCTTTCACAATCTCAGGACATGCCAAAGTGCAGCAATATTAGTGTTGGCTGAAGTGTGACTGATGTCCTTAAAATTTTTACTGAAGCAGATAGCTACACTTCACAAACTCGTGCTCTTGACAAGCGGCCAAGTCCAATGACGTCACATTTCCTAGAATTGTGGACGGGATTCTCTGTCTGTTCACGCCAGTGGATTCTCCGATTCCGCTACAGTAGATGGAAGATTTGGCAGAGCACCAAATTCTCCGTCCTTGCTAGCAGTGGCAGTAGTGTGCACTGGGACGGAGAATCCCGGCCTGCATCTCCATTCTCACCAATTTTCCATCGTTTGGATGAAAGAAATTGGGGAGTGCAGCCGTAATTTCCTGGTGAGCAATGATATCGGATAATCGTACTAAAGTGAGGAATTCACTACCATTTCTTAAAAGATCATATAACAGAATTTGAGTCTCCATCACTATACCTGGTTGGAACACATCTAAAAAAGACACATTTCTGCAACTTGTTCGAAAATTGGAGAAACAAAACTCAAAATAAATAAAATGAAAATTAACTTTAAAGCAAAAATGGCAAGAATACAATGAAGTTTTCAATGCAAAAAAGCAGGTAAATTTGCAGAGATAGAAAACAACAAAGGTTGTTATCAGCAGACAACTTTTTGCAACCTTATTTATCATCTGCCAAATAACATCTTCCAAGAATTAGATTCTGCAAAACCCAAAAACAGCAATTTAATTTTCACCTTTTAAAAACATTTAAAAGGAACCTGATATTGGCTTTATCAGGCTACAAATACGTTTCCAAGGAATCCTGTTTTGTATTCACACTAACTAGAGCGGCACTGTGCAGTGCCATGGTTAGCAGTGGTCAGCACTGCTGCCTCATGGCATTGAGGACACGGGTTTGATCCCGGCCCCAGGTCACTGTTCGTGTGGAGTTTGCGCATTCTCCCCATTTCTGCGTGGGTCTCACCCCCACAACCCAAAGATGTGCAAGGTAGGCAGATTGACCACTTAGTGCCATGCGATAGTCCCTTTAAGGAAAGTGTGTTTTATCAAATAGCTGCAGTGATGTCAGTGTGTGGGTGGAGCTGGGCTATCTGTCTGTCTTAGCACAGGGCTAAAGAACTGGTTTTTAAAGCAGACCAAGGCAGGCCAGCAGCACGGTTCAATTCCTGTACCAGCCTCCCCAAACAGGCGCTGGAATGTGTCGACTAGGGGATTTTCACAGTAACTTCACTCGAAGCCTACGTGTGACAATAAGCGATTTTCATTTAATTTCGTTTTTGAACTGGGAGCAGCAGTGTTTAGTTTTGTTTTCAGAGTTGGAGAGCTGCATTCAAAGGAGGAAGATGTTATGATCTCTCTCCGCAATCTAAACAATGTCTTCAGTTGATTGATGATTTCAAAATAATACCTGTTTCTTTGGCAAATTTAAAGCTGCTGCCTTTATTTAAAAAGTGTTTAATTTATGGATGTTGTTTGGAAAGTTATTAAGGGTTATCTATAGAGTACTGTATGCTTTGAGGGGTGGTCAGGGTTGGTAGTTGATCAACTGTTTACTGCGTGTGTTTATAAAATGTTAACTGGATTCATAGAATAAACATTGTTTTTGTTTTAAAATACTTTTAGTTCTCTGTTGCATCACACCTGTGAAGTAGGCCCTTGTGGTCCCTATAACCAAAATCTGTTAAAAGTTGTGGGTCAGGTGAACTCTATGATATACTGGAGTTTTCTAAACCTTGGCCCACAACAAATTGGGGGCTCGTGGGATAAAAGTCTATCTTTCGTGATAGGGTTGGCTTAGTGAACTTAAAGACAGTGAGGGGTGAGCATATTTGTGTTTGCATTTCAGGTGTGGTATTCCAGTTTAAGTGGGGAATGTGTTGAGGACAATGGCTCTTTCAGAAGCTCGGAAATCTTTGGGGTGGAGAAGGTCATATGCTGTACCTTACGAACAGAGACAAAAAAAACTTTTAGATTTGGCAAAAACATTGCAGTTAGCATTACCTGACGGCACACGAAAAGAAAAAGTATATACGGCCGTCGGTGAGCATTTACAGATTAAACAATTGGAACATGAAAAAGCTCGAATACGAAATGAGGGAAAAAGAAAGAATAGCCCGAGCAGAACAACAAGAAAAAGAGAGAGGAAAGGGAAATAGAGTGAGAGGACAAAGAAAAAGAGAGAGTTTGAACTTCAGAAAATGGCCGTGAAACATGACAGTCAGTTAAAATTGGCGGGGGTAAAAGGAAACATACAGTTTGAGGACAGTGATGAGAATAAAGAGAAAGAAGGTCATCGTCTAGGGATCTATTTAAATATGTCCAAGCATTGCCAAGGTTTGATGAGAAGGAGGTAGAAGCCTTTTTCCGTTTCATTTGAGAAGGTGGCTAAACAAATGAAATGGCCACAGGGCATGTGGGTATTACGGATTCAAACATAGCTGGTAGGTAGGGCTAGTGAAGTGCTTGCATCACTACCACAGGAGGTATCTGAGTCGTACGAGGAGGTGAAAAAATCCATCTTAGGTGCATATGAACTCGTGCCTGAAGCCTACAGACAAAGGACTAGAAATTTAAGGAAAGAACTTGGTCAAACATATATGGAGTTTGAAACACTCAAACAGAGTAATTTTGATAGGTGGATAATGGCTTTGAAATTAGATCAAACGTATGAAGCTCTCAGAGAAATTATGCTTTTGGAGGAGTTAAAAAATTAAATTCCTGATGTAGTGAGAACTCATGTGGAAGAACAGAGGGTTAAAACTGTAAGGTTAGCAGCAGAAATGGCAGTTGATCATGAATTAATTCATAAATCAAAGATTGGTTTCCGACATCAGTTTCAGCCGGTGAGGGCCAGAAACTGGGGACATGAGAAATACTCAAGTGGTGAAGGTAAAGGTGATCTGATGGGGAATAATAAGGAGAGTGTACCTCAGATTAAAAAAGAAATCCTTGAGGGTGGAAGAGACATGAAAAATTTCAAATGTTTTCACTGTAATAAACTAGGCCATGTAAAGTCACAATGTTGGTGGTTGAAGAAAAGCACTGGGAAGGCTGATGTGGTAAAACAGGATAAGACAGTGGGGTTTGCTAAAGTGGAAAGGGAAGCCTAAGTGAAGCGAAGGAGGGGCAAAAGATTGTACAGCCTGATCAAGAGGTGATTGATAAGAAGGTGCCAGGTCTCTTGAAATAATTTATTTGTGTGGGCAAAGTTTACTCACGTGTATCAGGAGGAGCAGGTAAAGAAGTCACAATGTTTAACAGATACGGGAGCTAGTCAATCTTTAATGGTAAGACATGAGGAGTTATGTAGTTTGGGAAGAATGTTGCCAGAAAAGGTGTTGATATGTGGAATTCAGGGTGAGAGGAGTAGTGTTCTATTACATAAGGCAAGGTTGGAAAGTCCAGTGAAGAGTGGTGAAGTGGTGGTAGGAGTAATAGAGAAACTATCTTATCCAGGAATACAGTTTATCTTGGGTAATGATATACCTGGATCGCAGGTGGGAGTGATGCCTACTGTGGTTGATCAGACAACCGAAGTGGTGAAGGACGAATATCCTGGGATTTTTCCGGATTGTGTAGTAACAGATCTCAAAGTCACAGGTTAAGACAAGAGGAGAAATCAAAGAGTGAAGATGAAGTTGAAGTGCAATTATCAGAAACGATTTTTGATCAGATCGTTGAAAAAGAACAAGAACACTTGGAGGATGAGGCGGATATTTTTAGTTCAGGAACATTGGTGGAGTTACAACAGAAAGATGTAGAAATAAAATGGATATATCAGAAAGCATACATGGAAGAGGAATCTGAGTGTATATCAGAGTGTTATCACCGTAAAAGTGATTTCGATGAGAATATGGAGACCTTTACATATGCAGGCGGATGAAAAGTGGGCAGAAATTCATCAAGTAGTATTGCTGGTAGGGTTTAGAAAGGAGGTGTTGCGAGTTGCACATGAGGCACCAGCGGGAGGTCATTTGGGAATAAGGAAAACTCAAGCTAAACATTTTTATTGGCCTGGACTACATAAAGATGTAGTTAAATTTTGTCAATCGTGTCACACATGTCAATTAATAGGAAAACGTCTAGCAATGATAAAACCAGCACCCTTAATACCCATTCCAGCATTTGAGGAACCTTTTACAAGAGTCCTAATTGATTGCTTAGGTCTGCTTCCTAAAACAAAAAGTGAGAACCAATATCTTTTGACTATAATGGATGTGTCCACTAGGTTTCCAGAGGCCATTCCAGTACATAATATTACAGCTGAAAAGGTTGTGGAGGAATTACTTAAATCCTTTACAAGCTATGGACTACCCACAGAAATACAGTCGGATGAAGGATCAAATTTTACCTCCAGGTTATTAAAAGAAGTTATGGATAGCTTAGGAATAAAACAATTTAAATCAACTGCGTACCATCCAGAATCGCAGGGAGCATTAGAAAGGTGGCATCAGCCATTAAAGACAGTGTTGAGGGCTTATTGTCAAGATTATCCAGAGGATTGGGATAAAGGAATTCCATTCGTACTGTTTGCAGTTAGGGATACACCGAAAGAATCAACCAAATTCAGACCTTTTGAACTAACTTTTGGTCATGAGATAAGAGGACCACTTAAATTGATTAAGGAAAAATTGGTGAGTGAGAAACCGGAAATTACACTATTGGATTACATGTCAAATTTTAGGGAACGATTAAATAGAGCAGGTGAATTGTCCAGACAACATTTGAAATGAAAATGAAATGAAAATCGCTTATTGTCACGAGTAGACTTCAATGAAGTTACTGTGAAAAGCCCCTAGTCGCCACATTCCGGCGCCTGTCCGGGGAGGCTGGTACGGGAATTGAACTGTGCTGCTGGCCTGCTTGGTCTGCTTTAAAAGCCAGCGATTTAGCCTTGTGAGCTAAACCAGCCCCTTGAAAGTTGAACAAAATGTGATGAAACGGGTGCAAGAAATCCAAAGTTCGTAGTTTTGCCTGTGGAGATAAAGTTTTAGTATTGTTACCAGTGGTAGGTGAACCTGTAAAAGCAAGGTTTTGTGGATCTTATCAGATTGAAAGGAAATTAAGTGAGATGAATTATGTGGTAAAAACGCCAGATCGAAGGAAAACTCACCGAGTGTGTCATGTGAATATGCTTAAAAGATACTTTGAAAGGGAAGGAGAGAAAAAGGAGGAGGTTTTAATGATTTATTTTTTTTTTTTTAAATAATTTTTATTGAAATTTTTCGATACAAACATTTACCCCTACTACATTTTAAATTATAACACAACAAATCCCCCCCTGGAAAATCCTCCCCACGCCCTCCCCCGCGCGCACCCCCCCACCCTCCCCCCCCCCCCCCCCCCCCCCGCGCTACCAGTCTAGCAACCAAACCGTTTTTCCCTTTCTGCCGATGGCCTCGGGCAGTCATTGCCCGCGACCCCCCGCTGACGTGCTCCCTTCGTTGCTATCCCCCCCCCTCCCTTCCCCCCCCCCCTTTCTCCCCGGGTTGCTGCTGTTTCGGCCTCCAGTTCCTATCTCTGATCCAGAAAGTCAAGGAAGGGCTGCCACTGCCGGAAGAACCCCTGTACCGACCCTCTCAGGGCGAATTTGATTCTTTCCAATTGGATGAAGCTTGCCATGTCGTTTAACCAGGTGTTAACACTTGGTGGCCTTGTGTCCCTCCACTGAATCAAGATCCTTCTCCGAGCTACCAAGGACGCAAAGGCCAATATTCCGGCCTCCCCTGCCTCCTGTACTCCTGGCTCCACCCTAACCCCAAAAATCGCTAGCCCCCACCCTGGTTTGACCCTGGTTCCCACCACTCTCGATACCGTCCCCGCCACCCCCTCCCAGAACTCTTCCAGTGCCGGGCACATCCAGAACATATGTACATGGTTCGCAGGGCTTCCCGAACACCTAACACACCTGTCCTCACCCCCGAAGAACCGACTCATCCTAGTCCCCGTCATATGGGCTCTGTGCAGCACCTTAAATTGGATGAGGCCCAACCTTGCGCACGACGACGACGAATTGACCCTCTCTAGGGCATCCGCCCATGTCCCATCTTCTATCTGCTCTCCCAGCTCCGCTTCCCACTTGTCTTTCAGCTCCTCTATCGATACCTCCTCCACCTCCTGCATTATTTTGTAGATGTCCGAGACCTTCCCTTCTCCGACCCAGACCCCTGACAGCACCCTATCACTCACCCCTCTATCGGGAAGCAAGGGAAATCCTTCCACCTGTCGTCTGGCAAATGCCTTCACCTGCAGGTATCTAAACGTGTTCCCCGGGGGGAGCTCAAATTTCTCCTCCAGCTCTCCCAGGCTCGCAAACCTCCCCTCTATGAACATGTCCCTCAGTTGCCTGATGCCCGCCCTGTGCCAGCTCTGGAATCCCCCGCCAGTGTTCCCCGGGACAAATCTGTGGTTCCCTCTCAGTGGCGCCGCCATCAGACCCCCCACTTCCCCCCTGTGTCGCCTCCACTGCCCCCAGATTTTAAGGGTGGCCGCCACTACCGGACTTGTGGTATACCTTGTGGGGGGGAGCGGCCATGGTGCCGTTACTAGCGCCCCCAGGCTTGTATTGCCGCAGGACGTCCTCTCCATACGTTTCCAAGCTGCCCCCTCCCCCTCCATCACCCACTTGCGCACCATCGATGCGTTCGCCGCCCAGTAGTATCCGGAAAGATTGGGTAGCGCTAATCCTCCACTGTCCCTACTCCGTTCCAAGAAAATCCTTCTCACTCTAGGGGTGCCATGTGCCCACACATAGCCCATAATGCTGCTAGTTACCTTCTTGAAGAAGGCCCTGGGGAGAAAGATGGGCAAGCACTGGAACAGAAACAAGAACCTCGGGAGGACCGTCATTTTGACTGACTGCACCCTCCCTGCTAGCGACAGCGGTACCATGTCCCACCTCTTGAACTCCTCCTCCATCTGCTCCACCAGCCTTGAAAAGTTCAGCTTGTGGAGGGTCCCCCAGTTCCTTGCCACCTGCACCCCCAAGTACCTGAAGCTCTTTACTGCTCTCTTAAAGGGGAGCCGCCCAATTCCCTCCCCCTGATCTCCCGGGTGTATCACAAAGACCTCACTTTTACCCACATTTAATTTATATCCCGAAAAGTCCCCAAACTCCGCTAGTATTTCCATTACCTCCGGCATTCCCCCTTCCGGGTCCGCCACATATAACAACAAATCATCCGCATAGAGTGATACTCGATGTTCCTCCCCTCCCCTTGTCAGTCCTCTCCACCCCCCTGAACACCTCAGTGCCATCGCCAACGGTTCAATCGCTAATGCAAATAGTAAGGGGGATAGGGGGCATCCCTGCCTGGTACCTCGATGGAGCCCAAAATACTCTGACCTCCTCCCGTTTGTAACCACACTCGCCATCGGGGCCGAATACAGCAGCTTCACCCACTTGATAAATCCCTCCCCAAACCCAAACCGTTCCAGCGTCTCCCACAGGTATTCCCACTCCACCCTATCGAATGCCTTCTCCGCATCCAGTGCTACCACTATCTCAGCCTCCCCCTCCACTGCTGGCATCATAATCACATTCAACAGTCTCCGGACATTTGTGTTAAGTTGTCGTCCCTTTACGAACCCCGTCTGGTCCTCATGGATTACCCCTGGCACACAATCCTCTATTCTGGTTGCCAGGACCTTTGCCAACAGTTTGGCATCTACATTCAAGAGGGAGATAGGCCTGTAGGACCCGCACTGTACAGGGTCTTTGTCCCGCTTCAGGATCAAGGAGATCAGGGCCTGTGACATTGTCGGGGGCAGAGCCCCCCCCTCTCGCGCCTCATTGAAGGCTCGCACCAGCACTGGACCCACCAAGTCCACATACTTCTTATAAAATTCCACCGGGAACCCATCCGGCCCCGGCGCCTTCCCCGCCTGCATCTGGCCTATCCCTTTAACTAGCTCCTGCAGCTCTATCGGCGCCCCCAGCCCCTCCACCCGTTCCTCCTGGACCTTTGGGAACCTCAATCTATCGAGGAAGTTCTCCATTCCCCCCCTCCTCCTGGGCGGCTCAGACCGGTACAATTCCCTGTAGAAATCCCTGAAGACCCCGTTCACCTCTTGCCCCTTCTGCACTACGTTCCCTCCCTTCTCTCTCACTCCCCCAATCTCTCTGGCTGCATCTCGCTTGCGCAGCTGGTGTGCTAGCATCCTGCTCGCCTTTTCCCCGTACTCATAGACCGCGCCCTGTGCCCTTCTCCATTGCGTCTCCGCCTTCCTAGTGGTCAGTAGGTCAAACTGGGCCTGTAAACTGCGCCGCTCCCTCAACAGCCCCTCCTCTGGTGTCTCCGCATATCTCCTGTCCACTTCTATAAGTTCCCCCACCAGTCTCTCCCTCTCCTGCCTCTCCTTCTTTTCTCTGTGTGCCCTTATGGAGATCAGCTCTCCTCTGATCACTGCTTTCAGGGCCTCCCAGACTACCCCCACCTTCACCTCGCCCGTGTCGTTCGTGCCCAGATATCTCTCAATGCCCTTCCGGACCCTTCCGCACACCTCATCGTCCGCCAGCAGCCCCACATCCAGGCGCCACAACGGGCGCTGGTCCCGTGCTTCCCCCAGTTCTACCTCTACCCAGTGTGGTGCATGGTCCGAAATCGCAATGGCCGAGTACTCCGTGTCCTGCACTCTCGAAATCAGCCCCCTGCTCAGTACAAAAAAGTCTATTCTGGAGTACACCCTGTGGACGTGGGAGAAAAAAGAATACTCCCTCGCCCTTGGCCTGCCAAATCTCCAAGGGTCTACCCCCCCCCATCTGCTCCATGAACCCCCTTAGCACCTCTGCCGCTGCCGGCCTCCTATTCGTCCTGGAACTCGATCTGTCCAGCCCAGGGTCGAGCACTGTATTGAAGTCCCCCCTCATGATCAGGCCCCCTGCCTCCAGACCCGGAATGAGGCCCAACAGGCGCCTCATAAAACCCGCGTCATCCCAATTCGGGGCATATACATTTACCAGCACCACATTCTCTCCCTGCAGCCTACCCTTCACCATCACGTACCTACCCTCCTTATCTGCTACCACCTGCGCCGCCACGAACGACACCCTCTTTCCCACCAAAATCGCCACCCCCCGGTTCTTTGCGTCCAAGCCTGAGTGGAACACCTGTCCCACCCACCCCCTTCTCAGGCGTACCTGGTCTATTACTCTCAAGTGAGTCTCCTGCAACATTGCCACATCCGCCTGCAGTCCCTTTAGGTGTGAAAAAACCCTTGATCTCTTGACCGGCCCATTCAGCCCCCTCACGTTCCAAGTAATCAACCGGGTCGCGGAGCGACCCGTCCCTTTCCCCTGTCTATTAGCCATGTCCTGTCCCCTGTTCGCCCCGGGTCGACCCTCCCCTTCTGACCCTTTCCCCATGGCGATGGCCCCCCCCCTCTCTCCTCCCGTTCTTCCCTTCCCGTCCTCGGCCTTTCCAGCAGCAACCCGGTATCCCCCCCTAACCCCCCTTCCCCCCCCCCCCCCCCCCCCCCCCTGGCTAGGACCCCTCCTAGCCGCGGTGTATCCACCATCGTACTCCCGAGAGTCAGCTGGTTTTCGCTGACCCGGCTGCCCCTGCCACACTCCGACTCCTCCCGATGTGGGGGGGGAGGGGCCTCCCCCCCCTTGCCATCCCTCTCTGACCCCGCTTCAGCGCGGGAAAAGCCGCCATTGCTGGCCACACCCCACTCTTCTCTCCTCCCCCTTCCTCCGTCCCGCGCGCGGGAAACAGGGGAAAGCCCGCGCTTTCGCCCGGCCACACCCTACCCCGCCATCTTCAATTCCACCCCCGTCCCCATCCAAGCCCATAAAAAAGCCCCCTTAAAACGAGAGGAAGAAAAAAGAGAAAAAGAAAACACGCATAACCAACTTGCACCCCCCCGTCCCGCCTCCCCAACTTAACAATATAACAATATAAATAACAAATCTCAAATAAATACATAAATACATAACTATGCCTGCATAACTAAATAACTAAATAACTACCCAATAATAACGTATTTAACCATCACCCTCCATCGAACAGAACAGTAACCATAACCCTTAAAGAACAGATCAAAAAACAGTAAAAAAGCCCCCCCTACAACAACAATAATTAAGGGAAGTTGGCAACGGGAAGAGACACACAAAAAGGAACAAAGAAACCCCCCATAACACAAGTTTCAAAGAAACCAAACGATCCATCAACTTTAACCAAGTTCCGACCTGGCCTAAGAAAGACATGGGCCACTTGATCAGTCAAGGGTACTCGGGCGGCCTCGGCCGCCGGCGTTCCCAAGTTCTAGTTCAGGTCCAGCTTTTCCTCCCGAACAAAAGTCCATGCCTCCTCTGGGGTCTCAAAGTAATGGTGCTGGTCCTTGTAGGTGACCCACAAGCGCGCTGGCTGCAGCATTCCGAACTTGATCCTCTTTGCGTGCAGCACCGCCTTCGTCCGGTTAAACCGGGCCCGCCGCTTTGCCACCTCCGCACTCCAGTCCTGATATATCCGCACCGTCGAATTCTCCCATTTGCTGCTTTTCTCCCTCTTGGCCCACCTCAGCACTTTCTCCCGATCACAGAGACGCTGGAATCGCACCAGCACCGCCCTCGGGGGCTCGTTCGCCCTAGGCCGCCTAGCCATGACCCGATATGCTTCTTCCAGCTCCAGGGGCGATGGACCGGCCCCCTCTCCCATCAGGGAGCTCAGCATCTCCGCTACATATTTCGGGAGATCAGGCCCCTCCAGGCCTTCTGCTAGGCCCAGGATCCTCAAGTTCTTCCACCTCATTCGAGTGTCCAGCTCCTCAAAGCGGCTCTGCCATTTCAGGTGGAGTGCCTCGTGCACCTCCACCTTTCCCACGAGGACCGTGGCCTCCTCCTCCCTTGCAGTCATCTCCTGCTGCAGCTCTCTTATCGACGCCTCTTGGGTCGCCCGGGGCCCCATCAGCCTTGTGGTCGTCGCGTTCATGGACTCTAAGAGTTCCACTTTCAGCTCCGTAAAACACCGGAGGAGAGCGGCCTGCTGCTCCTCCGCCCATTTTCTCCAATCTTCTAGTGCGCCACCGGCCGCCATTTTGGTCCTCTTCCCCCGCTTTTTTCGGGGAGCTGCTGCCGCTTTTTTTGTCGCCCCACTCCGAGTACCGACCATAAAGTTGGTCTCACTCTCCTCAGGGAGCCTTCCCCCACCGGGATTCGTCTTTACAGTACCGTCGGGGCCCTCCAATCGGCCCTTAAACACCTTTGTCGCAGGAGCTGCCAAATGTGCGACTTAGCTGGTCATAGCCGCAACCGGAAGTCCCCTGATTATAACTCAAAGTGACGAACCAAATCCAGATGACTGTGAATTTGACATACCTCAAATTAAATTGGAAAACGAGGTTGTTCTTAAGGGATAAATTCACTGTCGGTGTGATGTTTGCACGTTCTCCCCGTGTTTGCGTGGGTTTCGCCCCCACAACCTAAAGATGTGCAAGGTCGGTGTATAGGCCACGCTAAATTGCCCCTTAATTGGAAAAAATGAATTGGGTACTCCAAATTTATTTATTTTTTAATTTGGGTTAAATTGTTGAGTTACCTTCCAGAGGAAAAACGAACTGACGTGAAAAGTTATTGATATCACATGGGCAAGTTTGTGGAGATAAATTGGGAAGTACTAAAATGGCTATACATGATGTAGATGTGGGAAATGCTGTTCCGATCAAACAACATCCATACAGACGTAACCATTTAAAATTGGTACAGGTTAACAAAGAGATTGAGAGTATGCTTAAAAATGGCATAACTGAAGTGGGTTGCAGCCAATGGAGCTCACCCATAGTGATGGTACAAAAACCAGACAGTACCCAACGGTTTTGTGTGGACTATAGAAAGGTTAATGCAGTTACAAGAACGGACTCTTATCCTATCCCACGTTTGGAGGATTGCATTGAGAAAGTGGGACAATCAGCTTTTATTTCCAAAATGTTACTGGCAGGTATCTTTATCTGAAAGGGCAAAGGAATTTCAGCTTTTGTGACTCCAGATGGTATATACCTATTCAAAGTTATGCCATTTGGTATGAAAGACGCACCAGCCACATTTCAACGGTTAACTAACAAAGTTGTTTCAGGAATACCCAATTGTGCGGTATACATCGACGATCTGGTAATTTTCAGCCAAACATGGAAAGAACATTTAAAACATCTGATGGAGTTATTCGATCAACTTCAGGAGGCAGGTTTGGTAGTAAACCGAGCCAAAAGTGAATTTGGAAAAGCCCGTCACTTTCCTTGGTCATACAATCGAACTGGGTCGAATGGTCACACGGGATGTGAAACCAACAGTTATTGAGGAGTTTCCAATACCCTCAAGACAAAGGGAAATAATGCGATTTCTTGGCATGAGTGGATTTGATCGGACATTTGTGAAAAGTTTTTCTAGCGTGGTTGCTCCACTGATGGACTTGCTGAAGAAACATCGAACATTTCAGTGGACAGCGGACTTTCGACAGGCATTTGACTGCCTGAAAGCTGTGATAGCCAATGCTCCTGTGTTGGAGAATTACAAGGGACTCTGTGGTCAGATTGAACTAAAGTATCTGACTTTAAAAAGAGACATGCCGAGGCGTAGAGAAATGGATGGATAGTGCCGAGACCATCTTGTTCAAAGAGACTGTCAATCAAGAGGGATTCCAGTTGGAGGAAGAACAAAAATGGAGTGTTTTATTATACCGAGTTGCGTGTGTTGTTTTTTTTTTAAACAAAAAAGTATATTTACTGTGTGCATTTCTTAAAGGCTAGTGAAAAGGTGAAAAATGAAACCATCTAGAAGTTGATCACTTATTTTTTGTTCTTGGGGGGAGGTGTCATGTGAGAGTACCTTTAAGAAATGGGTGTTTATAAATGGGTATGTATATAAATATCTGTAGTGGGAGTAACTTTAAGAAATGGGTGCTTATTACTGCAGTGACATCAGAGAGTGGGTGGAGCTGGGCTGTCTGTCAGCTTTTTACTTTCATTTTAGGCTGTTAAAACAGGGTGTGTTTTGGTTTCATTTGAAATGAAATGAAAATGAAATGAAAATCGCTTATTGTCACGAGTAGGCTTCAATGAAGTTACTGTGAAAAGCCCCTAGTCGCCACATTCCGGCGCCTGTCCGGGGAGGCTGGTACGGGAATTGAACCGCGCTGCTGGCTTGCTTGGTCTGCTTTAAAAGCCAGCGATTTAGCCGAGTGAGCTAAACCAGCCCCTATTTTCAGAGCTGGACAGCTATAGTCACAGCCAGAAGGGGTATTAGTCTCTCTCTCTGTAATCTAAAAAATGTAAATCGACCCTTTGGTGATTTAAAACTAATAACAGTAGTGATTTTAACCGGATGAGCTTCTGTTTAAAGGGTTTTTTTAAAGTCTTCTGGATGTTAAAAGGACAGCTTACGGATTACTTACTGTTGTATTCTTTGAGGGTTGTATTTGAATTGATGGTTGCTAATATGTTCACTATGTTTTAAAAAGGTTAAGATTAACTTGAGTTCATAGAATAAACAGTTTTGCTTTAAAAAATACTTCTCCATTTGTGCTGTACCACACCTGTTGAGTGGGCCGTGAGCTCCAATCTATTAAAAGTTGTGGGTCAGATGAACACTATGGTACACTTTGGGGTTCTCTAAACCCTGGCCCATAACATAACTAACAAAGTTGTTTCAGGATTACCCAATTGTGCGGTATAGATCGACGATCTGGTAATTTTCAGTCATACATGGAAGGAGCATTTAAAGCACCTGATGGAGTTATTCGATCGACTTCAGGAGGCGGGTTTGATGGTAAACCTAGCCAAAAGTGAATTTGGAAAGCCCAAGTCACTTTCCTGGGCCATACAATCGGACAGGGTCGGATGGTCCCACGGTATGTGAAAACAAAATTTATTGGGGAGTTTCTAATACCCTCAAGACAAAGGGAAATAATGCGATATCTTGGCATGAGTGGATTTTACCGAAAATTAGTGCCAAATTTTAGCAGTGTGGTTGCTCCACTGACGGACTTACTGAAGAAATGTCGAAAATTTCAGTGGACAGCATTTGACGGCCTGAAGGCTGTGTTAAACAATGTGTTGGAGAATTACAAGGGCCTCTGTGACCGGATTGAACTAAAGTTTAAAGAAAAATCCCGAGACATAGAGAAATGGATGGATCGTGTAGGGACCTTCTTGTCCAAAGAGACTGTCAATCAAGAGGGATTCCAGTTGGAGGAAGAAGAACTGAAATGGACTATGTTATTATAAATGTGTGCATCGTTTGTTTTGTTTAAAAAAAAATGTATATTCACTGTCAATATTTCTTAAAGGAAATGAAAAGGTGAAAAATGAAACCATCTTAAAGTTGATGGTTTATTTTTTTTCGGGGGGGGGGGAAGGTGTCGTGTGAGAGTCCTTTAGGAAAAGTGTGTTTTATCAAATAGCTGCAGTGATGTCAGTGTGTGGGTGGAGCTGGGCTGTCTGTCTGTCTGTCTTTTACTTTTGTTTTTGAGCTGGGAGCAGCAGTGTGTTTAGTTTCATTTTCAGAGTTGGAGAGCTGCATTCACAGCAGGAAGATATTATGATCTCTCTCCCTGCAATCTAAACAATGTATTCAGCTGATTGATGATTTCAAAATAATACCTGTTTCTGGATTCATAGAATAAACATTGTTTTTGTTTAAAAATACTTTTAGTTCTCTGTTACATCACACCTGTGAAGTGGGCCCTTGTGCTCCCCATAACCAAAATCTATTAAAAGTTGTGGGTCAGGTGAACTCCATGATACACTTTGGAGTTTTCTAAAAAAATGAATAGGGTACTCTAAATTAATTTTATAAAGTATGCACACTGCTGGCAAAATTATGAGCAGCATAATTTGTCATTCCCCACGCCCCCTTCCCCCCACTTCTGCCTGCCAGCTTGAATCCCATTTCACCATGGGAAATTCACTGTTGCTATTACATCTGTGCGCTGGGAAAAGAATGTAATAACACTGTGGTGTCTGGACCCTTTAACGGGCGATTTGCGAATAGATCCGGGAAAACCAAAAAGGGGAAAAACCTTTGCCTCAGATCGATTCTGGACACTGACTGGCAGACACAAAGCTGCAAAGACTCTGTAAGATAGTATGTTGCAAATAAATGTTAATTGTTTCATACCTAACTGGTGTGCCAAAGTCAGTACAAATACAACAATATATAAATGTTTATTTAAAGCAACAATTAGTCACATCAGCAAAAAGAAATGAGGCGGGAACTGGAACTTGAAAATTTTGAGTGAGTCTCGATAAAATGGACTTCATAAATTATGGAAAATTTAAACTTCTCTTCCTAAAGCACTTGAGGTTTCATTTTTAAAAGTGGTTATAATCTCTAATATCTGTTATCCTTGATTTCTTTGTTTTGCTTTTAATGGCAGTAAAATGGTTCTCCACACAAAAAGAGTTTTAAGAAATGTTGAAAAAGGTAGCTAAAGTGAAACGTCAGATCAGTGCATTTGATGTACATTGTGGGAAATATGTCACAATAGATGTAAGTGGTTGACCAAGAAACCCCAAAAGGGTGGCGCTGCAATGAGTGTCATCAACCTGGGATCATGTTGAAAACTCTCACAGGGATGGGTGAAGTGACAGTGCAGCAACGTCTCCCCTTCAGTGACGGGAAGAGTATCCCGATCTTGGGCCTGGGAACAAGTTCCATGGAAAAGCCCGTTAAAGGTGAGACCATAAAAGCTGTGAAGGCTGCCATTGAAATTGGGTACCGCCATTTAGATGGAGCCTTCATGTATGGCAATGAAGATGAAGTTGGCGAGGCTATTCGGGCAAAGATTGCTGATGGGACGGTGAAGCGGGAAGACGCCTTCTATACCAGCAAGCTATGGATGACCTATCTTTCTCCTGCCCTGGTCCGGAAAGGCCTTGAGACAACATTGAAAAATCTGAAGTTGGACTACGTTGATCTGTATGTTGTGCACTGGCCTATGGGATTGAAGCCAAGTGAAAAGGACTTGTTTCCTGAGGACGCAAATGGAAAGATTCTTCTGGACGATGTGGATATCTGTGCAACTTGGGTGATTATGGAAAGCTGCAAGGATGCCGGCCTGGTGCGGTCTATAGGAGTGTCCAACTTCAACCATAACCAACTTGAGATGATCCTGAAGATGCCCAACCTGAAATACAAGCCGGTGTGTAATCAGGTTGAATGTCACCCATATTTGAACCAGAACAAAATGCTGAAATATTGTAATTCCAAAAATATTGTTGTCGTATGTTATAGTCCCTTGGGAACATCAAAAGACCCAAAGTGGTTCGACCCAGAAAACCCCATCGTTCTGAACGATCTGGAGCTGAAAAAGAATGATGAAAAACACAACAAATCCCCAGCTAAATCGCCCTGCGCTATCAGGTGCAACGTGGTGTAGTGGTTATTCCGAAGAGTTTCAATCTTGGGCGGATGAAGCAGAACAGAGAGATCTTTGACTTCCAGCTAACTGATGAAGAGATGAAAGCGGTTGATGGGATAAACAGAAACTGCCGATACATAACGATGAAACAGTTTACTGACCATCCCAAGTATCCATTCCATGATGAATATTGATGAGATCAGCAAGTGGGGGAAACGGAGTATCTAAAAGAGGAATCAACTTTCCAAATGGGACAGGCCAGGATCAAAACGTAGTCTCCTCGGAGCAGATATGTTACTTGGATGAATAAAGTCTGAGCATTATTCAACATTTAAAAAAAAAACCTGGGATCATGTTACCAGTGAAGTCCTACAGGGGCCTGTTTACGGACCTCTTGTTTAATATATTCATAAATGATTTAGAGCCAGGCAGGAATAATAGCTAAATTTACATATTATGCAAAGGTATAACTCCACAGTTGAACAGGATGGCTTGAAAAAGCGCGGGAATGGGATGGCGGGGATATGAAATTAAATGTAGAAATATACAACACTTTTCAGCTGTGGACAAAGGCAGATTTTCAATGAAACACACAGCGCTGCAGGGCAGGGGTCCTGGCCAATGGGGGGCCCCATGCAGAGAGTTGACTGTTGTGATGGGAACACCAGGTGAACATCAATCAGAGCCTTGGTAGCTCTCAATTTGCTGACAGGTTCATTTGAAGTTCTTGACCCATCAGCAGGTAATACAGGACAACATTGGGCTCTGATTGGTGGAGTCCTCTTTAGAATGGGAAAACAATTTGCCAGATGTTGAGAGATGATGGAGACTTTGAGCAGTTCAGACAGGATCTCCCGAATTGGTGTGAAGGTCTTTAATTTTCACTTGAGTAAAGCACTGCAAAGCAGCAGCCAGATTTCTGGCATTGAGTTTGGAGGGCAGCCCGAGGCAAAAGTGAGGTTGGCAACCTAACATCAGGGCGCGAGCCTACAAATCCTTCAACAAGATGAGGAAGCACTAGCCTACAGCCATTGAGGGGAGCAAGGCAGTGATTCTCAACATCCAGGCCAGGGCTGAAGAGGGTAGGCAAGCAGCAAGCCAGAAAGAACAGGCCAGATAGCCAACAGTCAGGCAGCTAGTCAAGAGCACACATGGTCGTCGAGGGTTGAGGCCTGGCCACCCGAGCAAGAGCGGAGAGGTGAACACAGCAGCAGTCGGTTGGTACAAAGGACAGGTATCATGTCCACCTCTGCATGGGGACAAAGAATCCCTGAAGACATACATAGCAAAATATAATGTACATGGAAAACGATGAAGTTCTGAGGGTCCTTATTGCTACAATAGTTTCAATTAATTGTCAATGTTTGATGTCAATGGATGCAGTAAATTAGATGTTGGGATGTGTTAAAAGATTGGTACTGAGGCAAAATACTGAGACAATCCTGTGACTTTATAAATAATTGGCACAATTACATAGGTAATACTGTGTACAGTTCTGCTCACCGCAATACTAAAAGGATTTTGCAGCTATTAAGAAGATACAGAAAAGAGCAAGTGGACAGATTGAGGGAATGGAGGGGTGAATTGTGAAGAGTATTACACAAATTTAATATGTTCTTACTGGAAAGGAGAAGATTGAGAGGTGATATGATTTTACAAATCTAAATGAATTAGAAATGCGGACCAAGATAAACTATCTTGTCAGAAAAATCAGAACCAGAGACGTGCATTGGCCATGAGGGGGATAAATTTAAAATTAATCAGAGGAAACATTGGCAGGAATTTCTTCGTAACTGACTCAGCAAGGAGGTCAGTAATGGGTTGAGAACCTTCAAACGGCCTTTCCATGGCTCCTTAACTCAGCCACAACAGTACCATCCCACTCCTGAGTTTCTCAGCCAACGACAGTCTGGGCGTGGTGACAACCCACACTCTGAAGAAAGTCTCTCTATTTTGAAGGGGCCCCAGGGGTTGCAGGAAAGCTAGCCCCTGATGCTATTACAGGTAAATGCATGAGCGGAAAATATGAGCAGACTGCCCTCTTCAGGATCTCTAACTCTTCCCTGGAGGTAATACCGGAGGCAGTGTGGGCCAGAAGAGAGGTGTTCTTTCCACTGTACAGGAGCAAGAGGCTAGCCAGAGAGATTGGAAGTTGCAGAGGCTGTGACCAGCAATAGGGTGGTGCCCAGGACCTGGAAACAGTGTCCGAAAAGCTCAGGAAAAGTGAGTGTCTTACGATTATCAGATGACATGCATTACTCGCCCACCTCCCTAGCATTCTCCTGCCTAACACCCCTCTTACCGCTACACCTTACACCCCTTTCTTTCCAGGCAGATCCTCAATTGTGCATCTGAACACATATAGAACGATACAGCGCAGTACAGGCCCTTCGGCCCTAGATGTTGCACTGACATGGAAAAAAAAACTAAAGGCCATCTAACCTACACTATGCCCTTATCATCCATATGCTTACCCAATAAACTTTTAAATGCCCTCAATGTTGGCGAGTTCACTACTGTTGCAGGTAGGGCATTCCACGGCCTCACCACTCTTTGCGTAAAAAACCCACCTCTGAACTCTGTCCTGTATCTATTACCCCTCAATTTAAGGCTATGTCCCCTCGTGCTAGCCACCTCCATCCGCGGGAGAAGGCTCTCGCTGTCCACCCTATCTAACCCTCTGATCATTTTGTATGCCTCTATTAAGTCACCTCTTAACCTTCTTCTCTCTAACGAAAACAACCTCAAGTCCATCAGCCTTTCCTCATAAGATTTTCCCTCCATACCAGGCAACATCCTGGTAAATCTCCTCTGCACCCGTTCCAAAGCTTCCACGTCCTTCCTATAATGAGGCGACCAGAACTGTACGCAATACTCCAAATGCGGCCGTACTAGAGTTTTGTACAACTGCAACATGACCTCATGGCTCCGGAACTCAATCCCTCTACCAATAAAGGCCAACACACCATAGGCCTTCTTCACAACCCTATCAACCTGGGTGGCAACTTTCAGGGATTTATGTACATGGACACCGAGATCCCTCTGCTCATCCACACTACCAAGAATTTTACCATTAGCCAAATATTCTGCATTCCTGTTATTCTTTCCAAAGTGAATCACCTCACACTTCTCCACATTAAACTCCATTTGCCACCTCTCAGCCCAGCTCTGCAGCTTATCTATGTCCCTCTGTAACCTGCAACATCCTTCCGCACTGTCTACAATTCCACCGACTTTAGTGTCGTCTGCAAATTTACTCACCCATCCTTCTGCGCCCTCCTCTAGGTCATTTATAAAAATGACAAACAGCAACGGCCCCAGAACAGATCCTTGTGGTACGCCACTCGTAACTGAACTCCATTCTGAACATTTCCCATCAACTACCACTCTCTGTCTTCTTTCAACTAGCCAATTTCTGATCCACATCTCTAAATCACCCTCAATCCCCAGCCTCCGTATTTTCTGCAATAGCCGACCGTGCGGAACCTTATCAAACGCTTTACTGAAATCCATATACACCACATCAACTGCTCTACCCTCGTCTACCTGTTCAGTCACCTTCTCAAAGAACTCGATAAGGTTTGTGAGGCATGACCTACCCTTCACAAAACCATGCTGACTATTCCTAATCATATTATTCCTATCTAGATGATTATAAATCGTATCTTTTGTAATCCTCTCCAAGACTTTACCCACCACAGACGTTAGGCTCACCGGCCTATAGTTACCGGGGTTATCTCTACTCCCCTTCTTGAACAAAGGGACCACATTTGCTATCCTCCAGTCCTCTGGCACTATTCCTGTAGCCAATGATGACCTAAAAATCAAAGCCAAAGGCTCAGCAATCTCTTCCCTGGCTTCCCAGAGAATCCTAGGATAAATCCCATCAGGCCCCGGGGACTTATCTATTTTCACCTTGTCCAGAATTGCCAACACTTCTTCCCTACGCACCTCAATGCCATCTATTCTAATAGCCTGGGTCTCAGCATTCTCCTCCACAATATTATCTTTTTCCTGAGTGAATACTGACGAAAAGTATTCATTTAGCATCTCGCTTATCTCCTCAGCCTCCACACACAACTTCCCACCACTGTCCTTGACTGGCCCTACTCTTACCCTAGTCATTCTTTTATTCCTGACATACCTATAGAAAGCCTTTGGGTTTTCCTTGATCCTACCTGCCAAAGACTTCTCATGTCCCCTCCTTGCTCGTCTTAGCTCTCTCTTTAGATCCTTCCTCGCTTCCTTGTAATTATCAAGCGCCCCAACTGAAACTTCACGCCTCATCTTCACATAGGCCTCCTTCTTCCTCTTAACAAGAGATTCCACTTCTTTGGTAAACCACGGTTCCCTCGCTCGACCCCTTCCTCCCTGCCTGACTGGTACGTACTTATCAAGAACATGCAATAGCTGTTCCTTGAACAAGCTCCACATATCCAGTGTGCCCAACCCTTGCAGCCTACTTCTCCAACCTACACATCCTAAGTCATGTCTAATGGCATCATAATTGCCCTTCCCCCAGCTATAACTCTTGCCCTGCGGGGTATACTTATCCCTTTCCATCACTAACGTAAAGGTCACCGAATTGTGGTCACTGTTTCCAAAGTGCTCACCTACCTCCAGATCTAACACCTGGCCTGGTTCATTACCCAAAACCAAATCCAATGTGGCCTCGCCTCTTGTTGGCCTGTCAACATATTGTGTCAGGAAACCCCCCTGCACACATTGTACAAAGAACGACCCATCTAATGTACTCGAACTATATCTTTTCCAGTCAATATTTGGAAAGTTATAATACTCACCTTCATTCTACTACCACCTCACACCCATCCCTCACATTCATCTCCCACAAATATTCTTATTCCATCCTCAATATACATTCCATTTCACGTATTAAGAAAAGCATACCTGGCTGTTATGGGTTTCTCTGTCAGCCAATTGAGCAATTGCAGGCACCAAGGCTCCATCTGACATCTTCTACGCCTTTCTCTTCCCACAGGTCAATTGCTCTCTGCAGGCAATGTTGTGAAGGGCACAGCAGACTGCTCCTATTCTGAAGACCCCAGGTGCACAGACTGAACAGCACCTCCGGATCTGCGGAGCCATCTGAAGACCATCTTGTGGAATTCAATGACTTGTTCTACTATTTACCTGTGATCATGTGGCTCTTGTTGTATCTCTCGGCTGGTTTACTGGAAGGCTTCCTTCCAGGAACCATCATCTACGTCGTTAGATGATAGCCCTTCTCTCCTAGGAGCCAGCCCCTGATGCACTGTGGAGAAGTGAGAGGTGTGACTACCATAGAATGAATGAGCCTTGGCAGCTCCCTAGATAGCTAGTAAAGACATAAGTAATGCCACCCATGGGGCTGTTTAGCTCAGTTGGCTAAACAGCTGGTTCATGATGCAGACTGAGGCCAGCAGCGCAAGTTCAATTCCTGTACCAGCTGAGGTTATTCATGAAGGTCCCACCTTCCCAACCTTGCCCCTCGCCGGAGGTGTAGTGATCCTCAGGATAAACCACCACCAGTCAGCTCTCCCTCTCAAAGGGGAAATGGGAGGGGTAGACCCATGGTCAATTGGGACTATGGCAACTTTACCTTAGCTAGTTGTTGCTTAAGCTGTTGTTGCTCTGATGGTGCTGCAGCCAGCTGCACTGGTGCTTGCCTCCAGGTGCTGCTTACCTCCAGGTGCTGCTTGTGACTGAAAAGCAGTGAGGCTCATCATCACATACACCTGGCAGGTTTCACCTTCAATCATTGCTGAGACCGAGGCAACTTGTGACAGAAATGTAAGCCTGTCATACTGATTTTCAGCTTTTTTCAGCAGAACGAACAGTTTATGAATTTCTCCCTGTGAATATTACATCCAAAAACAAGTGCAAATTTCTACTTGTTGCTTATTTAGACATACAGAAAGAGTAGCTGCATATGTATCTGTTAGAAAGAGGTGCATTATGAAATGAAATGAATTACATCAGACTTTTTCATTAATCAATTTCATCATAGCAAGTTACTGCGTTGTATTTCTAGCTCTGCAATAGGTTCAAGCATAACTAAATTAAACTGGTGTGTCACGTGTGTGGTTGGAAACTACAGGTGCCCAATACTCAAGTTAACTTATGGCTTTTATTTTTAAATTTATCAAAATTACATTTTGCTAAACTACTCTGTTAAGTGACTCCGAGGAGCAAAATAATTGCACTTTTATGTCCTGCTTTTAACCGGTGTTTTATAGTTTTGTAAACAGAACAAATCTCTCTTAGTTTTACCACTATCACTTTGCAATTGGCAGTGTGAAACAAATCAAAGAAATTCTTTATGTCATAATCGCAATTTCCTTTCCTTTGCAAGTTAAACAATTAGCATTAATGGCAGCTATCAGCTGAGATAATGTGTTGCAAACGTTATGCATCAGTAAGGGGTGGGTGGGTAGGTAAAGGAGCATAGATAAGGATAATTACTCTCTACGCTATATTTTCCAATACTTGTGTTATGCCAGATTGGATATTGGCAGGTGCAATCATCAAATATCACAGAACTGGAATCAATTCGGTTGTGAGTACCTGTAGGCAGAGATGGTGGCATTATCACTGGACTAGTCATCCAGAAATTCAGTGTAATGTTCTGCGGACCTGGGTTCAAATCTCACCATGGCAAATAGTGAAATTTCAATTCAATAGAAATTGGGACTATTTTGACCATGAAACCATTGTTGTGAAAATCCATCCGGTACTGGAAATCTGCTGTCTTTACCTGGTCTGGCCTACATAAATGCTGGCCCAGCCAGTCATGTCCACATTATGTTTTTTTCTCTTTTTACCAGCAACCCCACATCCATTCTCCACCCTGGCCTCTGAGCGACCCACTTTCCAGAACCACGTCCATCTAATGCGGCGCCTGATCGGAGATCACTATTGCTGAATACTCTGATCCCCTAATCCCAGTGAACAACGCCTTCCTTACCATAAATACACTATGCTCAAATAAACTTTGCGAACCAAGGAGAAAAACGAGTATTCACACTCCTTCGAGTGCAAGAACCTCCACGGGTCCACCCCTCCCATTTCCCTCATAAGCCCGGTTAGGGCCTTTGCCCTCCCCCGACTGGGCAAGCAAGCATGGCTGCGGCCTGTCCACCCTTGGTTCTTGCACCAAGTTATGTTTTTTTTTAAATCAAACTTTTACAAGAGCTACCCCATAGCTCAGCATTGTCCCCATTCACCGTACAAATCCAACTCCAATTACCTTTTGAACGTTTGTTATCTGTTATCATCACACTGAGGTAGTGCGTTCCAGATCCTAGCAATCCTCTGTGTCAAAAAAAGTTCACATTTCCTCTTTCGCTAATTATTTTGCCTGCAAAGAATTTTGGTTTAATTTATAGGATTATGTTGCTATGAAAATAGTTTTTGTACACAGAAGGTTAAATCCCTGGGAAGCACAAGTTATCTGCAAGGTTGTTTCGCACAAATTAGATGGAATACGAGACAAATTGACAGAGGTGTGTATTCATGCATACCATATAGAAGGAGACTATTCATACTTTTAATATTGAAATATAATGGTTTTTAAATATGCCAATGAACTTTGTCAATTCGACAATGCAGCTCAACGAGCCAATCCTCAACAGAGAAATGAGAGAAATATCAGAGTCCAGATGTTGGGCGAGATTTAGTGGCCTCGTCGTGCCCGACTTGGTGACGCATCTAGGCTGTTGAATCTCACGAGAGGCCATTGACGAGATTGGCGACGCTTTAAACGCCTCGCAGGATTTAACGAGATCTTGCGATCTGAATCTCACCCTCGCTGGGAGAGATCCAGATTGGCTGATTTAAATATATTTGTGTCGTATTCTCCCGAGGCCGGGAACTAACGGCCTCATCTGGGAGACCTCGCTGGGATGTCGTTTAGTACTGGTCCACACAAACATAGACCAGGTGTAACAACACCTGGGCGGGGGAGTCTACCAGAGCATCAGACCCCTCCCCTCCCCCCCCCCCCCCCCAGGTAGTTGGGTATCCTGGCACCTGGGCAGCTTGACACTGCCAGCCTGGCACCCCAAAGTGCCCAGGCTGCTTGTGCCAGGGATCGGGCCCGGGGGTGCCTTGCCCTTAAGAGGTGGGAGTCAGGGGGATGTTTGAGGACCCCCTGAAAGGTATGTTGGGTGAGGTGGGATGGGGGATCCGGAGGCCACGAAGGGGTGGATGAGGGGGATTGAAAGATCAGGGTGGCACTTAAAAATGGTGCCCGATCCACGTCTCGTCTTCGTGCACTGAGTGCAGGAAATAAGGTAAGTGCGGCCTCGGTGGGAAATTCCTCGCCGAAGACAAAAAAAAACCCGGCAAATTTCCGTTCAGTATCGCTATGTTTCTCAGCCCTGCTGGTGCCAATAAACACACTTCTCAACCCGCCAAAAACAGGAATCTGTGCCCATTGTCTCTCCCCTCCCCCTCTCTGGAATAAGCAAATCAGAAGCTCAAATCTGGATCAGTGAGATAGGCAGAGAGGTTTTATTTTCTAAGACATCTGCCTGTTAGTAGAGATAATCTTGCAAGTATATTCCTACCTAAAATGACACTAGGAATGTATGGTTTGGTATTTTGATGTTTCAGACAGGGGAGAAAATGTATTTAAGTTAAAAATTGAAAGGTAAAAATTGGCTTGTTCCCCTTGATGCTCGAGTTACAATTTGAAATTACTCTGTGCTCAGTTCCATTGAAGCAGGCAGCGCGCAAACATTGTGCTGTCTCCTCATTTCCATGGATGCGAGTCCATTCCAGAAATGAGTGGATCGTCAACTCCCACCCCTTTGAAAGACAATGCACGATACATGTAGCAGCTAATAAACAGCCACCTGGTGGAGAGCTGGCCAACTGCATTTTTCGAGTACCCAATAAAGGGGCAATTTAGTGTGGCCAATCCACCTACCTTGCACATCTTTGGATTGTGGGGCTGAAACCCATGCAGACACGGAGAGAATGTGCAAACTCCAAACAGACCCAAACCCGGACCCTCGGTGCCATAGGCAGCAGTGCTAACCACTGCGCCACAGTGCCACCCTAACTGCATTGTCAATGGTGGCAATGTGCTCAAGCAGTTCCTGAAGGCCGGTACATCCAGGGAGCCGGAAGGAGGTCACGGTCACCCATTTAAAGGGACTCCTGGCAGCAGACTATGACAACTGCACAAGGGAATATTGTTTGAGCCAGGCAGAGCTTGTGGTGAAGATTTTGAATTCCTGTAAAGAATTGCTGGAGGTAATAGATGTATATGAATGTGTCTGACTATTCTGCCAGTTGGGAAGCACACAGGACCTTACCCAGGGAATAAATAGCATTGTAATGCAGCTGTACCATCACACTAATGAATAGAAAGTATTTTAGAAGATATTGAAAAACAGGGGCGGGATTCTCCGACCCCCCCGCCAAGTCGGAGAATCGCTGGGGGCCGGCGTCAATCCCGTTCCTGACGTATCCCGAATTCTCCGCCACCGGAGATGCGGCGGGGGCGGGAATCGTGCTGCACCGGTCGGCGGCCCCCCACCCCCGGCAATTCTCCGGCCCGCGATGGGCCGAAGTCCCGCCGCTGTCAAGCCTCTCCCGCCGGTGGGAATCAAAACACCTACCTGACCGGCGGGATTGGCGGCGCAGGCAGGCTCCGGGGGTGATCTGACCCCGGGGGATGCCCGCACGGTGGCCTGGCCCGCGATCGGGGCCCACCGATCGGCCGGCGGGCCTGTGCCAGGGGGGCACTCTTTTTCTTCCGCCTTCGCCATGGTCTTCACCATAGCCGAGGCAGAAGAGAGCCACACCCTGCGCATGCGCCGGGATGACGTCAGCAGCCGCTGACGCTCCGGCGCATGCGCAGACTTACGCCGGCCAGCAAAGTCCTTTTGGCCCCAGCTGGCGTGGCGCCAAAGGCCATTTACACCAGCCGGCAGACACCAACCATTCCAGCGCAGGCCTAGCCCCTCAATGAAAATGAAAAAAATGAAAATCGCTTATTGTCACGAGTAGGCTTCAATGAAGTTACTGTGAAAAGCTCCTAGTCGCCACATTCCGGCGCCTGTCCGGGGAGGCTGCTACGGGAATCGAACCGTGCTGCTGGCCTGCTTGGTCTGCTTTAAAAGCCAGCGATTTAGCTCAGTGAGCTAAACCAGCCCCAATGTGAGGGCTTGGCCCCGAAAGGTGCGGAAGTGGGGCGGCCCGACGCCGGGACCCCCCCGCCCCGCCGGGTAGGGGAGAATCCCGGCCCAGATCTTTAACTCGGGTCTCCACACACATGGTCAAGAAATTGAAGCCAGGGGCTCAGAAGGGCAAAATGGCAAGGAGGCCTCAAGGTTTGATAATGACTCCTTGCAAGCCTTCCCACAGGCTATAAGTAGTAGGCAGGAGGTCTTTGTGGCAGCGAGTAGGAAGAGAATACCTCCCCGCCTAACCAATGCAGCCTAGAAGAATGTTGCGGTGAAGGTGAACAGCCTTGGGAACGTCCAGCGAACCTGTCTTCAGTACCACAAACACTCAATTATCTTTTGAGATCATTAAAGTGAGTGTGTAACCATTCTGGAGATGAGCATATTTGGATGAGTGTGATGTGGGTCCATTATGGGATTGTCCGGTGTGTTACCCATGTCTTTAAGGTGGCATGATGCACACTTGACATTGTGCATGACAGTGGGGTTTATGATGGGGGGGTTGGAGGAATGCAACACCTATTAACTGGTAAAGGACATTGAGAAATGTGTGCTGTCGATAAAGTAGATAACGGCAAAACATTTGAAGGCCTAATTTCGGCACAGCATTATCATTCCAATTTTCCTCTTTAATTGCATATTGAGAAAGTGCACAAGGCCAGTGAGAGGAACAGCACCAGAGATCGGATAGCAAACCTGGCCATAATGACATCGAGGAGATGCTGCTGTTTGCTACCGATGGTTGGAGCTGAAAATCGATCAAGGCGAGGTCGGGGGAAGGGCCTAGGGTTGCAAGGGAGCATCGTTATAATTTTAGCACACAGTTGTTAAGAGGACAGGGAACGAGGGCATACATGAAGCTTGGCAAGCTGTTAATAATGAAGAATTGATGGTCTGTGATGTTGAACACTTGCATGCATCATGGAGGAAGTTGTGCCTCTATGTTGAATGGTGTAAGATAAAAACACTGATTCACATCTTCCAATGATTTCAATGAGAAGTGTGTCTCGGTGCACTCATCTCGACGGTTGAAGATGCCCCTAACTTTCCTTCCTTTTGTTTCCTACACAGGTGCAACCTCAGCAACTGCTGCTGCTAGCCCCATCTCAGGAGGAAGAGGAAGCCTCAAGAGGGTGCAGGGTCACATCCTTGCTCCACACCCAGCAACAGTGCAGATACATGTACCTCTGTGGGATTGTGTGACTCGGCGGTAAGGGTACACTGGTGAAAGCACATCGTAGTTGTATGCTGTGCTGGGGACTGAAATAGTGCAGGCCTCTGGCAGTCAGTGGAGTGTTGGGAGTGACCATATTGCTGAGCACCAGTCTGATCCTGAGTTTTTGGATTAATCTGTCAGGTAGTAGATGCTGGACTTCAGCGTGAGGTTCATGATGTGTGACAGAGATACCATGTTCTGGCAAAGACATTAGAGGAGTCTGTCCAGCCCGTGAACATTGTGATCACACACTATGCGGAACGCATGCTTCCCTCCACTGAGAGGCTGAAGACCATCATGGAGGGTCAAACCCAGCAGATCGCTTGCAACGGTGGGTTTGCATTCTGACCTGCACTCCATCAACATATGAGCTCTGGGGCCCTGAGCCAAGGAGCCTGGAGTTACATCCAGTTCCAGTCCCTCTCAGGAAAGCAGGGAGAGCCAAATGGACTTCATGGCAGCAGGTAAGCAGTAGCTTCATCATCGGAGGGGGGAGGCACCTCTCAGGGTGCTTCTTATGGGATCAGTCTTTTCTCCACCCCTCTGCCACTGGCACAGTGTCGCAGTGACAGGTGAACCACCTGCCATGGTTCATGGGACTGCCATCATGCCAGGAATCTAACTTCCTCACGCAAAACTATATTGCCGTTCCTTCACTGTTGCGGAGTCAAAATCCTGGAATTCCCTCCCTAACGGCACTGCGGGTGTACCTACACCACATGGACTTGCAGCGTGTCAAGAATGTGGCTCGTCATCACCTTCTCAGGCATAATTAGGGATGGGCAATAAAAATTCTGGCCAAACCAGTGGCTCCCACAGCCCAATAAAGAATTTTCAAAAAAATCTAAATGGCTGGTGGGCAACTCAGTTCAGAGCCTGCCTACCTTTTTATTGCAAACCACTGTGATGACTGATTCGCAAACTGACGTGATCACACCAGATATTCCTCTTCTGCAGACTACAGCAGTTCCACTTTTGCCATGTAAAAGTCAGCCCCATGATTTCAGCATGCAGCCCAGCAGTGAATGTACTGCAAGCTTCACAGGGGAACGGGCAGTGTGCTTGTCTAGCACAGCTAGCCTGCCCTCTTAATTAGCTCCTGCTGTATTGAATTGGCCACAATGAGAAGCATTCCAAATTGAACAAGAGCCAAAAGAGACATTTTCCAGGCTTTCCAATGCAGTATTGGAGGCATTAGTACAAAAGATTGAAAGGAAGGTTTCCGCAGGCAGCCAGAAGGCTTTTAAGGTAAACCCCGAGAGGAAAATTGGATCAAGTTGGCTTGGAGATCAATTCTCAGAATCTGGTCCCAAGGCCCTGGCAGCTGGGCTGCAACAAGTTCAGTGACCTCACATGAATGGTCTGGATCAGTAAGTGCATCTTTAAAAGGATATATCCTTGCATCAACGCAGCACAGCCCCATCACTCACCCAGCAATTTCTAGCAAGTAGGACCCATACCTACCATGCGGATACTCCGCCTCACTGTCTCACACACCTTCCAATGCTGCTGATCTAATATCCACTCTTGCTCCTACCACATTCATCCAGCTATTCAACCATGGCAGGAGCATCACCCAAACCCACTGGGTAAATTTTCCAGTCCCACCCGCTGAGGGAACTGTAGCAGGCAGGATGGACAATTTGACAGACCATTGACCATCCAATGACCCTGGGTGGGAATTCCAGTTTCGGGCGGGCAGGACTATATATTCCGACCCTTTGCAGTGCACTCACTGATATTCTTCCTTCCATCTCACAGGACAATTAGTCCAAACAGGTGAGAGCAGACCAGAACCAGAAAGGGGCAGGCATGTATGCATCACCCGAGCCCTCTGGATGAAACAATGTCTTCCATCATGGAGACAACTGTAACAGAGCCCATTGCATTCAGGATGATGGCATGTTCCTGCTCTATTGAACTTCTCAACTCCCACCTCACTCTCATCCTGCTAGCCTGCATGAAATGCAAGCTGCAGATGGTGCTACCGTAGACCATTTACTTTCCACCCTATCTGCCTTCCCTCACACGTAACCCTCCCTATCTGCATATAATCTTTCAGATACCCAAGAACTGCTGCAGGGCCACTCCAGCCTTATGAAGAGGGTGAAAGATGCATTTGTATCTGATGAAAAAACCATGTTACTTAATCTGATGCTCTCAGGCACAAGCTCAGAAACTGGTACAGTGCAGACCTTACAACAGTGTTTATCAAACTTTTTTGTCCGGGACCCATTTTTACCAAACGGCCATCCTCATGACCCACGCCAGCTGACCTTCGCGACCCACCATTTTCACTTTCCTTTAATGTGACAGGTGAGCCTGCTTGGTCCTCACAATCTCACTATCATTTCTGATAATAACTTCAGCATATGATTTAAGATCTCACCGCATCCATTGAAAAAATATCAATAGATTTGTCCTCAAACTCGCCAAGCTTAGTCTTGAAATGTCTTTGAAATTGTGATGGTTTTAAATATCATTTGCCATTGCTTCCCTGCACATAACACACATGAACTTCGAATCCTGATTTGTAGTGGCAATTAATAAACCCATACCTCAAGTAATCATCTTTAGGCTGCTTTGTTCCTGTTTTCAGCTTCTTCTTCATGGGTTGTTCACGAGAGGCCCTGGAGTTCACACCAGCACTGCTGGCAGCTGGAAAATGCAGGAACACGTGACCTCCTCTCTGCCGCCTCTCCAGGCAGGAAGACTCCAGTGATTAACAAAAAATATCTGCTCCTGGGTCAGCAAGCTGACATCAGGAGGGGGCGTTCTGCCCTGCTGATCTCCAGGCCTGTACACTGCTGAGGAAGACTGCCTTACAATGTAGTACAAAATAGAGATTTGAATTGATGAGTCACCAGGCACAAGTGGGCTGCAACCAAGCCAAGGGGAAAGGCCTGTGGCGACTCCCTGGAGGGCAAGGTCACAGATGAAGACTTTGATGGGAAATGCCACAGAAGAGCAATAATTGTCATGCGCACCAAGATGCCCAGTGCATTGGCAGGAGAGGCAGGATAGTGCATTGTCACTGTCAAGGTGTGTGGCGTTGTCTGGCTTCAACCTACAGGGCTTCATGCAGGAAAATGGAGGGTATTCTATCACACTCCTGTCTTGTGCCTCATAGATGGTGGACAGATCTTTGGGAGTCAGGAGGTGAATAGCCCATTGCATAATTCCCAACCTCTAGCCTGCTCTTGTGGCCACAGTATTTATATGGCTGGTCTGGTCAAGTTCCTGGTAAATGGTGACACCAACATATATGAATGTGAGAGATTCAGCAATGGGAATGCCATTGAATGGCACAGCTACATTATCTCTTGTTGAAGACAGTTATTGTCCAGCACTTGTGTGACATGCGTACAGAAAAGGGCATTATGTTGAAGAGGTTACCAAGGTAAGTACGGCTTAGGTCATGGAAAGATTTATAGATGAGGATAAGAATTCTGAATTCAGTACATTGACAGGTAGGGAACCAATAGGCATCTCACTCAGATGAGCCATCAATTGAAGGCTTTGGGATACCACCTCTGCTATCTGGTGCTTTACAAACATCATTCCTTTCAATGTTGGATCCCTGATAGCTGGGTCAAATGCTTCCTGGCTACGCACAGGTGACTTCTAAATGTCTGGTTACAAATTACTCTCATCTTCTTCACCTCAAGCTCCTTTAAGCCACTTATGGTATGAGCATGATTCTTAGATTCTATGTACTTAGAAACATAGAAAAAATAGGAGCAGGAAGAGGCCATTTGGTCCTCAAGCCCACTCCACCATTCATTATGATCATGGCTGATCTTCCAACTCAATAGCCTAATCCCGCTTTCCCTCATATCCTTAGATCCCCTCCCCCCCTAAGTGCTATATCATACTGCTTCTTCAAAGCATAGATTCAGACTCAGTAACTACTCACATTTATATTAGTTATTCTGGACATGAAGGAGAGATTAAACTGCAGTATATTCTGAAAAGGTAGCACAAATTACAATTTTGGGTGTATCACATGTGCTGAGGTTATTGCGGTAAAGACAGACATATTAACTCCTTTAAAGAATTGGAACAATGAAAAACACAAAATAGTTCTAAAATTATCTTGCAAAAATATTGAGCCTGCTTATGCAGTGTGAGTTACTGTGTTTTAAATATGTTTAAGATCACATTCGATAAGAGATGTGCCTCTCTGGAGAAAACCAGAGCTTTATCTCGTGGATGTTGCCAAAGCTATCAGTGAGTTATCGAGAGACAAATGCAACTTCCTCAAATTCGCTCCTGTTCCACAAATCCTACAATCCCCAGGATGCTGCAGCCTCAAATCGGCAAACATTGTGGAGAAAATTCTCAGCTAATTTATGCAGGGCAACTCTAAGGGCACGATCTACCCTAATGGGAACAAAGTCCCATATCCTGCGCGATTAGCCGGGTATTTCCCAGGACTCGAAGCTCCGAAAAACAGCATGTTATCAAACAGCCATTCAGGTAGATTGGGGGCCTCAGCAGGGAACCTGCGGCCGAGACAACACTCAGTCACATTTTCTTTGGAACTCCACAGTGCAGGGAGAGATTGGGACACCATTTTTAAATGTTTGACCCCCCCCCCCCCCCGACACTCCCAAACCCCCTACCCCAGTCCAAACTCCCCCATAAGGGGGTTCTCGGCCCCTCCCTGCACCCACACAGGGCACCCTAGGCCCAAACCCCATCATGTGAAAAATGCCAACCACACCCTGGCAGTGCCATCTAGGCACCTTAGTGCCAGGGTGCCCAGAGGGCAAGCACCTGTGGGCATCTGATCCCCTTGGAAATCCCGATAAGTACCGTTCCATCTGGTCCCCCGGTTGTGGAGACCAGCACTCAGCAAGGCCCCCAAGGCAAGGGAGTTAGATCCCACGCTTGGTTAGATCTTGGGAATACATATTAGAGTGAGACTAGCTGTCTCACTCTAATATGGAGATTTGCCAGAAAGTGTGAGTGGGACTCACATTGTGACGTCTCACGAGATTGTGTTAGATCTTGCAAGGCATGGCGAGCCAGGTAGATCCTGGAAGAGGGATCCCCAGAATCTAACAACTGCACTGCGCTACCTTTCGGGCACAAGGTCTCACCCAGTAGATCTCACAAAGTCTGTGACACCCAAGGCTAAAAGGGCAACCACGAGTTTGTTCTAATTTCGATGCGCTTAGGAAAAACAAAGAATGAACTTTGGAACATTAGGTTCTGACCAAATGGTTATTTATACAAAACAGAAAAGAAGAAAGTGTAAGAAATATAGGGAGAATGAAAACGTCTTTAAGAGTATCAGACAAACTGAAAGAAAGACATGAACAAAAAGGGAAAAAAGCTGATATTTGAAAAGAGAGGAGGCCAGTATCATTGATCTTTACTGGAAAGTATATCTATGTTGATGTCATGGTTGAAAAGCTGCCAACACTCACTATCAAGAGCACAAATCAACAATGGCCATTTCAGTGACATGCTAATCCCCTACAGTGTATAGATGTCCATCCTACAAATTCAACTGCAGGTGCAGGCATAGATTGGTGCAACATGCATGACAGCAGGTGATAGATTGACGACAGATTTTTACATTATTTACTGCAACCTTGTAACAGCTTGAAGTGTTATTGCAAATGTCAGTGCTATTTCTTGAACACAAAACTGCATGGATTATATTACCTTTTTAGGATAGCAATCATATTCATAGCTTAGTCTATATATAATTTACATTACTTATTCTATATTATATAATTATAAATGTATGTAAATTATATAATATATATCAAGAAGCAGATTTGTTTTCCTACATACTATTGCTCCTCACACTACATAGCTAATATCCTCAGTTTCCTTCTACCAATCTGTCTCTGCTTCATGAGTAGAATAACTGTACAACTGAAGTGCTCAGCACTGACCATGTTCAACAATGGGGGAAAATAAACATCTCCTCCCAAGCTTCAAAAATGCTATCAATGCCTTCTTCCACTATCAACATCCTGCAGGTCATGATTGACCAGAGGTTTAACTGGACTAGCAAATCAACTGAGATAACCCTCACAAGGCTCACGGAGATACTCTGATAGATCTCCCCATGGGACTCATAGAATACTTTCCCGCAAGTGGGCAGAGGTCTGCCCAAACTGGAACCAGCACTCTCATTGGTCCCTGACTGGGACCCTATTGTTGTATGCCACGGTAATGGCCTTCGTCTTTAAGTTTATAATAAACTGAAGTGAGCCTTCTTTCTCAGGCCTCCTGGATCATTATGTCAACAATGTAGCTACAAAAACAGAGCATTGCAACATGGTGGTCCACTGACTGTCAAAGCATCTCCACCATCTGAAAGGTTCAATTCAACAATGTTCTATAATATTCAGTGAAGTTGTAACATTTGAAAAGCTCAACATCCAGGATCAGCAACCCCAGATCCACCACCAGTGTGGCTACTTTTATTGAAGGGCATGTGGGAAACATCACTTCCTGCTCATTCCCTCGTGCAGGATATGGGACTCTGTTCCCATTCGGGTAGATCGCGCTGATAAATTAGCTGAGAATTTTCTCCACAATATTTGCCGATTGAGGCTGCAGCATCCTGGGGATTGTAGGACTTGTGGAACAATTGCTCACCTGGTGGGAACAATTAAAAGGACCCACTCTGTGTTGACACGTAAAGCAAAACCAAATGACTAAATAACCTCTATATGGATATCATTTGTTTTAAAGTGAGCAGTCAGGATATTAAAATTCTACAACTCATAATTTGGTTACAACTTGTAATCTTTTCTTCTTTGCTTCAATGTGCAACAGTGGCTTTCTGATTGATGCTGACAGTCCTGTATAGAGTGCATAAAGTTTAGTCTTCTGCGTTTGGAAGCCATCAAGAAGCTCCATAAATGGCATATTCTTATTCAGATAATACCTCAGAACAACAAGTCAAAGGGCAGGAGCATTAATCCAAGCAATTCTCAACAGGGCTGATTTTATGCCCAAGGAATAAAATATTTCCCTGCCTACAAAGCACACAATAAAAGCGTAGAGTCATGGTATTAGAATGATCTGCCCATTTTACGTTATCCTGAGATTTCCCAACTTTTCAACAAGTATAGGTCCAACAGCTCCAACCAGCTGGAATATACCTACATGAATGAAACTGCTGTTTTTCATATATTCACACTCTTCTCGTGAGAAACAGTTTGAAGTAATGAAAATATTCATAGGCATATTCACTGTTTGATAGACCATGATGTTTTTTACAAAATTATTTTGATTCAAATTTTCTACATTTTTACAACAAATAAATCCAACCCCAACTCTTCGCCCCCGCCCCCGAGAAGTCTGTCGGCAACTTTGGCAGGTCCGACACGCCAAATATGGCCTCCAGGGGACCATGCTCCAAATCCAAATGTTGAACCTCACACATGGGTGCTGAAAAACAACCCCCAAAAACTTCTCCAACTTCAGGCAGGACCAGAACGTATGGACATTATTGGCTGGGCCACTCCCACATGCTCGCAGGTATACTCCACCCCCTCAAACAGCCGGCTCATCCTTCATAGAATTTACAGTGCAGAAGGAGGCCATTCGGCCCATCGAGTCTGCACCAGCTCCTGGAAAGAGCACCCTACACAAGGTCAACACCTCCACCCTATCCCCATAACCCAGTAACCCCACCCAACACTAAGGGCAATTTTGGACACTAAGGGCAATTTATCATGGCCAATCCACCTAACCTGAACACATCTTTGGACTGTGGGAGGGAACTGGAGCACCCAGAGAAAACCCACGCACACACGGGGAGGATGTACAGACTCCGCACAGACAGTGACCCAAGCCGGAATCGAACCTGGGACGCTGGAGCTGTGAAACAATTGTGCGATCCACAATGCTACTGTCCTTGCCTTTGTTTTTTTTGATAAACAATTTTAATTAGGTATTTTTTGGCATTGTATACAGTAGAATTACAGAACATGAAAACAAAAGGACTGTACAATAAACAAAGTACACAGTGCAATTGCCCTAACCCATCCTACCCAGATCTGCCTAATTGAGCCCCTATACTACATTCCCCGTTGGCTTCTTTCTCTCCCCGGACTTTTGGGGCCTCTGAAACCCCAAAAATCGCCACCTCCGGACCCATTGCCACCCTTATGTTCACTCTAGACATGACGTCCTCAAACCCCTGCCAGTTCCTCCTAAGTTTTGGACGCGCCCAAAACATGTGGACATGGTCTGCTGGTCCTCTCAGACACTTTACACACCTGTCCTCTATGCCTAAGAATCTGCTCATCCAGGACACTGTCATGTGGGCCCGGTGGATGACCTTAAACTGAATCAGGCTGAGCCTGGCACATTAACCCTCAGCGCTTCCTCCCACAAGCCTTCCCCAATTTCCCCTCCCAACTCCTCCTCCCATTTATGCCTCAGCTCCTCAGTCTGCGTCTCCTCCGCCCCCATGAGCTCCTTGTAAATATCCGAGACAATTCCCTCCCCCACCCATCCTCTAGACACTACCCTATCTTGGATCCTCCTTAGTGGCAAGAGTGGAAAAGATGGCACCTGCCTGCGCAAAAAGTCCCGCACCTGAATATACCGGAATTCATTCCCCCTCGTCAACCCAAACTTGTCCTCCAGCATCCTCAAGCCAGGGAAGCTCCCTTCCAAGAACAAATCTCCCATCCGCTCACTCCCTGCTCTCCACCATACCCAATATGGTCCTACCTCCCCGGAGCAAACCGACGGTGGTCACATATTGGGGACCAGACCGATGCTCCCGTTGCTCCCACGTGCATCCTCCACTGTCCCCAGATCCAAAGGGCCGCCACCACTACAGGACTGGTGGGGAAGCACGCTGGCAGGAACGGCAGAGGCGCCGTCACCAACGCCCCCAGACTGGATGGTGCCCCTACATGAGGCTGCCTCCACCCGCTCCTAAGTCGACCCCCCCACCACCACCCACTTCCTTATCATGGCTATGTTAGCCGCCCAATAATAGTTGCTGAAATTTGGCAGTGCAAGCCCCCCTTCCCCCTGGTTCCGCTGGAGCATCACTCTCTTTACTCGAGGGACTTGCCCGCCCATACAAAGCCCAAAATGATCTTGTTTACTCTCTTAAAAAAGGAACGTGGGATAAAAATGGGGAGACACTGGAACACGAATAAGAACCTCGGGAGGACCGTCATTTTAATTCTCGCAGCGCACGACAGCGGGAGCGCATCCCACCTCCGGAACTCCCCTCGCATTTGATCGACCAGCAGGGACAGGTTCAGATTGTGTAGTCGACCCCATTCCCGTGCCACATGTATTCCCAGGTACCTGAAACTGTCCCCAACTAACTGGAACGGCAGCTCCCTCAGCCGGTCCCCTTGGCCCCTCTTCTGAACTACAAACATTTCACTTTTTGTCACATTCAATTTGTACCCCGAAAACCGTCCGAATTCCCCCAGGGTCACCTTGATTCCGTCCATCCCCAAATCATACAAAAGCAGGTCATCTGCATACAATGAAACCCTATGTTCCACCCCCCCCCCCCCCCCCCCCCCCCCGAACCAGCCCCTTCCAGACCCCTGAAGCCCTCAGAGCAATTGCCAGCAGCTCTATGGCCAGCGCAAACAGCAGTGGGGAGAGGGGGCACCCCTGTCTCGTCCCGCGGTGCAGTCTGAAATAGTCCGAAGTCGTCCTGTTTGTCCTCACACTCGCCTCCGGGGCCAGATATAACAGCCTGACCCAGTTGATGAAACCCACCCCAAATTCAAACCGTCCCAGCACATCCCATAATTAGTCCCACTCTACCCAGTCAAATGCCTTCTCCGCGTCCATAGCCACCACTACCTCCACCTCCTTTCCCTCTGGGGGCATCATGATCACATCGAGCAACCTTCTTATATTCGCCACCAGTTGCCTACGTTTAACAAACCCTGTTTAGTCCTCCCTAATAACACTCGGCACACAATCCTCAATCATAGTGGCCAAAAGCTTTGCCTGCAGTTTGGCATTTATGTTAAGAAGGGAGATCGGCAGATAAGACCCACACAACTCCGGGTTCTTGTCCCGTTTTAAAAACAAGGAGATGGTAGCCTGCAACATCGTCTGGGGAAGCACCCCTCTGTCCCTTGCCTCATTAAAAACCTTGACCAGCAGCGGCCCCAATATCCCGGAGAACTTTTTATAAAATTCTGCCGAGTACCCATCCGGCCCCGGGGTCTTACCTGACTGCATGGCCTTTAAGCCCTCTAATATCTCCCCGTTCTCCCCGTGTGCGCGTGGGTTTCCTCCGGGTGCTCCGGTTTCCTCCCACAGTCCAAAGATGTGCAGGTTAGGTGGGCTGGCCATGATAAATTGCCCTTAGTGTCCAAAATTGCCCTGAGTGTTGGGTGGGGTTACTGGGTTATGGGGATAGGGTGGAGGTGTTAACCGTGGGTAGGGTGCTCTTTCACAGAGCCAGTGCAGACTCGATGGGCCAAATGGCCTCCTTCTGCACTGTAAATTCTATAATCTCCTCAACTCTGATCGGGGTGCCCAGCTCTTCTACTAGCTCCCTGCCCACTTTTGGGAATGTCAGGCCGTCTCAGAAGCGTCTCATCCCCTCCGGCCCCGCGGTGGTGTGGGGGGGGCTCCGAGCTATAAAGTTTGCAACAAAAGTCCTTAAAAGCTCTGTTCACACCTGCCGCATCTCCTACCAAGTTACCGCCTCCATCCACTTTACCTATTGCCCTAGCCGCCTCCCTCTTTCTGAGCTGCTGAGCCAGCATCCTGCTGGCTTTCTCTCTAAGCTCATATATCGCACCCCTCGCCTTTCTGAGCTGCTCTACTGCCTTACCCATGGACACCACCCCAAACTCCACCTGCAGCCTCCTCCGTTCCCTCAAGAGCTCTGCACTCGGGGTCCCCGCATACCTCCTGTCAATCTGTAGGATCTCCACTTACAGTCGGTCCGTCTCTGCTCTGTCCACCTCGTCCCTGTGAGCCAAGATTGAAATCAGCTCCCCTCTCACTACTGCCTTGAGCGCCTCCCACACCACCGCTGCTGAGACTTCCCCCATATCATTGACCTGCAGGTAGTTTTGTATACACTTCCTCACCCTCTCGCACACCCCTTCATCAGCCAGCAGTCCTACATCCAGCCTCCACTGCGGGGGCTGGAAGTTCTCTTCACTTACCCGTAGCCTAACCCAATGCGGGGCATGATCGGAAATGGTGATTGCCGAATACTGCGCATCCACCACCCCTGTCAGAAGATCCCTACTCAGTATTTAAAAAATTGATCTGGATTAGACCCTATGAACGTATGAGAAGAAGGAGAACTCCTTCCCTGTCGGCCTACCAAACCTCCACGGATCGCCCCCCCCCCCATCTGCTCCATGTCTCCCTCAGCTCTTCTCCCATTGCTGACACTCTGCCCGTTCTTGAGCACGACCGGTCCAGGCCTGGATCCATAACTGTATTGAAATCCCCTCCCATAACAGAACTTCGCACCATAATCCTTCCACACCCTGCCTAACTCTTCCTCCCACTTGGCCTTAATCCTTTCCATAGACACCTTATGCTCCTCCATGATCCTACTGTAGATCACCAAAATGACCCCACTCTCCAGCCCCCCCCCCCTCCCCCCCCCCGCACCCTCCCCCCACCTCCAACACATCCTGTACCCTCCCCCCACCTCCAACATATCCCGTACCAGTCTCCCCTGGACAGGCGCCGGAATGTGGCGACTAGGGGCTTTTCACAGTAACTTCATTGAAGCCTACTCGTGACAATAAGCGATTTTCATTTCATTTCATTTTCATCCTCCATCAACGAGGAGGACGGTGCACAGACCACGATGTTAATGCACCTTCTTTATACCAACAGTTAGGGCGGTTAATCCTAAACAAAAGGAGGTTTTTAGGCAACTTCCACAACAGGCTGGATTTTCCTGCAGGCTTCAGGAACCCAACATTGGGACGTAAGGGGGTTCACAAGCCCACTCTTACCGCAGTCTTCTGGGAGGCGGCCTTCTGATTGCCTGCCTCCATACACTGTCCTATTGAGAACAGCAGGTGTGTCATCAAGGCTGACGGCCCAATCTGCAAGTCTGGGGCTTTGGCAATCCCTATGGGAATGATGAATGCTGCTGAGGAAGGTTGCAAACCATGAGGGAATCTCATGGAGGCGCCAAAGGTAGCAATCACAGAAGGGCTGCTCAGAAAACTCCCAAAGCCAGTAGAGACATCTGCAGGATCTGGCATGGCTGCAAATGTGACATTTCATACACACAGTCCCATCATTGTGGCATGGAGACTCTGACTATGATGTCGTCCCGGCCTGCCACAGGCAACATTAAGTTTCGGCCTCAGCTTGAAGTCTGTCCACCAGCAGTGTCACCAATCTGACACCATGTGGGTGATTATTTGGACTAATCAGTTATCCAATGCTGCCAGGAGTTGATGCCCGTCCAATCATGCTCTGGCAGGATTGCTCAGGGGCTAGATCAGGCAAGGGAACCATTCTGATGTGAGATTCTCCAAATCTTTCACACAATCCCGTCTCCAAACCCATCGCCACAGAATCAGACAAAATCCAGCCAATAAGAGGGGAGTACCCACACCAAGTGCATGCGAGTATCCCCAATAGATGTCAACAAAAAGTTTCAAGCTCGAGCTCTGGTTTCCACTCCCAGAGCTGCATGAAGCAGTTTTGAATTCTGCTCATTCTGACTCAAGAGGCTGGAATGCTACTATTGAGCCAATTGTTTACTCCTGTTAACAAAGTCAAAGTACATGTTCTTGGCCTCCTTCCTTATTCCTTAGTTTGCTTTGGCCATTCATCGTGCGGGGCACCTGCAGAAGTTGGACTTGAGCCCAGTACCCAAGGGTTCTTCGATTGGAAGGAATGAGGCAGTAAAACCTGAAACCCAAAATACAGGGTCAGCAGTGCTGGCCGTCTTGGCTGCTGCTTTTGAAAAGCAGCCAGATACTTCTGACACTGATGGTCATTCCTGCTATTGCAAGCCACCTAGTCTCAGTGGCTACAAGCATCACAGCCCTGGCATGTCCTTCAGCTGCTGATGTTAACCTTAAGGCTCTCTGATTCCATTCTCCGCATTCTTGAAATCAAGTGCATGCTGATCACTTTTAGCAATTTCTCGGGTGAATTAGAGAGCGGCCAGACTTTCTATTTTTCTAACAGCAAAATACTGCGGGTGCTGGAAATCTTAAATGAAAGCAGAAAATGCAGGATAAACTCAACAGGTCTGGCAGCATTTATGGAGAGACAAACAGAGTTAATGTTTTGAGTCCGTATGGTTTCTTCAGAGCTGAAGCAAAGTCATACAGATTTGCAATGTTAACTCGGTTTCTCTCTCCACAGATGCTACCAGACCAGCTGAACCTATCCAGCATTTTCAATCTTAAGACAGAAATGCCAAACTTGTCACAACATGACAGTTGAGGTGTGATGGACCCAGATACGTGTTCCATGGAATCCCGTTACGCATATTCCAATGGATTGCTTGCAACGTGTCAAAGGTTAGGTTATGAGGCAGAAGCACACAGCTCCGACAACAGGATTTGGAAATATTGGTGTGGGTCTCCCTAAATTCCACGAGTATGCCTTAAAATAATGATGGGGCCGGGATCCAGAACTTGAGTGTGATAGGGAGGAAGGTGGGCTCAGTCATTGTGATCCATGTTGGGTCCAACAACAATACTTTTCTCTGAAAATGTGACAGAAAATCAATCAGTGGTTTTCCCAAATTATTTTCCCAAAATAATTTAATGTCATGGAAAGCTAGTTCATACACCTAAGGGATGAGAGCTCTACTTACAAAAAAAAATAGCCTTGGACAAGTCAAGAGGTAAGAGACAATGTAAAACTAAAAGAAATAGCATACGAAAGCGGAAAAAACCCAGATTCTATTGAATGGAAAAGAAACAAAGAACGGCAAAGGTTAACAAAACAGATACTAAGATAATTTGCAAATTTAACACTATTTTTCGGGACCGTGTCTCCTGGTTCTAGACCACCACCACCACACCACCCACCCCCCTCCAGAACCCTACCGCCACCCCAGACAGAGGAATCAGTCTTTCTGCAATTAACCTGTCTAGTCCCTTAAAAATTTTGTAAGCTTCAATAAGATCACCTCTCATTCTTCTAAACTTGAGAGCATAAGGGCCCAGTCTCCTCAATTTCTCTTCATAGGACAATTCCACCATCCCAGGAATTAGTCTGGGGAACCTCTGTTGCACTTCCTCTGTGGTAAATATATCCTTTGAGGTAAAGAGATCAAAACTACACACTATATTCCAGGTACGGGGTATAGAGATTCTATACAAATTAAGCAAGACATCTTTACTCCGCTATTCAAATCTGCTTGTGGTAAAGGCCAACATACTGTTTGCCTTCCTAATTACTTGCTGCATGTTAATTTTGAGTGACTTATGAACAAGGTCACCCAGGTCCCTTTGGACATCAACAATTCCGAATCTCTTTATTTAAGAAATCCTCTGTACCTCTGTTCCCCCACCAGAGCCCATTGTCTCACACTTATTCATATTATGTTGCATCTGCCATGTTTTTGCTCACTCACTAAGACTACCGAAAACCCCTTGCATCACCCTCACAACTCACATTTCATCTGGTTTTGTGCCATCCACAAACATTGAAAAGTACATTTGGTCCCCACATCCAAATCATTAATATAAATTATGAACAGCTAGTGCCAGGTAATGATCCTTGTGGTATCCACAGTCACTTCCTGCCAACCTGACAATGATCCATTTTGCCATACTCCATCTTTTCTGTCCATTAACCAATTTTCAATCCATACCAGCATATTACCTCCTATCTCATGTCCTCTAATTTTATTTACTAACCTCCTATGTGGGACCTTCTTGAAAACCTTCTGAAAATCCACATATACGACATCTACTGGTTCCCCCTCATCTATCCTGTCAGTACATTGCTCCTCTAACAAGTTGGTCAAAAATGATTTCTCTTTCATAAATCGATGTTGACTGCCCAATCCTATCATTGTGTTCTAGGTCTCCAGTCATCACATCCTTTAGAATAGATTCTAGTATTCTCTCTGCTAATGTGGGCCAGGCATAATGCACCTGGGGGGTCTTCCAGGCCATTGGAGATCCCCGTGTGGTCGGGAAGAAGACCAGGTTGGCACCCGCTCGGACACCTTGACACTGTCAGGCTAACAGGTTCGCAGTTCCCCATTTACTCTCTCCCTCCTTTTTTACATAGTGGGGTTCCATGTGCTACATTCCAATCTGCAGGAACTGTTCCAGAATCCATAGAATTTTGAAAGATGGCACCAATATTCAAAAGTATATTGTGATCAAAGATGAAAACTAGTCTCAAATTATCAGTGTACATCACACATTGGGAGCAATTCAGCGGCCTCGTCGTGCCCAACTTGGTGTCAGGACAATGGCGTTGAAACTTGTGAGAGGCCTCTCATAAGATTTTGCGACACTCTAAACATCTTGCAACATTCAACGGAATCTTGTGAGACATCGTAATCTGGATCTCACCCTCACTCGGTGTGATCCAGATCATCATACTTAAATGAGTCATTAGGCTAATTTAAAGATATGTTTGCTGGATTCAACGGTGCCCGGACTCAATGGCCGTGACTGGGAAACTTCGCCAGGTCGTCATGTTGTACTGGTCCACACAATGTGGGCCAGGCATAATGCACCTGGGGGGTCTTCCAGGCCATTGGAGATCCCCGAGTGGTCGGGAAGAAGACCAGGTTGGCACCCGCTCGGACATCTCGACACTGCCAGCCTGGCACCTTGGCATTGCAACCTGGAAACCCTGGCACTACCACAGGGGCACTGCTAGGGTGCCCAGGTGCTAGTCTGACACTGCCAGGGGCCTGTTCCTGGGAAGGGGTGTTCCCAGGGGACTCGCCAAGGTTAGGGGAGTATTGAGGAGGTGTCAACAATGGGGGTGGCCTGAAAAGGGGGGTGGGGGAGGTATGGGAAACCAGTCAAAATGGCACCCCGATCTGCCAAGAATTTTTCCTAAATTTCCTGCAAGTACAGCCTTGGCGGCGAGAAACTCCCCAAGGCCAGAAAAAACAGCAAAGTGCCATGGAATAGCTGGATATTTCTCAGCGCTGCAGCCACCGAGAAACGTCCTGCTAAATGCATCCAAAACGGAGATGGGAATTTTTCGGGTGAATCACCCAAACAATTCTTCTTTGAATCAGTGTGTAAATGATGGTAATTAATTAAACAATTATTAAAGCCACTGGGATATCCCAGTGGATCAGATACCGTTTGGGCAGGGGGCAGCACCTGTTTCCCAGCAGCTAGTATCGTGTTTTGATGCCAGCTACTTCAGGAATTCAAGCTACCCACAAAAATATCAGCAATTATTATAATGTCCCTTTAATTATAAATCTGATCATTTATAAACCAGAGAGTAGGGGCAAAATTCTCCGCACCCGCGGAAAGTCGGCAAACCGTCGTAAAAATCGGGACCGTTTTACGACGGTCGCGAAGGCTTCATTTCCCGACGGATTCACTTCCTGGAAATGGGCTATTAGCGCGGCCGCGTCAATTACGTGCGTGATGACGACGGAACGCGACGACGACACGAACCCGCCCATGTGACGCCGCCCGACGCCGTAAAAAGGCGCGGGCGACCACAGAATCTGTCGGGCAGGATGTCGGAGCCGAGGAGAGCTGCTCCTCGCTTTGTAGATGCAGACGTCAAGGCGCTGCTCGATGCCGTGGAGCAGAGGAGGGGCATCATCCGCCCGCGGAGAGGGCATCGCCAACCTGCCAGCACGGTACGCCAGGCCTGGCGTGACGTGGCTGCTGCCGTCAGTGCTGTGGGGCAGACCCCTCGCTCAGCAGAGCAATGTCGGAAGAAGTTACACGACCTCACCAGGTCTGCCAGGGTAAGTGCCATGAGGGTGCCCCCTAGTCACAACCATCCCTCCCCCTTAACTGCCCGGGGGGGGGGAGAGGGATTGGGGCAGAGTTATTTGAGGGTGGTTCACAAAGTTGTCACAGACCCAGCGCTCTGGCCCCGAGGAGAGATGCAATCATCTGATGACAACTTGCCCCCCCCAAACTGTGCCAGTATCTGAACGGACTGCTGATACCTACCGTTTTGTAATGATCTACCTATGTTCCCTCCCCCAACAGGCCAAGGCCGGTCATAACCACCGTGAGCGGCACAAGACTGGAGGGGGTTCGCCCAACATGCACCCCCTCAGCACCTTTGAACAGAGGGCACTGGACCTTGTTGGGGGGTCTGCCAGCCGCGATATCGCGCAATGCGAGGTTGGCGGAACTGCAGCAAGTGAGACAACCCTCCCTGACAAACACCCCCCCTCCCCCATCCTCTGTCCCTTCACACACCCTGCCCACTGGGACACCTCCCCCATCCTCTGTCCCTTCACACGCCCTGCCCACTGGGACACCTCCCCCATCCTCTGTCCCTTCACACACCCTGCCCACTGGGACACCTCCCCCATCCTCTGTCCCTTCACACACCCTGCCCACTGGGACACCTCCCCCATCCTCTGTCCCTTCACACACCCTGCCCACTGGGACCGTCCAGCGGCCTGCCGAGCAAATCGAAATAACCCGTCTCATTCTCTTCCCTAGGACGTGATGCCGAACGACCAGGGCCGTCTGGCTGCAGACGGAGACAGGAATCTGCCGCCACCTCACCCGGGGCCTCACAACAGAGGGTGCCCGATCAGCGGGCAGCCCTATCCGCCCCAACCCAATCTGCGGACCAGGACGCACAGAGGGTTCGAAGTCCACCACCACCACCAGAAATGGCCAGGGACAACCCTCCTGTCGCTGAGCAGCCCCACACCATGGACGAGGACCTAAGCATTGAGAGCGTCGGGCTTGCGGCACTGCTTTCTCCCACCACATCCATCATCCCAGAGATACACACCCCGGCGGGCCTATTTAGTGATGAGTCTCCTGGGGCACAGTCTGGTTGGCACATCACAGATGAGCAGGTACAGCAGGTGGAGGTCGGAGCAACAGAGGGCCCGGACTCGCGGAGGCCAGACCAGGCCCAGGATGCAGCTGGCTCCCAGACGTTTTCGGAGTTCCTGGAGTTTATCAACCCACCCGCACAGCCGATGCCTCAGGAAACCCAGGGAAACAATGTCGGGATGAGGGCTTCCTTCCAGACTCTGCAGACGCTGTTAGAGGAGTCGAACCGCGTCCAAGAGCAGGGAGTGGTGCCGCTCATGGCAGAGACCCAGGCCGACACCGCACGGTTGGCATCCGCGGTGGAGGCAATGGGTCAGGTTATGCAAGACGTTGGGGTTAATGTGCACGCGTCATCCTCGGCCCTGGACAGGGTTGCCCTCTCACAGGCAGCAATGTGCCAGAGCCAAACCGACATTGCCGGCGCCCTGCGGGCCATGGCCGAGTCTCAGCAGGTCATTGGCCAGTCGCAGCACGCCATGGCACAGTCCCAGCAGTCGATAGCACAGTCCCAGCAGTCGCTGGCACAGTCCCAGCAGTCGCTGGCACAGTCCCAACTGTCAGTCGCGGAGACCATCAACCGCCTGACACATGTGCTGGATGGCGTCGTGCACACACAGGTTGAGATCGCACAGTCCCTGGCGGGAATGTCTAACTCCCTGGACTCCGTCTCTGCAAACCTTCGGATCCTGGTGGATACCGTTGCAGGCCTCCAGGACTGGCAGCGCCAGGTGTCGGTGGTGCGACGGGGAACCTCCCCGCTCGCACCTCTGTCCCAAAGTGAGGCCCGGGGGCCACCGGGCTCCCCGAGGGAGGAGGTGGTTTCGGGGCCCGTCCCATTAACTCCATCACGGGACGTCCCGGAATTCTCGGCCTCCCCCTGTCCCATCCCTGGTGCATCGGGTGGGCAGCAGGCAGAGCAGGGTGGCACAATGTCACCCGAGACGCCCGCAGAGCAGCCTGGCCCATCAAGGCCGGGTCGCCCCAGGAAACGCTTGGCCAAGGAGAAACGAGTCGAGGGGGGCGATTCGCAGCAATCCTCCTCCACTCCTGCTGTATCATCTGGGGATTCACTTAGACGTAGTGGTAGGGCCCGTAAAGCAACTAAGATAGTTGCCCCCCCCCCTCCCACAGCTAGCCCACGCGGGCACGTGATGGAGTGTCAGTGACGAACTCAGCGGCCACCAAGGTGGATGGTTCAGCTATTGCCATGGGTCAGACTCTCTCTAACGATTCTGAGCTCACAGCTCTGCGCAGAGCGGGCTGTCATCATTCCACATGGCACTGATCACACCCGCTGACACAGCCATCAATGTTGTGCCATTCCGTCTGTACCCAGTGATAAGCGTCATGTCGAAGTGGAGCAGTGTACACTGAGGGGGGGGGGGGGGGGGGGGGGGGGGGGGTTGTGGTGGTGGCAGCTGTGTGGTGACCCTCTGCATGACTAGCGATGCAGGTGGTGGTTTGGTGTTCATCGGGGACTTCACATGCGATGCGTGAACCGTGCTGCCACCATGGAGTCGCGTGCCCGCCGTCCTTGCCGGGTCCGTCGTGCCGCCTCCTGGACATCACCAGCACCTGGGTCGTGTCTGCGTGCTGCGCCCGCCACTCCGCCAGCGTCCTCCTCCTCCTCCTCCTCCTCTGTGCTGGCACCACTGCTACTAGCTTCTCCCTCCGCCTCCTGCAACAGGTCATCTCCCCTCTGCATCGCGATGTTGTGCAGCGCACAGCAGACCACTACAATGCGAGCGACCCTGTCGGCCTGGTACTGCAGGGCCCCTCCGGAGCGGTCCAGGCACCTGAATCTCATCTTCAGGAGGCCAAGGCAGCGCTCCACCACACCCCTGGTTGCTGCATGGGCCTCGTTGTATCGTGTTTCCGCATTGGTCTGAGGCCTCCGTATAGGCGTCATCAGCCAAGACCTCAGCGGATAACCCCTGTCACCTAGCAACCAGCCCCTCAGCCGGGGGGGACGTCCCTCAAACATCGCAGGGATGAACGACTGCGCTCGTATGTAGGAGTCATGCACACTCCCTGGGAACCTTGCACAGACGTTCATGAACCTCATGTGGGGGTCGCATACCACCTGGACATTAATGGAGTATGTCCCCCTCCTGTTTGTGAACACTTCCTTGTCCACAGCAGGCGGGCGCATGGGGACGTGAACACAGTCGATTGACCCCTGAACCCTCGGTATCCCGGCCACACTGGCAAATCCACGGGCTCGTGAGTCTTGACTTGCTCGGTCCTCGGGAAAGGTGATGTAGCGATCGGCGATGGCATAGAGGGCGTCGGTCACATCCCGGATGCACCTGTGCACCGATGACTGGGAGATCCCAGAGACGTCCCCTCTCGGAGACTGGAAGGAGCCGGTAGCATAGAAGTTCAGAGCGACCGTCACCTTGATGGCTACCGGGATCGCGTGTCCTCCCCCCGTTCCACGTGGGGCGAGGTGCGACAGGAGTTCGCAGATATGTATCACCGTCTGCCTACTCAGCCGGAGTCTCCTCCTGCAGATGATGTCCGGCATTGTTAGGAAAGAGACCCGGACACGGTACACCCTCGGCTTTGGTCGTCGCCTCTGACGCCGTGGCTGCACCCTCACTCTCTCCTCTTCCTCTTCCTCCTCCTCCTCCTCCCCCCCCCCCATGCTGCTCGACGACTGGCAACTCCTCGGCCCTTCCCTCTGCTGCTGCAGCTGGCCCTGCAGCCACTGCGGGTTGTGGGTGTGGATGCTGCTGCATCTCCAAATCCAGTAGAGCGGCCCCAACCACTGCGCAGAACATAGCCGTTCTGTTCCCATGCATCGTGCTAACCTACAGAAGGGTGGTGGGAGGCAGAGAAACGGGACATGTTAGACGGAGGTTAGTCGACACCTCGGCAGCCGCCAGCCATGGGATACCAGTGTGTCCCGGTGGCCTGGTCGCGCTGCTGACACGCGGTCAGCCTAACCCCTGGTCACTTTCTGCATCCAACGGCCAGTAAACTATGGCCTCCTCACGGGTGCGTCAGTGGCCTGTGTCCGGAAGCCACAGGGGAACCAGCGGCCGTGTCCTCGTCACCTGCACACCATGGCATGGTGACAGACATTTTGTTACGGGCTTGGACGGCTCACTCTCTACCTAACCCCCCCCCCCTCCGTCGCCCCCCACTGCCCCCTCTGTCGCCCCCCACTGCCCCCTCCGTCTCCCCCACTGCCCCCTCCGTCTCCCCCACTGCCTCCCCCATCTCCCCCCCACGTCTGCCCCACTGCCTCCCCGTCTCCCCCACTGCCTCCCCCGTCGCCCCCACTGCCTCCCCCGTCGCCCCCACTGCCTCCCCCGTCGCACCCACTGCCCCCCCCGTCGCCCCCCCACTGCCCCCGTTCTGGACCCCCTCCCGTTCCCAGGGATGCCTTCCCCGTTGTGGCCAGACTCGAGCGGTGCGCTGAGCGGTGCGCTGAGCGGTGCGCAGAGTGGTGCCCTGACCTCCTCTAAGCTGTTGTCAGCCAGGCCGACTGGTTGACGAATTTAAAAAGCAGGTGTGTTTCACGACGTCCAAACAGGGCGCCATGACGTTGGGACTTCGGCCCATCCGGGCCGGTGAATAGCGGGGGGGCTCTCAGTGGCGATTCTGGTCATGTCAGGGGCGGGAAGGAGGCGTCTGTCGGGAAACGCGACTCCGACAATTTGCGGGGTTCGGAGAATAGCGGGAGGGCGTCGGAACAGCGTCGCCGTAAAAACTTCCGACGCCCGCTATTCTCCGAACCGTCGTGAGTCCGGAGAATCGCGCCCTAGATACTTGAAATTTGTTTGTTTTTTTATGACGCTCTGAAAACTCAATACCTAAATATGCCGTCCCTTCTCTGCGCCATCCTGTCTGCTGCTCAGATCAGTAGCAGCAGGAGGTGAATCAAGCTGAAAAAGCAGGTTTAAATTTTCTGGATTTTCAATGACAGCAATCGTCAATTCTTTACAAGTTTCGGGTTTTGTGTTAGGTAACAAGCAACAGATTCAAAAGGGCAAAAAGTTAGAAAACATCAAATATAACAGTTTAACTATCAGCAATTAACATAATCTGGCTCAAGGCTAGCTTCTTTTTTGGCAAAGTACTGTAACTCTTTCACCAGTTGGTCTTTTACAGTTATTGGGATTTATGGTTAAGGAAGGGAAATCGCTCTGGGACTCACTGGTATCATAGCTGGCTATCAGGTCATGTGTATATCATACCAATCATCTTCATCCTTCTAATATATATTTCACCCTGAACTGATCATTGTGACTGCTTTCTCCCAACGCCTCTGGTGTGAATTTATGACGAAAAAAGGCATTTAACATGAGCTTATCAAGTATCCTATAACCAGCTTATGCCCTTAAAAGGTGTTGTGCATGAATGACATGGATACTTTTTTTACCTAAAGAGTCGCGAGAATGTGGAACTTGCTACCTTTCGGAGTGGTTGAAGGGGGTAGTATAGATGCAGGTAAGGGGAAGCTAGACAATAATATGAGGGAGAAAGGAATAGAGCAGTGGCAGGCAACCTGCGGCCTCGGAGTCACATGCAACCCACCTGTGTTCTGAGCATCGCCCACGGGACATTTTGTTGACCACTGCCCACCCGCAGGGTTGCCACATTCTGCTGATTTCCAACCACAGTTTTTTCCTACCAGTACGCACGTAAAGTAAGGGCAGTGAAGTGAGGTGCATGCTGATTGTGCACAACATTAACCGTGAGAGTCGCATGCTCCCTCTGCATCCAAAGTGTAAATATTTATTTTGTTTTTACCATTTGAAGTTGATGACAGGACTATTAATACATAAATGATCAAGCATTTACTAGATGAAATATTCACTGTTTATTAAATGTATTTAATCTTAATCATGGGGTCGTGTTTGTGGCTCACTGAGATGAAGGAAGGCCACTCATGCGGTGTACTCATAAGCCTAGGTTGCCCATCACTGGATTAGACAGTCCAATGGTAGATTTAGAGGAAAGATGGATGGAGACTTGAGTGGAGCATAAGCGCCAGCATGGACTAGTTGGGCCAAATGGCCTGTTTCTGCACTGTGTATCCCCTATGTGGTCCTATGTTCTTTGCATTTCTGTCAAGCAGGTTTTAAAAATTAATCACATTTGCATTACTAAATTCAGTTACTTGAAATACAAAGCGCAGATTTTGAAGGGAGAATATTACAAAGTGTAAGAGTCCTTCCAGTTTATTTCCTTTGTACCCATTTATTTTGTGTTATTTTGTTATATTGGTCCGTGGACCCATAATTGAGATGTGCCTTTACGCAAAAGAGTGCTTGCCAGGACACTGTGGACGTGATTCTCTGATCCTGCTGCTAAGTGTTGACGCCGTCGTAAACGCCGTCGAGTTTCCCCACGCTGCTCCAACTGCTGATCCCGGCGTCAACTGGGCGCAGCAAGGTCCCTGCATGCGCAGTGCAACGGCGCCAATGTGCGCATACACAGTGGCTTCCTTCCCCGCCCCCGCCCCAATGCAACATGGCGTAGGGCTACAGGGGCCGGCGCGGAAGAAAGGAGGCACCCAGCCCGAGAGGCCAGCCGGCCGATCAGTGGCCCCGATCGCGGGCTAGGCCACAGCAGAGGCCCCAAGGCCCCCCCACCAAGCGGTCGGACCCCCCCCCCCCCCCCCCCCCACCACAGGCAATCCCCAGACGCGGGCCCGTCAGGTAAGACCTGGTTAGAACGGCGCCGGCGGGACTCGGGTTTTTTGTTATGGCCGCTCAGCCCATCCGAGGCCGAGAATCGCCGGGAGGGGGGAGTGGGGGGGGGGGGGGGCCTCCATAGAGCGCCCTCGACCGGCGCCGCACCGCACGCCGGCGATTCTCCGCTCTATGGAGAATCATGTTTGGGGCAGCAGGGTAGCATGGTGGTTAGCATAAATGCTTCACAGCTCCAGGGTCCCAGGTTCGATTCCCGGCTGGGTCACTGTCTGTGTGGAGTCTGCACGTTCTCCCCCTGTGTGCGTGGGTTTCCTCCGGGTGCTCCGGTTTCCTCCCACAGTCCAAAGATGTGCGGGTTAGGTGGATTGGCCATGCTAAATTGCCCGTAGTGTCCTAATAAAAAAAGTAAGGTTAGGGGGGGGGGGGGGGGGGGGGGGGGGGGGTTGTTGGGTATAGGGTGGATACGTGGGTTTGAGTAGGGTGATCATGGCTCGGCACAACATTGAGGGCCGAAGGGCCTGTTCTGTGCTATACTGTTCTATGTCCCGGCGTCGGGGTGGTGTGGCGCGATTGGCACCAATTCTCCGGCCCGGCCCCGAGCTGCGAGAATCCCGCCCTGTGCTCCCAGGCTTCATGTTTGGGGAGAGAAGAAGCCAGACTCTTTGGCACCAGGTGGATCTCAGGAACCAAAATTGGTTTGATTGGTTAACTGGAAACCGATGGGTACACCAAAGACAGTTTTCTGCCGGACAACGGTCAATGATTGGTTACTGCGTAATGCTTTCTGAAAGATTTGGGCAGAAACATTTGGACCCTGGAAGTGAAAGGGGCACCCTCTCTCTCCTGCTTGCTGAAATGAGACAACTGCTTTATTGTTCTGAAAGTAGTGAGTTCCCAACACATGCTTTGCTGTGAACTTGGAATGATGCTGAGTCTGCAGAGATAGACAACCTTGCCAGAGAAATCCATCTCAAGCCTAGAAGGAAGTATACAAACGAAAGCCGACTTTCTGGAAAATGCTAACTAGAAGGCATCCTCCTAAACAACCCTCTTATGACTGACCTGATTAATACTCCTGTATGCTTCACCCAATGCCGATGTCTATGTATTCACATTGTGTACCTTGTGTTGCCCTATTACATATTTTCTTTTTTTTTAATTTTCTTTTCATGAATTGAATGATCTGTTTGAGCTGCTCGCAGAAAAATACTTGTCACTGTGCCTCGGTACACGTGACAATAAACAAATCCAATCCAATCCCAGTGCATCAAACATCTTTTTTTTAAACTTGTCTTTATTCAAAATTTATACAAAACCACTAGAAAAAGGCGGCAACAAAAAACAGAATTTAAAAAAGCGAATTAACAACTTAACAAAACAAGGTGGGATATCTACCCTCTACCAGTGAAATCCATCAACAGCCCATACCCCCCCCCCCCCCCGGTTTGCTGCTGACCTCCTCATTTAACGTTCCGCGAGAAAGACAAGGAACGGTTGCCACTGCCTGGAGAACCCCAGCAAGGACCCTCTTAGGGCAAACTTTATCCTTTCCAACCTGAGAAACCCCGCCATGTCACTGACCCAAGTCTTCATACTTGGGGGCTTTGCGTCCCTTCACATTAACAAGAGCCGTCTCCGGGCTACCAAGGAGGCAAAAGCCAAGACTCCGGCCTCTTTCGACTCCTGCACTCCCGGATCTTCTGACACCCCAAATATCGCTGTCCCCCAGCTCAGCTTTACCCGAGTATCCAAGACCTTGGACATAGCCTTTGCAAAGCCTCTCCAGAATTCTTTTAGTGCCGGGCATGCCCAAAATACATGGACGTGGTTTGCTGGTCTCCCTGAACACCTCACACACCTGTCCTCCACCCCAAAGAACTTGCTCATTCTCGCCACTGTCATATGCACCCGGTGTACCACCTTAAACTGAATCAGGCTAAGCCTGGCACATGAGGAGGAGGAATTGACTCTGCCCAGGGCGTCTGCCCACAGGCCCTCATCCAGCTCCGCACCCAGCTCCTCCTCCCACTTGCCCCTCAGCTCCTCCACCGAGGCCTCCTCCGCCTCCTGCAGCACCTGGTATATGTCTGATACCTTTCCGTCTCCTACCCACATACCCAAGACCACCCTGTCCTGTATCCTCCGGGCAGGTAGCAGCGGAAATTCCCCCACCTGCTTTTTCAAGAAAGCGCAGGTACCTCAAGGTAATCCCTGGGGGCAACCCAAATTTCTCTTCCAGCGCCCTCAGACTGGCAAAAGTCCCATCAATAAACAAGTCCCCATCCTTTTGATACCCGCTCTGTGCCAGCTTAGGAACCCACCGTCTATTCTACCCGGGACGAACCTGTGGTTGTTTCGTATCGGGAGCCAGACTGAGGCCCCTACCTCCTCGCTGTGCCTTCTCCACTGACTCCAGATCCTCAATGTCGCCATCACCACCGGACTCATGGTGTACCGTGCCAGCGGGAGCAGCAGCGGTGCTGTTATCAGTGCCCCCAAGCTAGTATCCTTGTAAAACGCCGCCCCCCTCCCTCTACTACCCATTTCCAGATCATGGATATGTTCGCTGCCCAATAATAGCTGCAGATGATCGGCACCCCCCCCCCCCCCCCCCCCAACCGACTGCATTCTAAGAACAGTCTCTTAGCTCGCGGTGTCTTGTTTGCCCACACAAATCCCGTGATAATCCTGTTCACCCGCTTGAAGAAGGACTTGGCGTGAAGATAGGAAGGCACTGGAAGATGAACAAAAACCTGGGGAGGACCGTCATCTTCACGGACTGCACCCTGCCCGCCAGGGAAAGCGGTAGCATGTCCCACCTCTTAAAGTCCTCCTCCATCTGATCCACCAGCCGTGCTAGTTTGAGCTTGTGCAGGGCATCCCAACTCTTAGCCACCCGTATGCCCAAGTAGCGAAAGCTCGTCTCCACCATCTTGAGCGGAAGCTCCCCCGACCTCTTTTCCTGGCCCCTTGCATGTATCACAAAAAGCTCGCTTCTCCCGACATTCAACTTATAGCCCGTGAAATCCCCGAAATCTTTAAGGATCTGCATAACCCTCCCCATCCCCTCCACCGGATCTGAAATATACAGGAGCAGGTCAACCGTATACAGTGAAACACGATGCTCCTCCCCCCACAAAACAGCCCCCTCTAGTTTCTAGACCTCCTCAGCGCCATGGCCAGCGGCTCGATTGCCAGGGCAAACAGCAGGGGGGACAGGGGGCACCCCTGCCTCGTTCCTCGATGCAGCCTAAAGTACTCCGACCGCAGCCGGTTCATAGGCACACTCGCTACAGGGGCCTGATACATTAATTTGACCCACTCTATGAATTCCTCGCCAAATCCAAATCTGCCAAACACTTCCCACAGGTACTCCCACTCCACTCGATCAAAGGCTTTTTCCGCATCCATTGCAGCCACCACTTCTGTTGGGGCCTCACGGTAGCATGGTGGTTAGCATCAATGCTTCACAGCTCCAGGGTCCCAGGTTCAATTCCCGGCTGGGTCACTGTCTGTGTGGAGTCTGCACGTCCTCCCCGTGTGTGCGTGGGTTTCCTCCGGGTGCTCCGGTTTCCTCCCACAGTCCAAAGATGTGTGGGTTAGGTGGATTGGCCATGCTAAATTGCCCGTAGTGTAAGGTTAATGGGGGGATTGCTAAATTGCCCGTAGTGTCCTAAAAAAAAGTAAGGTTAAGGGGGAGTTGTTGGGTTACGGGTATAGGGTGGATACGTGAGTTTGAGTAGGGTGATCATGGCTCGGCACAACATCGAGGGCCGAAGGGCCTGTTCTGTGCTGTACTGTTCTAAATTCTGCATCCCCTCCTTCCGAGGGCATCATGATCACATTCAAGAGCCTCCGCACATTCATGTTCAGCTGCCTGCCCTTCATAAACCCCGTCTGATCCTCATTAATCACTCCCGGGACACAGTCCTCAATTCTGGTAGCCAGGATCTTGGCCAACAGTTTGGCGTCTACATTAAGGAGCGATATCGGCCTGTAGGAGCAACATTGCAATGGGTCCTTATCTCGCTGAAGGATGAGCGAGATCAAGGCCTGCGACATCGTCGAAGGAAGGGTTCCCCTTTCCTTAGCCTCGTTGAAGGTTCTCAGCAATAACGGCTCAACAGCTCTGAGAATTTCCTATAGAATTCTACGGGATATCCATCCGGTCCCGTGGCCTTGCCCGACTGCATACCCTCCAAACCTTTAACCAATTCCTCCATCTCAATCAGGGCCCCCAATCCCTCTACCAGCCCCTCCTCCACCTTCGGGAACCTCAGTTGGCTCAAGAATTGCTTCATCCCTCCCTCCCACTCCAGGGGTTCTGACTCATACAGTTTACCATAAAAGTCCTTGAAGACCTCATTGATCCTTACCGAGCTCAGGACCGTGTTACCCCCCACCCCCGTCCCTAATTCCCACAATTTCCCTGGCCACCTCGCTCTTCCATAGTTGGCGCGTCAGCATCCTACTTGCCTTCTCCCCATACTCGTACACCGCTCCTTGTAACTTCCTCCACTGAGCCTCTGCCTTCCCTGTGGTAAGCAAATCAAACTCCGCCTGCAGACTCTGGCGCTCTTTTGCATCAAACATCTTTATCCTTTTAATTTATTAATATTTTCTTTTTCCTTTCCACCACCCTTTCCCCCCCTGTGTTATACAGTATACACATACATCACACACACACGCGTTTATATACACACACACACACACCACTCTTTATTGTCACAAGTAGGCTTACATTAACACTGCAATGAAGTTACTGTGAAAAGCCATATACAAGGACAAAGAACAATACAGCAGGCCCTTCGGCCCTCCAAACCTGTACTGGTCATGATACCAACCTTTGCCAAAACCCTAAACCCTATATAAAGTGGGGGTAGTTAGGAAGTGGGGGTTGGGAAAGGGGTATTAGATAGTCAGTTACAATTTTTGCCAGTTTAATTGTAATACTGTTCACAATAAAAGTTTACTTATGTTAAAGTTAGAAACCTGCCGACTCAGCAGTGTGGTTCATACAGGCCCATATCTCTCCTCAACGTGGATGCTAAGGTGCTGGCAAAAATCCTGGCCACCAGGATAGAGGACTGTGTGCCAGGGGTTGTACATGAGGACCAGACAGGTTTTGTGAAGGGAAGGCAGCTGAACACGAATGTGCGGAGATTGTTGAATGTCATCATGATGCCGGCGATTGAGGGGGAGGCAGAGATAGTGGTGGCGCTGGATGTGGAGAAGTCCTTCGATAGAGTGGAGTGGGGGTACTTATGGGAGGTGTTGGGGAGGTTTGGATTTGGTGAAGGGTTCATTAGATGGGTAAGGCTGCTATATGAGGCCCCGATGGCGTGCGTGGCCACGAATAGGAGGAGGTCGGAGTACTTCCGGCTTTACCGAGGGACCAGGCAGGGTTGCCCCCTGTCCCCCTTGTTGTTTGCACTGGCAATCGAGCCGCTGGCGATGGCGTTGAGAGATTCAGAGAGGTGGAGAGGCTTGGTGCGAGGTGGAGAGGAACATAGGGTGTCGTTGTATGCCGATGACCTGTTACTGTATGTGGTGGACCCGGTGGAGGGATGCCAGGAGTGATGGAGTTTGGGACCTTTTCAGGTTATAAATTAAACTTAGGCAAGAGTGAGGTGTTTGTGGTGCACCCTGGAGACCAGGGGGAAGGAATTGGTAGGCTCCCGCTTAGGCGGGCAGGGGAGAGCTTTAGGTACCTGGGGTGCAGGTGGCCAGGGACTGGGGGACTCTTCACAAGCATAACTTCACCAGACTGGTAGATCAGATGGAGGAGGAGTTCAGGAGGTGGGACATGCTGCCATTGTCGTTGGCGGGGAGGGTACAGTCCGTCAAAATGACGGTGCTTCCGAGGTTCTTGTTCCTTTTTCAGTGCCTGCCCATATTTATCCCCAGGGCCTTCTTTAGGAGAGTGACCAGCAGTATTCTGAGCTTTGTGTGGGCACATGGGACTCCGAGAGTGAGGAGGGTGTTCCTGGAGCGAGGAAGGGATAGAGGCGGGCTGGCGCTGCCCAACCTTCTGGGGTACTATTGGGCAGCCAATGTGTCAATGGTGCGTAAATGGGTGATGGAGGGGGGAGGGGCGGCATGGAAAAGAATGGAGATGGCGTCATGTAGAGGTACGAGCCTGGGTGCCATGGTAACGGCACCGTTGCCGCTCTCCCCTAAGAGGTTTACCACGAGCCCGGTGGTGGCGGCGACCATAAGAATCTGGGGACAGTGGAGACGGCATCGGGGGGAAACAGGGGGCTCCACTGGGTGGCAACCATCGGTTCATCCCTGGGAACATGGATGGGGGATTTAGGGGGTGGCAAAGGGCGGGCATCAGCAAATTGAGGGACCTGTTTATTGGCGGGAGGTTTGCGGGCCTTGGGGAACTGGAAGATAAATTTGGCCTTCCCCAAGGGAACATGTTCAGATACCTGCAGGTAAAGGCGTTTGCTAGGCGACAGGTAGAGGGATTCCCTTTGCTGCCCTCGCAGGGGACGATGGACAGAGTGCTTTCGGGGGTGTGGGTAGGAGAGGGGAAGGTGTCTGACATCTATAAGGTAATGCAGGAGGTGGAGGAGTCGTCAGTGGAGGAGCTGAAGGCTAAATGGGAGGAGGAACTCGGGGAGCAGATAGAGGACGGGACTTGGGCGGAGGCCTTGGAGAGAGTCAACTCTTCCTCCTCATGTGCAAGGCTTAGTCTCATCCAATTTAAGGTGCTGCACCGGGCCCACATGTCCGGGACTAGGATGAGTAGGTTATTTGGGGGCGAGGACAGGTGCACCAGATGTTCGGGGAATCCAGCAAACCACGCCCAATATGTTCTGGGCATGCCCAGCACTGGAAGAATTCTGGAAGGGGGTGACGGGGACGGTGTCGAGGGTGGTCGGATCCAGGGTCAAACCAGGGTGGGGACTCACGATTTTTGGAGTTGCGGTAGAGCCGGGCGTGCAGGAGGCGAAAGAGGCCGGTGTCCTGGCCATTGTATCCCTAGTAGCCCGTCGAAGGATTCTGTTACAATGGAAGGATGCAAGGCCCCCAAGCGTGGAGACCTGGATCAGTGACATGGCGGGATTTATAAAATTGGAAAAGGTCAAATTTGCCCTGAGAGGATCAATACAAAGGTTCTATAAACAATGGCAGCCTTTTCTGGACTTCCTGGCTCAGAGATAGGTAACTTGGTCAATGGCAGCAGCAACCCGGGGGGGGGGGGGGGGGGGGGGGGGGGTGCATTATTGTAGTGTTTATTCTGTAACTTTCTAGTGTGTTAATTTGCGTTGTTGTTAAAATGCTGGGTTGTTCATGTGGATGGGGCGAATGTATGTGATTGTTAATATTATTGTTATTTTCGGTATTTTACTAAGTTGCGTCAATGTTGTATAAAATCAAAATTTTTCAATAAAAATTATTTAAAAAACAAAAGAAACCTGCCGACTGCAGTTTATTTGGCTCAACCTCGGATATTTTAAATAAAATGTTATTCCACCTGTGTTACGACTCTGTCATGTGGGACTGGAATTGACCACGCACTAGTCCAGGGTGTTGCGACAAAGGTAGCAAACGGTTAAATGGAAGATGATGCTTGGCTGTTTCTATTTTTGTAGTAGCAGGAGTGGGATAGGCAGGGTGGGACCTGTACTAAATGAAAATTAGAAATTTAACATTGCAAACTTGTCTATTCAGCACTTGAGCAATAAAAAGGAGCACCGATGGTAAATTAAAGTGATTAAAATCCAGCCTTTGTAACAGCCTGATATAAATCTCCGCTGGTTTCTGCCCAGCTGTTAAAACACAGTCTGTGTATCAAAAGTAACACAATACCATCTGATGTGTGTACTGGCCAAGAGCACTTGAAAAATAATGCCCAAAATCCATTTCGAATTATTATTGTTCCTTTTTGTCATGATCAATATCCTGGCCGGGATTCTCTGAGCCTCCACGCCGGAATGGCGCTCGGCACGGGGGCGGAGAATGGGGCCTCAGACCCGCAATCGGATCCGACGCCGGGACACGAGTCTCCAGCGACCAGAGAATCGCCGCAGGCGCACGCACGGTCAACACGGTGCCAGTCGGGGGCCGTTGAAAGAGGCCCCCACGGCGATTCTTTGCGGTCAACCGGACCGAGTTCCCGCCGGCATGGTTCACATTTGGTTCCACCCGGCGGGAGATCGGTGTCGCGGCTGCAGTGGCCATCCTCGTGGGGGGATCAGTCTCCGGGGGGTGGGGGGTGCCTCCACGATGGCCAGGCCGGCGATCAGGGTCCACTGATCGGCAGGGACACGTGATCTTGTGTGGGGGGGGGGGGGGGTGTACCTTCTTAGTCACTGGCCCGCTGTGTGGCTCCGCCATGTTGTGCGTGGCCAGCGCAGAGGCGACCGCCGCGTGCATGCGCGGACCCACAGTCAGCAGTGCTGGGCTGCGTCCGGCAGCTGGAACAGCGCGGAGCACTCCGGCACCATGCTGTCCCTCTCCGGGCCACGGAATCGCTGGGCCAAGAGGCCCATTGACGCCGGCTTGAAACACTCCGCTGTTTACGCCGGCGTTAACACTTAGCCGTGTTCTTGGAGAATCCCAGCCACTATATTTCAAAGAGAATTTACAACATGTGAACAGGATTAGTTTAACCATTCGTTTTCAATACGTTCACAAAAAAGTAATAACATTCAATTGGGAATTGATTACTAATGCTGTACTCAAACTGGTCAAGACATCACATATTGTAACCTTGGCATCATTCCCGTCTGTAAGAACATGCTTATGAATTGCTGTATCTTCTTCTTCAGTTCTCTGCCTGGAGACAGATCCGACCTACAGCACGTGATGTCCACCATGATAGGGCAAAGAGGCAGGTCAGAAATCTACCCCTGCTGGAACAGCAACCAAATCTCCTGCTGTTGGCACCAATACAATCCAACCAACTGGGGTAATCAGCCCCCTCACACAAAGGTGACTAGGTTGCTGTGGCAACATACATTTTTACGAACATGTTGTGTAGCCTGGAGCTAATTTCTTTCCATCACATGCTGACCAGGAATCGCTCCCTCTCTTATTGTCTGCCACTGGAAGGAATGACAACTTGATATTTGACCTGTTTAGCCATGCTATGAATGCACCTTCCTTGACCATCAAGATCAGGAGTAGGACTTGAACCCAGAGCTTCTGACCGAGAGTTAGGAATGCTTCCACTGAGCCACATGAACACCAATTGCTGTATAAGATTTCTTAAAAGAATCCCTGAGATACACTTTAAAACTTTATTGCTGATGAAGTAGCTTGCTATGGTTGTGTTTACCTTTTATTTTTTTGGGGGGGTCGGAGAATCCCACCCAATGTTTAATATGGCAAAAGTAAAAAAGTAATATCGCCACATGACCATCGCCTGCTTTCCCCATTTGAGGGGAAAAGCTGACTGGTGGTGGTTTCACCTGAAGATCATCACACCACAATTGAGATGCATATTAGAGGATAGGAATACTGATCAGAATCAGGAATTTGGTGAGGATCAGGTTATGACCATATTTACAAGATATAGTCACACAACTGGAAGACCATGCATCAAAAATTAATGTGCTAATTAGAGAAGATCGGAATGCCTTCACCAAGGCAGCACAAAATGATATGTGCATGATATATGGATCCTGATTGGCAAAACAAGCATGGGAAAACGGATGATTGATTGAGCAGAGAGAAGTTCCCTCATGGCAGAGAATCACCACCTGAATACCATGGTGAGATATCACAGTAACATATATACATGTGAGTGGAAGGAAACTGACTCATGTCTAACCGGTAAAATGGCAATGTGAACAAGCTATGAAACTAACCATGTTGGGGTTGATCTCCCAACGGTTCCAAATGGGGAGATCCGAGCTAGCTTTTAAAGCGGATCAAGGCAGGCCAGCAGCCCGGTTCAATTCCCGTACCAGCCTCCCCTGAACAGGCGCCGGAATGTGGCGACTGGGGGCAGTAACTTCATTTGAAGCCTACTTGTGACAATAAGCGATTTTCATTTCATTTCATTTTCATTTCATCTCCATGTACCGTTTAAAGAACATGAGAGTGATAAAGGGGAATATGCATGGACAGCATAGCTTTTTAAAAAATAAAATTTAGAGTACCCAATTATTTTTTTCCCAATAAAGGGGCAATTTAGCATGGCCAATTCACCTACCTGCACATCGTTTGGGTTGTGGGGATGAAATCCACGCAGACACGGGGAGAATGTGCAAACTCCACACGGACAGTGACTCAGGGCTGGGATTCGAACCCAGGTCCTCAGCGCCGTAGGCAGCAATGCTAACCACTGTGCCATGTGCAACACTGTGTACAGCATAGCTAGCACCATACTTACCTTGTAAACACTGGTTACATGGACGAAAGTGGGAGCTCCATGCTTTGTAAAAGGCATGCGCAGACTATTGTCTTGCGACATTATAGCATTTTATGTCGATTTAGTACGTCAGAGCATGATATTAAATGTACAATGGGAGTGTTGTGAAAAGACTATGTGCATATTCAATCAGCAGTAGCAAGGTGCAGAGAACTATTTTGCAAGCACAAATGAGAAACATCCAGTCAAGTATAATACATTTTGTTTTACTGCACTTAAACCTGTTCGATTTGGTGTTCATGAATTAACCGCTTATATTTTTAATATTAACAATAGCAAAGGTTGATTTGTGCAAAATTGTTACCAAATTTGCTTATGAAATAATCCCATCCCCAGAACACTTGTCTGCACTTCTTAGAAAACACTATTGTCAACTTCAACAGCACAGGGAATGAACCAGGTTTATGATAACAATCTGAATTGTGTGGATTGGGGGCATGAATATTGACAATCTGAATTGTGTAGATTGGTGGCATGAATGTTGACATTCTTCCCGGTGTACAGATCATTTCTCATGTCTTGGTACTGGTACAATTGGTAATAATGGTATGGCTGCTGATCGATCGTGCTAGGAGCCAAGAAGATGAAAAGACTAATGGCCCACATCTATCAGAGTATCAATTTTCAAACAGTCAGGATTGCAGTGTACCAACATACCAGTGACTCTGAAGGTGATTGTTAAATAACAGAGACACGTCAGTAAGAATTGTAAGTCTAAGAATTGCTTCAGAACTCCTGTGTAAATTTATTCAAAAGAATGTCTGAGATTCTGTGTTAAAATTTACTGCTGGCACCTGCGATGGCCTAATGTAGGGGGAAGACGCACATGAGGTGGCTCCCGCTGGAGTACTGTACTTTTTGCCCCTTTTCTTAGTGCCACAGATTGTTTAAACTTGAAAACCCACATAGTTATTGTAATAAGGATTTTGCATGACTGAAATGCCCAAAAATGTCAGGGGAAAGAAGGCTGAGAGCAGAAATATTTCAATGGAGTCTGAGGCCTCTCAGAGCTTAATCGGCAAGTAAAATGGCGGAGTCAAGCTCTGGGGCTCTGGCCACTCCACTAGTGGCCAAGGTGCTTTCCAGTACGTTGACGAAAAAATTCCAAAATCATCGACCAGTTGTGTCGGAAGACCTCAGGAAATCAATTGAAGAAGTTTGGCTCCCATTTGAGAGGCTCTGGGGAAGACTAATCAGATCATGGAAGCCCAGGGACCAAGATCAAAGAAGATATGATCGGAGCGGCCTTCGGTTGTCAAAGCAAATAAATCATTGAGGGCCAAGATGAATGACCTAGAGAATAGGTCCACGAGACAAAATATTCCAATTGTGGGGCTTCAGGGGGGGGGATGGAAGGCCAAACATCCACAAGGTACTTCTCAGGCATGTTCAATAGGATGGTAGGTGAAGGTGGATTTACATGCCCACCTGAATTGAACTGGGCCCGTCGTGCACTCCAGCCGAGACCTCGTCCTGAACATCTACGTGCAGTGATAGTGAGGTTCCATAGATTCAAGGAGAGGGTTCTGAGATCGGTGAAGGGACACTGTGACTTTCAGTGGGAAGGCCACTCCATCAGGTTCTATCAGTACATGGGCGTGGAGCTGGAGAACAAGAGGGTTCTATTCAATGAAGTCAAGGCCGCTCTATATAAAAGTGGAGTCTGGTTCTGTTCGGTCTAACCTGCTCGGCTCAGAGTAACTTTAAAAAGGAAAAGAATATTTATTTGATGCACCAGGAGAGGCGGACTCTTTCGATAAAAAAACGCAAGCTGAGCACAGTGTAATTGAGTTTTTAGTTCGATTGACAGGCATGTTGAATTTTTGCATTGTTGGGGTTTCCTGCTTGTTCTTGTTTTTTCTTGTTCTTCTTGATTTCAATAGGGTTGAATATTTACAGTTCAAGTGTAGATTTGGGGTTTAGCTCTATGTGGGCTTTTATTTGTTATGATAATATATAGCTCCATTTGGACAGCAAGGATCATGGGGTTTTGGTATTTTGTTATCTACAATCATTTTTCTTCATCTCCAGTCGGGAGCCTCCCTGCTAACTTAAGAGTTAGCTAATGAGAGCAATTTTGAATGGTTCGCTGCAGCTCATTATAGTGGTTGTTTAGATAATGATTTTAGAGTTCTGGTTTTGTTTAAGTTTGTTAGAAGTAGACTTTAGTAGTTTTTGTTTGCCTTGTTTCTATTTTTATTTGTACTTGGATGTGGTTGTATTCAAGGGCGAATGGCGTTGGGTGGTGCGGGGCTGTGATTTGCTGATGGTGTCTATAGATTTCTCTTTGTCCAGTGTTTTGACTGGGTTAGGTGGCCACTTGGGTGGACCTGTTAGCTGTGTCTTTTAAGTATCCTTTGGGTAATCTCTCTTGGTAGAAATGGCTGACTCCGGATTGAGGAGGGGGGGGGGGGGGTGTGGAGAGACCCCCCAATTCACTTGGTAACCTGGAATATTAGGGGTTTGAATAGCCCAGTAAAAAGATCAAGGGTATTTTCTCACCTTAAGAGTTTAAACTCTGATGTGGTGTTTTTGCAAGAGGCCATTTGCGTGTCAGATACCAATCTAGGCTGCGAAAGGGATGGGTGGGACAGGTCTTCGATTCAGGTTTCGATGGCAAGGCCAGAGGTGCAGTGATACTAATTAATAAAAGGGCTCAGTTTTCGGTCTCTAAGATTTTGGCCAACCCCAATGGCAGATACATTATTGTTTGTTGCTCCCTGGTGGGCATCCCATTGGTTACGGTTAATAATTACGCCCCGAACTGGGACGATACAAATTTTTAAATGTATTTTTTTTGTATTCCAAACACAAATCAGTAGTATATACATACAGCGGTCCAATATCAACAGGATTTAAACAGTTTGTCAATTTTCCCCCTTTTCAACTACCCCTGATGTGGAGATGCCGGACTGCGGTGGGCACAGTAAGAAATCTTACAACACTTGGTTAAAGTCCAACAGGTTTGATTCGAATCACTAGCTTTCAGAGCGCAGCACCTTCGTCAGATGAAACATTCACGGTGAGGAAGGAGCTGTGCTCCGAAAGCTAGTGATTGAAAACAAACCTGTCGGACTTTAACCTGGTGTTGTAAGACTGCTTACTGTTCAACTACTGCAACATTCCTCCCCCTCCCTCAATGCCACCACTTAGGCAACAAATAAACCTTCAAAAAGGACAGAAAAGGTGTTTACTGTGCATAAATCCACTCTTCTGACCCCCTAAGAACAAACTTAATCTTCTCCAGTCTTAAGAATTCATATAAATCCCCCAAACACACCGAGGCCCCTGGCAGCAGTGCCGATCTCCAACTCGGTAAAATTTACCACGGTGGCCAGTGGGGTGACTCGACCAGAACCAGAGCTGAGGGTTGAGAGGGCTGGGTGCAACCGGGCCAGCGAGGGCAAGGACGTTCTTTCTCTGTTTTAAAAAGAGTGAAAGATTATCTATGAAGTACGATGAGTCGGGAACATATGACAAGTTAAGCAATCCTGACACTTGAAAATACATCCTTACAAGATTTTACCTATGATGATGTGATTGATGATTTTAGGAAGAGAAGATGCAGAAGTAAAGCCACCAAAGATGCCATGGGTTGCAAACAATTGATGAAGCAAGAAAATCTTAAAAACCTGTCCCTCTACCATGTTCCGCCTAAATTCTGTTCTTCAAATGGTAGCTGCCAACAAACCCCGAGTAGATTCTTACACTCAGCAATTTCCTCCCCTGTAAATCAGAACATATTCCCTATAGCCCGTACGACAAACACCATTCCATATGCTCCCAGCTCATTGTCTCAGGGTCAACCAAACTGTTTCCAATCTTCCAGTTCATCGGTAAAGTCCTCCCAACTGTGCCTAACTGACACCTTTTACTGCTGAATCATTATTCAAGAGAACATTAATAGATTGCAATCTCCTAAATGCACTTTCTTCTCAAGTCCTGCATAGGTCTGATCAACATTATTCTCTAATGCACTGATGAATCTTATCCACCCTGACATCAGACTAATGTAACTGGATGCAATTCAAAATATCTTCATTTTCTCAATTACATTACAACCTGCAAGGTTTTGAATGGTTACCTACTGTGAGATGTCAAAAGCCACAAAAAAATACAACATTAAATCAAGTTGAATTACAAATTGCTCATATTTACAAAAATGAAACAAGCCTATTTTTAAGTATCACCAATGGCTGCAGTATGTATGCAGGAGGTCCTGCATCCTGCAGTGTGGAAGATTACACACCAAAATATTGTAAAATCTCACGGAACCAAGGACCCGGGTTCGATCCTGGCCCAGGGTTACCGTCCATGTGGGGTTTGCACAGTCTTCCCGTGTCCGTATGGGTCTCACCCCCACAACCCAAAGATCTGCAGGGTTAGTGGATTGGCCACGCTAAATTGCCCCTAAAATTGTATATTTTTTTTTTAAATACTGTAAAATATTAAGTTTAATTTGTGATTTTCATCTGCTTACTGTCCTTTTGAGGCTGAACTTTGGTAGGTCAGCAGGTAAATATTTAAGCATCCCAGCTACTCCCCCCCAACCCCATCAGCCACAGAGGGCCCACAGACAGGCTGGAGCCCTACTTCAACATGTAAACAGAAGCCCTCTGCTGTTTTTCTTTATTCTTTGACAGGATGTGGGCATCACTCACTAGGCTGGAACTTTTGCTGCCTATCCCTAAATGTTCCTGAAATGATAGTGGTGAGCTGCCTTCTTGAACTGCTGACTCCACATGCTTTAGGTACACCTACAGTGCTGTTATGGAAGGAGTTCCAGGATTCTGACCCAGTGATACTGAAGGAACAGCAATATAGTTCCAAGTCAGGATAATGGTGTAACTCAGAGGTGGTGATTTTCCTGTATAGTGTCCAGGTAAGTGCAGAGTATTCCATTACACTCGTGACTTGTGTGTTGTAGATGGACGACAGGCTTTGGAAAGTCAGTACATGAGTTACTCGCCACAGAATTCCCAGACTTTGTAGCCACAGTATTTATATCCCTGATCCAGTTCAGCTTCTGGTCAATGGTAATGCCATTGAATGTCAAGAGGAAATGGTTGGATTCTCTCTTGTTGAAGATGGTGATTGCCTTGCACGTGTTTGACATGAACATTACTTGGCTCTTATCAGCCCAAGCCTGAATGGTGTCCACTGATTCAGTATCAGAGGAGTATGAATGGTGCTGAACATTGTGCAATCAGTGAACATTCCCACTTCTGACCATATGTTGGAGGGTAGGTCATTGATGAAACAGCTGAAGAGAGTTGGGCCTAGGGCACTACCCTGAGGTACTCCTGCAGTGATGTCCTGAACGGAGATGTTTGACCTCCGACCAGCGCAACTGTGTTCCTTTGCACTAGTTGTGACTCTAAGCAGTGGAGAATCATCCAACCCCCCCCCCCCCCCCCCCCCCCCCCCCCCACACTGATTCCCTTTGACTCCAGTTTTGCTGAAGCTCCTTGATGCCACACTTGTCAAATGCTGCCTTGATGTCAAGGGCAATCACTCTTAACTCACATCTTGAGTTCAGCTCTTTTGTACATGGTTGGACTAAAACTATAATGAGGTCAGGATCTGAATGGTCTTGGTGGAATCCAAACAGTGTCGGTGATCAGGTTATTGCTATGTAAGTGCCACTTGATAGCACTGGCGATGCCCCTTTCCATCACTGTACGACCCTATATCATTTTCATGTATCAATGGGTAGAATGAGCAGTCTAACCATGGTGCTTAAAGGGCACACTGCTGGCCATGCAAAAACAGATACAGAACTTGGAAGAACATTTTAAAAAGCAGGAGGAGTATGCAATCTGGTTTCTTGAGCATGTTCGGCTATTGAAAAAGATCATGTTTCATCTGATTTTGACACTAAATCCATTTTCCTGACTGCCCCCCCATACCCCTTGCTTAGCTTGTAAATCAAACATCTGCCTAACTCAGGATTGAATACATTTAATGTCCCAGCCTCCACGTCTCTCTGGGCTAGAGAATTCCAAAGATGAATGACCCTCTAAGAAATTCCTCCTCATCTCCATCTGAAATGGAAATCACAAAATACAATAAATTAACTTAGAAACTATGCCCACACAGTGGGGAGGTGGGGGCCTCGATGGGGTCCCCGATACGGGGGAACCACCGGTTTGTTCCGGGGAGAATTGATGGCGGGTTCCTGAGTTGGCACAGGGCAGGTGTCAGGAGGCTGGGGGACCTGTTCATAGACGGGAGGTTTGCGAGCCTGGGTGAGCTGGAAGGAAAGTTCAGGCTCCCCCCGGGGAACACCTTTAGGTACATGCAAGTAAGGGCGTTTGTCAGGCGGCAGGTGGCGGGGTTCCCCCTGCTGCCGCTGCGTGAGGTGCAGGACAGGGTGCTCTCGGGGGTATGGGATGGAGAGGGGAGGATCTCGGAAGTGTACCAGGTGATGCAGGAGGTAGATGAGGCCTCGGTGGAGGAGCTGAAAGATAAATGGGAGGAGGAGCTGGGTGAGGAGATTGAGGAGGGGACGTGGGTGGATGCCCTAGAAAGGGTGAACTCCTCCTCTTCGTGTGCGAGGCTTAGCCTCATACAGTTTAAGGTACTGCATAGGGCTCATATGACCGGGACAAGGATGAGCTGGTTTTTTAGGACCGAGGACAGGTGTATTAGGTTCTCAGGGAGCCCAGCAAACCATGTTCACATGTTCTGGGCATGCCCAGCGCTGGGGGAATTTTGGAAGGGTGTAGCAAGGACGGTATCAAGGGTGGTAGGATCCAGGGTAAATCCAGGCTGGGGACTCACAATATTTGGGATTGCAGTGGAGCCGGGATTGCAGGAGGCGAAAGAGGCTGGTGATCTGGCCTTTGCGTCTCTAGTAGCCCGGTGGAGGATTCTTCTTCAGTGGAAGGATGCGAGGCCCCCAAGCGTGGAGGCCTGGGTCAACGATATGGCAGGTTTATTAAATTGGAGAGGGTGAAATTTGCCCTAAGGGGGTCAGTGCAGGGGTTTTTCAGGAGATGGCAACCATTCCTAGATCTCCTGGCAGAACGGTAAGAACAAAAGGTCAGCAGCAGCAGCAACCCGGGGGAGGTCTCTTTGTTTTTCTTTTGGGTTGAATATCTGTTTTTTGCCAATGACGGGCGATAATTTATTGTTTCTCTTCTGTATTTACTGCGGGGGGGGGGGGGGGGGGGGGGGGGGGGGGGGTTCTGTTTTTTTTTGCTCTTAAAGAGTTTTCTGTTATTGTTTTCTTTTTTGTGAAAATGTGAATAAAAATTATTTTCTTTTAAAAGAAACTATGCCCACTAGTTCTAGATTCCCCACAAGAGGAAACGTCCTTCAATATCTTTCCTCTCACTCTACTCTAGGAATCATCTCAGCATTGCACTGCACAGTTACAGCAAGGTTTCCCTGCTTTTATACTCCATCCCCCGTGCCAAAAGACAACCATTCCATTTCCTTTCAAAAATATTAGATATACTTGCAGATGAACTTCTGTTCTTCATGTACAATGATGCCCAGATTTTCTCTTTTCCATGGCATTTTGCAGTCTTTCCCCATTTAAGTATGGTAGCATAGTGGTTAGCGCAATTGCTTCACAGCTCCAGGGTCCCAGGTTCGATTCCCGGCTTGGGTCACTGTCTGTGCGGAGTCTGCACTTTCTCCCCGTGTGTGTGTGGGTATCCTCCGGTTTCCACCCACAGTCCAAAGATGTGCAGGTCAGGTGGATTGGCCATGCTAAATTGCCCTTAGTGTCCAAAATTGCCCTTAGTGTTGGGTGGGGTTGCTGGGTTATGGGGATAGGGTGGAAATGTGGACTTGGGTAAGGTGCTCTTTGCAAGAGCCGGTGCAGACTCGATTAGCTGAATGGCCTCCTTCTGCACTGTAAATTCTATGAAGTAAGATTTAGTTTTTCTACTCTTCCCACCAAAGTGGACAACCTCACATTTTCCCACCTCATATTCCATCTGCTAAAGTTTTGTCCATTCATTTAACCTATCTATGTCCCTTGCCGACACTTTGGTCCGGATTCTTGCTCCTTCGACGGAAGAATTTCCTGTTTCCTGTCTTACGGTACCCGGTTTGGAATTGGTGCCCCGAACAGTGAGAGTTTATTTCCAGGGATACATGCACACGCTGGAGTCAGGCTCACTACCTCTGGAAAGAGTTTGCAGGCAGCTACAGGGGCTGCCAAGTGCCAAGGTGGGCTGGTAAAATGGCTTGCCCCGGTGCTCTGAGACTTTTTCCCAGTTGTGTGCTTGAATATTCACCCTCCTTCCCCCTCACCCTCCCACCGACTCCCCATGACCCAAATATGCCAATCCATGTCCCTCTACCCACCCCATAGCTATGTTATACTGTACAGGCCCACTTATACACCCATTCATTCCTGCAGTCTCGTACAGCACCTCTGCCAACATAATGCTAACTCATACCAACTCATGAACATCTACCCTTTACCTTACATCATTCACGCCAACCCATCCAATACCCACAATGGGCAGATCTCTGGAGCCATGCTGAGATTAAATAAAATAAAAAGTATCTATTGCAGACTTCACTATGTTAAAAAAGTCTAATTGATAAAAGCATATTTAATAAATTTTAATTGGCTCAAGTACTTAATACCCAATAAAAACAAAGACTTATAGCCCCACATCAAAGATAATTAATTCCTTATGGCCTCTTGGAGCTGTCAATCAAACTCTGAAATTTAAGTTCCCACTGTATTAATGATAGGTTGTGGAATCAGTTAAGCAGTAATGTTACTATAATGAGTGCCCTTAGGATTATGTCAACAAGAACTACTGAAACTGAAAGTATCAATTTTATTTTCAACTCGGGAAGGTTTTTTTCAAAATTTCAAGAGCAGAGGGTTTAAATAACTTGAGACCTTGACAGTTTTAAGTCCTTATCCACCTTTTACAAACATTCATGTGCACGCTTAAAAATCGTTAGTCATACACTGCGGGAAACGGACCCGACTCCAGCTAAAAAATGGTCTGTTTAAACTCAGCACTGAGTTCAAATGGCCCTGCTGGATTTGGGTATCCCCTGTGTGTAAAACATCATGCCCTCTTTCCGCAACTGACAAAAGTACGATCTGACAGAAATGAATGAGGGACTCACGGATCCAGGGGCATGGCACCATTTTGGATAAGGCGCAGAATCTCCGAAATCTGGGCCTTTGTGTTCGCCTCACCAATTTCTTTTCAACCTAATGTTAAGCTTTTTAAGGGATCAGAGTATCCATCACCATTTCCTACTGCACAAATGCCTTCTCCCGCTCCATAGTTAATCATTTCTGCCTCATTACATGCAAACACAATTTTTGGACCTTTTCTTCAGCAACCACCAGTGATCCTTTTAAAGGACCGACAGTTAAATTGAAGAACACCTGGAACAAATGGATGAACTGGGTACGGAGTCAAATGGCAATATGCGTATTTAAGCAACCTCTTGCTCAGAAATAACAGGAGCAGCCCATTCACAAATACCTCCTAAAAACTGCATCAGCTGGACCTCGGGCATCAATCGTGCAAATTTTTATGCATTCATGGACATCACTGGCTAGGCTAGCATTTATTGCCCATCCCTACTTGCCCCTGAGAAGATGGTGGTGAACTGCCTTTTTGAACCGCTGCAGCCCATGTTGTGTAGGTACGCCCACAGTATTGTTCGGGAGTTGCAGGATTTTGCCATAGCGACAGTGACGGAACAGCAGTCTAGTTCCAAGTCAGGGTGGTGCGTGACTTGGAAGCGAACATCCAGGTGGTGTGACCATGAGAATAGCAGTGTTTCTTTCCTTCAGTTCAAAAAAGACATTAATCACTACTCTGTAACATGTCCTTTAATCAACTTCCTATGCAAGCAGTCATTTTATCAGCATGCCTCCTTTGAGGTATGTCAGGACAAGCTGTATCCTCTCTCAGTGCACAGCCTGTTACAAGCAAGTGGTGTGAGAAATACATTTAGTCATAAATAGACTTTCTAGGCAGGCAGGGAAGGCCTGCCTAGAAACCTCGAGTTTGGGGCCACCGTTGACAGTGCCTCTGCTGTTCACGCCGGCCAGGTACTCCACAAGCCTTGTCATGGTGGCAGCCCTGAGGGTGTGGGGACAGTGGCGGCAGCACTTGAGACTGGATAGGGTCTCGGTTTGGGCACTGATGATTGGGAATCATAGGTTTGCTCCGAGGGGGAGGGGGCTGGACGGGAGTTTCGGGGGTGGCAACCGGCAGGGTTTGAGCGGTTTGGGCACCTATTTGTTGGGGGCAGCATCTCGAGCTTGGACGAATTGGAGTTGTCCGCCGGGAAACGTTTCCAGTATTTGTAGATGAGGGATTTTGTCCGGAAGCAGGTACCGTCCTTTCCCCACTGCTGCCCCAGGGGCTTCAGGACAAGGTGGTGCCAAAAACAGGGGTAGGGGAGGGAAAAGTGTCGGAAATTTATAAAGGAGTTGATGGATTGGGTGGGAGCCCCGATAGGGGTAGTGAAGTGGGAGGAGGAGTTGGGGAGGGAGGTGGAGGCGTGGGGTGTAGGACGAGGCATCCTCGTCGTGCGCGAGGCATAGCCATATTCAGTTCAAGGTGGACACAGGGCACATATGACTGTGGCCAGGGTGAGCAGGCTTTTTGAAGGGGTGGAGGATAGGTGTGGGCAGAGCGCGGGTGGGCCCGCAAATCATGTCCACATGTTTTGGGCATGTCCGAAGCTGGGGGGTATTCTGGCAGGGGTTTGCTGACATAACGTCAGAGATCTTGAAGGTGGTCCCGAGTCAGCGATCTTTGGAGTGTCAGAATACTCGGGAGTCCAGGGGGCGAGAGAGGCCGATGTCATGCATCTGCCTCCCTGGTAGATGGATCTTATTTGAATGGAGGGACTCAGGGCAGCCAAAACCAGGAGTGTGGGTGAGTGACCTGGTAGAGTTCCTCAGAGAACAGTTAAGATGTGTTTTATGGTTGTGTTTGATGTGTGGCTATATAAATGCTTCAATAAAATATTTTTCAAAAAAAAAATAGATTTTCTAGGTTTACATTGACAAATACATTAACAAATCTTTAAAATTTGAATAAGCTGAAAGAATTCAATAGTATTTAAATATTATTATCCACAATTCATCATCCTATTCAGATCTTAATGTCCTGCATACCTTTCCTGATCAACAGGAAACCACACAAGCTGTTCCTTCGCCTCTCCCAATAACGCTATTGATCTGGCCACTGAGAGATGCACAAATGGATGCCTGGTTAACATGGCTCTTATTTTAATCTCACTTCCTCCATGGATCCATATTTGATGACATGAACCAATACTTGATCATCATTTGAGCAATCACAGGTGAATATCAGCGTCCTGTCATTGTATGATACCGCACTTATGTGTTGGCTCATTTGTTCCTTCTCCGCACAATGCATTCTCTGGTTATTTTTACTTGAATAAGACATTCACAAAATAGTACAATTCAGCAATTAATAGGTTCTTTTTATCACCACATATCATACCAGTCCTGATGGCCTTTAAGGGAGCGTCCTTGCCTCTCTGCTTTATATAAATTTAATGATTGCACTTTTATCAGTCATGACAGCAGTATTTTTTAATTGCTGTTCTAGTCAAAGAATTATAGAAGCAGCTGTGCCTCCATGTTAGATAAAATAACAGATGCAAGAGATCTGTCACTTTGCTGTGAATTGCATTGAAAAATAGGATCAGCATGCAGGTGGATAGGGTTTTCAGTTCTTTTGGTTTTCTCACACCAAAAACAATTTTAATTTTGCAGATACAATCGTTATATTTCGCTGATTGTTGCTGGTTTTAGAATTGTGGCACTGGAGGTTTACAAGACCATCCAACAAGTTGCATATGTACAGTGCCTTTAATGGGACATGGCAAGCCGATTGAGGACTCAGAGGGAATATTGAAAGAAGGTTGGGGAAAATGAGCAAAGACAGGGTTGAGGAGGTAAGTTTTGAGATTCACTTTTTGAAGGTATGAACAGATGTAGAAAGAAGCAAGCGTACAGGAGAGAATTCACAAATATAGGGCCATGACAACTGAAGGCCCAGCTACCGATAATTTAGTGGAAGGGGAAGGCAGGGGGTGGGGGGCACGGTGATGTACAGTCTCCCACACTCAGAAAAGCAGAGGAGGTGAACTCAGATTTAGGCTCAAAGGCTGCCAATGTTGGGTGTAGCAAGGATATTGAGGGGAGAGGGATGTTATCAATGGGTAGAATGCACAGCTCTTCACCCATTGATATTAGATGTTGAGGTTTTCCTGCTTTTATACTCCATCCCCCTTGCCAAAAGACAATCATTCCATTTCCTTTCAAAAATACGAACTCGAAAACATTTGATGAGCTCATAGAGGTAGTGCAAAATCACTGTGACCCGAAGCGCTCAATCATCCTCCAAAGATACTGCTTTAAGACGGCGGGGAGGACCCTGCCCACTCTCAGATAAAGTGACAATCAATTAAACTATATCATCATGACCAAGATCACACCAATAATGATAAAGTTGTCAGTAAATAATCATCCATTCAAGCTGGAGGTGGACATGGGAGCTACTGCCTCGTTCACTGGAGAGCAGACATTTGATCGCTCCAAACTGGTATCTAACCCTCGAGTTTGGAAGACACTAGAGCCAGGCTAGCCACCTACACATGGGAACCTTTGCAGATTAAGGGTACTACAACGACCCTGTTGACTTATAGGCAGCAGCCAGCTCGGCATCCACTAATCATTGTGCGATGTCAGGGACCAAGTCTTAAGGGCAGAGATTGGCTCCAGCAAATCAGGCTGGATTGGCTGGAGATTTTCAGACTGGCCATTGGTGGACAGTACAAAGCTATCAACAAATACCCTGAAGTCTTCCATGAAGGCCTTGGGAAAATAAGAGGCGCCTGAGCCAAAATGTATGTCAGCCCCCTGCAACACCAAAATATTTCAGAGCAAGACCGATTCCATATTCCCTGTTGGAGAAGGTAGAGACCAAGCTTGGGGACCTGGAAAGTCTGGGTAAAAGACCCATGCAATTCGCAGAGTGAGCAATGCCTGTCGTTTTGAGCCCTTAAACCGGACAAATCGGTCCGCCTTGATGGGGATTATGGGCGGGATTCTCCAATCCTGCGGCAGAGTGTCCACGCCGTTGTAAACGCCGTTGCATTTTATGACGGCGTGAACGGGCCACTCCCACGTCTAATTCTAGCCCCTACAGGGGGCCAGCACGGTGCTGGAGCGCTGTATGTCGCTCCAGCTGCAGATGCCGGTGCGAACTGGGCACCGCGCAATCCATGCATGTACAGTTGTGCCGGCGCCAATGAGGACATGCGCAGTGGCACCAGCGCCAACGCGCGCATGCGCAGTGGCCTCCTTCAACGCGCCGGCCCCGACGCAACATCCGCAGGGCTACAGGGGCCGGTGCGTAGGAAAGGAGGACCCCAGCCACAGAGGCCGGCCCGTCGATCGGTGGGTCCCGATTGCGGGCCAGACCACTTCGGAGGCTCCCACCTGCGGTCGGACACCCTCCCTCCCCACAGGGCGCCAACCGACCCTTACTCGCCGAGGTCCTGTTGGCCCACAGCACTTTAGAATGGCGCCGGCGAGACTCAGCTCTTTTCCTTTGGCAGCTTGGCCAAGCCGGGCCGGAGAATCGGCGGGCCAGCCGCGTACAGCGGCCCGCAGCCACGCCGGCGCCAATGGTGCCGATTCTCCGCACTGCGGAGAATCGCGTGCCAGCGTCGGGTCTGCGTGGCCCGTTCGCAGGGATTCTCCAGCCCAGCGCGGGGCTGGGAGGATCCCGCCCTATAAACCTGCGTCAATCAGGTTTCCAAACTGGATAGGTACCCCATGCCGCTAATAGAAGACTCTTCGGCATTCCCTCCGGAAGCAAAGATCACCAATCCAGTTCACACTTCCAAATCCCGTTCCACCCTCAAAGGACCTCAGGCTAATCATGAAGAGGCAGAAGAGAACCTCCTTGCTAGGGGAAAACTGAAGGGGAAATGGACTTAATCACAGAATTTACAGTGCAGAAGGAGGCCATTCGGCCATCGAGTCTGCACCAGCTCTTGGAAAGAGCACCCTACCCAAGCCCACATCTCCACCCCATCCTCATAAACTAGTAACCCCACCCAACACTAAGGGCAATTTTGGACACAAAAGGGCAATTTATCATGGCCAATCCACCTAACCTGCACATCATTGGACTGTGGGAGGAAACCGGAGCACCCGGAGGAAACCGGAGCACCCGGAGGAAACCACGCATACACGGGGAAAACGTGCAGACTCCGCACATACAGTGACCCAAGCCGGGAATCGAACCTGGGACCCTGGAGTTGTGAAACAATTATGCTGACCACTATGCTACCGTGCTGCCTGACTTAAGGGTGGAGGGATGTTATGGTGACCACAATGTACGCAGGGCATCATCAATAGATCTCCTGTGGGCTTTATAGAATATGAATTCCCCCATTGAGTGGCAGAGGCTCACTCAATAGGAGATGCACAAGTTTAAAACCCACAGTTCCGACCAGGACCTGCATCTCCATCGGTCCTCGGGAGGGACGCCAATGTTGTATGGCATGGCAGCGATCCTTTTTGTTTCTTTAATAAAAAGAGCAATTGTTAGAAGCTTGGCCTTGATGAAGTTACTACTTAGGCATACAAACAGAAAGTGCTGGATAAACTCAGCAGGTATGGCCGCATCTGTGCAGGGCGAAATAGCATTGATGCTTCAAGTCCAATATGACCTTCTCTTTTTATTTCAGATCTCCAGCATCCACTTTATTTTGCCTTTATACGAGGATATTGAGGCATCTGGCGATGGAGTGTAGCAAAATTTGAAGGAATGGCTAAATTTGGCTTTGTGTGAATTGGATGCAGGGTTTTATAGAAGTAGGAATTTATTTGGAGTGAAAGTCAGGATTCCAATCCTTCAAAATACACGAGCTGATTTATTGCTGTATAATAATTCTACCATAAGAATTAATAAGAAAATTGTTCAAAAACATGCTTAACATTTGCTTTCAGTTTTCAAATTAAATTAAATTAAATAAGTAAAACACTAATCATCATTTGGCTAGAACCCATTATTGTGGAACTGGGGCAGTGCAGAGGACCTTGACTGTGATGACTACATAGATTACATAGAATTTACAGTGCAGCAGGAGGCCATTCGGCCCATCGAGTCTGCACCGGCTCCTGGAAAGAGCACCCTACCCAAGGTTAACACCTCCACCCTATCCCCATAACCCAGTAACCCCACCCAACACTAAGGGCAATTTTGGACACTAAGGGCAATTTATCATGGCCAATCCACCCAACCTGCACATCTTTGGACTGTGGGAGGAAACCGGAGCACCCGGAGGAAACCCACGCACACACGGGGAGGATGTGCAGACTCCGCACAGACAGTGACCCAAGCCGGAATCGAACCTGGGACCCTGGAGCTGTGAAGCGATTGTGCTATCCACAATGCTACCGTGCTACTAGTTTGAATGCATTTGAATGTATGAAGATAGATTATTGCTAATGAAATTATTTTAAATAAAATAAGACACCTGGTGCTTATGGTTCCAAGTAAAATCACAGGTACGTTTTTTGTTAATGTGTTATTAGATTATACAACTGTTTACTGTATTACCATATTGCAGTGCCTTTCCGTATATGCAAAATTATATCGTTTACAAAATATGAAAATATAGGTAATAGAAGTAACAAAATTAAAACTATAATGATATATTCAATGAACACAATTGTACGACACTTACAGAATGCTGATTTTATGAGAAAAAGCCAAGTAGAATTCTGGTAATTTCCTAACAGTAACCTATACCGAATAAAAATAAAATTTACCTTTCTCTGGCATTTTGCAAACAGGCAAAAAATGTTCAGGTGATTTACTTCGTGCAGTGGTATATATTTATTGTCCTTATCTTCAAGGGGGATTTAAAGACAATTAGGATAATCTTCAAGAAATAAATACAAATTAGTTTTCCCATATTTGATATTTTTTTGTGTGGTCTATTTAGTACCATTACATCATCGCTGTTGAAACTGTCTTGCCCACTGTTTAAAAGGAATAGGAGACTGGCTTATTCAATGTTATTGTTGGTTACATTGTTTTTATTTGGTTACTTTGAAAAATAATGGATGACATTTACCATTCGTATGATATTATCTATACAAGTAATTTAATTTTAAAAAGCAAGTTATTTGAAGGAGCTGTGTATCTTAATTTGGCATCATTAATGGTATAATTGTTGACTCTGAGATTTTACATGTACCAACCTGACAAATAAAGTTCTATAATTCTTAATCACAAATGAAAGTGTTTCTGCTGCCGACAGTTTTACACAGTTATCTGTACAAAACAGACTGTAGCTTCACATTCCTATCCACCTGTAGCCTGACTCCATTTCCAGACAACATGTGGTCTGTTGGCAGATGCAATATGATCACCACCATGTCTGTTACTTGACTTAATCTCGAGACAGCCTGGAGGGATGTGGGGCTAACAAGGTGATGGAATTAGCTAGTTTATTTATATATATTTTTTTGTTAAAATATCTTCCAGAGGGGCAGCACGGTGGAGCAGTGGTCAGCATTGCAGCCTCACGGTGCCGAGGTCCCAGGTTCGATCCCGGCTCTGGGCCACTGTCAGTGTGGAGTTTGCACATTCTCCCCGTGTCGGCGTGGGTTTCACCCCCACAACCCAAAAATGTGCAGGTCGGTGGATTGGCCACGCTAAATTGCCACTTAATTGGAAAAAATTAATTGGGTACTCTAACTTTTTTTTTAATTTTTAAAATATCTTCCAGAGGGCTTACTTAGGTATTTTGTTCTCTCAACCTGACCATACTAGTAAGTGTAATGATGCAAAGTGATTCTTCAAAGATTGGTTTGTAGGAAAGCCATAGGAGACATTCAACAATGCTCTATTCAGTATGCATTTGGAAAAATTATTGAACAGAAATGTAAAATGATTCATTAAGCTCAGTTCAGATGTTTAAATTAATGAGTGAAAAGTAAAATAATGGGCTGGATTTTACATACCTCCACCAAGAATTTTTACGGCAGGAGGGCACATGAAATAGGGCGGGTGTCAACCCCACCACTTTTCTACTTAATCCTGAGTTTACCCCCATAGCACGATAGGTGGGTGGGTGCCGCAATTTGCATATAAATAATCAAGGGTCAACGGAGCTTTTTCACAAGATAATTGACCCCGATAATATTATAGTACGGACAGTGTAAGTTTGTCATAAGCAGTTGGGAGCGAGTGGGCAGGTCATTTCTTTTTTTTTTAAAGTGGGAAGGAAGAGAGAGACCATCTTGGGGAGGCTCCCTTTGAGCATCGAGGGCAGCCCACCCCAAGAAAATAGCCCCCCCTTTCTTCCTACCCACCTGCTCACCAAATTCCGCAACCCAAAATCCTCTTGCCCCCCTCCATAAAGTGGCCAAACCCTCCTCATCCAATATCCTGGGCTGACATTGCTCCAGGATTCATTGGGCCTTCGCTTTGATACCGGTTGTACTCTTGGCAGTGCCTGCTAATGCGCTGTTGGCGCTGCCAAGACTACGGAAGCAACCAGACAATCCAATTGTCTAGCAACTCCCAAGGGTGGGACTTCCTCCCCAATTAGGGGCGGACGTCCTATTGTCAGGCACGTTAGCGCCCCTGTAGCAGCAAGAATTGGCATGGAGTGAGTCGGCTTCCACATCGACTTGTTTCTGGGTTCAGACAAGCTATCTGTACCCAGTGCTGAAACATGTAAATGAAGCAAGGAGAATGGTAGCAAAATGGTGATGTTACTGCGCTGATAATCCATACACCCAAATAAATGTTCCAGAGACAGGAGCACAAATCCCACAAGGGCAGATGGTGGAATTGAAATTCAGTCACTTGTTTAAATCTTGAATAAAAGCTAGCCCAGCAATGGTGACCGTGAAACTGCCAGATTGTCATAAAAACCCATTTGGTTCACTAATGTCATTTGGGGAAGGAAATTTGTCATCCTTATCCACTCTGGCCTTCATGTCATTCCTGACTTGTAACTGCCCTCTGAAGTGGCTGAGTAAGCCATCAATTAGATAGATAGAGATAGAGAAATACAGCACAGAACAGGCCGTTCAGCCCACGATGTTGTGCCGAACTTTTGTCCTAGGTTAATCATAGAATTTTGGACACTAAGGGCAATTTATCATGGCCAATCCACCCAACCTGCACATCTTTGTAGGAAACCCACGCACACACAGGGAGGATGTGCAGACTCCACACAGACAGTGACCCAAGTCGAAATCGAACCTGGGGCCCTGGAGCTGTGAAGCAATTGTGCTATCCACAATGCTACCGTGCTGCCCCAAAGAAGAAATTAATCTACACCCCATCGTTCTACCGTAATCCATGTACCTACCCAATAGCCGCTTGAAGGTCCCTAATGTTTCCGACTCAACTACTTCCACAGGCAGTGCATTCCATGCCCCCACTACTCTCTGGGTAAAGAACCTACCTCTGACATCCCCCCTATATCTTGCATCATTTACCTTAAATTTATGTCCCCTTGTAATGGTTTGTTCCACCCGGGGAAAAAGTATCTGACTGTCTACTCTATCTATTCCCCTGATCATCTTATAAACCTCTATCAAGTCGCCCCTCATCCTTCTCCGTTCTAATGAGAAAAGGCCTAGCACCCTCAACCTTTCCTCGTATGACCTACTCTCCATTCCAGGCAACATCCTGGTAAATCTCCTTTGCACCTTTTCCAAAGCTTCCACATCCTTCCTAAAATGAGGTGACCAAAACTGCACACAGTACTCCAAATGTGGCCTGACCAAGGTTTTGTACAGCTGCATCATCACCTCACGGCTCTTAAATTCAATCCCTCTGCTAATGAACGCTAGCACACCATAGGCCTTCTTCACAGCTCTATCCACTTGAGTGGCAACTTTCAAAGATCTATGAACATAGACCCCAAGATCCCTCTGCTCCTCTACATTGCCAAGAACCCTACCGTTAACCCTGTATTCCGCATTCATATTTGTCCTTCCAAAATGGACAACCTCACACTTGTCAGGGTTAAACTCCATCTGCCACTTCTCAGCCCAGCTCTGCATCCTATCTATGTCTCTTTGAAGCCGATAACAGCCCTCCTCACTATCCACAACTCCACCAACCTTCGTATCATCTGCAAATTTACTGACCCACCCTTCAACTCCCTCATCCAAGTCGTTAATGAAAATCACAAACAGCAGAGGACCCAGAACTGATCCCTGCGGTACGCCACTGATAACTGGACTCCAGGCTGAATATTTGCCATCCACCACTCTCTGTCTTCTATCGGTTAGCCAGTTTGTTATCCAATGAGCCAAATTTCCCACTATCCCAATACCTCCTTAATTTCTGCATAAGCCTACCAGGGGGAACCTTATCAAATGCCTTACTAAAATACATGTACACTACATCCACTGCTTTACCTTCATCCACATGCTTAGTCACCTCCTCAAAGAAGTCAATAAGACTTGTAAGGCAAGACCTACCCCTCACAAATCCTTGCTGACTATCCCTAATCAAGCAGTGTCTTTCCAGATGCTCAGAAATCCTATCCCTCAGTACCCTTTCCATTACTTTGCCTACCACCGAAATAAGACTAACTGGCCTGTAATTCCCAGGGTTATCCAGATTCCCTTTTTTGAACAGCGGCACGAGTCGTAGGTGTACCCTTCAATGATAGTACTGGTAGGAGTGACCACTGCACAATGCTTGTGGAGGTGAAATCACATCATTGGACTGAGGATATTCTCCATTGTGTTCTGAGGCACTACCAAATAGGAAAGGTTCAGAATAGATAGAGAAGCTCAAAACTAGACATTCAGAAGGTGCTGCGCGCCATTAACAGCAGCAGAATTGTATTCTACCACAATTTGTAACATCATGGTCTGGCATATCCCTCACTAACATCAAGCCAGCGGATTAACCTTGGTTCAACAAAGTGTAGGAGAGCATGCCAGCCGCAGCACTAATCATAACTAAAAATAAGCCGTCAACCTGTCAAAGTTCCAACACAGGGCTAGAAGAATGCCAAACAGCAGAAGCAGCTTGTGATAGACAAAGCAAAACAATACCACAACCAACAATGAGATGAAAGCTCTGCAGATCTGCCACCTCCAGGCATGAATGGTGATGGATAATTATAGAATCACAAGGGCAGCACGGTGGCCTAGTGGTTAGCACAGCTGCCTCACGGCACTGAGGTCCCAAGTTCGATCCCGGCCCTGGGCCACTGTCCGTGTGGAGTTTGCACATTCTCCCCGTGTCTGCGTGGGTTTCGCCCCCACAACCCAAAGATGTGCAGGTTAGGTGGATTGGCCACGCTAAATTGCCTCTTAATTGGAAAAAATAATTGGGTAATATAAATTTTTAAAAAATAATAATTATAGAATCATAGAATCTCTACAATGCAGAAGGAGGCCATTCGGCCCATCGAGTCTGCACTGATCGGTGGAAAGAATACACCCCGACCCTATGCCAGTAACTCCACCTAACCTTTCGGACACTAAGGGGCAATATAACATGGCCAATCCACCTAGCCTGCGCATCTTTGGAATTAAACAACTAACCAGATGAGCAGTCTCTATAAACATTCCAGCCTCAAATGAATGGGGCAACCAGCACATCAGTGCAAAGGGCTGATGCATTTGCAACCATCTCCAGCCTGAAGTGCTGAATGGATGATCCATCTTGGCCTCCTCATGAGGTCCCCAACATCAAGCTGTCAATCATTAGCCAATTTTATTTACTCCCCAAGACATCAAGTAACAGCTGAAGGTACTCAGCACAGCAATGATCAAGGGCCCTGACAACATCCTGGAAGTAATACCGAAGACTTGTACTTCAGAATTGGCCAGCTCCCCAGGCAAGCTGTTCTAATACAGCTACACACTGGCGCAATACACATCCAAGAACATGGAACATTACCTAAAGTATGTTCCATTCACAGACAGCAGGTTAAATCCAATTCAGTCAATTACTGCCCCATGGGCAGCACGGTGGCGCAGTGGGTTAGCCCTGCTGCCTCACGACGCCGAGGTCCCAGGTTCGATCCCGGCTCTGGGTCACTGTCCGTGTGGAGTTTGCACATTCTCCCCGTGTTTGCGTGGGTTTCGCCCCCACAACCCAAAGATGTTCAGGGTAAGTGGATTGTCCATGCTAAATTGCCCCTTCATTGGAACAAATGGATTGGGCACACTAAATTTATAAAAAAATAAAATAAAAATTACTGCCCCATTAGTTAACTTGGAATCATCAGCCAATTGATGGTAGGTGTCATTGACAGTGCAGTCAAACAGCAATAACCTGCTCAATGATGCTCAGCTTGGGGTCTACAAGGGGCAGTTGGCTCCAGACTATGGCCCAAATGTGGTAAAATGGGCTGAATACTGGAAATGAGGTAAGAGTGATTACCTTTGTCATCAAGTACCCAAGTGTGACATCAATGATTCCTAGCAAAATTGAAGTCAAAGGAAATCGGAGCTGGAGTCATTCCTAACCCAAAGGATAGTGGCTGTTGGAGACACATCCTATTCATCTCAGGGCATTGTTACAAAAATTCCTCAGGGTAGTGTCGCAACACGGCAACTTTGGAAATTCCGGGGCAGCGCGGTGGCGCAGTGGTAGCACTGCAGTCTCACGGCGCCGAGGTCCCAGGTTCGATCCCGGCTCTGGGTCACTGGGTCCGTGTGGAGTTTGCACATTCTCCCCGTTTGCGTGGGTTTCGCCCCCACGATCCAAAAGATATGCAAGGTAGGTGGATTGAACATGCTAAATTGCCCCTTAATTGGAAAAAAATGAATTGGGTACTCTAACTTTTTTTTTTTAAAAACTTTTGAAAATTGCTGGCCTATATTGCTGTTCCTTCACTATCACTAGGTCAATGACCTGAAACTCCTTTCCTCACAACACTATTGGTGCAACCTCCATATGGACTACAGCAGTTCAAATAGGCTGCTCAACATCACTTCCCAAGGACAACTGGGGATGGGTAACAAATGCTGGTCTCGTCTGCAACACTCTTCTGAATGCATAAAAAGAAAACATTTAAGTCCCAGCAAAGATGTGTGGTGTTTAATTTAGCTGCTGACATGGAACTGCCTGTGAAGTTACTACAATTCTGCCAATTCTAATGTTACAAGTAAAACCTGGCACTGAATCTTAATTTTCCTATCGAATTATGATTTGCGTTGAAACCACCCCAAGAAAAAAAGTATAAAGTTAAAATAACCTCTCTTCATTCATGAATTCTAAATGTTTCCCTTCATTGTAGTAGAGGTTGTTCAATGTTTCATTAATTACTGCACAACCCAATGGGATAGTCAGCTTGCAAACCAGGAAGTCTCAGGTTTCATTAATGAGTCAGTGGATCTCAATTAGGATGGCAATACGGGCTGCGGCACTGTTGAAATATAGCCAAAAAAACACAGGAGGCAGGTGTTTAATTATAACTTTTTCAATAAGTTGCATAGTATTAAAATACTCCAAGTAACTGTCTTCCAGATTATTTGCCGTGTGTTGTTTTACTTGTGTTCTTATGAAAGGAGTAAATCGATAACAAAATAGGAGAAATTTTGGGGACTGATGTGACCATCAATTCACTCGGAACACGATTGGAAGTAAACTGTGGTTTTAATAGTCTTACAACTGAGCCTGCCTGCGACCAGAAGAACGGAGGGCAGGCTCACACGGCTGCAGCACATTATACTTCCGGTATTGGGAGGGGCCATGGGCAGAGCCGAGGGTGGAGCCCTGTACAAGCTCCTCATCTCCCCCTATGGGCAGAGCCGCGCAACGGCTCACAGACAGAGTCCACAAGGACACAATACCATACAATACACAGTGTGAATTACATTCACCACATTCACCCCCTGTAAAAAAATCAAGTCCGGCAGAGGTGACAGGTCTACAGGTTGAGCCGGTCCGGTTGCTGAGTCGTCCTTTGGGATCAGTGGAGCACCAAGGTTGCAGCCTCTTCGGGTGGCTGGGTGGTGACGGCCAGTGTGGGTATGAGGGTGGACTCCGGGGGTGTTTCGGTCCGAGCTCCGTTCCTGACCGGTGCAACGGGAGAATGGGGGGCGCAGGAAACCTATAGGCGCGGGGACGCAGGGCGTGGGGGGTTGGGTGGGGTGTAGTGTGAGGGGTACCTCGGCAGTGGTGGTGGTAGTGGTGGATCCTGCAGGCGCCAGGTCCCGGAGGGAAACGGTGTCCTGACGGCCGTCGGGGTATTCAATAAAGGCGTAGTGTGGGTTTGAATGTGGCAGTAGTACCCTCTCTACTAGCGGGTCCGTTTTGTGTCCGGACGTGCCTCCGGAGGAGAACCGGGCCCGGTGTCCTCAACCAAGATGGGAGCGAAGCCCCCGTGGTAGTGCCCCTAGGGAAAACAAATAATCGTTCGTGAGGGGTCTGGTTGGTGGCGGTGCACAGGAGGGACCTAATTGCATGGAGCGCGTCGGGGAGGACCTCCTGCCTGTGGGAGGTCGGGAGATTCCTGGACCGTAGGGCCAGTAAGACGGTCTTCCAGATCGTCACGTTCTCCCTCTCCACCTGCCCGTTCCCCCTGTGGTTGTAGCTGGTAGTCCTGCTCGAGGCGATGCCCTTGTCGAGCAGATACTGACACAGCTCGTCGCTCATGAAGGACGAACCCCTGTTGCTGTGTACGTAGCTGGGGAAACCGAATAGGGTGAAGACACCGTGCAGGGCTCTGACGACTGTATGGGAGGTCATATCGGGGCACGGGATGGCAAAGGGGAAGCGGGGGAATTCGTCAATGACGTTGAGGAAGTACACATTTCGATTGGTCGAGGGGAGTGGCCCTTTGAAATCGATGCTCAGGCGTTCAAAGGGCCGGGATGCCTTTACCAGGTGGGCCTTCTGGTCTATAGAAGTGCGGTTTGCACTCCGCGCAGATCGGGCAATCCCTGGTGATGGCTTTTACCTCCTCAGTGGCGAAAGGCAGATTTCGGGCTTTGACGTAGTGGGCGAGCCGGGTGACCTCCGGGTGGCAGAGGTCGTTGTGGATAGCCTTCAGACGTGTGTCATAGTTATAGGTGGAGAGTTCGATCCTCCACCGCAAGATTTTATTGTTTTTTATTTTGCCCCTTTGCAAGTTGTCGAATATGAAGGCAACCGATCTTTGGTCGGTGATGAGGTTAAACCTCCTACCTGCGAGGCATTGCTTCAGTGCCGTACGGCTTCCACAATGGCTTGGGCTTCTTTTTCGACTGAGGAGTGTCGAAGTTCCAAAGCGGAGAGGGTCCGGAGAAGAAAGCTACTGGTCTCCCTGCCTGGTTCAGAGTGGCGGCGAGAGCGACCTCTGAGGCGTCGCTCTCCACCTGGAAGGGGGCGGATTCATCCACCGCCCGCATGGCAGCTTTGGCGATGTCCTCCTTGATGCAGTTGAAGGCCTGGCGGGCCACAGCTGACAGTGGGAAGTGCGGGGTCTTAAATAGTGGGTGGGCTTTGTCCGCATACTGGGGGACCCACTGGGCGTAATAAGAGAAGAATGACAGGCACCTCTTGAGGGCCCTGGAACAATGAGTGAGAGGGAGTTGTAAGAGGGGGCGTATACGGTCCGGGTCGGGGCCCAGGATTCTGTTTGCCACGACATAGCCGAGGATGGCCAGTCTGGTAGTGCGGAAAACGCATTTCTCCTTATTGTAGGTGAGATTGAGTTTCTGGGCGGTTTGGAGATATCGGTGGAGGTTGGCATCGTGGTCCTGCTGGTCATGGCCGCAGATGGTGACATTGTCCAAGTACGGAAATGTGGCCCGCAGCCCGTACTGGTCCACCATTCGGTCCATTGCTCGTTGGAACACCGAGACCCCATTCATGACGCCAAAGGGGACCCGGAGGAAATGGAAGAGGCGGCCATCTGCCTCGAATGCCATGTAGTGGCGGTCCTCCGGACGGATTGGGAGCTGGTGATAAGTAGACTTCAGATCCACCGTGGAAAATATGCGGTACTGGGCGATCTGGTTGACCATGTCTGCAATTCTGGGAGGGGGTACGCATCGAGGTGCGTGAACCGGTAAATGGTTTGGCTGTAATCAACCACCGTCGGAACTTTTCCCCGGTCTTGACGACCACCACCTGAGCTTTCCAGGGCCTGTATGACTCCCTCACGTGGGAGCCGCTGGACTTCGGCTCTGATAAATACTCTGTCCTGCAGGCTATACCGCCTGCTGCGAGTGGCTACTGGTTTACAGTTAGCCGTTAGATTAGTGAAGAGTGGAGGGGGGTCGATTTTTAGAGCCGCTAAGCTGTATATATTGAGTGGGGGTAGGGGTCCGCCGAAGCTGAGTGTGAGGCTCTTGAGGTTGCATTGGAAATCAAGCCCGAGTAAGAGTGGGGCGCAGAGATTGGGGAGTACGTACAGCTGGAAATTAGAGTAGCTGGCGCCCAGAATCGTTAGGGTCACGACGGTGCGCCCTTGTATTTGGACCGAATGCGAGCCAGAGGCGAGGGAGATAGTTTGCCGTGCAGGGAAGATAGGGAGCGAACAGCATCTTACTAGGTCAGGATGTACGAAGCTCTCGGTGCTCCTGGAGTCGAAGAGGCACGGTGTCTTGTGTCCGTTGATTTGAACAAACATCATCGAGCTCTGGAGGTGCTTCGGACGCGACTGGTCCAACGTGACTGCGTTGAGTTGCGGGTAGTCGGCGGCTCAATCAGCAGTGCTGGAGTGGCCCCGTGATGACTGTCCGCAGAGGTCGTAGTCGTCGAGGTGAACTTCGGGTGATGGCCAAGGTGGCGGCCCCCGTTGATCACATGTGGCGGGTGATGAAGAAGATGGCATCCAAGATGGCCGCCCCATGACTCGCACATAGCCTGCCGCGTGGGAGAGGATGGCCAAGATGGCGGCCCCCATGAGTCGCACATGTCGGGTGGAGGCGGAGTCGGCAGACACGCTGCAACATTGCGGGGTCTGTGAGCCTGCAAATTGGGGGAGCGATTGTTCTGGACTCCGGGGGAGTTAGAGGGTTTCGATTTCGCAGGCATAATGTCCTTTTCGACTGCAGCTGCTGCAAGTCGCATTGCAGGCCGGGCAGTGCTGCCGCGGGTGTTGGGGCTGGCCACAAAAAGGGCACACTGGCGCTCCATAGTGGGTGGGTGGCCGCGCGGCGCAGGCCTGGGGCAGTCGCTGGTCGGGGACCCACGATGGGGTCGCTTGGTCCGCGGGGAATGTGTTTAGACTTCAGAACGCGACCTCCATAGTAGTTGCTAGCTCTACCGTGTCCTCCAAGTTCTGGGGCCCTTCCTCGAGTAGTCGCTGGCGCACATAGTTAGACCGGAGCCCCGCAACGTATACATCACGGACAGCGAGTTTCATATGCTGGGAGAACCGTTACAGCCTGAAAGTTGCAGTCCCGAGCAAGGGCTTTTAGGTCGTGCAGGAAGCCCTCTAGAGACTCTGCGGGGTGCTGACGGCGGGTAGTGAAAATGTGCTGCGCGTAGACCTCGTTTATCGGCCGCACGTACAATCGGTCGAGCATAGCAAGGGCCTCAGTATAGGAGTTGGTCAAATTGAGTTGCATAGAGATGCGATGGCTCACCCACGCGTGCAGTAGGCTGAGTTTCTGCTCCTCTGTAGTCTCGGAGATGCTCGATTCAGCCAGGTAGGCCTTGAAACACCGAAGCCAGTGTAGGAAGATTTCCTTCGCCTCTGCAGCCTGCAGGTCGAGGGTTAGTTGATCAGGTTTGAGGGATGATTCCATAGTTGTTTTCTTCAAGTTTTCTAAGACTATTAAATTGATGCGACCATCAATTCACTCGGAACACAATTGGAAGTAAACTGTGGTTTTAATAGTCTTACAACTGAGCCTGCCTGCGACCAGAAGAACTGAGGGCAGGCTCACATGGCTGCAGCACATTATACTTCCAGTAGTGGGAGGGGCCAGGGGCGGAGCCGAGGGTGGAGCCCTGTACAAGCTCCTCATCTCCCCCTATTGGCAGAGCCGCACAACGGCTCACAGACAGAGCCCACAAGGACACAATACCATACAATACAATAGTGTGAATTACATTCACCACAGGGACATTTGAACCTGTCTTTCTGCCTATGTCCATGCAAGGCTTTACCGTGATAAGCAAATTTTACCAAAGATGTTTATTCATCGTATAGTCTGCCATGTGGCATGGTGGCGCGGTGGTTAGCAGCGCTGCCTCATGAGCCAGAAACCCGGGTTTAATTCCAGCCGTGTGTCTGTCTGTGTTCTATTCCAACGGTGACTGTCTGTGTCGAGTTTGCACATTGCCCCATGCCTGCATAAGTTTCCTCTGGGTGCTCCGGTTTCCTCCCACAGTCCAAAGATGTGCAGGGTCGGTGCAGACTAGATGGGCCGAATGGGCGGAGGGTGGGGTTAGGGCAGGAGGGTGGGGTTAGGGCAGGAGGGTGGGGTTAGGGTGTTCTTTCAGAGGGTCGATGCAGACTAGATGGGCCGAATTGCCTTCTGCACTGTAGGGATTCTTTGGACCTTGCAAAAGCTTTGCTAAAATCTACGTGGATTACATTCCTCTCATAAAGCAAAATGCTGGGGATCGGAAATAAAAACAGAAAATGCTGGAGAAACTCGGCAGATCCTGTAGTATCTGTGGAGAGAGAAACAAAGTTGACATTTTGAACCCTGATGATTCTGCTTCAGAGCCATTTGGACTCGAAATATTAACTCTCCAAAGATGCTGCCAGACCTGTCGAGTTTTTCCAGCATTCTCTGCTTTTATTTTAACTGGGCATTAGCTTCCCATGTCCTCGATTAGCCTATGCTTTTCTAAATAATGCTTAATACTCTCCCCATAAATGCTTTTCCAATAATTTTCCCGAAACCTAGAATAGGCTGACAGACATTTAGCACAGTGGGCTAAACAGCTGGCTTGTAATGCAGAACAAGGCCATCAGCGCGGGTTCAATTCCCGTACCGGCCTCCCCGAACAGGCACTGGAATGTGGCGACTAGGGGCTTTTCACAGTAACTTCATTGAAGCCTACTTGTGACAATAAGCGATTATTATATTACATAGTGTGTCCCTTTCTCTCTTTTTAAACAATACATTAGCAATCTCTCCAGTACCATGTCTGTAGCCAAAGAGAACTGGAAAATGCTTGTCGGCACATCTGCTTTTTCCTCCCTTACTTCCCTTAACAACCTGTAATACATTTCACCTAAGCCCGGCGCTTTATCTATTTTCAAAGATGCTGAATCATTGAATATTTCCTTTCTCCCATGTTTAATTTCCAGTCTTTCTTAACAATAGTGAATATAAATCCTAAAACACTTAACAATCTGTGCCAAAATTATAACTTCGAAAATAAACCCTTTTGTTTTAAAATGAAAAAGAGGCACTGGATTGTGTGAAACAGTACTTCCAAGTTGAGTCTAGCAGACCAATAAGAAAGTTTCTAGGCTTTCCCTTTTCATCTGTCAGTTGTCAGTGTTTGAACAGTATGTATATGGATCCAGAACATACACCGTGCCCATATTTTCAAGGAAATGGACAATCTTGTTCAAGAAGGCTAAATTATAGAAAAGAATGCGTTCCTAGGGTGAAATAAACTTTGTTATTAAGGCAGGCAGATCAAGTTTGACTTGCATTTCTCCACATTACATATTTTGTTTTTATCCAGAAAATACTGGTATTGGAAAACGTAATATTTAGCACTGTACTGATCACACGTGGATAGCAGGGGTATTACATCCGTGAGCAACTGAGATCAGCTGCTCTTATCGGCCGCACTGTCATTATCTTTACTGGCTGCCGTATTGAAGCAGTCAAGCCGCAGGGGAAACAAAAACCTTAACTGAAAGCCGAAGACGCCAATGAGAAAACACCAATCACGAATGAGAGTTGCGGGCAAGAGGCGGGAGTCCTTGCTTACAGGTTCGCCTGGCTCAACAGGCGATGATGAGAGGATGCATACTTTCCATTGTGCTATTTGCAGGGGTGATAAAAGAGTGAATGTAAATCAGCCGCACACAACAGCGTTATTTCTGGATTTATCCAGTGTTTCCATGGAGCTAAAAATTACTGATCTCCAGCTGCTATATTCGTGACTTGCTGTCACTTACCGAATGTTCACTCTGCAAAGTAACGGTATGTATTAGAAACAATATGGGATAAATGGTAAAAGACACGGAACCATAACTTTGCAAGATGCGCAAACCTCACCACACCCAGCTGACATGGACCAACAATGATGAACGACGTAATGGGCGGGAAGATAATCATAATAAATAAAGAGCTGGAGTAAACCGTTCAGCCTATCAAGATTGCTCCGCGGATAGTCAAAGGCGATCACTTGCCCGCCTGTCCCTCATAACCCTTAAACCTATCAATCAAAAATCTCTCACTCAGCCTTGGGTTTATTCAATGGGCCAGCCTAGCCTCTATTGCTCTCTGTGGAAGAGAAGTCCAAAGACTAAGGGCTCTCAGAGAGGGGGGTGGGACCAGTAAGTTTGCGGATGACACAAAGATTGGCCTGGTGGTTAACAGTGAGCTTGAGTGTGTTGGGTTACAGGAAGATATAGACGGGATGGTCAAATGGGCAGAAAAGTGGCAGATGGAATTTAAACCTGAAAAGTGTGAGGTTATACACTTTAGAAGGAGTAATTTCATAAGGAATTGTTCAATGAATGGCCTGACACTGGAAAGTTTCAAAGAACAAAGAGGCCTTGGTGTGTTTGTCCATAGAACTCTGAAGGCAGAAGGGCAGGCTAATAGGGTGGTGAAAAAGGAAAATGGGACGCTTGCCTTTATCAATCGAGGTATAGATTACAAAAGCAGAGAGGTCACGTTGGAGTTGTATAGAACTTTGGTGAGGCCACAGCTGGAGTACTGTGTGCAATTCAGGTTGCCACATTACAGGAATGATGTGATTGCACTGGAAGGCATGCAGAGGCAATTCACCAGGATGTTGCCTGGGATGGAACATTAAAGTTATGAAGAGAGGTTGGATCGGCATGGGTTGTTTTTGATAGAACCGAGAAGACTGAGGGATGACCTGATTGAGGTGTACAAGATTATGAGGAGCACTGACAGGGTGGATAAGGAGCAGCTGTTCCTCTTAGTTGAAGAGTCAGTTACGAGGGGACATAAGTTCAATGTGAGGGACAGGAGGTTTAAAAGATATGCGAGGAAAAACCCAGAGCGTGGTGACGGTCTTGAATACTATGGGCGAGATTCTCCGGACTCACGACGGGTCGGAGAATAGCGGGCGTCGGAAATTTTTACGGCGACGCTGTTCCGACGCCCTCCCGCTATTCTCCGAACCCCGCAAAATGTCGGAGTCGCCATTCCCGACAAACGCCTCCTTCCCGCCCCTGACACGACCAGAATCGCCACTGATAGCCCCCCCCCCGCTATTCACCGGCCCGGATGGGCCGAAGTCCCGACGTCATGGCGCCCTGTTTGCACGTCGTGAAACACACCTGCTTTTTAAATTCGTCAACCAGTCGGCCTGGCTGACGACAGCTTGGAGGATGTCAGGGCACCACTCAGCGCACCGCTCAGCTCACCGCTCGAGTCTGGCCACAACGGGGAAGGCATCCCTGAGAACGGGAGGGGGTCCAGAGCGGGGGGAGTGTGGGGCGACGGGGGAGGCAGTGGGGGGCGACGGAGGGGGGGGTTAGGTAGAGAGTGAGCCGTCCAACCCCATAACAATATGTCTGCCAGCATGCCATGGTGTACCGGTGACGAGGACACGGCCGCTGGTTCCCCTGTGGCTTCCGGACACAGGCCACTGACGCACCCGTGAGGAGGCCATAGTTTACTGGCCGTTGGATGCAGAAAGTGACCAGGGGTTAGGCTGACCGCGTGTCAGCAGCGCGACCAGGCCACCGGGACACACTGGTATCCCATGGCTGGCGGCTGCCGAGGTGTCGACTAACCTCCGTCTAACATGTCCCGTTTCTCTGCCTCCCACCACCCTTCTGTAGGTTAGCACGATGTATGGGAACAGAACGGCGATGTTCTGCGCAGTGGTTGGGGCCGCTCTACTGGATTTGGAGATGCAGCAGCATCCACACCCACAACCCGCAGTGGCTGCAGGGCCAGCTGCAGCAGCAGGGGGAAGGGCCGAGGAGTTGCCAGTCGTCGAGCAGCATGGGGGGGGGGGGGAGGAGGAGGAGGAGGAGGAGGAAGAGGAAGAGAGAGTGAGGGTGCAGCCACGGCGCCAGAGGCGACGACCAAAGCCGAGGGTGTACCGTGTCCGGGTCTCTTTCCTAACAATGCCGGACATCACCTGCAGGAGAAGACTCCGGCTGAGTAGGCAGACGGTGATACATATCTGCCAACTCCTGTCGCACCTCGCCCCACGTGGAACGGGGGGAGGACACGCGATCCCGGTTGCCATCAAGGTGACGGTCGCTCTGAACTTCTATGCTACCGGCTCCTTCCAGTCTCCGAGCGGGGACGTCTCCGGGATCTCCCAGTCATCGGTGCACAGGTGCATCCGGGATGTGACCGACGCCCTCTATGCCATCGCGGACCGCTACATCACCTTTCCCGAGGACCAACCAAGTCAAGACTCACGAGCCCGTAGATTTGCCAGTGTGGCCGGGATACCGAGGGTTCAATCGACTGTGTTCACGTCCCCATGCGCCCGCCTGCTGTGGACAAGGAAGTGTTCACAAACAGGAGGGGGACATACTCCATTAATGTCCAAGTGGTATGCGACCCCCACATGAGGTTCATGAACGTCTGTGCAAGGTTCCCAGGGAGTGTGCATGACTCCTACATACTAGCGCAGTCGTTCATCCCTGCGATGTTTGAGGGACGTCCCCCCCGGCTGAGGGGCTGGTTGCTAGGCGACAGGGGTTATCCGCTGAGGTCTTGGCTGATGACGCCTATACGGAGGCCTCAGACCAATGCGGAAACACGATACAACGAGGCCCATGCAGCAACCAGGGGTGTGGTGGAGCGCTGCCTTGGCCTCCTGAAGATGAGATTCAGGTGCCTGGACCGCTCCGGAGGGGCCCTGCAGTACCAGGCCGACAGGGTCGCTCGCATTGTAGTGGTCTGCTGTGCGCTGCACAACATCGCGATGCAGAGGGGAGATGACCTGTTGCAGGAGGAGGAGGGAGAAGCTAGTGGCAGTGGTGCCAGCACAGAGGAGGAGGAGGAGGCTGGCGGAGTGGCGGGCGCAGAACGCAGACACGACCCACGTGCTGGTGATGTCCAGGAGGCGGCACGACGGACCCGGCAAGGACGGCGGGCACGCGACGCTCTGGTGGCAGCACGGTTCACGCATCGCATGTGACGTCCCCGATGAACACCAAACCACCACCTGCATCGCTAGTCATGCAGAGGGTCACCACACAACTGCCACCACCACAACCCCCCCCCCCCCCCCCCCCCCTCAGTGTACACTGCTCCACTTCGACATGACGCTTATCACTGGGTGCAGACGGAATGGCACAACATTGATGGCTGTGTCAGCGGGTGTGATCAGTGCCATGTGGAATGATGACAGCCCGCTCTGCGAAGAGCTGTGAGCTCAGAATCGTTAGAGAGAGTCTGACCCATGGCAATAGCTGAACCATCCACCTTGGTGGCCGCTGAGTTTGTCACTGACACTCCATCACGTGCCCGCGTGGGCTAGCTGTGGGAGGGGGTAGGGGCAGGGACTGCACACCCGGCACCGAGGTTTCAGCACCCGTCACCCCCAGCGACACTCAGTCACCATCACGATTCCTGTGGCTGTGGAACAATCACACGGTATTACAAGTAAGGTGGAACAGTGCGTTTAATATTAACAATTATTTACAGGTGCCCTAGCCCCTACAACTAAACTGTGCCCTTCACCCGTGCCAACTTACTCAGTGTCTATCTTAGTTGCCTTACGGGCCCTACCACTACGTCTAAGTGACTCCCCAGATGATACAGCAGGAGTGGAGGAGGATTGCTGCGAATCGCCCCCCTCGACTCGTTTCTCCTTGGCTAAGCGTTTCCTGGGGCGACCAGGCCTTGATGGGCCAGGCTGCTCTGCGGGCGTCTCGGGTGACATTGTGCCACCCTGCTCTGCCTGCTGCCCACCCGATGCACCAGGGATGGGACGGGGGGAGGCCGAGAATTCCGGGACGTCCCGTGATGGAGTTAATGGGACGGGTCCCGAAACCTCCTCCTCCCTCGGGGAGCCCGGTGGCCCCCGGGCCTCACTTTGGGACAGAGGTGCGAGCAGGGAGGTGCCCCGTCGCACTACCGACACCTGGCGCTGCCAGTCCTGGAGGCCTGCAACGGTATCCACCAGGATCCGAAGGTTTGCAGAGACGGAGTCCAGGGAGTTAGACATTCCTGCCAGGGACTGTGCGATCTCAACCTGTGTGTGCACGACGCCATCCAGCACATGTGTCAGGCGGTTGATGGTCTCCGCGACCGACTGCTGCGACTGGGCCATGACCTGCTGAGACTCGGCCATGGCCCGCAGGGCGCCGGCAATGTCGTTTTGGCTCTGGCACATTGCTGCCTGTGAGAGGGCAACCCTGTCCAGGGCCGAGGATGACGTGTGCACATTAACCCCAACGTCTTGCATAACCTGACCCATTGCCTCCACCGCGGATGCCACCCGTGCGGTGTCGGACTGGGTCTCTGCCATGAGCGGCACCACTCCCTGCTCTTGGACGCGGTTCGACTCCTCTAACAGCGTCTGCAGAGCCAGGAAGGCTGCCCTCCTCCCGCCATTGTTTCCCTGGGTTTCCTGAGGCATCGGCTGTGCGGGTGGGTTGATAAACTCCAGGAACTCAGAAAACGTCTGGGAGCCAGCTGCATCCTGGGCCTGGTCTGGCCTCCGCGAGTCCGGGCCCTCTGTTGCTCCGACCTCCACCTGCTGTACCTGCTCAGCTGTGATGTGCCAACCAGACTGTGCCCCAGGAGACTCATCACTAAATAGGCCCGCCGGGGTGTGTGTCTCTGGGATGATGGATGTGGTGGGAGAAAGCAGTGCCGCAAGCCTGACGCTCTCAATGTTTAGGGCCTCCTCCAGGGTGTGGGGCTGCTCAGCGACAGGAGGGTTGTCCCTGGCCATTTCTGGTGGTGGTGGTGGACTTCGAACCCTCTGTGCGTCCTGGTCCGCAGATTGGGTTGGAGCGGATAGGGCTGCCCGCTGATCGGGCACCCTCTGTTGTGAGGCCCCGGGTGAGGTGGCGGCAGATTCCTGTCTCCGTCTGGAGGCAGACGGCCCTGGTCGTTCGGCATCACGTCCTAGGGAAGAGAATGAGACGGGTTATTTCGATTTGCTCGGCAGGCCGCTGGACGGTTCCATTGGGCAGGGTTTGTGAAGGGACAGAGGATGGGGGAGGTATCCCAGTGGGCAGGGTGTGTGAAGGGACAGAGGATGGGGGAGGGGTGAGTGTTTGTCAGGGAGGGTTGTCTCACTTGCTGCAGTTCCGCCAACCTCGCATTGCGCGATATCGCGGGTGGCAGACCCCCCAACAAGGTCCAGGGCCCTCTGTTCAAAGGTGCTGAGGGGGTGCAGGTTGGGCGAACCCCCTCCAGTCTTGTGCCGCTCACGGTGGTTATGAGCGGCCTTGGCCTGTTGGGGGAGGGAACATAGGTAGATCATTACAAAACGGTAGGTATCAGCAGTCCGTTCAGATACTGGCACAGTTTGGGGGGGCAAGTTGTCATAAGACGATTGCATCCCTCCTCGGGGCCAGAGCGCTGGGTCTGTGACAACTTTGTGAACCACCCTCAAATAACTCTGCCCCAATCCCTCTCCCCCCCCCCCTCCCGTGCCGGGGGGGGGGGGGGGGGGGGGGGGGATGGTTGTGACTAGGGGGCACCCTCATGGCACTTACCCTGGCAGACCTGGTGAGGTCGTGTAGCTTCTTCCTACATTGCTCTGCTGAGCGAGGGGTCTGCCCCACAGCACTGACGGCAGCAGCCACGTCACGCCAGGCCTGGCATACCGCGCTGGCAGGTTGGCGATGCCCTCTCCGCGGGCGGATGATGCCCCTCCTCTGCTCCACGGCATCGAGCAGCGCCTCGACGTCAGCATCTACAAAGCGAGGAGCAGCTCTCCTCGGCTCCGACATCCTGCCCGACAGATTCTGTGGTCGCCCGCGCCTTTTTACGGCGTCGGGCGGCGTCACGTGGGCGTGATCGTGTCGTCGTCGCGTTCCGTCGTCATCACGCACGTAATTGACGCGGCCGCGCTACTAGCCCATTTCCAGGAAGTGAATCCGTCGGGAAATGAAGCCTTCGCGACCGTCGTAAAACGCTCCCGATTTTTACGACGGTTTTACGACTTTCCGCGGGTGCGGAGAATTTCGCCCAATGCTTGGGAGGGTGGTTGAGGTGGGTTGCCTCACATCCTTTAAAAAGTACCTGGATGAGCACTTGGCATGTCATAACATTCAAGTCTATGGGCCAAGTGCTGGCAAATGGATTAGGTAGGTGGATCAAGTGTCGTTCATGCATCGGTGCAGACGCGATAGACCAAAGGTCCTCTTCTGCACTATTATTCTGTGATTCTGTGAAGATATTAATCCACATCTTGGTCTTAAATGGGACGCCACTTATTTTTAAATTGCACACTTTAGTTGTCCCACGAGAGGAAGCATCCTCACAGAAACTACCCTGTCAAGTCCCATCGGAATCTTGCATGTTTCAATAAGATCACTTTTCATTCTTGTGAATCCCAAATTATCAGCCCAACTACTCAATCTTCTCTGATAAGACAATACTTTCATCCCAGAAACCAGCCTTGTGAACCTATTCTGAACTGTTCCAATGCAAGTCGATCACCTCTTATGTAGGGAGACCAAAACTGTACATGTAACCTGAGGTGTGGCCTAACCAATGCCCTGTGTAGTTGGAGCAAGACTTCCCAATTTTTATACTCCACCCCCCCCCCCCCCCCCGCAATAAATGCAAACATTCCATTTTACTTCCAAATTACTGGCTGTACCTGCAAACTTACTTTTACGATTTGTGTGCAAAAGCACCCAGATCCCTCTGTAATGCACCATTCTGCAGTCTCTCTTCATTTAAATAACACATTGCCTTTCTAGTCTTCCTACTAAGGTGGGTAACCTCACACTTCCCCACATTATACCCCACCTGACATTTTTTTTAGCCATCTCACTTAACCGATGAATAATGCCAAAAATAATTTGGGAATATAAATTCTTATATTATATCAGCAGAGCAGTTTGACCAAACTAATTTGTAATAGATATTGATTAATTCCTTCACAGATAACAAATATACCATATTATCTTTATTCAATGTTGCACAACAGGGGATATCTGAACTGAGAATGACACTGCGATTTGATTATTTCATGCTCTCTGTGCGTGTGTCTGCACAGGGAATACATGTCAACCATGCAGCCTGAATCCAATTGCATCAGCACCTGCTTCAGTCTGTACAGACTGATGCCACTACACACACTTCACTTGTCCGCTGGCTGAAGGGAAACATAAACCATTGAGGATAAATCTGAAAACAATATTTTGTCGAATCCCTCTCTCTCTCTCCCCCCCCCCCCCCCCCCGGCGTACATGGATGATGCAGTACTCCAAAGGTTTGGGTAACCTAGGGAACGCCTTGACTGTCAGTCTCCAGGAGCACAGAACAGATTCGAGTGGGAGGCCCGTCTTGTGAGCTGGGATCAGTCTGATCTGCACAGTTCAGGGCGTCGGTAGAGAGATTTTTTTTTAAGAAATACACAGAAAGTACTGAAACAACCTTTTTGCAACATTTTGCACCCACCTGGCGAATGCGGTCTGGTGGATTTGGAGATGTCCCGCCTCCCTGCGGGGAGGAGGCGGTGGAGGAGGAGGGAGAAGCCATCTTCTTCTCTCAATCTGCTGCTGTTGCTGCCGCCGATGTTTTGAAACGTAATACTCTGGGATTAGCCTCCTGACTTTCACTCACTCCGTCACTGTAGAAAGCCTTTTTCCTCCAGGTTTTTTTTGGGGGAGGGTTTGCTTCACGCGTTCAAGTGCCGCGGCACAGATTTTTTTTTGCGCTCAGCCTCCCTGACCAGAGACTGAATGAAAGCTCTGGGCGGGAAAGGAGGAGTTGAGGGGTTTTTTTCTGAGGGGGTTACTGAGTGGGTGACCTTGTTGTCCTGTCGGAGAGGCGAGTGTGTCTGAGTGTGTGTCCGTGCCAATGCGGCACACCACTCCACGACCCCTCGCTCTCCCGTCTCAAAGCTTAGCTACACCGCAGAGCCCAGCACCAACACACACACTGCTGAGATCACGCACAGTGCAATGTGCGAGAAAACAGCTCCTGATCCATCTTAATGCAGCTCCGAAGAGTCACATAGTAAGGTGGGGCAAACTGCTATTGGCTCAAAGACGCTAAAGACACGCCGTGCAAAGGACCTTGTCATGCAATTGCTTCTCATCACGATCTTTGCTTGAATTAATCATTCCAGTGTGGCAGGCAACAAATGGCTTTGCTCCCCGAGAACTACCGTCGCGCGCCCTGTCTGCTTGCTGCAGCCAAATAAATGCGGACTTAGGTGTGCAACCGTCGCGTTACATTTTTGCCTAGGCCTTCAACGTAACCAAGTGCTGTTGTCTCAAAGGAGCGATGATCAGACAGCATTTCGCACGCTTTATATAATTAACATTTCACAAATGCGTGTAGTTTTAAAAAGCACAACCAATGCAATCTCTAACTGTTTAGCAGATCTGCTTTCAGGAACAAAATGCGTGATAGATAGCAAATTAGTGCCATAAACCCCTAGTTTATGTCATAGTGAATCAGATTGTTGCGTTTTCCAAAACACGCCAATGTTTCCCGTCAGCAGGACAAGATATTGATTAATCATATCAAAGAGGTCGAAAGGTCGCTTTCGTGGGGCTGGATAATTCTTGTCCACGGTTTTTCGGCTTTCAAACTGAGAGAACAGCTGTCTGTTATTGCTTTCGCTGGGAAAACAACATTATCTTGGAAATAATGTGATGTAGCAATCATGGTTACTAATGTAATGAATGCACAGTAGCTTTCCGTTCAACGTTAAATTAACAGTTTAGCTTCGGCAACCGGAAATGTGCTTGTTTCACTTTCTAATTCGTTTATCGCCAATGCAGTTAAGTATCTGCGATTGAATTACAGAATTTGGGAGATAAACAGCAATGGAATAAAAATGATGGGATGCATTTCAGCCAGGCACACAGCAAGTAGACCAGTGACCAATATATAGAATTATTGGCCAGCGTGTTTATTTCTCGTGCATGGGATGGGAAGGGTGTTTTGATCCCAAAGGGCAGTTACAAAAAATACTACGGATGCTGGAAATCTGAAATAAAGGGAAACGCCCAGCAAATCAGGCAGCATCCGTGGAGTGGGAAACAAAATTAGCCTTTCAGGTCGATGAACCTTGGTAAGAACAGCAACAGGCAAAATAACATATGCCCCGAGGGCAGCGTGAGACATGTTAAATGTCGCAGAGGTGGGTAATTCGCAACATTGGACAGTGAAATAAATACCAAAATATAAAGTTATAGAAAAGATTTGCAGAAGAAAGATCAATTATTGACAATATGAGAATGTCACATCTGTAGAAAGATGTAATATAAGTACTTTGGTGCATTAGAGGCATTGTGAAAAACAAAAAAAAATAAGGTTCTAATTTTTGTGTTCGAATCTCCCCATGGTCTTGATTTTCACTATGTCTGTGACCTCCTCAGGATAACCTCTGCTGTTCCTCTGATTCCTCTTCATGCCCATTTGGCCCACCATTGGAACTATGCCTCAGCCACTTATATACCCAATGCTCTGGAACTGCCTCACACTGCTCCTCTTTTCTTTAAGACCCTACCTAAAATCTACCTCTTTGTTGAACCTTTTTGATCAGCCTCCTGTTTTGGTTTGGTGTCTATTTTGTTCTTTTTTTTAAACCTCTGTGAAACACCTGGTAATGATTTTCTATTATTAAGGCACCATATAAACACAATTTTTATCGTTGTGTTTTAATGGAAAGAAGGTTCTGAACTTGTTCCTGGCACGGGGAAGAGTTTAGGCAGATAATTGTTTTGACAGATGCACAATGCCAGCAAACAAATCAAAACACTATTTACAGGGATTTAAATTACACAGATATTGACTCGAGAAAAAAATGAATGATATGTTTCTCAAGGTGATGCGAGATTCTTTCCTTATTCAATTTGTCAAACAGCCAATATGTTTTCAAACTAATCTATATTTATCGGACACAGGTTGTTGCCTGGGAACATCGAGGATTCAATGAGATTTTATTGAGTTAAGTATGATGATTTGAGCTTCTTGATAAGTATCCAACCACATGGATAGCACTGCAAAATGGTTATTCTTTTCACTGAAGTGTGTGTGTCCATTGTCTAACATAGGAACAGTAATTTTAATATGCAAGAAAGCAGGGTTTGCAGAGTAAACTGGCAAGCTAGTCTTGCAGCTGTCATGCAGTTGATCATTTTGCGCAATGACTTTTCCAGCACTCTGACAAGGTACTAAGTGACAAATCTGACCTTGACACTTGCTATTGGAGGCTCAGAAAATAATTCCACTTTAATCATAATTTTATAATAGTTGACAATTTATTTGGAATTGCTACGGCTCAGGGTAAATTCATTAATAGAAAATTGCTTGCACAAAGTAAACTTGTACTGGAGATAAAACTTTTAAATCCATAAATTAATCAGAATATCTATATGAGAAATGTAAAGAAAGCAGAGAGAAGAGTGTAAAAGTGTGACTTACTGCAAGGAAAGAGAAATTGAGAAAAAAAAGAGTTCAAAACAACAAATAAAGTATTTCAGACTTAGAAAGAGAGAGGAAGTGAAAACAAATGGAATATCAAACACAGATACAGAAATACTTAGTGGTTGATAAACAAGCAGGTTACAGGACGAGAAAAAAAAGATTTTGTTTGGTCAGTGAGCACTGCACGGGAGTTCAGCAAATTTATGTATATTATTAGGATGGTACTATTTTTTAAGCAAGATAATTTCCATGCCAACATTTCAAAATTACATTTGCTCTTAAATTGAATCTTCAGGTGGTTGTTTCTGACAGACTTAACATGAAACTTGCTAGATTTCAAAAAAAAACCTAGTTATCTACTTCTAATTATTTAGTTGAAGAAACCAAAAATAATTTCTGACCCAGTTATCCCTTTACAGTCTGAATAAACAGCTCCTGAAAGTGTTTTTAAAAATCCATTAGAGCATGAGAAACAAACACTACAATGAATATAGTAAGATAAACTCTTAAACTAATATTAGAAAAGAAATGGCATTAGAAATTTTGGATTTTCCTCAACTGCCCTTCACATAATTGGATAGGATATCAGAGGGGAAAGAAAATCGAAATTGGGCATCATTTCTACTGCCACTTCCTTGTTCCAATATTAATTTCCCCTGCTCGCTCCTGCCAATAACTAACCATTACCTTTCCCATGCATGTATATCATGGTGATGGGATGGGGCATGGGATCCCAGCATGTTTCTCTCCTCTTTCCATCCTTGTTCCTTTGATCTTCATCACCACCAAGACAAAGTTGGTAGTAGTTCTTAGCAGAGCAGCAGGAAGACCCAAAGTGTTTGAATAGAGGGAAGAGGTTATAGCAGTTGCTACTTCTCCTTCCAATTAGGAATTAGACAGCACAGAAGAAGGCCTTTCAACCCATTGCACCAGTGGTGTTTTTTGAAAACACTATCCAACTAGTCTAACTCTCCTGTTTTTAATTCCCATTGTTACCAACAAACAAAATGCTGAAACTCTTCTTCGGGAATGTTCTACCCCATTAGTATTAGCTCCACATCTTCTGCTACTGCACTAGAAATCCCACCACAATGTTACCAGTATATTCCAATGTTTTTGTTATTTTGTTCAACAGATATGGGCATCACTGGCTCCGCCAGCATTTCGTATCCATTCCTAATTGCCCTTGAGAAGGTGGTAGGGAGCTATCTTCTTCAACCCCAAAAATAATACAACAATCCCTCAAAATGTTCCTTCAAACCTCCAAAAGACTTAACACCTTTAAACAGAAACACATCAGGTTAAAGAAATTATTGTGAAGAATGTAGGAATTTCAGATGTTATGGGAGCGGCATTTTCAGAACCCCAAAATGTATCATGGAGTTCAACCAACCTCTCCCTTGAATGTATTGTTGCTTTTGAAGCACACGGCTTGGTCTCCAGGTGTGGTATTACAATTATGGACATGTGGGATTTTAAACACAAACAATGTTTATTCCATGAATTCAACTTAACCTTTTTAAATAAACATTAGATCCCTTAACACCCCTTTCTTCAAAGATAACCCCAAAAATAATACAACAATCCTTCAAAATGTTCCTTCAAACCTCTAAAAGACTTAACACCTTTAAACAGAAACACATCAGGTTAAAGAAATTATTATTATGAGTTTAAATCACTCAAATGATTCAGAGATATTCTTTCCTGGCAAAGATCACCGCAGATCCAGCTCACTGCAAACACAGACACACCCAAGCTCTTTTTCTACATGCAGCTCTCAGGCACTTTTCAGCTGCTCTCTCAAACTGAAACTATAAGCAGAAGTGAGCTCAACGCAGCTACCCCCACCCTCTGACATTACTTCAGTAATATGAGCTGCCTCATTTCTTAAAGGTACATCGCTTAAACATCCATTTCTTAAAGGTACATTGCTTAAACATCCATTTCTTAAAGGTACTCTCACATGACACCTCCCCCAAGAAAAAAAAATAAACCTTCAACTTCAAGATGGTTTCATTTTTCACTTTTGCACCATCGACGAAGAAATGTACACAGTAAATATACTTTATCGTTTCACAAAAATCAACAACACACGCAAACAGGCATAATAATAAAGTCCATCTTTCCCGTTCTTCTTCCTCCAACCGAAATCCTTCTCGATTGACAGTCTCTTTGAACAAGAAAGTCAATGCACGATCCATCCATTCCTCTATGCCTCGGCAATTCTCTTTAAAGTTAGATACTTCAGTTCAATCTGATCACAGAGTCCCTTGTAATTGTCCAATACAGGAGAATCGGTTTTCACAGCTTTCAGGCAATCACATGCCTGTTGAAAGTCCGCTGACAATTGAAATTTTTGACATTTCTTTAGCAAGTTCATCAGTGGAGTAATCACACCACAAACGTTTGCACAAAGGTTCGATCAAATCCATTAATGCTAAGAAATCGCATTACTTCCCTTTGTCTTGAGGGTATCGGAAACTCCTCAAGGAAAGTGATTCGGGCTTCTCCAAATTCACTTTCGGCTAGGTTCATCACCAAACCTGACTCCTGAAGTCGATCGAAGAACTCCATACAATGTTTTAAATGTTCTTTCCATGACTGGAAGTTGCAAATAAAAGCAGATTGTCCCACTTGCTCAATGCAATCCTTCAAACAAGGGATGGCGTAAGAGTCTCTTCTTGTAACTGCATTCACCTTTCGATAGTCCGCACCCAACTATTGGGTACTGTCTGGTTCAAGTACCATCACTATGGGTGAGCTCCATTGGCTGGAACCCACTTCAATTATGCCATTTTTCAGCATACTCTCAATCTCTCTGTTAACCTGTGCCAATTTAAAATAATTAAGTCTATATGGATGTTGTTTGATAGGAACAGCATTTCCCACATCTACATCATGTATAGCCATTTTAGTACTTCTCAATTTATCTCTACAAACTTGCCCATGTGATATCAATAACTTTCAGGTCAGTTCATTTTTCCTCTGGAAGGTAACTCAACAATTTATTCCAATTTTTAAAGAACATCCTCATTTTCCAATTTAATTTGAGGTATATCAAATTCACAGTCATCTGGATTTGGTTCGTCACTTTGAGTTAGAATCATTAAAACTTCCTTATGCTCTCCTTCCCTTTCAAAGTACCTTTTAAGCATATTCACATGACATACTCGGTGAGTCTTCCTTCTATCTGGTGTTTACTACATAATTTACCTCACTTAATTTCCTTGCAATCTGATACGGTCCACAAAACCTAGCTTTTAAAGGCTTACCTACCACTGGTAACAACACTAAAACTTTATCCCCACTGACAAAACTACGAACTTTGGATTTCTTGTCCGTGACCCGTTTCATCGCATTTTGTACAACTTTCAAATATTCTCTCGCCAATTCACCTGCTCTATTTAATCGTTCCCTAAAATTTGACACGTAATCCAATAGTGTACTTTCCGATTTCGCACCCACCAATTTTTCCTTAATCAATTTAAGTGGTCCTCTTACCTCATGACCAAAAACTAGTTCAAAAGGACTAAATTTGGTGGACTCATTAGGTGCATCCCTAATTGCAAACAATACAAATGGAATTCCTTTATCCCAATCCTCTGGATAATCTTTTTTTTTTTAAATTTAGATGAGCCAATTATTTTTTCCAATTAAGGGGGCAATTTAGCGTGGCCAATCCACCTAACCTGCACATTTTTGGGTTGTGGGGGCAAAACCCACGCAGACACGGGGGAGAATGTGCAAACTCCACATGGACAGTGACCCAGAGCCGGGATCGAACCTGGGACCTCAGCGACGTGAGGCAGCTGTGCTAACCACTAGGTCACCATGCTGCCCACTCTGAGTAATCTTGACAATACGCACTCAACATTGTCTTTAATGTCTGATGCCACCTTTCTAATGCTCCCTGTGATTCTGGATGGTACGCAGTTGATTTAAATTGTTTTATTCCTGAGCTATCCATAACTTCTTTGAATAACTTTGAAGTAAAATTCGATCCTTGATCCGATTGAACTTCTGTGGGTAGTCCATATCCAGTAAAGAATTGAAGTAACTCCTCCACAATCCTTTTAGCTATAATAATACCTGCTGGAATGGCCTCTGGAAACCTAGTAGACACATCCATTATAGTCAAAAGATATTGATTCCCACTTTTTGTTTTAGGAAGCGGTCCTACACAATCAATTAGGACCCTCGTAAAAGTTTCCTCAAATGCTGGAATGGGTATTAAGGGCGCTGGTTTTATCACTACTTGAGGTTTACCTATCACTTGACATGTGTGAAATGATTGACAAAATTTAACTACATCTTTATGTAGTCCACGTCAATAAAACTGTTTCTGGATTTTAGCTTGAGTTTTCCTGATTCCCAAATGACCTCCCACTGGTACCTCATGTGCAACTCGCAACACCTCCTTTCTATACCCTACTGGCAATACTACTTGATGAACTTCTGACCACTTTTCATCCACCTGCATATGTACAGGTCTCCATTTTCTCATCAAGACATCACTTTCACAATATACTCTCAGATTCCTCTTCCGTATATGCTTTCTGATCTATCCATTTTATTTCTACATCTTTCTGTTGTAACTCTGCCAATTTTCGTGAACTAAAAATATCCGCCTCGTCCTCCACTTGTTCTTGTTCTTTTTCAACCATCTGATCAAAAATCATTTCTGATAATTACACTTCAACTTCACCTTCACTCTTTGATTTCTCCTCTTGTCTTAACCTGTGACTTTGCGATCGGGTAACTACACAATCCGGACAAATCCGAGGATATTCGTCCTTCAACACTTCAGTTGTCTGATTTCCACTGGCTTATCAACCACAGTAGGCATCACTCCCACCTACGATCCAGGTATATCATTACCCAAGGTAAACTGTATTCCTGGACAAGATAGTTTCTGTTTTACTCCTACTACCACTTCATCACTCTTCACTGAACTTTCCAACCTTACCTTATATAATGGTACGCTAGTCTCTCACCCTGAATTCCACATATCACCACCTTTTCTGGCAACATTCTTCTCAAACTACATAATTCCTCATCTCTTACCATTAAAGATTGACTAGCCCCTGTATCTCTTAAAATTGTGACTTCTTTACCTGCTCCTCCAGATACACATGAGTAAACTTTACCCAAACAAGTAAATTCTTTAAAGACATCTGGCACCTTCTTAACAATTACTTCTTGACCAGGCTGTACAATCGTTTGCACCTCCCTCGCTTACCTTGGGCTTTCCTTTACCACTCTAACAAATACCACTGTCTTATCCCGTTTTACCACATCAGCCTTCCCAGTGCTTTTCTTCAACCACCAACACTGTGACTTTACATGGCCTAGTTTATTACAGTGAAAACATTTGAAACTTTTCATTTCTATTCCACCCTCCTGGATTTCTTTTTTAATCTCTTATTATTTCCCATCAGATCACCTTTACCTTCACCACTTGAGTATTTCTCATGTCCCCAGTTTCTCTCCCTCACCGGCTGAAACTGATTTCGGAAACCAATCTTAGAATCTGAACTTATTCATAATCATCTGCCATTTCTGTTGCTAATCTTGCAGTTTTAACCCTGTGTTCTTCCACATGAGTTTTCACTACATCAGGAATTGAATTTTTAAACTCCCCCAAAAGTATAATTTCTCTGAGAGCTTCATACGTTTGATCTATTTTCAAAGCCCTTATCCACCTATCAAAATTACTCTGTTTGAGCGTTTCAGGGGCCAAAATTACTCTGTTTAAGCCCCTCAGGTTTTGAGGGGCTGGTTTAGCTCACTCGGCTAAATCGCTGGCTTTTAAAGCAGACCAAGCAGGCCAGCAGCACAGTTCAATTCCCGTACCAGCCTCCCCGGACAGGCGCCGGAATGTGGCGACTAGGGGCTTTTCACAGTAACTTCATTGAAGCCTACTCGTGACAATAAGCCATTTTCATTTTCAAACTCCATGTTTGTTTGACCAAATATTTTCCTTAAATTTCTAAACCTTTGTCTGTAAGCTTCAGGCACTAGCTCATATGCACTTAAGATGGATTTCTTCACCTCCTCATACATTCCAGATACCTCCTCCGGTAGTGATTCAAACACTTCACAAGCTCTACCCACCAGCTTTGTTTGAATCAGTAACACCCACATGTCCTGTGGCCATTTCATTTGTTTAGCTACCTTCTCAAATGAAATGAAAAAGGCTTCCACTTCCTTCTCGTCAAACTTTGGCAATGCTTGGACATATTTAAATAGATTCCCACCAAGCCTTTGGCTATGACGCTCTTTCTCACTATCCTCATCACTATCATCCAACTGTACGTTTCCCTTTACGTCTGCCAATTTTAATTGACTTTCATGTTTCATGGCCATTTTCTGAATTTCAAACTCCCTCTCTTTATCTTTTTCCCTGATCTGTATCTCCCTTTCTTTTTCTTTTTGTTCTGCTGGGGCTATTCTTTCTTTTCTCCTTTCTTCTCTCTCCTTTTCTTTTTCCTCTCTCTCTCTCTCGCTTTCGTATTCAAGCCGCTTTAATTCTTTCTCATGTTCCATTTGTTCCAATGAGTCAGACTCTATCTCAGGCAACTTTAAATGCTTAACCACTGCCATTATTACCTCATCTTTACGCATTTTGTCAGGTAATGTTAACTGCAATGTTTTTGCCAAATCTAACAGTCTGCTTTTCGTCTCTGTCCGTAAGGTACTGCGTGTGGCATTCTCCACCCCCAAAAACTTCTGAGCCTCTGAAAGAGCCATTGTTCACAACACTCTCCCCACTTAAACTAAAATACCACACCAAAAAAGCAACAATCATTCACTGTCTTTAAGTTCACAAAAGCAAATCCAATAGATAGACTTTTATGCCAGACAAGCCCCCAATTGTTATGGGAGTGGCGTTTTCAGAACCCCAAAATGTATCATGGAGTTCAACCAACCTCTCCCTTTAATGTATTGTTGCTTTTGAAGCACACGGCTTGGTCTCCAGGTGTGGTATTACAATTATGGACATGTGGGTTTTTGAACACAAAACAATGTTTATTCCATGAATTCAACTTAACCTTTTTAAATAAACATTGGATCCCTAAACACGCCTTTCTTCAAAGATAACCCCGAAAATAATACAACAATCCTTCAAAATGTTCCTTCAAACCTCCAAAAGACTTAACACCTTTAAACAGAAACACGTCAGGTTAAAGAAATTATTATTATGAGTTTAAATCACCAAAATGATTCAGAGATATTCTTTCCTGGCAAAGATCACCGCAGATCCAGCTCACTGCAAACACAGACACACCCAAGCTCTTTTTCTTCATTCAGCTCTCAGCAAACCAGCCCGGCACTTTTCAGCTGCTCTCTCAAAATAAAACTAAAAGCAGAAGTGAGCTCAACTCTCTTCACCCTCTGACATCACTTCAGTAATATGAACTGCTCCATTTCTTAAGGGTACATTGCTTAAACATACATTTCTTAAAGGTACTCTCATCATGACACAGATATATTGTATTGTAGCTATTTGGTGCAGTAAAGGTTAAAAACCTGGATTAGTGTGTCTGACTGCTGCAGTCATGTTTTAAAAGAATCCTGTGGCGGCACGTGGCTCAGTGGTTAACACTGCAGCCTACGGCACTGAGGACCCGGGTTCGAATCCCAGCCCTGGGTCACTGTCCATGTGAAGTTTGCACATTCTCCCTGTGTCTGCGTATGATTCACCCCCACAACCCAAAGATGTGTAGGTGAGGCGGATTGGCCTCGCTAAATTGTCCCTCAATTGGAAAAAAACATAAATCATTGGGTACTCTAATTTTTTTTTAATGTTTTAAAAGAATCCTGCTTTGAAAGGGCAGACTTGATGGGCCAAATGGCCACCTTCTGCACTGTAGGGATTCTATGATTCGATAAGGGAATAAACAGGAAGGATCCTTACAGCCTGGCATTTAGTAGTGGAAGGTTGTGTCCTGTTGATGGGAGTCCTGCAGGGAACTTGCTCTACATGTTTATTCCCCGACTCAGAAAAATAGTTCATTATAATGATAAGATTGAAACAATGTGTCTTATCTCACCACTATCTCGTTGAAAAGAAGATGAAATGATGAAGCAATGACAAATGAGCAATCCTGTGCAAATACCCATCCCACGTAATATATAACTTCCATATGTCTCTTGTGAGGGACTTTGGCAAATGCCCTTTTCAGATTTGTTCTTTCAGAGTTTTTCCCCCCCTCTACTTTTCGTATGGAATCCAGTTCAATAATTGAAGTAATTAGTACAAAGAATTCAACCTGTGGATGTTGTTGCCATTTGAGGAAATCTATAGTATGCAAATGGTGAGTCACTTGCATTTATATAGCACCTTTCATGACCCCATGACATCTACTTTTTTATATAGGAATCATGATATCTCCAAACATTTTACAGCCAATTGAAGTGTAGTCTCTGTTGTAAATGTAGGAAACACTGCAAAGAATTTGCAGTAAGGTCTCTCATACAGCAATGAGATAATGGCCAGAAACATGTTTCATTGATGTTAGTTGAAGAATAACTATTTTTAGGCCTCTCCTGCTCTTCTAAATGGTGCCATGGGATCTTTTACATCCACCTTAGAGGACAGACAGTAACTTGGTATAAAGCCACATCTGAAAGATGGCATCTCCAACAATATTGCACTCTCTCAGTACTGCATTGAATTCTCAGATGGGATTAAGTGCTCATGTTTCTGGAGTGGTACTTGAGCTCACAAGGTTCTGACACATAAATGAGTGTGGCACCACTCTGCTAATGCTGATATCTACTTTGTAATATGTCAACAGTCCCTTTAGCTGTGGAGCATCACATACTATCCCAATTCACAGACGTCTGCAGGACTTTCTGGAGAAGAACCAGGAATGCAACCCTGGCAGATATGTCTTCACTCTGGCACAGAGTATCTCATTTGTGTCCTCTGCTGAGATAAACTAATTCAGCATAGATGCAATAAAAATATGGCATAGTACTGCACAAAGCAGTTGTATTTATCTGAAAGCTAATTTCCAATGTGCCTAATGAAGCTAATTAAAAATTGAAGCCATGGACAATGTAACTTACTCAATAACCTCAGAGGAGGACTAAAATGTTTACATTAGAAGGTAAATTAAATTTATGGGATGGCGCGGTGGTTAGCACTGCTGTGTCATAGCGCTGAGGGCCCGGGTTCAATCCTGGCTCCAGGTCACTGTCCATGTGGAGTCTGCACATTCTCCCTATTTCTGCGTGGGTCTCACCCCCATAGTCCAAAGATGTGTCGGGTAGGTAGATTGGCCACACTAAATTGCCCTTAATTGGAAAAAATGAATTGGATACTTTAAATTTAAAAAAATACGGTAAATTTGTAATTCATAAGGTCCATCAATGTTGACGTCCAGATATATGCCCTGTTGTGAGTGAAACTTTGTATCTGAAGCATAAATTCATAGAATTAACCCTCACCTGTTCTGCATTAGCTGATCTCAGCCAGAACAGCAGTTGTGGGACTACATTTGACCCCAGTACACTCAGCATAGGGAGTGGCAAAATGGGCCAGAGCTACCATTCCTGGTCGCTCGCCAGTAAATTGCTGGTAACCACTGGCATGTGGTTGTCAAGTGAGCAGAAGATTGGCTTGACCATGATGCCCCCACAGTAGATGTAAGAAATTAAGTGCCGAGCTATTTATCATTTCAATAGGATAAATACAGAATAAATCCATGTTCAATAACTGAAACAAGGGAGAACCAGAATTATTCCATCAAGATCACATGTGAACCTAAACCAAAATGCACGATGAAGATTTAATTCTGAGCCAAGGCACAAGCAGAGACAGCTGTGTACAATAGTCATCTGGTAAATGGAAAGCAACATGAATATGTAAGAGGAAGAACATGGCTTGACCTTTCTGAGGAAGTGATATCTCAAATGGACTGCGGCAATCCCTACAATGTAATGCACCTAAACTTACAAAAAATGATTTAACAAAACACTGGGCAAAGTTAGTTAAGCTGTAAGGGTTCAGGAAATTGATAGGACATTGATGAAAAGGTAGGAAAAAAGCAAGGCCTTTCAGCCTAACTAGTCCGTACTGCTTTTAATGCTCCACACAAGTCTACTATTCAAACCTACTCACAGTCTTTCAGCGTATCTTTCTCTCATGCACTCATCTAACTTCCTTTTGAAAATATCCAAGCTATTTGCCTTAACCACTTCCTGTGGTAGCAAGTTCCACATTCAACCCAATATGATTAAAGAAATCTCAAATTTTTCCAGTGGATTAATTTGTAACTACCACATATATTGAGCAAGGATACTGAGTGGGTATGTGGTACATTTAGTTAGGGCTAGGATTGGTATTGGGAATGTTGCTGCTTCTAATTTACATCAATATTTATGATACTGAATATTAACAGAAATTGGTCAAATTTGCAGATGATATAAAACTCAGGGCATGAAAAATGCGTTGGAGCAAAATATATAAGTAAGTAGAATATGGCAGTTGAGATTTAATGCTGCAAATGGATCTTAGCATTCTTATAGATTTAATGCACAACATATTGATCCACTGAGCAGCAATCAATACAATAATAAGAATATTGAACTTCATAGCTAAAACAATAGTGCATGTGTGAGAAAATGTCATGCTCCAACTGCATAGGAATATGGTCAGGCTGTCTTTTGAGTACTCTGCCTAGTCTGTCACCCAAACATAAGGGAAACATTGAAGTTCTGGAGGCAGAGTCTGGGCAGATTCTGCCCAGAGCTGGAGAGCCGGTGAGAACCCCCACGACGCCTCTTTTTGAGGTGGCCTGTTGCAGTGCCACTCGGGCACTTAACAGATCATCCATGGGCCTTCCTGCAGAATCAAGGAGCCCAGGGCTCACTTGCTGACAGATCTTCTGCACTCGCAATGGCACCAGGAAGTGGCTGCTACTGAAACTATAACCATCCACAGCCTTGCATCAAGCAGAGGCACAGGTGAGTATGGGCAGGAAAGGGGGCGCGCGATGGAGATTGTGGGGTGGGGTGAGGGTTGTGGCAGCAAGGGCAGGGGGTGGCTCTGAAAGGTCCCTCGATCAAACCCTAAGTGCCTTGGAATGAAGGTCCCTGCTTGGAGCCACTGGGTTAATACCTGTAGCTGCGAGAGGTCTTCCTCTCACATACGTAATTGGGGTGGAGGCAGGACGGTGGCAAGGACCCCAGCTGCCACCCTCCCGCTCAATTAAATGCCCACCCACCACCAAACCTACGATGGGGAAGGGCACAAGATCATGAAAATATGACTATAGTATGAAAATAGATTAATGACTAACTTAAAGGAAACCCGAAAGTATTTTAAGGGGCTGCACGGTGGCGCAGTGGTTAGCACTGTTATTTCATGCCACCGAGGTCCCAAGTTAGATCCCAGCTCTGGATCACTGTCCGTGTGGAGTTTGCACATTCTCCCCGTGTTTGTGTGGGTTTCGCCCCCACAACCCAAAGATGTGCAGGGTAGGTGGATTGGTCACGCTAAAATTGCCCCTTAATTTGAAAAAATGAATTGGGCACTCTAAATTTATTTTTAAAAGTATTTTAAGAACATATAAACATCAAACGGTTAGTGAAAGGAAGGGTGGGTCAATTAACCAAAAAGAAGGTATTCCTTTGGAAGCAGAGGATCTGGCTGAAGTGCTAAATGAAGTCTTTGGATTGAATTTCTCTTGAGAAGAGGGTACCGGCAATGTATTAAAGGAGGAGGCAAGAGCAATATTGGATAGGATAAAAATAGGCAGAGAGGAGGTGTTTCAAAAGTTGGCAGCCCTCAAAGTTGAAAAGTCACCCAGTCTGGATGGGATTCATCATTGGTAACTGGAGAAGTAAAGGTTGAAATTGCAGAAGGCTGACCACAGTCTTTGACGCTGGTTTGATATGGAACTGGAAGGTTGCATTTGAATCATAGAATCATCGAATCCCTACAGTGCAGAAGGAGGCCATTTGGCCCATCATGTCTGCACTGACCCTCTGAAAGAGCACCCTACCCAGTTCCCCACCCTATCCCCTGCAACCCCTTAACCCCGCCGAACCCACACATCCTTCGACACTAAGGGGCAATTTAGCATGGCCAATCCACCTAACTTGCACATCTTTGGACTGTGGGAGGAATCCTGAACACCCGGAGGAAATCCACACAGACACGGGGAGAAAGTGCAAACTCAACACGGACAGTGACCCGAGGCTGGAATTGAACCTGGGTCCCGGGCGCTTTGAGGCAACAGTGCTACCGGTATACCTGTGTTTAAACAAATTGACGGAGATGGACTCAGCAACCAGAAGCCTAGTATCTTAACATGGGTGGTGCAGAAATGTTTTGAAAGGGGCATTGCATAGGCTCAACTTTACGAAGCTGGTGGAGCAGATGGAGGAGGAGTTTAAGAGGTGGGATGTGTTGCACTCTCCCTAGCGGGCAGGGTCCAGTCGGTTAAAATGATGGTGCTCCCAAGGTTTTTGTTCCCCTTCCAGTGTCTACCCATCATGATCCCGAAGGCATTTTTTAGGAGGGTCAGTAGGAGTATCACGGGGTTTGTGTGGGCGCAGAAGACCCCGAGGGTGAGGAGGGAAGTGGGCAGGTTGGCGTTGCCCAACCTGCGTGGCTACTACTGGGCTGCGAATGTGGCAATGATACGTAGGTGGGTGATGGAGGGCGAGAGGGCGGCATGGAAAAGGTTGGAGGCGGCGTGCTGTGTGGGCACGAGCTTAGAGACGCTGGCGACGGCGCCATTGCCGCTCCCCCCAGCAAGGTATTCTACGAGTCCGGTAGTGGTGGCTACCCTCAAAATCTGGGGACAGTGAAGGTGGCAGAGGGGGGAGGTGAAGGCTTCAGTTTGGTCCCCGATACAGGGGAACCACTGGTTTGTACCAGGGAGGGTTTTTGAGCTGGCACAGGGCGGGTATCAGGTGGCATGGGGACCTCTTTCTCAATGGGATGTTTGCGACCTTAGAGGAGTTGGAGGGGAGGGGAGGTCTTGCCCCAGGGAACACCTTCAGGTATATGCAGATTAGGGCGTTTGTTAGGCGGCAGGTGGCGGAGTTTCCACTGTTGCCGCCGAGGGGGGTTCAGGACAGGGTGCTCTCGGGGACGTGGGTCGGAGAGGGGAGGATCTCGGCAATCTACCAAATGATGCAGGAGGGGGAGGAGGCCTCGGTGGAAGAGCTGAAAGAGAAGTGGGAGGAGGAGCTGGGGGAGGAGATCGATGAGGTGACGTGGGCGGATGCTTTGGGGAGGGTGAATTCCTCCTGCTCTTGTGCGAGGCTTAGTTTAATCCAACTAAAGGTGCTGCATAGGTCGCATATGACTGGGACAAGGCTGAGTCAGTTCTTTGGGGGAGAGGACAGGTGTGTCAGGTGTTCAGGAAGCCCAGCAAACCACTCCCACATGTTCTGGGCGTGTCCTGCGTTGGAAGACTTTTGGAGGGGTGTTGCCGGGACCCTGTCAAGGGTGGTTGGCTCCAGGGTGGAGCTGGGGTCTCGCAATGTTCGGGGTAGCAACGGAGCCGGGAGTGCAGGAGGCGAAAGAGGCCGGGATCTTGGCCTTTGCGTCCCTGGTAGCCCGCCGCAGGATTCTTTTGCAGTGGAAGGAGCGAAGACCCCGAGTGTGGAATCCAGGGTCAACGACATGGCTGGGTTCATTAAACTGGAGAGGGTCAAGTTTGCCCTGAGGGGGTCGGTGCAAGGGTTCTTCCGGCGGTGGCAGCCGTTTCTAGACTTCCTGGCGGTACATTAGAGGGTGGTCAACTTCAGCAGCAACCCGGGGGTGGGGGGGGGGGGGGGGGGGCTACGTGTTTGCTGTGGGGGCATGGTTTCATGGTTTTATGTTCATTTGTTTTTGTTCTGTTAATTTATTGCTTTTGTATATGGGGGGGGGGGGGGGGGGGAGGGGTTTATGTTGCTCTGCTCTTTGTTGTGTTGGTTAAAATTTGTTGAGAATTTGAATAAAAATTATTTAAAAAAAAAAAGAAATGTTGCAAAACAATAATCCAGGCCAAAATTAATCGACATTTGCAAATATATGAGCAAAGAAATGGAAGTCAGCATTGTTAAAAGCAAAATACTAAGGATACCGGAAATCTGAAATAGAAACAGAAAATGCTGGAAATGCTCAGAATTTCCAGAGAGAAACATGGTGGAATTTCCCATTCCCGCCCCTCAGTGTGTTTTGTGGCAATGGAGGCTGCCTGTCATTGACCAGCAGAGGGATCTTCTGATACCACCGCTGTCAATGGGGTTTCCCATTGTTCCGCCAACATGGAATGTGCACTGGGCAGGTGGGGGGGGGGGGGGGGGGGGGGTTGTTGCCATCTGTGGGATCGGAAGATTCCACCAGCAGGAAGGACCAGAAAATCCTGCCCAGAGTTTTAGGTCAGGACCTTTCATTGGGTAATATCAGTTTGATTCATTTGATTGAGTTCTTTGATGAGTTAATGGAAAGGGTTAATGAGGCTGGCGCCGATGATGTTTTAGCATATGGACTTTCAAACTTAATTTGATAAAGTACCAATAATACACTTATTAGTAAAGCAAAAGCCCGTGTGATTAATGGAACAGCAACAGCGTGGAAACTATATTGGCTGATGGACAGAAAGCAGAGAGCAGTGGTGAACGGTTGTTTTTTGGACTGGCAGAAAGTACACAACAATGATTCATGGGGTCATTATCGGGACACTGCCCTTGTTGATAAGTGTCAATAACCTAAACTTGGGTTTACATCGTAATTTCAAAGTTTGCAGATGACACAAACTCAGAAATCTTAGAATTCCTACAGTACAAAAGGAGGCCATTCGGCTCATCAAGTCTGCATCGACTCCCTGAAAGAGCAGCCTACCTAGGCCCCCCCACCCCCCACCCTATCCCCGTAATCCAACCTGACCTTTTTGGATGGTGCGGGGCAATTTAGCATGGCCAATCCAACTAACCTGCACATTTTTGGGCTGTGGGAGGAAACAGGAGCACCCGGAGGAAACCCATACAGACATGGGGAGAAAGTGCAAACTCCACATCAACTGTGACCCAAGGCCGGAATTGAACTTGGGTCCCCGGCGCTATGAGGTAACAGTGCTAACCACTGAGCTACCATGCATAGAAATGTAGTAAACAATAAGTAGATTGTATTAGTCTTCAACAATGCAACTCAACTACTTTTTGCTTTCTATCTGTTCTTCCTAAACACTGAATAGCCCTCAATGTTTAGTTCCCATCTTTGTTCACCTTAGAACCTTGGCTCCGTAATCCCAAGTATATCATACCCCTTTACATATATCTGGGTAACTAAGACATCCATTTTATTTGAATGCTCTGAGCATTGAGGTGCAAAACCTTAAGGCTAGTCCTTTAACATTCTTCGACCAGTCCCTACTGTTTTTTACATTGCCATTATCTGATACTATATATATTATCTGATACTGTCTCTTGGTTTCTCTGCCTATCACTTTTCTTATTCTCCTTGCTGTCTTTTTCTCTTGTTCTTGATTCCCCCTGCTCTGAATCCTTACATAGGTTCCCAACCCCCTGCCATATTAGTTTAAACTCTCCCATCCGCTCTCGAAAGTACCTCCCCACAAGGACATCAGTCCTGGTCCTGTCCAAGGATAACCCGTCAAATTTGTACTGGTCCCATCTCCCCTGGAAATCGGTCAGTCCCAATGCTGCAGGAATCTGAAACACTCCCCCTCACACCAATTTTGCAGCCATGTATTCATCCTATATATCCTGCTCCATCTACTCTGACTAGAACGTGGCACTGGTAGTAATCTTGAGATAACTAACTTCATTGCAGTGTTAATGTAAGCTTACTTGTGACAATAATAAAGATTATTATTGAGGTCCTGTTTTCAACTTTCCTCCTAGCTTCCTATCATCTGCTTTAGGACCACATTTGTTTTTTCTAACCTATGTCGTTTGTACCAATGTGTACCATGACAACTGGCTGTTCGCCCTCTCCCTTCAGAATGTACTGCAACTGCTCTGAGACATCATTCACTCTAGCACCAGGGAGACAACATACCACCCTGGAGTTTCTTTTGTAACCCCAGAAACGTCTATCTGTTCCCCTTACAATTGAATCCCCTACGACTATAGCATTTCTCTTTTTTATAAATTTCGAGTACCCAATTCATTTTTTCCAATTAAGGGGCAATTTAGTGTGGCCAATCCACCTACCCTGCACATCTTTGGGTTGTGGGGGCGAAACGCACTCAAACACGGGGAGAATGTGCAAATTCCACACGGACAGTGACCCAGAACTGAGATCGAACCTGGGACCTTGGCGCTGTGAGGCTGCAGTGCTACCCACTGCGTACCTTGCTACCCATGTGATGAGACCATCAATTCACGCGACACGTGGTTAGAAGTGAACAGTGGTTTTAACTGTCTTACAATAGAGCCTGCCTATGACAAGATGAACTGGCAGGCAGGCTCTCAGCATCAACCTTTATACTTCCGGTTAGGGGGAGGAGCCGTGGGTGGAGCCAAGGGTGGAGCCCAGTACAAACTCCCGTACACTCCCAGTGTATCTCCCCCTAGTGGCAGAGCAGCGCAACTGCTCGTGTGCCGAGCTTACCGAGACATAGTACAACATGTGTAATACAGTGTAAATTACGCTACTGTGATTCACCACATTCACCCCCTGTAAAAAAATCAAGTCCAGCGTGGGTGGTAGTTTACAGATTGAGTCTGTCCGGTGACCGAGTTGTCCGCTGTGATCGGCGGACCAACGGGGTTGCAGCCCCTTCTGGTGGTTGGATGACCACCGTCGGTTGGGGTACGATGGCGGATTCCGGGGGCGATTCCGCCCGAGCTTCGTACCCGTCTGGTTCAACTGGGGACTGGGGGCGCTGGGAGCTTGCTGGCGCAAAAAAATTTAGCGAACTGGTAGGTTCGGGGGCGTGGTGGGCGAGTTGGGTGGGATGTAGTGTGAGGGGTACCTCGGCGGTAGTAGTGGGGGGGTTGGATCCTGCAGGTGCTAGGTCCCGGAGGGATACCATATCCTGACGGCTGTCAGGGAACTCTACGAAGGCGTATTGGGGGTTCGAATGCAGTAGGAGCACTTTCTCTACGAGTGGGTCAGTTTTGTGCGCCCTGACGTGCTTCCGGAGGAGAACCGGGCCTGGTGTCTTCAACCATGCCGGGAGCGAAACCCCCGTGGTAGTGCCCCTGGAAAAAATAAAGAGCCGCTCATGAGGGGTCTGGTTGGTAGCGGTACATAAGAGGGACCTAATAGCGTGGAGCGCGTCCAGGAGGACTTCTTGCCATTGGGAGATCGGGAGATTCCTGGACCGGAGGGTCAGTAGGGTGGTCTTCCAGACCGTCCATTCTCCCTCTCCACCTGCCCGTTTCCCCTGGGGTTATAGCTGGTAGTCCTGCTCGAGGCGATGCCCTTGCCGAGCAGGTACTGACGCAGCTCGTCGCTCATAAAGGACGAACCCCGGTCGCTGTGTACATAGCTGGGGAAACCAAACAGGGTGAAGATACTATGCAGGGCCCTAATGACTGTGTGGGAGATCATATCGGGGCACGGGATAGCAAAGGGAAAGCGGGAGAACTCGTCTATGATGTTCAGGAAGTACACATTCCTGTTAGTCGAGGGGAGTGGCCCTTTGATATCGATAGTGAGGCGTTCAAAGGGCCTAGAAGCCTTGACCAGGTGGGCCCTGTCTGGTCCGTAGAAGTGCGGTTTGCACTCCGCGCAGATCGGGCAATCCCTGGTGATGGCTTTTACCTCCTCGGTGGAGAGAGGCAGATTTTGGGCTTTAATGTAGTGGGCGAGCCGGGTGACCCCCGGGTGGCAGAGGTCATTGTGGATGACTTTTAAGCGGTCGCTCTGTACGCTGGCACACGTCCCGCGGGACAGGGCATCTGGTGCTCGTTGAGCTTTCCCGGTCGATGCATAATATCGTATTTGTAGGTGGAGAGTTCGATCCTCCACCTTAGAATTTTGTCATTTTTAATTTTTCCCCTTTGCGAGTTGTCAAACATGAAGGCAACCGATCTTTGGTCGGTGATGAGGGTGAACCTTCTACCTGCAAGGTAGTGCCTCCAGTGACGAACAGCCTCCACAATGGCTTGTGCTTCCTTTTCGACTGAGGAGTGTCGAAGTTCTGAAGCGGAGAGGGTTCGGGAGAAAAATGCAACTGGTCTCCCTGCCTGATTTAGTGTGGCTGCAAGAGCTAACTCTGAGGCATCGCTCTCAACCTGGAAAGGGACAGATTCATCCACCGCCCGCATGGCAGCCTTGGCGAAGTACTCATTGATGCAGTTGAAGGCCTGGCGAGCCTCAGCTGGCAGGGGAAAAAGTGTGGCCTTAAAGAGTGGGCGGGCTTTGTCCGCATATTGAGGGTCCCACTGGGCATAATACGATAAGAATCCCAAGCACCGTTTGAGGACCTTGGGACAATGAGGGAGAGGGAGTTCTAAGAGGGGGCGCATACGGTCCGGGTCGGGACCCAGGACTCCGTTTTCCACGACATAGCCGAGGATGGCTAGTCTGGTTGTGTGGAAAACGCATTTCTCCTTGTTGTAAGTGAGGTTAAGCTTCTGGGCCGTCTGGAGAAATCAGTTGAGGTTGGCATCGTGGTCCTGCTGGTCATAGCCGCAGATGGTGACATTATCCAAGTATGGAAACGTGGCCCGCAGCCCGTACTGGTCCACCATTCGATCCATTGCTCGTTGGAACACCGAAACCCTATTCGTGACGCCAAAGGGGACCTGGAGGAAGTGGAAGAGGTGGCCATCGGCCTCAAACGCCGTGAAGTGGCGGTCCTCCAGGCGGATTGGGAGTTGGTGGTATGCAGACTTCAGATCCACCGTGGAAAAAATCCGATACTGGGCGATCTGATTTACCATGTCTGCAATCCTGGGGAGGGGGTACGCGTCGAGGAGCGTAAACCGATTAATAGTCTGACTATAGTCAATGACCATGCGGAATTTTTCCCCGGTCTTGACAACCACCACCTGAGCTCTCCAGGGACTGTTACTGGCCTCTATGATCCCCTCACGTAACAGCCTCCGGACCTCGGATCGAATGAACACCCTGTCCTGTAGGCTGTGCCGCCTGCTGCGTGTGACTATGGGTTTACAGTCCGGAGTGAGGTTGGCAAAGAGAGGAGGGGGGGGAGATTCGCAGCGTGGCTAGGCTGCAGATGGTGAGTGGGGGTAGGGGTCCACCGAAGCCGAGGGTGAGAATCTTGAGATTGCATTTAATGTCGAGTCCCAATAAGAGTGGGGCGCAGAGTTCGGGCAGGACGTATAGTTGGAAATTAGAGTAGCTAGCGCCTTGGATTGTTAGAGTTGCGGCAGTGCACCCTTGGATATGGACAGAGTGGGAACCCGAAGCGAGGGAGATAGTTTGCCGTGCAGGGAAAACGGGGAGCGAACAGCGTCTTACCAGATCTGGGTGTACGAAGCTCTCAGTGCTCCCGGAGTCGGAAAGGCACGGTGTACTGTACCCGTTGATTTTGACCGTCGTCATCGAGTTGTGGAGATGCTTTGGGCGCGTGGTGGGGGTCCGCCAAGATAGCGGCCCCCATGGATCGCACGTGGCGGGTGGGGGCAGAGTAGGGGCATAGGCCGCTGCGTTCCGGGGCCTGCGAGTACGGAGGGCGATTACTTTGTGCCGCTGGAGATTTAGGGGCTGGGGCCTTCCTTGCCAGGCACACTCTGGCGTAGTGGCCTTTTCGCCCGCAGCTGCTGCAGGTCTCGTTGCGGGCCGGGCAGTGCTGCCGCGGGTGCTGGGGCTGACCACAAAAAGGGCAGGCTGGGACAGCATGGTGGCTGGGTGGCTGCGCGGTGCAGACCTGGGGAAGTCGCTGGTCGGGGGCCCATGACGGGGTCGCGCAGTCGGCAGGAAACGAGGTGAGGCTACGAAATGAGACCTCCATAGTTGTAGCGAGTTCAATAGTATCTTCTAAATTTAGGGCCCCCTTCTCCAGCAGTCGCTGGCGCACGTAATTCAATCTCAGGCCTGCATCAAAGACATCGCGGACAGCAAGTTCTCTATGTTCGGCAGCAGTTCCAGCCTGATAATTACAGTCCTGGGATAAGGCTTTTAAGTCTCTGAGGAATTCTTCTAATGATTCTGTAGGGTGCTGGCGGCGAGTAGTAAAAACGTGGCACGCGTAGACTTCATTGATAGGCCTCACGTACATTCTATCGAGTAGGGCCAGGGCCTCTGTATAGGAGCCGGTACAGTTTAGCTGAGTAGATATACGATGGCTCACCCTCGCGTGCAGTAGACTGAGTTTCTGCTCCACCGTCGTTTCTGTGGTGCTTGCTTCAGCCAGGTAGGCCTTAAAACATCGGAGCCAATGCGAAAAGATTTATTTCGCCTCTGCATCCTGCGGGTCGCTTTCCAGTCGATTAGGCTTGAGGGCTGATTCCATGGTCATTCCTTACTGTTTCTTAAGACGATTAAATTGACGAGACCATCAATTCACGCGACACGTGGTTAGAAATGAACAGTGGTTTTAATCGTCTTACAGCAGAGCCTGCCTATGACAAGATGAACTCCAGATGAACTGGCAGGCAGGCTCTCAGCATCAACCTTTATACTTCTGGTTAGGGGGGAGGAGCCGTGGGTGGAGCCAAGGGTGGAGCCCAGTAGAAACTCCCGTACACTCCCAGTGCATGTCCCCCTAGTGGCAGAGCAGTGCAACTGCTTGTGTGCCGACCTTACCGAGACATAGTACAACATGTGTAATACAGTGTGAATTACGCTACTGTGATTCACCACACCATGCATTTCTATGCCTTTTCTTCCTTCCTTGTGCAGCACAGCCAACCATGGTGTTACAAATTTGGCTGCTGCTGTTATCGCCCGAGAGGCCATTCCCCTCAACAGTATCCAAAATGGTATATCTGTTTTTCAGGGGAATAGCTGCAGGATATTCCTGCATTGCCTGCCTATCTCTCTTGCTCTGCCTTGTTGTCACCCATTCCTTTCCTACCTGTGGAGTCTGAGCCTGCAGTGTGGCCACCTCTCTATACATGCTATCCACGATACTGTCCGCCTCGCAGATGCTCCATGGTGTCCCCAGACATAGCTCCAGCTCCGAAACATGGACTTCCAGGAGCTGCAGCTGGAGACATTTCCTGCACACATCAGTCTCCTACATGGAGCAAGAAGAGCAGACCAGAGGCGGCACGGTGGTGCAGTGGTTAGCACTGCAGCCTCATGGCGCTGAGGACCCGGGTTCGATCCCAGGGTCACTGTCTGTATGGAGTTTGCACATTCTCCCCGTGTTTCGTGGGTCTCACTCCCACAACCCAAAGATGTGCAGGGTAGGTGGATTGGCCACGCTAAATTGCCCCTTAATTGGAATGAAAAAAATTGGGTACTTGAAATTCATGTTTTGTAAAAAGAGCAGACCACAGCTTGGAGCTCTCCTGCCATGTCTTACCCCTTTAAGTTAAATTAATTCTTTTAATGTCAAACAATATCAACTGATGCCCTTCTTCTCCACTCTTTGTTATTTTGGATATATTTCTTACAAACAATTAATCAGCTAACCGCATTCCTGTGCTGTCACTCTTACATTTTTCAAACTCAGAGGTTGTCTGGCCAGTGGTCACAGATCCGATGCTTTCTGCTGCCTGAAGGTGAGTGAAGGCCCTGAGCCTCGTGCTCCCTATATCCTCCGCTCTCAGAGGAGTGTCCCTCACAGATTCGATGCTCTCCGCTTCCTGAAGGTGAGTGAGAGTCCCGAGCCTCGGACTCCTTTTATCTTACGCTCCTAGGAGACTGTGCCTTGCAGGTCCATTGCTCTTTGCTGCCCAAGGTGGTTTAGGCTCCAATTAGGGGTAATGCTGTGGCCTGGCTGACAATTTTGCCATCAGCAAAGCTTTGCCTGTTGTTATGGGAGAGGCGTTTTCAGAACCCCGAAATGTATCATGGAGTTCAACCAACCTCCCCCGTTAATGTATTGCGACCGGGTTACTACACAATCCGGAAAAATCCCAGGATATTCGTCCTTTAACCGTTCAGTTGTCTGATTTTCCACTGGCTTCCACAGTAGGCATCACTCCCAACTGCGATCCAGCTATGTCATTACCCAAGATAAACTGTATTCCTGGACAAGATAGTTTCTGTTTTACTCCTACTACCACTTCACCACTCTTCACTGGACTTTCCAACCTTACCTTATATAATGGAACACTACTCCTCTCACCCTGAATTCCACATATCACCACCTTTTCTGGCAACATTCTTCCCAAACTACATAATTCCTCATCTCTTACCATTAAAGATTGACTAGCCCCTGTATCTCTTCAAATTGTGACTTCTTTACTTGCTCCTCCTGATACACATGAGTAGACTTTACCCACACAAGTAAATTCTTTAACGACATCTGGCACCTTCTTAACAATTACTTTTTGAACAGGCTGTACAATCGTTTGCACCTCATTCGCTTCCCTTGGGCTTTCCTTTACCAATCTAACAAATCCCACTGTTTTATCCTGTTTTACCACATCAGCCTTCCCAGTGCTTTTCTTCAACCACCAACACTGTGACTTTACATGGCCTAGTTTATTACAATGAAAACATTTGAAATTTTTCATGTCTCTTCCACCCTCCTGGATTTCGTTTTTAATCTGAGATACGCTCTCTTTATTGTCTCCCATCAGATCACCTTTACCACTTGAGTATTTCTCATGTCCCCTGTTTCTATCCCTCACTGGCTGAAACTGATGTCGGAAACCAATGTTTGATTTATGGACTAATTCATAATCATCTGCTATTTCTGCTGCTAATCTCGCAGTTTTAACCCTCTGTTCTTCCACATGAGTTCTCACTACATCAGGAATTGAATTTTTTAACTCCTCCAAAAGTATAATTTCTCAGAGCTTGATACGTTTGGTCTATTTTCAAAGCCCTTATCCACCTATCAAAATTACCCTGTTTGAGCCTTTCAAACTCCATATATGTTTGATCAAATTCTTTCCTTAAATTTCTAAAACTTTGTCTATAAGCTTGCGGCACTAGCTCATATGCAATTAAGATGGATTTCTTCACCTCCTCATACGTTCCAGATACCTCCTCCGGTAGTGATGCAAACACTTCACAAGCTCTATCTACCAACTTTGTTTGAATCAGTAACACCCACATGTCCTGTGGCCATTTCATTTGTTTAGCTACCTTCTCAAATGAAATGAAAAAGGCTTCCACTTCATTCTCGTCAAACCTTGGACATATTTAAATAGATGCCCACCGGGCAGCACGGTGGCCTAGTGGTTAGCACAACCGCCTCACGGCGCTGAGGTCCCAGGTTCGATCCCGGCTCTGGGTCACTGTCCGTGTGGAGTTTGCACATTCTCCCCGTGTCTGCGTGGGTTTCGCCCCCACAACCCAAAAAAAAATGTGCAGAGTAGGTGGATTGGCCACGCTAAATTGCCCCTTAATTGGAAAAAATAATTGGGTAATCTAAATTAAAAAAAAAAATAGATGCCCACCAAGCCTTCGACTATGACTCTCTTTCTCACTATTCTCTACACTATCATCCAACTGTACGTTTCCCTTTACGTCTGCCAATTTTAATTGACTGTCATGTTTCATGGCCATTTTCTGAAGTTCAATCTCCCTCTCTTTATCTTTTTCCCTGATCTGTATCTCCCTTTATTTTTCTTTTTGTTCTGCTAGGGCTATTCTTTCTTTTTTCCTTTCTTCTCTCTCCTTTTCTTTTTCCTCTCTCTCTCTCTTTCTTTTTCCTCTCTCTCTCTTTCGTGTTCAAGCCGCTTTAATTCTTTCTCATGTTCCATTTGTTTAATTTGCAACTGAATTTCTGCCATTTCCAATGAGTCAGACTCTATCTCAGGCAACTTTAAATGCTTAACCACGGCCATAATGACTTCACCTTTTCGCATTTTATCAGGTAATGTTAACTGCAATGTTTTTGCCAAACCTAACAGTTTGCTTTTAGTCTCTGTCCGTAAGGTACTGCATGTGACATTCTCCACCCCCAAAAACTTCTGAGCCTCTGAAAGAGCCATTGTCCACAACACGTTTAAACTCAAATACCACGCCAGAAAAGCAACAATCCTTCTCTGTCTTTAAGTTCACAAAAGCCAATCCAATAGCTCGACTTTTATCCCGGACGAGCCCCCAATTGTTATGGGAGAGGCGTTTTTTGAGAACCCTGACATGTATCATGGAGTTCAACCAACCTCCCCCGTTAATGTATTGTTGCTTTTGAAGCACACGGCTTGTTCTCCAGGTGTGGTATTACAATTATGGACACGTGTGTTTTTAAACACAAAATAATGTTTATTCCATGAACTCAACTTAACCTTTTAAATAAACATTGGATCACTTAACACCCCTTACTTCAAAGATAACCCCGAAAATAATACAACACTACATAATCCTACAGTTGGTCCTTTAAACATCCAAGAGACTGAACACCTTTAAACAGAAACACATCAGGTTAAAGACATTACTATGAGTTTAAATCACCCAAATGATTCAGAGATAGTCTTTCATGGCACAGATCACAGCAGATCCAGCCCACCTGAAAACACAGACACACCCAAGCTCTTTTCCTCAAAACTTAAAACAAAAACAGAAGTGAGCTCAGCTCAGCTCCCCCCACCCTCTGACATCACTTCAGTAATAGGAGCTGCTCAATTTCTTAAAGGTACATTGCTGGGCAGCACGGTGGCTCAGTGGTTAGCATTGCAGTCTCACGGCGCTAAGGTCCCAGGTTCGATCCCAGCTCTGGGTCACTGTCCGTGTGGAGTTTGCACAGTCTCCCCGTGTTTGCGTAGGTTTCGCCCCCACAAAACAAAAGATGTGCAGGTAGGTGGATTGAACAAGCTAAATTGCAAGACGAGAGTAGAATGTAATCGAGACTTTATTACACGGAGATGTGTGGCCTCCTACAGCAGCTGACGAAATGGCTGCTGTTCGGAGAGCACACACATTTATACTCCGCCTACTGGGTGGAGCCAGCAGGCAGGGATTTACCCCCGTACCTATAGTACCTTACCATAAAACCCATATATACACAATACAATACAACAGTGGTGACTACCACATTCACCCCGTTAAAAATGAGTCCAGCGGGGGTGGTGGAAAACTATATACATACAGACTGGTTTTAAAATTACAGAGAAGGTTACAAATTTAGACTATTGGGCACCTTGATCTGTCGTTGAGAGCGATACCTCCCGCAGCAGCCGCTGGACCTCAGACCTGATGAAGGTCCTGTCCTGGGCGCTGTACCGTCTGCTCCTGGTGGCGACGGATTTGCAATCCGGGGTTAGGTTTGCAAGAAGGGAAGGCAGGTCGACCTTAAGGGTCGCGAGGCCGCAAACAGTAAGGGGTGGTGGGGACCCGTCAAATTTCAGGGTTAGGCTCTGGAGGTTGCACTGGAAGTCCAGGCCGAGTAGCATGGCAGCGCAGAGGTTGGGGAGGAAGTACAGCCGGAAGCTGCTGAACTCTACGCCCTGTATGGGGAGGGTGGCGATGCAGTACTCCCGGATCACCACAGAGTGGGATCCGGAGGCCAGGGAGATTCTTTGGTCAGCGGGGTCTACCGCGAGGGAGCAGCACCTTACCGTATCTGGGTGGATGAAGCTCAGAGTGCTCCCGGAGTCCAGAAGGCAGGATATCTCGTGCCCGTCAACTTACACCTTTGTCGAAGCGGGCGCGAGGTTGTGCTGTCGAGACTGGTCTATCGTGACTGAGGAGAGACGCGGCTGGTCGTTGGCAGTTGCAGGCGATGAGTGGCCCAATGAGGTGCACAACGGGCAGGTGTCCTGAGGCAGGTAAGATGGTGGCGCCCACGGGCCACACGTGTCCTGGGCAGGCACGATAGCAGAGCCCATTGGTTCTGAGACAAGCAAGATGGTGGCGCCCACGGGCCACACGTGTTGTGAGTGGAGCAAGATGGAGGCGCCCACGGGCTGCACGTGGTCTGAGGAGAGGAAGATGGCGGCGCCCATTTGTCGCACGTGGGGGTGCCAGGACAATAGCGGCGATTGAGCGGGCCTGGCACACTGCAGCGAAGTGTCCCTCCTTGCCATAGGCCTTGCAGAGCATGCTCTGAGCCGGGCAGCGCTGCTGGGGGTGTTCTGTCTCTCCGCAGAAGTAGCATTTGGGTCCCCCAGGGTTGGTTGGCTGCCGTGCGGCGCAGGCATGGGGTTGGCTGAGGGCAATCGCTGATGGGGTCCACGATGGGGTGGCCGCCGGCGGGGTCCATGATGCACAGGGGGTGGGGGGGGTGGGCTGTGCGGTCGGGGGCCTAAGCCTGTACGTTGCGTGAGGTGACCATGAGCGAGAGTGCTAGTTTCTTGGTCGCCGTGAGGTCAAGCGTGGTCCCTTCTAAGAGGCGCTGGCGGATGTAGTCAAACCCTATGCCGTTAACAAACGCGTGTCTCATTAGCAGGTTCGAATGTTCAGTGGCCGAAATGGCCTGGCAATCACAGTCTCTCACCAGGACGAGCAGGGCACGCCAGAAATCTTCCACAGACTCACCGGGAAGTTGCGTGGGCAGGAGGTGCCTGGCGTAGATCTTGTTAGTCCGCTGAACGTAATTCTCCTTCAGTAGCGCCATGGCCTCTGCGTAGGTCAGCGCGTCCTGGACGAGGGGAAAAACGTTGGAACTCAGCTGCGTGTACAGAACTGGAGCTTCTGTGCTTCTGGGATTGAGTCTGGCGCAGACCCGAGGTATGCTTCTAAGCAAGCTAGCCAATGTTCGAAGTCTTTTTTGGCGTTTTCTGCTTGAGGATGCAGCTGCAGGCAATCCGGCTTGATGCGGAGGTCCACCTCTGAAAAATCTCGTAATAAATTGATGCACTATCAATTACGACGAGACAAGAGTAGAATGTAATCGAGGCTTTATTACACAGAGATATATGGCCTCCTACAGCAGCTGACGAAATTGCTGCTGTACGGAGAGCACACATATTTATACTCCGCCTACTGGGCAGAGCCAGCAGGCAGGGTTCTACCCCGTACCTGCAGTATAGGGGCCTTACCGTAAAACCCATATATACAGTATAATACATCAGTGGTGACTACCACAACTGCTATGCAGCCCATTGATGGTGCTTTCACCTTGAGGCGACCTCGTGGTCCCTGACCTGTGTCAGCAGTGCTCACCTCTCCTGGTCATGCTGCTGAGGCTTCAGGGCTACTGGGCCTCTGATTGGGCTGGCAGCATTGAGGGGCCAACCTGCAATTCTTAATAGAACGGTGAACATAGAGGCAGCGAATTTCCAGCTGAAAGATTTCTCGAAGAAGTCTCGATGCCAGCAAATGGCGTCTTAGATACTTCTTTTTGTTGGGGTCCTGAAGCCTGCAGTAACATTCCACTTAAAGAGTAGAAAAACAGGAAGCACATTGGAATAGTGGTTAGCATAGTTGCCTCATAGTGTCAGGGATTCAATTCCAGCCTTGGGTGACTGTCTGTGTGGAGTTTGCACTTTCTCCCCATGTCTCCGTGGGTTATCTCTGGGTGCCCCGCTTTTCTCTCACAGTCCAAAATGTGCAGGTTAGATGGATTGGCTATGCTAAATTGCCCTTTAGTGTCCAAAGGTTGGATGGGGGTACGGGGATATGATGGGGGTAAGGGCCTAGGTAGGGTGTTCTTTCAGAGGGTTGGTGTAGACTTGATGGGCCGAATGGCTTCCTTCTGCACTGTAGCGAATCTATGGATTCTAATGCTAACCTTTATAAAATACTGACTGGGTTTCAGCTGACGTACTATGCATGGAGACTCTGGGTGAATTAAACCAAAATATTTTGAAGTGTAATTTTGGGCAAGATTGGCAGCTTTCTTGCCGGTTTTTTGGATGAGACTCTAAGTTTTATTCACCCACATGTAGTTATTTTTCTGGGCCCTGGTTTCTCCCTGGCTCAGCCCACACTTCGAATTTCTTCCATCACTGGGGAGCTGAACTCGCTGGCTAGATCATCTCATCAGAGATCAGACCACCATTTTCAAAGGGTGCCCCGATCTCTAAGTGAGGTTAAGGGTCCTCAACACCTCCACCTGCAGGCAATGTCACCCCCCACATACAAGAGCATTACCCCACACACCCGCAAGTGAAGCCACCCCCCAGTGGATCGCTGAGGGGCCCCCCTTTTCAGGCCTCCTTACTTCTCCTTTTGGGGCTCCCCGTTTCAGGACCCCCACCCTTAATCCCCTCCAACCTTTATGAGGCCATAAGACCATAAGACCATAAGACATAGGAGCGGAAGTAAGGCCATTCGGCCCATCGAGTCCACTCCACCATTCAATCATGGTTGATTTCAACTCCATTTACCCGCTCTCTCCCCATAGCCCTTAATTCCTCGAGAAATCAAGAATTTATCAATTTCTGTCTTAAAGACACTCAATGTCCCGGCCTCCACCGCCCTCTGTGGCAATGAATTCCACAGATCTACCACTCTCTGGCTGAAGAAATTTCTCCTCATCTCTGTTCTAAAGTGACTCCCTTTTATTCTAAGGCTGTGCCCCCGCGTCCTAGTCTCCCCTGCTAATGGAAACAACTTCCCTACGTCCATCCTATCCAAGCCATTCATTATCTTGTAAGTTTCTATTAGATCTCCCCTCAACCTCCTAAACTCCAATGAATATAATCCCACGATCCTCAGACGTTCATCGTATGTTAGGCCTACCATTCCTGGGATCATCCGTGTGAATCTCCGCTGGACCCGCTCCAGTGCCAGTATGTCCTTCCTGAGGTGTGGGGCCCAAAATTGCTCACAGTATTCTAAATGGGGCCTAACTAGTGCTTTATAAAGCCTCAGAAGTACATCCCTGCTTTTATATTCCAAGCCTCTTGAGATAAATGACAACATTACATTTGCTTTCTTAATTACGGACTCAACCTGCAAGTTTACCTTTAGAGAATCCTGGACTAGGACTCCCAAGTCCCTTTGCACTTTAGCATTATGAATTTACTGGCTAGCCTACCTTCATATTTGATCCTCTCCTTCCTTATTTCTCTCTTTGTTATCCTCTGTTTGTTTTTGTAGCCTTCCCAATCTTCTGACTTCCCACTACTCTTTGCCACATTATAGGCTCTCTCTTTTGCCTTGATGCATTCCCTGACTTCCTTTGTCAGCCATGGCTGCCTAATCCTCCCTCTGATAACCTTTCTTTTCTTTGGGATGAACCTCTGCACTGTGTCCTCAATTACTCCCAGAAACTCCTGCCATTGCTGTTCTACTGTCTTTCCCACTAGGCTCTGCTTCCAGTCGATTTTCGTCAGTTCCTCCCTCATGCGCCTGTAATTACCTTTATTTAACTGTAAAACCTTTACATCTGATTCTACCTTCCTTCTTTCAAATTGTAGACTGAATTCTACCATATTATGATCACTGCTTCCTAAGTGTTCCCTTGCTTTAAGATCTTTTATCAATTCTGGCTCATTACATAACACTAAGTCCAGAATAGCCTGTTCCCTCGTGGGCTCCATTACAAGCTGTTCCAAAAAGCCATCCTGTAAACATTCAATGAATTCCCTTTCTTTGGGTCCACTGGCAACATTATTTACCCAGTCCACCTGCATATTGAAGTCCCCCATGATCACTGTGACCTTGCCTTTCTGACATGCCCTTTCTATTTCGTGGTGCATTTTGTGCCCCTGGTCCTGACCACTGTCAGGAGGCCTGTACATAACTCCCATTATGGTTTTTTTTGCCTTTGTGGTTCCTCAACTCTACCCACACAGACTCCACATCGTCTGACCCTATGTCGTTTAGTGCTATTGATTTAATTTCATTTCTAATTAACAAGGCAACCCCGCCCCCTCTACCCACCTCTCTGTCTTTTCGATAGGTTGTAAATCCCTGGATGTTTAACTGCCAGTCCTGAACCCCCTGCAACTATGTCTCTGTGATGCCTACCACATCATACCTGCCAGTCACAATCTGGGCCACAAGCTCATCTACCTTGTTCCGTACACTGCGGGCATTTAAATATAGCACCTTTAATTCCCTATTGACTGTCCCTTTTTGTTTTCTTAGTGTGGTGGACCTTGGTTTACTGAGCCTTTCCATACACTGTGTCATATTTTGTGAGATGGGGACTATCGTAACCTCTCCTGGGCTCTGTCTTTTCGTGATTTTTTGTAATCCTAACAGGGTCAAGGGCTGAGGCTCCTGAGTTCCTGACTGCTGGTTCCCTTTACCTGCCTGACTTGCAGTCACACCCTGCTGTCCTTGGCCACTGGCAGGATTTAAACTATTTACTCTGACAGGTGTGACTGCCTCCTGAAACAAAGTGTCCAGGTAAGCCTCCCCCTCCCGGATGTGCCTCAGTGTGTGAAGCTCAGACTCCAGCTCATCAACTCTGAGCCGGAGTTCTTCGAGCAGCCAACACTTACTGCAGATGTGGTCGCTGCAGCTCGCAATGGGATCTGCCAGCTCCCACATCAAGCAGCTTAAGCACATCACCTGACCAGCCATCTCTAATTAATTAATTTGTTTAATTTAAGTTTACGAGTTTTAAATTTGGGGCAGATTGGTTATCAACCAATCAGATCACAGCTTCCCTCTGATGTCACTTTTGAAAAAAAAGTGGAAAACAGGAAGTTACCGTTAGGTCTGTATACTCACCCAGAGATTGCTCCTCCTCCTCTGAACGGCTCCCGAAACTAGGCCTCGATCCCCGGGTTAAAGTGAGTTTTTATACTCACTCAGAGACTGCTCCTCCTCCTCTGAACGGCTCCCGAAACTAGGCCTCGATCCCCGGGTTAAAGTGAGTTTTTATACTCACTCAGAGATTGCTCCTCCTCCTCTGAACGGCTGAAACTAGGCCAACGGATAGAACTTTTTTTTTGGTTAGAGGAGGAGGATGGGTGGGAGACACTACGTAAGCCCCTTCATACCAGGCCTGAACACCCCACCCGTCACAACCCTCTCATCCCTCCTTTCATGAACATGTCTCCCTCAGGCCCTGGCCCTTGGCAATGCCACCCTGGCACTGCCATCCTAGCACCTGGCAGTGCCCCTGCTAGTGCCCCTGCCAGCGCCACCTGGGCACCCTGGCAGTGCCAGGGTGGCTTTGCCAAGGTGCCATGGCTGGCAGTGCCAAGGTGCCCTGGTGCCAGAGTGAGAGCCACTGGGCCACCCTGCCTTGGCCTGACTACCCAGGATTCTCCAATGGCTTGGGAAGCCCCCAGATGCCATCATGCCTGGTCCACATTTGTGTGGACCAGGACTAAACGGCACCTATTTGAGGCTTCACCAAGGAAGCCGTTAATTCCCGGGCGCCAGGAGAATCCGGTGCAGACATAGTTAACTGAGCCGTACGGCTCATTTAATTATGCTGCTCTGGATCTCGCGAGGTTCGGGTGAGACATCTCAAGCATTAAGAATGAGATTCAAAGGCCTCGTCGTGTCACCAAGTCGGGCTGGATGAGGCCGGTAAATCGTGCCCTCCATCTCTAATTTTGCATACCACACTTTGGGAAAGACTGAAAGCCTTAGAGATAATGTCGAAGAGAGTTAATCGAATGGTGTCAGTTATGTAGAAAGAAGGGCAGCACGGTGACGCAGTGGGTTAGCCCTGCTGTCTCACAGCGCAGAGGTCCCAGATTTGCTCCCGGCTCTGGGTCACTGTCCGTGTGGAGTTTGCACATTCTCCCTGTGTTTGCGTGGGTTTCACCCCTACAATCCATAGATGTGCAGGGTAGGTGGATTGACCAAGCTAAATTGCCCCTTAATCGGAAAAAATGAATTGGGTACTGTAAATTTAGATTTTAAAGAAGTTATGTGGAAAGAAGCAGAGATTGTTCTCCTCAAACAGGGAAGATATTTGATAGAGGGTTCAATGTCATGATAATAATAATCTTTATTAGTGTCACAAGTAGGCTTACATTGATACTGCAATGAAGTTACTGTGAAAATCCCCCAATCGCCACACTCCGGCGCCTGTTTGGGTACACGGAGGGAGAATTCACCTAACAAGCACATCTTTCGGGACTTGTGGGAGGAAACCGGAGCGCCCGGAGGAAACCCAGATCAAGTAAATAAGCAGAAACTATTTCCGGTGGAAGAGAGCCAGTAACCAAAATGACTGAAAGATAAGATAATTGACAAAAGAACCGGAACGTTCTTGTTCATACAGAAGGCGCTATTGATTTCTGGAATGCACTCTCTGAAAAGGGTAATGGGACCAGATTCAACAGTAATTTTCAAAAGGGAATTGGTGAAAGACTTGAAGACAATAAATTTCAGGGGGTAGGGGCAGGAGAATGGGAATAATTGGGCAGCCCATAGTTGTTCAAAGCAGCATCTCAAGTGGATAAGAACATTAAAAAGGTGAATTGAATATTGGGTTTTATGGGAAAAGTTATAGAATATGTAAGTTGAGATGCATTGAGAATCTATATAATATGTTCACAGATGCATGGGCATAGTTGGGTAGCGGTTATGTTTCTGGTCTGAAGGGCAGCACGGTAGCACAAGTGAATAGCACTGTGGCTTCACAGTGCCAGAGTCCCAGGTTCGATTCCCCGCTGAGACGATATCTGTGTGGAGTTTGCACGTTCTCCCCGTGTCTGCGTGGGTTTCCTCCGGGTGCTCCGGTTTCCTCCCACAGTCCAGACTTGCAGGTTAGTTGGATTGGCCATGAAAAATTGCCCTTAGTGACCAAAGAGGTTAGGAGGGGTTATTGGGTTACTGTTGGAATCAACAATTCTACGGACACGTGCTTGTAGAATTAGAATAGCGGTTTTAATATACTCACAACAGAGCCAGCCTGTTAGCCATTGAACATTCGGTGAACTGGCCAGCTGACCATGTGGCACTGATCTTTATACAGCAGCTCCAGGGGGAGGAGTCCTGGGCGGAGCCAAGGGAGAAGTCCAGAGGGGGCTGGTTTAGCTCACTCGGCTAAATCGCTGGTTTTTAAACCAGACCAAGCAGGCCAACAGCACGGTTCGATTCCCGTACCAGCCTCCCCGGACAGGCGGCGGAATGTGGCGACTAGGGGCTTTTCACAGTAACTTCATTGAAGCCTACTCGTGACAATAAGTGATTTTCATTTCATTTTCAATTCTCGAGCATTCCCAGAGCTACTCCCCCTGGTGGTCAGGTAGTGCAACTGCACTTACAATATAGACACATGTATAATCCGGTGTGAATCACATTCACCACAGTTACGTGGATAGGGTGGAATTGAGGGCTTAAAGTGGGTCGGTGCAGACTCTGTATATTCTATGGTCCAGTAATCAAAAGATCTGTCATGCTAGTTTGAAAATTTGAGTCCAGCTTTTTAAATCTAACTGCTCCCACATCAAAACATTAAAAAAGTCCAAATAAATTAAACTAAGCACAATAGCCAATAAACAAAGAAAAACATAAATGGAAGAGAGAGACATCAAAGAGTAAGTTGAATGTACAAAAAGGCAGCTGTTTCTAAATGCATCAAACTGGTGCAGTGGTTAGCACAACACAATGGTGCAGTGGTTAGCACTGCTGCCTCATGGCGCCGAGGACCTGGGTTCGGTCCTGGTCCCTGTCTGTGTGGAGTTTGCACATTCTTCCCGTGTCTGCGTGAGTTTGACCCCCACAACCCAAAGATGTGCAGGTAGGTGGATTGGTCATGCTAAATTGCCCTGTAATTAGAAAAACAAAAATGAATTGGGTGCTTTAAATTTATTTTAAAATAACATATTGTAGTAATCCACGGGAGGCAGGAGTTCCGTCACCACACCAATATTTATTTACAATAACGATATTACAGGAGCAGCTACAAACAGTGCTGCTAGCAGTCCAGTCAACTTAAGACTGGCTCACAAAGCCTACACAGGTGCTTATATGGGCCCCCTCAATGAGCTATCATTGAGGGAGCTCATACTCCAATTGGCCAACCAATAAAGCCAATTGGAGTTCATTACACCACTCCCCCCCCCCCCCCCCCCCAAGGTCCGAGGAATTCCTGCCAGCTGCCATTCCTCTGAGCTTCTTCCTGCTCCTCGTGTCCGTCTGTCACCTTTGTGTCATCCGCCGGGTCGTTCTCCGAAGTGGAAGGGATGTCCCTATAGGTGCCCGTCTTTTCCTTGACGACCTCCTTGGAAGTTGTTCTTCCTCCTCCTTGGGGAGAGGTGTCGCGGAGGCCTCGTCGAACGTGTCCATCTCTGACTCTGACGACTGGATGACGGGGTCTGGAGAAATTGCTCGGGGCTGGGGTGTGGGTATCCTTTCTGTCTGGACTATCCCAGCTTGAGGCGGTCCTGCTTCGCCTGCCTCCAGGTGTGGTTCCGCTGCCCTTATTTGATCTAGGTGTTTCTTCAGCACCTTACCTCCTATTGAAACCTCATAGGATATGGGCCCTGTTTGGGACTCTACCGTGCCTTTGACCCACGTTGGTCCATTCCCATAATTCTTGACCCAAACCGGTGCCCCCACCTGGAAATGTCTCTGCTGCCGACTATTATCATGCCCCCTGCGTTGGGCCTCCTGTTGTTTCTCCACTTTCCCCGTTAAATTTGGGAAAAGGAGACTCAGCCTCGTTCGCAGTCGCCTTCCCATTAAGAGTTCAGCTGGCGGTATGCCCGTTGTGGAATGCGGCGTGGTCCTGTCATCAAACAGCCAGCGGGAGAGCTTTGTGTCTATTGACGCTGCCGGCTGCTTCTTGAGTCCCGCTTTAAGTGTCTGGACCGCTCTCTCTGCCAGGCCGTTGGTCGCTGGATAGTAAGGGGCCGTTTTGATGTGACGGACTCAGTTTTCTTTCAAGAATTTTCCAAATTCCCCACTTGTGAATGCCGTTCCGTTGTCCGACACCAATACCTCCGGAAGTCCATGTGTTGCAAACGAGGCCCTGAGCTTTTCAATTGTCGATGCTGTGCTTGCCGCGTTTACCCGGTGGACGTCAAACTAAAACGTTGAGCCCATGAAAGGGCCGGCGTGGTCAATATGCAGGTGGGTCCACGGTCTGCCTGGTCGTTCCCATGGGTGCAATGGCGCCGCTGGTGGTACTCTTTGCTCCTGTTGGCACTGACGTACCAAGGCTGCTATGTCTGTGTCCAAACCTGGCCACCAAACATAGCTTCGAGCTAGCATCTTCATTTTAGACACCCCTGGGTGTCCGTGATGTAACTCGGTTAAGATTGCCTGATGGCCCTGAGCTGGGCCTATTACCCGGGCTCCCCATAATAGGATACCGTCTTCTACGGTAATTTGGTCCCTTCTGCTCCAGTATGGGTGCATCTGGGGCTCCACTGGTCTTTCCAGTTCCCCTGTTAGCAGTAAATGCTTCATCTTGGCTAAAACTGGGTCTTTTTGCGTCCACAACCGAATATGTTGTGCATCTACTGGTAGGGTGTCCAAAAAATTTAGAGTCATTACTGTCTCTTCTACTTTTGGTATTTGCGGCGGAGTGTCCGGGAGGGGAAGTCTGCTCAAAGCATCTGCATTTGCTACTCGCGTTCCCGGTCTGTGCTCCAGAACGTATCCATACGCCGCCAGTAGCAACACCCAGTGTTGGATTCTAGCTGATGCAAACGGGGGTATTGGCTTGTCTTCTTTTAATAACCCTAATAATGGCTTATGGTCCGTCATTATGGTGAATTTCCACCCGTACAGATACTGGTGAAATTTTTTTACTGCGAATATCACCGCCAGTCCTTCCTTCTCGATTTGGGCGTACTTCCACTCAGCCATCGCCAAGGTCCTCGAAGCATAGGCTATTGGCCGTTCTTCCCCATTCCTTCCTCTATGGGCTAAGACGGCTCCTACCCCGTAGGGGGATGCATCACAACTGACCACCACTCCTTCCTTGGGTCATAATGCTCTAGGACATTTTCGGATGACAGCTGTTCCTTAATGTCCCTCAATGCTCGGTTTTGGCGGGCGGACCATTTCCATTCTTGCCCCTTTTTTAGTAGCTGGTGGAGGGGTTCTAGGATGGACGCCCTATTTTCAATAAATTTTCCATAATAGGTTACCAACCCTAGAAATGATCGTAACTCCTGGACCATGGTGAGAGCTGGGGCTTCTTTTATTGCCCCTACTCTGTCTTCTAATGGATGTAAGCCTGACTCGTCTACTTTATATCCCAGGTAAGTCACTTGTGGGCCAGAAAAACACATTTTTCCCTTTTTAGCCGTACGCCTGCCTTTGCGAAATGCCTGAGCACTTCTTCCAGGTTCCTTAAGTGTTCCCTGTTTGTCCTACCCGTGATTAAGACATTGTTCAAATAAATCGCCACCTGCGGTAGTCCCTGCAGAATATTTTCCATCGTACCCTGGAATATAGCGCAGGCTGATGACACTCCGAAAGGTAGCCTAGTATAACGAAAAAGGCCCTTCAGGATGTTGATCGTAGCGAACTTCTGGGAGTCCTTGTCCAGTTTTAACTGCAGGTAGGCATAGCTCATGTCCAGTTTCGTGAACAAAAGCCCACCTGACAATTTGGCATACAAGTCGTCTATTTTCGGGATTGGGTATTTGTCCAGCAGTGCATATTTGTTTACCGTCTGTTTGAAATCTCCACAGAGATGTATTGAGCCGTCTGGCTTCAAAATTGGTACCACAGACGCTGCCCATTCCGAGAACTGTACTGGTCTGATAATGCCGTTGCGCCGTAACCTTTCTATTTCGTCATCTACTTTCTTCCTTAATGCAAAAGGTACCGGCCTGGCCTTACGAAATTTCGGAAGGGCTTCTGGGTCCACGTGCAAAGTTGCTTTGGCGCCTATGATTTCCCCCAAACCTTCCTGGAAGACCTCCGGATATTTTTGGAGTACTCCACTCAACTGCCCGCTTCTACTCTGGAAAATTTTCATCCAATCTAATTTTAGGTCTTTCAGCCAGTTTCGTCCAATTAAGCTCAGTCCAGATCCCTCTACTATCGTCAACGGTAATCTGAGCAATTGTTTCTCATATTCCACAGGTACATGCATCGGTGCTATGTCTTTTCGTCCAACGTCATTTCGTCCAACGACACTTCGTCCACGTCTTTTGGTCCAACGTCTTTTTCTCCGCCCGTCTTTTGGTCCAACGTCACTTCGTCCAATTATCCAATTACAAATAGTGTAATTTAGTTTTTCAATGTTACTGCTCAAGGATCCTCTCCACCTATTTCGCCTCTTGAAGTTGAGTTCTGCATTTGTGCTGCTTGAACTCCAGACATTATTAAGATAAGCTGCAGGATATTAACCCATGTATGCTCCAGCGTGATGAGAGCCATTGTATCTGATGGAATATTTGATCATTTCAGACCTGTAATGTCAGAACCCACTGCCAACCAGAGGTTTTAATCACTCGACGAAAATCGAGTTTAAATCTGCTTCTTTCAGAACTGCACTCATTGTCTAAATCCAATTAGACTCCCACTTATATCTGTGTCTGTCGGAATTGTAGAATATCACATCATCTTGTCCGCTCCCCATTATTCTTTCTCGGGTACAGTTCTGGAAATCTAACTTTTAGGGAATTTCGGGAATTTACAATTTACATCAATTTTAAGTAATTTCGGGAATTTTAAGTAATTAGTAAACTTTTAGATTTTTTACCTGCATTTTTAGATTTTTTAACTTTTTAACTGCATTTTTCAACTTGCATTTTACTTGCATTTTATCAATTACTTGCATTTTAGCAAGTAAATTAACGGAGTTAATTTGTAATTGGATAATTGGACGAAGTGACGTTGGACCAAAAGACGGGCGGACAAAAAGACGTTGGACCAAAAGACGTGGACAAAGTGTCGTTGGACGAAGTGACGTCGGACGAAAAGACGCAACACGACATGCATCGTGCCTAGAACTTCCAGGGGTTCCCCCGTGTAGGTTTTAAGTTTCGTCGATGTTTTTGTTAGGGTTAGTGGCTGGAGTCCATCTTTGATTTTTCTAAATGCTGCCACTCCCATTACTGATACGGCCGCACCCGTGTCTATTTCCATTATTGTCGGCCGCCCATTCACCCGTGGGGTAATCTTAATGGGTTCTGCTTTCTTCATTGAAATATTATATAATTATTCCCCTTCGGAGGAGGATGGGGCATCTACGTCGTGTACTTCCCTGCATCCCCACCTGCTATTCCTCTTTTGCCACCTCCTTCTAAGGTTTCTGTCGCTGTTACCCCACTCTGTCTGGTGCCAGAAACGGTCCTTCTCTGTTGGGGAAGCCTCAGCCAGTACTTCCCTCTGTCTCCAGTTAGTCCTGGCAGACTTGGGGTTTTCCTTTTTCCCGCTATTCCTCAGGCTTTTCCTGAGAGTGGCTATCTGGTAGCAGGACCCGTTGTGGTAGTCCCTCTCACAGGTATCTACCTCCATTGGCGTGCCCTGTAGTTCCTCCGCCCCACTTGCTGCCTTTTCTAGGGACAGTGCGAGCTTTAGCGCCTGCCTGCAGTCTAGCTTTGTTTCCGCCAACAGGCGTTTCTGTATTGTGAGGTCGTTTATACCACACACTAACCGGTCCCGAAGCATTTCATTTAGCGTCGGGCCGAACTCACATTTTTCTGCAAGCCTTCTCAGGCGGATCAAGAAATTCGTGACTGACTCCCTGTCTTCCCGCTTCGCTGTGTAGAATCTGTACCTACGCAAAATGAGGGGTGGTTTTGGGTCATAGTTCTCTTTCACCAATTCCGTTACTTCTTGGAAAGTTTTCGTGTCCGGCGCATCGGGATAAGTCAGACTACGTATAATGGCGAAAGCGGAGGGTCCACACGCCGACAGCAGGATAAGCCATCTCCTTTCGTCCGTCAGTATATCATTTGCCCGGAAGAAGTAACACATTCACTCCACATACTGGGACCAGTCTTCAATAGCCAGGTCGAATGCCTCTAAGCTCCCAAAAAACGGCATTTTTAAAATGGCAAGGCTTACCCTCCAAGTGCAGCAGCTGGTCTCCGCAAAATTCTTAGTTTACCTCGTCGCCACTGTAGTAATCCACGGGAGGCAGGAGTTCCGTCACCACACCAATATTTATTTACAATAACGATATTACAGGAGCAGCTACAAACAGTGCTGCTAGCAGTCCAGTCAACTTAAGACTGGCTCCAAACCTTATACAGGTGCTTATATGGGCCCCCTCAATGAGCTATCATTGAGGGAGCTCATACTCCAATTGACCAACCAATAAAGCCAATTGGAGTTCATTACACATATGTTGAATTCATTGTAATTAATCATAAATCTGAGATAACATAGGAAGTAAATGAGAGGTGAAAGGGTAAAGACTGCCAATGTGAATGGAACATTCTTCTGGAGCTCTCTGCCCAAAGACAGGTCCGACCCACAGCGCCACACCCTCCACCACAGGTAGGGCAAGGAGCTAGGTTCCAACCAAATGCACCCAAGTCTGACCCACAAATGCACACCAATCTGACCCACAGCAGCCATACAGCCAACTGAAGCGCCCCTCCCCAACTTTCACATGCATATTGTAGTCCTGGAGCTATGGATAGTGATGATAGCAGCTCCGATTTCTTTCCATCATATGGCCGACAAGGAATCTCCCCCGCTCTTATTGGCATATGCTGGAAAGATTTACAGGTTTATACTCAACCTGTTTGGCCACTTTATGAAACCAACTTCCACAGCCAGCACATCCTGGAGTGGGACTTGACCCTGGAGCTTGTGACTGTGACGTTGGGGGTGGGGGGGGGGGGGGGGGGGGCACTGTCTGAGAATGAAACCCAGAAAACTAATAAAAGCTGATCAACAGCGCACAAAAATCTGAAACAAGCCTCAAGATAATTGATGGATCAAAATCAGCACTGAATATTGACCAACCATTTCTTAGTTACACTGAAAATGCAGTGGAACACAGGCATACGATAACCTAAAGTGCAGTTGCAGACAATATTCTGTTACTTAATAGAGGAAGATAATGCTCATAATTGAGGGGATTTTTCAGACATCTGATAGCAGAATTGTGGGCTGCTGTTGATATGTACTGTACTCTGTTGCTAAATCAGATTACAAAAAGTGTGATTGCAATTAGTTGGTTCCAACCCACTGCACAGAGGCCGACTCATGCGTCATCTGTGCTGTTCGGATTTTGCCTCTGAGTCACAGGTTTGTTGGGTCAAGTCTCATTCCAGGGACTGAACGACACAAAATAAGCTGGTAGAGAGTGAACCTGTACGCAACACATGGACTGCAACAGTTCAAGAAGTTGTCGCGTTCACCATTACTGAGCCCCGTTTATATTCCAGATTGAATTTAAAATCCACCAGGTATTCTGGTGGGATTTGAACCCATGTTTCCAAAGCATCAGATTAGTCCAATGTCATTACATTTCACCACCATCTCCCCAATGGTTATGCACTTGGATCTGTGTGGTCATTTCATTCTTTGTGGGTTGTGGGGGCGAAACCCATGCAAACACGGGGAGAATGTGCAAACTCCACACGGACAGTGACCCAGAGCCGGGATCAAACCTGGGACCAGTGTTACCACTGCGCCACCGTGCTGCCCCGTTAAAAATCAAACCTGATGAATAATAGGGCCATGGCAGTGGTTTTAATTATAGCTTGACCTTTTCCTATTTGTTTTACTCCCGTTGAAAATGAATTGAGAACTTTAATATTGTTCATTCATAAATCTGTACAAAGTTGGAAGTTTTAATTGTTTTTTTTTCACCGAAACACAAAAGTGTTTATTCAAATAAAACACTGACAAAATAAAAGCAGAAAGTAAAACGCACTGTGACCCCGACCACGTGGATTGGCTCCTTCGAGTATAAGGTGACACTCCCAGAGCATGGGTCAGAGCAGATAACAAAGAGATGGGTGGGGGGGGGGGGTGAAGTGGGGGCGGGTGGGGGTGGCCGCAGGGATGGTTGGGATGGGCGGGGCACAGAAACATAACACAACCTATTTACATTGTACATCCAAGTGTACATTCAGTTTTGAGTGTTTATATATTATCTCTCTACAAAAAGCCATGTCTTCTCAAATACCAGCCCAAATGACACATACAATGGACCTCGCCTCTCCAGTGGCTGTCCCCCAACCCTGATTTGAGTCACCCTGATTTGAGCCATTGCAGGCTTATGGCGACTGAGCACAGAAAGATCCCAGCCGAGAGTTTCCGTGATCTGGACCCGCCTCGCGCACCCACCCCCCCACCGCCCACCCCAACGAACCCCAAAAAATACGAGCATGATTCAGCAGATCAAATATACAGGCAAGGAGGTGGGGGAGGGACAGGGGAGGGGGGGGGGGGGGGCAGTGGCAGGTACTGGGGAGGGGGGGAGGAGGATTAATGCAGGGTGGGAGTGACGGGAATGAGGAGTTAACCACTCAAAAGGGGTTTGGCGTCATGTCATATTCTGACTTCAATCCAATGTGCGCCCCAACTCCGCCAATTCCAGCTTCCAGCCTCTTCCACCATCATTCCCATTGCTCCACCATTGGTGTTCGTGCCTCCAGCCACCTGGGGCTCTGAGCTCTGAAATTCCCTGGCAGGGAGTTGGATGAAAACAGCGTTGTGGGTGCTAACCCGATCCCTCGCTCGGCTGGTCTCACCTGTATTTCAGTCAGAAACGTAGGAGTTCAAACCGCTGGTCATCCTGACCAGGCGGGCAATGGGGGAGGAATGCACTGTGGGAGAGTCAGTGTGAGGGAGCACTGCACCGTTGCGGAGGATCAGTGCTGAGGGGGCGCCGCACTGTCGGACAGTCAGTGCTGAGGGAGCGCCACACTGTCGGAGGGTCAGTGCTGAGAGAGCGCCGCACTGTCGGACGGTCAGTGCTGAGGGAGCGCCGCACTGTTGGAGTGTCAGTGCTGAGGGAGCACCACATTATCGGAGGGTCAATGCTGAGGGAGCGCCGCACTGTTGGGAGGGTCAGTGCTGAGGGAGCGCCGCACTGTTGGAGGGTCAGTGCTGAGGGAGTGCAGCACTGTCGGTGGGTCAGTGCTAAGAGAGCGCCGCACTGTTGGAGTGTCAGTGCTGAGAGAGCGCGGCACTGTTGGAGTGTCAGTGCTGAGGGAGCGCGGCACTGTCGGAGGGTCAGTGCCAAGGGAGCGCCACACTATTGGAGGGTCAGTGCTGAGGGAGCGCCGCACTGTTGGAGGGTCCATGCTGAGGGAGAGCCGCACTGTTGGAGTGTCAGTGCTGAGGGAGCACCACATTATCGGAGGGTCAATGCTGAGGGAGCGCCGCACTGTTGGAGGATCAGTGCTGAGGGTGCACCGCACTATTGAAGGGTCAGTCCTGAGGGAGCACTGCACTGTCGGTGGGTCATTGCTGAGAGAGCGCCGCACTGTCGGAGGGTCAGTGCTGAGAGAGCGCCGCACTGTTGGAATGTCAGTGCTGAGGGAGCGCGGCACTGTCGGAGGGTCAGTGCTGAGGGAGCGCCACACTATTGGAGGGTCAGTGCTGAGGGAGCGCTGCACTGTTGGGAGGGTCAGTGCTGAGGGAGTGCAGCACTGTTGGGAGGGTCAGTGCTGAGGGAGTGCAGCACTGTTGGGAGGGTCAGTGCTGAGGGAGCGCTGCACTGTTGGAGGGTCAGTGCTGAGGGAGTGCAGCACTGCTGGGAGGGTCAGTGCTGAGAGAGTGCCGCACTGTCGGAGGGTCAGTGCTGAGAGAGCGCCACACTGTCGGACGGTCAGTACTGAGGGAGCGCCGCACTGTCGGAGGGTCAGTGCTGAGGGACCGCCGCACTGTTGGAGTGTCAGTGCTGAGGGAGCACCACATTATCGGAGGGTCAATGCTGAGGGAGCACCGCACTGTTGGAGGGTCAGTGCTGAGGGTGCGCCGCACTATTGAAGGGTCAGTCCTGAGGGAGCACTGCACTGTCGGTGGGTCAGTGCTGAGAGAGCGCCGCACTGTTGGAGTGTCAGTGCTGAGGGAGCGCTGCACTGTCGGAGGGTCAGTGCTGAGGGAGCGCCGCACTGTTGTGAGGGTCAGTTCTGAGGGAGCGCCGCACCGTTGGACGGTCCATGCTGAGGGAGAGCCGCACTGTTGGGAGGGTCAGTGCTGAGGGAGCGCCGCACTGTTGGAGTGTCAGTGCTGAGGGAGCGCCGCACTGTTGGAGTGTCAGTGCTGAGGGAGCACCACATTATCGGAGGGTCAATGCTGAGGGAGCGCCGCACTGTTGGAGTGTCAGTGCTGAGGGAGCACCACATTATCGGAGGGTCAATGCTGAGGGAGCGCCGCACTGTTGGAGGGTCAGTGCTGAGGGTGCACCGCACTATTCAAGGGTCAGTCCTGAGGGAGCACTGCACTGTCGGTGGGTCAGTGCTGAGAGAGCGCCGCACTGTTGGAGTGTCAGTGCTGAGGGAGCGCGGCACTGTCGGAGGGTCAGTGCTGAGGGAGCGCCGCACTGTCGGAGGGTCAGTGCTGAGGGAGCGCCACACTATTGGAGGGTCAGTGCTGAGGGAGCGCCGCACTGTTGTGAGGGTCAGTGCTGAGAGAGTGCAGCACTGTTGGGAGGGTCAGTGCTGAGAGAGTGCCGCACTGTCGGACGGTCAGTGCTGAGGGAGCGCCGCACTGTCGGAGGGTCTGTGCTGAGAGAGCGCCACACTGTCGGACGGTCAGTGCTGAGGGAGCGCCGCACTGTCGGAGGGTCAGTGCTGAGGGAGCGCCGCACTGTTGTGAGGGTCAGTTCTGAGGGAGCGCCGCACCGTTGGAGGGTCCATGCTGAGGGAGAGCCGCACTGTTGGGAGGGTCAGTGCTGAGGGAGCGCCGCACTGTTGGAGGGTCAGTGCTGAGGGAGCGCCGCACTGTTGGAGTGTCAGTGCTGAGGGAGCACCACATTATCGGAGGGTCAATGCTGAGGGAGCGCCGCACAGTTGGAGGGTCAGTGCTGATGGTGCGCCGCACTATTGAAGGGTCAGTCCTGAGGGAGCACTGCACTGTCGGTGGGTCAGTGCTGAGAGAGCGCAGCACTGTTGGAGTGTCAGTGCTGAGGGAGCGCGGCACTGTCGGAGGGTCAGTGCTGAGGGAGCGCCACACTATTGGAGGGTCAGTGCTGAGGGAGCGCCGCACTGTTGGAGGGTCAGTTCTGAGGGAGTGCAGCACTGTTGGGAGGGTCAGTGCTGAGAGAGTGACGCACTGTTGGAGGGTCAGTACTGAGGGAGTGCAGCACTGTTGGGAGGGTCAGTGCTGAGAGAGTGACGCACTGTTGGAGGGTCAGTACTGAGGGAGTGCAGCACTGTTGGGAGGGTCAGTGCTGAGAGAGTGACGCACTGTTGGAGGGTCAGTACTGAGGGAGTGCCGTATTGTCAGAGGATCAGTACTGAGGGAGCGCAAGACGAGTTACGGAATGAGCATGGGGCAGCATTGTTGCTCTTGAAGCCCAATATTTTTTTTTTTTCAAAAAATATACTTTATTCATAAAATTTATCATAATCTTTACAGAACATTTCAAAATACCTTGACTGTACATTTCCGTCTGAGTTACATTCATTTGCCTTCAATTCCATTGGGATAACGTTGCACACGTATCCTACTATAAGCTACAGTTCTTTCTTCAATATTTACATTTACATTACTTTGTTTCTATCATACATTGTGGTAATGGAAAAAAAGAACCTCGGACCGAGGGGTTTTACACTGTTACCAACCCCTCGGTGTACATTTGGTGGTAAGACCTTACACTGTGGTCTTCCCCCATTGCGCCTTGGCGGCAGCTGCCCCAAGCTTGAGTGCGTCCCTCAGCACGTAGTCCTGGACCTTGGAATGTGCCAGTCTGCAACACTCGGTCGAGGACAATTCTTTGCACTGGAAGATCAGCAAGTTTCGGGCAGACCAAAGAGCATCTTTCACCGAGTTGATGACCTTCCAGCAGCAGTTGATATCTGTCTCGGTGTGGGTCCCCGGAAACAGTCCATAGAGCACAGAGTCCTGTGTCACAGAGCTGCTCGGGATGAACCTTGACAGATACCACTGCATCTCACTCCAGACCTGTTTTGCAAAGGCACATTCCACAAGGAGGTGTGTGACTGTTTCATTTCCCCCACAACCACTCCGAGGGCAGCGTGCATTGATGCTGAGCCTTCGGGTGTACATGAAGGATCTGACAGGGAGGGCCCTTCTCACCACCAGCCAAGCGAGGTCTTGGTGCTTGTTTGAAAGTTCTGGTGATGGGGCATTCTGCCAGATGACTCTGACAGTCTGCTCAGGGAACCATCCAACGTCCTCCACAGTCTCCTTTTCTCTGAGGGTCTCGAGGACATTACGTGCTGACCACTGCTTCATTGCCTTGTGGTCAAAGGTGTTTTCCTTCAAAAAAATTTCCACGAGGGACAGGTGGTACGGCACGGTCCAACTACTTGGAGCGTTCCGCGGCAATGAGGCCAGGCCCATCCTTCGTAACACCGGGGACAGGTAGAACCTCAGTATGTAGTAACACTTGGTGTTTGCATACCCGGGGTCTACGCACAGCTTGATGCAGTTGCACACAAAGGTGGCCATCAGGATGAGGGCGGCGTTGGGTACGTTCCTCCCTCCTTTATCTAGAGGCTTGTACATTGTGTCTCTTCGGACCCGGTCCATCTTGGATCTCCAAATGAATTTGAAGATGGCCCGGGTGACTGCTGCGGCGCAGGTCCGAGTGATGGGCCAGACCTGCGCCACGTACAGTACCACCGAGAGTACCTCACACCTGATGACCAGGGTTTTGCCCGCAATGGAGAGGGAGCGTTGCTCCCACCAGCCCAGTTTCTGTTTTGCTTTGGTAATTCGTTCCTCCCAGTTTTTGGTGCATGCCCCAGCCGCTCCGAACCATATCCCCAGCACTTTCAGGTAATCTGACCTGATCGTGAAGGGGACAAAGGATCGGTCGGCCCAGTTTCCAAAGAACATGGCCTCGCTTTTGCCGCGGTTTACCTTAGCTCCTGAGGCCAGTTCAAACTGGTCGCAGGTGTCCAAGAGCCTGCGTACAGACGCGGGATCCGAGCAGAAGACGGCGACGTCGTCCATGTACAGGGAGGCCTTGACTTGCGTGCCTCCGCTGCCTGGGATCGTCACCCCTCTCATGTCCGGATCCTTCCTGATGGACTCGGCAAAAGGTTCTATGCAGCATACAAACAGGGCCGAGGAGAGAGGGCAGCCCTGCCTGACTCCAGATTTGATCAGGAACTTTTCTGATTCCTACCCATTGATTGAGACTGCGCTATAGATGTTTGTGTAGAGCAGTTTGATCCAATTGCGAATTCCCTCCCCAAACCCCATTTTGAAGAGCACATCCATCATGTAGGTGTGCGATATTCTGTCAAAAGCCTTCTTCTGGTCAAGGCTGATGAGGCAGGTGTCCACCCTCCTGTCCTGCACGTAGGCGATCATATCCCTGAGCAGCGCGAGGCTGTCAGAGATCTTCCTGCCGGGTACAGCACAGGTCTGGTCGGGGTGGATTACCGACTCCAGAGCAGACTTGACCCGATTGCCGATGACTTTGGCTAAGATTTTGTAATCCACATTTAACAGTGAAATGGGTCGCCAATTTCGAATTTCTTCCCTTTCCCCCTTCTGCTTGTAGATGAGGGTGATGATGCCTTTCCGCATGGATTCTGACATGCTGCCATCCAGAAGCATACTCTCGTACACTTCCAGCAGGTCTGGGCCCATCCAGTCCCACAGAGCCAAGTACAACTCAGCCGGTAAGCCGTCGCTTCCGGGAGTTTTACTCGTCTCAAAGGACTTGACGGCCTTTGTCAGTTCGTCCAGAGTTAGTGGTTTGTCCAGGTTTTCCCCCTCGTTGTCGTCCAAGACCTCCGTGATAGACGACAGGAAGGTCTGGGTAACAGTGCTGTCTGTTGGCTTCAGATCATACAGTCTGGCATAGAAGGATTGACTGATCCTCAGTATGTCAGACTGCGATGTCTTTACAGAGCCATCTTCTTCCTTCAGGCTGCTGATCACAGAGGTGTCCCTGTGTACCTTCTAGAAGAAGAAGCGTGAGCACTTTTCATCCTGCTCCACAGAGCGGACTCTGGACCGGAAGATGACCTTGGAGGCCTCCGAGGTGTAGAGAGAGGCCTGCTGGCTCTTCACCTCTTGGAGATCCTCCTTGACATCAACCCCCATCGACTGCAGCTGGAGTAAGTTTTGCATGCTTTTCTGGAGCCTGGTTGTGACCCCTCGTCTCTCTCTCACCTTTTGTATGCCCTTGAGGATGAAGAACCTTTTGATGTTCCCCTTGATTGCTTCCCACCAGAGATGTGGAGACTCAAAAAGGGGTTTCACGGTTCTCCAACCTTTGTAATCCCTTTTGAGTTCCTGGAGGTTCTCTGGGGTCAACAGTTTTACATTTAGCTTCCATGTCCCCCTGCCCACCCCCTGGTTTTCCTGCAGGTGGCAGTCAGCCAGTAGGAGGCAGTGGTCAGAGAAGAACACCGGCTTGACGTCGGTGGGCCTGACCGTGAAAGCACGGGACACAAAAAAGAAATCTATTCTGGAACGGACGGACCCATCTGGCCATGACCATGTGTATCTACGCTGCACTCCGTCTGCAGGGTTGCTGAAGACGTCGAGCAGCTTGGCGTCTTTTACCGTTTCCATCAGGAGTCTGGACGTAGCGTCTAGTTTGCTGCCGGCTCTGCCGGATCGTCCATCCGCATCGATGATGCAGTTGAAGTCACCGCCCAGGATGACCGGCATGGAGGTGGCCAACAGCAGTGGTAGTTGCTGAAGTACAGCCAGTCGCTCAGTTTTTACGGCTGGGGCATACACGTTAATAAGTCTGATAGGGGTGTTTTTGTATTTGACGTCTGCTACTAGGAGGCGTCCCCCCACCACCTCCTTAACGTCGGAGATGGTGAAATTGCCTCCCCGTAGCAGAATACCCAGGCCGGAGGAACGACAGTCGTTTCCTCCTGACCAGATGGATGGCCCGTGGGACCACCAGCTCGACCAGCGCCTGTAGTTGCTGAGGTGTGGAATCCCACACTCCTGCAGGAACAGTAGGTCGGCTCTTACATTTTCTAAGTAGCCGAGTGTGGCTACATACCGCGAAGTATCTTTAATACTTCGCACATTAATTGATGCGATTTTAAAACCCATTTTAAAAAGAGTAGATGTCTCAGGTTTCAGAGTCCATTTCAGTTGGTTGTTCCAGCTGTTCAAAGTTCCCCGTCATGCCGGTGGTGTTCTCAAAATGCTTCACCGTATCAGGGTTTAGGAAGCTGCCATTGTCCTCAGTGTGGCCTTGAGCCTGATGGATGTGCAATATGGAGGGGGTGGGGGTGTCGCCGTTGTGCCCGGCGTGGCAGTCAGCGGGTGTTGGGGTTGTAGGCCGGTTCCCATCGTCCAGAGGTTGGTGCTCTGGTTGAGTTTTGTTTTCGTTCCTGTCTGTGGTCTGGGGGTTCTGTGCATCCCCTCCCACATTGGTGCTTTGCCTCTTTAATTGAGGCCTATTCTTTGATTGCTCGCCTTCATCGCAGGAGTTGTCGGCGCTGTTGAGTTGCCGCTTTTTACCATTCCGCGTTGGGGGTTTCTTTGATTCATTTTTCATTTTCCTCTTTGCTTTTCTTGTGCCTGCTGTTTCCCAGCGCTCTTCACTCTTTGTTCCATCCTCGGTTGTCTCGTGTTCCTCGCCAGATGGGAGTGGGGTTTTTTTGTCAGGCTGTGCTGGGGCCTCCACATTCTGTTGAGGGCCTTGCTGTAGAGTTTCGGCATTCTGTGGTGTGGTGTCTTTGTCGATGGAGGGTGCCTGTACCTCCTGTGTGGTTGCCTTTTTGACTCCACTGCTGATGATTTGCGCATAGGTTGCCCCACGTTTTGGGCAGGCCCTGTAAAGATGGCCGGCCTCCCCACACAGGTTGCAGTTCTTGTCTTGCTTACAGTCCTTTGTCATGTGCCCCTCCTGCTTGCAGTTTTTGCAGAAGGTGACTTTGCAGTTGGCGGCCATGTGCCCCGCTTTGTCACAGGTGTGACATACTCGTGGCTTCCCCCCGTAGTAGAGGTAGCCTCGGTTTCCTCCAATGGCGAAACTGGAGGGTGGGTGCAAGATGGTTTCATTGGCATTCTTTCTCAGGGTTACCTTGACCTGGTGCTCGCATGTCCAGATGCCGAAGGTGTCCTTTAGTTGCATGCTGTCGCTTTTCAAGTCGACGTACCTGGCGAGGAACGTAAGCACATCAGTCACGGGGACGTAGGGGTTGTACATGTGCAGCGTAACAACCCGGTTTCTCTGCGATGGTAGCGTGAATAGAGGCTCCGTAGTCAGGATAGACAGGGGGCTCTGGTTGCCTTTTTCTTTAAACACATCCAAGAACTTGATGCAATCAGCTACATTCCTGAAGGTGACATCGAAGTAACCATTGTTGGGGAAATCTTGCAAGGCGAAGATATCTGTTGGTTGAAACCCGCAGCAGTCGATCAGTACCCGCTTCACGAAGAAGATTCGATCCACAGGCGACTTCCCTTCCGACTTCCTGACTGTGACTCGGACAATGTTTCGCACTCCCCAGCCTGGTGGTCGGGATGCAGCAGTGGTCATAGCTCCGACGCTGGCTCTTGACTGTACCAGCGTTAGGCCCAAACCAAGGTTTAGGCCAGCATGAAGATCCACCAATAGCAGCCGAGCTTAAACGTCTCTTCAGTCTTCAGTCTCTCCAATCCACAATCGACATCAAGATCGAAATCCTTTGCTTCCCCCGATCAAGTGCGCTACACTTGATCTTAACCAAAAGGCCGAGAAGCGATCGGAATATTGAATAATATTGAAGCCCAATATTACCCCCAAGCAGAAATTTTTTTTTAAATCATGGCATCACTTTGATGTTGTCGGACCTTGCTGTGTGCAAAATGCCTGCACTTCAAGGTTGTGGTGACTGTAATATAGATGTATATATGTTAATTCACACTGTCTTTGTAAGCGCAGTAGCGCTATCCTACCACTAGGGGGAGTAGCGCTGAGAGCACTCAGGAACTTGTACTGGGCTCCACCCTTGGCTCCGCCCATGACTCCTCCCCCTACTGCAGCTGTATAAATACCCTTGTCCAGAGTCAGCCTGAGTTCACTATGAGTTCATCGACAGGTAACAGGCTGGCTCTGAAGTAAGTCGATTAAAGGCTAGATTCACATCGGAAACACTTGTCTGGTGAATTGATGGTTCCATCAATTTAATCGACTTAAGAACAGTAAAGATCGATTATGGAATCGGCCCTCAAGCCTGGAAGCCTGGAACTCAACCCGCAGGATGCAGAGGCTAAAGAAATCTTCTCCCACTGGATCTGGTGCTTCAAGGCCTACCTGGCCGAAGCGAGCACAGCCGAAACTACAGAGGATCAGAAGCTAAGTCTACTGCAAGTGAGGGTGAGCCACAGAATCTCTACGCAACTAAACTCGGCCAGTTCATATACTGCGGCGCTAGCAGTTCTCGAAAAAATATATGTAAGGCCCATTAATGAAGTTTACGCTCACCATGTGTTCACGACTCGCCGTCAGCGGCCTACGGAATCACTCGCCGAATTCCTAAGAGAACTTAATAATTTGTGCAATGACTGTAATTACCAAGCGGTTACCGCGGCTGAACACAGGGAATTGGCGGTATTCGATGTTTTGGTAGCGGGCCTCAGGTCTAACTATGTGCGCCAACGACTGTGGAAGCTGCTACCACGATGGAGGTCTCCTTCCGCAGCCTTAACTCGTTCCCCGCGGACCCGCGACCCAATCATGGGCCCCCGACCAGCAATTCCCCCAGGCCTGTGCTACGCGGCCGCCCAGCCACCATGCTGCCCCAGCCAGCCACTATGCTGCTCCAGCTGCCATTTCTGCGGCCAGAACCAGCACCCGCGGCAGCACTACCCGGCCCACAACACGACCTGCAGCAGCTGCGGGCGAAAAGGGCATTACGCAAGAGTGCGCCTCGCAAAAAGGGCCCCAGCTTCCAACTCCCCAGCGACTCGCAGTAATCGCTCCCCTCACTCGCAACCCCGCGGGGCCCGAAACGCTGCGGCCTATGCCCCGACTCCGCCCCCTCCAGCCACATGCGATCCATGGGGGCCGCCATCTTGGAAAACCTCCACCACGCGGCCGGCCACGTGCGACTCATGGGGGCCGCCATCTTGGACGTCATCTTCCTCGCCGCCCGCCACGTGCGACTCATGAGGGCCGCCACCTTGGATGCCATCTTCCTCGCCGCCCGCCACGTGCGATCCACGGGCCCGATCGGCATCTCCGCGCTCAGACAACTCAGCGGAGGAATTCGAATTAGACTATGAACTCAGAGGGCAGTCATCACGGGGCCACTCCAGCACAGCTGATCGAGCCGCCGACTACCCGCAATTCAGCGCGGTCACCCTGGACCAATCCCGACCAAAGAATCTACGAAACTCGATGGCAGAGGTCCATATTAATGGGCACAAAACGCCATGCCTCTTCGACTCCGGGAGCACAGAGAGCCTCATACATCCAGACCTGGTAAGACGCTGTTCGCTCCCCGTTTTCCCCGCGCAGCAAACTATCGCGCTCGCTTCAGGCTCCCACTCGGTCCAGATCCAGGGGCGCACCGCCGCGACACTCACAATCCGAGGCGCTAGTTACTCGAAATTCAAATTCTACGTTTTGCCCGAACTCTGCGTGCCACTCTTATTAGGCCTAGACTTCCAATGCAACCTCAAGAGCCTCACCCTCAGCTTCGGACGGCCCCTGCCCCCACTCACGATCTGCAGCCTCGCTACGCTGCGAATCCCCCCCTCCTCTCTTTGCCAATCTCACTAAGGACTGTAAACCCGTAGCCACTCGCAGCAGGCGGTATAGCTTGCAGGATAGGGTATTTATCAGAGCAGAGGTCCGAAGGCTACTCAGTGAGGGGGTTATAGAGGCCAGCAATAGTCCCTGGAGAGCTCAGGTGGTGGTCGTTAAGACCGGGGAAAAATTCCGTATGGTGGTCGACTACAGTCAGACTAAAAATAGATTTACGCTCCTCGACGCGTATCCCCTCCCCAGGATTGCAGACATGGTAAACCAGATCGCCCAGTACCGGCTCTTTTCTATGGTGGATCTGAAGTCTGCATACCACCAGCTCCCAATCCGCCCGGAGGACCATCACTACACGGCATTCGAGGCCGATGGCCGCCTCTTCCATTTCCTCTGGGTCCCTTTCGACGTCACTAATGGGGTCTCGGTGTTCCAACGAGCAATGGACCGAATGGTGGACCAGTACGGGCTGCGGGCCACGTTTCCGTACTTGGACAATGTCACCATCTGCGGCTATGACCAGCAGGACCACGACGCCAACCTCCACTGTTTTCTCCAGACGGCACAGAAACTGAACCTCACGTACAACAAGGAGAAATGCATTTTCCGCACATCCAGACTAGCCATCCTTGGCTATGTCGTGGAAAACGGAGTCCTGGGCCCCGACCCGGACTGTATTGGGCCCCTCTTAGAACTGCCTCCCCCTCATTGTCCCAAGGCCCACAAACGATGCTTGGGATTTTTTTCCTACTACGCCCAGTGGGTCCCTCAATATGCGGACAAAGCCCGCCCACTCTTTAGGACCACACAATTTCCCCTGTCAGCCGAGGCACGCCAGGCCTTCGACGGCATCAAGGAGGACATCGCCAATGCGGCCGTGCGGGCGGTGGAAGAATCCACCCCATTCCAGATAGTGAGCGGCGCCTCAGAGGTAGCTCTTGCAGCCACGTTAAATCAGGCAGGGAGACCAGTTGCATTTTTCTCCCGAACCCTCTCCGCTTCAGAACTCCGACACTCTCCAGTCGAGAAAGAAGCACAAGCCATTGTGGAGGCTATCCGTCACTGGAGGCACTACATCACAGGTAGGAGGTTCACCCTCATCACCGACCAAAAGATCGGTTGCCTTCATGTTCGACAACTCGCAAAGGGGCAAAATAAAAAACGACAAAATTCTGAGGTGAAGGATCGAACTCTCCACCTACAATTACAATATCAAATATCGACCCGGGAAGCTCAACAAGCCTCCGGATGCCCTATCCCGCGGGACATCCGCCAGCGCGCAGATCGACCGATTAAAAGTCATCCACAATGACCTCTGCCACCCGGGGGTCACCCGACTCGCCCACTACATCAGGGCCCGAAACCTGCCTTTCTCCAACGAGGAGGTAAAAGCGGTCACCAGGGACTGCCCGATCTGTGCAGAGTGCAAACCGCACTTCTATAGACCAGACAGGGCCCACTTGGTCAAGGCTTCTAGGCCCTTTGAACGCCTCGCGATTGATTTCAAAGGGCCACTCCCCTCAACTAACAAGAACGTTTACTTCTTAAACGTCGTAGACGAGTTCTCCCGTTTCCCATTCGCTATCCCGTGCCCCGACATGACCTCCCACACAGTCATTAGGGCCCTGCATAGCATCTTCACCCTGTTTGGCTTCCCCAGCTACGTACACAGCGACTGGGGTTCGTCCTTCATGAGCGACGAGCTGCGTCAGTACCTGCTCGACAAGGGCATTGCCTCGAGCAGGACTACCAGCTACAACCCCAGGGGGAACGGGCAGGTGGAAAGGGAGAACGCGACGGTCTGGAAGACCGTCCTACTGACCCTCCGGTCTAGAAAGCTCCAAGTCTCCCAGCGGCAGGAAGTCCTCCCAGACGCGCTCCACGCTATTAGGTCCCTTTTGTGCACGGCGACCAACCAGACCCCTGACGAGAGGCTCTTCATTTTTTCCAGGGGCACTACCACGGGGGTCTCACTTCCGGCATGGCTGAGGACGTCGGGCCCCGTACTTCTGAGGAAACACGTCAGGGCGCACAAAACCGACCCCCTTGTTGAGAAGGTGCGCCTGCTCCACTCCAACCCCCAGTACGCATTCGTCGTGTTCCCTGACGGCCGTCAGGACACAGTATCCCTCCGGGATCTGGCACCCGCCGGACCCAACGCCCCCTCTACCCCCACAGAAGGACCTCTCACTCTACACCCCATGCTGCCGCCCCCTTGCACTCCCGAGCCCACAAGCTCGCTCCACCAGTTCAGGGCCCCCATGCAGGGCTGCCCCCAGCGCCCCCAGTCGAACCAGGAGAGTATGAAGCTCGGATACAACCCTCCCTGGAGTCCGCCATCGTACCCCAGCACACTACACCCATCCAGCCACCGCAAGAGGCTGCAACCCCGGTGCTCCGCAGATCTCAGCGGACAATTCGACCACCGGACAGACTGACTTTATAGACTAGACCACCACCCCCGCCGGACTTGATTTTTTTGCAGGGGGTGAATGTGGTGAATGTAATATAGATGTATATATGTTAATTCACACTGTCTTTGTAAGCACAGTAGCGCTATCCTACCAGTAGGGGGAGTAGCGCTGGGAGCACTCAGGAACTTGTACTGGGCTCCACCTTTGGCTCTGCCCATGACTCCTCCCCCTAGTGCAGCTGTATAAATACCCTTGTCCAGAGTCAGCCTGAGTACACTACGAGTTCATCGACAGGTAACAGGCTGGCTCTGAAGTAAGTTGATTAAAGCCTAGATTCACATCGGAAACACGTGTCTGGTGAATTGATGGTTCCATCAAAGGTATAGGTCTGGAGGTGTGCAGGGTACCCACCTGAAGGGGTGCAGGTGGGTGGTGTACCCGTCTGTTTGGGGGGTGGGGTCGGGTACCAGTCTGGAGAGGTGCAAAGTTGTGGGGTACCCGTCTGGAGGGGTGTGGTGTATCCGTCTGGAGGGGTGTGGGGATCCGTCTGGAGGGGTGCAGGGTACCCATCTGGAGGGGAGTGGGACGGGTGGGGGGGGTACCCATCTGGAGGGGTGCAGGGTTGTGAGGTACCCTTCTGGAGGGGTGCACGGTATACGTCTGGAGAGGTGCGGGGTACCCATCTGGTGGGTGCAGGGGGTGTGAGGTACCCATCTGGAGGGGTGAGGGGTACCCATCCGGAGGGGTGCAGGGTACACATCTCGAGGGGTGCAGGGTACCCGTCTGGAGGGGTGCGGGGTACCCGTCTGGAGGGGCGGCGTTGCCAGTGACCAATGCGGATAACATAGAACATAGAACAGTACAGCACAGAACAGGCCCTTCGGCCCTCAATGTTGTGCCGAGCCATGATCACCCTACTCAAACCCACGTATCCACCCTATACCCATAACCCAACAACCCCCCCTAACCTTACTTTTATTAGGACACTATGGGAAATTTAGCATGGCCAATCCACCGCACATCTTTGGACTGTGGGAGGAAACCGGAGCACCCGGAGGAAACCCACGCACACAGGGGGAGGACGTGCAGACTCCACACAGACAGTGACCCAGCCGGGAATCGAACCTTGGACCCTGGAGCTGTGAAGCATGTATGCTAACCACCATGCTACACTGCTGCCCCTGATCCCCACACCCCTCCACGTGTCTGGATAAAGGAGGTGACTTGTTGCAGTAAGGAAGTTTTAATTGTTGATTACTATAGGATGGCCCCAGTTGGAATGCCAATTTATGGCTGTCAGGTGAGGATAGAGTGGTGTTGCCCTCTGTAAAAATAAGAACATTGGTTGACTTTCTTTTTCCTCCAACCCAGAAGTAGCAGGCCAATTGTAATAACTCAAGCATTGCTCTGATAAAACTAAGGATGGAATTCCCCAAGCCCCCAACGGCATGTTTGAAGATGGGCATGGGGATAGAATCTGGCGAGGTACCCAGCAATCGGTATCACACTGGCGTGAATTTACAGCAGGAACTTCCGTCGATGCCCACAATGGGGGGGTCAGTAAACCCACCAGAGGGCAGCGTGAACCTAATTTGTTTCCCATTAATGCGATGTAGATAAAGGCCGAACGCCCCATGCCAGATTCATCACAATGCCGGCAGAAAACACATTCGGAACAATATGGCTGCAGATGTTGGGACTCATCTGAACAATGCCTGGGGCTGCTTCCGGAGTTTAGGGTGGAGGCTGCCTACAACCCTGGACCCTGGAAGGCCACAGCAGTGAGTGGGGGGAGCATCTGGAGGTGGATCTTCCAGATTCTGTGTCCTGGAGCAGATCCATCTTCCAAACTCAAGAGTATTCCTGGAGTTCCATCTTCTTTCTCAGGAGGTCAATCTTCCAATCTCAGAGTCTTCCGGAGATCCATCTTCATGTTCAGGATGTCCATCTTCTTTCTTCAACAGTGGTGCAGTGATGTTGGGTGGCTTTTCAATATGGCACCCAGGCACGACAGCAGACTATGCACCATCCAGGCCTGCCCGCTACGGAATACGGCATAAATAAAACACCCAGGTGCATAATTAATGAGGACGGGACCAGAATATTTTCTCGCCCACCGCAGAAACACTCCACATTCCTGCCCACGCCATGCCACTTAGTCTCAAAATAGGAGAATTCCTCCCTAACTCTAAACACCCCAGGAACATGTTAAAATGATGAATTTGTCTATTAAGTCATCTGGGAGATCATTTTTAAACTTGGTTCTGCCTCTCAGCGCTGAGGTCCAGGTTCGATCCCGGCTCTGGATCACTGGCCGTGTGGAGTTTGTACATTCTCCCCATGTTTGCGTGGGTTTCACCCTCACAACCCAACGATGTGCAGGATAAGTGGATTGGCCACACTAAATTGTCCCTTAATTGGAGAAAATGAATTGGGTACTCTAGATTTATATTTTAAAAAGTAATTGTAGGCCAGCTCTGCTTCTGTGCTCTGGTTCCTGGTAATAGTCACGAGCCACGTCTGAGGGGAATATCACACCTAAATGCAGCCACCCTTTGACGTGACATCTGTTTGAAATAAAGGCTGCCTGGTGCACTGCGTGCAGTCACAAACAAGCTGACCATTGAGGAAGTGGAATACTTTTCTACTGTGAAAGATGTCAGGATGATGCTGGGAAAGGGCAGCACAATGCGTAGTGGTTAGCACTGCTGCCTCATGCCGCCGAGGCCCCGGGTTCAATCCCAGCCACGGGTCACTGTCCATTTGCACATTCTCCCCGTGTCTGTGTGGGTCTCACATCCACAACCCAAAGATGTGCAGGGTAGTTGGATTGGCCACACTAAATTGTTCCTTAATTGGAATTTTTCAACAAAGGATGGTACTGGGAAGTGCAAAAGGCAATGTGTATGAAGTCTATAGCACCTTGCACCCTGGGGAAGTCTGCAATGGAGGAGAAGCCTAGAACACTCCAGCACCTGCTGCAGCCTGGAATGACCCCATGTTACGTCAAGGGCCATAGTGGCCTCGGCAGCGATAGGCTTTGTTATTTGTTCTTTATAAATTTAGAGTACCCAATTCTGGTTGGTTGGTTCGGGCTGGTTTAGCACACTGGGCTAAATCGCTGGCTTTGAAAGCAGACTAAGCAGGCCAGCAGCGCGGTTCGATTCCCGTTACAGCCTCCCCGAACAGGCGCCGGAATGTGGCGACTTGGGGCTTTTCACAGTAACTTCATTCGAAGCCTACTTGTGACAATAAGCGATTTTCATTTCATTTGATTTTTTTTCAATAAGGGGCAATTTAGTGTGGCCAATCCACCTAACCTGCACATCTTTGCATTGTGGGGGCAAAACTCACACAAACACGGGAGAATGTGCAAATTCCACACAGATAGTGACCCAGAGCCGGGATCAAACCTGGGACTTCGATGTCGTGAGGCAGCAATGCTAACCACTGCGCCACTGTGCTGCTCTTGCGATAGGCTTTGTTGAGACATTTCAGTTGGAGCCGAAACAGGGGTCGGCAGCATATCTGAACTCCTCTACTATGCCAGTGTAATATTTCTGAGATTTCCCACTGGAACCAAATTAGAGGCTTTCATTCCCAATTGTCATAAATGAAATGCCAATGCCCAACACTGTGTCACCGAATTCCCCTGAGGTCATCCTTGTATAATCCTTACATAAGGCTGTTGCAAAGGTAATCTTCCTTCACCATTTACATCCTTACTTCATCCCCCTTGCTGCTATAGTCCTTGCTCACACTGAGATGGTTTCATGGATTGATTTCTTAAATGTTGTCTTCACCAAATTCCATGCCTTGACCTTTCACAAACTTCAATTCATGGAGAACCCGGTAGTCGCAGTACTTAAGTAGAAGAACTGATGATGAAACAATCTAAGGGTGGGGTTTTCCGGTCCCGCCAGTGCTAGGATGGTCCAGTACCACTGAAACTCACTGGACATCTGGCTGGGCCGCCAAATCTCCCGCGCCGGGTTCCACCACAGCAAGGCTATAAAGTCCCGGCCTAAGTCTCTCCTGCATCCAGTTACAAAGTTGCACTGAAAACGACAACGACTTGAACCTTTATAGTGCCTTTAACATAGAAAAACATCCCATAGTGCTCGTGGCAGTTAACTCAAAAAATGGACACTTCCCAAATCAAAGATATTAGGAGGATGACCAACTGTTTGGTCAGATACATGTTTTAACGTGGGTCTTAAAGGAGGAGAGGGAGGGAAAGGTCTCAAGATTTGAGTGAAATTACAACATATGGGGGCCAAATGGAGGGGTGAAGGGAAGAAGGATATAACAGAGGAAGAACTCACATTAATAAAGAATTTGGGGGTCCTGTAGAGCTGGAGGAGGTTACAGATATCGGGATGGGTGAGGCTCTGGGGATTTATGAAAACAAGCCTGGGAATATTGGGCTGGATTCTCCGATTTGGAGACTATCTCCTGACGCCGGCGTGGGAACGGTGGCGTTTTACGACCAACAAAATGACGCCAAACGGCCACCGATCCCCCATCTGGTGGGGGGGGTTAGCAGGCACACAGCGTAGAGCACCTGGCTCTAGCTGCTGATACGGCCGGAGAATTTCTGGGTCCGTGGACGTGCATGCGCACGGCAGCGGCCTATCGCGGCCGCTCCGTGCAACATGGCGCCGGCCGTGCGTTGATCCGGCCTGCCAAATAGTGCCCCCTTTGGCTAGGCTCACCACCCCTGGACCACCCCCCACCACTGCCCCCAGCCCCTGCCACAACCCTCCCTGCCCGAGGATCGGCTCTCCCCCGACTGTGGAGGCGCAGGTCTCAGTCCACAGCCGCCACGCCGAGTTAACGAAAAATAATTGCATGAGTGATCCATGCTGTCGGAAACTTGGCCCGTCAGGGGCAGAGTATCGGGTGGGGGGCCTCAGGTAACGTCTTGAGGCTGTCCATACGGCGTGTGGTGTACTCCTAAAGTACGCCATTTTGGAGCAGGCGGAGCATCGCAAAAGCGGCACGGCCCTCGATTTCAGCACCAACGTGGATTCTCCGGCCGATCGGCAAACGCGATTTCGCCGTCCGAGACCGGAGAATCCCGCCCATTAAATTTGAGGCATTTGGGGAACTGAGAGCCAATGTAGGTCAGCAATAACAGGGTGATGGGTGAATGGGAGTTTGAGTGAGATAGTCCATGATCCCAGGGATCTTGGAGCTGATACAGTTAGTGCAGGATAGAGGTTAGGAGCTGATTAGGAGGTCACTGGGATAGTCGAGTGCTGAGGTGGCAAAAGCATGGCTTAAGCTTTTTCTTTGGCGGAGAGCATATAAATTCAAAACCTCAACTCAAGACACCAAAGTTGTGAAGAGTCTGTTTTAGTTTAAGACAGAGGCTGGAAGGGATGATGGAATTGACGGCAGGAGTATGGATTTTCTGACAGGACCAAAGACGATGCTTAACTCAAGAAAATAAATTGTAATTCGTCAGAAACTAGATTTCTTGCAAGTGGTCTGACAAATGAAACAGTGGGGGAGTTAAGAGAGATAGTGGAGGGGCAGCACAATGGCGCAGAGGTTAGCACTGCTGTCACACGTCCGGTGTGGACCATGGAGTAAGTGGTCACACACAAGGCAGCTCCTGCCCAAGATTACAGAAAAGAGCTCTTTTTTAATCAATACGGGGTGGAATTTTGATGAAAAGACGTAGGTGAATGTTGGAGGAGTACTTTCCCCCATGTCTCTTGGTTACCAGACCCGGCAGAAACAGTGAAAGATTTGGCTGGAGCTGCAGTAAAAACAAAAGCCTCGTCCAGCATGCAGGCGGGGGAAGGGCGAGCTTAAAGGCCTCAAGCTGACTTGAGGGCCTTTATTAAAGCTGAACTCTAGCAGCAGAGGGAACAACTGTGAAATGATTTCACCAAGGCCATTGAAGAAGCGGTGACGAGACTCCTGGTGGCGGCCATGGAGGAGTAGGTCATGCATTCGGCAGCTCCCGTCTGGAACCAACCCTCGGACCTTTTTCAGGAGTTTCCACGGACTTTTTGGGGCAGATTGGTGAAGCGAACACGGCCAAAAGGATTCCCTCTCTGTTGTATGGATAGCTGGACCAGGAGTGGCCAGGTGAAGCGTTTAAGTCCCAGCAGACAGAAGCGTGCAGAGCGGGCACCGAGGCACGGCATGGCGGCCGGTATAGACCAGGGTCCATAGGCGCAGTGGGCACAGGAACAACAGGAGTTCCTTAGGGGCTGCTTTGCTGATCTTAAAAAGGACATCTGACCCCGATGAAGGCATCAATAGACCAAATGATCGCAACTCAGGCAACACAAGGGAAAACGATTAAGGAGATGGCGAAAAAGCTATCCGACCATGAGGACGAGTTGGTTGTATTGGCCCTTAAGGTGGAGGCACAGGATGACCTCCACAAGAAGTGACAGGAGAGGCTGGAGGACCTAGAAAACAGGTCCAGGAGACAGAACTTGAGAATTGTGGGCCTCCCCGAAGGTGTGGAGGGGTCGGATGCGGGAGCATTTGTGTCCAAGTGTCTCCTCACAGGGCAATGTTAGTGTCTTCTGTTAATATATTTTGTTTTGTATTCCTATTTACTCACTGTGGCTGGAGAGGTAGTTTAATTGGTTTATTCACGTGGGGAGAAGGGTCCGGACAATTAGGCGACAGTCTGATTGGCGCCAGGGGTGGGAGCTGCCAGGGTCAGCATGGGTCAGCTGACTCTTGGGAGCACAGTGGGGGGTGAGCAAGTGCCCAGCTGGTGCTTGGCGGGGAGTTTTGGGCCATGGGGCTGTTGGGGGTGTGGTGATATGCACCACTGTAAATACACAAGGAGTTAATATAAGTACACGTAGACTAGCTAGACACTAAAGGGAGCACCAGAGACATGACACACAGATATTCAATCAATAGGTCAGTAAGATAGGACACGACCAATGGGCATTCACGATACACACAGAGGTGACACGACCACAGGGGGGCATTACACCAACACATATATAAAGGACACAGCACACATAATCTTCCTCTTTCCAGTGGAGACACTCAGTAAGTACAGACACAGGGTTGATTGAACATCACACCCACCACGTGGATTGTAGCAGACTGGTTCATCAGTCTGAGTAGCTGTAGAAGGAATAACAGTCGAGTCGAATCAAAGTAGAAGAATTGTTAATAGTTCAATAAACGTGTTGAAGCTATCTCTACGTCTGAACCTTCGTTTGTCAGAGTGCACATCAAGGAAGCAGCTTATGCTACGTCAAGAGCATAACAAGACCGCAAGGCTCAGCCTGACGCAACTAAAAGTGGTACATAGAGCCCACTTAACAAGAACCCGTATGAGTAGGTTCTTCCCGGAGGTGGAAGACAGATGTGAATGGTGCCAAAGAGGCCCGGCCAACCACGCCCACATGTTCTGGTCTTGCCCCAGACTCGTGGAGTACTGGACAGCCTTCTTCGAGGTAATGTCCAAAGTGGTGGGAGTGAGGGTGGAGCCATGCCCGATAGTGGCGGTCTTCGGGGTTTCAGAACAGCCAGATCTATTCCTGGGGAGGAGGGCGGACGCCCTTGCCTTTGCCTCCCTGATCGCCCGCCGTAGAATCCTGTTTGGCTGGCGGTCAGCAGCACCGCCCAGAGCTGCGGACTGGCTGTCCGACCTCTCGGAATCTCTCCAAATGGAGAAAATCAAATTTGCCATCCGAGGGTCGGACGACGGCTTCCACAGAACGTGGGAGCCATTCATGCAACTGTTCCGGGACCTATTTGTGGCCAATGTACAAGAGGAAGAATAGTCGGGGGAAGGTAGCGGGAGGGGGGGGGCTACAGGTTCGTTACGGGGGTTCGATGGCTAGCTAAGGCCCAAAACCAAACTAAATAAACATGTTGAGGGGGGGGGGGGGGGGGCGCAGTTACTACTACGAAGATGCTTACCTGTAAATATGTATGTTAATTTTTGCGTGTTTGTTTTTTTTTCTTTCTCCTAACAATTTGTAATTTGTTCAATATAAAATATGAAAACTGAATAAAAACATTTATTAAAAAAAAGAGCATAACAAGACAGGGGGGTGGGAGGGGAGGGGGATGCTGCATTGCTGACAGAGGAGGTATCAATTTCGGGGTACCAATTGAGGGTCAGGGCGGCGGCTCCCTTTGGGGGCGCTCGAGGAAGCGAAGGGCGCGGGCTCGAGGTTGGCCAAGAAAGGGCGATGGCTAGTCGGCAGGGGAGATAGCTTCAACACGTTTATTGAACTATTAACAATTCTCCTACTTTGATTCGACTCTACTGTTATTCCTTCTACAGCTACTCAGACTGACGAACCAGTCTGCTACAATCCACGTGGTGGGTGTGATGTTCAATCAACCCTGTGTCTGTACTCACTGAGTGTCTCCGCTGGAAAGAGGAAGATTATGTGTGCAGTGTCCTTTATATATGTGTTGGTGTAATGCCCCCCTGTGGTCTGGGGGGGTGGTTAGCCCCCTGTCCAGGCTGATCACGTGGAATGGGAGGGGTTTGAATGGGCCGATCAAAAGAGCACGGGTGTTCGCGCATGTAAAGGGGTTAAAGGCAGACATAGCAATGCTTCAGGAGACACATTTTGTGCCCGGAGCTTAGAGTGTTCTGGCAAGGGTTTGCATGGGCAATGTCCAAGGTGCTTAACACATGGGTGGTGCCGAGTCGAGAGATAGCGATCTTTGGAGTGTCAGAAGACCCGGGAATTCAGGGGGCGAAAGAGGCCGACATCTTGGCCTTTGCCTCCCTAGTAGCCCGGAGATGGATTTTATTGAGGGACTCGAAGCCCCTGAGTGTAGAGACTTGGGGTACCAACATGGTTCCGTTTCTCAGTCTCGAGAAAATAAAGTTTGCCTTAAGAGGGTCTACGCTAGGGTTCTCTAGGAGGTGGCAGCCGTTCGTCGACTTTCTCGGGGAAAATTTAAATGTCAGCAGTAGCAGCAAGCAGTAGTAGTAGCGGGGGGGGGGGGTGCTTCATTGGGATGGTGTGGGAAGACTGGGTCGGGTGGGATAATGTCTATTTAATTGTTATTGTATATTCACTTTTTGCACTATGTTAATGTTCACTCTAGTATGTTTTGTTATTATGGTTACTACTGTTTTATTATGAAAAATTCTGCAAAACCTTAATAAAAATACTTTATAAAAAAAGCACTGCTGTCTCACGGCGCCGAGGTTCAAGGTTCGATCACGGCTCTGGGTCACTGTCCATGTGGAGTTTGCACATTCCCCGTGTTTGTGTGAGTTTCGACCCCACAACCCAAAGATGTACGTGGTAGGTGGATTGGCCACACTAAATTGCCCCTTAATTAGAAAAAAAGAACTGGAGGGGGGGTTGGCCAAGGCGAGGGGCTGGGCACCATAAATCAGGGTCACCTCTGGGCCGGGGGCGGGGGGGGGGGGGGGGGTGGTGAGGGTGTCTGCAAGGCCTATAATATTGTGCATACCCATAACTGGGGCAACTACAGCTGCTGCTTGTCTGTCCTACCAAACACTTCCAGGACAGAGCCCTGTTCGTGGGTATATACTGATGGTCACTTTAACTCCCTTTGGCTGTGCGCACCCTCTGGCTGCACAGCTGTAGTGTATTGCTAATAAGGAAGTGGCATTGTTAGTTATGGAAGCACTGCACAGCTCTCAAGCGCATTCTCATGAGTACACATGCCATGTCTCAGACAAGTGTTATTGCCTAGCATTCCAATCAAACTCTGAGGCCTGGAAACTTGGACTGGACACTGGAGGCATCGGCCGCAGTCAACAATCAAACACTCTAGAGCTGGGCTTCAGTACTGGGGATAATCCCACATCCAGAAGGTGAGTATGTGGATCAATGGAGGGCACCTAAGCATAGTCTCCCTAATTTTTAAAAAAGTACCCAATTTTTTTTTTTCCAATTAAGGGGCAATTTAGCGTGGCCAATCCACCTACCCTGCACATCTTTGGGTTGTGGGGGTGAAACCCACACGGACACAGGGAGAATGTGCAAACTCCACACGGACAGTGAACAAGGGCCGGGACTCGAACCCGGGTCCTCAGCGCCGTAGGCAGCATTGCTAACCACTGTGCCACGTGCCGCCCAGCATGGTCTCCCTAATGTTCTCTCTCCTGCTCCAAATCCTTACAGCAACCAAGATAGATGGTGTTGTTGACCTCGCAGCGGAAGCCCTCGTGGTGCTGGTGGCAGCCCAGTCAGCCAGATGCTGCAGAAGGCCAGCAGCAACATCAACACAGGCTAGAGGCAGCACCCCTGTGCAGGGGTCCGCCGCACACCCTGCAGACCCAGCCGCCCATCAGGCCAAGGAGGGACCCTGAGGGGGACGCCATCGACAGCCCAAGGTGTACAGGCATCATTGGTCATTCGAGGAGATGACAAACAATGAGTGCTGCAGGAGGCTCCATCTCAACAAGAAGACAGTGGACACCTTGTGGACTTCGCACCCTGTGGAGGAGGAGGACACCCGCTCCCAGTGGCTGTGAAGGTCACCACAGCCCTGAACATTTATGCAGTGGGTTAATTCCAGGGCTCAAGTGACATTTCCCAAGCCACAGCCCACAAATGCATCTAATAGATTACAGATTGATTGATTTACTGATTTATTGCTTCATTGATTTATTTGGTGCATTTAAGAATCGATGCAGTATAATTTATAATTCAATGCATAGACAGAATCCACAAGGTCAATGTGGGAAGGCAGTCATCGTTTCAGATATTAAAAAATAATTGTTATGCAGAATTTCACATATGTAGGAATCTAATATTGTTTGATGAGAAGTTGCATCAAAGCCCTTTGTAATGCTTAAAATGTATCACAGTCTTAGCAACAACAACATTTAGTAATAAAAATGTATCAACAGCAAGGTTAATTCAAGCATCTTATCATTGTGGGAATGGCTTATGTGGTGGGTACAAAAAGACATTTAATTAATTTGATAGACATTAGTGAATTTTAAGTAACGACCAATGCTTGAATAACAAATCATGTTCTAAGTGACAGAGAGTTGTTTGAATAAATCAGGAAGCCTCAGCTGAGAATGAGAAACCAATGAGAGTGAAAGGGGATTAAACTGTTGATAAGAATTTATTCCAGCATCAGGCTTCATGATTAATGTTTTTGTTCTGAATCTAAGCTTTAAGAAATTCCGAACCATCTATTGATTTTCTAATATTTTCTTATAATGTTTTGATGTATTATTTGATCTAAGTTTAGATATAAATTTTTATGTAAGACAATCAAGGTAAATGAATAGCAAATAAAGTTGTATTTTTTGGACACCTTCAGTCAACCAGACCTGTGACTTTCATTTTGAAGCTAAATGAGAGATCGTATCACATCCATGAAGTCACGAATACCCTGTATAGAAGCAAATTACTGCGGATGCTGGAATCTGAAACGAAAGGGAAAATGCTGGAAAATCTCGGCAGGTCTGGCAGCATCTGTCGGGAGAGAAAAGAGCTAACTTTTCGAGTCCGGTGACTCTTTGTCAAAGCATCTGGGGCAGCACGGTAGCATAGTGGATAGCACAATGGCTTCACAGCGCCAGGGTCCCAGGATCGATTCCCAGCTTGGGTCACTGTCTGTGCGGAGTTGGCACGTTCTCCCCGTGTCTGCGTGGGTTTCCTCCGGGTGCTCCGGTTTCCTCCCACAGCCCAGAGATGTGCAGGGGTAGGTGGATTGGCTATGCTAAACTGCCCTTAGTCTCCAAAAAAGGTAAGGTAAGGTGGAGTTACGGGGAAAGGGTGAAAGTGTGGGGACAGGGTGGAGGTGTGGGTTTAGGTAGGGTCCTCTTTCCAAGGTCCGATGCAGACTTGATGGGCCCAATGGCCTCCTTCTGCAGTGTAAATTCTGTGAAAACTGTGAATGTGTTGCATTGCAGTACATCCCCAGAGGGTGTCCAACTTTTTTGTAGTCTGCTGTGCCCTCCACAACCTGGCACAGCAGCAAGGTGGTGTGCTAGGGGAGGAGGAGGTACATACGGCTTCATCTGAGGAGGATAAGGAGCGGGACCAGGAGGGATTGGTGGATGAGCTGGGGAGATCCCATCGGAGCCCAACATGTACAGGCATTGTTGGTTAATCACGGAGCTGGAAGATGGAGGACAGGGAGCGGCGAGGGTCCTGCATGCCCGAAGGGCCAGGGAGACCCTCATCCCCACCTGCTTCTCATAGGACGAGGCTTTGTCCCTCAGCTCATCCCCTTCTGCCAACTCCACCCCCTCCCGCCGTTGACCACCCCCCCCCACCCCATTCCCCTCCCTCCCCACCCATTTCCCCCTTTCTCCCCGTCACCCATTTCCTTCCTTCCTCGCGTCCCAATCTCCGACCCTCCCACACTCCCCTCCCCCTTTCCTGACTCCTCTTTTCACCCTCCCATGATCTGTGTAACATCACTCCAGGGTGATGGGCCTGTGTCAGAACTGTCAGCGAGTCATTCGACAAGGCACGAGAGTGTTGACAACACGCTGTGAGGTAAGCTCTGGTACTCCTCAGTCTATGCCAAAGTCAGACTCCAGTCTTCCTGCTGACAGCACGCTACCACCCACCACCTGCACGAGGTTTGCATTGTGGGCACATGTTGTAGCCCACTGCACCGGGGATGGGGAGAGCGGAGAGCGCTGGGGGTGAGGATGCGGGCAGGCCCGCTGCTAAGAATATCATGACAGAGACTTCACATGTATCAGTGTGACATGCATTAATAGTGAGCATCTGAAACCATCATTGTCCCTAGGAACAGATGGTGTGCCCCCACCCCTCTCAGTGCCCCCCAGTGCCCTCTCAATGATCCTCAGTCCTCGTCATATTCCACTCTCTACCGCTACGTCTAGGTGTAACACCAGGATGCACATCAGAGGAGGGGGCAGTCTGTGTATCTCGTGCCCTTAGGCCTTTGATGCCCTTGGCAGGTGGCCTCTGGGGGCCCTGGAGCCAGAGGGCGCCAGCCGACTTACTGGTGTCACTAGCATCGCCATGTCACCCTGTTCTGCCCACTGACCTTGTCAGGAGTTGGGGGGGGGGGGGGGGGGGGGGGGGGAGGTTTCTGGTGAGGTGGAGATTGAGAGACCATTCGCCTCCATAGTGGCAGGCCCTGGGTCGGCCTCCAGCGCTCCAACCTCCTGGGGATCTCTGTGGGACGGAGAGGCAGCTGGAGTGAGCTCCAGAGACATTTGCATCATTCGGCTCTGCCATCTTAGATGGCCAACAGTCTTATATAGCGTTCCAAGCACCGCTTCCCAGTATCTCTCCAGCTTCTCGCAGCCCCTGAACATGTGCACATGGTTTGCGGCCCGGCCCACAGTTCTCGCATTCATTGACCACACCTTGGAGGAACCCACTCATCCTCGCCCGTGTCATATGTACCTTGTGCATCACCTTGAACTGAATCAGTCTCATTCTCACACAAAAGGAGGCTGAATTCACCCTCTGCATCACCTCGCACCACAGTCCCCAGCCTATTTGGCCCCAACTCCTCCTCCCATTCATTCTTGATCTTCACCACCTGCGCTGCCCCCCTGTTCCCCCCACCACCCATATATATCCCCAATCCTACCCTCTCCCAACTCATCCAGGAGCAGGAGCTGCTCCAATAAGGTGTACTCCGGCAACCTGGACAACACCCTCCACTCCTTTTGCCTGAAGTCCCTCACCTGTATATAGCTAAATTCACTCCACCCTCGGCAACTCAAACCTCTCCCACAACTCACCCCTGCAAACTTCCCTTCCAAGTACAAGTCCCCATCCTCACCAGACCTGCCTCCCTCCACTTCTCATATATCCCATCCATCTCTCCCAGCTTAAACCTATGAGTCCCGCAGAGTGGTGTCAACTCCGACATCCCCTCCAACTTAAGTGTCTCTGCAGCTGATTCCACACCCTGACCTTTGACTGTACCGTCAGGTTCACCGTATACTTCCCCGGAGCTAGTGGCAGCGGAGCCGTCACCATAGCCCTCAAACTGTCCACCTCGACTATCTCATCCAGCAATCGTCCATGCTCCTCTCTACTCCTCCTGTCCCTGTGCGCCTTGAACAAGATAATCTCCCCTCGGACCACCACCTACAACGCCTCCCAGAACGTGGCAGCCGACACCTCCCTGTTCTGATTAAGCTCCACGTTATCACAAACATCTGTTGTATGTAGCAAGTGTATGTACTAATGAGATGAGCTCACAGAGTTTTGGACTGCACAGGGGATCAACAGGTCATCTGTGTACAATGACAACTGGTATTGCCTTCTCCCCCTCACAATCCCCTGCCACCACAATACCCCCGAAGGTCCATTGCCAAGTGTTCAATCACCAACAAACTTGGGCCAAACCCAACTTACTCAAGATTTCAATAAATCCCTCCACTCGACCAGAACAAACGCTTTCTCTGCATTGCTAAAAACAATAACCTCCGGCACTCGACCCACTGACGGAGTCACGGCCACGTTTAACAGCCTCCTGATGTTACTAGAGAGATGCCTGCCCTTTACAAACCTGTCTGATCCCCAGTGACCACCCCTGACACACATCCCTCCATCCTCCCTGCCAGTAACCTAGCCAGCACTTTCACGTCTGTGTTCAACAACGAAATGGGCCAATACGGCCCACACTCCAAGGGTTCTCCCCCTTCTCCGGGATTAATGTGATCGGCGATAGCATCAGTAGCTCTGGAAGCTCTCCCTTCTCCAATGCCGCACTAAACATCCCCAACAAATGCAGTGTCAAATCTGCCACAAACGCCTTATAAATTGGCGCCAGAAAGCCTTCCCCGACTTCATCCCCCTAATGCTGTCTATCGCCTCCCCCAGCCCCGCGACTCCTCCAATGTCTGCCTCCTCTCTTTTTCCAACCTTGGAAACTCCAACCCATGCAAAAACCGTGCCATATCTCCTTCCTCGCCACCCTGCTTGGTCCTGTACAGCTTCAAATAATAAACCCTGAACACCTCGTTTATCCTCCCCCAGCTCTGACATCTCTTCCCCCTTCTCTGTTCGTACCCTTAGAATTTCCCTAGATGCAGCCTGCCTCCTCAGATGGTGGACCAACATGCAGCTTGCCTTCTCTCCATAACTGCCCCACCGTCTTTCCCGTCATCAACCTTTCAAACCACTCCGTAACATCTTCCTCTCCGCCAACAACTCTTTAGTGGGGGCCCCAAATATCTCCTGTCCACATCGACTATCTCATCTAGCAATCGTCCATGCTCCTCGCTCCTCCCCCTATCCCTGTGCACCTTGAACAAGATAATCTCCCCTCGGACCACTGCATTTAATGCCTCCCAGGACATGGCTGCCGACACCTCGCCATTCTGATTAAGCTCTACGTAATCCCCAATCGCAGAGCTCACTCACCTTTTCCCAAAATCCCTTATCTGCCAAAAGATCCGAATCTAGCCTCCATCCTGACCTCTGCACTTGCCCCGAGCTAAGGTTCACCTCCAGCCAATGTGGCACATGATCCAAAATCAGGATTCCTGCATACTTGGCCCTTGGCACATCTATCAATGCTGCTCGACTCACCACAAAGGAATCAATTCCCGAATACACCTTGTACATGTGTGAGAAGAAGAGTACTCCTGCACACTCCTCCCACCGCCACAGATCGATCATTCTTTAACGTTCCATAAACCGTCCCAACTCTTCCACCAGCCTCATTGACTTGGGGCTCAACCTGTCCATCCTCAGATCCATCACAGAATTAAAATCTCCATCCATAATCAACTGGTGCGTATTAAGTCTGGGATCCTTCCCAGTAAACCCTTCACAAACACCACATCATCCCAATTCGACGCATATACTTTGACAAGAACTATCAGTGTACCCTCCAGCACCTCTCTCACTATTACATATCTACCCCCCGGGACCCGTACCTCCTTGGCCCCTCCTGACTGAAATCTTGTAGAATAGTAAGCAGTTTTATGGGAGTAGGGTTAAAGTGGGTCTTATGGATAAGTTAAACTCTGAAAGAGCATGAAGAGTTATGGAGAGGGTAAGATGAGAATTTTACAGGAGATGCAAGTGGGGCAGAATAAGATGAAGTTGTTGAAGGAAAAGCAGGTCCCCAAGGAGTCGGGGGGGAGACCAGAGTATAACCTGATGATAAAGACCACCCCCGACTCAGGTGGTTTGTGTCATGTGAATGGTGAAAAGGTTAATAATGCTTGAAATAAAAGTGAAACTAGTCTTTATTCAATACTCTGGGCCTTCCCCAAAGGAGGTGATGTGGGACTCTCAGCAGCTCTCCAGCCAGTGCGCCAGACCCCCATTGCCTGGATTAAATTGCACCCAAAGAATGCAGATTCAGCCATGAGACAGCAGAAGTTGATCCAGGGGCCCAGTGGAGGGGTGAGGTGACCTCAGCTCTTAGCATTGCACACCAGTGGTCTGGTATACCCGCAGAGGAGCAGTGGGAGTGAAACCTTATAATCAAGACCAGTGTAATCCGGAGAGCCAGGGAAGGGTGCAAAGAGTATCCTTGAGGATTTGGGGAGATGAAAGCACTGGTCCAAGGAAATGCTGTGGAGAAAGTGCGAATGTTATGTCTGAATTGTAGGATTATATTTTGGTTACAACACGGAAGGAGGCAGTACAGCATGTTGTGTCCAGCTCTCTGCAAAAGCAACTCTCAAAGCCCCTGCCCTTTCCCCATATCCCTGCAGTTTTGTTTTGTATTTACCCGCTTATCTAATTTCCTTTTGAAAGACCTGATTGAACCTGGCTCCATCACACTCTCAGGCAGTGCATTCCAGATCTTTGCCATTTGCTGCACCTGCTTTTTCCCTCATGTCGTTGATGATTCCATTGCTGGTCACTTTAAATCAGTGTCCTCTGGTTCCCAACACTTCAGTCTCTCTTTATCTACTCTGTCCAGACTGCTCATGATTTTGAACACCTCCATCATTTTTCCTCTCAGCCTTCTCTTCTCTCAAAACAACAACCCAGATTTGTTAATCTAGCTACATAACTGAAGTCCCTCATAAATCATTCACATAAACCATTTCTGCACCCATCCTAATGCCTTCACAGAAATGGACATAATAACAGTTGAGGCCAGACCAGTATTACATAAAGGTTCTCCATAACTTCCTTTCTACGGGTGCGGAGGCAGATGTTGTAGCCTTCGCCTCGTTGATCGCCCAAAGGCATATCCTGATGGGTTGGAGAGCAACCTCTCCACCCTGTGCCCTGGCATGGCGGGGGGACCTGTTGGAATTCTTGATTCTTGACTAGATTAAGTTTGAACTGAGGAGAAGGATGGAGGGGTTCTAAAATTCATGGGCATTGTTCATTGTGCACTTTCAAGAACTGGATAACATTGAACATTAGTTGAGGGGGGGTGGGTGCAAGGGTTGGGGGGAGGGGGACTGTGTGTGTTAATTGTGTGTTGTTCCTTGTGTCTTAATATAGCTCGTAGTCTCAAAGGTGGAGAAGATGCTTTATTGTGAATTTGTTCTCTCTTCAGAGTTTAACTTACGGCTACCTCAAATGCCGCCTGCCTGTGTGTCTGTGTCCTGCTACGAGTTCTGCCTTCCGTGAAGTGTGTCATTACTTCCTGTCCCTGTGTATATATAGCTCTCCCGTGCTCCCTCTAGTGCTTGCTCAGTTGTATTGCATCTACTCAGATCTACAATCACCACATCCCCCCTTTTTTCTTTACATATTTTCTGTACATCGTTAAAGAAAATTGTACAAAACAGTTACTTATGATATGTGTATCTATACAAATGATGGTGCTATTGCATATTTTACAAAGCCAATTTATATTTATGAGTCCAATGTTAATAAAAACATTTATGAGTCCAAACTTGATGAATTTGTTCAGAGTTTTTTCTTTTGTTGTTGTTGACGTGGTGATATTGATATTGCAACTCCGTTGTGAATGTTGTTGGTGTTCCTTGTTATTTTAAGTAACCAATATGTCATCCCATGGTTTTTGCATGGTCGAACCACCGATGTTGACTGACATGGACTTTTTTCTGTGCTTGTGGTATCGATTTAGTATTTCATCTGCCTTGAAAGCTGGTGTGCTTGCTTGTTCTGGAGCAGATGTGAGTTTGTGCGATTCGTTGTCATCCCACGGCATGTTTGTAGTCTTGTCATTGTTTTTAGTGTGCTGTGGCATTGTTTTTCATGTGCAGAGTTGTACCATTTTGTACAAGTTGTTGTTTCATTGCTGTTGTTTCTGTCGTTCCTGTCTTTGTTTTCGTTGCCATTCTTGTTGCTGTTTTTGTCGTTTCTGTCTTTGTTATGCTTCTTGTTGGTTTTGTTGTTCTTCTTGTAGTTTTTGTCGTTGTGCTTGTAGTTTTTGTTGGTACTGTTGTTCTTGTTTCTGCAGTGCTTCTTGCGATTTTTGTTGTTCTTGACGCGCTTCATGTTGCTTTTGTCTTGCTGTTGTTGTTCTCGTTTCTGCTGTGCTTCTTTTGGCTTTTGTTTTTTTTGTTATGCTCAATGAGTGTCCCGTGTGGATAATTTGAGTCTTTGCTTTCTTTGTGCTCCTCTTCTGGAGTCAAATTCTTCACAATTTCATTTGACGCGTTCTCTCTGGACTCTTGGTGCTCCTCTTCTGGAGTCAAAATCTTCATGGTTTCTGTTGATGTGGTCTCACTGGACTCTTGGTGCTCCTCTTCTGGAGTCAAAATCTGCATGGTTTCTATTGGTGTGGTCTCTCTAGACTCTTGGTGCTCCTCCTCTGGAGTCAAAATCTGCATGGTTTCTATTGGCGTGGTCTCTCTGGACTCTTGGGTGGCCCTACTCTGTGCTTCTGTACAGACAAGCTGAGAACTGTCAGTCTCGCTGTGATCCTGTACCTCCTGTATGTCGAGTGTGATCACCTTGTCACTGTTTTCGCATGCAGTGGGTAGATGTACTTTGTCTTCTTTTTGATTATGTGAGCTTGGTAGACTTTCATTGTCTGCTTGCGGTTGCTCAGATACGGCGGGTTGACCTTCATGGTCTTGTTCATTCATGGTGGTCGCCAGGGAGTGTTTGCTTGCTTCCCTTTTGGAGTCTTTCATCACTCTCAAAAGTCAAAGTCAAAGTCAAAATCGCTTATTGTCACGAGTAGGCTTCAAATGAAGTTACTGTGAAAAGCCCCTAGTCATCACATTCCGGCGCCTGTTCGGGGAGGCTGTTACGGGAATCGAACAGTGCTGCTGGCCTGCTTGGTCTGCTTTCAAAGCCAGCAATTTAGCCCTGTGCTAAACACTCACTGTCACCTCTCACTGTGGAGCCTGTCATCGCTCTCTCTGTGGAGTCTTTCTGTGCTCTCTGTGTGGCGTCGTCTTCGTCTTGGGTATTGCTGTCATCCAATGTATCGACGATCTGCCATGGCACCATGGTGTTGGATTCATCTACCATGAGTAGAGTCGTGTTGAGCTTTGCGACCATGTCGCTGATGCTGTGATCTGCATATCCGAATAACTCAGCCATGTCTGAGTAGTATTCTTCGAAAACCAAATCATCTTGGTTGGATTCATCTACCACGAGTAGATTCGTGTTGAGCTTTGCGACCGTGTCGCTGATGCTGTGATCAGCATATCCGAATAACTCAGCCATGTCTGAGTAGTATTCTTCGAAAGACAAATAATCTTTTTTTGTTTCGGATTTCTTTTTGTTCTCTTCACTTTGGGTGGTGCAGACTGCTTTTTCCAGGGTGTTGTGCGAGTTGTTTTCAACTGCTGGTTTTAAGTTCAGGCATTTTTTGTCTTCTGAGGCAAGAAAGTTTGGTTTTATCGCTTTAAGTATCTTGTTTTCAATTATCGGGCATTTCCCTTTTAAGTAGGCGTGGTCCGGATGCTCAGACGTCATGACGCTCGTGACGTCATGCGTAGGAATGAATTGTGCATGCGCAAATCGGCCTTCCTTTACTGTGCGGTTTTGTGTCCAATGCGCATGCGCGGCTTGCGCATGTGCATAACGATCCGTGACCAAAACGTTTTGAGACTGCGCATGCGCATAACGATCAACAACACAAACTTTTATGAACTGCACATGCGCTGCTTCTGTTTCCTGTGCATGCGCAGACGCAGACTTTTGTTCTTTGTGCCCCAGAGACTGTAAAATGTGCTCCGACGCCATTTTATTGCGGATTTCAGCGTTTTTTCTTTCTGAAAGTTGTAAGTTACCTTTTCCTTTCGATCTGGACTGGATTTCAGCGTTTTGGCTTTGTGAAAAATTCAATTTATTTCTTCTTTTTGATCTGTACTTTTCACTCGCGATTTCTTGACTGAACCCTTTCTGTTTGTAGAGTTTTGCATCACTCAGTCTCCGTGCAGTTTGGCCTCTGAGCATACCGTGCTGTTCAAATTCCTTACAGTACTCTTCAAATTTGTTTAGTATTGTTTGTAAGTTGATGCTGTCTTCATCTTTTGAGTATTTAAATCCATTATATACTTTCCCAGCTTCATATCCTGCGATGAGCAGTGCTATTTTAATTTTGTCTGAGGCTGCTGCTACATCATTAGCTATGATATATAAATCGAACATTTGTTTAAACATTTTCCAGACATTTCTTACATTGACAATCATGTCCAGCTGAGGTGGGATTCTAAGCCCCATCCTCGAATCAGCGATGTCTTCCCAAGTCCACTGTCCAGTAGGAGTGTTTCTTGCCATTTTGGTCTTTCTGTTTCTGAAGCTGAGTTGTCCTGAAGTAAGCGCCTGAAGCCACTGCTGGTACCATGTGTTGTTCCTCGTGTCTTAATAAAGCTCGTAGTCTCAAAGGTGGAGAAGATGCTTTATTGTGAATTTGTTCTCTCTTCAGAGCTTAATTTACGGCTACATCAAATGCTGCCTGCCTGTGTGTCTGTGTCCTGCTACGAGTTCTGCCTTCCGTGAAGTGTGTCGTCACTTCCTGTCCCTGTGTATATATAGCTCTCCCGTGCTCCCTCTAGTGCTTGCTCAGTTGTATTGCATCTACACAGATCTACAATCACCACAAATTGTATTATTCCTCGTTCTGAATAAAGCTCGTAGTCTTACAGTTGAAGGAGATGCTTTATTTGTATGAGTTTGTTCTCTCTCCAGAGCTTGTAATATGTTACATCTGAGCTGCCTGTCTGTGTCCTGCTCACCAGCTGCTGTTCCTGTGAAGAGTCTGTCTGACTTCCTGTCTTTTTGTATTTATACATCTCCCGTGCTCCCTCTAGTGATTGCTTAGTTGCATTGCATTTACATTGTCCCCTTGTATATATACACAGATATGCAGATCACTACATTAATGGTGACTATGGGTGATACCTGATTCCTTTTTGTCATTTGTTTATGTGAACATGCGGGCTAATGTTTGGGGTTTGGTGGGAGGATGGGATCATTGTTATTGATATGGGGATTGACATATTTGTTACTGATTATTGTTTATTGTTGGCGGGTGTAAATTAGGGAGAAAATGTGAAAAAGGAGAATAAAAATATTTAAAACAAAAAAAACTAACTTCCTTTCTATTATATTTTATTGAATTTATTTATTACAGGGCAATTTTAGTGTAGCCAATCTACCTAACCTGCACATCATTGGGTTGTGGGGGTGAGACCACGCAGACCAGGGAGAATTTGCAAACTCCACATGATCAGTGGCATGTGGCCAGTATCGAACCTAGGTCTTCGGCGCCCTGAGAGAGCAGTGCTATCCACTGCACCTCAGTGCCGCCCCCCCCCCATTATATTTTAAACCTCGATCAGTAAGGACATGAGGAAGCACGATAGCACAGTGGTTAGCACTGTTGTTTCACAGCTCCAGGGTCCCAAGTTCGATTCCCGGCTTGGGTCAACGTCTGTGCGGAGTCTGCACGTTCTCCCCCTGTCTGAATGTGTTTCCTCCAGGTGCTCCGGTTTCCTCCCACAGTCCAAAGATGTGCAGGTTAGGTGGATTGGCCATGATAAATTGCCCTCAGTGTCCAAAAAGGTTTGGTGAGGTTACTGGGTTACGGGGATAGGTTGGAGGTGTGGGCTTAAGTAGGGTGCTCTTTCTTTTTTTTTTAATTTAGAGTGCCCAATTCATTTTTCCAATTAAGGGGCAATTTTAGCGTGACCAATCCACTTACCCTGCACATTTTTGGATTGTGGGGGCGAAACCCAGGCAAACACGGGGAGAATGTGCAAACTCCACACGGACAGTGACCCAGAGCCGGGATCGAACCTGGGACCTCGGCAGCGATGGCGCTGTTGCCAGGTGGGCAAAGCCATGAGAGGGCCCGTCTTGGGCCATATAGTGTCCATCAAGGAGGCTCCCTTCCTTCGATCTGGCAAGGGGAGCAGGGGGTTTCCAAGATTTACCTGTCGCTCGCTCCATGCAGCAGCAGGCCCCCCAGGCATGGGCTAAATGCGGGTGTTGGCAGGAAGTGGTCCTCAATTGGCCACCACATGGACGTCTGAACCACCACGTTTCCCACCTCTAACAATAGGGCGTAGTGGCAGGAAGATGCCAACTCGACTCCCGATGCCTCCCTTACCACTTTACCTGCCCTTCTGTCTCCCATCCTGTCAAAAATGGGCTGAGAAAATTCAGCCCTTAATTTTATATTGCCCCTCCTCATTTTTCCTATTCAAATGAATCACTTCACACTTCTTTGCTGTAAATTTCATCTGCCATGTGTCATCCATTCCACCAGGCTGTCTGTCCTCTTAAATCCAATTACTATTCTCCTCACAGTTCAGAATTCTTTGAGGATCTGTATCATTTGCAGGTTTTGAAATTGTGCTCTGTACGCACAAGTCTCGGCCATTAGTGTAAATCAAGAATGGCCAAGTACTGACTGCAGTCCAAACAACAACCATTCACCACAACTCTCTGTTTCCTTCACTCAGCCAATGATTCCACCCACCCAGCATTTCCATGCTGCCACTGTGTCTTTTATTCCATGGGCTGGCAAGCCAGTTATGTGACACTTTAACAAATCCAGAGTCTCACGATTTACTGAGTCAAATGCTTTGGCGAGGTTGATGAATGCAATGAAAAATGCATGGTGTTATTCTGGACATTCTTTAATTTGTTTGGCAACAAAGACCATTGGCAGAATTCTCCGTGCCAGAGTGCTGATGCCGGGACTGAATTGGTGGTGTTCTACGACAGCAAAATTGCCGCTGTTCCCAGATCAAGCCACCGACTGTTAATGGGCTAACACCGGTGCCACGGGGAACACAACCGATTCCAATGAAAAACAGTGTCTGATTTGCCGGATTCAGGATTGACACTCGAGAGGCTGAAAGCTGCAGCCGCAGATAAGCACTCCACTCCCCACACACACTCATCCCGGCCAACAAGAGGGCAGCAAGGAGAGTGACACCGCGGTTTACTGAAGCCGAACTGGAGACTCTACTCGATGTAGAGGAGGAGAGGCGAGCAACCCTGTATCCTGGATGGGGAGACGGTTGTCACCGGGCACCAGATCTGGGCGCATGTGGGAGAGGATGTGAGCACCATGGGCAACATTGCCAGGACCGGTTAGCAGTGCCACAAGAAACTGCACGACTTCCTCAGCGTGGCTAGGGGAGTAGTGTGCCCTGGCACTAACCCCCATCAAACTCACCTGTAACCCATACCCCCAGCCCGGGGGTGAGGCGACCAAACTCCTACCTTGCACCACCTGCCAGCACCCATATTGGCCACCATGGCCGGATGCCCTGGCCACGAAGGCCACCAATCACCCACCCACTGTGCTGCCTACTTCTGACTGCCTAACACTGTGCGTTTCCTGTCTCTCCCCCCGCACCCTACACCCACCCCAGGAGAAGGTGGCACACAACTGGAGCAGGAGAAAACCTGAGGAGGAACCGCCAGACCTATGGCCTCTCACTGCAACAGAGCTGCGGGCCCTGGACCTGATCGGAGGGCTGGGGAGAGGGCAGTCGCTGAGTCGGTGTTCGGCATCGGACGAGCAAGTGAGACCCCAATGAGTTGCCGTTCCCAGGTGATGTACCATCAATTGGACGCGAGACACGATGAAGATCCAAACTGTGGCTTTAATCAGCTAGTTGTTAGCCCGGTGGTCGACTTCAGAGAAAGGCCGACCGCCGGGAAACCTGGGAACTTATACCCCGCCTCAGAGGCGGGGTCTACTTGCCTCTCGACCAATTGGTGAGCAGTCACATGACTAGTCCCAGCCAATCAGACGAGAGGCACATGACCAGCCAGAGCTATGGGAAACCAATGCTCTGCACCAATGGCAGTGCTCCCACTCATATCACCACATTCACCCCTTGTGGAGAAAGAAGACGGGGGGGGGGGTTGTGAGGGGAAGAGAGGGTGGAGGGGGGTTCCGAGGACTGGTGGTATGAGTAGAGATAATCAAAGATATGGGCTGCCCACTGGCTGGTGGCAAAACTAAACAATACTACATTAGGATGCAAAAAAATTATAATAGAGTCCAATAAGTCCCATGGTTGCATCAGATGGTCACGATCAGCCTGTCGGGTGCCCGTGATGTTCTGGTGGACTGTCGCAGTGGAGCCGGTGATGTCGGGCCGATGGTCGTCCTTGCCTCCGGGAGCGTCGGTCGTAGATGTGTCTCCGTACCCCGGGCCGGTGGTGGAGACGCTGTAATCGGGGAAGGGGCGGTATATGTGCTGGGTCGTGGGGGCGCGGGGGGCGCTGGGGGGAATTGGGGTTGGGGGAGGGGTGTTGATGGATGCCTTGATCAAATGCGCTCGTTCGGGCCGGTAGAAGTGCGGTTTGCACTCGCCGCAGACGTAGCAGTCCCTGGTAGGGCAGGTTGCGGGTCTTAATAAAATGGTAAAAACGGGTGACCCCTGGATGGCAGAGGTCCGTGTGGAGGGAGCGGAGGTGGTCAATCTGCGCGCTGGCACAGGTACCGCGGGATAGGGCATCGGGAGGCTCATTGAGCTTCCCAGGACGATACAAGATATCGTAGTTGTACGTGGACAACTCGATCCGCCACCGCAAGATCTTGTCGTTCTTGATCTTGTCCCTCTGTGCATTATCAAACATGAAAGCTACTGACCGTTAGTCTGTGAGGAGGGTAAACCTCCTGCCGGCCAGATAGTGCCTCCAATATCGTACAGCTTCGACTATGGCCTGTGCCTCCTTTTCCACCAAGGAATGGCAGATTTCGGAAGCGTGGAGGGTTCGTGAGAAGAAGGCCACAGGTCTGCCCGCTTGGTTCAGGGTGGCCGCCAGAGCTACGTCAGACGTGTCGCTCTCGACCTGGAATGGGAGGGACTCGTCGATAGCATGCATCGTGGCCTTTGTGATATCTGCTTTGATGCGGCTAAAGGCCTGGCGGGCCTCCATCGACAGGGGAAAGGAGGTGGACTGGATGAGGGGGCGGGCTTTATCGGCGTAGTTGGGGACCCACTGGGCGTAATAGGAGAAGACGCCCAGGCAGCGTTTGAGGGCTTTGAGGGAGTTGGGGAGAGGGAGTTCCATCAGGGGGCGCATGCGTTCAGGGTCTGGGCCTATCACTCCGTTACGCACTACGTAGCCGAGGATGGCTAGACGGTCGGTGCTAAACACGCACTTATCCTTATTGTAGGTTAAATTAAGGAGTTTCACGGTTCGGAGGAATTTTTGAAGGTTGATGTCATGGTCCTGCTGGTCGTGGCCACAGATGGTGACGTTATCGAGGTATGGGAAGGTAGCCCGTAACCCATGCTTGTCGACCATTCGGTCCATCTCCCGTTGGAAGACCGAGACCCCATTTGTGACACCAAATGGAACCCATAGGAAGTGGTAGAGGCGCCCATCTGCCTCAAACGCGGTGTACTTGCGGTCACTAGCGTGGATGGGGAGCTGGTGGTAGGCGGACGTAAGGTCCACTGTGGAAAAGACTTTGTATTTCGCGATCCTGTTAACCAGGTCGGAAATACGGGGGAGAGGGTACGCGTCCAGCTGCGTAAACCTGTTGATGGTCTGACTGTAATCAATGACCACCCGGTTTTTCTCCCCAGTCCGAACTACCAGCACTTGGGCTCGCCAGGGACTGTTGCTGGCCTCGATAACTCCTTCCTTAAGGAGCCTCTGGACCTCGGACCCGATGAAGGTCCGGTCCTGGGCACTGTGTCGTCTGCTCCGAGTGGCGACAGGTTTACAATCTGGGGTGAGATTAGCAAACAAGGAAGGGGGGTCCACTTTGAGGGACGCGAGGCTGCAGACAGTAAGGGGGGGAATAGGACCGCTGAATTGGAAGGTTAAGCTCTGCAGGTTGCGCTGGAAATCCAGGCCCAAGAGTGCCGGAGCGCATAGACGGGGGAGAATGAGGAGTTTGAAGTTTTTGAAAACCCTCCCCTGGACCGTGAGGTCCGCTATGCAGCACCCAGTGATTTGAACTGAGTGCGAACCCGAGGCCAATTCGATTTTATGCTTAACTGGATGGATGGGGAGCGCGCAGCGTCTTACCGTGTCAGGGTGGACGAACCTTTCCGTGCTCCCGGAGTCCAGTAGGCATTTCGTCTTGTGTCCGTTGAGCTGGATCGTTGTCCTAGTCTTGGCGAGCGAGCGTGGTCGCGACTGGTCGAGTGTGATGGAAGCAAGTCGTGGCGAGAGTTCCAGGTCATCCTCGGTGGCAGAGTAATGGCTGGCAGGGCCTTCCGTGTTGGCCCAAGATGGCGCCGCCCAGGACCCGCACGTGGAATCGGGGTCCCAAGATGGCAGCGCCCATGACCCGCACGCGGTGTCCAGGACCCATGATGGCGGCACCCGTGGGGACCTCGTGGCAGCTGGGGGCAGTGTCAGTGGCGTCTGCGGGCCGGTCGGGGCAGCCGGGAGCGGGGGTCGGGAGGACCGTGGGCCTGTTGCGGAGGCCAGGAGGCGGGCCGGAGAGGTTGGTGCGTGGCGCGGGGCCCTGGGTGGGCCCGGGGGGGCGATCCGCGGTCGCTGCGCAGAACAGCAGCGACCGACTTGGTCTGGCAGACCACCGCGTAGTGGGACTTCTTCCCGCCGCTCTTACACAGAGCGGAGCAGGCCACAAAAATAGCAGCGGGGCCCCGATAGCTTGTCGGAGCGTCCCGCAGCGCATGCCTGGGGGGGGGGGGGTCAGCGGAGGACGGGGGTGGCGCGTGCCACAAGGCCCAAGGGGTTGCTGCGCGGCAGGGGGCGTATGCGCGGGCATTCAGGTCGGCGACCTCCAGGGAGGTTGCAAGGGTCCGTGCCTCAGCTAGGCTGAGGGCGTTCTTCTCCAGCAATCGTTGGCGGATAGTAGAGGATTGCATGCCGGCAACATAAGCGTCTCTAATTAAAAGTTCCATGTGCTCGGTCGCCGAAACTTGGGGACAGGCGCACATTCTCCCAAGAGCTGTGAGGGCCTGGTAGAATTCGTCGAGTGACTCACCAGGGAACTGTTGTCTAGTCATCAGGAGATGCCGTGCGTATACTTCGTTGGCCGGCCGGAGAAATTGTCCTTTCAGGATATCCATGGCCGCATCATAATCACTTTCGTCCTCAATCATTGAATATACCGCCGTGCCCACGCACGAGTGGAGGATGTGGAGTTTCTGCTCCTTGGAGGGTCTGCTGGCTGCAGTTGTCAGGTAACTGTTGAAACACGCCTGCCAATGTTTAAAGATTGCAGACGCATTTGAGGCATGCGGGCTGGTATGGAGGCAGTCAGGCTTGATGCGTAGCTCCATTCCAAAATTCTAGCTGATTAAATTGATGTACCATCAATTGGACGCGAGACTCGATGAAGATCCAAACTGTGGCTTTAATCAGCTAGTTGTTAGCCCGGTGGTCGACTACAGAGAAAGGCCGACCGCCGGGAAACCTGGGTACTTATACCCCACCTCGGAGGCGGGGTCTACTTGCCTCTCAACCAATTGGTGAGCAGTCACATGACTAGTCCCAGCCAATCAGACGAGAGGCACATGATCAGCCAGAGCCAATGGGAAACCAATGCTCTCCACCATTGGCAGTGCTTCCACTCATATCACGACACCATGGCACATAAGTCACCATCCCCACACCTACAGCCACTAGCACCCCTCCAAAACCCCCACACCACCCCATCCCATGGCCCCCTCTGCTACCCCCACACCTGATTAGCACGTCACCAGTTTGCTGCGCGATATTGTCAAGGACACAGCAAGCCACCATGATGTGGGAGACCCATCAAATTGGGGAGGACACCCATTCCCGGTGGCCATCAAGTTGACAGTTGCCCTGATGCTTTATGGCAGTGTTATTTAAAGTTGGGGTGTGACCCGCGGGTGGGTCGCGGGCGGGTGTCAGGAGGGTCGCAGAGCCGATGTCCATGCCGCTCCCGATCACGATAATCCCCACGCAGAAGCCGGCTTTACATAACGCCGTGAACATATTAAAAGAGAAATTCGGCCGTATTGTGCATGCGCGCCAATAATTGGACACGCATGTGCAGTGCGGCCACTATTTTTTTATACTGTTGCAGCTTTTTGTTTTACAAGTTTTATTAATTTATTCATTTATTTTATTCATTTAAATTTTTAATTTTTTTCATTTATTTTACTCATTTTTTTTTACAAGTTCGGGGGGGGGGTTTATTTGATAAAATTTTACAGGAAAAAAATTCAGACCTTTGGACAGATGGAGACTCCATACTTTCCGACACCAGAAGGCTTCACCTTCATCCAACAGGTTCCATTGGAGGAGCGTGTACGAGGGCCAAAGGGACCCAAAACCATTTCATCCATTTTTGTCAGCTGCAAACAAAGTTAGAAAAAATGGTGGGTTGCGCAGGTCGGCCGGCGTGGGTCGTGAAGGTCGGCCGGCATGGGTCGCAAAGGTCGGCCGCGTTGGATCGCGAAGGTCGGCCGCGTTGGGTCACGAAGGTCGGCCGGGTTGGGTCCCGAAGGTTGGCTGGTTGGTAAAAATGAGTCCCTGGAAAAAAAGTTTGAAGAACAGTGCTTTATGGAACCTGTCCTTCCAGGCGCCGAGTGGGCACCTATCCGGGATCTCACAGAGCTCAGTGAGGCATGCAGTCACGGAGACCCTATATGCCTGGTTGGCACAATACATCCATTTCAATGTGGACCAAGCCCACCAGGATGCCCGGGCGTGGGGTTTGCTGCCATCGCCGTTGTGCCCTGCGTCCGGGGGGTGGTCGACAGGATGCATGTCGCCCGGCAAGCATCTGAGGATGTTAGGCCGAACTTCACAACCCGAAAAGGGTTCCACTTGATGAACGTGCTGCTGGTGTGTGACCATGAGCTGCGCATCATGGACGTCAGAGCCTGATCCCCGGGCAGTGTGCAGGATGCCTTCATCCTGGCACACTCGACGATTCCCGGCCCATCTGGGGGGTTCATTCCTGGGCAACAGGAGTTATCCACTGTGGCCGTGGCTGACGACGCCTATCAGGAGGCCACAGACCAACATAGAGACCCGTTACAACGACACCCATGTAGCAACCAGCAACAGGATGAACGATGCTTCGGCGTTCTGAAGATGCTGTTCAGGTGCCTGGACCACTCTGGGGAGGCCTCCAGTATTGCTCGAGGAGAGTTTCCCATATCATGGTGGACTGCTCTATCCTCCACAACACTGCGCAGCAGAGGGGTGACGTGCTGGAAAAGGAGGATGAACGCCAGGCCTCGTCTGACAGGGAGGATGTGGGGAATGGGGAGGATGGGCAGGACATGGGGCCCAGAGAGGCACAGGAGGCCACACAATGTGTGTGCCAGGGCCAACGTGCATGAGCCGCTCTGATCGCCTTTAGGTTCATCGACGATTGGAGACTGGCCAGAGGCATGGACATCCCATCCCACTCCTACTACCTGGCTGATCATCCCCTCTCATGAACCCCCCCCACCCCTTGTGCCATTCCCCCCACCCTCCCTTTAGCAGCCCCCTCCGTTGTGATTCCTACATGCCTCACTATGGGGTGCAGGCCCTGGGTTGGAGGTAGCAGTGGGTCTGTTCCATGGGATGGAGGGTGATGATGACCCGCTCTGCGATGAGCTCTGGCCCTCTGCACCATTTTCTAATGTCTGACTCCTACCCAAGTAGCACCTTCCACCATCCACCTGGATGATCTCTACATGCGAGCTGGCCATCCATCACACATTGTGACCGAGCCCTTCGGGTGGCGGACATGGAGGTGGAGGGGGGTGGGGGTGGGGGGGGAGGGGGGGGTGGGGGTGGGGGGCACGGGAACAGTGAGCGCTGGCTGTACTGGGGTCCGTGGCTGAAGCCCCCCTCCCGACCCTCTGCCGAGCACCCCCCAACCCACAGCACTTGCCGCCTTTGAAGTCAGCCCAGCCCATCCCTCACACTGACAGAGCACCGAGGCAGACTGTAACATAGTGAAATATGGGTTTAGAGTGAACATATATATATATATATATAGGTTAGTGCTCTTTCCCCAACGCTGCACCCGTGCAAGATTAATGGGTGTCTACCTGTCTGGTCTGGAGGAGGGAGTCTGAGACGTTGCAGTGTTCCGGCAACTCTCCTGCACCAGCACGGCCCAACACCTCCTCCTCTTTTGGGGTGCCTGATGGCCCCTGGCTGCTCCATGGGATGGGGGTGTGAGGGGAGCTAACCCCTGAGGCTCACCCATCACCTGCCAGTCCTGGAGGCCTGCTCTCACCTTGACTAGTGTCGCCATGCTCTCGGCCATGGAGCACAGGGAGTGGACCACCTCCGTCTGGGACTGCGCCACATCAGCCAGTGACTGTGCCTCCACCTTCTGGGTCTGTGACACAACAGCCAGTGACTGCGCCATCTCCCTCTGGGACTGGGCCACCTCCCTCTGTGTCTGTGCCATGTCAGCCAACGCCCGGACAATGCCGTTGACACTTTCAGTGATGACCTGCTGTGACTGATCCACGCTCTGGAGCGCCACTGCAATGTCCAGGTGGCTCTGGTGCATGGCTGCCTGTGACAGGACAGCCCTGGCCTGGGCCTCGGCCACTGTCTGCACAGATTGTCCAGGCCATGGACATCTTGACCCATGGCTGACACCTTCACCCTCCAAGGCATCCACTGTGGACACCACTCTTGCAGTGTTGGCCAGGGTGGCATGCATGGTCGGCACTGCCTCCTGATCCTGCACGTGTTTAGACTCCGCCAAATGCGCTTGCTGTCACGGGATGCTCTCCGACAACTCCTCATGTAGTCCCTGGCTACATCTCCACAATTGATGGGACGGTCTGTTCCAGAAGCCTGAAATCCGTCTGGACGGGAGCTAGTCCCTGGGGTCAGCCCGCCCTCCACCCATCTGCCCCTTAGTGGTTCCTACCTCCACTTGCTGTACATGTGTGTAGTGTGCAGCAGATATCTTCACAGGAGATTCTTCACTGAAGTGCTCAACTGAGGTGAGTGGCTCTGGGATGGTGGAGGGTGTTGGAGAAAGCCTTTTTTTGAAATGTATTTTATTACAAACATATATCAAAACAGGTTACAGCGAACAAACACCCCGGGAAACATACTTCCCAATAATCAACGATAGTCTGTACAGATTTTTCCTCTTTTCCACCCCCCCTTCCCCGCGACAAACAGCTCCTCAAACATGGTCACAAACATCCCCCACCTTTTCTCAAACCCCCCTGAAGAGCCCCTTAACTCATACTTTATCTTCTCCAATCACAGGAAGTCGTACAGGTCACCCAACCAAGCCATTACCCCCAGTGACGATGCCGATCGCCACTCCAGCAAAATTCGCCGTCGCGCAATCAGAGAGGCGAAGGCCAAGTCATCGGCCTTCCTCCTCTCCATGAGCTCCAGCTTCTCTGAAACCCCAAATATCGGCACCAAAAGGTCCAGGTCCATGGGGGGGAGGGGGGGGGGGGGGGGGGTGACACACATGCCATGGGGAACCGCAACTCAGTGTCTCACTTTCTTGCTCGATGCTGACCTCCACCCCGGCAACTGCCTGTCTCCAGCCCTACCAACCATGTCCAGGGCCCTCTGATCTGCTGTGAGGGGCCGCAGGTCTTCTCCCTCTCACGACGATTATGAGCGATCTTCTCCTGGGGGGGGGGGGGGGGGGGGGGATAAACAGAAAACACACAGTGTTAGACAGTCAAACACATGCAGCCCAGGGGCTGGGTAGCACATGACTTCGATGGCCATGGCGCCCGGCTATAGCGGCTGGTATGGGTGCCGGCATGTGGTGTAGGGTGAGAGTTCAGCCGCCGTCCTGGTGGGGGAGGGGTTATGGATGTATAGGTAGGGGGTTGGTGCTAGGGGCACAGTGTTGCCTACTCACCCTGGCCACCCTAATGAGCTTGCGCAGTTTTTTTTGGCACTGCTGGCCGGTCCTCGCGGTGTTGCCCATGGCGCTCACGACCTCTGCCACCTGCATCCAGGCATGACGAACGGTGAATGGCGGCGACTGGCAACCTCCTTTCCACCCCAGGGTACAGGATCACCTGCCTCTCCTCCATGGCGTGCAGCAGGGTCTCGAGTTCAGCGGCCATGAATCGGGGTGCTGCACTCCTCGCTGCCAACTTGTTGGCTGGGATGGCGTGTGTGGGAGTGAAGTGTGTATATACAGCTGCAGCTTCTTCAGTGTCAGTCGCGAATCCGGTGAACCCCACACCGTTTCTCATTGGAATTGATTGTTTTCCACGTGGCTCCTTAACGATCGGTGAATTGGTCCAGGTGCAGTGCGGCGCCAGGTTTGCCGTCACAGAAGTCGACTAATCCTGCCCCAGTGTCAACACCTAATCTCAGGAACAGAGAATTCGGCCCAATTTATTTCCTCTGGTTGGAGATTGTAAAACTAGGGGCATAGTCTATAAATTAGGGCCAGACTGTTGCAGACAGATGTTAGGAAGCACTTCTCCACACAAAGGCTGGAAGAGAATTCTCTTCCATTAACAGTAATTGAAGTTGGAACAGTTGTTAATTTTAAATCTGGGATAGATCGATTTTTGTTAAGCAAAGGTATTAGAACATAGAACATAGAACACTACAGCGCAGTACGGGCCCTTCGGCCCTCGATGTTGCGCCGACCTGTGAAACCATCTGAAGCCTATCTGACCTACACTATTCCATTTTCATCCATATGTCTATCCAGTGACCACTTAAATGCCCTTAAAGTTGGCGAGTCTACTACTGTTGCAGGCAGGGCGTTCCACACCCCTACTACTCTCTGAGTAAAGAAACTGCCTCTGATATCTGTCCTATATCTATCACCCCTCAATTTAAAGCTATGTCCCCTCGTGTTGGTCATCACCATCCGAGGAAAAAGACTCTCACTGTCCACCCTATCTAACCCTCTGACTATCTTATATGTCTCTATTAAGTCACCTCTCAGCCTTCTCCTCTCTAACGAAAACAACCTCAAGTCGCTGAGCCTTTCCTCGTAAGACCTTCCCTCCATACCAGGCAACATCCTAGTAAATCTCCTCTGAACCCTTTCCAAAGCTTCCACGTCCTTCCTATAATGTGGTGACCAGAACTGCACGCAGTACTCCAGGTGCGGCCGCACCAGAGTTATGTACAGCTGTTGCATGATCTTGTGGCTCCGAAACTCAATCCCCCTGCTGATAAAGGCTAGCACACCATATGCCTTCTTAACAGCCCTATTAACCTGGGTGGCAACTTTCAGGGATTTATGTACCTGGATGCCGAGATCTCTCTGTTCATCTACACTACCAAGAATCTTGCCATTAGCCCAGTACTCTGTATTCCTGTTACTCCTTCCAAAGTGAACCACCTCACACTTTTCCGCATTAAACTCCATCTGCCACCTCTCAGCCCAGCTCTGCAGCTTATCTATGTCCCTCTGTATCCTATAACATCCTTCAGCACTATCCACAACTCCACCGACCTTCGTGTCATCTGCAAATTTACTAACCCATCCTTCGACACCCTCTTCCAGGTCATTTATAAAAATGACAAACAGCAGTGGCCCCAAAACAGATCCTTGCGGTACACCACTAGTAACTGAACTCCAGGATAAACATTTGCCATCAACCACCACCCTCTGTCTTCTTTCAGCTAGCCAATTACTGATCCAAACCGCTAAATCACCTTCAATCCCATACTTCCTTATTTTCTGCAATAGCCTACCGTGGGGAACCTTATCAAACGCCTTACTGAAATCCATATACACCACATCAACCGCTTTATCCTGATCCACCTGTTTGGTCACCTTCTCAAAAAACTCAATGAGGTTTGTGAGGCATGACCTGCCCTTCACAAAATCGTGTTGACTATCGCTAATCAACTTGTTCTTTTCAAGATGATTATAAACCCTATCTCTTATAACCTTTTCCAACATTTTACCCACAACCGAAGTAAGGCTCACAGGTCTATAATTACCAGGGTTGTCTCTACTCCCCTTCTTGAACAAGGGGACAACATTTGCTATCCTGCAGTCTTCCGGCACTATTCCTGTCGACAAAGACGACATAAAGATCAAGGACAAAGGCTCTGCAATCTCCTCCCTGGCTTCCCAGAGAATCCTACGATAAATCCCATCTGGCCCAGGGGACTTAACTATTTTGACATTTTCCAAAATTGCTAACACCTCCTCCTTCTGAACCTCAATTCCATCTAGCCTGGTCGACTGAACCTGAGTGTTCTCCTCGACAACATTGTCTTTCTCCAGTGTAAACACTGACGAAAAATATCCATTTAACGCTTCCCCTATCTCCTCTGATTCCACACACAACTTTCCACTACTATCCTTGATTGGCCCTAATCTTACTCTAGTCATTCTTTTGTTCCTGATATACCTATAGAAAGCCTTAGGGTTTTCCTTGATCCTATCTGCCAACGACTTTTCGTGTCCTCTCCTCGCTCTTCTTAACTCTCCCTTTAGGTCCTTCCTGGCTAACTTGTAAGTCTCAAGTGCCCTAACTAAGCCTTCATGTCTCATCCTAACATAAGCCTTCTTCTCCCTCTTGACAAGTGCTTCAACTTCCTTAGTAAACCACGGTTCCCTTGCTCGACAACTTCTTCCCTGCCTGACAGGTACATACTTATCAAGGACACGCAGTAGCTGTTCCTTGAAAAAGCTCCACATTTCGATTGTACCCATCCCCTGCAGTTTCCTTCCCCATCCTATACATCCTAAATCTTGCCGAATAGCATCATAATTGCCTTTCCCCCAGCTATAATTCTTGCCTTGCGGTATATACCTATCCCTGCCCATTGCTAAAGTAAACATAACCGAGTTGTGATCACTATCACCAAAGTGATCCTGGGGCTGGGGCAACACTATCTGGTGAATATTGAACACACTGTCCTGGGGCTGGGGCCACACAATCTGGTGAATATTGAAGACACTGTCCTGGGGCTGGAGCCACACTATTTGGTGAATATTGAACACTATCACCAAAGTGCTCACCTACATCTAAATCTAACACCTGGCCGGGTTCATTACCCAGTACCAAATCCAATGTGGCCTCGCCCCTTGTTGGCCTGTCTACATACTGTGTCAGAAAACCCTCCTGCACACACTGTACAAAAACTGACCCATCTATAGTACTCGAACTATAGTATTTCCAGTCAATATTTGGAAAGTTAAAGTCCCCCATAACAACTACCCTGTTACTCTCGCTCCTGTCGAGAATCATCTTTGCAATCCTTTCCTCTACATCTCTGGAACTATTCGGAGGTCTATAGACAACTCCCAACAGGGTGACCTCTCCTCTCCTGTTCCTAACCTCGGCCCATACTACCTCAGTAGACGTGTCCTCAAACGTCCTTTCTACCGCCGTAATACTTTCCTTGATTAACAATGCCACACCCCCCCCTCTTTTACCATCTTCTCTGTTCTTACAGAAACATCTAAATCCTGGAACCTGCAACAACCATTCCTATCCCTGCTCTACCCATGTCTCCGAAATCGCCACAACATCGAGATCCCTGGTACCAACCCATGCTGCAAGCTCACCCACCTTATTCCGGATGCTCCTGGCGTTGAAGTAGACACACTTCAAACCAGCGTCCTGCTTGCCGGTGCCCTCTTTCGAACTTTTAACCCTATCCCTGACCTCACTACTCTCAACATCCTGTACACTGGGACTACAATTTAGGTTCCCATCCCCCGCTGAATTAGTTTAAACCCCCCCCGAAGAGCACTAGCAAATCTCCCCCCCAGGATATTGGTACCCCTCTGGTTCAGGTGAAGACCATCCTGTTTGTAGAGGTCCCACCTACCCCAGAATGATCCTCAATTATCCAGGAACCCAAAACCCTCCCTCCTGCACCATCCCTGTAGCCACGTGTTCAACTCCTCTCTCTCCTTATTTCTCACTTCGCTAGCACGTGGCACGGGTAACAACCCAGAGGTAACAACTCTGTTTGTTCTAGCTCTCAGCTTCCACCCTAGCTCCCTGAATTTCTGTCTCAAATCCCCATCTCTCTTCCTACCTATGTCGTTGGTACCTATGTGGACCACGACTTGGGGCTGTTCCCTCTCCCCCTTAAGGATTCCAAAAACACGATCAGAGACATCACGAACCCTGGCACCTGGGAGGCAACACACCAACCGTGAGTCTCTTTCGTTCCCACAGGACCTCCTGTCTGTTCCTCTAACTATGGAGTCCTCAATGACAAGTGCTCTGTTCCTCTTCTCCCTTCCCTTCTGAGCAACAGGGACAGACTCTGTGCCAGAGACCTGCGCCCTATTGCTTACCCCTGGTAAGTCGTCCCCCGCAACAGTATCCAAAACGGTATACTTGTTATAGAGGGGAACGACCACAGGGGATCCCTGCACTGCCTGCCGGTTCCCTCTCCCTCCCCTGACGGTAACCCATCTACCTTCTTCTTTTACCTGAGGTGTGACTACCTCCCTGTAACTCCTCTCAATAACCTCCTCCACCTCCCGAATGATCCGAAGTTCATCCAGCTCCAGCTCCAGGTCCCTAACGCGGCTCTCGAGGAGCTGGAGTTGGGTGCACTTCCCGCAGATGTAGTCAGCAGGGACACTAGAGGTGACCCTTTCCTCCGACATTCTGCAGGAGTATTGAAGGATATGAGACAAAGGCAGGTATTTCTTTAGGTTACAGATCAGCCAAGATTTCATGCAATAGTGGGATAGGCTCGAGGGGCTGAATGGCCTATTTCTGTACCTATGTTCTTACAAGAGTGAAATAGCCCAATATTTTACGCAGCATGATTTGTCTTTATATTTATATTTACAATGTCCAAGAAGGTTCACCATCCTGCAACTATCTGGAGTGGCAGCTCCAAAACATTCCCCTTCAAATTCTGGACCAGTGTCAAGCAAAGCTTTGTGATAACCCCAATACTACAATCTACAATCTCCATGAAAGTGTCTATTCTCCTCATCAAAGAGCAACTGCCCTCTAGTGTCGGTCTTTAATACTGCCAGATTGAAAACTCTTTAACCTATTGCCTCCATGCCAAACTAAACTGTCCACCATAGATTTACTTGATCTAGATGACTTCAGTAATGTTGTCCACTCTGCACCAGATTTGTCAGCCATTCTTGATCTCTTCAATTCTACATACAAGAGATTTGGTGAGTCCTTAAAGGCTGCCAAAACAAAACTCAGACGCAGTCAGCAAAATACTCTATTTCCTATCTACAGTAAGAAATCTTACAACACCAGGTTAAAGTCCAACAGGTTTGTTTCGAATCACGAGCATCAATTTTAGGGGCAATTTAGCGTGGCCAATCTCAGGGCTGCCACCATCACGGGGCTGGTGGAGTACCGTGCCGGCGGGAATGGTAGAAGCGCCATTATCAACACCCCCAAACTGGTGCCCTTACATGATGCCACCTTCATACGCTCCCATGCAGACCCTCCCCCCACCACCCACTTCCTGATCATGGCTATATTCGCCAGATAATAAGTAGCTTTAACCACCCCACCGACCCTCAACACTTTTTCGGCCAACAAAACCCATACAATAGGAACCTTTGAATCTAAATGCTATAATGCAGTCATTGTCAAACTCAGGGGCGTGGCCTGCGGGTGGGTCGCGCGCGGGTGTCGGGAGGGTCGCGGAGCCGTCCGTCGCGGCACTCCCAATCATGCAGATCTGCGCGTAACAGCCAACTTTTAATAATGCCGGCTGCGAGCGATCTTCAAAATGGCCAGGAACAGATCATCGGTGCGCATGCGCAAAACTATGTGCATGCGCACCGATGATTGGGCACGCATGGGCAGTGCAGCAACAATTTTTTTTTTATATGGTCGCAGGCTTTTTTTTACAAGTTCGGGGGCCCAAAGGGACCAAAGGGACAAAGGGACCATTGGGGCCAAAGGGACCGAAAACCACTTCCTCCATTTTTGTCAGCAACAAACAAGGTAAGAGAAAATGGTGGGTCGCGCAGGTAAGCCGGCGTGGGTCGTGAAGGCTGGCCATCGTGGGTCGCGCAGGTCGGCCGGCGTGGGTCCCAAAGGTTAGTCGGGTTGGGTCCCAAAGATTGGCCGGTTGGTAAAAATGGGTCCCCGGAAAAAAAGTTTGAAAAGCTCTGCTGTAATGTGTTTATTCCAGGCAGAGGCCATCTAGTGTTCGGTTAACAATATGCAAGACCAATACATATGGAACACACAGGATCAGGAGCTTGAAGAGCCAAGCTAGTCCACTGAGGGTAAGAAAAACAGAGTCAACAGTATTGGAAGAAAGCAGATAGCGCAAAGCAGAAAGCATTCAGCAGCAGGGCAGCAGAATCCAGAGTACAGGAGAGCCAGCAGAAACAAATCCGAGCTTGTTCAGTTTAGAGTGAAAGGTTTCAGGGGAGGAGCAGCTAGTGAGAATCAGGCTGGATATTGGAAGAGAGGCAATTCAGCAGAGAATATAGTCTCAGTAGAAAGTAGAGGTCGTGTAAAAGAGGACACAATCGAGACCGTAAATCATCAGATAAATTAATTTGGCCCAGGAGAAAGCAGAGATCTGTGCAGGACCCAACGTTAAGAGCACAGTAAAGCTTTGAAGCCATCAAATGAGCACTGGAACAAATCTCCAGCATCTTCTCAGTTATGGAATGAAGTGCAGAAGAAAGGGACCTAAAAAGATAGATGGTTTTTCATTGGGAGCTGGGCATAATATGCAATTATAAACAAAAATAATTGTATCCCAATTAATCTAGGAAAAAGATTAGAAATTAAAAATTAGAACAAAATATAAAACTTCTGACTAAACTGACAGGAAATTATATATTATTTAATTACATTATTTTCAATTTCAAATGAAAATACAAGAATTATAAATGATCCTAAATGCATTGCAAAGCATTAAAAAAGAGAATCACAATTAAATTTGAATGTATTTTAAAACCAATATTATGCATTTCTCCACAAGAGGTCGCTCTTCTATTCTGCATAGCAGGGTAAGTATGCAAGATGGTAAGTGCAAAGTGCTGGGTTGCTGCAATGTTTTACATCAATTGTTGTCTGCTGAGAAATGTTCATAATAGTTTTTTTTAATTAACACTGGCTCTTCCTTTTTTAATCCCATATGACTGATCGATTATTTTATGAATTGAGTTTAGAAAGAAGGTAATGATCTGCTCATTGCTCACTACACATGCCGTTGTTTCATAGGCAGAGGGGGGCTGTAGAAACGTTGGGTTATATGCAACAGGCTTCCCAGCTTCCCATCTTTATGTAGCAGGGAAAACCCTTTTCAATTTTAGGCATGATAATACAGCCAGAATCCTAAACTTTCCATGAATGTGATATCGGTGACTTGAACTCACCTTTATCATAGTGGCAAAAGAGTTCACAATTATCAATTCACCACGCCATCCACAAAATCGACCGCAACGAAGAAGCAGGAAATTTTGTATCAGAGTAAAGATTAAAGATTCATCACACAACAACTTGCATTTATATAGTCCCCTTTACTTAGTGAACTGTTCCAAGGTATTTCACACAGAGAGAACTAGGGTGGTGGCAGGCTGACTAACTCTTAAAAACAAGTGCAGAGAAGGAAACCATTTGGTCCATTGAGTCAGCACCAACCCTGTGAAAGAGTACCCTACCTAAACCCACTCTCCCGCACGATCCCTGTAACCCCATAACCCCACCTGCCCTGCACATCTTTGGACTAAGGGCAAATTTTTCTAGTACGGCCAATCCACCTAAACTACATGGGTGCGATTCTCCGCTCCCCACGCGGCGTGGGAGAATCGCGGGAGGGCCCCCCGACAATTTTCACGCCCCCCTCGCGCCCCCCGCGATTCTCCCACCCCCCGCTTGGACGAATCGTGGGCCGCCGTTTTTCACAGCGGCCCGCGATTCTCCGACCCCGATGACCCGAGCGGCCTGCCGTTCGCACCCATTTCACGACGGCGGCAACCACACCTGGTCGCTGCCGTCGTGAAACGGGTGAGATATGCCCATTTGGGGCTTGTGGGGGGAGTACAGGGGAAAGAGCACCACGACTGTCCTCAGGAGGGGACAGGCCCGTGATCGGTGCCTACCGATCGTCGGGCCGGCGTCCAAATCGGACGCACTATTTCCCCTCCACCGTCCCGCAAGATCAAGCCGCCACGAGTTGCGGGGCGGCTGAGGGAAAAGACGGCCACCACGCATGCGCGGGTTCGTGCCGTCAGCGTCATGACGTCAGCCGCGCATGCGCGGGTTGGAACCGGCCAACCTGCGCATGCGTGGCTGACATCATAGAGGCGCTGCCGTCGTGTCATTCTCGGCGCGCCGAGAAGAACGGAGCTCCGCTGCTAGCCCCCCGGGTGGGGGTGAATTAGGTGCAGGGAGCGGGCTCCGAGGCCGTCGTGAAAGTCGGCTGATTTCACGACGGCCTTCGCGATTCTCCGTGGGAGTGGAGAATCACGCCCCAGATCTTTGGACTGTGGGAGGAAACCGAAGCACCTGGAGGAAACCCGTGCAGACACAGGGAGAACCCACAAACTCCACACAGACAGTCACCCAAGGCTGGAATTGAACCCGGGTCCCTTGTTCTGTGAGGCAACAATGCTAACCACTGTGCCACCGTGCCATCCATAGATAAAATTAAATTAAATTAAATAAGGCACTCTTCGACTGTGGGACCAGATTTGGGGAGAGGGTGGTGGGGGAGGGGGGGGGGGGGGTTGGTAGTGCTATTGACCATAAGCGTGGAGGCGGGGAAGGTGACCCAGGGTGACCAGCTTACTGGATTTTCTGCGACTATCCTGTAATTTGATTTTTTCAGATGTCCCAGCTCAGGCCTTCCAGGGACAAGCTTAAACCTTGATTTCTGGTCTCAAAATGTCTTATTCTTGAGCACATGTCAGACACAGCACATTTGTGGCTTGTGCTCCACCTGTGCTGCATGGGGGAGAAGGGGGGGTGGATCCTACAGGCGGTTGCATCACAATTGGGCGGCAGTCACCCTTTCTAGCTAGAACAACCCCGCCACCCCATCCGCTCACAGGCCTGCCTGCCCATCTTCCCCATCCCACTCTCAATAGTTCACTAGGCACCGCCGCCACCACACCTTGCTCTCAAATCTTCGCCTGCACCTGATCCATAGCAAAGCGTTCCTTATTTTTCCCAATCTTAGTGATGACCCGTTGAGTGGGGTTAGGACTGCTGGTGATCACACCACCTCCTGCTAGCCGGCGGCCACAGTGCACGTACTTGCAAAAAGGGAGACAAAGGCAAGAAGAAACTCGCAAGCTCAGTCGTTCACAGATTGCCCTTGAAATAAGGGACAAAAGGCATCTCTGACGGACAAATGCTCAAATTAAGGGATAATCACTTAAAATATGGAACAGTTGGTTACCCTGGATGGCAGACAGGTTTAACAAAGGAATGACACAATTTAGGGCCGAGACAGTTGAAGGTACGGTCACAAGTATTGGAGCAAAGGAAATTGCATATGCATAAGAAGTCAGGATAGAGCATGTAAACCTTTCGCTGTCCTTGACCAAATATTTTCAGTTTCCCTCTCAATCATGTAGGATAGACCAGAGCAAGAGCAGCACAGTGGTACAGTGGTTAGCATTGCTGCCCACGACACTGAGGACCCGGGTTCGAATCCCGGCTCTGGGTCACTGTCTGTGAGGAGTTTGCACATTCTCCCCGTGTCTGCGTGGGTCTTACCCCCACAACCCAAAGATGTGCAGGATAGGTGGATTGGCCACGCTAAATTGCCCCTTAATTGGAAAAAATAATTGGGTACTCTAAATTAAAAAAAAAGAAAAAGGATAGACCTGAGCATTATACAGACTCAGAAGTACATCCTTGGTCTTGTATTATAGCCCTCTCGACCTGAATGTGAACATTGCATTTGCATCTTAACTGTTGAATGAACCCGCACGTTAACTTTAAGAGAATCGTGGGGCAGCACGGTGGCGCAGTGGGTTAGCCCTGCTGCCTCACGGCGCCGAGGTCCCAGGTTCAATTCCGGCCCTGGGTCACTGTCCGTGTGGAGTTTGCACATCCTCCCCGTGTTTGCGTGGGTTTCACCCCCACAACCCAAAAGATGTGCAGGATAGGTGGATTGGCCACGCTAAATTGCCCCTTAATTGGAAGAAATGAATTGGGAACTTTAAATTTACAAAAAAACTTTAAGAGAATCGTGAACAAGGACTCCCAAGTCCTTGTGATTCTGATTTCCTGTGCAGTTCCCCATTTAGAAAATAGTCTATGCCTAAATTCCTCCTTCCAAAGTGCATAATCTCACACTTTTCCACATTGTATTCCACCTGCAACTTCTTTGCCCTCTCTCCTAACCTGCCCAAGTCCTTCTGAAGCCCGCCTGCTTCCTCAATACTACCTGCCCCTCTACAGGTCATTGTATCTGCAAATTTAGCAACAATGCCCTCAGTTCCTTCTTCCAGATCATTAATGTATATTGTGAATAGTTGTGGTCCCAGCACAGACCCCTGAGGTACACCACTAGTCACCGGCTGCCATCCTGAAAAGGATCCCTTTGTCCCCACTCTCTGCCTTTTGCCAGTCAGCCAATTCTCTATCCATGCCAGGATTTTACCCTTAACACCACGGGCTCTTAACTTATTTAACAGTCCCCGGCTCTGGGTCACTGTCCGTATGGAGTTTGCACATTCTCCCCGTGTTTGCGTGGGTTTCACCTCCACAACCCAAAGATGTGCAGAGTAGGTGGATTGGCCATGCTAAATTGCCCCTTAATTGGAAAAAATGAATTGGGTACTCTAAATTTATTTTTAAAACCTTATTTAACAGTTTCCTATTGTACCATGTTGGGTGTAACTGTGGGGTAAGAAAGGATCTAATTGGATTAGGCCACAAATGTAAGGTCAGATGCCTATGCAGTGAGTATTTTAGGAAAAAAAGGGGAATTAAAGGTCAGTCGACTGCACATATGAAAAAAACAACAGAATTGCGTTCCTTAGTGCCTTTTTTTGCTTGTTTTTTTATAAATTTAGTGTACCCAATTATTTTTTTTCCAACTAAGGGCAATTTAGCGTGGCCAATCCACCTACCCTGCACACATGGGGAGAATGTACAAACTCCACATGGACAGTGACCCAGAGCCGGGATCGAACCTGGGACCTTGGCGCCGTGAGGCAACAGGGCTAACCCACTGTGCCACCGTGCTGCCTCATTGGTGCCTTTTATATACTCAGAATTTTTCAAATTAATTTTGAACTGTTTTTACTTTCTTTCACAAAATACAGCATCCAATTTGGCACAGATTATTTGGGCCAATGGTCTGTTTATGCGTCATAGAATCATAGAATCTCTACAATGCAGAAAGCCATTCGGCCCACCGAATCTGCACCCATCCTTTGAAAGACCACAGGCGGGATTCTCCTTCAGGCATCGCCGAAATCAAGAAAGGCGATTGGGCGGAGAATCACTCGTGATGCCAAAATCATGACAGGCGCTGGGTTCACGCCAAATTGCAATTCTCCAGTGCCTTGACAGCGGCGTCAGTGAACGCCACTCCGCATGTACAGTATTTAAAAAATAAATTTAGAGTACCCATCATTTTTTTTCCATTTAAGGGGTAGTTTAGCATGGCCAATTCACCTACCCTGCACATGAAACCTACACATACATGGGAGAATCTGCAAACTCTATACAGACAGGTGCAGGATGCTTGCCGACAACCCCTCATGTAGTCCCTGGCTCTGCAACTGTTAATACTGTGGCTACCGAGGCAGGTCAAAGGCGAGGAATTCCACGGTGAGTAGCTCATCTGCTGACCCCCCCAAAGCCTGTCCACCATCGACAAGACACAAGTCAGGAGTGAAATGGAATACTCTCCACTTTCTTGGATGAGTGCAGTTCCAACAACACTCAAGAAGCTCAACAACATCCAGGACAATCAGCCCACTTGATTGTTCCCCTTCCATAAACACTCAAACCCTCCACCACCAATGAACAATGGCAGTCGTGTGTACCATCTACAATATGCACTGCAGTAACTCACCAAGGGTCCTTAGGCAGTGCCTTCCAAAACCCCTACCATCTAGAATAATAAGAGCAGGAGATATAATAATCTTTATTAGTGTCACAAGTCGGCTTACATTAACACTATAATATTTACTGTGAAAATTCCCTAGTCGCCACACTCTGGTGCCTGTTTGGATACATTGAGGGGTGATTCAAAATGTCCAATTCACCTAACACTTGTGGAAGGAAACCGGAGGAAACCCACGCAGACATAGGGAGAACGTGCAGACTCCGCACAGACAGTGACCCAGCGGGAATCGAACCCAGGTCCCTAACGCTATGAAGCAACAGTGCTAACCACTGTGCTACCGTGCCGGCCAAAGTGTTAACCACATTGCTGTGGGTCTGGAGTCACATGTAGGCCAGACCAGGTAAGGACAGCAGATTTCCTTCCCGAAAAAACATTAGTGAGCCAGATGTTTTTTTACGAAATCAACAATGGTTGCACGGACACCTTTATATTTTTAATAAAAGATATTTGAATGAGTTTAAGTTTCATCACCTGCTGGGTCCCCAGATCATTATCCTGGGTTTCTGGATTACTCGTCCAGCGACAATACCACTACACCACCGCCTCCCCAGACTGGCAGCCTCCTTCCCACCCAGGGTACAGGGTCACCCGCCTCCCGTCCACGGTGTCCAGCAAGGTCTCCAGTTCAGCGTCCATGAACCTTGGTGCCGCTCATGCTGCCATCTTGTTGGCTGGGATGGTGTGTGTAGGGAGTGCCGTGCATATATACAGCTGCAGCTTGTCAGCCTCCTGAGTGTCAATCTCGAACCTGGCGAATTGAGTTCCATTTCTCATTGCAATTGATCACGTTCCACGTGGCTCCGGTGCTAGCCCATTGAATGTTGGTGAATTGGTCCAAGTTGACGTCGTAGAAGTCCACTAATCCTGTCCCGGTGTCAACACTTAGTCTGAAGGATGGAGAATCTGGCCACACGTAGGTCATGTTCCTTTAATCGTAAGCAATTAGCTCACAGCAACAAGAAAGCATTGAGATAAAAATGGTATTGAATGGAGACTAAATATTGAAGTGAACATTTGTGAGGTATTAGCGCCAATATTTAGAGTGCCTTGGGATTTGTGACATCCTCAGTTTAACATCGCATTGAAAATAACCACACTCCTGAAAACACAGTTGTCCCTCAGTATTGCCTCTAAGTGTTAGCCTGGATTACACACACAGCAGCTGAAACAGAGCTTGACAGAACCTGCTGACTGAAGAGACAAGTGAAATGTCACCCAGCCAAACTGACATGTGGTGCAGCTCGGTTACAATTTAGCTCAGGGTAAGTAGATGGAGCTGGGGAATTATGAGAACAATAATCACAGGTTCAATCCATGCTAAATGCTGAGTTAGCTGTTTCAGCAGAGACTTTGTAAAAATACAGCAATATCTTCCCCCACTGAGACATGTACACTCCCACTGCACCACTCTAAAGTGCAGTTACGAGGTGCACAAACCTTGGGAAATGCTTGCATTTTGATTTCCTCAGCCTCCCAGTAGGCGCAAGTCTCTGGTTCGCTGCTGCCACAGATCAAGGATTATGCGTGGAGGCCAGCAGCACAGAAGCATGTCCTGCAACTGTTTGGCACTGGCTGCCCTGCCCCTTCTGGGTTTTACAATGTTTCAGTTCACTCGTTTCACTTGGTGGCTGGCAAGGAGAGCCATAATTCAGTTAGCTGTCTGATAACTCACAATAGAAGGCAGTGCACAAAATCAGTGAAGCTAAGTGAAACTTTGGCAATTTAACAAATGCTCTGGGTCCTTCAATGCCTCCATTTGGCTTATCCTCGTCCACCAACCTCACCATGTCATGGATTATTTCTTGATCCATCCAGTCTGCGTACCTGCACACATCTATTCAATATTTCATAACCCAGTGCATTATACTCACAGGTTCAATCCCTGATAAGTTCTGAGTTAGCTTTCTCACCAGGGTCTTTGTAAAAATACAGCAATATTTTCCTTGACTGAGACATGTATACTCCAAGAGCACCACTGCGCCCACTCTATAGTGCAGCTAATGGTACGGGGTGCAAAAACCTTGAGAAATGCATCCATGGTACCCATTAAATCTAATGGGGTTGCACAGTGGCGCAGTGGTTAGCACTGCTCCTTCATGGGGCAGCACGGTAGCACAAGTGGCGAGCACTGTGGCTTCACAGCGCCAGGGTCCCAGGTTCGATTCCCCGCTGGGTCACTGTCTGTGAGGAGTCTGCACGTTGTCCCTGTGTTTGCGTGGGTTTCCTCCGGGTGCTCCGGTTTCCTCCCACAGTCCAAAGACGTGCAGGTTAGGTGGATTGGCCATGCTAAATTGCCCTTAGTGTCCAAAACTGTTAGGAGTGATTATTGGGTTACTGGGATAGGGTGGAAGTGAGGGCTTAAGTGGGTTGGTGCAGACTCAATGGGCTGAATGGCCTCCTTCTGCACGGTATGTTCTATGGCACTTAGGACCCGGGTTCAATCCCAGACCCGGGTCACTGTCTGTGTGGAGTTTGCACATTCGCCCCATGTCTGTGCGGGTCTCACCCCCAAAACACATGTTCAAGGTAGGTGAATTGGCCACGCTAAATTGTCTCTTAATTTTAAAAATATCTAACTGTTTTGCATAGCGGCATGCACAGTAGTATCCACACTGAAGCACAGTGGAAACAGTCTGCTGGTGACCATCTCCCCACCTGGTTTCCATTCAACACCTCCTGTATACAATTTCCTCGCTTGCATTACAGGAACATCTCCATTTTGGGCTTGCACTTCCCGAGCCAGAATAACTAGAAAGAGATTAGTATTTCTTAGATTTTTTTAAAGTATATTTTTATTCGGTTTTTAACATTTTAAACATAAACCAAAACATCCCCCCACAAAGAGAAGAATAACAAAAGAACCCCTCCTTTACCAACCTACCCTCATATAACTTAAAGAATAACCCCACCTATCCCAGCACTCCTCCTGAATGCCCCTCCCCCCCTTCCCCGCTTAGCAGCTGACTGTGACCAACTCTTTAAAGTGAAGAATAAACAGAGTCCATCTCTTATGGAACCGCTCAATCACCCCATTCAAGGTGAACTTAACCTTCTGCCGATACAGAAACTCCATCAAGTCCCCCAGTCAAACTGAGGCACAGGGCGGAGAGGCTGACCTCCTTCCCACTGGACCCACCTGTGAGGAATCAGCGAGGCGAAGGCTAAAACACCCCCCTCTGCCCCACCAGCAACTCTGGGAGGTCAAACACCCCGAATATGGCACCCAGAGGGCTGGGCTCCAAGTCCAAGTGCAAGATCGCTGACATGGTGCTGTAAAAAGAACCCCAAAACTCCTCCAACTTTGGACAGGACCAGAACATATGGTTGGTCGGGCCCCTCCCATACCACTCAAAAGTGTCCACCACCCCCTCAAATAACCAGCTCATCCTTGACCTCGTCAGGTGCACTATCTTTAATTGTATTAACCCTAGTCTCGCACACAATGTCGAGGCATTCAACCTCCGCAACGCCTCACACCACAACCCCTCCTCCAGCGCCAAGGTGACCCTCTCTCCAACCCCATCACTGACAACACCCCGTCCAACAACGAGGAGGGTGGTGTCACCTGAAATGTCAGGAAAACCTTCTTTGTAAAGTCCCGCACCTGCATATTCCTAAAGGCCTCCCCCCGTGATAAACATCTCTGTCAATGCCTCCAAGCCCACAAACCGCTCTTCCAAGAATAAATCCTTTCATTTCCATTACCCCCACTCTTCCCATCCCTGAAACCTAGCATCCAATCTGGACGGCTCAAACAATTGCAGCAAAATTATCCGTTCGTGATACTTGGGGTGGGTTTCTCCGGTCTCTGACGCCGAAATCACATTCGGCGATCGGCCGGAGAATCCCTGTTTGCGCCAAAATCGGGGGCGGCATCGTTTTAACGATGCTCCGCCCCCCTCCAAAGCGGTGTACTTGCAGAGTACGCCGCACGCCGTATGGGCGGCCCCAGGTCTCCATCTGAGGCCCACCCCCGATGCTCTGCCCCCGATGGGCCGAGTTCCCGATGACGTGGGCCAGTCGTGCTATTTATTTTCATGAACCAGGCGTGACGCCACAGTCGGGTGGGAGCTGTAACGTCACTCCAGGATGATGATACTGTGTCAGCGCTGTCTGCGGGTTGCTGTCGAGGGCAGGGGCGTGATGATAACCTGGAGAGAGCTGAGTGCTGGAGCTCCTTATACAATGCCATGGTCTGACCCCTGCTTGTCTGTTGAGCGCTAGCTCACACCCATCACCTGTGCATGGTGTGCCAGGCAGCGGGGGGGGGGGGGGGGGGGGGGGGGGGGGAAACACCCATCACCTGTGCATGGTGTGCCAGGCAGCGGGGGGGGTGGGGGGTGAAGCCCACGACACCGCTGACCAGGGGGTGGGGCATGGGATTGGTGCTCGGCCCGCATCAAACTAAGCTAGAGTCACAGACAGACTCTCGGCGGTTGTGGCAAGGACTAAGCAACATAACGGGCTACAAAGCGAAGCCGAGCAGTATCTCTGGCAGCAGTGCACCCCTCCCCGATGAACTTAACGCATTCTATGCTCGGTTTGAGCAGGTAACCAACAACCCGCTATCGAGTGCCCCAGCAACCCATAATTCACCCATACCCACCATCACAGTTTCCGAAGTCAGATCGGCCTTCCTGAAAGTGAACCCACGGAAGGCGATGGGCCCGGACGGGATCCCTGGTCGTGCACTCAGAACCTGCGCGGACCAGCTGGCAGAGGTCTTCACAGACATCTTTAACCTATCCCTACTCCACTCCGAGGTCCCCACCTGCTTCAAGAAGACCACCATCATACCGGTACCAAAGAAGAACCAGGCAACGTGCCTCAATGACTACCGCCCGGTGGCCCTGACGTCAGTTGTAATGAAGTGCTTTGAGAGGCTGATCATGAAGTGCATCACCTCCATACTCCCGGAACGCCTTGACCCACTTCAATTCGCATACCGTCGTAACCGGTCCACATCAGACGCCATTTCCCTGGCCCTACACTCATCCCTAGAGCATCTCGAAAACAAGGACTCCTACATCAGACTCTTATTTATTGACTACAGCTCCGCCTTCAACACCATAATCCCAGCCAAGCTCATATCAAAGCTCCAAAACCTAGGACTTGGCTCTCCACTCTGCAACTGGATCCTTGACTTTCTGACCAACAGACCACAGTCAGTAAGAATGAACACCAACACCTCCTCCACAATAGTCCTCAACACCGGTGCCCCGCAAGGCTGCGTACTTAGCCCCCTACTCTACTCCCTGTACACACACGACTGCATGGCAAAACTTGGTTCCAACTCCATCTACAAGTTTGCTGACGATACGACCATAGTGGGCCGGATCTCGAACAACGATGAGTCTGAATACAGGAGGGAGATAGAGAACTTAGTGGAGTGGTGCAATGACAACAATCTCTCCCTTAATGCCAGCAAAACTAAAGAGCTGGTCATCGACTTCAGGAAGCATAGTACTGTACACACCCCTGTCAGCATCAACGGAGCCGAGGTAGAGATGGTGAGCAGTTTCAAATTCCTAGGGGTGCACATCACCAAAAATCTATCCTGGTCCACTCATGTCGACGCTATCACCAAGAAAGCACAACAGCGCCTTTACTTCCTCAGGAAACTAAGGAAATTTGGCATGTCCACATTAACCCTTACCAACTTTTACAGATGCACTATAGAGAGCATCCTCTCGGGCTGCATCACAGCCTGGTATGGCAACTGCTCGGCCCAGGACCGCAAGGAACTTCAGAGAGTCGTGAATACCGCCCAGTCCATCACACAAACCTGCCTCCCATCCATTGATTCCATCTACACCTCCCGCTGCCGGGGGAAAGCAGGCAGCATAATCAAGGATCCCTCCCACCCGGCTTACTCACTTTTCCAACTTCTTCCATCGGGCAGGAGATTCAGAAGTCTGAGAACACGGACGAACAGACTCAAAAACAGCTTCTTCCCCACTGTCACCAGACTCCTAAATGACCCTTTTATGGACTGTCCTCATTAACACTACACCCTGTCTGCTTCATCCGATGCCAATGCTTATGTAGTTACATTGTATATCTTGTGTTGCCCTATTATGTATTCTCATGTATTTTCTTGAATTCTGTTCAATTCCCTTTTCTTCCCATGTACTGAATGATCTGTTGAGCTGCTTGCAGAAAAATACTTTTCACTGTACCTCGGTACACGTGACAATAAACAAATCCAATCCAATTGCTGAACAAAGTGACAGAGATGTCATACTGATCAAGGCCAACAGACTTTAATGGTGTACAAAGGTGTCCCGATAGTGCCGCCCCACTCACCCCACCCATCCCTGACCCCCCCCCCCGCACCCTTTACACCCCACCTACCTCCCCACGTATGCCCTTTATCCCCCCGATACACACACCCCCATCCCCTGTGCTCTCTCAATGATCCTCCCCCTGCTTAGCCCTCCGTGCTCTACCGCAGGATGCACATTAGAAGTGGAGGGAGACTATTGCCTATTGCATCCTATGGCCTTCGATGTCCCTGGTGGGCCTCCTTTGGGGGCTCTGAGGCCGGCGGACCCTGGCGCACTTGTCTGTGGTACATGCCCCGCCGTGCCGCCCTGTTCCGGGTGCTGAGTGCTCGACGTGCCGTTGTCAGGGGGACTGGTGGCCGCCGTCGCCACCCCATAGTGTGGCTCCAAGTTGTCACCCAGCTCCCCCTCCACCTGATTGATGCCCATAGGGCCCTGGGGTTCCCCTCGGGCCAGAGGGGCAGCAGGATCGAGCCCTGGTTGCCCCACCGTCATCTGGCTCTGCCATCCCTGGCGGCACACCAGTGTCTGCACCATGGTGTTGATGCCCTTGTCGATGCTCCTCGGTGACTGGGACACGTTCCCCCGGACATGCTCCCCAGCACCTTATCAAGGTCCACCTGGTACAGGGTGACATCCCCCAGCGACCCGGACATGCTGTTGAGGTGCTCAGCCATGGCTGTCACTGACTGAGCCATGCCTTGGACACCTCCACTCATGCTGCCGACGTCATGCACCAGGCTCTCCACTACGGTTGCCATCCCAGCAGTGTTGGCCTCGGTCACACGCATTTCAGGGGCCATCTCCTGTGGGACTCTTCCAATCGGCTATGGACCTGCTGGAGTGTCACGTGCCAATGGGAACTGTGTGGGAACGCTGGGGGTGGGGGGGGGGGGGGGGTCGGCCTGTTTGGGGGGGGGGGGGGCTCCTTCACCTGCGGGGTGGCCTCCGATGAGGTCTGGCCAGCGATTGGGGACCACCGATTGGCGGGCCATCCTCTCCCCCACTGGGCCTACCTCCTTCTGCAGCCGGCCCCAGAACACCGCCGCCATGTTGGTGAGGGACGGCGCGCATAAGAAGTTCCCCGCGCATGCGCTGGATGGCACAGCCCAACTGTGCATGTGCAGGAATGAGCTGCCCCAACTGAACCGCTCCAGCGCAGTACTGGTCCCCTGTGGGGGCCAGAATAGGTCGTGCCCGGGCCCTGTTCGCGCCGTTGTGAAATGCGACAGCGTTCACGACGGCGCGGGCACTTAGTCCTGGGAGCGGAGAATCCCGCCCCCGGTTAGTGGGAGGGATAGGTCAGTCTGAATGGCATGAACTACTCATGTGGGTATCTGGGTGGGGGCTGGTGGATCCTCACCTCTGCACCACCGCTCTGTCCTTGGCACCCCCGCGACCTCCATGGCTCGTTTCTCATAGGGGGAGAGGACACGTATGCTGGCACCCCGCCACCCTTCTGGGCCATCTCCCTGCGGTTATGGGCCACCTTCTCGCGTGGGGACACAGAGGGGTATCGTTATCCACATGGGGAGGGGGGTTATGTGATTTATGTGGGCACTTGGGGAGATCGGCCGTATGTGGGAGAGAGGCAAGAGTATGTGGGCAGGTGTGGGGACATCAGGTGCCTCGTGCAAACTCACTCGAGTGGCCCGGTGGAGGTTGTTGACCTTCTTGTGCTCCTGGGCGCCAGTCCTCCTGGTCATGCTCCCACTTCCTCCCCGGCAGCGGTAGCTGGCCGGTGGTTGACCATCTTAGACCCTTGGGGGAACAGGCCAATCTGCCTGGCCTCCACTGCGTCCAGCAGTCTGCCTTCTCCAAATCAGGGTGCTGGTTCCCTCGGTGCCATGGTTGCGAGCGGAGTGGGGTCAGCGGTTTAAGTGTTGATGTCATCTGTTAGCAGGAGGCTGGAGAGTGCTTTCCCGAGCGAATCGGCTGGCGAAGCATGATTTGGCGTGAATCCCATGGGGACTTGTTAAGTGGGCCAATTAATGTTTTATCGTGGTGACGGCCTTGCCGGGCAGAGCATTGGGAAGCTCACAGCAGTTCCCTCATTAAATCGCCCAAGGTGTTTCATCAATGCTGACAATGTTTTTGGGCAATCCAAAACTCAAAGGTCATGAAATTCAAATGGAAGTAGATATGGGTGCAGCAGAATCATTAAAATACCCGAGATAATTTATCATCGAAAACCGGAGGAACCTGCACCTCCAACCGTCAACTTGCAATGACTTCTGATGAAGATGTTCAAAGATTTGCTAGGCTGTATGACTGGAGTTGAGGTACATCTAAAAATCGAGCCAGACAGCACGGTGGCACAGTGGTTAGAATTGCTGCCTCACAGTGCCAGGGACCCAGGTTCAATTTGGCCTTGGGTTACTGTCTGTGTGGCGTTTGTACGTTCTCCCCGTGTCTGCATGGGTTTTCACCGGTTGCTCCAGTTTCCGCCCACAATCCAAAGGTGTACAGGTTAGGTAGACTGGCCATGATAAATTGCCTGCCCCTTAGTGTCCAGTAATGTGCGGGTTAGGTTATGGGGTTACGGGGATAGGGCTGGGTAAAGGGTGAATGGACATGGGTAGCGTATCGAAGGGTCGGTGCAGACTCGATGAACGGCGTCTTCTGTGGAGCCTTGCATCTTGCATTCCTGCTGGCCCTGTATCCCATGATGCTGCGCCTCTCTTTCCACAGATTTACCCTCTGGGATGCCTGCCTGTGGATACCAGCCCGTTTAGCGATTTAGAGATTTTAAAAAGCATGTGGTTTTGGATATTTATACTCAGGTTCTGAGCATGGCCCAAGAAAGCAAAGAATAGAAGAAAGACTTGCATTCGTATAGCACCTACAATGATATCAGGCCATCCCAAAGCACTTTACAGCCAATGATGTACTGTCTGAAATGAAGCCACTGGAATACAAGAAATGCAGCGCCTAATTTGCGCACAGCAAGCTCCCACAAACAGCAGTAAGATAGTGGCCAAATAAATAATCTGCTTTCCATTCAGGAATAAATATTGACCAGCACACCCTGGGGATAAATTTCCTGCTCTTTTTTTGATGTTTGCCATATGGGATCTTTAGTGTTCACCTGAGGGGCAGAGAAAACCTCACATCTCAGCCAAACACCATCTGACAGCTGATCACTGCCTCAGTACAGCATTGAGTGTCAGCATGGAATTTTGTACTCAAGCCTGTGGAGTGCAACTTGAACTTAAAATCTTCTGACTCTTCAGCAAGTGTTAACAAGTGAACCGATTTTAACAGCCACACAAGCCAAAAGAAAATGGAGTCCTGTCATTTCAGTTGACATTTCAATAATAAGTTGCAAAAAATCAAAGAGACTATTAAACCTCATTGCACAAGCGTGGGGACAGTTCCTGTACATACCCCCTCTCATTATTCTCTTGTCAGGCTTCTGGATTCCCTCTAATTGGCTTGTCAGCTGGATATGTCAATGCCTGATAATAGCTTCTGCTGTTTAAAGTACTTTGTTGATAACATTACTGCAATGGTCCATTGTCTGGCATTGACTATAGTGCTCAGGAAAAACCTAAAATGTCTTTTAAACCAGATACTGTGAACAGAAAAAAAGCAAATATTTGCCAGGGAAAATCAACACTAAGCACAAATCTCTGAATACAATGGGATCTTTCTCAAACGAAAAAGGAAAGATAAAGATAGATCTAGAATAATAAGCTGGAGTTTTTTTGCATTAGTTTGGTGGTCACATGGACATCAATGGTGCCTGAATGCACAATCATAATTTACATTAATGATTTGGACGAGAGCACCAAAAGCAATAGTTCCTTTGACAAAACTTTGACAAAGAGTCATCCAGACTCAAAACATTAGCTCCCTTCTCTCTCCACAGTTGCTGTCAGACCTGCTGAGATTGTCCAGTGTTTTCTGTTTTTGTTTCAGATTCCAACTCTGCAGTAATTTGCTTTTATATTAGCAATATTTCCAAGTTTGCTGACCACGTGAAACTTAGTGGGAACTTGAACGTTGAGGAGGATGTTAAGAGGCTACAAAGTGATTTAGGCAAGTTGAGTGAGTGGACAAATACATGCCAGTTGCTGCGGTATAATGTGGAGATGGAAAATCAGAAATGGCACAGTATTATTTAAATGGCGATAGATTGGGGAACGTTGACATACAAAAGGAACCTGGGTTATCTAGTACATCAGTCGCTGAAAGCAAGCAGGCAGTTATAGAAAGCAGTTTGGAAGGTAAATGGTGCGTTGGGCTGGAGTACAGGAGCAAGGATGTCTTTTTTTTTAACATTTAGCCAATTACCCAATTAATTTTTTCCAATTAAGAGGCAATTTAGTGTGGCCAATCCACCCACCCTGCAACATCTTTGGGTTGTGGGGGCGAAACCCACATAAACACAGGGAGAATGTTCAAACTCCACACGGACATTGACCCAGAGCCGGGATCGAACATGGGACCTCGGCGCCGTGAGGCAGCAGTGTTAACCACTGCGCCACCGTGCTACTCTGGGTGCAAGGATGTCTTACTGCAGTTTTGCAGGGCCTTTCCATAGAATCCCTACAGTGCAACAGGATGTCCGAATTACCTAACAGCACGTCTTTCGGGAATTGTGGGAGGAAAACGGTGCGCCCGGAAGAAACCCATGCAGACACAGGGTGAACATGCAGACTGCACACAGACAGTGACCCAAGCCGGGAATCTTATCTGGGACCCTGGCGCTTTTAAGGAACAGCACTAACCACTGTGCTACCGTGCCGAACAGTGGTAGCCCTGTGTACCATCTACAAGATGCACTGCAATAACTCACCAAGGTTCCTCAGACAGCACCTTCCAAACTCACGGCCACTACCACCTTGAAGGACAAAAGCAGCAGAGACCTGCGAACCCCACCACCTGGAGGTTCCCCGCCAAGTCACTCACCACCCCGACTTGGAAATATATAGTCGTTCCTTCGCCGTCGTTGGGACAATTTCCTGGATCTCCCTCCCTAACAGCACAGTGGATGTGCCTACACCTGAAGGACTGCAGCGGTTAAAGAAGGCAACTCACCACTACCTTCTGAAGGACAATGAGGTATGGGCAATAAATGCTGGCCTGACCAGTGACGACGCATCCCGTAAATGAATAAACAAAAGTAGGCTATTCGGCTCATCGAGTCTGCACCAACCCTTCTAAAGATCATCCAGCCTTGGCCCAATCCCCCACCCTATTTCTGCGACTCCACCCTAAGGAGAAATTTAGAATGGTCAATCCATCTAATCTGCACATCTTTTTTAAAAAATGTTTTAAAAAATAAATTGAGAGTACCAAATTTTTTTTTTTCCAATTAAGGGGCAATTTAGCGTGGCCAATCCACTTAACCGCACATCTTTGGGTTGTGGGGGTGAAACCCACGCAGACACAGGGAGAATGTGCAAACTCCACACGGACAGTGACCCAGGGCCAGGATTCCAATCCAGGTCTTCAGCGCCGCTGTCCCAGTATAACCACTGCGCCACATGCCATCCCACCTGCACATCTTTTGGACACCATCGGGCAAGAGATACAAAAGTCTGAGAACACGCATGAGCAGATTCAAAAACAGCTTCTTTCACGCTGTTACCAGTCTGCTAAATGATCCTCTTATGGACTGATCTAATTATACTACACTACTGCATGCTTCAGCCGATGCCGGTGTCTATGCATTTACATTGTGTACCTTGTGTTGCCCTATTACGTATTCTCCTTTCATGTACAAAAGATCTGTTTGAGCTGCCACAGAAAAATACTTTTCACTGTACCTCGGTACACGTGACAATAAACAAATACAATCCAGTGGGAGGAAACCGGAGCACCCGGAGGAAACCCATGCAGACACTGGGAGAATGTGCAAACTCCACACAGTCATCTGAGGTCAGAATCGAACCTCGGGGGCATCACGGTGGCGCAGTGGCTAACACTGCTGCCTCACAGCGCAGAGGTCCCAGGTTCGATCCCGGCCCTGGATCACTGTCCTTGTGGAATTTGCACATTTTTCCCGGGCTTGTGTGGGTTCTACCCCCCACAACCGAAAGATGTGCAGTGTAGGAGGATTGGCCATGCTAAATTGCCGTTTAATTGGAAAAAATGAATTGGGTACTCTAAATTGATAAAAAACAAGAATCGAACCTGGGTCCCTGGGGCTGTGAGGCAACAGTGTTAACCACTGTGCCACCGTGCTGCCCCAAAGACAAATTTTAAGGAAATGAAAAAGAAAACGGCAGTGATTTCATTCAACTCCCCTTTCTTTTCAGGTATTCTATGATTCTATAACACCAAAGCCAAACACAGGAATCTAGTTTGCTCCTTTGAGACCAATCTTATGGACTGAGGAGTCAAAAACAACACCACTATCACATTTACAGGACAAATATGACATTTTCAGCAGTCAAGTCAGCAAGATTTATACTGCAAGGATTTTTTTTTTTTTTAAATTTAGATTAGCCAATTATTTTTTCCAATTAAGGGGCAATTTAGCGTGGCCAATCCACCTACTCTGCACATTTTTGGGTTGTGGGGGCGAAACCCACGCAGACACGGGGAGAATGTGCAAATTCCACACGGACAGTGACCCAGAGCCGGGATCGAACCTGGGACCTCAGCGCCGTGAGGCGGTTGTGCTAACCACTAGGCCACCGTGCTGCCCTATACTGCAAGGATATGTAAAAACTAATTAATCTGTAACAAAGTCTCCCTGCACCAATTTAAAATTCTATCCCTTTGGCTATGCTTCAGACACCGATGTACAATTAATTTACGCCTTCCATGTTAGTCTGTGGATACTAATCAACTGGCATTAACCCATACCAACCCAGCCACACATGTCTCAGGAATTTCTGGCATTTCTTTAGACCTATTGACTATTTAAGTTTACACAATGCACAATGCTAATTAGACTGAATTAATCCCATCTCTGTAGACGCTGAGCACTTAAATCTTGTACATAGTATGCATTTTTTTAATGAACATCAAATGGGTAAAGTAACTCCTTGTATGCATTCTCATTAAGAGAACAGCAGCACCTTTTGGTGTAATCTCCTCTCTGTTGTCATGTATTTACTATGCAAATAGGGAGCTTCTCCTATTTAGAAAATAAAATGATCAAGCTCAACAGTTTGGGGGGGGGGGGGGGGGGGGGCGGGGCAGCAGGAAGAGACAGACTGGATGAACTAAAAAAATCTTTAGATGGCAAAAGGACCTAAATTCTTCAGATTTAACTTGCTGTAAAAGGGCAAGAAGGTTAAAGGGAATTTAAAAAAAGATGTTCAAAATTGCGAGTATTTTGATAAAAGGAAAAGGCGCTAGTGCCCAGAGCAGCATTAACCCATTGATATCATCAGGGTCCATTTTGCATATTTAAGCAAAGGCCAATATGCTTAAATGGCCAAATTATTTTTTTTTTTAAATTTAGATTACCCAATAATTTTTTCCAATTAAGGGGCAATTTAGCGTGGCCAATCCACCTACTCTGCACATTTTTGGGTTGTGGGGGCGAAACCCACGCAGACACGGGGAGAATGTGCAAACTCCACACAGACAGTGACCCAGAGCCGGGATCGAACCTGGGACCTCAGCGCCGTGAGGCGGTTGTGCTAACCACTAGGCCACCGTGCTGCCCTGTAAGTGGCCAAATTAATATTGTGGGCAGTAGGATTGGAGTGTAGGTAAATGTCTCATCTCCATTTTAACTCCATCTGAATTCCACTGGGAAAAATTGGGTTAAAATTCTCCCCAATCTTTAGTTGTTGGCCCTTCTTTCCTCCAATTGAAACACTGCAGCCCTTGTCCATTTCAAATCAGTTAATTCAGCATAGATCAAACATTGAGCCTGTAACTTTCTTGATCCTCACAAATTAGTCGCACGCTAAGCAGTTATTTATCTTTAATAAATTGAGAGTACCCAATTCTTTTTTTCCAACTAAAGGGGCAATTTGTCACGGTCAATCTACCTACCCTGCACAGCTTTGTGTTTGTGGGGGTGAGACCCACGAAAAGAATGTGCAAATGTCAAACGGACAGTGACCCAGGTCCTCCCTCGGCGCCGTGAGGCAGCAGTGCTAACCACTGCACCGTGCCACTCTCTGGCTTGTAATGCAGAACAATGCCAGCAGCGTGGGTTCAATTCTCGTACCGGCCTCCCGAACAGGCGCCGAAATGTGGCGACTAGGGGCTTTTCACAGTAACTTAATTGAAGCCTACTTGTGACAATAAGCGATTATTATTATCTAGGCAGTATTTTTAGAAGAGATAGTGTGAGGCAGTGATTTAAAAAAAATAAATCTCATTATCGAAGTTCGAACGTTTGCCAATGCTCCTCTGGAAGAACAATACTATACTGTGTACAATCCTGATGAAGGACTACAAACATAGAACATTAATCAATCTTTAATTTTAAGAAGCTGGTCTTGCTGCATATTGCAAGGATTTCCTGTTTTCAAAAGTTTCCTGCATTACAACAGCGACTGCATTTCAAAAAAGTATATTAGTGCTTTAATCCTGAGGTGGTGAAATGCTCTATATAAATGCAAGTTCCTTGATAAAATGCACAACAGCCATACGTTTCCAGGCTGTGCCATGTGTACCATAGGCAAGCTTTGTTCAAATATGATTTGCTGAATCTTGAGGTGCTGTTAGGAAGTACATAATGGGGGGGAAAAAAAGTTGAGATGAGAAGTTCTTGTCTCCTTATTTAAAAAAGATGTCGAGGGCGGCACAGTGGTGCAGTGGTTAGCATTGCTGCCTCACGCCGTCAAGGACCCGGGTTCAATCCCAGCCCTGGGTCACAATGCATTTGGAGTTTACTAACCCCCGTGTCTGTGCAGGTCTCATCTCCACAACCCAAAGATTTGCAGGGTAGGTGGATTGGTCACGCTAAATTGCCCCTTAATTGGAAAGGAAATGGGTATGCTATATTACGAGAAATGTTGTAAAATGGAAAAGATTTACCAGAGGCGAGAGGGCCCTTCAGGAAGGTTTAAAGAGTGTGGGGGTCTTTTGTCTAGAAAGGAGATTTGAGCGGTTAATCATGATGATTAAAGGGTTAATAAGCTAGATGAAGAAAAAATGTGTCCATTTACAGGGCATAAGAATGGAGGGCCAAAACTGTAAGAAATCTTATCAGGAATTCAGAAGAAACTTGTTTACCGAAAGAGTGGTAGAATGTGGAATTCTCCAAGGAATAGCTGAGGCCACTACCATAGATGCATTTAAGGCAAGCTAGATAAACACATGAGGAAAACAAGAATGAGATATTTGTTAAAACCGATCAAATAAAAATAAAATACTGCAGATGCTGGAAATCTGAAATAAAAACAGAAAATTCTGGAAAAGCTCAGCAGTTCTGTAGAAGGATCATTTAAAAAATCTATTTTATTTCCATAGATGCTGTCAGACATGTTGAGCTTATCCAGTATTTTTTCTTAAATAAAATTAAAGTGTGCCCAATTGTTTATCCAATTGAGGGACAATTTCAGAGCGGACAATCCACCTACCCTGCACATCTTTGGGTTGTGGGGGCGAAACCCACGCAAACACCGGGAGAATGTGCAAACTCCACACGGACAGTGGCCCAGAGCCAGGATCGAACCTGGGACCTCGGAATCCATTCTTTAATGAGTTGTTATGAAGTGTGAGTAACTGGAAGTTCAATTTGCCTGTGGTCACTACCATTCTGGAAAGATGTGATTTTAAAATGGATTTGGAGTTCCCAACATAGAGGTGTGTGATTTTTAAAGTATTTTTACCATCCTCCACAACTACTGAAGCGTGGCCCACACTCACCAGAGCTGAAAGCAGTGCCAAACTTCACCCAGACTTCAAATGTACATGTTTGACAGCAGTGGAGGACCAATTTATGTTTTCACGGAACTACTGAATCACTGAATCAGTTCAGTGACATTGTGCAGCGAGGCACTTTGCCACTTCATGTTGCATTGCATGACCCTGTCACTTTTTGCTGCTTTGATACTGCTGCTGATGGAGCATACAGCACGGTAGCATGATGGTTAGCACAATTGCTTCACAGCTCCAGGGTCCCAGGTTCGATTCCCGGATTGGAGCACTGTCTGTGCGGAGTCTGCACGTTCTCCCTGTGTGTGCGTGGGTTTCCTCCGGGTGCTCCGGTTTCCTCCCACAGTCCAAAGATGTGCAGGTTAAGTGAATTGGCCATGCTAAATTGCCCCTTAGTGTCCAAAATTGCTCTTGGTGTTGGATGGGGTTACTGGGTTATGGAGATAGGGTGGAGGTGTGGGTTTGGGTCGGGTGCTCTTTCCAAGAGCTGGTGCAGACTCGATGGGTCTAATGGCCTCCTTCTGCACTGTAAATTCTATGATTCTATAACACACACAGTAATGAAAAGTCATCAACATGAAACATGAACTGTTTCTCACTGCACAGATGCTGCCTGACCACTGAACATTTCCAGCAGTTTGTTTTTATTTCAGATTTTCAGCATCTGCAGCATTTTTGCTTTAGTGTTGTGGCAATATGGACCCTAGGTGCCAAAGTATACTTAAAACAACCATGGAAACTATCATAGAATAGAATCATAGAATCCCTACAGTGCAGAAGGGGGCCACTCGGCCCATCAAGTCTGCACTGAACCTCCAAAAGAGCACCCTACCCAGACCCAATCCCTGTCTTATCCCGTAACCCCACCTAACCTGCACATCTTTGGACTGAGGGAAGAAACTGGAGCACCCGGAGGAAACCCTCAGACACAGGGAGAACATTCAAACTCCACACAGACAATCACTCAAGGCCGGAATTGAACCCAGGACCCTGGCGCAGTAAGGCAACAGTGCTAACCACTGTGCACCATGCTGACCAAACTAGAAAACATTAAGAATGTCAACAAAAGCAGGAGAGGGGGGGGAGAGAAAAAAAACACTGACTGTTTCTGCTCAATAACGAAGTGGCTGAGGGAGTGTAACTCAAAAGAATCACTATATCGACCAGTTTGAATTAAAAAAAAATTACATCCAATTTAAAACAGGTATGCATTTCTACAAGTTGTTGTGCTTTGGATTGACAATCACCTCGCATTATTAAAAATTATACGTTATCATTAGATGAACTGAGAACCCAGATCTTTTCCTACATTTTATATTTTGACTTCACAAGTAATTTCACACACGAAACTAGAATTTGGGAGGTGTGAAAAAGGAAGTAGTTCTGAGCTGTGAACAACCCACTGAAGATAAAACACATTGACGAGTTGCCTGTGGAACTGCAAAGGAAGACATTCTAAAAGACTTGGCAATTAAGTATCCTCTGAAAGTAAAATGGTCAGTGAAATGCTAGTGATCCTCATTCATCAAGCAGGAGGTTGACCACATGCTGTGAGCCAATCCTGCATAGTAGAAGTCTCCACCCCATGCAGAGACAAGTCTTGCATATTTAAAAACTCACAGGAAAGAGCATGTACCATTGTCTCAAAATATTCATACCAAAACACCCCAAGCAGCCTCAGGCAACTCCCCCTGCTGCTTCCTTTTCTGTCACATTTATATCCAGAGAATGTATTTCCATTGTGTCCCGAGGCAGTTGGCCGGTAAGGGGTTCACTCTGCTTACGTTTTTGCTTATGGATTTTGGAGAAGCAGTGATGCATGCAGTTTGTCCAGAAATAATAACCACATTTTGTTTTTAGATGTGGACCTTCTGCAGTGTTAAGACAGCAGATGTCACATTGCTGGTCACTACAGCCAGGGTACATGCTCATAAAAATGAGCAGCAACAACTTTTGGCTACTTCTGTAGCGGAGAGAAATTGGCATCCGTTACCCCCCTTCCTTCTCTACCGGCTCAGCCGATTAATGGAGTGAGTAGAATCGTTCAGACCAGGAAGTTGGATGTTATGGAACAGATTTCAACCAAAGCACTGATAAAGCTGCTACAATTAGGGATGAGAAAGTAGTAAGACCATAAGACAGTGGAGCAGAATTAGGCCACTCGGCCCATCGAGTCTGCTCCGCCATTCAATCATGGCTGATTGCCATCCGGCAACTCTGTAAGAAGTGCAGGTAGTTCAGGACAATATTAGATGGGCGGCACGGTGGCGCAATGGTTAGCACTGCTGCCTCACAGTGCTGAGGACCCGGGTTCGAACCCGGCCCCGGGTCACTGCCTGTGTGGAGTTTGCACATTCTCCCGTGTTTGTGTGGCTCTCACCTTCAAAACCCAAAGATGTGCAGGCTAGGTGATTTGGCCACGCTAAATTACCCCTTAATTGGGAAAAAAAGAATTGGGTACTCTAAATCTATTTAAAAAAAGACAATATTAGAATCGGCTGTGAGGCATTTCCCTTCTCCACCACCCCCTACTTCAATTAAGTAAGTCATCAACAGTGGGGTCAGGTAAATGGGATGTACCCGAAGTTGACAAAAAACCCACAGACTGTACCCCAACAAAGAGTGAACTTATTTCAGGAAAAAGGGGGCCAAAGATTATCTCTTACGACAGATCAGTTTTATATTCAAGGACCACTTTAGAAAGCAATTTTGGCTCAGATGCTTGATGGTGTAAAAACTGTCCCATTTATACATTGGATAATTTTCATGGCAGCCAGGCCACCACTGAATAATTAAGTAAAGCACATCAAGTGAAATGAAAATGAAAATGAAAATCACTTATTGTCGCGAGTAGGCTTCAATGAAGTTACTGTGAAAAGCCCCTAGTCGCCACATTCCGGCACCTGTCCGAGGAGGCTGGTACGGGAATCGAACGTTGCTGCTGGCCTGCTCCAAAAGCCAGCGATTTAGCCCAGTGAGCTAAACCAGCCCCTGGTAAAGCACAAGCGAGAAATGACTCGGGCTTCTGGTGTACCTATAAATATTTGGAGATTAAAATGTAACTTTAGCATCAGTAACATCCTATGCTAACACCATGAGAATGGTATCAGAGAGCGATATCCGGAGAAGAAATTTACATTGAGTGAGAATACTAATGTAAAATGAACTGTTTTACTCCCCCTCTTAGATGCACAGATTAGTGAGCCTGCAGTCTCCTGATCATGTTGCCTTTTCCCATGTGCAAACCTTGTGGGCAGCTGACTATGGAGGCGCTCACAGTGGAGCTCACCACTGTTCCTACTGCACGACTACATGGGTACTCTTTCTAGCAGAAGCTAGGTTGTTGCAATCAGGAGCAGAAGATTTAGACTATGTTTCCCTACCCCAATGTTTAGGCAACCGTGTTGCCCTAATGGAGATCATGTAACTCAGGGCAGACAAAGACCTATATGTCACCTTGTAGGATCTGCCATTATGAATCTGCAACAAAAAAATCACATTCTCCTATTTTGGTTCAATTTTCATATCTATTTCATCTCAGGCTCAATCATCGATATCAACCACTTACAAATATTTGGGTAGATCTGACAAAAAGTAAAAAGGCATTTTTGAACATGAACAAAAGTTTACAAAAAGTGTCCATTTTAAACAGTTTCACATTGCAAAATTCTGGGTCGATGTTTGAAAGCGTACACTTTAAATGATTATCTAACCACATCTGTCATTTTAATGCATCTAAGCAGCTTTAATACCAGAAGGGAATCATGGATTTATGGCTGTTAAATCATTACACCAAAGCAATGAGGACATACCGTAAACTTAAAAATTTACATAATACATAGAAAGTTCAGAAAGTTAAAACGTATCACTTGAATGTTTAAGAGTATGATCGTTAGAATCTCCCTGGATACTGCAAACAGTATCGGTATTCACTATACAACTGCTAAAATTCTTAAAAGTGTAAGATAATCCAGAAATGGAAAGAATTTACTACATGGTGTGACCACTTTTAGTCTTCGTCAGAGAAATGTATGTGCTTCCCCGCTTTGTGCATCTTGGCCACGATTATCTTTTCAGCTTTGACAATCAACTGCAACACAAAATGAGGTTTCAACAGCTTATTTCTTTTTCTCAGTTCAGTTAGTGAGGAAAAATATGACAATATCGCAATTATTGGGTTGAGCATTTTCTTTTGACTGCATTCAATATACTCAAAAGGACCACGTTTTTTGTCAACTACCTTCTCCATGCCCCGCTTTTTATCCCGTGGTCGATTAAGTTTTGCTTGTCTGTCCACTAAAATCTTCTGCCAATAGCGTTGTTCACTGTCACCTTTTAAAAGAATGAAAACAACAAAATCATTTTAGAACAGGGTTTTGATGAAAGACGATCAACCATGAACCTTGCTCTCTGCACAGATACTCACTGACCTGCTCCTCTGATTTGAAGATTAGAATTAAATTAAATTTTTTCTTCAGTTGTTGGACAATTCTCTACCTTTGCTGCACCTGGAGACCGGCTTGCATTCTGTACCCCACCCATAAAGCCATTTTATTTGAGACCCTGGATAGCGAATGTCGATAGGTGACAAGAGAACTAAATTATAGCTTCTCGTCATCCAGTCATTCTTACTCCATTGGTGGATCGGTGAAACTAAGTGCTGGAACCACGACTAATTTCCCAGTAAAAACGCCCTTGGGTCCCAGTGCTATTTGTAGTATCCATAGCTTGTCTAAGAACAGCAAAATCAGGAGAGCCCAAGGGTTAGAATCACAGAATTCCTAGTGCAGAAGGTGGCCATTCAGCCCATCCAGTCTGTACCAACCCTCTGAAAGAGCACCATACCTGGGTCCACTCCCCCGCCTTATCCCGTAACCCCACCTAACCTACACATCTTTGGACACCGAGGAGTAAATCAGCATAACCAATCCAGCTAACCTATACATCTTTGGACTGTGGGAGGAAACCTGAGCACCCGGAGGAAACGCGAGCACCCGGAGGAAACGCATGCAGACACGGGGAGAACGTGCAAATTTCACACAGACAGCAACCCAAGGGCTGAATTGAACCCGGGTCCCTGGTACTGTGAGGTGCAGAACTAACCACTTGTGTCACCCCACTGCTGCACTTACTGCCTTAAGCAGCTGCCCAATTAAGGAACATCTAAAACATTTTATTTTAATAATCTTCATTGTCACAGGTAGGCTTACATTAACACTGCAATTAAGACACCGTGAAAAGCCCCTAGTCGCCACAATCCGGCGCCTGTTTGGGTAAAGAGGGAGAATTCAAAATGCCCAAGTTACCTAACAGCACATCTTTGGGACTTGTGGGATGAAATTGGAGTACCCGGAGGAAACCCGCAGACACATAGAGAACGTGCAGACTCCGCACAGACAGTGGCCCAAGCCGGGAATCGAATCTGGGTCCCTGGTGTTATGTGAAGCAACAGTGCTAACCATTGTGCTACCATGCCACCTGTTGAAGTGTTTTACAACATGGCTATTTATTAACACACCTCAGCAACTTTGCAAAGCATTGATTTCAATGCATAGTGCAGGCTATTTATTAACGCACCTTAACAACTTTGCAAAGCATTGATTTCAATGCATAGTGCAGGCTATTTATTAATGCACCGTAACAACTTTGCAAAGCATTTATTTCAATGCATAGTGCAGCCTATGCTGTATTATCTTGGTTGCTCAATCTGAAAAAGTATATGTTGCCTCTGAAGGGCCAACAGAAAAGAGCACGAGGGTGAGCCCAACCCTAGTGCTTTGAGCTATGGACACAGAATTTGGGTTTAGATTCTTCAGGCAGAAGATATTCGGTGGGCCCACGACGGAGCTGTTGGCAGAAGAAGAAGTTGCAGGGGCAATTTGATCGGTTGACAACAGGCAAGGCAGGGGGACAGCTGCGGAGGGCGAGGGAGGTGCAGTATGAATACGGGGAGAAGGTGAGTCATATGTAGGCCCACCAGTTGCAGCATCATGCAGCGTCAAGGGAAATCTTGCAGGTAAAGGCGGAGAAGGGGGATGTGGTGTCAGACCCGTAAAGGATAAAACAGGCTTAAAAAATCTTTTTTGAGTACCCAATTCATTTTTCCAATTCAGTGGCAATTTAGCGTGGCCAATCCACCTACCCTGCACATCATTTGGGTTGTGAGGGTGAGACCCCTGCAGACATGGGGAGAATGTGCAAACTCCACACGGATCGTGACCCAGAGCTGGGATTGAACCTGAGACCATGGCGCCGTGAGGCTGCAGTGCTACCACTGCGCCACCGTGCTGCCCATAAATGAGGTCTTTCAGGCTTTCTACGAGGGGTTGTATCGGGCTGAGCTGGAGAGGGAGGCGGAGGATGTGAGACAGTCTTTGGATGGGTCGGAGATCCCAGAGTTTGAGGATGTGAAGAAGCAAGTATTGGAGGAGCCGTTGGTATTAAGGGAGGTGAGGGGATGCGTTAGTAGGATGCAGTTGGGGAAGGTCCCGGGGCAAGATGGTTTTTCCAGCGGAGTTTCACAAGTAGTTTGTGACAGAGCTGGCCCCCCACCACCTGGTGGGTATGTTTAGTGAGGCAGCTGCCGGCTGTTAGCTCAGGCGTCGATTTCGTTGATCCCAAAAAAGGGAAAGGACCCACACAGGCCCATTTTGCTGCTAAACATGGATGTGGAAGTCTTGCCGAAGATGTTGAAGTGTAGGTTGTAGGGGTGCGTCCTGGATGTGGTTTCTGAAGATCAAATGAGTATCGTGAGGGGAGGCAGCTCTCCAATAACTTTAGGAGGTTGCTGAATGTAATTATGAGCCCGTCTGGGGGACGGGAGGTAGAGGTGATTGTGTCCACGGACACAGAGAAGGATTCAACCCGGTAGAGTGGAGGTATCTGATGAGGTTTTGGGAAGGTTTGGGTTTGGACTGAAATTTGTGGCTTGGGTTCATCCCCCATGGCTTGTGTTCGAATGAACAAGATGGGTTTGGGGTGGGTTGCATATGGGGAAGAGGCAGGGGTGCCTACTGTTGCCATTTTTATTTGCATTGGCTACAGAGCCCCTTGTGATGGCCCTTTGGGCATCGGCTGAGTAGCGAGGGATTGTGAGGGGGGTAGGGAGCACCGGGTATCATTGTATGCAGTCAACCTATTGTCTTGGTGTCAGACCCGTTGGAAAGCATGGACAGAATTATGGGCCTGTTGGAGAGATTTGGGGCGTCTTCCGGCTATAAGTTAAATATAGAAAAGAAAGAATGAGGTGTTCATGGTGAACATGGCGGGCAAACCTTGGGCGGTACCATTTAAGCTGGCAAGGGAACGGTTTATGTATCTGGGGACCCAGGTAACACATGAGTGGGCCACAATGCATAGGCGGAACTTGAAAGAGTTAGTGGAAGAGGTTTGGGGGAAACTTTAAAAGGCGGATACGTTGCACTTAACATTGGCAGGGAGGGTGCAGGTGGTAAAGATGAATGTCCTGCCAAGGTTCCTATTTGACTTTTTCTCCCCGAGGCCTTTTTCTGGAAGGTGGAGGTGCTGATCTTGGATTCTGTATCGGCAGGGAGGGTGCAGAGGATGAGGAGAGCCCTGCTACAAAAGCAGAGGCAGGGAGGAGGGTTGGTACTCCTGAACCTAATGCACTACTATTCGGCAGCAAACGTGGAGAAAGTGGATTGGGGTGGGGGGAGTGGATCATGTTGGAGGAGGAGTCCTGTAGGGCTTGAGTTTGAGGGCTCTGATGATGGTCCCGTAGTCGCTGGCTCTGAGGAATTATATGGGGAGTCCGTTAGTGGCGTTGACTGTTAATGTCTAGAATCAGTTGAGGAGGCACTTTAAATTGGGCCGTATGTCTGTGCTGGCACCACTGTACGAGAATCACCAGGTTTAAACCCGGGGGGGGGGGGGGGGGGGGGGGGGGGTGGATGGGATCTGTAGGCAGTGAAAGGAGGAGGGGTGTCGCTGAGGGTTCTCGGAAGGAAAATTCGCTGGGTTGGATGAGCTGCGGGAGAGGCTTGAGCTACCGAGGGGGGGGTGAGTTTAGGTACAGTACTGGCAGGTGCAGGACTTTGCAGGTAAGGAGACACCAACATGCCCCCAATTACTGGAGTACATGCTGCTGGAGAAACTGCTGCTCTCAGATGAGGTGGGGGAGGACAGGATCGGGGATATACATGGATGGTTGGGGGAGCAGGGTAAGGCGCTGGTGGAAAGAATCAAGCGGCAGTGGGAGGGGAAGTTGGGGAGGGGGATAAGATCGGGGCTCTGGTGTGAGACAATGTGGCGAGTGAACGCAACTTCCTCCTGCACTAGAATGGGCTTGATTCAGTTTAAAGTGGTGCACAGGGTACACATGACTAAAGGCTCAGATGAGTGGGTTCTTCCTGGGGGTAACGGATAGGTGTGAGAAGTGTGGGCAGGGGCCGGCGAATCACGTTCACATGTTTTGAGGTTGTGAGAAGTTGGGGAGCTTCTGGGAGGCGGTGTTTGGGACTTTATCAAGGACAGTGGGGTGACGCCGGATCCCATGGTGGCGACCTTTGGGGTCTCGGAAGTGTTGGAGCTGCTGGAGGGGGAGGGGGCCAATGTCGTGACCTTCGCCCCTCTGATTACCCGGCGACGGATCATTTTGAATGGAAGATCGGATACACTACCGAGGGTTGTGGCCTGGCTGGGGCATCTGAACGTATTTCTCCATTTGGAAAAGATTAACTTTGCTTAAAGGGGGTCGGAAGTGGGTTTTGAGGTTTGGTGGAGGCCATTCATGACAATATTTGAGGAGCTGTCCGTTGTGGGGTGGATGGAGAGGGAGGGACTAAATGTACAAACTGTGAAATCTGTTTTGTTGGAATGTGCTGTTGCTGTTATTGTTTATGTTTTGAATAGTTGGGCAGCACGGTGGCGCAGTGGTTAGCACTGCTGTCTCACGGCACCGAGGTCCGAGGTTCGATCCCAGCTCTGGGTCACTGTCAGCGTGGAGTTTGCACACTCTTCCCGTGTTTGTGTGGGTTTCACCCCACAACCCAAAGATGTGCAGGGTAGGTGGCTTGGCCACGCTAAATTGGCCCTTAATTGGAAAAAATTTATTCGGTACTCTAAAAATGTTTGGAATAGTTTAAGAAATTATTCACAGGCATGGAGAAAGCCTTTATATATGTGCAGTTGATATCTATCCCTTCAGTGTCACAAAGAATCTCCCACTCTCTTTTGCCAAGGCTTTCTGCTATAGCAGAAAACTGGACAGGTGCAACAATCCAATTTGACTTATTCCAATAGTCTTGGAACCGAGTTCCCAATCCCATCTCTCTTCCCGGATGCACATTCAAACTCAACCTAACAGCATATAACACAGGAGTTGTGCTTGGGCAATTTTAGCAAGGCTAACTTACTTAACCCTTCTGGCATTGGGGCCACCAGGCACTTGGCAAAATTTTAACCCAAAGGGTGCAATTCTGAGGGGGATGCAGGAACAAAGAAATCTTCAGGTAAATGTGCACAACTTAGTCAGAAGTGGCAGGGCAGGTTGAGAAGTTGGTTAAAAAGACAAACGGGGTCTTTAGAATCATAGAATTTACAGTGCAGAAGGAGGCCATTCGGCCCATCGAGTTTGCACTGGCCCTTGGAAAGAGCACCCTACTTAAGCCCACATCTGCAACCTATCCCTGTAACCCAGTAACCTCACCTAACCTTTCTGGAAACTAAGGGCAATTTTAGAAAGGCCAATCCACCTAACCTGCACATCTTTGGACTGTGGGAGGAAACCGGAGCACCCAGAGGAAACCCATGCAGATATGGGAAGAACGGGGCAGCACGGTGGCACAGTGGGTTAGCCCTGATGCCTCACAGTGCCAACGTCCCAGGTTCGATCCCGGCTCTGGGTCACTGTCTGTGTGGAGTTTGCACATTCGCCCCGTGCTTGAGTGGGTTTCGCCCCACAACCCAAAGATGTGCAGGATAGATGGATTGGCTACACTAAATTGCCCCTTAATTGGAAAAAATGAATTGGGTACTCTAAATTTATTTTTAAAAAGACATGGGAAGAACATGCAAACTCCACGCAGACTGTTACCCAAGGCCGGAATTAAACCAGATGCCTGGCGTTGTGGGGCAGAAGTGCTAACCACTATGCCATCCCAAGGTGTTTAAACCACCTTCGTTGCTGCAGCCTCTTTCGTTCTCTGCCACTCACCCACCCACTCTCACACATTCCCTCAACAGACAATTCGCTCAATTCTTATGATTTGTGTCTACTATGTCTCACAGAGTCTCATAGAGGCTTATAAAATTCTAACAGGACTAGACAGGGTAGATGCAGGGAAGGTGTTCCCGATGGTGGGTGTGTCCAGAACCAGGGGTAAACCATTTCGGACAGAGATGAGGAGACATTTCTTCACCCAAGGAGTGGTGAGCCTGTGGAATTCCTTATCACAGGAAGCAGTTGATGCTAAAACATGGAATATATTCAAGAGGTGGCTACATATAGCACTTGGGGCGAATGGGCTATGGGGAGAAAGCAGGGTTAGATTATTGAGTTGGATGATCAGCATGATCATGATAAATGGTGGAGCACGTTCGAAGAGCCAAAATCCTATCTTGCTCCTATCTTCTATGTATCTATGTCAGACAGTAAAAATCTTAGAAATTCTTCCCATAAGGCTAGATTAGATTTTAACACAGCATAGAGTGTTTTGGAGAATAACTCCCAAGTTCCAGCAATAAAATTAAGACTTAAAAATATTTTCTGACATGGAGTTAACATTTTGTGCCAGAAACCAGACATTGAAAATTTATGAACGCAGACCTGAGAGAAGTTCAAGCTTCCAGTTGTACTTGCTCTGTATCCCTCTGTGTGCCCTCATCACAGATTGTGCATCTGCAGGGGTTTTAAACCGAGCGTGTCCCTCCGTATCTCCTTCAAGCAGGTCCACATACATAACCTCAGATGTCTCCATCAAAGCATTCTTCAGAGGAAAAGTAAACAGTTTATTAGACAGGAGTAATCAAAAACGTTTTGAAATAAGAAAACAATGCTAACAATACTGCCATATTTTCTGTCTCACTCCGGCCCCCTTCCATTTGATCCTATTTTACCTTATTCTTTAGAAATTTAGATTATTGCTGGGGTATCACACCAAGTGATAATTTTTCAAATGTTCATCCAGCCAGTGAATGTTGGCAGGTTATACAGCAGTTGTCTAAAAGAGGTTTACGCCACCTTAGGTCACAAGCCCAGAGTCCTGTTATAACATGGCTACTGTTGCCCCCTTGATATTAGCAAACCCACCTCAGATTAGAATCAAGCCCACTAATCTTCTTTGTCTGTATTGTCATCAGGGGCTGTACATGTTTGAAGAGTGATTGGAAAAGTTACACGGTGAAGTCTATCAAAGAGATTCTCCCTCGTGTTGGTGGGCTAAACGATCATCTGGCTGCCGTAGACGACCCTTGAACTGATGTCGATATCTTCTATTAACGGAGCGATGGATACCCAGCAGCAAGAATCGTACCTCAGAGACCTCGAGGTCAACTGTAATAATCTAATTTCTGCCTGGCTGATATCAACAAACTCTTACTTTCTTGTCTATGCCCAGTTATATCCTGAACAGCTGTTACATTTTCCCCCATATCCAGCATTTATACATGTAAACTGTCAGCACAGGTTACTGGAAGGAAATGAAAACACTGACAACTTTCCCAGGCCAGTTTTAACACCACTACTATGGTCCTTGCTGAGACTGACCAACTCAGCAAGGAGCTGGGATCAAGTCTGGAGTACCTTCATAGTTTACAGTGCCCAGCCTACTGAGCTATGTACATAGATACATGGAAGATAGGAGCAGGAGGAGGCCTTTAGGCCCTTCAAGCCTGCACCTCCATTCATCACGATCATGACTGATTATCCAACTCAATAGCTTAATCCTGCTTTCTCCCCATAGCCTTTGATCCCAGTCTCCCCAAGTGCTATATCTAGCTGCTTCTTGAATATATTCAAAGTTTTAGCAGCAACTACTTCCTGTGGCAATGAATTCCACAGGGTCACCACTCTGTGTGAAGAAATATCTCCTTATATCTGTCCGAAATGGTTTATCCTGAATCCTCAGACTGTGACCCCTGGTTCTGGACACACCCATCGTTGGTAACATCTTCCCTGCATCTCCCCTGTCTAGTCCTGTTAAAATTTTATAAGTCTCTATGACTCTTCATTCTTTGGAAAACCAGCGAGAACAATCCCAACCTAGTCAATCTCTCCTCATATTACATCCCTGGATGTTGCAGTACACAGTGGTTTCTCTTCAGATCGTACAAATCTTTCGCCTTTACTTATACAGTGTTGCAAGTATAAGAAATGGAGTTAAATCGCTTCTCGCCCTTTTGGTTAAGGCGTGCATGAGGTCAGGCGTGATGCCTGTATCTGGTATGTCTCTCTTGTGGACCATGAATTGGATTCAATTTGAATTGGTTTTTGCAGCAGGCAAGGGCTGGATTTGACGTTTGCCCCAGTCCACATTCTGATGAAGGAATTTAAAAAAAGAAATGGAGTTGAAAGCTTTTTATAAAATATTAAGTAAAATCGGTTTGATTTGCAACAAAAACTTTGGAATTAAATTATACGTTTCTAAAGAAGATTGACCTTATGAGCCGTTACAATTTTTTTTCCTTTTTATTAATTTAGAGTACCCAATTCATTTTTTCCAATTAAGGGGCAATTTAGTGTGGTCAATCCACCCACCCTGCTCATCTTTGGGTTGTTGGGGGTGAAACCCACGCAAACACGGGGAGAATGTGCAAACTCCACACGGATAGAGACCCAGAGCCGGGATCGAACCTGGAACCTTGGTGCCATGAGGCAGCAATGCTAACCACTGCACCACTGTTACAATTTTTTGACCATCAGCCTGATTAACAAGGCTCTCATTCAAACTTTTTGGAGGGCCAAAATATAAACAAGCGGGAAATTTGTAAATCAGACACAGGGGTAAGTGGAGGGATTCTTTTTAAAAATATACTTTTACTGTACTGGAAAGAAAGAACATTTCGGAAGCCCACACTAATTCCCAATCAAGTTGCAATACCCATTTATCCAGGGGGAAAGATTAAATGTTAAGAAAGCCACTTTGACGCGGACAAAATGTTAACAGTTTCACAGGCCGTCTTGAGAACCGGTTTTAAAAGAAGCTAGCTCGAGGGCATACATTTACCTTGATTTGTTGCCTGCCCAGCAGGGGCTCAGTGCTGGTGATCTTCACAATGACTCCACTCTCAAACTGAGGCCCCAGGGTGTTAACCTTCAAAGAGGGCTGAGCTCCTTCATCGTTAACCTTTGCTTTAGTATAAGAGAACAATACAGTCTGCATCAATAGCTTTGAAATTCAAGATTTTTTACACTAACACATTCATTCAAGGAAATCTAGCATTCCAGCCCCATCCCCACAGTCCAAGCACAATTTCAAGGCTCTTTGTTTTTCAAAACTATTTGCATACTAATTGACTTACATCTTCGAGTTGATTCTCCCTTAAGTGAATGTAAATTCCCAAACTCTGAAAAGTAATCTTCAATGCTCCCATGATGCTCAATTGATTGGACCAGTGAGTATTGCAGAGGCTTTCAAGCCTATGGGTTCGCAGGTTTGACTCTGGTCTATGCAGAGTTAATGGACCGTACATCGGCAATAGTGGAAATGCTGCAATTTCCATCCGTATTTCAGAATTTTGGAGGGGGGATTGAGTTGGAGGGGGGCAACAGCCGGATACCCTGGTCCCAACCTCCATTTAGAAATCATTCTGAAAGATGCGCGTGAGATCTGAAGTACACGGCCCGATTGTGTGACGAATGCAGGTTCAATTGAAACATTCAAAATGGAATTAGACAGTCATCTGAAATGTGAGATATTAATAGTCTTTATTATTGTCACAAGTAGGCTTACATTAACACTGCAATAAGGTTACTGTGAAAACCCCCTAGTCGCCGCACTCCGGCGCCTGTTCGGGTACACAGAAGGAGAATTCAGAATGTCCAATTCACCTAACAACATGTCTTTCGGGACTTGTGGGAGGAACACCCAGAGGAAACCCACGCAGACACGGGGAGAATGTGCATACTCCACACAGACACTGACCCAAGCCGGGAATTGCAAACCACTGTGCTACCATGATGCAGGATTACGGAGAAATGGCAGTGAAATGGCATATGGTGAACTCATTTGGAGAGCTGGCATGGGTGCGATGGGTTTGAGTGGCCTCACGCGGTGACAGCTCTGCGATTCTGTACCACGTGCACACGCACGGGTGTATTAAACACATGAGGCGAGGTCAGGTTTAGGCTTGCCTATTGTTCCTTCCACCTAATCGGGAATGTTCAAAGCTGCCACCCTCAAGGCTCACATGCATGAACAGTAACAAGGTATCGGAGGGAAATGGTCGCCTGTAGAGCCAAGACCACTGATGAGTTGTTGACAACAGTTAGGTTTTACATACCATCTTTAATGTCGTAAAATACCCTAAGGTGCTTCACAGGAGAATCGTGGAATAAATACAGTTAGTTAACACATTATTAGGGCAGATGAACAAAAGCTTGGTCCAAAAGTACATTTTAAGCAGCATCATAAAGAGTGAAAGTGGGGGGGGGGGGGGCGCAGCACGGTGGCGCAATGGTTAGCACTGCTGCCTCACAGCGCCAAGGACCCTGGTTTAATCCTGGGCTTTGGTCACTGTCTGTGTGGAGTTTGCACATTCTCCTTGTGTCTGCGTGGGTCTCACCCCCACAAGCCAAAAGATGTGCAGGGTAGGTGGAATGGTCATATCTTTTTATTAAAATAGTAAAAAATTTATTCAAGGCCAAATGGTACAAACACTAATTTTGCTTTGGAGAAACAGGGTACCCTCCTCTCAGTACCAACAAACGGGCGGGGGGGGGGGGGGGGGGGATTAGGTGGATTGGCCACGCTAAATTACCCCATAACTGGAACTCTTCCTTAAAAAGTATGAAAGTGGGGCAGAGAGGTTTTGGGAGGGAATTCAAGATCTTAAGGCATTGTCAGCTGAATCTATGAGATTAAATAGAGATATTTAGGAGGCCAGAATTAGCGGTGTGCATCTTTCCGCACTCTGCTAATTTTGGCCTCCTAAGTATCTCGTTATGGGGCTGGGGCGATTCCAGAAATAGGAAGTTAACATTTATATAAGGAGTGAAAAATAGCGTAATGTCAAATTTACCAAACTGCACAACTGCTCGGGGCAACATGGACTCTGGCAGCAGTGCAACAAGGCAGTGAGGCTGTTGCACACCTACAAACAGAAAGCAGCAGTAACATGTAACATGCAGTCCAATTCTGCACTCAGGACTCAGGAATTGTCCATGCAGACAAGTATTAGAAAATTGCACAAGTGAGTGAGAGTGTAAGCACCCACAGTCATGTGCAACAGCAATTGGTATCACCCGAATCTGAATTTACTTGGGTAGCTGCTCCTGGTTGCTCAGTAGGAAACTACTTGCCTTTTGGTAACATTGCTGGGGATGGTGACCGTCATTCTATGTAGAGATTTGGAATTCTGAATAATGGAATTCTATTTCTTTTTTAAAATAGTTTTCTTACTTTAGTTGATTCCAAAAGACATCCTTCAAGCTCATCTAACCACACCAACCCCCTCCCGGCCAAACTCTTGCTTCCCCAGAATCTAGCCTCTGTGCAAACTCTCCCTTTGTCTGCCATCAATCGCTGTGACTTTAAAACTTGCTCCCCACCGTTAAGAGGTTCCTTAAAAGTTGTCACTTTGGCCAAGCTTGTGCTTACACTTGCTAATATCTCTTTCTTTAGCTGGTCAGTATTTTCTAGCAACACCATGGTTGAACACCTTGGGATATGTTCTTTGATTAAATCTTTTTTTAAATAAATTTAGAGTACCCAATTCATTTTTATTTCCAATTAAGGGGCAATTTAGGGTGGCCTATCCACCTATTGTGCCCATCTTTGGGTGGTGGGGGTGAAACCCACGCAGACCCCGGAGCCGGATCGAACCCGGGTCCTTGGCGCCATGAGGCAGCAGTGCTAACCATTAAATCATTATATAAACGCAACCTAGAACATAGAACAGTACAGCACAGAACAGGCCCTTCGGCCCTCAATGTTGTGCCGAGCCATGATCACCCTACTCAAACCCACGTATCCACCCTATACCCGTAACCCAACAACCCCCCCTTAACCTTACTTTTATTAGGACACTACGGGCAATTTAGCATGGCCAATCCACCTAACCTGCACATCTTTGGACTGTGGGAGGAAACCGGAGCACCCGGAGGAAACCCACGCACACAGGGGGAGGACGTGCAGACTCCACACAGACAGTGACCCAGCCGGGAATCGAACCTGGGACCCTGGAGCTGTGAAGCATTTATGCTAACCACCATGCTACCCTGCTGCCTGTTGTTGACTACTCCAGAACTCTTTCCATATTTATAGTGTGTGTCACTGAAGCTTTAAATTGGTGCGTTATAACAGATTTCTTCTCATTTATGACTCTAATAATAATAATCTTTACCGGTGTCACAAGTAGGCTTACATCAACACCGCAATGGAGCCCATAGTGAATGCAGCTAAATTTTATTCCTTTCTTAGAGTAACAAAGCCAATGCGCTGAGTGGACAGGGCAAGTCCTCAATCCATCTTACTTGCTCCAAAACCAAATCAAAGTCAAATTTAACCTAATTCATGGTCCCCACAAACGAGACATAATGGATCCAAGAACAGGAGCTACACCTGACCTTTTTGTTGTTGCAAAAATATACTTTATTCGCTAAATATCTGAAAGGACATTAGAAGCATTGCACCTGATCTCATGCTAAATGCAGCACCGAGAGCATTTGGAGGCACTTGCCGCTCTTCAACCCAGCCATCTTGCATATACTGTATAAAGCTCAGAATGATGGAGTATATTCCTAAACCCAGTCTGCTGCTAACATGAACACCAAGCAAATAGCCCCCTGTTGTGTACACAACAGCACACTCAAATCTGTCTGATACATTCTTATCAAATCTTGATGTGTAAATGAAACAAGTGAGCACGTTTATCCTGGAACCAGATAATCCTGTCTGGAGTTCAAAAAATAAACTAATCGGAATCAGTTTAATCTAACATAAAGAGATTAGTTTTGCCAATTTATGTTAGTTAAGCGGGTTTCAGATTTCCTATCCTTCGTTTCTTAAGGTATGCCCCAAGTTCCAGACGAAACTCGCAGCAAGATTACCGAGCAGGATAAAGTAAGCATTGCAACGCAACTAAATTAATGTGTAAGCATCGAAAGCCATTGTTCGATTCATTTCATGGGGATGTTGCTTTGTTCCTGTTGACTTTGCAGCTGGAACTGAGCACTACAAGATACACAGATAAATAACTAAGTTTTAAATAAAAGGCTCTTCAATTAAAACAGCTAATATCGTCATCCTTTCAGAAATTCAATGAGTACACATGTAAACCTGGTATTGTGGGCATTTGCTTGGATATCAGTTAAAGATCAAACAGGGATTGGAAAGACAATGGTATTTTCCTTTGAACAAGGAGCAAGGAGGAGGCAAGTTTGTTCCCCTCCTTTGGCTTGCTAATTATCAAATTGTGTTCACACAACACTTCCTCAAAAGAATCAAAATGGTTCACGTTGTAATTACATAAAGATGAAAAATTAGAATTTCTTTCAAACTAAAAAATTCCCAAATTTGTCCTGTGGACATACTATAGAGGCACAATATGAAAGGCACGGGATGCTGTCAGTACACTGGCCATTATCTGAGGAGTCCAGCAGTGTCTGGAAGCTATTTGGCATGAACGATATCACAGCCCAACCTTACCCCACTTTGGAATCCCAAGTATGGACCAACAAGGTTCACTGGAGAGGGATCAAAATCAAGATTCTCCCTTCCCTCAACCAGGCTGACAAGAGGCCAAAACAACAAAGCCAACTTCTGTCCAGTTAGCACAACACAGACCAGGAAACAACCCAAAAGACAGTTTAGGCTGCGTCATTTGGCAATACACGATGCAGTGCCTTTAGGTCTTGTGAATTTATTTAATTTATTTTTAAGAGTAAAAACAATGGATCAAACAAAATTAATCTAGACTCATCACTGCAGAAACGTTTCAAGTAACAAGTAAAATCAGCAAGAGTGGCACAAACAAACCCATTCACTGACATGGATTAAAAACCAAAATGTGCAATTAATGATTCACTGTACGTCTGATGATCTGTTATGTGGCAGCACGGTAACATTGTGGATAGCACAATCGGTTCACAGCTCCAGGGTCCCAGGTTCGATTCCGGCTTGGGTCACTGTCTGTGTGGAGTCTGCACATCCTCCCTATGTGTGCGTGGGTTTCCTCCGGGTGCTCCGATTTCCTCCCACAGTCCAAAGATGTGCAGGTTAGGTGGATTGGCCATGATAAATTGCCCTTAGTGTTGGGTGGGGTTATTGGGTTATGGGGATAGGGTGGAGGTGTTAACCTTGGGTAGGGTGCTCTTTCCAGGAGCGGGTGCAGACTCGATGGGCCGAATGGCCTCGATCTGCACTGTAAATTCTATGATTCTATGTACAAAACTATAATCTTATTTTTTGTGATTGAACATATACTTGAAGGAAGGAGGGGCAGCACATTGGTTAGCACTGCTGCATCACGGCGCCGAGATCCCAGGTTCGATCCCAGCCCTGGGTCACTGTCCGTGTAGAGTTTGCACATTCTTCCCGTGTTTGTGTGGGTCTCACCCCCACAACCCAAAGATGTGTAGGTGGATTGGCCACGCTAAATTGCACCTTAATTGAAAAAGAAAAATTGGGTACTCTAAATTTGTTTAAAAAACACAAAGGGTTTACCTAGTGTTTTTTGCTCATTAAGTATTTTTGAAATATAGCCACTGTTGTGTAACATTAGAAAACATATCAGTTAACTTAATAATAATCTTTATTGTCATAAGCAGGCTTACATTAACACTGCAATTAAGTTTCTGTAAAATGCCCCTAGAAACCACATTCCTGCAGCTGTTCGGGTACACAGACGGAGAATTCAGAATGTCCAAATTACCTAACAGCACGTCTTTTGGAACTTGTGGGAGGAAACTGGAGCACCCAGAGAAAACTCACGCAGACACGGGGAGAACGTGCAGACTCTGCACAGACAATGACCCAAGCCGGGAATCGAACCTGGGACCCTGGCGCTGTGAAGCCATAGTACCAACTATTATTCGACCATGCAGCGCATGACGAGTCCCCACAAACAGCAATGAGATAAATGGTCAGTTAATCTTTCTCAAAATGGTTCCAGTAAGAAGCACTGCTGCCTCACAGCACCAGGGACACGGGTTGAATTCCGGTCTTGGGTGACTATCTGTGTGCATTTGCATTTTCTGCCCATGTCTGGATGGGTTTCTTACGGGTGCTCCGGTTTCCTCCCACAGTCCGAAGTCCCACAGGTCAGGTGGGATTATGGAGGGAGTGGGTCTGGGTAGGGTGCTCTTTCAGCGGATCAGTGCAGACTCGATGGGCTGAATGGTTTCTATGGTTCTATGTTGGTTATGGGATATATTGGACTGGCTACCAGAACTATGTGCTGGTTTGCAAATAATAACATGGGATCTTTAACACATCCCGTAGGGACAGAAAGGGAACTCTGTTTCGGGATGGCATGGTGGCACAGTGGTTAACACAGTTGCCTCACAGCACCAGGAACCCAGCTTCAACTTCTTAAAAAAAAAATTTTCAGTACCCAATTCATTTTTATCCAAAAAAGGGACAATTTAACATAGCCAATCTACCTATACTGCACTTCTTTGGGTTGTGAGGGTGAGACCCACGCAGACATGGGGGGAATGTGCAAACTCCACGCAGACAATGACCCGAAGCTGGGATTATACCCGGGTCCTCGCTGCCATGAGGCGACAGTGCTAACCACTGTGTCGCCCTGACCCAGGTTCAATTTCAGCTTGGAGTGACTGTTTGTTCGGAGTTTGCACGTTCTCTCCCTGTCTGCGTGGGTTTCCTCCGGGCTCTCCGGTATCCTCCCACAGTCCAAAGTGTTGTAGGTTCGGCGGGGTTGCAAGGATAAGAACATAGAACAGTACAGCACAGAACAGGCCCTTCGGCCCTCAATGTTGTGCCGAGCCATGATCACCCTACTCAAACCCACGTATCCACCCTATACCCGTAACCCAACAACCCCCCCCCTTAACCTTACTTTAATTAGGACACTACGGGCAATTTAGCCTGGCCAATCCACCTAACCCGCACATCTTTGGATGTGATGGCCTAGGTAGGCTGCTCTTTCAGAGGGTCGGTGCAGACTCGATGGACTGAATGGCCCCTGTCTGCACTGAAGGGATTCTGTGATTCTCCAGTATAGTTTTTGCAGCATTTTCTGTTCAACGTCAGATTTCCAGCATCCGCAGTATTTTAATTTTATGTTGGGACAGAAATGGCCTTGCTGCCATTTCTGAAACAGGGCATAGCTGACAAGGCAACACACCCTTCAATAATACATTGAAGTTTCAGCTAAAATCATATGCTCAGGTTGCTGAAGCAAGGTTGTGATGGACATCATAAAGCGAATACTGTTATTTCCTTAGTAGGAAAAGCTCCTCTCCCCAAGTGCATGAGGATAATAAAAGCAAATTACTGCGGATGCTGGAATCTGAAACAAAAACAGAAAATGTTGGACAAACGCAGTAGCTATGGAGAGAGAACAGAGCTAATATTCGAGTATGGATGACTTTGTCAAAGCATAAACAAGTACAACAAAAAAAAAAAATTTTGGAGTACCCAATTCGTTTATTCCAATTAAGCGGCAATTTAGCGTGGCCAATCCACCGAACCTGCACATCTTTGGGTTGTGGGGGCGAAACCCACGCAGACACGGGGAGAATGTGCAAACTCCACATGGACAGCAACCCAGAGCCGGGAGCAAATCTGGGACCTCGGCGCCATGAGGCAGCAGGGCTAACTCACTGCACCACCGTGCTGCCCCATAAACAAGTATAAATGTAAATATCAAAATACTAATAGTGAGACAATTTCCAATGAAATTTTGAGAATTCGACCTACAGTGTTCAAAATTCCAACAGTAAAAGCAACTGTAAAATTGCACCACAATCACCATTCAAGTTAACACCTTTCTTAACGCCTCTCTCACTGTCTGGTGAGATAATGGCACCTCATTCACATTCCCAAACTTCTAAATTAGCTGCAATTAGTCATCAAACAAGTTCAACTGCTGCAGTTTTAATTAAGTTGTTCTGATGCTTTTGGGCTTTCAGTGGAGATTTTCAGTTTAAAGAGGTTAATGATTGTACTTTGCTGCGGAACAAACTAGTCCAGTTAATTTCCCATGGAGATGTTTGATATTGGTCTCTGTAACTTAAATTCAAGGCTGTGGTTTCTGGCAACGTCATGAATGCACATATGACAGGGCCAGGTTAACTGCCCCCTATAATTACGACAGCCATGTACAGCAGGGCACATGTGTGGTAATCGCCTGCAGCAGAAAGACAGAATGTCTTTAACAGAACATTAAAAAAAAATACATTTAGAGAACCCAATTAATTTTTTCCAATTAAGGGGCAATTTAGTGTGGCCAATCCATCTACCCTGCACATCTTTGGGTTGTGGGGGCGAAACCCACGCAGACACGGGGAGAATGTGCAAACTCCACACGGACAGTGACCCAGAGCCGGGATTGAACCTGGGACCTCGATGCCGTGAGGCAGCAATGCTAACCACTGCACCACCATGCTGCCCTGAATGTTCCTGAACTGGAGTATTTTACTGCAGTAATGTTGGTCAGTGTTTCTAAACTCTGACTCACTGTGCCAGCAATGTAAGTGGATTGTAGGTTGCTGCGAGTGTTAGACACTACCACCTCTGCTCATTCTTCCCTCATCTTCCACTCTGAGTCAGGCCGGTGGCTCCAGCAGTGACATTATTGGATTTCTGCACATGAGGACCTAGTGCACATGCGCAAACAGGTATTGGCGGTCATCCTGCTTGGCCATAGTGCATTGGCAGGAGACATGTTGTAAATTTGAACACCTTAGGGCGGCACCGTGGTGCAATGGTTAGCACTGCTGCCTATGGCGCTGAGGACCGGGTTCGATCACGGCCCCGGGTCACTGTTTGTGTGGAGTTTGCACATTCTCCCCATGTCTGCGTCTGGGTCTTACCCACACAACCCAAAGATGTGCAGGTTAGGTAGATTGGCCATGCTAATTGCCCATTAATTGGGAGAAAAAATAATTGGGTACTCTAAATTTATATTTTTTCAAAAATTTGCACACCTAAATATTAGCAATGCGCACCTTCAATTTACACTGAAGATTATGGAAACTTAGACTAACACTTGAATGCCAGAATAAGGCTTTTCAGTTGCTACTACAACAGATTTATACATTGCAGCTGTAGTCACTTTGGCAATCAGAGGCCACTGGTCCTGCTCATTAGCAATGCTGCACACTGCACATGAACATAATCGTACCTGTTTGGTAACAGCCCTCCTTAACTGGGTGGGCCAAGATCTATCCACTAAGGGTGGTATAGTAGCACAGTGGATAGCACTACTGCTTCATGGCGCAAGGACCCGGGTTCAATCCTGGCTCACTCTCCGTGTGGAATTTGCACATTCTCCCTGTGCCGGTGTCGGTCTCACCCCCAAAACCCAAAGAAATCAGGGTAGGTGGATTGGCCACGCTAAATAATAATAATAATCTTTATTGTCACAAGTAGACTTACATTAACACTGCAATGAAGTTACCGTGAAAAGCCCCTATTCGCCACATTCCGGCTCCTGTTCAGGTACACAGAGGGAGAATTCAGAATGTCCAAATCACCAAAGAGCATGTCTTTCGGGGCTTGTGGGAGGAAACCGGAGCACCTGGAGGAAACCCATGCAGACACAGGGAGAACGTGCAAATTCCGGACAGATAGTGACCGAAGCCGGGAATCGAGCCTGGAACCCTGGCATGTGAAGCAACAGTGCGAACCACTGTGCTAATTGCCCCGTAATTGGAAAAAAAAACATCTCCACTGGCGGTTTCTTCAAATGCAATCAGCAGTAGCTCCTTAGCTTCACCATCAGAAGTGCACTCCCTTGAGTAGAGTGGACAGAGGTATCTACTGCTTGCAGCAGCACAGTTGCATTATAAACACAGCAAGATGCTCCAATTTAATTAACACCTCCAAGTATTTACTAGTGATTTGAATCAATTCATTACTTATTTCTATTGTGAATGGTCTTTGCTTCCATGCCCTGATACTTAACATTCAACATATAACATACTTTGTGCGGTGCACATGATATACTGCACAGGTGATCACTTTATCCAGTGGGCTTTTATTTCGGTCAAGTCCTGGGCTGGGAGGTGGGAAATGGTCCGTCCTTGGTCACATAAGTGGCTCAGCTGGATTCTCGACGAGCAGTCGATGTACCAACTCTCCTGCAGCTGGCAAAATGGCATGGCAATGGGAAGAATTCACACACAATCCCAACGCCTCCCTGCCTCTCCTCAGCTTAACATTAACCCACCCCAACACCTTCCTGCCTCCGAGCCTAGCCTCATCCTGGCATTACCCATTCTTGTGATTTTTCCCTCCCTGTGGCGAGTGCGTAGCCTTGACTCAGTTCTCCCCCCCCCCCCAGGAGATATTGGCAAACCTGGGGAATTTCATATAGATGGAATAGAAAGAAAGACTTGCATTCATATAACGATTTTCATGACCATTGGATCTCTCAAGTGTTTTACGCCCAATGAAGTAGCTCTGAAGTGCAGTCACTGCTCTAATGTAGGAACACGGAGGCATAAATAGCTAACTGGAGACAAAGCTCTGCGTTCCTATCTTTCCAGAATGAAAACAAGTTCAAGAATGTACAAATAATCACTACAGGCTTTTAAAGTATGATTAAAAATTCTATAATCACATGTTTTTTGTATGATCCATTCACAGAAACCAACCTTTATTGTTTTCAAGTTCTTGTTTGTTTTTGTCAGTCACCTCCATAACCTCGCCGTCATTTTGCTGTTTGATTTGTAGCATAGTTTTCTTTAAACTGGACATGCTGGATTTCTGCAGCGTTAAGTACTCTTGCTTCAAATCCATCCACTCTTTTCTGAAGAAACAATAGAAAAATTAGATGGATACCTTACTTGTAGCCTTGGCACATTCAGTGTGAAAAACATCCCCAGATACGTTCTCTGGTGAACTGCTCGGTGGATAGCCGTAGATTTAATTTCTCACTCATAATCTTGTTTCGTTTCCATGGAGAAATCTGAGTGGGCAATGGTGGACTATTTGACTGGGCAGAGTCCGGCTGGAAATTGGTGCCGCTGGATACAGATGGCAGAGTGGCGTTGCCACCACTTTGCCACCCCCTTAGTGGGGTTGCCACCATTTCCTCTATGCAAGAGGGAAAAAGGGGAGAATAGAAAATGACAAAGTGAGTCAAGTTCAAACCACTTCTTTGCTAATTGGTAAAAACTACCGAAAAACAGAAAACAAGTTAACTAAGAGGTGACATAGGAAAATATAAAACTGATTTCCACTTTAAACAAAAACAGATGCTTGGTGACCGATTAACTAGAGTTATTTTGATATGACATACTGTCAAAAACCTTTTAAAACTGGGTATTTGGCAATCCTTAACCATAGCCACTTTTCTTTGCTTTCATGTCCATGGGATATTGCAAACTTGTGCAAATTACTGCAATCTTGCCTGGGCTTAACATGTGAAGGATTTTGTCAAGTCACAGAACATTTGCCAATTGGAAGGCTTCCCATCACATACATATTTGAGAATTCATTTTGAAATAAGGTTTCGCACAAGCAAAGAAAACATCACAAATAAGAACAATTGTAATGTTTCAAAGTGTGATACCGAGATAACTATTGATCTTCATTAATAGAAATGCCACGTCAGGGACATGGGGAAAAGAGAGGGGAATGGCACTCAACCACAATGCTTGTTCGGAGAGCCGGAGCAGACACGATGGGCCAAATGGCCTCCTGCTGCACCGCAAAAAGTGCTATGATCACAAAGCTAACTGAGGATATTTTGCTTGAGTCACTGAGTTCAGTGGCTTCCATCATACAGGAAAACACAGCAGTCATTTTTCAGTCATTCGACAACCCAGAAACAAGATCAATAACGAGTTAAAAATAGCCTCAGTAGAATTTATTGAAATATGGGGCAGGCCACCAGAACGCCTTGCCTGTCTCCAAATCGCCCCAAACAATCATTAATGGCAACAGGAGCATCAACAGGATAATGGGGGACACTGATTCGATATCTCAGCAGAATATACTTATTAAGGAGAGACGTTAGCATAGTGGCCATATCATTAGACGAGTAATCCAGAGGCACAGGCTAATCATAATTAGGGCAGCACGGTAGCATTGTGGATAGCACAATTGCGTCACAGCTCCAGGGTCCCAGGTTCGATTCCGGCTTGGGTCACTGTCTGTGGGGAGTCTGCACATCCTCCCCGTGTGTGCGTGGGTTTCCTCCGGGTGCTCCGGTTTCATCCCACAGTCCAAAGATGTGCAGGTTAGGTGGATTGGCCATGATAAATTGCCCTTAGGGTCCAAAATTGCCCTTAGAGTTGGGTGGGGTTACTGGGTTATGGGGATAGGGTGGAGGTATTGACCTTGGGTGGGGAGCTCTTTCCAAGAGCCAGTGCAGACTCGATGGGCCGAATGGCCTCCTTCTACACTGTAAATTCTATGATACTGAAAAAAAAATTCTATCTGTGTATCAGGATTTAAATCCCAAGATGGCAGCTGTGGAGTTTAAGGTCAGTGAACAAATATGGAATATAATGCTAGTCTCAGTAATAAATGATCTTAAAACCCTAATCGGTTCTTGTAAAAAATGATTTGGTTCGCTAATGTTCCTTAGAGAAGGAAATCTGCTGTTGTTGCCTGGTCTGGCCTCTATGTGACTCCTGATCCGCAGCACTTGCCTCTGAAATGGTCCAGCAAGCCACTCACTTCAAAGGAAAATAGGGATGGACAATAAATTATGTCCTTGTCAGCAACACCCGCATCCCATGAAAGAATAAAACGGATATGAAAATGAAAATGCAATTTAGATACGTGAGCTCAATGGGGCTTGAACCCAAATTTTTCTAATCCTGAGGCAGAAGCAACACCAAATGATACAAGGCAATGAACGTTTCTTTATTTTCTATTGAGATAATTCGCAGGATATGGCAAAGCTGCCATTCATAGCCAATCCTTAGCTGTCCATGATATAATGGTGATGAGCCATCTTCCTGAACTGCTGCAGTCAGTGTGACAAAAGGTCTCAGAAATTAACCCAGCAATGAAAAAGAACACAGCAACACATGGTCCAAGTCAAGATGGCAAATGACATGCAAATGTTGGTTTTCCCATGCACCCACTGTTCTTGTCCTTTGGACTGGTAAAAGTCACAGGTATGTCAGTTGCTGTTGAAGAAACTTCGGCAACTTGCTGTAGTGCATACTGTGGGATAGAATGCACTCCTGACCATGGTATTCTGGTGGTGACAAGAGTGCATGTTAAAGGTAGAGAATGGATTACCAATTGGTTTTGTCCAGGATAGTAAGAAGTCTTACACCAGATTAAAGTTTTCAGAGCACTGCTCCTGCCTCAGGTGAATATTTGTCCAGGATGGCATTGAACTTGGAGTTTTGTTGCAGGTGCATCTACCTGTACAAGTGGAGGGTATTTAATCAAACACCTAACAGTCCTTATAGACAATATTGGCTTCCAGGGGGGTCAAGAGGCGAGGCTTTCACTGTGGAATACTCATCCCACCGTTGCCATTTATACTGGCCAATCCACCTAACCTGCATGTCTTTGGACTGTGGGAGGAAACCGGGGCACCCGGAGGAAATCCACGCAGACATGGGGAGAACGGGCAGACTCCGCACAGACAGTGACCCAGCAGGGAATTGAACCTGGGACCCTGGCGCTGTGAAGCCACAGTGCTAATCACTTGTGTTTACCGTGCTGCCCACAAAAAATTGGGCAAAATTATGAAAAAAGAATCACATCCAAAATTAGTTTTTGGATTCATCAGTACAATGGAGTGCCCTTGTTTTTGCTATTCATCACTGACACATTGTTCGCATATTTTTAATTCATCTACGTTTCTTGAAATGCAGCAACCTGAATTCCACATTTTGAATGCATGTTATTTGCTCCTACTGAAAACTAGTTGTGTTGTCAAAAATTGAAAATTTAATGATTAAAAAAAAAATGAACCTGCAGATTCCCGGGTTGAATTTTAGTCCAGGTTTATGTCAATGATTTCTGTTGGGACAGGGGAATGGATATAAGAATTAGCTTCCACACGAGTTTGGATAAGGAGCTCTCCCAATGTAGTCACCACTGCGGGGGAGGGGAGCTATGTGAATATGAATTCGAGGGGAGAATAGAATTTAGCTCAGCTGTGATACTTCTGCAGTCAAATGAACTGCAGTTATATACCCACTTAGTGAAGTAATGGAAGATACCCATCCATGCACCACAGAGAAGATGGTGGTGGTGGGAGAGAAAAAGTAGATGAAAACCATGGGCCACCAGCCCTGATTGTTTTTGACATTAAGGTGCCATTACATTTGATGCTTCTGTAATCTGTATTACAATGTCCAGTCCTCACACTTTACATTAGATTGCTAAAACCCCAGTTTCTCAATTCCAGACCAAAGAATCACATGGTTTAAACAACTTAAATGCGTGGAGTTGGTTCATAGATCTCACTCTTCCTCACTGCATCATCTGAACTAAACATTCACTGAATGGATCTGGCCATGCTGCCAAGTTGTTAGATTGTGCCCTACCACATGTCCTTCATCGAAAATTTAATGCAGAGAAACTGTGCGGCACAGTGGTTAGCACTGCTGCCTCAGCGCCAGGGACCCGTGTTTGATTCCGGACTTGGGTCACTGCCTATGTGGAATTTGCATGTTTGCCCCGTGTCTGCGTGGGTTTCCTCCGGGATGCTCCTGTTTCCTCCCACAGTCTAAAGATGTGCAGGTTAGGTGGACTGGACGTGCTAAATTGCCCCTTAGTAGCCAAAGGCCAGGTGGGGTTACAGGGAGAGGGCGAGGGATTGGGCCTAGGCCTAGGCGGGTTGCTCTAAAAAAAAAAGAGGGGCACGGTGGCACAGTGGTTAGCAAGGGACGCAGGTTCAATTTTGACCTCGGGTGACTGTCTATGTAGCGTTCGCACATTCTCCCCAAGTGTCTGCGTGGGTTTCCTCCGGGTGCTCCGGTTTTCTCCCACAGTCTAAAGATGTGAAGGTTAGGTGGATTGGCCATGCTAAATTGTTCCTTAGTGCCCAATGGTAAGATGGGTTGTGGGACGAGGTAGGATACTCTTTCGTAGGCTCGGTGCAGATCTGATAGACTGAATGACCCCATTCTGCACCGTAGGCATTCTATAATCCTATAAATCCCTTTGACCACAAAACCTTCAAGCAGTGGTCTGCACGTAACATTCTACAAGCCCTTTGGGAAAAGGAGATGGTGGACTGTCAAGGTAATTTGGGAGACTGCCTCTTCACCAGAACTTTCAAACAAGCACCAAGACCTAGTTTAGTTGGTGGTGAGAAAGGCCCCATCAAATAATTTCTACACGCCCAGAGTCTCGCCCCAGAGACAGTTGCAGACTTCCTTGTGGAATGTGTCTTTGCAAAGAAAGTCTGGAGAGAGATGAGGTGGTTTTTGTCGAGGTTTGTCCCGAGCGGCTCCATGATGCAGGACTCTTGTGACCTACGGGCTGTTCCCAGCAACGCACACCGAGACAAACATCAATTGCTGATGGAGGATCATCAACCTGATGAAAGATGCTCTTTGGTCTGCCCCAAAATTATTGGTCTTCCAGTGCAAAGAGTTGTTCCTGACCAAGTTGTGCAGACTGGCACTTCCAAAGCCCAGGACTACGGGCTGAGTGGTGCACTGAATCTTGGGGCAGTCGCAGCAGAGGCACAATGGGGGAGGGTTACTGTCAAAGACCTTTCAGACATATTGCACAGAGGGGCTGGGAATTGTATAGAACCCCTTGGACTAAAAAACATAGAACATACAGCTATTCGGCCCATCGAATCTGCACCGACCCACTTAAGGGCTCACTTCCATCCTATCCCCGTAACCCAATAACCCCATCTAACCTTTTTGGACACTAAGGGCAATTTATCATGGCCAATCCACCTAACCTGCACGTCTTTGGACTGTTGGAGGAAACCAAAACACCCGGAGGAAACCCACGCAGACACCGGGAGAAAGTACAGACTCCGCACAGACAGTGACCCAGCAGGGAATCGAACCTGGGACCCTGATGCTGTGAAGCCACAGTGCTATCCACTTGTGCTGCCCAATGTATGACTTACATTGAATGTACAAATTGAATATTACACCTATCACAATTGTATGGAAGCACCTCAGAATGCAACTGGATCTATGTAGATAACTTAAATACCGTTGTACCATTTGAAATGCCCATTTTGAAATGACTGGAATGTTTCTTTGACTGTATTGAAGCACCTCAGAGTGCAACATGATGTATGCAGAGAACCTGAATATTATTGCACTCTGTGCAATGGCCATTTAAAAATATTAGTAATGCTCTTTCAGATATTTTATGAATGAAGTATATTTTTGTTAAAAAAAATGTAAAACCATATGCACAATACAACAAACCTTAAAAGCTACAACTGTACTCAATAACTTTAACTGTAATGCTAATAACTAACGTTGTCAATTTTCTAATTTCTATAAAGGAATCAGTTTGATCAAGGTTTCAATTCATAAAATATCAGGACAGCACAAACAGGTTTCATCCCAATTTATTCATTTTAAAAGCTGTTCAAAAGATTTCTCCTCAGAAATGTTTAAGGTTTTCACTTTAAAAAGATTACAAGTGAATCCTCAAACTCAAAACATCTCCCTGCTTTCAATAATTAACTGCAAATGTTCAGAACAATATCCAGCAGAGCCACATTGTCTAGAAAAAAATTGTGTGTTAATACATCATTGTGCAGACTATCTTAATACCATTAAACAAAAGCAAATACTGAATTAAGAACAGTCAGCCTACTGGTGATGGCCCCAAATGCTGCCATTTACAGCTTGTTAACATGCCGGCACCACCCACTGAGGCAAACAGGTTTAGATACATCTCCGAAACAATAGAAATTCAAATGTTCATCCCCTTTAGAAAAGGTGCCTCATTAAAATCACTTTACCTGGAAGAAATATAAATATCAGCAAGTGAGAGCAGAGAATCATTTAGCTGCAGCAGAGATGAGAAGGCAGGAGCATTTGAAACAAGGAGCATTTGAAACAAGGATGACTTTTGAGTGCAAGTATACAAATTTTGGCTGTTAACGATTCTAATTCTTTACCTTTGTAACTTCTAGTATTAAGTTGGGTTTGCTTTCAACATAGAAAGGTTTTTTCTCTACTGCAATTATCAGTTGTGAAATGTGTCCCCTGTTACGTCAACATTGAAGCCTTTCTGTGATATACTTCAGTAAGTGCTTTTATGTTGAAGTGGTCGTGGATACTTCATTCTCTGCCAGTGATATTTTTAAAATGTTTTTTTGAACCGTCTTGAAAGGGCTACTCTGGTATTTAAGCTACCAAGTTGTTAGGAAACGTCTGCAAGTGCTGGGTTTGTAATGAAAAGGTAAACGAAAAATGGTTCATACAAAATAAAACGGGTGCCACATTGGGAAGGTCTACTCTAATGCTTTTAACATAGAAACTTGTTTCTGTAATTGCAAGGAAGTGCTTCTGTGTTAGAGGCACTAGAGCAAGAGAAAAGACACAAGTTTTTTTAAAGGAATCGTAAAGATAGCAGCTACAGTGTACCACCACTGCGATTGTGCAATGCTGTTTTTTTACATTGGTATTGCACTTCAGCAATGGTGATGTACTGTCCAGTACCATCATGGAGGCTGCTCACAATGCATGTCTTGTAATTACATACACATTATGTATTGTATAAAAAGGGTGGAATCCCTCAGCTCATTAAAATCTTAATGACTGAATCCCAATTTGTGTCTTGCCCTGGAAATTAGTACTTGTGTGTCCTTGAGGCTCAATGTTTCTGCTGACATGTTTTATTGTACCTGTTGCTAGTTACTCCAACAAGTGAAGCTTGCTGTCAAGTTTTATTAGTAAGTACTCACATGTTGGAATCTCTAGCTAACAGGTTTAACATACAAAGTCAGAAGCCAGTGTTCTGCTCAATAGGAGACTACCTGTTTGTAAGCAGTACTGTTTGGTTAAAGCAGCTGTATATTGCAAGGTTCTACAACATAGGCCAATTTCACTTAACTTTTGGGCTTGTCATAACGTAGCCTCTGGTTTTGCAGAATGTAATTGATTGCAAAGCGTGGCCCCTATTAAGAAACCAGGGAAGTTGGCTGAAAATTTTAACTGGTGCATTCAGTATTTCATAAGGAAACAGAATCCAGCATCAATAATCCGATTTTGTTGTTTTTAGAGATCCTAGTATGGAAGCACTTGCTGTGTATTATATAAAATAAGTGCTTATCATATTGGGATTTCTAATGCAGAACTGCAGCCATCAACTACCCATAAAGGTTTTATCGCCAATGCTGCTTGGGTGGCTGTAAAAAAATCCAATGACACTTCAGGAAGTCTCTGGTATCCTGGCCTTCAATTAACACCGCAAAACAAATTCAATTGGACCATTGTCTCACTCGGATCTTTGCAAGACTGTTTCAGTGACTATTCTGGGATATCCCAAGGTTGCAAGATTTTGTTTTAAATGCTTCATGACTGTTTATGGAGCCTCTAACATGTGAGTACTTGCCTTCTCTCAAGTTCAAGTAAGTGCTCTCATGTTGGGATTTCTACTGTACAGAAACACCACTATTAACTTAATAAATAGCTCAGTAACTTAATAAATAAATATCTTAATAAAATGTGGAGATTTGTAAACTTTGACACTCATTAGTTCCTTTCCAGTTCCATCATGGAATCCCGAGATTGCAGAGTGATCCAAGCCCTGACACCAAGATTGCAAATAATTGGGAGGAATATCTGTGGCAAGAACTCCTAACATGTATGCACTTTCTGTTAAATTTCTAAAGTAAGTGCTTTTATGTTGGGATTTCTCGACACACAATTTGCATTGATAAGAAGCAAAACTTCCATCATCGCCTTCCTGCTCAATTGTTCAAAATACTGTAATTCTTAGCATGCCTTTTTAGAAGATTGAATTAAAACCACATTTGTGATGTTTGCAGCCGTTTTCAAGTGTGCTCTATTTTGATTTTGTCTTTTCCAATGGAATTGTGAAGTGGAGCCTCTAACATGTGAGAACTTGCTCTCATTGAAGTAAGTGCTCGCTTGTTGGGATTTCTACTGCTCAACGGTACAACTTCCTTTGAGAACATCAAATGGAACAAGAGGATGATGTAGTTTTGAAGCACCAAAATGGAAAACTTGCTGTTAACTTTTTTAAGTAAGTGCTTCATATTGGTGTTTCGAAATGTACAAACTATTTCAATGACTTGAGGCGTGTCATGTGGAAATTAATGGCACCGTAATTTAGTGCACTATATTACCACTAATCCAGAGACTTGGACTAGGATCTTGTCGTAACAATACTGCGGATACACACTCAATGGATGCTGCCAGTATGTGGTGTTTCAGATTTTATTTTTGGTTCAAATCTTGCCATGCCAGTTTTCAGAATTTGAATTTAAAAGGTGACATTGCTATGAAGCCCAACTAATGCCCTTCAGGGCAAGGAAGTCTGCTTGATCTAGCCTCACACGATCAAATATCACAACTGCTGTGTGGCGCATTTCTGCGTCGCTATCACCCCCACAACTCTCAGAACGTTGAGGGTAGGTGGATTGGCCACGCTAAATTGCCCCTTAATTGAAAAAAATAATTTGGGCACTTAGTGCAACAAGGAGGGAGGAGGGACAATCAATGGTTCTTATGACTACATAACAGCGGCACCACTCCACCACTTCCCCCTTAGATCAGCAATATTCCACTTACTTGGATAATACTCGCAGAGGAATGACCTCCTCTTCCACCTTGTGCCTATCTTTGTGTTTTTTTTTCCGTTTTCTCTTGCCTTTTGATAGGGACTCGTCCTTCTTATCTCCAGAACCACGCTCATCTTCCGTTGAAACATCTTAAAAAGTAAACACTGGAAATTAGGTTTACTTTAATTCTGGAAGGGTTAGTTAAATTGAATGGACTTGGGACTATATGGTTAACCTGAAGAGAGCGTTGAAATTTCCAATACCTTTGATATCTTTTTCACTATCTGTCTTCTCTTTTTCTCGGTCACTAATTTTTCTCACTTTTGCAGAGGACCCTTCTTCCAGTTTTCCAGGACTGGCTCTCTTCCGTTTCCTCCGACTGGTCTCTTCTGTTTTTTCTCTTTTCCGTGTTTCGCCTTTTGATTTATTTCTGCATAGATCTGGCACATCAGTTTCTGAACAGTCTGACATTATCCTGCTCCCCTTTCCTTTTTCTAGGCTATCGGTACTTTTTGTGTGAGACTGTTCCATTGGCTCTGCAGCTGTACAGTTTTCAGATTTTCGAGGTTTCTTTTTCTTCTTTTTTTTCTTCTCATCAGCACCTTTATCTAAAAGGGATAAAACTGTTTTACTTGCAACTCTCTAGCCCACAAAGAATTCACCAAGCTATTGAATGTACAGCTACGTACCAATATTGCAGTCGCTGGTATTCAACACTGGAACTGGTTTGCTTTTTACGGTTTTGGGAAAAACTCCAGGCTTTCGTGGTGCATCTTCTGGAGGATTATTTAACGTCTTGGGAGAACAAAAAATACATGACTTGGATATACTTTTTATGTTAATAAAAATATGTTTTTGCTACTTTTGGTTTCCTCTTTAATCTTTTACATTTTATCTTGTGCATCTGAGAAAAAGGCATCAGATACTGCCTGGCCCAAGGTCTTGCAACCATTTTTGCACGATTTTAATTCTTAGCTGATTTAAAAATGCAATTATTGCAGGGATGTCAGCAGCACTTGTTAACATGGGCAACGCATCAAATGCAAATTCTATGGACATGCTCACTGAAGGGTCATGAAAGGTTCCAGAATAAAGTCAAAACTGCTGAATGGAATTTCCTGTAGGGGGTGCTGGTGAGGTGTAGCTATGAATATGAGGATGCTCATGAGGCTTTTGTCATTCAGCCAAACCACTCAACCAATCTTAACCACCAATATCCCCCAGAGTAAAGGGCCCACCACACATTTTATTTTAGGACATTTGTATCTTGGATGCAAGGGTTATTGTGTATTGGGATGGGCATTGGAGGGTCTGCAGTTCAAATTAAAAAGGCCACATTTTTAATCCTTACCTCAATGGCTTTTTGGGCTCCTGATGTAGTTTCAAATTCCACAAAGGCAAATCCTTTTGGGTCCCCAGTTGTTTTGTAACGAGGAATGCTGACGTAGACCACGTTACCACATTTACTGAATACTCTGTCTATCCAACCATGTGAAACATTTCTGGGCAGCAACTCCTAAACATGGACAAATCATATTTGATTTATTTAGCGTGCAGTTTACTGTGTTGAAGGGTCTGCTGCAACCCAGGTACTGATCTGTACAATTGAGGAGTGCCATCAGCAACTATGAATCGGTAGGGTGATGCTGTGGCACTGATGGTACTTTGCACTGATCCCGTACAGCACCAAGGACCTAGGTTCAACCCTGGCCCACTAAAGTCAACCAGGCTGGCATTATCGGTGAATTTTTTAAATGTAAATTCAAATGGCACTTCCACCAATTGTAATTTACATATCAAGACAGTTTCAGGAATTCCCTTTTACCAATTTTTAAATTCCTGTCCAGTTAATGGGACATCATAATTAATTACATATAATTTCCGTCAAGTAGGTTTGTACCACAATGCAAAATATTAAAAACATGTGCATATAAATGGGATGGATAAGTGTTGCAAACAGTGCAGCTGGCCCCCTGTTGAGCAATACACACTATGATTCCATTCCTTGAAATGGGGATGTAAAGGGCAGGTTTAACAGCTCACAACCATTACTGTATCCCCAACCACATGGTGGTGGGTATTATGTCTGGTCAAATCCTGGCAGTGATTGTGGGAAGCTGAGTAACTAAAAACTACAATTATTCTCTTTGGGGTCGATTTAGCTTGCCTGAATGCTGCAACTGAGGTGTTAAAGAGGAGGAGAGAGCAGCAGCCCAGAGATTCACCAGGAGCAGCAATGTTCCTGGGGAGAGACTGGGGGCGGAATTCTCCGCTCCCGCGATAAATCAGGAAGGCCGTCGTGAACTCGGCCGAGTTTCACAACGGCCTCGGAGAGGACAGTTAAGTTTGATGCAAGGCAAACAGCGCGGCTTTAATTCCTGTACCAGCAGTGGTTATTCGTGAATGTGAATAACTATCAATCTTGCCCCTTGGCTGAGGTCTGGCGATCCTCAAATGGAACCACCACCAAATCAGCTCTCCCCCTCAAAGCGGAAAGCAGCTCTGATATTCTCTCAAATCCAACCATCCGAGAAGATGTCAGGCCTGTATATATTTTCATAAAACGATTCTGACAGGAAATATGGCTTTCTAAGGTTCCTTCAACTGAGCGCAAATTATAAAAAATATTTCACGTCCCTCATACTTACCACATAAACTGTACGATCATCAACATCTTGTGGCTGAACACCCAAGGCCATACGTCGCCTTAACTTTGTTCCTTCTACGTTCAGCTGAAGGGAATATTTAAAAAGCATTTTACTTAAAAACACCATTAAATGGGGATATATTGCCGTAATGCAATATAACATACCTGCAATGTAACATTCTGAATTTGCCAATTTTTAAAATTACAAGTTGAATTAGCAAGCTTCTGTTGGTGAGAAAACATTTTCCATTCTTGCCCTGATTAGCAATCACAATTCAAGGTGAAAATAAACACCACGAAGTACCATGAAATACAAGGTCATTGAGCAAATACCATGAAATGCTAAGTAAGGGTGGACATTTTAGAGGCTCTGGCCTTCCAATTCCAAAGGGGACTGGCTGCTGCAAATGTGACATCCCAATAAAGGGAAAAAGTCAGTTACAGGCTGGCAGAGGGGAACATTTTTAAAAACGATAAATGGGGTGGGGGGGGGGGGGGGGGGGGGGAGTAAATTGGCACTTTAAAACGTATGGGCTAATAAATGTAATTGACAATAATTGACAAAAGCACCAGAGGATGCAAGCATATTCAGTAATAACTTTCAAATATATACTTGAAGGGAAAACATTTACAGGATTATAGAGTGTAATGGATTGCTTTACCCAGGAGATGCATGCAGAACGGGCCAAATTACCTCCTCCCGTGTTGGCCTTGAACCTACACCATTTTGTATTTTAAAGCAAGGATGCAACTGACATTTTGTTCACTTTCCCAACTGCGTGAAGAGGTTCTTGTTGGAGATTCCCTAGTCAAGTTCTGCGACTACTTTAAACCTGGCGATATTGTGCTCACTGTTCCCTAACCCCCCCCCCCCAAACGGATCTTTTCTTTCTGGTTGACCTATAATCACATTCAGAAAGTTCTGTGGTAACCATTTTAGGAAATTCACTCAACATTTTTCCGTTGATATTGATCATCCTCATAGACTGGGAGATTATCAAGCCCAGTGTTATATATTGATCATCCTCATAGACTGGGAGATTATCAAGCCCAGTGTTAGAACCATACAATCCCTACAGTTCAGGAGACCATTCGGCCCATTGTGTCTGCACCAATGCCATGAAAGAACACCCTACCTAGGCCCACTCCCCCACCCCATCCCTGTAATGCCACCGAACCTGCACACCTTAAGGGGTAACTTAGCATGACCAATTCATTCTGCACATCTTTGGACTGGGAGAAAAGTGGAGCACCTGGAGTAAACCCACGTGGAGAAAGTGCAATCTCCACACAGGCAGTCACCCAAGGCCGGAATTGAATCTGGGTCCCTGGCGCTGTGAGACAGTAGTGCTAACCGTGCTGCCCCACTGTTATCATGGCACTAGAATTCTAGCATGGTTCTGTAATTTTCTTCTGTCTCCTTCCTGCTAATTTTCGGTAGGTGGTATACATCGAGCAACTATTGTTCCTGATTTCTAACCAAATTCATCCCTCAGTTACCTCACCCTTCTACAGTACTGTAATGGTTTCTTCGGTCAATACTGCCACATATCCACCATGAATATTAAACCCTCAATCCCCGACATGTTTGAGCCAAGGTTTTGTTATAGTAACTATATCACCTATCATACTTAAATTTTTTTTTTAAGAGTACCCAATTAATTTTTTCCAATTAAGGGGCAATTTAGCATGGCCAATCCACCTAGCCTGCACATCTTTGGGTTGTGGGGGCGAAACCCACGCAAACACGGGGAGAATGTGCAAACTCCACACGGACAGTGACCCAGAGCCAGGATTCGAACCTGGGACCTCGGCGCCGTGAAGCAACAGGGCATCACCTGTCATACTTGTAACTATAACTAATATCATCGGTCAATGTGACAACCTGTGCCTCCAGCTGGATAATCCAATTTACCACACCATGTGCATTTATATACGGTCTTACTTCTGAGCTTCCCTTTGTTCTAGTGTTGTTTGTCTTTTAGCTTGTTTCTCCTTTCTAGTGCTTCATCATGAAACCTATTCGAGTCCTTGATATAGGTTAACATTTTAGTGCAAACAGTGAGGAAGCCCTTCACCATCAGAGATAGAACATAGAACAGTACAGCACAGAACAGGCCCTTCGGCCCTCGATGTTGTGCCGAGCAATGATCACCCTACTCAAACCCACGTATCCACCCTATACCCGTAACCCAACACCCCCCCCCCCCCCCCCCCCCCCCCCCGCCCCCCGTAACCTTACTTTTCAGGACACTACGGGCAATTTAGCATGGCCAATCCACCTAACCCGCACATCTTTGGACTGTGGGAGGAAACCGGAGCACCCGGAGGAAACCCACGCACACACGGGGAGGATGCTATCAATGAACATGGCCAAGATGGATGTTAAAAAAAAAACCATGTACGATTTGAAGAAAAGCTAGCGGTTTCAAACAATGTTCGCCATACCTAATCATAAATGTCCATTAATGTGTCCTTACTTAATATTGGCTCTGTATCCTTCAACTCACCAAATTCAAATTTTTGTCTCTTAATCCTTGGACACCATCCCATCTCTGCTCGCTGCTTTAGCCTGTAACCCCTCCTTCTGTCTCAAAATCTATCTTTTCAGCCAATCTTTCTATCACAATTCCTAATTTTTCTTTCCAGCACACGCAGTCCCCTCTAATGCACTTTGAGGTACTTTTTTCCCCCTGTGAAAAGCTCAAATTCAAGTTGTTCATATAAATGGAAGTCAATAGTTAGTGAGCAGTGGTTAGCACTGCTACCTCACGGCATCAAGGACCCGGGTTTGATCCCGGCCCCATGTCACTGTCTGTGTGGAGATTGCACATTCTCCCCGTGTTTGAGTGGGTCTCACCCCCACGACCCAAAGATGTGCAGGATAGGTGAATTGGCCACGCTAAATTACCCCTTAATTGGAAAAAAAAGAATTGGGTACTTTAATTTTAAAACTAAAAGTCATAGGGGCTGGTTTAACACACTGGACTAAATCGCTGGCTTTTAAAGCAGACCAAGGCAGGCCAGCAGCACGGTTCAATTCCCGTACAGCCTCCCTGAATAGGCGCTGGAATGTGGCGACTAGGGGCTTTTCACAGTAACTTCATTGAAGCCTACTTGTGATAATAAGCAATTTTCATTTCATTTTTCATTTCAATAGTTAGTGGCGCACAGCTTTCACAGACGACATCAGGTTGGAGTTAGCCTTTAATAATAACATGTAAATGAAAGTGTTCAATCTCACCTCAATGGCATCAGAGTTTCTCAGTGCCCTTGCTATTAACTTTACATCCGTGGTGAGTTTTTTCATTTTGTTGAATGAGGTCAGCACGGAAATGTCAACATCTGGGGAGTTTAGTAAAATAATGAGGACAGAACATTGACAAGTTAAAGATTCATAAATTTAAACTGATGGTAAATATCAAGAGATGTATCACTCACATCCGTCTCTGGATTTCTGAATCTGTTCCTGGAGGAATCGGTCTTTGTGGAGGTTCACATCACCAAACCAAAATTCAACCTGTTTTTTAATCTCAGAAAGCACCTTGTTGACCCTCGACCGTTTCTTTTTCTCTTTTTCCTTCTTTTGGCTGCTGGATTCAGTGCGCGCTGTCTCACTCATTGCTTTCTCGGTCTCGCCCATAATCAGCAAAGCAAGGCTACAATCTTGGAGAAAACACTTGGATGGGGGGAAGAAAGACAATGTTACATTTATTACATTTAAATAATTATGTGACACAGATGCTCACAAAACAGTGATGGCATACAGGAAGATGAACCAGAATGCATGGAATGTTTTATTTAAAATCTGTTTACTGTAGGACAAGTGTTCCCAATCTGGGGTTCACGGATCCCTGTGCAGAGTCTCCGGAAGGGGTGGCCGCTGAGCTGGTGGCCACCACGTGACTGGCAAATGCTGGTTTGAAAGGAACAGCCAACCAATTTCATACCTAATTACAGTGAGGAAATAGGCCATTCAGAGCAAGGCCTCTTGGAGCACTGGATGCTGCTAAGCTGACTAATCAGCATTCAGTGATCTGAGAGGCTTTTGTCTCATTGGCCCATTTGATTTATTCCACCTCGCTGTTACTGGGCTGAAAAGTCCTTGGCCAACAGCAAGGATTGAACAGCGGGAGCCGGCAGCAAAACCAACCACTGTCTGGATGAAGAAATGTTTCCTCATCTCAGTCTACCACTTATCCTCTGATTGTGACCCCTGCTTCCGGACACCCCCACCTTCGGGAATATCCTTGTATCTGCCCTGTCAAGTCCTGTTAAACTTTTATAGTGTTCTATGGTAGGGTAACAACACTGGACGAGCTGACAGAAAGATTCTAACTCACAGGTGGCAACAAATTCAGATACCTGCAGTTCAAAAATATTCCACAAAAAGAAACAAGGATGTACCTACAACCGCCAAGACAGTCACTACTAGGGGAATTGGTGGGTGCAGACATTTTTGGCAAAGGGAACTGTAGTGGCATGCATGGATGACTGATAGGGAGAGCTGACACACAACTAAACGTGACAAGGGAGAAGCGAGAGGAAGACCGAGTGTGGAGATTCTGGAGCGAAGCACTGCACGGGGTCAACTCTATCATCACATGTGCATGGCTTAGCCTAACACAACTAAAGGTGGTACAGAGAGCTCATTTGACCAGAACCCAAATGAGCAGATTGTTCCTGGCGGTGGAGGACAGATGTGAACGGTGCCAAGGAGGCCCAGCCAACCATGCCCACATGTTCTGGTCTTGCCCCAGACTTGCTGGGTACTGGGCAGCCTTCTTTGAGGCAATGTCCAAGTTGTAGCCCAAAACTAGATAGCCAAGGACAAAGGGAGATGCCACGACACAGAAGGGAAGAAGAAGGTGGAGGGTCCAGAGAAACAGGAAAGTACAACCAAACCCAACAGGAGAGCCAGGGGAGGCTGGGATGGGGCAGGAGCAACAACAATGGGAGCCAGGAGGGAGAAAATAGAGGGGAAATCAGGCAGAGTGTGATACACAGGGGATCACAGTGGCCGCAGCAAAAGCGGCAAGGAAAAGACAAAAGAACAGAAAGACGAAAAGGTGAAAAATCCGTGGAAGTAGTTAAAACTGATCTCAATGCAAATAACTTTAGAGGTACAGCCGAGGTGCTCCCTTGCAAAATTCTCATTGTTCTGTTTGTATTTATATTTTGTTATGTATACCAAAAAAAACCAAATGAAAACATTTTTTAAAACGGGCAGCACGGTGGCACTGCTGCCTCATGGCGCCGAGGTCCCAGGTTCGATCCCAGCTCTGGGTCACTGCCCATGTGGGGTTTTGCACATTCTCCCCGTGTTTACGCGGGTTTCATTCCCACAGCTCAAACGGTGTCCTGGGGAGTTGGATTGACCGCCCTAAATTGCTGTCTAATTAGAAAACATTAATTGGGTACTCGGAAATTTAAATTTAAAAAAAAGTATTTGTGACTGTGAGCATCACTGCAATTTCTAATATTATGCACAGATATAGTTGGGAAAGATTTGTTTACATTTGATTTCTGTGTTTGCACCTATTTTGCAGCAAACAAAAAAGGGCCGCCAACTTTATGAGAATGCGTGAGGTTCCCCGATGCTCTTGGGAGGTCACTTGAGGTTGAAAAGGTGTTGGACACATGCGCACAATACTGTAGCATATTCTCAGCTGCATTCAGTTCAGGACACCACACTTTCGGAAGGATTTACAGTTTTGGAAAAGGGTGATTACAAATTCACCAGAATGATACCATGGCTTTAATTCAGATTAAAGGGTGATCTAATTGAAATGTTTAAAACGTTTAAAGGATTTGACAGGGTAGTGAGAGTGATGTCTTCAAAACGAGGGACCCGCCCCCCAAAAAACGAGGCTAGGTTAAGTAAAATGTTCAAAACTGAACATACAACTTAGGGGCAGAAGTAGGCATGGCCCTGCGAACCTGCTCCGCCATTCAGTAAGATCATGGCTGATCTGATTGTAACCTCAACCCCACATCGCTGCACACCCCTGATAACCTTTCTCACCCCCTTATTAATCAAGAGTCCATCCAGCTCTGCCTTAAATATATTCAAAGACACTGCTTCCACTGCTTTTGAGGGAGTTCCAAAGGCTCACTGCATTCAGAAAAAAATTCTCCTGTCTCAATGAGTGACCCTTTATTTTAAAAATAGTGACCCCTAGTTCGATTCTTTGACAACATAAACATCCTTGCCACATGCACCACGTCAATGCCTCAGCATCTTAAAGGTTTCAATCAAGTCATCTCTTCTGTACTCCAGTGGATACAAACCTAACCTCTCCAACTTTGCCTCACAAGACAGCCTGCCCATTCCTGTTATGAGTCCAGCAAACCTTCTCTGAGATGCTTATAGCACATTTACATCTTTCCTTAAATAAGGAGACCAATACTGCGCACAGGTGAGATTGATAGATTTTTGTTAGGTCATAGTATTAAAGGGTTATGGAATAAAGCAAGTAGATGGGTTCAGGCACAAATCAGTTATGATCAAAGTAAATGATGGAATAGTTGGAGGCATACGTCTATTCCTATGTTATGGAATTGGCCCAATTTTCTTTTCTATTGAAGTTAATGGAAAAGAATAATCAGACTGAGCGACTTTGTCCATAAGAGGCAAGAGCTGATGTGTGAGTTCTCATTTGTACCTGGAACATGAACATTACTAGAGGCCAGGAAACATACTGACTTGTAAACATAGAGTGATATTGGTTGACCAAGGGCAGCACGATGGCCCAGTGGGAGCACTGAAGTCTCATGGCGCTGAGGTTCCAGGTTCGATCCCGGCTCTGGGCCACTGTCCGTGTGAAGTTTGCACATTCTCCCCGTGTTTGCGCGAGTTTCGTCCCCACAATGTGCAAGGTAGGTGGATGGAACACGCTAAATTGCCCCTTAATTGGAAAAATGAATTGGGTACTCTAAATTTAAAAAAATATGTATTGGTCGACCAAGGGAGGTGGAAATATCAACATTTTCAATTGTACTTTAAAAAAAAACATACCAGAAAAATTAACAATTCAATTTATCCACTCCAAATATGTTGAATAAACCACCAGTTACTAATATAGCTTCACCATCATGTGCATAGAAGTCAATAGTTACACTGTGTGTTCAGCTACTTTTGTTCAGACACTTTCCTGCCCCATGTTAAGGGACTAGGACCCTTTTGGCCAACTTTTTTCCTCCCCTCATTTCTGGCAGACTGAAAACAGACCCAACAACATGCAGATCAAATGTCAATTGTGATGGAGGAAAACAAACAGATAACCAAGTAGAAAATAAGGCATTCATGCCAAATTCTGTTTTCCAATTATTCATGTGCTACCATGAATTGCAACACAGAATGCTGCACTACGTTGAAAACAATTCTATAAGGTCACACCTTTTACCAGAACTCCTTCAATGATGCAGCACAGGAGGCTGTTCGGGCCACTGTGCTGAAAACTCAGGCGGGATTTAAGTGCCGACGCCGGAGTGAAAACCGGAGTGTTTCACTCCGGTGTCGGAGGCCGCTCCTCGCCCCCTATTCTCCCACCCCCGGGGGGCTAGGAGCGGCGCCGCGTCATTTACGGTGGCCATCCTCCCCGCGGGCGCCTCGCACGAAATGGAGGAGTGATCTTGCGGGGCGGCAGAGGAAAAGAGTGCGTCCTTCAGAGACGCCGGCCCGCCGATCGGGGGGCACTGATCGCGGGCCAGACCCCTTTTGAGCACCCCCCCGGTTCTCGTTTCCCCCCCCCACAAGCAGCCCCCGCAGCGTTCGCGTGATGTTCACGTCGGCAGCGACCAGGTGTGGCTGGCGCTGGCATGAACACGTTGTATTGGGCAGGCCGCTCGGCCCATCCAGGCCAGAGAAGAATCGTCGCTCGCCTGTTACAAACGGCGAGCGGCAATTCTCCGAGCGGCCTGCCGTAAATCTCGGCGCGCCATTTTGGGGGGCGGGGGGGGGGGATCGCGTGCGGGTGCCGGGGCGGGATCCGCCCCCGCCCGGCACCCCTATAATTCTCCCACCCAGCGTGGGGGGGGGGGGGGGGGGGGAGAATTGTGCTCCACAGCTCTCCTATCTCACTCTCCGCTTTCCCCCCACAGCCCTGTCAATGTTTTCCCTCTTGAGTATTCATCCAAATCTCTTTTCACTCTCATTACTGAATCTATTTTAGCTGTTATGATTGAATCAACTTGTATACGGACATACAAATTAAGGACCCCTTGGCCCTTCAAGCCTGCTCTGTCATTCAATAAAGTCATGGCTTATCTGATTGTAACCTCAACTCCACATTCTCACAGAACCCCAATATCCTTTTACCCCCTTGTTCATCAGGAATCTATTTACTTCTGCCTTAAAAATATTCAAAGACTCGGATTTTCTGGGACAGGGTTCCCAAGACTCTCACTCCTCAGAAATAAACTCTCCTCATCCCCGTCCTCAATGGGAAAACCCTTATTTTAAAAAGTGACCCTTAGTTTTAGATTCTCCTCTCCACGTCCACTCTGTCAAGACCCATCAGGATGTTATGTTTCAATCAAGTCGCCTCCTACTCTAAATCCAGTGGATACAAGCGTCTCTACTTTTGTATCCAATCACCTCCTCACAAACAGTAACATTTGTATTAGCTTTCCTAATTACTTGCCCTACCTGCATATTAGCCTTTTGCGATTTATGCACGAGGGGAGAGCCAAATCCCTCTGCATCTCAGAGCTCTACAATATCTCACCAATTAGATACAACGCTCAGCCCCTCGAACCTGCTCCACCATTTAAAAAGATCATGGCTGATCTGATAACAACCTCAATTCTGCATCCCACCTGACCCCGATAACCTATCCACCTAGCCCCGATAACATTATCACCTCCTTGCTGACCAAGGATTTATCCACCTCTGCTGTGAAAATATTCAAAGACTCTGCTCCCACCACCTTTCCAGGAAGAGAATTCCAAAGACTTCCGACTCCGAGTGAAACCATTTCACCTTACCGCCATTTTAAATGGGAGACCCTTAATTTTTTTAAACAATGGCCCCCTAGCACTAGATTCCCCCACAGGAGGAACCATCCTCTCTGCATCCACCCTGTCAAGATCCCTCAGGGTTCGATCAAATTGCCTCTTACTCTTCTAAACTCCAGCGGATACAAGCCTAGAGTGTGCAACCTTTCATCATAAGACAACCCTCCCAATCCAGGCATTAGTTGAGCAAATCTTCTCTCAACTACTTCCAATACATTTACATATTTCCGTAAATAAGGAGAAAAATACTGCGCACCGTACTCCAGATGTGCGTTCATTAATATCCTGTATGACTGAAGCATAACCTCCCTGCTTTTATAATTGATTCCCCTTGCAATAAATAACTTTCTATGAGCTTTCTTAACTACTTGCTATACCTGCACACTCGCCTTTGGTGATTCATGCACTAGAACAACTAGATCCCTCCGCTTCAGAGCTCTGCAATCTCTCACCACTTAGAAAGTATGCTACTTTTTAGAAAATCTTTCCTGCCAAAATAGAGTTTCCCACTTTCTCCTATTAAACTCCATTTGCCAGGTCTTTGGCCACTCACAACCTATCTATACCTGTTTGCAACCTCCTTCTGTCCCTTTCACATGTTACCACCCTACTTACCTTTGTGCCATCAGCAAATTTAGCAACCATATTTTCAGTCCCTTCATGAGTCATTTCTGTCAATTGTAAAAGGTTGAGGTCCAGTAATGATCCCCGTGGCACACCACTCATTACATCCTATTAACTGGAAAAAGACCCATTTATGCCTACACTCGGTTTTCTGTTTGTCAGCTAATCGTCTGTCCAGGCCAATATGTTATCCCCTATACCATAAGCTTTTAGAACTCCAACAAATTGGGTTAAACATGATTTTCCTTTCACAAAACTATGTTGACCCTGCTTGATTACCCTGCATTTTTCCAGGCGCCCTCCTATAACATCGTGAATAATAGCTTCTTATATTTTCCCTATGACAGGCCTGTAGTTTCCGGCTTTTGGTCATCCTCTTTTTTGAATAAAGGAGTTTGCATTTGCTCTTTTCCGATCTAATAGAGCCTTTCCTAAATCTAGGGAATTTTGGAAAATTAAAACCAATGCATCAACTATCTCACTAGGCACCTCTTTTAAGACCCTAGGATCAAGTCCATCAGGACCCAGAGATTGGTCAGCCCGCAGTTCCAACAATTTTCTTGGTACCACTTCCCGGATGACTTTAATTTTCCCGAGTTCCCCCCTTCCTTTCATTTTCTGATCTACAGCAATTTCTGGGGTGTTACTTATCTTCTGTGGTGAAGACTGATACAAAGTACTAGTTCCATTCATCTGCCATCTCCTTATTTTCCATTACTGCACCACCTTTTCAGACAATATATTCCGGTCACAACTCACTGTATTAAAAGTATTTCCACGGGAGCCTCTGGTTCATTTGCCATGCACTTCAGAGGCACAGTGGTTAGCACTGTTGCTTCACAGCGCCAGGGGTCCGGGTCCGATTCCTGGCTTGGGTCACTCTCTGTGTGGAGTGTGCATGTTCTCCATGTCTGCGGGGTTTCCTCCGGGTGCTCCGGTTTCCTCCCACAATTCCCGAAAGACGTGCTTGTTCGGTGAATTGGACATTCTGAATTCTCCCTCAGTGTACACGAACAGGCACAGGAGTGTGGCGACTTGGGGATTTTCACAGTAATTCCATTGCGCTGTTAATGTAAGCCTACTTGTGCCACTGATAAAAATTATTAGATCTGTCCTCTGCTTACCAACCCTCCTGCCATTCACAGTTTCTCCTTATTTATCAAGCCATTCATAATTTTTTTGTGTTAAAAATCAAACCTTTTCTTTTTTAAAATAAATTTAGAGTACCCAATTCATTTTAAAAAATTAAGCGGCAATTTAGCGCGACCAATCCACCTAGCCTGCACACCTTTTGGGTTCTGGGGGCGAAACCCACACAAACACGGGAAGATAGTGCAAACTCCACATGGACAGTGACTAAGAGCCGAGATCGAACCTGGGACCTTGGCGCCATGAGGCAGCAGTGCTAACCCTATCAAAGTTTTTCTTAATAGTCTCTGCCCCTGAACTCAAATTGATATTTAATGATCAAATATTTGTTCCCACCCACTCTTAAATGCACCCACAAGTGTGCACATGTGCAAAAAAGACTGCCCAACCATTATATAATAGAGCAGAAACCTATTTTACAACTGTGCATATCAGGTACAGGCCGGGATTCTCCGATATCCCGGCCAAGTGTTGATGGCGGCGTCAGAACTGGCGCAAGCGACGGCGGCATCAACTGGACTCCAGGCCCAGTAATTCTCTTATTTGGAGGCTAGAACGGCGCTGAAAGCTGGCACTGCACGGCCGGCGCGGGTCCGCTGGGAGTACCGATTCTGGCCTCTACATGGGGCCAGCATGGCGCGGGAACGGTTCACGCCGCTCCAGCCTCCCATCCCGGCGCGAACTGTACGACACGCCAACCTGCGCATGTGCAGTTGCACCAGCGTCAACGAGGACATGTGCAGTGGCACCGGCGCCAACCCACACATGCGCGGTGGCCTGCCTCAACGTGCCAGCCCCGACGCAACATGGCACAGGAGTTCAGGGGCCGGCGCGCAAGAAAATAGGCCCGGGGAGCGAGAGGCCGGCCCGCCGATCGGTGTGTGCCTCACCCCCGGGGTCGGAGCCCCCCCCCCCCCCGGCGGCCCCCCGACCCTGCGCGCATTGTTCCTGCCGGCTGAGACCAGGTGTGAACGGCGCCGGCGGGACTCTGCCTTTTTAGAGCGGCCGCTCAGCCCATCCGGGCTGGAGAATCGGCAGCCCGCCACTGGCTCCGCGCCAACGGACCCGGAGAATCGCGAGCTGGCGTCGGGGCGGCGTGGCGCGGTTGCGGGGATTCTCTGGCCCGGCGCGAGGCGGGATAATCGCGCCCATGGTCTTTGATACTGACAGCTTGAAATCTGGGGGTTAAGCGGAACAGCTGGTTTGACTATCAGCACATCTTCCTATCAATAATTTCAGCCTGTCTTGCCATTAACCTGTTCTGGTAAACTGGTTTAACAATCTCACAGTAACACCATCTCAATCTTAGCGGAGTGGTGATCCTCTCGCCTCAAAGTCAGGAGTTTGTGGGTTTAAGCTATCCGCCTAAAGATCAGAATACATGATTCTCGGCCAATACTTAAGATCAGAGTGTTACACTGAAGGTGTCATTACCTTTTGACCGAGAAATCCAGAAGGTCCAGTCTGCCCCCTGAGTTGGGCATAATGGCATTGTTTAAAGTTCCCCTTCCCACCTGGCCAATATTTAGCTTTCTATCAGCACTACCAGAAAGCATACCATCTGTGTTGGTACCAACATCAACCCAAGTGCAAAAAAAAATCTCAATTTGGTGGCTAATCACTGGATCATGGATTCTAGTTTTGGTCCTAAACAGTTACTCCTTCGTTATACCATTTCCCACCTAGCCCCAAAGGCCAGAATTTTGTTGGTCTCAAAACCAAATCAGTTTGAATTTACTGGTGTAAAAATATGGAACGGTGGCGGATTAGCAAAAGGTCGGCATCCAGCCTCGAACAAAACATTCCACGGTTGTGAAGTAATTCTAACGGTGAAGCATCATGCACACGAAATATGTGGAGTCGGTGTCATCGTGGGCATCATATTTGGGGGAATATTACTTTTGTTTATGCACTTTCTGGACAGGTGCATACCAATGTGCTGTGACTTACCCATGCGTGTTTACAACCTGAGAAATGCCTCCGCGGATGTGGGCTGCAGCGCTCAGCTGCCTGCAGTGCACCCACCTCCTCCTGCAGCAGCCACTGTGTCTATAGTATAGGAACGCGGCCCGGAGCGCGCGGCGCCCAAACCCGGAAGGACCCGCGTCCTCCCCGCCTGCACAACGTTCCAAACCTCAGCCGTTCAGCAGCCCAACGCACCGGCGCAAACCGCCGTTCGCATCACCTCAACGCGCGCACACACACACATAGGGAAAGTACCTTACGATCCCATTTCTGCAACTTTCGACCGTAAGTCGATTTAAAACGTTTCGACTCTTGGGTCAGGTTGTTCTGTCCGCCCGATCGGAGCGCGGAGGTTCCCCGGTTTATCAATTGCACCTCTCTCTGGTTGGTGTGCACCGGGCGCCTGGCTAACCGTGTCGCGGTTTGATGACGCTGGGCAGCGGGAAGATTCGAGGTTGAGTTGGAGGATTTAGGACCCGAGTCTTCCCCCAGCACCCGGCCCGGGACCTCTCTGAGTGCCGTTCGGGCAGGGAGCGCGAATGGGAGATGGTAATTTTGGAATGCGCGATCTTCGTTATCGTCTTTGCTGGTCCCCGGCAGTCGGACCGGGTTTTCATCAAGTGTCTGAAGGGCAGGTTTCATCAAACGAGGGTTTAACCCCCGCCCCCCCCCCCCCCCCCCCGCCGTTCATGTTGCTGCCACCTTGATTTCAGAATAAAATCCCAGGAGTTAGTCGACAATTAATTGGTTGTGGCCGTTTAAATTTGGCTCTTGTGAAATAAGACCTCCAGTTAGTTTGTTCGGATAGCTATTCAGGGTAAAGAGTACTTCACAGACGACGAGGCGTTCTGGTTTCCGGCAACATCCCCTTCCAGCATTGGAAAGGGTACAGAGGAGATTTACAAGGATGTTGCCTGGTATGGAGGGAAGATTTTACGAGCAAAGGCTGAGGGACTTGAGGCTGTTTTCGTTAGAGGGAAGAAGGTTAAGAGGTGACTTAATTGAGGCATACAAGATGATCAGAGGATTAGATAGGGTGGACATTGAGTGCCTTTTTCCTTGGATGGTGATGTCCAGCACGAGGCGGCATAGCTTTAAATTGAGGGGAGATAGATATAGGACAGATGTCAGAGGTAGGTTCTTTACTCAGAGAGTAGTAAGGGTGTGGAATGCCCTGCCTGCAACAGTAATGGACTCGCCAACACTAAACACATTCAAATGGTCATTGGATAGGCATATGGACGATAAGGGAATAATGTAGATGGGCTTTTGAGGGGTTTCACAGGTTGGCGTAACATCGAGGGCTGAAGGGCCTGTACTGCGCTGTAATGTTCTATGTTCCTGACCCAACACCACCAAAACCAGATTATACCATCTCATTAACTCCCCGTGAGACCTTGCTACCTGTAAATGGGGTTTTAAAAAAAAGTTTATTTGTGCGACCTGGGTGTCATTTATTGCCCAGCCCCAATTGCCCCCTGCCACAGCATTTTTTTTCGATGGATAGTTAAGTGTCAACCACATTGCTGTGAGTCTGGAGTTGCATCTACCACCAGCTCCTCATAATTCCCCACCCCCATAAATTTAAAATACCCAATTAATGTTTTCTAATTACGGGGCAATTTAGAGTGGCCAATCCACCTGCCCTGCGCATCTTTCGGTTGTGGGGGCAAAACCCACGCAAACACGGGTAGAATGTGCAAACTCCACAAGGACAGTGACCTAGAGCCGATATCTAACCTGGGACCTTGGTGCTGTGAGGCAGCAGTGCTAACCACTGTGCACAGTGCCGCCCAGCTTCTCATAATTTAAACAATCTCATCAACTCCTTTGGAATTTAGAAGAATTGGAGGTGATCCCATTGAAACATTTAGGTTTCTGAGGGTGGTTGTGCTGAGAGCATGTTTCACCTGTGATGGGTGGAAAACTAGGGGGCACAGTTTCAAAATAGGGGACCTCCCATTTAATATGGAGATGAGGAATTTCTTCTCTCAGAGAACCGTTGATCTCTGCCCAGTGAGCAATGGCGGCTATAGGTCATTGAATATAACCAGATAGATGTTTGGAGTTAATCAGATCAGTCATGATCTTATTGAATGGCGAAGCAGGCTTGAGGGGAAAATTATGCTCCTATTTCTTATGAAGGTGGTTTTAGTGATGGTGTGACAGAAGTGTCTGGGATTTGTTGAAGACATAGCAAGGCATTATACAAATTCAAGTTTGTCCTTTTACCAATTATATATAATACAAATTATGGGTGGCACGGTGGTTAACACTGCTACCTCATGGCGCCAGGGACCCGGGTTCAATTCGGGCCTTGGTCACTGTGTGGAGTTTGTACGTTTTCCCCATGTCTACGTGGGTTTCCTCCCAAAGTCCAAAGATGTGTGGCACGGCCAGCATTTGATGCCATCTCTAATTGCATTTGAGAAGGTGGTGCTGAGCCATCCTGCTGAAATGCTGCAGAGTCCATATGAATACCCACAGTTATATTAGGAAGGGATTTCCAGGATTTTAACCAACAGTGAGGTTATGGTGATTTAATTCTAACTCAGGATGGTGTGTCTGACTTGGAGGGAAATTTACAAATTATGCATCTGCTTTCCTTATCCTTCTAATTGGTAGAGGTTGGAGGTTTGGAATGTGCTGTCAAAGGAGGTTTGGTGAGTTGCTGCAGTGCATCTTGTATATGGTATGCATTGCTGTCACTGTGTGTCGGTGGTGGATGGCCGATGAAGCTGACTGCTTTGTCCTGCATGGTACCAAGTGTCTTGAGTGTTGCTGGAGACACTGCATTCACCTGACAAGTGGAGAGTATTCCACCAGGTCTGACCGTTCCTCGTGGTGGACTGGCTTTTGGAAATCAGTAAGTGAGTTGACCACCGCAGAATTCCTAGCTTCAGACCTACTCTTATAGTCGTAGTACTTTGCTGATCCAGTTCAGTTTCTGGTTACTGGTACCTCCCAGGGTTATTAGTGGGAGATGCTGCGATGGTAATGTCATTGAATGTCATGAGGAAGTGGTTAAACTTTCTCTTGTTGGAGATGGTCATCGCCTGTCTCCGCTATTACCTCAGTCCATCTAGCTTAGCCAGTTAGTTTAACTTCGGTAGTAGGGAAGATGCTGGAATCTATCATCAAGGAAGAAATAGCGCGGCATCTGGATGGAAATTGTCCCATTGGGCAGACGCAGCATGGGTTCATAAAGGGCAGGTCATGCCTAACTAATTTCGTGGAATTTTTTGAGGGCATTACCAGTGCGGTAGATAACGGGGAGCCAATGGATGTGGTATATCTGGATTTCCAGAAAGCTTTTGACAAGGTGCCACACAAAAGATTGCAGCATAAGATAAAGATGCATGGCATCAAGGGTAAAGTAATAGCATGGATAGAGGATTGGTTAATTAATAGAAAGCAAAGAGTGAGGATTTTTGGGTGTTTCTCTGGTTGGCAATCAGTAGCTAGTGGTGTCCCTCAGGGTTCAGTGTTGTGCCCACAATTGTTCACAATTTACATAGATGATTTGGAGTTGGGGATCAAGTGCAACGTGTCCAAGTTTGCAGACGACACTAAGATGAGTGGTAAAGGAAAAAGTGCAGAGGATACCGGAAGTGTGCAGAGAGATTTGGATGGGTTAAATGAATGGGCTGGGGTCTGGCAGATGGAATACAATGTTGACAAATGTGAGGTTATCCATTTTGGTAGGAATAACAGCAAAAGGGATTATAATTTAAATGATGAAATATTAAAACATGCCGCTGTGCAGAGAGACCTGGGTGTGCTAGTGCATGAGTCACAAAAAGTTGGTTTACAGGTGCAACAGGTGATTAAGAAGGCAAATGGAATTATGTCCTTCATTGCTAGAGGGATGGAGTTTAAGACCAGGGAGTTATGCTGCAATTGTATAAGGTGTTAGTGAGGCCACACCTGGAGTATTGTGTTCAGTTTTGGTCTCCTTACCTGAGAAAGGACGTACTGGCGCTGGAGGGTGTGCAGAGGAGATTCACTAGGTTAATCCCAGAGCTGAAGGGGTTGGATTATGAGGAGAGGTTGAGTAGACTGGGACTGTACTCGTTGGAATTTAGAAGGATGCGGGGGGATCTTATAGAAACGTATAAAATTATGAAGGAATAGATCGGATAGATGCGTGCAGGTTGTTTCCACTGGCGGGTGAAAGCAGAACTCGGGGGCATAGCCTCAAAATAAGGGGAAGTAGATTTAGGACTGAGCTTAGGAAGAACTTCTTCACCCAAAGGGTGTGAATCTATGGAATTCCCTGCCCCGTGAAGCAGCTGAGGGTCCTTCATTAAATGTTTTTAAGATCGAAATAGAGGGCAGCACGGTGGCACAGTGGTTAGCATTGCTGCCTACGGCGCTGAGGACCCGGGTTCGAATCCCGGCTCTGGGTCACTGTCCGTGAGGAGTTTGCACATTCTCCCTGTGTCTGCGTGGGTTTCGCCCCCACAACCCAAAGATGTGCAGGTTAGGCGGATTGGCCACGTTAAATTGCCCCTTAATTGGAAAAAATAATTGGGTACTCTAAATTTATAAAAAAAAAGATCGAAATAGATAGTTTTTTGAAGAATAAAGGGATTAAGGGTTATGGTGTTCGGGCCGGAAAGTGGAGCTGAGTCCAAAAAAGATCAGCCATGATCTCATTGAATGGCGGAGCAGGCTCGAGGGGTTAGATGGCCTACTCCTGCTCCTAGTTCTTATGTCCTTATCTGTTGAATACTCCGTCAGGCCATTGCTATCTGAAGACCTGACTACACAAGGACGTCTAACATCCTTCATTCAATCTTTGAATGTGTGCCTGAACAAACCATTCAAGGATTATGTTTGTGCCAAATGGAATAGGTGGATGGTTGATGGAGAAAAAACCTTCACAAAGAGTGGAAATATGCGTGTTGCCTTACTTAATGTTTTGTGTGGTTTTGTAATCAAATTGGGGTATTTTATTGATGCACAAACTGTATCCAGATCATTCAAAAATGCAGAGTATTTAATTCAGTGGATGGAGAGGAAGATCATTTTTTGTTGAGGATTAATTCTGAAACTAAGTGTCACATCTGATCCAGAAAGGGATCCTGACGATGATGCTATAGTCAAAATGACTCTGGATGAATTTAATGAGCAAATTAGTTAGGCACTTTATAAAACATTATTTTATTTCTTATTCATTTATGTGATGTGGGCATCGCTGGTTAGGCCAGCATTTATTGCCCATCCCTAATTGCCCTTCAAAACATGGTGGTGAGCTGCCTTCTTGAACCACTGGAGTTCCAGTAATTTCAGGGAGTGAGTTCTAGGATTTCTGTCCCAGTGACAGTAGCCTACATCCACACCGGTGATTAACATTTTATCCTTGGCGTATTAGCCGACCACAATTTTTGGAAGGAATTTTCAAAATTTCAAAGATCGACCTACAAGCCACAATGTATGCCCCATCTTAAATAAAGTTAATTTCACAAATGTAATGGTCTGTTTTACACCTGACATTTGTCAGCCTTTCTTCAATAAAATAATAGTTACATGTATGCACACAACATCCTGTTTTGTTCATTTGCAGCAGATATGATTAAGCAAGGAATTGAACCGTGCTGCAAGTGACCTGGTTATTGGAAAAGACAAAATAAAATGTCTTGCCGCGAGTTTGTTGTGAGTAAACCAAATTTTACTGCTTTTGTTCATTTGATGAGTTGCAATTCATTTTTAAGTTTGCTTTGAATGTATCCTTTACAGATGACATGTCAGTTGCAGAAGACTAGCCTCTTGCCTCACACTTGGATGCATTGGTTTCAGTCATTGCGAAATGTACTCACCTATGTTACAGAGTTAAAACCTGTTCATGACTGCTGTGAGGAAATCCATCATTGTTAATCTTTGGTTTGTTTTTTTCCCCAATTTCAGGTGCTGTATACAAATCAAAAAACAAAAAAAGCAAAGAAATGGCATGATGGCGTTTTAAAGACCAGTTCCTTTGGAAATAAGGTTTGGTTAGCAAGTGGCGAAATATGACCTATAAGATTTAACTTTTGTAAATGCAAGGAATGTTTAGTTATGATAGTTTAATTTACTTTCTGGGCATTTTGTTTTTGTGCTGTGTGGACTAATAGATCAGAAACTTTCTAGTTACTGATGATTTAGATTGAATGTTTTATAGAAACAAACCTTTTTTTCATTATTAAAAATATTGTTGAATTGGCAGTATTACTGTGGTTTTCCTTTTTCCTTTATTATTTACCCTTCCCTACATGTCCCTCTAAAAGTACCAACTCTTTGCAGTTACAATTCCAAGTTGGGCCCAAACTGTTCCAGCAGGTATTACTGGATAGTAAACATTAAAAAAAAAAAATTTAGGGTACCCAATTCATTTTTTCCAATCAAGGGGCAATATAGCGTGCCCAATCAACCTACCCTGCACATCTTTGGGTTGTGGGGTGAAACTCACGCAGACGCAGGGAGAATGTGCAAACTTCACACGGACAGTGATCCAGGGCCGGGATTCAAACCTGGGTCCTCAGCGCCGTAGTCCCAGTGCCAGCCACTGTGCCACGTGCCGCCCTGGATAGTAAACATCAAGGTCAGTTACAACATAAGAGCGGCCATCTCAGTTGAGATCACTTAACACAGGTGGTGAATCAAATCTAAGATGTTAACATTGGAATCTGTGACATTAACTGAGGTCTCACTTAACATTGTAGTTGCTATCCTGAGATGTGCGACTTTAGGCAAAACATCGTTAACATATCTAATTTTCCCTTAAGAACAAATTTGTAAACTGGAGTTTGGTTGTATTAGACATTTAAACTATTCACAGAGGTATCACCAATCAACCAATTGTCGGTAAGAATAGAATCATTAAACACTGGGCTGGTGAACAGAATGCAGGAAAGGACATTCGGATAAAATCGGGTAGAAAAAGGACCACCGAGAGAGAGATTGCAGAAAGTGAATGTTGCAGACAGAGAGAGAGGGATTGCAGAAAGTGAATATTCTAGACAGCGAGAGAAGGTAACAGAGAGGGGGATGGAAACAGCAGGGAGTACAACAGGGAGAGAGAGAATGAGACAGTCACTTTTGAGTTGAAATTGTTCTGAGATTGTTGTCAGTTTAGATAAGTTTTCGATTAGTTTATTATTGGAAGGGTGATGGCAGTCAGTGGGGTAGGTATGTGATGGTTACAGGTACGCTGGAGGGTAAGTCGGTGGTCTTGGTAAACGTGAATGCCCCGAATTGGGATGATGTGATGTTTATAAGGCGGCTGTTGGCCGCAATACTGGATCTAGATACTCATCAACTGATTTTGGGGGGGAGATTTAAATTGTGTCTTAGATCTGCGACTCTATTGATCTAAACCCAAGTCTTTGGCCCCTTTGGGGGTGGCAAAGACACTGTTGGTGTTTATGAAGGAGGCAGGGGGAATGGATCCATACCTGGGGGTAAGGAGTTCTTGTTTCTCTCCCCAGTACACAAGATGTGTACTGTCTCTTCTTCCCAGGGTGAGGAAGGCGGAATACTCAGCTATAGTTGTCTCAGACCATGCTCCACATTTTGTGGATTTAGTGCTGGAGGTGGGCCAGATGTAGCGCACAGGATGGATGTGGGACTTTTGGCGGATGTGGGGTTTTGCGGGTGGGTTTCAGGAGTACATGGAGTTCAACGGGAATGGGATGGTTCTGGGCTATATTCTATGGGAGGCGTAGAAGGCGGTGATTAGAGGGAAGATTATATCGTACAAGGCCCACATGGACAGGGAGTCTAGGAAGGAGCAGCAGAAGTTAGTTGATGACATTTTGGAAGTGGACCGTAGATACTTGTGTGACCCAACGCCAGAACTCCTGGCAAGCAGGAAAAAGCTAATGCAAACAGGAGTGGAGACATGGGACACCTGCTGTCTGCTGATAGAGTAGTGCGCTGGTTGCGGTGCCCGAGGGCGTTACCTATGAATATGGGGAGAAAGCTAGCCATCTCTTGGTATGGCAGCTAAGGCTGCAGTCGGCCTCTCAGGAGGTTATCCAGATCAGGGACTCGGAAGCCAGGCTGGCATCTCCCCAGATAAAGTGAACGGGATATTTCGAACCTTTTATGAGAGGCTTTACAGGTCGGAGCTGCCAGAGGAAGAGTCGCAGATGATTTCTAGAGGGCTTGATGTTCCCTGAGGTGGGGGAGGAAATGTGGGAAGGGTTGGAGGTGCCATTGGGTCCGGAGGAGGTCCGAGTTCTGATAGGACAGATGCAAACAGGGACAGCACCTGGGCCTTATGGGTTCCCGGTGGAATTTTTCAGGGAGTTTGCAGACCAGCTGGTTCAGCTACTGATGGGGACGTTTAATTCCTCTTAGGCCCTAGGTTCTCTTCCTGCGACACTTGCAGACATCCATCTCCCTTCCACTGTAAAAGGACAAAGATCCCATGGAATGGAGGTCGTGCCATCCTATTTCACTGCTTAATGTAGACGCTAAGCTATTAGCTAAGGTTCTAGCATTGAGGTTGGAATTCTGTCTCCCGGAAGCCCTTGGGAAGGACAAGACGGGATTTGTAAAGAGCCGAAAATTGTCGTCCAGTGTGCGGTGCCTCCTGAATGTTGTTTTTACCCCAGCGGCCAGGCCGCAGCTGGAGATAATTGTGTAATGTGATACTGAAAAGACATTTGATAGGATGGAGTAGAGGTACTTCTTTGCGGTTTTCGGAGAAGTTTGGGTTCGTCCCCAGGTTTGTGTCCTGGGTACGTCTACTGTAAAAGGATCGTTTGACCAGAGTTTGTACAAATACCATGAGTTTGAGTTTTTTCAGATGCACAGGAGAATGAGGCAGGGGTGTCCTATGTCTCCCCTCCTGTTTACATTTGCGATTGAATCATTGGTCATTGCCCTGTGGGCTTCGGACAAGTGGAGAGGGATGATTGGGGGTGGAGTGGAACATCGGGTGCGTCTGTATGCAGACAGTCTTTTGTGATATGTGAAGGACCCGGTACCCACTTTGAGGGAGTAATGAGAATACTGAAGAGCATCAGGCTCTTTTCCAGATACAAATTAAATCTGGAGAAGAGCGACTATTTTCCAGTCAACACCCAGGGGAATGGAGGTAATCTGGGGAGACTGCCTTTTCACTTAGTCAGGTCTAGCTTCTGTTATCTGGGGTCCAGGTGGCTTAAGATTGGGCCGACTCCGGAAGCTGAATTATACCAGCCTGGTGAGTAAGGTCAAATCCGATCTACAACCTTCCTTTGTCCCTGGCGGGTATTACTGTGTTGCTAATGCAGAGAAGGTATTGGACTGGTGTGGGGACCCAGGGTCTACCAGAGTGCAGATGGAGTCTGGGTCGTGCAGGAGGTCCAGTTTGAGTGCACTGGTGACAGCTTCTCTTCATTCGCACCGGCAAAGTACACGTCAAACCCGGTGGTTGGGCAGCACGGTGGCCTAGTGGTTAGCACAGCTGCCTCGCGGCACTGAGGTCCCAGGTTCGATCCCGGCTCTGGGTCACTGTCCGTGTGGAGTTTGCACATTCTCGCCGTGTCTGCGTGGGTTTCGCCCCCACAACCCAAAAATGTGCAGGTTAGGTGGATTGGCCACACTAAATTGCCCCCTTAATTGGAAACAATAATTGGGTAATCTAAATTTTGAAAACAAAAACAAAAACAAAAAAAAACAAACCCGGTGGTTGTCTCCACTTTAAAGATATGGAGGCAGGGTGTCACATTGGCGCAGTGGTTAGCACTGCAGCCTCACAGCGCCGAGGACCCGGGTTCGCTTCTGGCCCCAGGTCATCCTCCCCATGTCTGCATGGATCTCACCCCCATAACTCAAAGATGTGCAAGGTAGGTGGATTGGCCACGCTAAATTTCCCCTTAATTGGAAAAAAAATTAATTGGGTACTCTAAATATATAAACAAAACATGGAGGCAACTCCATCAACATTTTAAACTGGGGTCAGTATCAAGGCCGGCTTCCATTTGTGCTAACCACCTGTTCAAGCTAACTAGATTGGATGCAACATTTGAGAAGGAGAAGGGGCTGGAGAGATTATGTGATCTCCTCTGAGAGGGGCGATTTGCCAGCCTGGAGGAATTGGAAGGGAAGTTTGGGCTCTCGGGCTTGGATTCGTTTAGGTACTTTCAGGTACGAAATTTTGTTAGACAAACATTCCTGGTATTCCCAGTGGTGACACCATCTTCCTTGATAGATAGGATCTTTTCGTGCGCAATATCAGAAGAGGGTAGTACGTCCGGTGTGTGTGGGTGGATTCTGGCAGAGGACTCTATCTCGGTTGAATGGATGAAAGCCAGTTGGAAGGAGGAGCTGGGGCCCGTTTTGAATGATGAGGTGTGGAGTGAGGCCCTTCACTAGGTAAATTACTTGGATGAGGAAGTGGAAGGGCGGGTTAGTATGTTTACCGATGACATAAAGGTTGGGGGAGTTGCAGATAGTATTGAAGGTTGCTGCAGCTTACAACAGGACATTGATAGGGTGCAGAACTGGGCTGAGAGTGGCAGATGGAGTTCAACTTTGATAAATGTGAAGTGATTCATTTTGGAAGGTCGAATTTGAATGCTGAATACAGGGTTAAAGGCAGGATTCTTGGAAGTGTGGAGGAACAGAGGGTTCTTGGGGTCCACGCATATAGATCCCTCAAAGGTACCACCCAGATTGCTAGGGTTGTTAAGAAGGCGTATGGTGTGTTGGCTTTCATTAACAGGGGAATTGAGTTGAAGCGTAGCGAGGTTTTGCTGCAGCTTTATAAAGCCCTAGTTAGACCACACTTGGAATATTGTGTCCAGTTCTGGTCGTCTCATTATAGGAAGGATGTGGATGCTTTGGAGAGGGTACAGAGGAGATTTACCAGGATGCTGCCTGGACTGGAGGGCTTGTCTTATGAAGAAAGGTTGAGGGAGCTAGGGCTTTTCTCACTGGAGTGAAGAAGGCAGAGAGGTGACTTAATAGAGGTGTACAAGGTGATAGACATAGAACATAGAACAGTACAGCACAGAACAGGCCCTTCGGCCCTCGATGTTGTGCCGAGCAATGATCACCCTACTTAAACCCACGTAACCCAACAATCCCCCCATTAACCTTACACTACGGGCAATTTAGCATAGCCAATCCACCTAACCCGCACATCTTTGGACTGTTGAGAGGCATGGATAGAGTGGATAGCCAGAGACTTTTCCCCAGGGTGGAAATGGCTGTCACAAAGGGACATAATTTTAAGGTGATTGGAGGAAGGTATAGGAGAGATGTCAGAGGTAGGTTCTACACAGAGAGTGGTGGGTGTGTGGAATGCACTGCCAGCAGAGGTGGTGGAGTCAGAGTCATTCGGGACTTTAAAAAAAAATTAAGAGTAGCCAATTAATTTTTTGCAATGAAGGAGCAATTTAGCGTGTCCAATCGACCTAGCCTGCACATCTTTGGGTTGTGGGGGTGAAACCCACACAAACACGGGGAGAATGTGCAAACTCCACACGGACAGTGACCCAGAACCGGGATGGAACCTGGAACAGGCACATGTTTTGGTCCTGTCGCAAACTTGTGGGTTTTTGGGTCTCCTTTTTCAACACCATGTCGCTGTTCCTGAACATCAAGTTGGAATCCTGTCCCTTAGTCGCCATATTTGGGGTATCGGATTTGCTGGAACTGTGGACGGGTGCAGGGGCAGATGTCCTTGCCTTCAGGACTCTTTCGAGGCGGATAGGCATATGGACGATAAGGGAATAGTGTAGAGGGACTTTAGAGGAGTTTCACAGGACGGTGCAACATCGAGGGCTGAAGAGCCTGTACTGCGCTGTAATGTTCTATGTTCTATATTCGTCTTGCTGATTGCTCGGAGGTGAGTTCTGCTGGGATGGACGTTGACAACACGCCCAGTGCCTCAGCTTGGCGAGGTGTCTTAATGGAATTTCTGTACCTGGAGAAGGTCAAATACACTGCGAGGGGGTCAATTGAAGGGGTATAACGGAGATGGGGCCTGTTTATCATCTACCTCAGAAGTGTTGGTCGCTGTTGACTGCTGGGGGTGGTGGTTTGGTGGGGCTCGTGGTGGTGTGTGAAGGGGCAAGAGCGAGCTTGTTCTTACTGTGTGGGGGGGAGGGAAGCTATGTTAATTGTTGGGGGCGTCCTTTTTTGTGGGAGGGGAGTTATGTAATTTAGCTTCTCTTTTACTGTTTTTACTGATGTTTCTTTTTTTAACTTTATAAACTGAAGAAGGGTAATAAAAATATTTTTTTCAAAAAAAGATTGATTTATTATTGGACTCGCCTGTTGCTTATCCCTTGATTTGTTTTGAAAAAAGTTCCTTTTCCTTATTTAAAGATTGAAAAAATAAATAAATAAATGTAACAATCTGTTATTCATTGATGCTTAAATACTGTACCTTTAAAATCTCTGATCGCTGAATTCAATAATGAGAGAGGCTGATTTCATCAATACATTTAAATTTCAAAAGACATAATAGAAGAGTCACAATGTGAAAAGGATTTAAAAATAAATAACTTTAGAGTACGCAATTCTTTTTTCCCAATTAAGGGGCGATTTAGCATGGCCAATCCACCTATGCTGCGCATTTTTTTGGGTTTTGGGGGTGAGACCCACGCAGACACGAGGACAATGTGCAAACTCCACATGGACAGTGACTCGGGGCTGGGATCGAACCCAGGTCCTCGGTGGCGTTGGGCACCGTTTCGCCCCTCACACTTTTTGAAAGGATACATATTCCCTACTGTATGAGTAATAATATCATGAACCATTGACTGAACCAACGTTAAGTGATGAATTGTTGATTAAGGCACATGCTGTTCCTCACTGGATTTTAACAAAACCTGTTACAACTTTATGTGATAGAATATATAGCCAGCATATATAGTAGGAAATAAAAAATCTCTTTGCATTTGAAACAAGATGGTTCAGTATTTTGACCTTCATCAGAATATGATCTTTCATGAGCGATGATCTGTTGGACAGCAATTCCTAAATTATGGATGCAAGGTTCCTTCAGTTCTGACATTTACTGAAATCTCATAATAAAGGTGCTGTATTACAATTTTATGTGGTACATCATGTTAGCAATAAATACCTCCGTGTCTTCAATCCAAGCTCTCTTTATTTTCATGGTTTACTTCTATTTGTGTTTTTTGACTGGATTATTATTTTCTAATATATCCAATGCTGTATTGAAATGGGAATGGTGAAATTTTGATAGGCAAAGAGAGTTTTATTTTTCATCTCGTTAACTTTTAGGCAACTTTGTATGATGATAAAGGCCTCTGTCTGGATCACATATATGCCAAATTTGAAGAGGTAATGTATATTCTGTGAATATTTTTTTTCCACTATTGATATGTTGCATCAACAGAATAATGAGCATGCACTTGATTGACCTTTTTCAAAAATGATCAGTGTCATTGCATCAATGATTTTAGTATTGATTAATATTGTTTTCTGTACTGATAGATACAATCAGGCCGTGACTTTGAAAGTGATCGCTATTTGATTACTGTGGAAGAAGAAAAAACATCAAAGAAAGAGGATGCTAAATGCTCTGGTCAGAAGGAGGCTACAAAACTCGACCCTTCTAATATAATTCCTGCTAAACTGACTCGGTACCACTTGCCTGTGGGTCTAAAAAGGAAGCACACTGTATGTAATAAATTTGATGTAGTTCTGTAATTATTAAATGTGCTTTGGTGCGTTTAAACATCCGCATGCTTCAAGGCGGGATTCTCTCAGCCCAGGCCGGGTCGGAGAATCGCCGGGTCGGGCGTGAATCGCGTGACCCTGGTCCGCCGATTCTCCGGAGAGCAGAGAATTGGCGCCGGCCTGGTCGGTGCGGCGCTGGTCGGGGGCCACTCTACGTCCCCCTGGGGCGATTCTCCGCCCGGGATGGGCCGAGCGGCTGTAAAAAAAAAAAAAGTCCTGCTGGCGCCGTCCAAGTGTGGTCTTACCTGGTGGGACATCACCATGCAACCATCTGGGGGAGGAGGGGTGCCTTCGCTGTGGCCTAGCCCGCGATCGGGGCCTACTGATCGGTGGGCCGGCCTCTCGGGCTGGGGCCTCTTTTGCTCCGCGGCGGCCCCTGTAGCCCTATACCATGTTGCGTTGGGGCCAGCGGGGAGAAGGGAGCCACCGTGCATGTGCACAACCATGCCGGTGGCAGTGCAAATTTGCGCCGGTCGCACAGTGCATGCGCAGACCTGCGGCACCCGTTTGATGCTGGCATTGGCCCAGATATATCATATTGGGTATATATTGTAATTCTTTTTCATGTCAATGTTACAGGGCTTCCAAGGACCACGGGAGGTACCAAAGAAACCAACAACAGAGGAGAATGATACAACATGTGCAATGACTAAACCCCAGAAGCCGAGCTTTTCACTCCCTCAGTTTTATGCTACTTCGCCACTCTTTTCTACTGCGTGTGCAGAGGAAGCATTAACTTGCTCTGCTTCTCTTTCTGAAGATTCCTCTTGTACATACAGGAAAGAGCCGGCAAAAGAAACTACAACCAGCTTATCATTACCGTCTACACCGGCACTGAATCATTATAAACATTTGAGGCACTGTGAAGAAATGGTGCCTTTTCATTCTACAGATAGCAAATTTGTTTATTACAACGATGGAATAGCGCCGTCTACTGCACTGACCTCCAATCCAGGAGTCTGTTCCCGTACTAACTTAATATGTGAGAGTAAAAGGAGCAAAGCTCAGATTTTAGCACTACTTGACACAAAAACAATGTCCAGCGACCATGCTTTTGAAACCTTTGAACTTAAGCCACAGCAGCCGCTGGTTGACTTTGGCAGTACTTATGCCACTGGCCAGAAATGGGAAAGTGGTTTTGATCCTCGTGATGATTACCCTGTTGAGAATACCAATTCCAGATTGATAGAGTCTTGTAATACGGAATTGCCTACTTTCCTGACAGATCATACTTCAAAGGTGAATTTGTCCAAAGATTTAGGTGGAGGGGGTTCTTCCCAAAATATTCAACCAATCCAGCAGCAGTGTGAGGAAAGGGAAGATTCAGTTACTCCAGCAGCGAATGTACAGTTTGTAACTCCAGGGACTTGCATGACTACTACTCTTGGAGAAACATTAGACAATAGTGTTTGCAAAGTAAAAAAATGTTCTGTTGAAGCAAATAGCCCATCTAGGAGGTCGTTTTCTCTTGCTGATGATGAGCATTCCAAAAATTCTGTTATGTCAATGGAATCAGACACTGTGGATACTAACAATTTTACTGATGTAAACTTTGATCTGCTTGGTGAATTTAATCTGGATGAAATGGGGATGAATGATTTGTCTGAGAGTGAAATTGAAATGTTACCGCAAACATCATTGAACATCAGTAATTGCTCTTCACAGCCCATTCAACCTCCTTCCTTACATAAAGATGCCCATCAACCCAAACATCCCGAATTGGAAGCTCAAATCCTTGTTACTGAAGAAGAGGATTCAGATCAGATTTTGCATGGAAAGTGTCAAACTGAAATTGAATCCAGAGCTGTCGCAAATGCTGAATCTTTATCAGGAAAACCATCTTCAGTTGCTCGAGAGAAACCTGTATTGGAACTAAAAGAAGGCAGAATAAATGCCGATGAATATTCCTGTCTTCCTGCCCAGAGGGATACCATCACACTGCTGAAATCTTTATCTGAGCATAGCACAGCAATTGAAAGCTTAGAAAAACTAAATATCCAAAAACTTTTTAAAGATGCTACAATTGAAAGTGTAGAAAATCTAAATGTTCAAAAACTTTTAAAAGATGCTGCAATTGAAAGGGTAGAAAATCTAAATGATCAAAAACTTTTTGAAGATGCTGCAATTAATACGGGTCTGGAACAACCAAATGTTAGGCCGGGAGGAACCTCTGGGTGTAAGAGTTTTGATTTGTAATTTATTTAGAAGTTATTCTATGAAATGTCTTGTGATTGATGATTGATCTTTTCGTCATGTTTTAAGGGATGATTTTCAAGAATGTTAAATCAAAACACGTTTACAATTTGGACCACAATCCAGGCTATAATTCGATAGACTGCAATGCAGACAGAGGTGAGAAATTAAAACAAATTTTGGAATTAATTGTTTAATTGTAAGTGAATATATGAGTGTTTATTTGATGAGTATGTATATATGAGGGGTTAGGTTAGTTTGGGCGCGGCCGTTTTGGCGCTAGCCGTTTTGGCGCCGGCTGTTTTGGTGCCGGACGTTTTGGCCATAATAACATTTCTTTATTTGTAAATTAGCCTCAGTTGAGTTGGCTGCTGGTGCGGGTCCGATGTCACGTGTTTCGTTCTATCACCATCTTTTTATATATTTTTTAACTAAACCAATTCGCATACCCATATGATGGCTGAGGAAGTATCAACGAAACGTGGTAAAGAAAAATTTGTTCATAACGGATTCCTTTACGTCTTTGACAAAACAAGCAAAGGTGACAGCGAAGTGAAATTTTGGCGTTGTGAGCAAAAAAACCGGTGCAAAGCACGGCTCCATACTAAAGCTGCAAACGTGGCGAGGCAGCTGAACAGCCATTTGCATGATGCTTCTGCTGCACAAGTAGAGGTTGCACTCGTGAAAACTAAAATAAAAAAGAGAGAACAGGAAACCCTTGAGGCACCGACTGTAGTTGTTAATGAATGTTTGACAGACATATCCCAAGCTAGTCTACCAGCCATTCCTAATATATCTGCTTTGAGGAGAATAATAAGCAGAAAGCGTAATTATGTATTGAACGCCCCCACCAATCCAAGTGATTTACAACAATTGATTGTGCCAGAATGCTACAGGATATATGTCCCTCAACCAGGAGTGGAAGAAAATTTTTTACTTTGTGATAGCGGACCAGGTCACGACCGGATATTAATCTTCGGAAGACAGAGCTGGCTACAGCACTTATTGACATCTGATATGTGGTTTGCAGATGGCACATTCAGTATTGCTCCAGCCTCTTTTCTCAGATTTATGTAATTATGGTAAAAAAAACACGGAGGAGTTACTCCTACGGTTTATGCTCTTTTGCCCAACAAGCAACGCACCACATATGCGAGAATGTTCGCATTATTGAAAGAAATTGAACCCAACTTGAAACCCAGTTCAATCGTCTGTGATTATGAACAAGCTGCGCACAGTGCTATGAAAGACATATTCCCTGATGTTCAAATAAAAGGATGTTTTTTTCATTGAGCTCAAAATATGCAAAAACATCTAGCTAGTATGGGGTTCCGTAGTTTGTCTAACACTGATCCAGATTTCGCGTTAGAAGCTAAAATGATTATTGCCATTGTCTTTGTACCTTTGAACAAAATCGATGAATATCTGGATGCTTTAGCGACCCAACTGCCGCAAGAACTTCAAGATTTACTCAACTGGTTTGTAGATACATATGTTGGTCGTCTGAACAGACGAGGAAATGGTAGACGAACACCTTTATTTCGCCCTGAGATTTGAAAATTTTATCAGAGAACATTAAACGGGGAAGACCGCACAAACAATAATGCGGAGGCAGCCCACCGTCGATTGAAATACGAACTTGGCATGCATCATCCCACCATATGGAAACTAATTGATGGCCTGCGTAAAGTACAGAAAGGTAGAGGTGCATATTATGAAAGGTTACTAGCCGGCCATGAACCGCCACAAAAATGAAAAAAGTATAGAGATGCAGATAAAAGAATACATGAAACTGTTCTTAAATTTGAAAACATGGATGCTATCGAATACTTGAGGAGCCTTGCTCATAATTACCAAATGAACTAAACTAAATGAATTAATTTAAGGTTTTTAACTAAATGAACTAATTTAAGATTTTTAATTTACAATAAAGTTAGTTTAAAAACTTTTTTTTTTAATAAACAATTTTATTGAGGTAGTTTTTGGCTTTATAAACAGTTACAGACATCATCAGAAAGGAAGCAAAAAAGGCAAAAATGTGCAAACATCCACGTACTTTCAATACTTCCATCGTACCGTATTGCACAAGCCCGCTCCCCTCCCACCCGTACTACCCACCATATTTTCCCTCCTACTCTACTCTACCCCCACCCCCCTGCTGACGCTCACTCTCCCGCAAATAAGTCAATAAATGGTTGCCACCTCCGGGTGAACCCCTGCACAGATCCCCTCAAGGCGAACTTAATTTTTTCCATCCCCAGGAAACTTGACATGTCCGCAAGCCACCACTCAGTCTTCGGGGGCTTTGAGTCCCTCCACGCCAATAATATTCGTCGCCGGGCTATCAGGGAAGCAAAGGCCAGCACATCGGCCGCTTTCTCCCCCTGGACGCCCGGGTCTTCCGAAACCCCAAAAATTGCCACCCCTGGACTCATCACCACCCTTGTTTTTAGCACCTGGGACATGACCCCCGCAAATCCCTCCCAGTACCCCCTCAGCTCAGGGCGTTTAAAAACTTTTTAAAGCTCATCTTTTAATTTACAGTTTTAAGCTTGCTTTTCAGTCATTCTTTCGAATGATACTGAATCTTGCAACAATTTACTTGCAACAATTTACTAGCCACAAAAACGAAAAAACATTCTGTCGTCTGCGCCCAAACGGCCGCGCCAAATTGGCTGCGCCCAATTGTCCCATGGCGCCCAAACGGCTGCGTCCAAACGGCCGTGCCAAAACGGCCGCGCCCAATTGTCCCATACCGTATATGAGTGTACGGTAGCACAGTGGGTAGCACTGTTGCCTCACAGCTCCAGGGTCCCAGGTTTGATTCCTGGCTTGGGTCACTGTCTGTGTGGAGTTTGCATGTTCTCCCCATGTCTGCATAGGTTTCATCCGGTGCTCCGGTTTCCTCCCACAAATCCCAAAAGATGTGTTTGTTAAGTGAATTGGACATTCTGAATTCTCCCTCCGTGTACCTGAACAGGCACCAGAGTGTGGCGACTAAGGACTTTTCACAGTAACTTCATTGCAGTAAGCCTACTTGTGACAATAAAGATTGTTATTATTCAGATGAATATGTATCTGTGAGTGTATTGGTGAGTGTATATGTGAGTTTTTAATACAATGAGTTTGAATATGTGAGTGCACACATGATGAATATGTGTACATATATGTGAGTCAATATACGATGAGTATTTAAAAAATATATATTTTTACGGCTTTGCTGGCTAGGCTAGCATTGGTTGCCCATCCCTAATTGCCCTTGAGAAGGTGGTGGTGAGCCTCCTTCTTGGACCGCTGCAGTCCATGCACTGTAGACGCACCCCCAGTGCTGTTAGAGAGGGTGTTCCAGGATTTTGACCCAGCGATGTGAAGAAATGGCCATTTATTTCCAAGTCAGGATAGTGATTGACTTGGAGGGTAACTTTCAGGTGGTGGTGTTCTCAGGTATCTGATGTCTTGTCCTTCTAGACGGTTGTGATTTTGGAATGTGCTGCCTAAGGAGCCTTGGCGAGTTCCTGCACTACATTTTGTAGATGGTATGCACTGCTGCCACTGTGCATCAGTGGTGGAGGGAATGAATATTTGTGGAAGGGATGCCAATCAAGCAGACTGCTTTGCCCTGGGTGGCGTGGCTTCTTGAGCTGTTAGAGCTGTACTCATCCAGGCAAGTATGGAGTATTCCATCACACTCCTGACTTGTGTCTTGTCAGTTTCCTATTAAATTGATTTTTAGGGGGCAGCACGGTGGTGCAGTGGTTAGCATTGCTGCCTCACAGTGCCAAGGCCCTAGGTTTGATCCCAGCTCTGGGTCACTGTCCGTGTGGAGTTTGCCATTTGCGAGGGTTTCGCCCCTACAACCCAAAGATGTGCAGGTTAGGTGGATTGGCCACACTAAATTGGCCCTTAATTAGAAAAAAATTGAATACTGTAAATTTATAAAAACATTAAAAAAAATAACAAAATAAACCTCATCATTATAGTCATCTGCCTTTCACACGGATACGAAAGAATAACAAAGGAGCAAGAAGACTCAGAACAAAACCCATATCCCTCACACTCTCGCAACACAGCAGGAGCCAATGACAAAGAGAAGGAAACCAATCCTCCCCAGGATGCAGTCTGTCTGTACCATCATAGGATAATCGCTAGGTTCTTTAACCCCAAAATAACAAAAATACAAAGCAAAACAATGACACTACTAGTTCTAACGGTGGTTTTGCCTCGTCCACAGTGGCGACTTAAGGCCATACCAACCACCTCTGCTAAACCATCAACCCTCCATCCTGCACTGTTCATCCTCCCTGCAAATAAAATAGAGGGTACCACAAAAATGTACTCCCTGTATGCAAGAATTATGGCCCAACAATTTAGAGGCTAGATAAGTATCGCACTACCCTCAAGACATGCAATCCTCTCGGCACGTTCCCTAATGGAGAGGAGTTTCCCCCACCACAAACCAAAGGCTCTCTCCCTCCACGGCAGAAGCACACCACTGGAAAAATACCAGCAAGGGTACAAAGAGGGATTCTGATTTTGCAGAATATCAGGCAACAAAAATTGCTTCTGTGCTCATCACATACTCATATCAGGATAAAAGTTTAAAGTTTTGACCGGATCATTGAGGAACATCCAAGATCCATCCAGAGCTTCACCGAAGCCTTCGCACCTCCCATGGCTCTGTCTCGAAGCCCAGGTGAGCGGGAACCCAGGCCCCCGGCAGGTGGCAAACCCCTCTTGACGACCACCGAGGTCAAAATAACGTAAGACCGGGGCGGCATGGTGATGTAGTGGTTAGCACTGCTGCCTCAGGGCGGCCAGGTGATGCAGTGGTTAGCACTGCTGCCTCACGGTGCTGAGGACCCTGGTTTGATCCCGGGTCACTGACTGTGGAGTTTGCAGATTCTCTTCCTATCTGCGTAGATTGCACACCCACAACCCATAGATGTGCATGGTTGGAGGATTAGTCACGCTAAATTGCAAGGATAGAAGGTGAGCCCTCACCAAGGAAACCTCCCTCTCGACTGACAGGATTCTCATCTCCGCTTCATCCATTCTCTGTAGGATATTTCGCAACTCATCACGGTGAGCAATTCTAATCTGTGCCGTTATTACTCACAAAGATGGTCCTCATCTTGGTTCCAAACAACACCACCAAGGAGCGGGTCCGATCACCAGTAACACCACAGCCGGAAACAGGGCCCACCCCAACCATCTCAGACCGTCGAGGGTTTCTTCGACTTACCCCATTGCTAAACGTTTAACCAGGACTTGTGGGCAGAACGGTGGCAAAGTGGTGCCTCATAGCGCCAGGGACCTGGGTTCAAAATTTGCCCCTTCTCCCCATTACTGCATGGGTTTTCCTCTAGGTGTTATGGTTTCTTTTCATAGTCCAAAGATGTGCATGTTGGGTGGATTGGCCATGCTAAATTGCCCCGTTATTGTTTAGGGATGTCCAGGTTTGGTAATGGGGTTACGGGGATAGGGCGGGATCGACAGGTGAGTGAACATGGATAAGATTGCACTTTTGATGGGTGGGTGCAGACTCAATGGGCCGAATAGCCTCCTTCTGTACTGTCGGGATTCTATGATTTTCCAGAAACAAAGCACAGTCCATACAGATCAGGATCAAATAATTACTGATCATACATAAGGATTAAAAGATGAGCAGTGCTTCCATCACGATACCCTTGAAATGCATGTTTTGAAATTCTGTGTTATGAAAATCTTGGAAATGTGGTGGCTGCTTGGTGTAACACCAGACGTTCATTACCTTGGAGTGAAATTTGTGTATTTTGATTCTTTCATGAAACTCTCATCTATTTATTGCTACAAATCCGAACAACTGTTATCTTAATTGCTGATATTTGTTTCTCTCTTAGCTCTGAGGATGTTTGAAACTGAACAATCTTTGCCCGCTGTGAGGAATTCACCCACAGGGAACAGCTGTGCTCCAGCTAAGGTACAGTGTGATAGACTTTAGATAGCCAGACGGTGAAGGATAGAATTCAAACCTAATCTTTTTAGACTCATAATCATTTATTGACAGATGCACATTATAAACAAGCACCTCCCAACCCAACAGCTACCGCTTCAGTCTATATCGGTTTGTGGCACCTGGAACCAATTAAATGTTCCATTTGAAAGGGGCACTAGTACCCCCACTGTAACAAAAGCAAACAAAATTTTAAAATGAAATCCTGTTTTCCATATACTTGCCCCATTTCAGCTATGACACACTCTAGTTAGTAGTCAGCTTTAATTTCTCATCCCAAAACTGCATGTTTTGCTTACGAGTAGCTTATAACTGGATGCGAGGGATCAAGCAGGTGATAGGCGAAGATGCACGGGAGTTTAAGACACGGCTTAAATTTGATTGCTGATGACATTTCAAATTGGCGACGTCCCACACCCACACCGGCGGTTCACTTTTATATTTGGCGTATGTGCCCACTTTTTTTTGGAGAGATTTTTCAAGGTTTCAACGTCAACTTAGACTCCAACATTTAAGGGAGCTCAAATTAAAATTGCATTTCCGGGCAAAGACAAAGGATGTCAGCCCAGAATAGTTAGTTTGCTTACTTGCAAGATAAGCTTGATCTTTAAAGGCCCTAAATGTTCATCGAAAAAGAGATCCCACGGTCATTCTGCTTGCATACCAGGTTTCTAAATTTAGTGTGGCCATTCCACCTAACCTGGACATCTTTGGGTTGTGGGGGTGAAACCCAAGCAGACACAGGGAGAATGTGCAAACTCCGCCAGACAGTCATCCGAGGCAGGGATTGAACCCGGGTCCTCAGGGCCGTAGGCAGCAGTACTAGCCACTGCACTAACGTGCCGCCCCAAGAATATTTCAGTCTAATTATTTACATAGAACATAGAACGATACAGCACAGTACAGGCCCTTCGGCCCTCGATGTTGCACCGACATGGAAAAAAACTAAAGGCCATCTAACCTACACTATGCCCTTATCATCCATATGCTTATCCAATAAACTTTTAAATGCCCTCCATGTTGGCGAGTTCACTACTGTTGCAGGTAGGGCATTCCACGGCCTCACCACTCTTTGCGTAAAAACCACCTCTGACCTCTGTCCTATATCTAATACCCCTCAATTTAAGGCTATGTCCCCTCGTGCTAGCCACCTCCATCCGCGGGAGAAGGCTCTCGCTGTCCACCCTATCTAACCCTCTGATCATTTTGTATGCCTCTATTAAGTCACCTCTTAACCTTCTTCTCTCTAACGAAAACAACCTCAAGTCATCAGCCTTACCTCATAAGATTTTCCCTCCATACCTGGCAACATCCTGGTAAATCTCCTCTGTACCCGTTCCAAAGCTTCCACGTCTTCCTATAATGAGGCAACCAGAACTGTACGCAATACTCCAAATGCGGCCGTACTAGAGTTTTGTACAACTGCAACATGACCCTCATGGCTCCGGAACTCAATCCCTCTACCAATAAAGGCCAACACACCATAGGCCTTCTTCACAACCCTATCACTTGGCAACTTTCAGGGATCTATGTACATGGACACCGAGATCCCTCTGCTCATCCACACTACCAAGAATTTTACCATTAGCCAAATATCAGCATTCTGTTATTCTTTCCAAAGTGAATCACCTCACACTTCTCCACATTAAACTCCATTTGCCACCTCTCAGCCAGCTCTGCAGCTTATTTATGTCCCTCTGTAACCTGCAACATCCTTCGCCCACTGTCTACAACTCCACCAACTTTAGTGTCGTCTGCAAATTTACTCACCCATCCTTCTGCGCCCTCCTCTAGGTCATTTATAAAAATGACAAACAGCAACGGCCCCAGAACAGATCCTTGTGGTACGCCACTCGTAATTGAACTCCATTCTGAACATTTCCCATCAACCACCACCCTCTGTCTTCTTTTAACTAGCCAATTTCTGATCCACATCTCTAAATCACCCTCAATCCCCAGCCTCCGTATTTTCTGCAATAGCCGACCTTGGGGAACCTTATCAAACGCTTTACTGAAACCATATACACCACATCAACTGCTCTACCCTCGTCTACCTGTTCAGTCACCTTCTCAAAGAACTCGATAAGGTTTGTGAGGCATGACCTACCCTTCACAAAACCATGCTGACTATCCCTAATCATATCATTCCTATCTAGATGATTATAAAACGTATCTTTTATAATCCTCTCCAAGACTTTACCCACCACAGACGTTAGGCTCACCGGCCTATAGTTACCGGGGTTATCTCTACTCCCCTTCTTGAACAAAGGGACCACATTTGCTATCCTCCAGTCCTCTGGCACTATTCCTGTAGCCAATGATGCCCTAAAAATCAAAGCCAAAGGCTCAGCAATCTCTTCCCTGGCTTCCCAGACAATCCTAGGATAAATCCCATCAGGCCCCGGGGACTTATCTATTTTCACCTTGTCCAGAATTGCCAACACTTCTTCCCTACGCACCTCAATGCCATCTATTCTAATAGCCTGGGTCTCAGCATTCTCCTCCACAATATTATCTTTTTCCTGAGTGAATACTGACAAAAAGTATTCATTTAGTATCTCGCTTATCTCCTCAGCCTCCACACACAACTTCCCACCACTGTCCTTGACTGGCCCTACTCTTACCCTAGTCATTCTTTTATTCCTGACATACCTATAGAAAGCTTTTGGGTTTTCCTTGATCCTACCTGCCAAAGACTTCTCATGTCCCCTCCTTGCTCGTCTCAGCTCTCTCTTTAGATCCTTCCTCGCTTCCTTGTAACTATCAAGCGCCCCAACTGAAACTTCACGCCTCATCTTCACGTAGGCCTCCTTCTTCCTCTGAACAAGAGATTCCACTTTGGTAAACCACGGTTCCCTCGCTCGACCCCTTCCTCCCTGCCTGACTGGTACGTACTTATCAAGAACATGCAATAGCTGTTCCTTGAACAAGCTCCACATATCCAGTGGTGCCCAACCCTTGCAGCCTAATCTCCAACCTACACATCCTAAGTCATGTCTAATGGCATCATAATTGCCCTTCCCCCAGCTATAACTCTGCCCTGCGGGGTATACTTATCCCTTTCCATCACTAACGTAAAGGTCACCGAATGTGGTCACTGTTTCCAAAGTGCTCACCTACCTCCAGATCTAACACCTGGCCTCAGTGGTGTAAATGATTATTTATAAGTAATTTTTGCAATGACCTATTTAAATTAATCAGTGATTTAGATTACTTAATGCAAATAACATTGTAAAGTGGAAATTGTTATTTGAGTAAACCATTCAGAACTGACGTATTGGGCCTCTGATAGGCTGGTTTAGCTCACTGAGCTAAATCGCTGGCTTTTAAAGCAGACCAGGCTGGCCAGCAGCACGGTTCGATTCCCGTATCAGCCTCCCCGGACAGGCGCCGGAATGTGGCGACTAGGGGCTTTTCACAGTAACTTCATTGAAGCCTACTCGTGACAAGCGATTTTCATTTCATTTCATTTCATTTCACTTCATTTTTATTTCAGTAGGCATATCCACCAAGTGATACAGTGCTGAGCAAGAACAGGTTTGGAATTGATATTAACCATGGACTGGAGACAAAACCAGGGTATTTCTAGCCTGTATGGGTTATTACCACATCATGTAGTACAATTACTAACAGCGAATTTATAATTTTCTTAGATGGAGTATAGTGCCATACTGGTTATGTTACTGGATTAGTAAACTAGGCGCATGATCAAATGATTCCAAGACATATGTTCAAATTCCTCCATGGTTGCTGCAGGATTTCAATTTAATTAAATAACATTTGGAGTGAGAAGCTATTATCAATAAGGGCGACCATTAAACCAAAAGATTGCTATAAAAGCCTGTCTGAATTCTCCTCCGGAAAGAGGTTTGCCTGTTACCAGGTCAGGCCTTTGAGTCCAGAGCCACAGCAGTTTGGCTGACTCTTGACCCCCTCTCTGAATTGACCTAGCAAGCCACTCAGCTGTAGTCAAGAAGGTGGCTAATCATCACCTTTTTGAGGGCAAGTAGGGATGGACAATACATTTTTGCCTTCCCAGTTTTGTCCACATTCCTTGAATGAATGTTAAAGTGCCCGATTAATCATTTCTTCCAAGTGTTCTGGATAATGTAGCAGGTAAAGGACATAAAGACCAGAATGTTCCAGATTCCCATTCTGCTGAATTGACAAATGGAAATGATTGGACTGCTCCAATTGACCTTGACATTGTCTGTGTACCTGGAAAATGGAGAAGGAAAATCAGTTTGGGCTGTTCCTGATTGCTATCTGCTAATCCTCACGAGAAAATGTGACTGAGGTCATGATGTGACTGAACTTGGCTACGATGGGTGGAGTTTTCCCTTATTTTTCTGAGTGTCAGACTCTGACTAAAGCCCAGTGTGTAGCTCTCCAACTGCACAGCCAAGCCAAAGTCCAGATTTTGAACCTTTGGGGGAAAAAAAAAAGTTCAGTGGGCGTGTTCTATGCCTTCACTATGACAGGGCGGGACTTGATACAGCCGGCAAGGCCGGCTCCGCAGAGATTGGGATGCCTCGATCTGGTACTGCCCTCTGACACAGGTCAGCGAGGTGTGAATATTCAGTGAGGGGGGAACCATGTGGCTGGGGGCTTGGTAAGTATGTTAAAGTGCATTTAAATGAGGTTCCTGCTCTTTTTGGGCATGAACCTTGTTACGTCACCTGCGAGGGGCTTGTAAATCAGAAAGCGCAATCTTGCCGGTGAGAATTACGTTTTCCGATTTCTGTGGGATTTTCATCCTGCGCCACCGTTCTCGCTGATTGCTATAGTGGGCTGAAAATCGGCCCCAATGTCTTGTACCGCCAAACAACTTATTGTTTGCAGTGGTTCCTTGGTCAGGATGACGCAGTCTTACTTAAATCCCAGAAAGTATTGTCTTCGGAAGAGAAAGGGAGAAAATGCAACTACAGGTTGTTTTGTGTTTCCTATTTAAAATTAATTTGACCGGGTGGCACGGTAGCACAGTGGTTAGCACTACTGCCTCAGAACACTGAGGACCCGGGTTCGATCCCGGCTCCGGGTCACTGTTTGTGTAGAGTTTGTCCATTCTCCCATGTCTCTGTGGGTCTCACCCCCACAACCCAAAGATGTGCAGGGTAGGTGGATTGGCCATGCTAAATTGTCCTTTAATTGGGGGGGGGAAAAAGATTTATTATAAAATATTAAATTTAAAGAAAAACGGATTCCATATCAGTAAAAGGTTACTGTTAAATGTGAAGTTAATGTTCATATAAAAATTATTGGCTGCGAAGAACTGCTCCTGATTTGCTGCGAGTGTGCTGACAGGAAGGTTTCCAGCAAAAGATTCAGCGACTTAATGTGGGTGGGCCTGAGGAAAATTCTCAGCTTTTTATTATGGTACACGAGTTGTTACACAGAATAGAGAGCCCTCCGGTGGTGAATAGCCAGAAGTGTTTGGGACACACACAAACTGACAAAATGGAAAAAGTTTAATAAAAGTTTAGTTTTAAAAGGCATATCTTGAGGACATTTCAGAGAATTTATGAAGTTGCATTTTAAATGTATTTTTGGTTTTGTTTGGCATTTTTGAGTAAAAGATGTTTACTGATAAAACTGACAATTAAGTGACATCAGGAATTAACCATTAACATTTGTGCACTTTCAAGAGCAAACATTCTCTGATAATGTGTAATGTGGGCTAGATTCACATTAAAGCTCTATTTATTTGCCCAACAATGCATCATACCCCTAGGGCAGCACGGTGGCACAGTGGTCAGCATTGCTGCCTACCGCACTGAGGACACGGGTTTGAATCCCGGCCCTGGATCACTGTCCGTGTGGAGTTTGCACATTCTCCCTGTGTCTGCGTGGGTTTCATCCCCACCACCCAAAAATTTGCAAGTTAGGTGGATTGGCCACACTAAATTGCCCCTTAATTGGAAAAAATAATTGGCTACTCTAAATTTAAAAAAATAAAAAAGAACAATGCATCATACCCCCTAACTTCAAAAAAGTAACGCTGCTGCGTCTTCCTTCTCTTCGCTAAAAGCCATTGATAAAATATCTAAATAACTAGCATTGTTCGGTATTTGTAATGTTATTGTGTTTATCTGGGGGGCAGATCCAGGAGCAGTCAACATTCTTTTTATTTAAAAAAACATTCTGCGGCAATTTAGTGTGGCCAATCCATCTGTGGTACACATCTTTCGGTTGTGGGGGTGAGCGTGAGCAGTGAACATAATAATAATAATCTTTATTATTGTCACAGGTTGGCTTACATTGAACTCACTGTGAAAAGCCCCGAGCCGCCACACTCCGGTGCCTGTTCGGGACACGGAGAATTCAGAATGTCCAATTCACCTGTCAAGCACGTCTTCGGGACTTGTGAGAGGAAAGCAGAGGAAACCCATGCAGACATGGGGAGAATGTGCAGACTCCGCACAGACAGTGACCCAAGCGAGAATTGAACCTGGGACCCTGGTTCTGTGAAGCAACAGCACTAACCACTGTGCTGCCCATAAATCCAATTGTTAAATTTAAATTTCTAAAAACATGGGGTGCAATTCTCCCCCCCCCCCCCCACCCCCCCACGCCGGGTAGGAGAATCGCGGGGGCGCCGGGCGAGTCCCGCCGCGGCACCCGCACGTGATTCTCCCACCCACCCCAAACCGGCGCGCCGAGATTTACGGCTGGCCGCTCGGAGAATCGGCGCTCGCCGTTTGTAACGGGCGAGCGGCGATTCTCCGGCCCGGATGGGCCGAGTGGCCTGCCCAATACGACGTGTTACCGCCAGCGCCGACCACACCTGGTCGCTGCCGGCGTGAACAGCGTGGGAACGCTCGGGGGGGGGGGCGCTCAAAAGGTGTCTGGCGCACGCACGATCGGTGCCCACCGATCGGCGGGCCGGCATCTCTGAAGGATGCACTCCTTTCCTCCGCAGCCCCGCAAGATCACTCCGACATTTCTTGCGGGGCACCCGCTGGTGACGTCATAATTTGCACAGCACCGCTTTTACGGGGCGCCAAGGCCCGGCGCGCGTAAGTGACGGGCCGCCACTCCTAGCCCCCCCCCCTGGGGGGAGAGAATAGGGGGCGAGGAGCGGCCTCTGACTTCACTCCGGCGTCGGCACTTAGTCTCCCGTTGTGGAATCCCGCCCATGGTTTGTTTCAAATCTGGGGCGAAATTCTCCGACCCCCAGCAGGGTCGGTGAATCGCCTCGGGGCGCCTAAAATCCCGCCCCCGCCGTGGCAGAGATTTTCCGCCACCCGGGAAGTGGCGGGGGCAGGAATCTCGCCACTCCGATCGGAGAGGCCCCTACGGTGATTCTCCAGCCCGGATGGGCCGAAGTCCAGCCGCTGGGAGGCATCTCCCGCCGCCGAGGTTTAAACCACCTCTGGAACGGCGGGCTCAGCGGCGCGAGCAGGCCCCTGGGGTCCTTGGGGGGCGGGGGGCGATCGAACCCCGGGGGTGCCCCCACGGCGGCCTGGCCCGCGATCGGGCCCCCCCCCTCAGAGTCCGGGCAGTGCCCTGGCTGCTCTATTTTCTTCTGCATCCGCCGCAGCCTCCGCCATGGCGGAGGCGGAAGAGAACCCCACCCCGCTGACGTCACTGCCGGCGCATGCGCGGACCGGCGAAAGCCTTTCGGCCAGCCCCGCTGCCGGGGGCGCCGGTTTTTTGCGCCAGTCTTCTGGTGGCAACCGCTCCGGCGTGGGGCTGGCCCCCAAAGGTGGGGAGAATTCCCCACCTTTGGGGCGGCACGACCCCTGAATGGTTGGCGCCACTCCCCTACTCCGGGACCCTCCGTCACGCCGGGTAGGGGAGAATGCCGCCCATGTTTTTATTTTTTCTGATATGAAGCTGTCATTGAGCCTACTTGAATTAATTTTTTTTTTTTTTTAAATTTAGATTAGCCAATTATTTTTTCCAATTAGGGGGAATTTAGCGTGGCCAATCCACCTACTCTGCACATTTTTGGGTTGTGGGGGCGAAACCCACGCAGACACGGGGAGAACGTGCAAACTCCACACGGACAGTGACCCAGAGCCGGGATCGAACCTGGGACCTCAGCGCCGTGAGGCGGTTGCGCTAACCACTAGGCCACCGTGCTGCCCTTTACTTGAATTAATTAAAACAACAAGGCTAATGTAAAAGACGGATGTGAAATCTGGTTCTTTTTAAAATTAGATCTCAATACATTTCACACGTTGTTTTGACACTACGTTTTCCCATGCAAGTGATCAAAATTTGAGAACAGATGATTTGATCATATCCGAGCAGCAACAAAGGTGGGATGAAGTAGAAATTCATGGGCATGGCTGTCTGTTTTTCTCAAATGGTAACTTTCGTACATGGCGTTGACGAGTTGTTAGTAATACCTACCTGATTTCTCCTCAAAGGCAGTAAATTGGTGGATGATCCAACCTACCTGCCTTTGATTGATTTTAATAGAAAGCCTGGCAGTGGGATACCTATTAATTCTCTCAGCTAGGGGAATGACACCTGGTGTGAGGAGACTGGAAGAAGGATAAGAGAAAATATGTGACCATTTGCATGGTAACCAGAAGAATAAATGGCACATCAAAGTAATTTAAAATAATTTATTTTTCTTTCTTCCTTTCTTTCTTTCCCTTTCATTCATGCAAAATAGAATGATATTTAAATAAACATGCTAATTTGTAGTGTAATAATATCCTGCAGATTTTTCATTGTTAGCTCCATATCATCGTCTCCTAGTCCAATGTTGTCCAACAGAAATTGCTGACTATCCACAGATGTGACTATGGCAGCGCAAACAATATATATTTTTTATTTTTAAGTAGCCAATTCATTTTTTCCAATTAAGGGGCAGTTTAGTGTGGCCAATCCACCTAGTTTGCACATTTTGGTTGTGGGGGCGAAACCCACGCAAACACAGGGCGAATGTGCAAACTCCACAAGGAAAGTGATCCAGAGCCGGGATCGAACCTGGGACCTCGACGCCTTGAGACCGCAGTGCTAACCCACTGCACCACCGTGCTGCCCGGCAAACAATATTTTTAACCATATGCATTAATTCCATCAGCAAAAACTTTACATTCTCTCACAAAATACTGATAAATGTACTTTACATGGGCAAATCTTCTCAGAAATTTAATAACCACCATTTAATAACCAGGGACATAAAGCACTCACAACAATGAAAAAATGTGCACTTTTTTTTGCCTTAGTATTTTACCAATAAGCATGCAAAAGAGGTTAAAGTTAATACAAATACATGCTCTATGTTAATACCAGTTTTGAGATAATATGGCCAATGACAATGTATCTAATTATTGTTTTACTTACTGATCAGAAATGCAATTAGCCGCACGTGGTGGTGACCAATGTATTGGACAACACTGCCCGAGCCAAACATGAGGCAAATTAGTTGCATCAAATGTTCTTTGTTTTTTTCTGCAAACTTAAAACAGATCTTAGGGTGCACTGAAGCATTTGAAGAACATATAGATAACAACTGGCTTGAAAAAATTACAGCATCAGACAGACCAGTCCGAGCACTACAGGTAAAACAATAATATTTCATATTTATTTGTTCCATTTAAAGGTCAAAGTACATGTCCTTGAAAATCTTTAATCCTGTAAAAATATTGAAGATTGAAAACAGTTATCAATTCAGGAATCAATTAACATGTTTTACTCAGTTTGTCAGAAGGTTATTGGCTGGGGTTGCTTGGTATTGACCCTCTCCTCAGAATGTACATGGGAGATTAAATTAGAGATAATGATACACTTAAGGCTTGATTTGAACTCTGTTCAATGGGTTTTGAGTATCTTAAAATTTGGTCCATTATCAGTCGGGATTTGAACAAAATTTCTTGGGCAAGCAGTTGTCAGACACCAGATTAAAATGCAGGAGTGTAGCTAAAAGTTATCTTGTTTAGGTCTAGCAAGCTAACCCACTGATTTAGAGAAGCACAGCATGTTATTTTGTGTTAATAACTGAAAACAAATTGTACAGTTGAATTGAATCTGACCACATCTACTACTGTATGTTTCATTGCCACCTGAGAAATAAAGCACTTTAATGATTTGTGCCCGTCCTCATTACATCACGCGCACCTTCAAAATTATCACACGTGTGGGGATATATCCAAAAAACAAAACAAAAATTGAGATCATAAGGTAGATTGTATTGTTCGATCTGTAGCTCAGATCTTACTCCATTAATGGTGCTGTATAAATGCAAGTTGTTATGCTACTTAAGTTAAATATTGTGCTGTACAATGACATCCCTGAAAGTAGGATGTTCCGACTGCTTGCAGAAGTGACCAGCACAGCTGAATCCAAGAGAATAGCTAAGATAAGATTTGAATGTAAAACCAGTGTCAATAAAACTACATTAAAGTAAAATCTTGTATTTCATAATACATTAAAATAGAAAAATATCTTCTTTTCCGCTGAATTCTTCTTTTCCTCCTCTTCAGAAGGGACCTAGCTATACTTTGTTGTAATTTCTCACACATACCAGAAAGCACCGATATATTCAACAAGTCGCCATGCTTTAATTCTGGTTCATTTCACGCCTTTCCACCTCTCTCAGCTTTTGGTGATAGTGGAGAAGGGTTGCTGTTGGATTGGCCATATGTTGTACACCTCTCCCAAATTTCCTTTCTGTTGATGGAATGATGTGATGAAACATATTGGTGTGATCCCTGTTTTTCTATTGAGGTAGATTTTGTGTTGGGGTGGGGGGATGGTGGTTTCAACAGGCCTTACCCAAAAAAAAGCCTTTCGTGATGGACGAGGATTGATATCTGTAACAGTAAAAACTTGTATTTGTATAGTGCCTTTCATGTGGTAAAGCATCCCAAAACATTTAACAGTGGCATTATCAATCAAAATTTGGCAATGAACAACTTAAGGAAATAGATGATCAAAAGCTTGGTTGAAGAGGTAGGCTTTAAGAAGCACCTTAAAGGAGGAGAGAGAGTGAGAGAAGCAGGAGACATTAAGCAGATAATTCCAGATCTAAAGTAGCTGAAGGCATGGCTGCAAATGATGGGGCAGTTAACATTGAGGATGCGTAGGAAGCCAGAAATGGAGGAAGGCAGAGATTGTAAGACTGGAGGAGGTTACAGAGAAAGAGACGGGTAAAGGTTTTTCAGAATTTGAACACCAGCGTGAGAATTTTAAAATTGAGGCACCGGGGGACTGCGGGCAAAGTTAATGAACGCACGAATGATGGGTGAATAACAGGCTATTTCAATTAAGAGAACTCAATATTTTCTCATCTGCTGTCCAAACTTCACACTTTTCAACAAAGGTTTCGGGATGTATTGGCTGTTTCTTTTCTCTCTCTCCCGTTATCTGGTTCAGTGCAATGAGGCCAACAGGTGCCCTAAATGAGATCAACAACTAAGCAAAGATTATGGCCAGAATTTTCCGCACCCGAATGGTGGGTTTTCTGCCGGCGGAGGCGGCCCTCCACTAGGGGATCTTCCATTCCTGAGGATGTCGGGAATTTGCACTGTATGACGTGCCAGATGCGCATGCGCCATCAAGGAACCCACAGCAGGGCTCTCCTTCGCGGGACTGGAAGATCCTGCGGGGGGGAGAAGAGGACTGGCCTTTGAATCGAGGTTCAGCCTCGTGTTTTTCTGCCTTGACAATTGAACAGTCACTCCCTTGATATCGAGAAAGTTTGATGTGATTTTTATATGGTTTTAACATTTTAGAGTACTAAGAAGCTAATTCATTCAGTCTTTAGTGATAAGCTTGAACTGATTTAGTGAAAATGCTCTTGAAATCATACAGTTCATCTGGTATTTGGTAAATTTATGAAGAGTTTGACACGTTTCTGCAGGCAGCTGAATTTAGAGGGTACCAAGTGAAGGGCTCCGCATCCAGTGACACAGTAGTCAGGGCCTCTCAGGAAGAGTTAGAATTTGAAGAACACTTTGATCCTTTCCATCAAGTTCCAGGAAGCCTCACTACAGATGCCAGTTTTGTATCACCACCTTTAGCAAGGAATTCAATGCTGGCGGCATTGTTTCAGGTAAAGTTAAGATGTGAATGACTGAGTTTTCAAAAGCAGCGTCTCTCAATAAAGTGTACATAATGTTATAGATCAATGTGTGCACAACTTCAAAAGGATTTCAGATCCACCAGTTGATAAGAGAACAAATTTCAGTTTTACTGAGGACATGGGTGTCGGGACTGAAGATGATCAAAGTTTTTCTTTTCTTCAATCAATATTCATCCCTGTTTGAATATGTATATGGTTAAGTACACCCATGTCCATGTTAAATTCTTTCTCTTCTTGACTTCATTGTTTTGGTAAATAGCTATTATTTTTCTTCCAATCCCAGTGGAGCCTGTTTTACTGACAAATATTCCTGGCCAGTTGTGTTTTTCTGGTTCACACTTTGAATTTGAATCGGCACAGTTGGACTTTCACACGGTTAACTTAATTTGAGACAAATGCAATTATTCTTAATGTAGTAGAGACCAGACCCAGTTAATCATTATTCGGCCTGGAATTCCTATTTCAACAAAAAAGGGAGAGTTTCTCTTTTTCTACAAAATTAACATTGACAAAATCATATTCTCAGAAATCAGATATCTACACCGTGCATTCCTGAAATTTTATTATTAGTCAGTAGAAAGAGGAATTGTCCTGTGCTTCATTAAAGGAGGTGCATTAATCTGTCAGTTCAGTGTTAATTTACAGTAGATTTTTTAAAAATTTGTTTTACGGGATGTGGGCATCACTGGCTAGGCCAGCATTTATTACCCGTCCCTAATTGCTCATGTGAATTTGGTGCGTTCTTGAACTGCTGCAGTCCCTGTGTTGTAGGTATACTAATAGTGCTGTTAGGTAGGGAGTTCTGGGATTTTGACCCAGATAGAGTGAATGACGATATATTTCCAAGTCAGGATTGAGTGACCTGCAGAAGAACTTGCATGTGGTGATGTTCCCATGTGTCTTCTCCCCATGACCTCTGGATGGTAGCGGTCGTGAGTTTGGAAGGTGCTGGCGAAAGAGGTTTGGTGAGTTCCTGCAGTGCATCTTGGAGACGGTACATACTGCTGCCACTGTGGAGAGAATGAATGTTTGTAGAACGGGTGCTTTGTACTGGATGGTGTCAGGCTTCTTGGATTCCATCAGATCCTTACAGTGAGGCCATTCAGCCCATTGAGTCTGCAGCGATCCTCTGAAAGAGCATCCTACCCAGGACCATTCCTTGCCCTAACCCACCTAACCTGCACATCCCTGAACACAAAGGGGAAATTCAGCATGGCCAGCCCACCTAATCTGCACATCTTTGGACAGTCAGTGGAAACCAGAGCACCCAGTGGAAATCCACGCAGACATGGGGAGAGCGTGTAAACTCCACACAGTTGATGAAAATGCCATTCAGTGTCGTGGGGTGGGGGTGGTTAGATTCTCTCTTGTTGGAGATGGTCATTGCCTGGCACTTGTGTGGCACGAATGTTACAGACCACTTGTTAGCCCAAGCCTGGATAATGTCCAGGTCTTTCTGCATTTGGACATGGACTGTTTCAGTGTCTGAGAAGTTCTGAATGGTGCTGAATATTGTGCAGTCATTAGCGAAAATCCCCACTTCTGACCTTATGATGGAAGGAAAGTTATTGATGAAGCAGCTGAAGATGGTTTTGACTTAGGACACCACCCTGAGGAACTCCTGCAGGTGATGTCCTGAAACTGAGATGATTGACCTCCGACCATCACTGCCATTTCCTTTATGCAGGTATGACTCCAACCAGTAGCGGATTTCCCCCCCTGATTTCCATTGACTCCAGTTTTGCTCGGGCTCCTTGATGCCATATTCGATCAAATGCTGCCTTGACTCTGGACTCCATGACCACCTCACATCCTGAAAATTAATTTAAAACAAGTTGATGCTGAGGGCTCCCCGTGCAACTGCCTCCCGACTGTATACCGTTGTGCCGTCACCACTGCTGGATCTGGCCTGCCGGTGGGGCAGGACATACCGAGGGATTGTAAAGGTGGTGTCTGGGACATTATCTGTAACGTCTAATTTGGTCAGCATGACTCTGTCAGGCTGTCGATTAACTAGCCTGTGAGACAGCTCTCCCAGTTTTTAGCACAAGCCCCCATATATTAGTAATAAATAGTTAATATCATGCAGGTTGACATTGATGAGTCATTTTTGATGGATTAGTTAACTTATTGAAACAATGGGCATGATTTAATGGCCACGTCGCACACAAGTGAGAGCGCTACAAGGTCGCTAAATTGCAGGACAGGCCAAAATCGAAATCTGTGCCGGGCACTGTTCTGTTTGCGATCTAATTGGCTCGCTTCCATTGGCGAAATCGGGATCCTGCCATAGCGTGGTGAGAAACCAATAATCGCCACTTGAGCTGAATCTCCATACAATTAATGGGAGCGTCCCTCTATCCAACGGCCTCATCTGATCTAACGGCCTTCCCAGCAAGTAGTCAAGCGGGCATTGATTAGTACTCCATTTTAAAAAGTGAAGCTGGCGGAAGGGCTTCACAGGGAGTGTGCACAACAGCTTCATCCTGGGGCAGTCGGACATCCCCAGTCTCTTCGAGGACTGCCCCAGGATGGCTGGTTGGCTCTTGGGGGGATAAGGGGTACCCGCTAAGGACCTGGCTAGTGACTCCAGTGCGGAGGCGGAGCGGTTTATCGGACTCCTCAAGATGCGGTTCCGATGCCTCGACCGCACTGGTGGTGCACTGCAGTCCTCCACAACCTGGCACAGCAGCGGGGCGACGTGTTGGAGGGGGAGGAATATGTGGCCACCTCCGGGGAGGAGGATAAGGACGACGAGGCACCGGACCAGGAGGTGCTAAAGGACGAGCCCGGGGAGGATCCGCAGTATCAGCCGGAGGATGGAGTTCAGGTGGGAGCGGCGAGGGTCAGAGTGCCAGGGAAGCCCTCATCCTCGCCCACTTCACCTAGGAGGTGGCCTCATCCGTCATTCCCCCTCTCACCAAACTCCCTTCCTCTGTTCCCCCCCCCCCCCCCGCCCTCCATCCTCCCCCCATTTCCCACCCTCCCAGGAACTGTGTCACATCACCCAAGGGGTGGATCCTCACCTCTGCGTCATGGGCCAACCTCTACGGTAGTCACTGTTGTGGCCTCTGCCTGCCTCACAACCTCCAGGGCCTGTTCCTCGTAGGAGCTGAGGACGCTGATATCCGGCACCCCGTCCACTGTTCATCACGGGGGTGGGGGGGATGCTCACGGTTTGGGGGGTTGGCGAAGATGGGCCATATGGGGCATGGATGGGAGTTGGGGGGGAGGGGAATGGGGCAGCGTGGGCGGCACTGCTGATCATGGGTGGGCCAGGGCACAGAGCGGTGCTGGGCGGGGGCAGTGCCAGGCACATTCTCTTCGCGGGGCTCCATTTCCAACTCACCTGCGTGGCCCAGTGGAGGTCGTTAACCTTCTTGCGGCACTCGGTGCCAATCCTTCGGGTCCCACCCCCACAAGCTGATGGCCGCTGCCACTTCCTTCTGGCCAGCACTGGTTGCCTGTGGCTCCCTGCAAGACCCTCCGGGGAACAGGGCATCCCGTCCGGCCTCAACCGCTTCAAGTAGTCTGCCCAGGTCTGCATCTCCAATTTGTGGGGCTGGTCATCTCGGCGCCATGGCTGCGAGCTGAGTGGGGTTGACTGTGCAGGAGTGGTTTAAGTGCTGCTCACCCTTGTGAGCAGGGGGCTGGCGACCATGATTTACGGCGTGAAGCCCATGGGGCCTCGTTAAGTGGACCAATTAATGTTTTCTAGCGGTGACAGCCTCGCTGCGCCGAGCGTCAGGAAGCTCGTGGCAGTTCCCGCTTGCTACCACACTTTTCGGGAAATTGCGCGCAAATGTTTCTTTTGGATATGAACAAAACAAGATGAGAGGCGACAGCCCTTCTCTTTTGACTGAATGAGTAAATTACTTGTTTTATAATTCTTAGTGGTTTAAAAATAACTGATTTATATTTAAACTGTCCACATCTTTCTGCAACTGAATCCAAAACCTTACTCCCCACGTTGTATTATTGTTTGCTCCAATCAAACACTTCTCAATTAAATTGAATTCAATTTTAATTAGAATCTACAACAGTATAGATGTTGAATGCAGTTCAATTTAATTAAAATGTTTTCGATTTTGTTTATTACAAGGTAAACTCTCCAACGCAGGAGGTGCCTTCAGGGGCTATATTCGTGGATAATGTTCTCCAATGTTCCAGAGATAACCTACAGAGTAATGTGGGAGAACTTGAGTTTTCAGTGCCAACCCACCAACCGAGCCTGAGTGGTAAGTTGCTCGTTATTAAAAGAAAGTCAAGTCTCAGACTGGGGGATGAAAACCTGAGGTAGAATAATTCTGAAAAACAGCTATATGTTATAACCAAGTACAGGAGTGTCATTGTGTCGAAGAACCGCCAGTGATTAATATGGAAACATGTAATCTGCAAATTATAATTGGCTAATTACCTCTGAAATGTTTTGAGACATTAAAGAGTAATGTAATTAAGGATTATTGTTATTTCACTCATTGGACAAAATTTAATGACCCCCCCCCTTTGGAAGCGAGTTTGGAAGTGCTGTACAAGGGCCTCCAGTTGCCAAGCAACGCTCACATGCATATGCCTTTTTATTTATTCTTCACGCTGTAGCCCTCTCTAAGCACAATAGAAACACAGTTGAAACTTAAACAACCCCCACACTTACAAACATTTGACAGTATGAATCGACTATAGGCTTTGCCCTTCCAGGCACAGAAACATTAAATTAAACATGCTTAAAACTATACCTTATTTCTGATTTTTCCCAATGCAAATATAAATCCCTTAAAGCTACCTTTGTTTTCCGAACACTCCCTCTGAGGATCCATTGGCATTCCTCTGGGTCACTCACAGTGCAATACCAGCAGTGACCACTGCTCCCAGTGATGCTGTTGGTACTGCAGAGCTGCCAGCCTCTTATGTGACACTTCTCTCGGGTGGAACATGCGTTCCAATGTAGGAAATGCAGGAATTGAATGTACACTGTGGAGCTTGGAGCCCAGGCTGCAGGGTTTTCACTGCCAGTTCGGAACTTTATTTCGTCATGGCTCCCAGAGATTGGGTCAGCAGGGGAGATTTTGTTGTGGATGACGGACACCCGCTAGCGCAAATTTAATTCAGACCATTCGGTCTGTGTTCCCAGCATAAAATGAGAATAGTTTGTAATAAGATTTTTTTCTAATCATGTATAGGTTATACATTCTGATTGAAGATCATGATAATACAAGTGCAGTACTTGCCTTAATGAGTGCCTGCACATCTTAGCCATAGCTTTAGGCCACTTAGATCATTTTCCCAATAGGACTGGTGACACTTTGGTGTATGACCATTTTTAAACACTTTCGGAAATTTGTTTTCCATCAACGTAGCTATCCAGTATTCCCTCAGTGAGAGAAAACCAAGATTGCTAAATGAAAAGATCACTGTAAATTTGCAGTTAATAATTTTCATGTGATCTTGCATGCTTCCACGCTGTTACGAGACTCCTGAATGACTGGCTTATGGACTGAACTGATCTCTCTGAATTTTCTCTTGAATAGTACTATACTCTGTATGCTTCACCCGATGTCTGTGTCAATGTATTTACATTGTTTATCTATTGTATGCCCTATGTTTTTTCATGCATGGAAAGATCTTTCTGGATTGAACGCAGAACAATACTTTTCACTGTACCTCAGCACACATGACAAATCCAAATCTGGCAGCATAGAGGATGTTCATTTTGGGATTGTGGAATGGAGTCTCGACAGCATTATATCCTCGAGAATGGAATTGATGTCACAAGTCCTCCTTTGACCTAGATGTGAAAATCTGTACAACCCATTCAACCAAAGTTATTGTTCACTCAAACTCATTCCATTGTTCATGTGCAGGCCCAGACTATTTGTTGACAATTAACCTAATATCAGATGATTATTTGTTGTTCCCCTGAAAGTCTGACTCTCAGTTATGATTATCTATGAGGTAAATGACAAAGTTAATAAACTGGCTAATCAACATTTCTGATTTACCCGATCTCTTATTATTTTCAACATGTAATAGCATCCTGTATTATTCCCTGGGTCCTTATAATCTTGGTCTCTAAGAGACAGTGAGCACCTGTAATTGAGACCAGTTGAATTGCTGAGACTGTTCTGCAATAACTGTGATACTGGCTAATGCTAGTTTAGATCGACAAATGTTGTGAAGTTCCGTAGTAAGAAGTCTTACAACACCAAGTTAAAGTGCAACATGTTTGTTTCAAACACTAGCTTTCGGAGCATTGCTCCTTCCTCAGGTTCGGAGCAGTGCTCCGAAAGCTAGTGTTTGAAGCAAACATGTTGCACTTTAACCTGGTGTTGTAAGACTTCTTACTGTGCTCACCCCAGTCCAATGCCGGCATCTCCACATTGTGAAGTTCCATGTACAAGCACAAAGTTCAAAATGTCATTGTTTGAAGCCACAGCGCACTGCAAATGCTAGATTGAAAAAGGAATGAATGGAACCCTATCATCTTTTGTCACGTGTAAATTCTAGTTCTATCTTGATTGAAAACTATTTTGCGCTTCGGATATGCTGCCTCATAATGGAAGGAACTTGGGCTGAAACTTGAAATACCTTCACACTTCAATAACTGCAACGACAAGTCTCAAGTTATGGTCAGAGCCACAGAGAATATAATTCATCACTTTGGCGAAGGTTGTATTGCGCAGGTTTGCTGTGGGTCTGAAACCTGACTGGACAGATTTAGACAGGATTTTGTGCAAGCGGTGGGCACAGTTCTGGAAGCTGCCTGTTGGAAAGAAATGTAATTGGGCATTTTGGGGAGGAAAATGATGGCAGTTTTGATAGCACAGGGAACAGTTACTCAAGCAACAGAATCATTTATAGTGTCAGCCAACATGGGTTCCAGGAAGGGAAGCTGGGTACATAATCTTTTAGTGAGCACAGGGTTAATGGAGCAAGAGGTGCATCTTGGGATAAAATTTATTCTGAGAATGTATAGTAGGAGATAGGAACTAAATTAGTGAGCTGGGGGTTTAGAGCCACACTGAAGAAAGCCTGGGGAAGGTTTAGCCTAGAAGATAAAGGGAAGAGGAAAGCAGAAAAGGCAGCTGAATGGATGATGTCTATCTTGGTGTCAAAAGTATTCCATGAGCTCCTCGCACTTACTATTGTATGTGAGTAAGTGTGGAAAGGAGGGGCAGCACACGGTGGCACAGTGGTTAGCATTGTTGCCTACGACGCTGAGGACCCGGGTTCGAATCCCGGCCCTGGGTCACTGTCCGTGTGTAGTTTGCACATTCTCCTCGTGTCTGCGTGGGTTTCGCCCCCATAACCCAAAAGATGTGCAGGATAGGTGGATTGACCACGCTAAATTGCCCCTTAATAGGAAAAAATAATTGGGTACACTAAATTTATTTTTTTTAAAGTGTGGAAAGGGTGGAGGAGAGGGATTTAAAGACATGCTTGATAATGGAGGAAAATGCTGAGGTTATGTCACCCTCCTGAGTAGACAGACAAATTATATGATGATGAGTCACATTTTTTTTTTTCTTTTTTTTAAAATTTAGAGTACCCAATTATTTTTTCCAATTAAGGGGCAATTTAGAGTGGCCAATCTACCTACCCTGCACATCTTTTGGGTTGTGGGGGTGAAACCCACGCAGACACGGGGAGAATATTGCAAACTCCACACGGACAGTGACCCAGGGCCGGGATTCAAACCCGGGTCCTCAGCGCCGTAGGCAGCAATGCTAACCACTGTGCCACCGTGCTGCCCCGATGAGTCACATTTGACGTGAAGCGTTCACTCTGTTTCTCTACAGGGATGCTGCCAGACCTGAGTTTTCCCAGCATTTTCTGATTTTATTTCAGATTTGCAGTATTTTGCTTGTACACAAATTATATGCACCGAGTGAGTGATGAAAGGCTGAATTGTGTTCACAATCTATAGTGGTAGAGTTATTTCCTGCAGACAATCTTATGTTCGTATTCTTGTCCTTCATTTCACAGGAAATGAAAGGCCAAATAATTTTATGAATAATGCAGTGTTAAGGACCCAATCAGCTTTCAGACCAAGAACTCCACTTGTCACTATGCCAACAACAGACAAATGTATCGATCAGACTCTTGCCTCAAGTTCCTTTGAAAGCCTTTCAGGTATGATTGAACCAGATGAGCTGATCCAGCGCTCAGCTATTTACTCGAGGAAAGGCCGACAAGGAGATTTACATGACTGTTCAGAAAGTAGAGTCAGGCCTGAGTCTATAAACAGGAACTGTGAAACTTCTGCTAATAATGCTGATGCTTACACCCTAGAACTTGTAACCCCAAAAAGCTTCCAAGCAACTTTACAGACTCAGGCTAGCAAATGGCTAAAGTATCAAATTGCAGAGCAATGCAATCCAGTATCTCCAAACAGTGGCAGCTGGAGGGAGCAAGATCATATCTTTGGTACAGGACGAATGTTTGAAATGGCAGCATTCAAGGAAGGAAATGGAAAGGCCCTTGCAATCCAGGAAAATGTAAATGATTCCTTTTCTATGCAGCTGATAAAGGACAAACTGATCGAACAGCATGAAAGTGTATTAGGTGTAAATGAAACACACGCTTTGCCAATCGTCAGTTCTGTCAGGAGAGGGCGCAATGCACTGAGCAAAACAAATAATTACGGGGCAGATTCAGAGGTAAGTGACTAATTTCAATTTGTCTGTGTAATGTCATTTTTCCATTGCCACTGCATTTGAGAATTCTTTGTTACGTATTTCTCTTTTAAATCCAGTGATTAAAAGTTACTTGTAAGGTGAGCATGATAAAAAGGACACTTTATTATGTCAGCCTCGGGGCAGCACGGTGGCGCAGTAGTTTGCACTGCTGCTTCTCGGTGCTGAGAATCGGGTTACTGTCTGGGTGGTGTTTGCACATTCTCCCTGTGTTTGCATGGGTCTCACCCCCACAACCCAAAGATGTGCAGGGTAGGTGGATTGGCCACACTAAATTACCCCTTAATTGGAAAAAAAAAGAATTGGGTACTCTTTAATGTCAGCCACAAAATACACACTGATTTTTTCTGAGTGTTCAGTTCTCTGTTCTTTATTGCAGAGTATCAGACTGTCAGAGTTATGCTTTCCCAGGACAGTTGTTTCCCAAGGAACAAAGGCTGTTAAAAGACAAGTAACCATCCCAGCTACCTTCCATAGTCCTACGCATTACAGGCAGGTCTTCACTGCAGCAATAACAGGTATTTATAAAAATCACAATTTTGAGGCACTTAAGGGAATCAAATGATACAAGAATAGAGTGCAGAGTGGAGTTAAGGTAGAAGATCAGCCATGATCATGTTGACTGTTTGAGGGCCCTGCTACTGTTCCTATTTATATGTCCCTAAGTCACTCAAAAAGCTTTCAAATTGACACAAAAGCTATTCAAAGTCCGCTGTAGATCAGTTAGCTGCATTGGAGACCAGTACTGCCATTTTTGGTTTGCAAAGCAGGCGATTATTCAAAACTATCAGTAGATTTAATGATTTAAATGATCTCCAGTTGACACACTCTATCTCTGATGGCTCAGTGGGAAAATATGGGACTGAGCCTCGCTGATCTTTATGGGTGGAATGGCAGGAGGCCGTTGCATTTGGCCTTAGAAATCCAGAGCAAGAAGGTTTTAAAAAATTGGTCAGCACTCAGCTCTGGTTGCTATCCACCAACTCTTGCTAGAAGTGTGGATTGGGATTTCAGTGCAAAACAGGATTACATTTGCTTATATTGGCCTCCAAGGGCTGGGCCCAGTCAGTCCAAATGGTGGGGCAGGGTGGGGGTTCACAGGAGCAAAATTATCCTATCCTTCTACTTTCAGGTCATTTACATTCTTTGCATCATTAACCAGAACAAGCTCTAATGATGCACAATTATTTGAACTAACAAAGAAATTACAACGTATCTCTACATGAAAATTTATATGTCAGCTTTGATACAAATATTATGGCAATATTAAGGCAAATGGATTAAACATTTGTTGGAAATTAAGACTTAAGGCCGTTAATTGGTAGCTTATTTTTGAGATATGCCCCTATTGTTGGACCGAGCACCATTCAGTTCCCAATTGTTAAACGTATTCACAGTTAGACTAAAATTGATGACTTTCCCCAGGTCATTTTGGACACAGGAGTTAGAGCAAGCTGAGGAAGAGCTTTCCACTTATAGCTTAGGTCAAGGTTTCCCAAACTTTTCCAGCCAGGGAACACTTTTGACCTCCCAAGTGTACTGACGGAACCCCCATGTCTATGTATTTACATTGTGTATTTATTGTATGACCTATCTTTTATCATGCATGGAACGATCCGCCTGGACTGTGCGCAGAACTGTACCTCGGTATACGTAACTCTAAATCTAAATGATTTTGCGCAATAGGTATAAACATACAAAACATTTATAAAAGTTTTTTCTATTTTTTTACATGTACTCATTTATTCTAATTGAAAAGTTATCTGATTCAACAAATACTTATGCCGTACATTCTTTTTGTAATTTTTAAATGGGAGGAGTGATGCTGCTTCTTTTGCCCACAAATTCATTTAATACTAGGAGTGCGAAGCTGACTTGAGGGCCTTTATGAAAGCTGAATTCTAGCAGCAGAGGGAACAACTGTGAAAAGATCTCACAAAGGCCATTGAAGAAGCGGTGACGGCTGACTTCCAGTGACGGCGGGCGGGAGGCAGCCGCGCGTTGGAGGGCTCCCGTTCGGGAACGGCATTGTCGGGGATTGACGTCCGGTCCTAGGGGCGATGAAGGCCAGGAGAAAGTACAGGGAAGGGATATGTCGAGGTCCAGTAAGAAAACGGCTGTGAAAACAGCTGAAGGTTCGTTGGGGAGTAGAAAGGTTACGGGGTCACCAAGGAAAATGGAGGCTGGGGCATCAGGCCGCATTGCTTACGGCTGAAGAAATAACTACGGTAATGGCTGTGGAATTCGAAAGGCAGTTTACAAAATACATGGAGACAATGAGGAAGGAGATGAGGGAGGTTTTGAATGTGCTGATGGAGGAGGCGATTTCCCCGGTGACGACGGCGGTGGTGAGTGCAGTGGCGGAGGTGTGGGAGCAAGGGGAGGCGCTGAAGGAAGTGGAGGAGACATTATTGCAGCACGGTGATCAACTTACGTCGATGGAGAATGAGATGCGGAAGGTGATGGAGATTAACGAGGATCTGCGAGGGAAAATGGAAGACCTGGAAAACAGGTCCAGGCGACAGAATTTGAGGATTGTGAGGCTGCCCGAAGGAGTTGAAGGGCCGAGACCGACTGAGTATTTTGCTGCGATGCTGGCGGAACAATTGGGGGAGGGGGAGGATCCCTCCCGATATGAACTGGATCTGGCTCATCGGTCGTGGGGGCCTGTACTAAAGGCGAGTGAGCCGCCAAGGGTAGTGACTCTGTAGGTACAGTGTGAAGGAGAAGGTCCTGTGCTGAAGCAGAAGCGGGTGGTGCAGTGGGCTGGAGCTGGTATACGTGTATACCAGGACTTTATGGTGGAGCTGGCGAAGAGGCGGGCTGCTTTCAACCGGGTGAAGAGGGCACTGTACATCAGCAAGGTGCAGTGCGGCATTGTACATCCAGCGAAGCTGAGAGTGACTTACAAGCTCAAGGACTTTTATTTTGGAATGGCGGAGGCAGCGGAGGAGTTTGCGAAGGCAGAAGGACTGTGGCTGAACTGAGAAATTGAGAAATGGCAATGTGCCGATGTAACCTCATGACTGTATTTTCTTTTTTTGTTGTTTGTTTGTTTCACTGCCTGCGGGTGTATGGGCTAAAGGAGCCAGTGTTGTACATATTTGGACAAGGGAAGTGATGGGACTTTCACTCGAAGTGAGGGCACTTTGGGGTGTAGGTGGGTATGCGGGGTTTGTGCGCTGAAAGAGGGATTTTTGGGTTTTCCTTGGGTCGGGCAAGGGGGAAAGGGACCCGGGCAGGGGCCTCCACGCTGGCCGGCCTCTGCCGGCCAGTGAACGGGAGTGAGGTGGGGGGAGGGGCTGCGGCCATCGGAGCCTGGCAGAACAGGATCCGAGTGGTCTAACCGGGATGGAAAGTTGGAGGGGAAAGAACCGAGGTTGGGGGAAGGAGTTTTACATGAGGCAGTGGATGGAGGAGAGGGGGGGGGGGGGCGTTTACAACTCTTGGGCATCATGTACGGCACTCTTTCAGAGGTTGGACGGCATTCTGTGTGTTGTTGGGGGGGGGGAGTGGACTCTATGGTGACCCTGGGCGGTCCCGGACTCCTTTTTTCTTTTTCTCCTTTGTTTTTTGTTTCCACCGTGGGAGGGTTTGTTTTATTGGATGCATATATCGACAGGTGGGCCGTTGTTTGCGGTGGTGAGAGGATGGGATCGTTGTTATTGTTAAGGGGATTGATTTTGTATTTGTTACCGTTTACTGTTTGTGGGTGGGGTGTAAATTTTGGAGGAAAATGTGAAAATGGAGAATAAAAACATTTATTAAAAAAAAATACTAGGAGTGCCACTGGACTCAGTGCCGAGAACTGGTTTTGATTCCAGCCTCGTGTCACTGTCCGTGTGGAGTTTGCACATTCTCCCTGTGTCTGTGTGTGCTCCACCCCCACAACTCAAAAAGATGTGCAGGGTAGGTGAATTGGCCACGCTAGATTTCCCCTTAATTGGAAAAAAAATGAGTTGGGTACTCTAAATTTATTTTTAAAAAGGAGTGCCACTGGAGAGCTTGATTCTCATATTGGACACACGCATGTGCGTGCGCATACATTCACTCTCTACTCTCACGTCTCTCTCTATTTCTATCTCTCTCTCGCACTCACATTCTCTCTTTCACACTTGTTTCCCCTCTCGTCCCATGACCTACCTTGCTCCCCCGCCCGTCCACTGTCCAGTCGCTTTTTCTCTTTGCCTTGCCTGGGACTTTCAGTGATGATTTTGCCATTATTTCCAGCTTGTCCAATTAACTCCTCAGTGTATTGGCTTCTGGTGGGCTGACTAGTGTGCCTAGGAGTAGCCAACACAGTGTGAAAACTGCCTTTGATTGGACAAGCTGGAAGGACAGCTTTTTTCCAAATTACAATGGCTAGACTTACTGGGGAACCCCGTATGTCTCCTACGCAACCCAGGGGCAGCACGGTAGCATTGTGGATAGCACAATTGCTTCACAGTTCCAGGGTCCCAGGTTCGACTCCCCGGCTTCGGTCACTGTCTGTGCGGAGTCTGCACATCCTCCCCGTGTGTGCGTGGGTTTCCTCCGGGTGCTCCGGTTTCCTCCCACAGTCCAAAGATGTGCAGGTTAGGTGGATTGGCCATGATAAATTGCCCTTAATGTCCAAAATTGCCCTTAGTCTTGGGTGGGGTGACTGGGTTGTGGGTATAGGGTGGAGGTGTTGACCTCGGGTAGGGTGCTCTTTCCAAGAGCCGATGCAGACTCGATGGGCCGAGTGGCCTCCTTCTGCACTGTAAATTCTATGATTCGTAGGACCCAGTTTGGGGAAACACTGTCTTAGGTTTGACTACTGATACTTGATTCACGTTTGTTGGTGATGATATTCATGCAGATGGTTAGTGGCTGAACCATCCCACTCTTGCTACTGAAAACATTTCTGGATACAATGGGCTTCTTTGAGGCTTATATTAACAAACATAGGGATCTAGTATATTTAATGCAGTGAAGTTGGACTTTTAAAGTACGATAACTTATTATTAAGTGTGATACGACTTTTGCCACTTTGCAATTTTCAAGATGAGGCTTTTAACACACAGAATGTTGAACTCCTGTGTGAAATCAGTATCAGATGGTGCTTGTCTTTTTTCAGAACATCTCAATATTTGGCTCTTTGAACTGTCTCAGAAACTTCATAAAGCTTTGTCAAAAGTTGACATCTCTGAATATTCTTCAGAAAAGGCAAGAAGTGCCGGAAAAGAGCAAAAGTGGGTTCCACTTTGCCAACATCAACAGCCTGCAAAGCTTGTTATGGTTAAAAAGGAAGGTCCAAATAAGGTAATCAGTTTTTCAGTTAAAAATACTGTGTTACGATTAAAATAAAGCTCTTAACTCCTGCCTGATGAGGGCGAAATTAGCCAAAGATTTCACACATGATTACTATCTTGACCTTAGCTGGAAAGCATTGGTGTGGAAGTTAGTTGAAGATGTGGGGGTTAAATTAGACACGGGTGTGTTCGCAGAACAGTCAGTATAGCAGTGGTGATTTGGAAGTCCACCCAATAATCTGTTCCACTGACTTTTACAGAACTGCATGTCAGACATGTCTTATAATGGTTGACAAATCCAATTTAGCCTGTATTGTTTCTCAACCCATGTTTAATTTCATCATTCCCCTGCCAAATCATCAAAAACGCTGCTGACATTCATTATCTAGGTTACAAATGAATATACACATAGGTAAGGTATCAAAGGCCTTTTAAAGCTTTGTAACTCTCTTGTACTTCATCTGAGTTACCATTCTTCACATCTAAACCTAGAAAACGAGTGTTTGCAGATTAATTCACCATTGGGATAGGGGCTGTTTAGCTCACTGGGATAATCGCTGGCTTTGAAGGCAGACCAAGGCAAGCTGGCAACACGGTTCGATTCCCGTAACAGCCTCCCCGAACAGGCGCCGGAATGTGGCGACTAGGGACTTTTCACAGTAACTTCATTTGAAGCCTACTCGTGACAATAAGCGATTTTCATTTCATTTCATTTCAGCATACTTGGTTCAAATCAAATCAGTTTTCAGCTGAAATCATAGATCACAATTGGGTCTGGGAAGTCTGACTGAGCTGTTTCTTCATCCCTCGTTTATTGTCTATGAATGCTGAGTCCAGTTTGAGCAAACCCGATTCCTCCCATGGCTGAGATCAGCTAACTCAGCACAAGGCAATTGATGTTTGGATGTCCCTGACCTTTACGGCTCAGTTTTACAGTATACAGGGCATTCACTGACCTAGAGGTTGGCAGGATATTGTTGCTATTTTCACCATTTTAGTTTATTTCAAACAATGGGAAGATTACTCAAAATGATTAAAGTTGACATAATAAAAAAATAAGTATTGTATTTTTGTGTTATTAATTTTGGAAAATAGCATAAAATATTTGCACATTCATCCAATATATTTTGATATTCTACTCAGAAGTATGTGACATTCTCTATATCTCAGGCGGAAAAGTTATTGTTCAGTAATTTATTTTCTTCCATTTGAAATATTGTATTTCTATAATTTGAATTCTATTTCCTCTTTGCTTCGTGTAGGGTCGTTTATTCTATACTTGTGATGCCTCAAAAACTGACCAGTGTAAGTTTTTCAAATGGCTTGATCACATGCATCCCATTGATTTGGAGCAGAAAATGGAACATCAGTCAAAGTTAATGTTGTCTGATGCCAAGAGTTTAGGTGCCTTCATTCGAAGTCAGGACATATCTATGTACAGTGAATGTGTGCTTCATGTAAGGTATGCTTTATTTCTGTTTGTGTTTTGGTGGTTGTAATTTGAAATACTTGACCTGTGGGATATTGTAATGCTGACCTGTGAGCGAATAGAATCCCTAGAGTACAGAAGGAGACCATTCGGTCCATTGAGTCTGCACCCACCCTCTGAAAAAACATTCTACCTTGGCCTAATGTTGCTCGTTCTGGGTGAGCGTGCTTAACACTCGATTTGGCTCTGTTTCGTTACTTAGCTCTGGAGTCGCCAGGTATCGTTAAGATACCGCCACAAGTTTAAAGGTCAAGTTCAAAGCAATAAGACCATAATTAGTAAATTCAAACAACTGAGTTTATTATAATACAATTATAATACTACCCATGCACACGCTAAGATGATTAAACTATTCCTACCACTAAATAAACCAATACTTATCTCGAAGGGAGCTGCCGGATCAGGGGACAAGGCCTCTTGCTCTGCTCTGGTCTGCAGACTTCAGGTTGGTACGGGTTAAAAAGGGGCCAGGAGTGTCTATCTCTGGTAGCAATCGTTGCGAGACACTTACTTGCTGGTGGCTGCTGTCCCAAACCTCTCCTCTCTCTCGTTCAAGGTCTTCTTTGGCAAAAGCTGGTCGAGATGCTGGTCCAGAGAGGAGGGCTGGTTAAGAAGAACGTACTAAGTGTGGGACCTGTCTTTTATAGGTTCTAGGGCTTTGCGCCCTTTCGGGCGGACCCTTTTCCTGCTGGGAATCGATTGGGTCTCTTCCCAATCGATTTGTTTGAATCCCCCAATACTGAGGCTATCTCTCGGCTACTGGGCGGGCCTTCAGGTGCTTTGTTTTCGAACCCCGCTGGTGCCGGGGTGTCTGGTTTCCTATACACTGTTGCAATCACTTCTGTATTTGTGTCCATTGTCCCTAGGATCGTTCCATTGCTATGTTAACTATCCCGGAGATTGCCTCATTAGTATGCGGAATGTTTGTTTCGGTGCTGTTCGCTCTCTTAGCAGACAGAATACACATTGGCTTGGTGCAGCCTGCTTGTGCTGCAAACATTGTCCATTTTAACCTGAAAGCTTTGCGTTCCTCCATTTTGTATTTAGGGAATGGCCAACTTTGGTGGCTACACTAGTCCCTATACCCATAACCCCACCCAAACTTTGGACACTAAGGGGCAATTTGGCATGGCCGGTCCACGTAACCTACATATCTTTGGACAGTGGGAAGAAACCGGAACACCCAGGGGCAACCCACGCAGACACTGGGAGAATGTGCAAACTCCATACAGTCACCCAAGGTCAGAATTGAACCTGGGCCCCTGGCGCTATGAGGCAGCAGTGCTATCCACTGTTGCACTGTGCCGCCCAACTCTGCCTCTTTGTTCTCAAGGAAAGAACCACTGCGGGGGCTACCCCTTCACTTTCTGTGAAACACTCGAGAACAAAGAGGCAGACTCAAAAAAAAATTATGGTTAGAGAAATAGCTGCCACCCTTACTTAATGGATTCTTGCAGAGCTACATACATTTTTTTTTTTTTATAAATGTTTTTTATTGAGTTTTCATATTTTATATATGACAAATTACAAATTATTAGAGAGAGAGAAAAAAAAAGGAAAACACAAAAATTTAACATGAATATTTACAGGTAAGCATCTTCATAACAACAATTGTGGCCGCCCCCTTTAGCCAGCACACATATTTTACATTCCCAATATGGCCGAGGCACATGTTTATAGGCATTTATTTATAGTTTGGTTTTGGGCCTTGGCTTGCCATCAAACCCCCATACCGAGCCCGATTCCCGTCCATTTTCCCCTGGTTCTTGGCCACCCGACTATTCTTCCTCATGTACGTTGGCCACAAACAGGTCCCGGAACAGTTGCATGAATGGCTCCCACGTTCTGTGGAAGCCGTCGTCCGACCCTCGGATGGCGAATTTGATTTTCTCCATTTGGAGAGATTCCGAGAGGTCGGACAGCCAGTCTGCAGCTCTGGGTGGTGCTGCTGACCGCCAGCCAAACAGGATTCTACGGCGGGCAATCAGGGAGGCAAAGGCAAGGGCGTCCGCCCTCCTCCCCAGGAATAGATCTGGCTGGTCTGAAACCCCGAAGACCGCCACTATCGGGCATGGCTCCACCCTCACCCCCACCACTTTGGACATAGCCTCGAAGAAGGCTGTCCAGTACTCCACAAGTCTGGGGCAAGACCAGAACATGTGGGCGTGGTTGGCCGGGCCTCTTTGGCACCGCTCACATCTGTCCTCCACCTCCGGGAAGAACCTACTCATACGGTTTCTCGTTAAGTGGGCTCTATGTACCACTTTTAGTTGCGTCAGGCTGAGCCTTGCGCACGTGGAGGTGGAGTTGACCCTATGCAGTGCTTCGCTCCAGAGTCCCCACCCTATCTCCATCCCCAGGTCGTCCTCCCATTTCCTTCTTGTTGCGTCCAGTACGGTGTCGTCCCGATCTACCAGTCGGTCATACATGTCACTACAGTTCCCTTTCTCTAGGATACTTGCGTCCAGTAGGTCTTCCAGTAGTGTCTGTCGTGGCGGTTGTGGGTACGTTCTTGTCTCCTTTCGTAGGAAGTTTTTGAGCTGCAGGTACTGTAGCTCGTTCCCCCCAGCTAGCTGAAATTTCTCTGTCAGTTCGTCCAGTGTTGCGATCCTGTCGTCCGTGTATAGGTCCCTGACTGTCAGTGTCCCCCCGTCCTGCCTCCACCTTTTGAAGGTGGCGTCAGTCAGTGCTGACTTGAACCTATGGTTGTTGCAGATGGGAGCCTTGTCCGACATTTTGTACAGGCCAAATTGCTGCCGCAGTTGGTTCCAGGATTGGAGGGTGGCTGTCACCACTGGGCTGGTGGAGTGTTTTTTGGGTGGGGATGGGAGTGCTGCTGTGGCGAAGGCCCGGAGGGAGGTTCCCATGCAGGAGGCCTCCTCCGCACGCACCCACTCGGCTTCTGGCTCCTGGATCCATCCCCTTACTCGCTCGGCTGTTGCCGCCCAGTGGTAGAATTGTAGATTCGGGAGGGCTAGCCCCCCCCCCTGGATTTTGTTTTTTGTATGACGTTCTTTGGGATCCTAGCATTTTTACCCCCCCATACGAACGCCATGATATGTTTGTCCAGCGCTTTGAAAAAGGCCTTGGGGATGTAGATCGGAATGGATCTAAACAGGAAGAGGAACTTGGGCAGTACGTTCATTTTGATCGTCTGGACACTCCCCGCGAGGGAGAGCGGGAGTGTGTTCCATCTTTGCAGGTCCTTTTTAACTTCCTCCGTCAGGCTGGTGAGGTTCCATTAGTGGATCCCTTTCCAGTCATGGGCTATTTGGATCCCCGGGTAGCGGAATTTATTTTGGGCTTGTTTGAACGGCAGCCCCTTTAGTGCTGCCCCCCCCCCCCCCCCCGCGGGTGTACTGGGAAGATCTCACTTTTGCTCATGTGAGTTTGTAGCCCGAGAAGGCTCCAAACTCTTTCAGGAGCGCGATGATTCCGTCCATGCTGCTTTGTGGGTCCGAGATATAGAGGAGCAGATCATCCGCATAGAGTGAGACTCTGTGCTCTCTACCTCCCCTTCGGATCCCCCTCCAATTTTTTGCTGCCCTGAGCGCGATTGCTAGCGGTTCGATTGCTAGTGCGAACAGCAGCGGGGACAGTGGGCATCCTTGTCTGGTGCCCCTGTGCAGCTGGAAGTATTGGGAGTTGGTATTGTTGGTCCGTACACTCGCCATGGGAGCGTTGTATAGGAGCTTTACCCAAGCGGTGAACCCTGTTCCAAGCCCGAACCGCTCCAGTACCTCTATGAGGTATTTCCATTCGACTCTGTCGAAGACCTTTTTTGCGTCCAGGGAGACGATCACCTCTTATGTTCTCTCCCCGGAGGGGGTCATTATGCAGAGCTACATACATAAACAATCTGATTCTTCACTTTGAAGGTCCAGCGAGCTGCTAATCACGATGCCGTTAGCAAGCAATGAAATGTAAATTTCAATGTTAACAATCCAGTTTAAAGCGTTCAGCCTCATATAGCCATACACACTGCCTTTGATACTTCAAAAGTCAATGAAATTGATTGTGTAAAAAACACTTCAAAGGTTTCCACCACTTTAAAGGCATAACTTTAACCTTCATCTCGCAGACCTTTAAACTTGGCATACTGACTGACTTATTTGAAATATTGTTTTGGGGATTTGAACTATTTTTTACAATGTTTACAAAAAAACAAGTGGCGTTGGCAGTGATTAGAGTACAGTGGTGTCCTGCCTGTGATCTGGTGGGGGATAGGGCTGAGGCTGCAGCAGCTATTGGAGAACAACGCACCCTTTTAAAAATGCTATTCCAGTTTCAGAGGTGCGGGACATGTCCCAGAGATTAGGTACCGCACCTCAGTTGCAGAGTAGATTCCGACGTACCCTCCCAATAATAGACGTGAGGTTGCCACTTCCTTCCTGGGAGTTGGGGGTCGTTGGGGGGGGGGGGGGGGCTCTTGTGCTGGGCTGGAGGGGCTCAGGTCGGGGGACTTCTCTAAGATGGGGCTCCTTTGACTGCTCTCCCAAAAATATGGAATGGAACGTCAGTGGTGCTCTGAGCGCCAGTGGATACCAGACCAAATTCTCCACTGGTAGGAGCACTTAGACTCCGGAACGGAGAATCCTGGACAAAATATTAGTAATTTTTGAAATGCAAGGCATTATTTTCGAGCTGTGTATGCTTATCAGCTTTGGAAAATGATAACACAAACCATATTGAACATGAAGAGCTGTCAAAATTTGCTAGTATCATGTTTAATGTTGTTGTTCCTGGGAAAAGTAGAACTGATCAAAATTTGTCAGGATTTAGGGTATGTAAGTGCCTCCACAAAGTACTCACACAAAATGAGAAAATTAGAAGCATTAATAGCGATGGAGAAATATGATACGGCAGCTATAATAGCACAAAGAACAATACAGCACAGGAATAGGCCCTTCGGCCCTCCAAGCCTGCACCAATCACGTGTCCTATCCAGACCAATTGCCTGTATCCTATATCCTGTCTGTTCATGTGCCTATCCAGATAAGTCTTTTTAAAAAAAATATAGTGTACCCAATTCACTTTTTCCAATTAAGGGGCAATTCCAAATGTGGCCTAACCAACGTTCTATATAATTGTAAAATAATTTTCGAATTTTTATACTCTATACCCCGTCCTATGAAGACAAGCATGCCATATGCTTTCTTTACCACCATTTCCACCTGTGCTGCCGCTTTTAAGGATATGTGGACCTGCACGCCCAGATCTCTCAATGTCTCTGCTCCTGATGGTTCTGCCATTTATTTTATAGCTCCCACCTGAATTGGGTCTTCCAAAATGCATCACCTCACATTTGTCCGGGTTAAATTCCATCTATCATTTCTCTGCCCAGTTTTGCAGCCTATCTATATCCTGTTGTATGCTCTGACAATCTTCATCACTGTCTGCAACTCCTGCAATTTTAGTATCATCCGCAACCTTGCTAATCAGACCCGCTACGCTTTCTTCCAAGTCATTTATATATATTACAATAGAACATAGAACGATACAGCGCAGTACAGGCCCTTCGGCCCACGATGTTGCACCGACATGGGAAGTCAAAAACTAAAGGCCATCTAACCTACACTATGCCATTATCATCCATATGCTTATCCAATAAACTTTTAAATGCCCTCAATGTTGGCGAGTTCACTACTGTTGCAGGTTGTGCATTCCACGGCCTCACCACTCTTTGCGTAAAAAACCAACCTCCGACCTCTGTCCTATATCTATTACCCCTCAATTTATGGCTATGTCCCCTCGTGCTAGCCACCTCCATCCGCGGGAGAAGGCTCTCACTGTCCACCCTATCTAACCCTCTGATCATTTTGTATGCCTCTATTAAATCACCTCTTAACCTTCTTCTCTCTAACGAAAACAACCTCAAGTTCATCAGCCTTTCCTCATAAGATTTTCCCTCCATACCAGGCAACATCCTGGTAAATCTCCTCTGCACCCGTTCCAAAGCTTCCACGTCCTTCCTATAATGAGGCGACCAGAACTGTACGCAATACTCCAAATGCGGCCGTACCAGAGTTTTGTACAGCTGCAACATGACCTCATGGCTCCGGAACTCAATCCCTCTACCAATAAAGGCCAACACACTATAGGCCTTCTTCACAACCCTATCAACCTGGGTGGCAACTTTCAGGGATCTATGTACATGGACACCGAGATCCCTCTGCTCATCCACACTGCCAAGAATTTTACCATTAGCCAAATATTCCACATTCCTGTTATTCTTTCCAAAGTGAATCGCCTCACACTTCTCATTAAACTCCATTTGCCACCTCTCAGCCCAGCTCTGCAGCTTATCTATGTCCCTCTGTAACCTGCAACATCCTTCCACACTGTCTACAACTCCACCGACTTTAGTGTCGTCTGCAAATTTACTCACCCAACCTTCTGTGCCCTCCTCTAGGTCATTTATAAAAATTACAAACAGCAACGGCCCCAGAACAGATCCTTGTGGTACGCCACTCGTAACTGAACTCCATTCTGAACATTTGCCATCAACCACCACCCTCTGTCTTCTTTTAACTAGCCAATTTTTGATCCACATCTCTAAATCACCCTCAATCCCCAGCCTCCGTATTTTCTGCAATAGCCGACCGTGGGGAACCTTATCAAACGCTTTACTGAAATCCATATACACCACATCAACTGCTCTACCCTCGTCTACCAGTTCAGTCACCTTCTCAAAGAACTCGATAAGGTTTGTGAGGCATGACCTACCCTTCACAAAACCATGCTGACTATCCCTAATCATATTATTCCTATCTCGATGATTATAAATCGTATCTCTTATAATCCTCTCCAAGACTTTACCCACAACAGACGTGAGGCTCACCGGCCTATAGTTACCGGGGTTATCTCTACTCCCCTTCTTGAACAAAGGGACCACATTTGCTACCCTCCAGTCCTCTGGCACTATTCCTGTAGCCAATGATGACATAAAAATCAAAGCCAAAGGCTCAGCAATCTCTTCCCTGGCTTCCCAGAGAATCCTTGGATAAATCCCATCAGGCCCCGAGGACTTGTCTATTTTCACCTTGTCCAGAATTGCCAACACTTCCTCCCTACGCACCTCAATGCCATCTATTCTAATAGCCTGGGTCTCAGCATTCTCCTCCACAACATTATCTTTTTCCTGAGTGAATACTGACGAAAAGTATTCATTTAGTATCTCGCTTATCTCCTCAGCCTCCACACACAACTTCCCACCACTGTCCTTGACTGGCCCTACTCTTACCCTAGTCATTTTTTTATTCCTGACATACCTATAGAAAGCTTTTGGGTTTTCCTTGATCCTACCTGCCAAAGACTTCTCATGTCCTCTCCTGGCTCTTCTTAGCTCTCTCTTTAGATCCTTCCTCGCTTACTTGTAACTATCATTGTATATATTACAATAGAAGTGTATGTGTTGGTTGGACAAGATTCGGAACAATATTCCTGGTCATCACATTTTTACAAAGGGGGACTGTGGTGCGGTGGCAGTGTTTTTAAAAAAATTTAGAGTACCCAATAATTTTTTACCAATTGAGGGGCAATTTAGCGTGGTTCACCTCCCCTGCACACCTGTGGGGTGTGACCCACGCAGACATGGGGAGATTGTGTAGTGGCAGTGTTAATAAAGAATTCTGTCTCGGCACCAGAATGTAAAGATGTACTGGAACTGAATTAACGAACAGAAGGAAAATGAAAATATCCAGTTGAAAACTGTAAGGTATTGAGCACTGCAGCAAAGATTGGTAAGGGCGTTTGGGGGAGCTAAATCTACAAACAATTCAGAGAGTCAGGAACGAGCTACACGGGCAGCAGGGTGGCACAGTGGTTAGCATTGCTGCCTACGGCGCTGAGGACCCGGGTTCGAATCCAGGCCCTAGGTCACTGTCTGTGTGGCGTTTGCACGTTCTCCCCGTGTCTGCGTGGGTTTCGCCCCCACAACCCAAAGATGTGCAGGTTAGGTGGATTGGCCACGCTAAATTGCCCCTTAATTGGAAAATAACAAAATAAAAATAATTGGGTACTCTAAATTTATTTTTTAAATTAAAAAAAAAAAATTAATGAGCTACAGGACAATAATATTAGATAATGAAATTATTCTAACTTAGATCGGAATAAAGATAATGCATGTAGTCATTGTGGATGTGACACTTGCTCCATCATATTCAGGGATGTTTTCAAATCAGTATGTTTTTAGTAAAGCAAAGAAATATTCCTAGATTTAGTAAAGCTAGGGCACCATCCAGAAGCCGAGTGGGTGCGTGCGGAGGAGGCCTCCTGCATGGGGACCTCCCTCCTGGCCCTCGCCACGGCAGCACTCCCATCCCCACTCAAAAAGCACTCCAGCAGCCCAGTGGTGACAGCCACCCTCCAATCCTGGAACCAACTGCGGCAGCAATTTGGCCTGACCAAAATGTCGGACAAGGCTCCCATCTGCAACAACCATAAGTTCACACCAGCACTGACTGACGTCACCTTCAAAAGGTGGAGGCAGGACGGGGGGACACTGACAGTCAGGGATCTATACACGGACGACAGGATCGCAACACTGGGCGAACTGACAGAGAAATTTCGGCTAGCCGGGGGGAACGAGCTACGGTACCTGCAGCTCAAAAACGTCTTACGAAAGGAGACAAGGACGTACCCACAACCGCCACAACAGACACTACTGGAAGACCTACTGGACGCAAGTATCCTAGAGAAGGGGAACTGTAGCGACATGTATGACCGACTGGTAGAAAGGGACGACACCGTACTGGACGCAACAAGACTGAAATGGGAGGACGACCTGGGGATTGAGATAGGGTGGGGACTCTGGAGCGAAGCACTGCATAGGGTCAACTCCACCTCCACGTGCGCAAGGCTCAGCCTGACGCAACTAAAAGTGGTACATAGAGCCCACTTAACAAGAGACCGTATGAGTAGGTTCTTCCCGGAGGTGGAGGACTGATGTGAACGGTGCCAAAGAGGCCCGGCCAACCACGCCCACATGTTCTGGTCTTGCCGCAGACTTGTGGAGTACTGGACAGCCTTCTTCGAGGCTATGTCCAAAGTGATGGGGGTGAGGGTGGAGCCATGCCCGATAGTGGCGGTCTTAGGGGTTTCAGACCAGCCAGATCTATTCCTGGGGAGGAGGGCGGACGCCCTTGCCTCCCTGATCGCCCGCCGTAAAATCCTGTTTGGCTGGCAGTCAGCAGCACCACCCAGAGCTGCAGACTGGCTGTCCGACCTCTCGGAATCTCTCCAAATGGAGAAAATTAAATTCGCCATCCAGGGGTCAGACGACGGCTTCCACAGAACGTGGGAGCCATTAATGCAATTGTTACAGGACCTGTTTGTGGCCAACGTACAAGAGGAAGAATAGTCGGGTGGTCAGGAATCAGGGGAAAATGGACGGGAATCGGGGGAAGGTAGCCGGGGTGGGGGGGGGGGGGGGGGGGGGGGGCTACGGGTTCGTTATGGGGGTTTGATGGCTAGCTAAGGCCCAAAACCAAACTGTAAATAAATGCCTATAAACATGTGCCTCGGCCATATTGGGGAATGTAAAATATGTATGCCGTCTTAAGGGGGTGGCCACAGTTGTTATTATGAAGATGCTTACCTGTAAATATACCTGTTAATTTTTACGTTTTTTTTTTTCTTTCCTCTCTCTAATAATTTGTAATTTGTTGGATATAAAATATGAAAACTCAATAAAAAATATTTATTAAAAAAAGATAGGGCGCCACGGTGACACAGTGGTTAGCACTGCCGCCTCACGGCGCCAAGGTTCAATCCTCGATCCGGGTCACTGTCCGTGTGGAGTTTGCACATTCTCCCTGTGTCTGAATTGGGTACTCTAAATTTATTTATTTTAAAAATTTAGTTGTGGAAATGAAGTGGGAGAATTGGCAGCATGATGGCCCAGTGGTTAGCACGGCTGCCTATGGCGCTGAGGACCCGAGTTCAATCCTGGCCCTGGGTCACTTTCTGTGTGGAGTTTGCACATTCTCCCCGTATCTGTGTGGGTTTCACACCACAACCCAACGATATGCAGTGTAGGTGGATTGGTCACACTAAATTGTCCCTTTATATATATTATATATATATGTATATGTATATATTTTAAAAAATATTTGGGTTCTCTAAAATTTTTTAAAAAATGAAGTGGGACAAGTATGTGATGTAAGAGAAGGGGCAGTGTTGAGAAATAACCACTTTTGCATAATTCAGCTAAATATGCAAATAGAAAGGATAGTGGAGAGTTGATCATAAGGGTGTGGGTCAGGATAAAGACGACGCTCAGTGAGATAAGAAAAGGTCTGGGGCCTCACGGTAGCATGGTGGTTAGCATCAATGCTTCACAGCTCCAGGGTCCCAGGATCGGTTCCCGGCTGGGTCACTGTCTGTGTGGAGTCTGCACGTCCTCCCTGTGTGTGCGTGGGTTTCCTCCGGGTGCTCCGGTTTCCTCCCACAGTCCAAAGATGTGCGGGTTAGGTGGATTGGCCATGCTAAATTGCCCGTAGTGTAAGGTTAATGGGGGGATTGTTGGGTTACGGGTATACAGGTTACGTGGGTTTAAGTAGGGTGATCATTGCTCGGCACAACATCGAGGGCCGAAGGGCCTGTTCTGTGCTGTACTGTTCTATGTTCTATGTCTGGCTTGAATTTATTGGGTAGAGAAATGAACAAGCATGGAGTAACTGGTACACCTGTATACATAGGGCACACAGGGCAGCAGTGAATTTCTAGTCTGGGGCTGAAGACATGCCTGGCCTTGGAGTTAGCAAAGAGCTGACGCAAGCATGGCAGGAGCAATGTCTGTCCTAAAATGGATATGTGGCACTTCTGAACCAAACTGGCACTTCACCTACCCCATTGATGACTCAGGCTTTCCTCATGCAATTTTCTGGTGACCTTTAAATAGTCCCCTGGTTTTTGCGTATGACTTCTTAAAATATGCTGATTTATCGGAGCTAGTTTATTTTACGGATTTTGACAGGCTAAAGGAGACTGAATGGGAAGTGCATTGTCTGCTTGCTTCTGTTCCCACTGTTTGAGCGCTTTGAATTAAGCATGTTTGGCCAATTCGCGGTCAACCGGTGGCATGACCGGCTGATTAACTTTGTGAAGAGGGCCTCCCCATCCAATCAGGTGTCTAGGGGCAGATGTCCGATGGAAGAGGAGTAAAGTTGTGAACTAGAAGTTGGTGCTAGGTATGACACCAATTTAAAGGCTCCCTTCCCTCTCCCACTCCTTAATTGCTATGAAAACTGAACAAATGAAGTCTAATAAGAGCCAAACTCTGAATGGGATTTTCTGGCTGTTCACGCTGGCGGGATATTAAACTCCTGCCAATGGTGCATCCCTGCCATGGGTTTTGCGGCAGCAAGGGGTATGTTCAATGGGGAATCCCACGGCAGGACCGGAAGATCCTGCTGCCACCACTGGCGAGCAGCCCTGCGCCGCTGCAGAACATGCCATGGAGTGGGAGGAAAGTCCTGCCCTTTGCCACCTTGCTGCCATGGCCTTGTTTACAGGCCTTTTCATCCACCCTTGTGCTGCCTCCTCATACCTAGTGTAACTCTTTTCCCAAAGTTTTTCCTCACGTAACTCACGAAAGCTATAGTGGACAACACAAAATTGCAGACAATTGGCTTGTTGAGGGGCCTCGTAGTTCATTAATCGTTTTTTATTTGAAAGGGTGGGTGGAGTTCTGTTTTAAACCCCTCCCCGCGTTACGTGTTATCAGAGACTGGCGAGATTACATTGATTGCCAACCTAACATTATCACGCCATATTTTATGTTCACATAGAGGGGCTGGCCTGCCCAATTTGAGGCCGCAAAATCTAGCCCTTGGAGCCGGATTGGTATTTTTAGCTACAAATGGGCAGAGACTGCACCATGTACAATTTGCCTACTTGAACCAGGCAGTGGGGAACCATTTGTAGCCATTTGAGAATAGCCCCATAATTTATTTTTGGGAGAGTGCAAAAATATTTATCTTGAATCCAGTTACATATTGCACCCTGCTGCCAGTCTTTCCTCATCTCCCTCTGGAATTTGCTACCAGCTGCCTTTTTCTCTCCAACCTGACCATCTATATGTCAACCTCCTTACGTCTGTTGTAAAATTCTTTGATAAGTACAACTTTTTCCACCCAGGTCATTTTTTAAAATGCTATCTTCTGTTTTTCTATGATATGTGGTGTAATATTTTTTAAGTTACAGTCTGACTTCATAGAGCATGTTTTAAATGTTCTTGTAGTTTTGGTGGTTTTAATGATACAATTTACCTATGATTGGTCATAAAACTGACAGAAGAAGCGGTATTTCATGAAATAAGTGCATGAATGATAACTAATAAACCCGTTCATCACTTGACCTGTCACTCGTCTTAATTTTTAAAATCATGACGACGTTATTCGGTTATCCGTGCATTCGGTGTGTTAATATTTTAAATGTTCTGATATGTATTACTGCATTTACTAGGTTTGTTTGATGAATTTAGAGTATCCAATTCTTTTTAATTTAAGGGGCAATTTAGCATGGCCAATTGACCTACCTGCACATCTTTTGGGTTGTGGGGGTGAGACACACGCAGACACGAGGAGAATTTATAAACTCCACATGGACAGTGACCCGGGGCTGGGATCGAACCCGGGTCCTCAGTGCCATGAGGCAGCAGTCCTAACCACAGTGCCACCGTGCCGCCCAGATTTTTTATTTTTGCATATCCTACTTTCTCCCTTAATTTGAAAATTAATTCTGTTGTATATGATTTTAGGTATTTAACATGAACTCATTTTAGTCTTGATCCCCTGCAGGAAAACATCTGCTTTTCAAAAAAAGAGATTCTACTGTGGCAAGTTGAAAACACTGGTAAATAAGGAAGGGGATTTGGAAAGCTCTTGCAAGACTAAGTTGTACCTAGGATTAAGCAGGAAAGAGAGTTCTTCAGTTTACAATAAAGGTACATTTAAAATGTTCCAACTTAGAGCACTCACAATTGAAATTGGATCAAATACTGAGATTATATCAAAACACATTTGTTGATCGCAAATTATCTTGCCAAACTCACTTGTAAAATGTATTAAATTGCTACTCTCTATATATTGTTATGAACAAGAATATTGCATATAGAGATAAATAATTTCATGTATATGCATCTACCTTTCTGTTTGACTGTTCAGCAGTGGAAATGAGATAGGGAGGCATCTCACCACCATTCCCACCAGTTTGGTCAGCTCATGAGTTATTCCTATGCGACATTGCCTTTGTTATGGCAAATCTCTCGTCTGGGGTGGAGATGTGCAGCACCATGTCCTATGGGTTTGCTGGTGTAATAAAGTCAGTGTACTACCTGCCAATAATTTAACTAAAATTGAGAAGAATACCTCTCTTGGAGAAGGGTCCACGCAGGTCTATGCTCTTTGAATGCTTATATTCCAACCTCAGTGTGCCTCCTGTTGGAATGCCTAATAAGCAACCAATGCACCCAGTACGCTTGGAGTACAGCTAACAGAAAACACAATACCGCCCAAACCTGGATCTAGGTCTTTCTGCATGTGGACATAAACTGCTTCATTTTCATTATCTGACGAATTGTGAATGGAGGTGAACATTGTGCAATTACCAGCAGCAGCCCTACTTCTGATGTTATGATGGAGGAAAGGTCACCGATGAGGCAGCTGAAGATATTTGTGCCTAGGCACTGGCCGGAGGAACTCCTGAGGCAATGCCCTAGTGCTGAGATGGTTGGCCACCTGAGTGTTTCCATTCTCCTCTCTTTCTCCCTCGCTTCCCCCCCCCCCCCCCCCCCCCCCCACCCCTCCCTGATCCCCTTTGACTTTAATTTTGCTAGCGTCTTGGTGCCACATTTTTAAAAATGCTGCCTTGATGTTAAGGGGAGTCACTCTCACCTAACCTCAGGACTTAGCACTTTTGTCCATGTTTGAGCCAAGTTCTGAAATGCGTTTTAGAGCCGAGTGGTCAATGTAGACAAAGTGAATCTCTACTCAACTGAGTATTGGTGAGTAAATGAAATTTGATAGCACCATTGATGATTCCTTCCGTCATTTTGCTGATGATTGAAAGGTAGCAGACAGTGTGGCAATTGATGAGTTTGTCCTGTTTTATATGGACAGGGCATACCTAGGCAATTTTTCACTTTGTCGAGTAGATGTCACTGTTGTGAGATGTACTGGAATGGTTTAGCTCTTGGTGCTATTTGAAAGCCCCGGTATCTGTAAAATGCCTGTGAAACTACTGACGCTTTTCCCATCAATAAAAACAGAAAGTGCTGTAAATACTCAGCACATCTGCTGCATCTGTGGAGAGAGTAACAGGGTTAACATTTCAAGTCGAACATGACTTCTTCAGATCTGGTTTGGAGGGAAATGGAAAGGCGATGAAGGTGAACAAGGTTAATCTTACTGGAGAGAGAAACAGAACTTTTTTTCATAGTCTTGTAATATCCTTAGAAATCAAAGTCTGTAATTTAACAAAGATTCAAATTGAACTTTCCGTTTGAAGATTTTTTTAAAAATATTTCTTTATTCTCCTTTTTTGCATTTTCTCCCAAATTTTTACACCCACCAACAATAATCAGTAACAAATATGTCAATCCCCATATCAATAACAACGATCCCATCCTCCCACCAAACCCAGAACATTCGCCCACATGTTCACATAAACAACTGACAAAAAGGAATCAGGAATCCCCATAGCCCCCCATTAACACCCATCTCCCCCCTCCCCCCCCCCAGCCCTCCCACCCACCCTCCCCCAACTAATGTCCAATGTTATCCAGTTCTTGAAAGTGCATAATAATGCCCATGAATTGTAGAACCCCTCTGTCCTTCCCCTCAGTTCAAACTTAACCTTAAAGAGTCAAGAATTCCAACAGATCTCCCTGCCACGCCAGGGCACAGGGTGGAGAGGCTGCTCTCCAACCCATCAGGATCTGTCTTCGGGCAACCAACGAGGCGAAGGCTACAACATCTACCTCCGCACCCATTTCCAACCCTGGCCGATCCGACACACTGAATATGGCCTCCTGGGGGCCTGGATGCAGTTTCACGTGCAACACTTTAGAAATTACCCTAAAAACCTCCTTCCAGTAATCCTCCAGCTTTGGACAGGACCAAAACATATGAACGTGATTAGTGCCCCCACAACGTTCACACACATCTTCAACTCCTTCAAAGAATCGGCTCATCCTCGCCCTTGTGAGGTGTGCTCTGTATACCACCTTCAGCTGTATCAACCCCAAACTCACGCATGAGGTGGTGGCATTCACTCTCCGGAGCACCTCACACCAGAACCTCTCCTCCATATCCTCTCCCAACTCTTCCTCCCACTTTGCTTTGATCCCCTCCAGTGGTGCTTCTCCTCTTCCAAAATAGCTCCGTAGACTGCTGACACCTCTGTCATCAGCACTTCCTCCAGCAATGTGGAGGCCGGCTCTTCCAGGAAGTTCTGTATCTCCTTTCTGGCAAAATCTCGAATCTGCATGTATCTAAACATTTCCCCCTGCTCCAGCCCATACTTCGTTTCCAGCTCCTTCAATCCTGCAAGCCGATCCCTAAGAAACAGATCTTTTAGTGTCTTAATCCCTTTCTCCTCCCATTTCCAAAAATTTCCATCCCACCTCCCTGGCTCAAATCAGTGGTTCCCCCGAATCGACATTTCCCTTGACCCTGCCCCCAACCCGAAGTGTTGGCGAAACTGCCTCCAAATTCTCAATGAAGCTATTATTACCGGACTCACTGAGTACTTCCCGGGGCTATTGGGAGCGGCGCTGTTGCTAGTTCTTTCAATCCTGACCCCCTGCACAAACCCTCCACCATTCTGACCCACTGGGAATCAACCCCTTCTACCCAGCTGAGCACCTTCTCCACATTCGCTGCCGAGTAGTAATACAGAGAGTAGGTCTTACGAGGAAAGGTTGAGGGTGCTAGGCCTTTTCTCATTAGAACGGAGAAGGATGAGAGGCGACTTGATAGAGGTTTATAAGATGATCAGGGGAATGGATAGAGTAGACAGTCAGAGACTTTTTCCCCGGGTGGAACAAACCATTACAAGGGGACATAAATTTAAGGTAAATGGTGGAAGATATAGGGGGGATGTCAGAGGTAGGTTCTTTACCCAGAGAGTAGTGGGGGCATGGAATGCACTGCCTGTGGAAGTAGTTAGGGACCTTCAAGCGGCTATTGGATAGGTACATGGATTAGGGTAGAATACTGGAGTGTAGATTAATTTCTTCTTAAGGGCAGCACGGTAGCATTGTGGATGGCGCGGTTGCTTCGCAGCTCCAGGGTCCCAGTTTCGATTTTGACTTGGGTCGCTGTCTGTGTGGAGTCTGCACGTCCTCCCCATGTGTGCGTGGGTTTCCTCCGGGTGCTCCGGTTTCCTCCCGCGGTCCGGGGATGTGCGGGTTGGGTGGATTGGCCATGATACATTGCCCTTAGTGTCCAAAATTCTATGATTAACCTAGGACAAAAGTTTGGCACAACATCGTGGGCCGAAGGGCCTGTTCTGTGCTGTATTTCTCTATATCTATATATCAGGGTCGTAGGACCCAAACCCCCTGCCTGCCTTCCCCTCTGTAGTGGCACCTTTCTTACTCTGGCCACCTTCCCTCCCCATATGAATGATGTAATCCTTCCCTCAATCTCTCTGAAAAAAGCCTTTGTCAGGAAAATCGGCAGGCATTGAAAATTAAACCGAAATCGTGGCAACACATTCATTTTAACCGCCTGTACCTGACCCACCAGAGACAGAGGGAGACCATCCCACCTTGCCAGATCAGCTTTCACTCTCCCTACCAAACTAGAAATGTTGTACCTGCAAACCCCCCCCCCCCCCCGGGCAACCTGCACCCCCAAGTACCTAAAGTGAGTCCCTGCCCTACGGAATGTTTGAAAAGAGCTGCCTTCCTCTCATGAACCCTGTCTGATCTTCACCTGTCACCTTTGGGAGGCACTCCTCCAACCTACCCGCCAGTACCTTCGCCAATAGGGGCAACAGGGGCTGGTTTAGCTCACTGGGCTAAATCGCTGGCTTTTAAAGCAGACCAAGCAGGCCAGCAGCACGGTTCGATTCCCGTACCAGCCTCCCCAGACAGGCGCCTGAATGTGGCGACTAGGGGCTTTTCACAGTAACTTCATTGAAGCCTACTCGTGACAATAAGCGATTTTCGTTCATTTCATTTCATTTCAATAGTTTTGGGTCCACATTCAGAAGTGATATGGGCCTATACGGATCCTTATCTTTTTTTAGCAACAGGGAGATCGATGCCTGCCCCAAGGTTTGTGGCAACACCCTCTTCTCTGTCACCTCTTCAAACATCCCCACCATCAGGACTGCAAGCTTATCCTTGATTTTTTAAATAATATTCTACCGGAGACCCATCCGGCCCTGCCACCTTCCCCGACTGCATCCTCCCAATCGCATCCTTTATCTCCTGCTCCACTATCGCTTCTTCTAACGTATCCCTGTCCCCCTCCTCTAACCTCGGGTACTCCAACCCATCTAGAAATTCCTGCATCTCCCGGTCTCCCCCAGGTGGCTCTGACCTGTACAACCTCTCATAAAATTCCTCAAAGACCTTGTTAATCAGATCTGGAGCCACCACAAACTTCCCTGCCCTGTCCCTTACCTGGACAATTTCCCTTACCGCTGCCTCCCTCCGGAGCTGACCTGCTCCGCCTTACCTCCATGTTCGTAAACTGCACCCCTTGCTCGTCTCAGTTGGCGCACTGCCTTCCTGGTAGATAGTCGGTCAAAGCTCGCCTGTAGTTCCTTCCACTTTTCCAGCTTTGCTGGGTCCCCATCCTCTGCATAACTCCTATCTACATCCAACATCTGAAATGAAAATGAAATGAAATGAAATGAAAATCGCTTATTGTCACGAGTAGGCTTCAATGAAGTTACTGTGAAAAGCCCCTAGTCGCCACATTCCGGCGCCTGTCCGGGGAGGCTGGTACGGGAATCGAACCGTGCTGCTGGCCTGCTTGGTCTGCTTTAAAAGCCAGCGATTTAGCCTTGTGAGCTAAACCAGCTGTTACCCTCTGCCGCTCAAACCTCTCCACGTTTGAAGATTTTTTCAAAACTTCTGTCTGTTAGTAATAATTGTTGAAAATTGCAATAAGCTGAATAATAAAACGAAGCATTGGAATTCATTTCACCTTATTTTATATGTTCTTAATTGTGACAGATGACCTCTGGGTTGTATCAAAAACCTTGATGTTTGATCCATTGGACAGTTTTGTCGCATGTAGTGTTTTCTATGGACCATCCTCAACAAGTGAAGTTGAGCTTTTGCCACTGAAAGGCTACTCTCCTTCAAAATGGTCTTCAGACAGTGAGTCCTTTATTTTGTATTCTTCTGTTTTTCTGCCCTCCTTGGCACAATTGCTTTGCAAAATTTTACATTTTGCACTGACAGTAATTATACTAGGTTGTAAATCACATAGCTATTAAATCGTAACAAGAAATCCATTTGTGCAGTAGAGTGTCCTTGACCAAGAGGCTTCTACTTTGCACTCAGAAAACAATTGGAACAGTATATTTTTAACCCTGCTTCCTGTAACTCTTCCATTGTTATATATTGTGGCATATGTGTCATTAAAATGTCTAAGCATTCAAGATCTTCTCTCTCTCCTTCCTATGCTTCCACCATACAGATTTTTGCAGGTACATTTGATGTATTCAATTCTGTTTTCGGACACGGACAGGCAATTCAAGGGCTACAGGCTGTATCCACTTTTTGCTTGGCTGACAAGATCTATATTTTCTGAGGGTAATCTGGACCAAGTATTGGGGTTGGTGAGGGAGTGCTTGTTCATTTTCCAAGGATGATGCTTATCCTCTTGTCAATATTGTAAGTGTACATGTGTGAGCATCGGACGAAGAAAAGCTCAAGTGAAGCTGTGGTTCCTCCCTACTCCCTAGAAAAGCTTGCTGACACTTACTAGGGAACAAATAAAGAATGACCAAGGCATCAGAGCAAGAGGGTTAAAGTGAATGTTTGAGTCACCATGTGAAGGGTAGGTCTTTGCCTAGATAAATAACTATCACTTTGGTTAATACTTATTCCATTGCCTTCACCCAGTTAGAGTTTGGGCAGAATGAATTGAAGAAGATTAGTATTGTGGATATTATCAAATGAAAGCCTGATCTCAACATGCTGCAAAATCACCTGCTTGAAGTTTCATTAAAATGGGTTGGGTTACACTTAGAAATACTCACAATATTGCACTTAGACCATGCTTTTAAAAATGTTATCCATTTATTTGACTACTTTCGAAAGCAGGACATATGATTTGTTATTTGTTTACTCCTGTTCAAAAAAAGTCACCAAGTAGGCTTGATACATTAACAATATAGGCTTTTTTAAAAAAAGGTAAATTCGTTACTAAAAGTAGCAAAAGGAAAACAAAGTCAATCTTTGGTCACATCTAACAAGAATATCAGAAACCTACTATTCCATTACAGTAGATTTCAGGAATAAATTTACTTGTGCATAATAAAGTTTCAAATAACACAATCCTCAATTTATGCAGTACCAATATGCCAGTGAGGGCAAGTTGTAATAGCTTTTTGATTATTTGTATTTAAACTCTTTGGCCTTGATATTTACCATGGAGATTGGTACCAACTTGGTCTTGCCAAATGTAACAGCAAGGACCTCATTTTAATTTATTTTTCTTTCTTTTCTGCCTGGCAGTTGGCTGACTGCTGGACAGAAGGGTTTACTATTGGAGGTCACAGCCGGAGACACAGTAGTGGAGGGAGGGAGGGTACTGTAGATCAGCATTAGTTCATTGTGCAATTCGGGAGGGGGATTGCACTCCTGCTTCGCCTGGCCCACAAAATATTATGGGAAATACTCTTAGTTGATCGATTCAGCAGTTCGCACCTCCATTCAACTTCTGGCTTTTCCAATACTTGAGTGGGGAAAAACACAATCCACAACCATTAAATCCAATTGGCTGCTAAAAGTTGAGGCATGGAACCACATTAACATTTTTCCCCTAAATTTAGAGTACCCAATTATTATTTTTCAAATTAAGGGGCAATTTAGCATGGCCAATCCACCTAACCTGTACATCTTTGAGTTGTGGGGGTGAAACCCACGCAGACACAAGGAGAATGTGCAAACTCCACACGGACAGTGACCCAGGGCCGGGATTCAAACCCGGGCCCTCAGCGCCATGGGCGGCAATGCTAACCACTGTGCCATGTGACGCCCTCTCATTAACATTTTAAAACTACTGGAGCCAACTTTCATGAGCGGGTTACTCACCCACCCACGAACTGCCTTGGTTAAACTCGAAGTAGGTGATTTTGTACGGGCTTTGTGTTGAGTTTCCCATTTTAAAAAGTATTTAACCTTGTTCCTGTCTCTCCCTTGGTAGGGAGGGTGGGACGGGGTTATTGGCTATTTATTGAGTTATGTTGTGTTCTTCTGTTTGTTATCTGTTGGTTATCTTTTTCATCCTGGTTGTGGTTTTGTTTGATGTTTATTTATAAATGCTATAATAAACATAGTTTTTAAAGAAAGGATTAAAGCTACCCTCAAATATTTTATGAATTTACATTTATTTGGAAGTCATAGGAACTGGGTTGGAACAGGGCTTTTTCAGCCAGTGATGAGTTAATACTTAAAACATAGAACATAGAAGAGTACAGCACAGAACAGGCCCTTCGGCCCTCGATGTTGTGCCGAGCAATGATCACCCTACTCAAACCCACGTATCCACCCTATACCCGTATCCCAACAACTCACCCCCTTAACCTTACTATTAGGACACTACGGGCAATTTAGCATGGCCAATCCACCTAACCCGCACATCTTTGGACTGTGGGAGGAAACCGGAGCACCCGGAGGAAACCCACGCACACACGGGGAGGACGTGCAGACTCCACACAGACTCCACTTCATTCTGTTAGTCTCGGTTTGATTTAAACCCATGTCTCAAACTTAAAAGGATAATATGCTCGGCAGCTGCACACCTTGTTTTTGCCCGGGTTCTCTTTAAGTTTGTTCCACTGGGTCCCATTGGAGAGATTAGTCCATTCGATGCTCCGCTAAATATCTGGATCTTTGCGGCATCAAAAAACAATTCAAGCTTCGTAAATCACGACCAGGTAGACTCAATCGTTGCTTCAAGATACACTGTTTTCAATGATTGCCAATTACCTAGGAGTTGAAGACAATTAATTCTAGGAATCTCTTCTGTTCTCCCAGTGATTGTTCATGCCTTGTTTGTTGGGAATGCCAGCACTGAACTTACCTGTCTGAAAAATCTGCAGGAACACTTCAATCCAGCTTCTCTACCTCTGCTACCATTCTTACTCAGAATGTAAGTCACCGAGTTTTGTACTCAGTACCGAAATATATTCAAGTCGATAATTAATAATTAGTCTCTCAGTTCAGAAGTTTTCTTTTAAATCTTAAACGATAATTAGAGCTATATTTACAAAAACTTTTGCTGCAAGTGCTAGTTTTGATTGAAATATTTCAACGCAAGTCCATCGGTGCAACATTTTGTCTGATATTTTTTTAAAATCATATTCCTTGTGTTTTTAAAGTGAAATGTTGTTTGTTGGTTTTTCTACTTTCTTTTCTCCAATTTTTTCCCATTCTTACCTGAAGCCGTTTATTTCTAGTTTCAAAGTCGGCTTTCTTCATGTGTTGAATGGCGATGATGAAAGTGTAGGGGTTTCAACCGGGTGGGGCAGAGACCTCAAGGCCCAGACACATGGGGGTAGAATTTCATGAATAATCAGCTGAAAATGAAGCAAGATAACAAAGGAATTTATTAAACAAATCAACGAATTAAACTCAGCTCTCACATAAACCTGCATGATGTATTGAAATTCTGCATTTTTAAGTTTTGAGTACCCAATTATTTTTTTTTCCAATTAAGGGGCAATTTAGCGTGGCCAATCCACCTACCCTGCACATCTTTGGGTTGTGGGGATGAGACCCACGTAGACACGGGGGGGAGGGGGGGGGGGGACGTACAAACTCCACACGGACAGTGACCCGGGGCTGGGATCTAACCTGGGTCCTCAGCGCTGTGAGGCAGCAGTGCTAACCACTGCACCACCGTGCCGCCCTGAAATTCTACATTTAATTAATTTAGTTTCTCTGGCAGTTATACAAATATACACATTTGTCAGAGAAAATTAGGTCATTGAACCTAAAATTGAGCACAAATTACTGTGTTACCTAGGCATGCTTTTGTTTTAATTCAGGTGGAATGTCAATGCTACAGAATTTTCTTTCCCTCCTGTTTGGTCTACAGTATCATGTGATGTACTCTTGCATGAAATGTCACGCACTGGCATTTTAAAAATATATATTATTCTCCATTTTCACATTTTCCTTCAAAATTTACATCCCCCAACAAGCAGTAAACGGTAACAAATACAAAGTCAATACCCTTAACATCATCAATGATCCCATCCTCCCACCACCCCAACCAACGGCCCACCTGTCAATATGTGCATCCAATAAAACAAACCCTCCCACAGTGGAAAAAAAACAAAGGAGAAAAAGAAAAAGGAGTCCGGAATCGCCTATGGTCACCATTAACCTATAGAGTTCCCCCCCCCCACGACACTCAATGCCATCAGCCTCCAAAAGAGTACCATAAATGACACCCAATAGTTGTAAACCCCCCCCCCCCAACTCCTCCCCTCCACTTCCTGTTGTAAAACTCGTCCCCCCCAACCTCGGTTCCTTCCCCCCAACTTTCCACCCCGGTTACACTCATCGGACCCTGTTCTGCCAGGCTCCGATGGCTGCAGCCCCTCCCCCCACCTCACCCCCATTCACTGGTCGCTTAAATCGTCCAGCGTGGAGGCCCCTGCCCCGGTCTCTTTCCCCCTTGCCTGGCCCCAGGAAAACCCAGAAGTCCCCTCTAGCACACAAACCCCGCATACACACCCACACCCCAAAGAACCCTCATTACGACTGAAAGTCCTATTTCTTTCCTTGTCCAAATATACACAACGTTGGCTCCTGTAGCCCATTCACCAGCACGCAGTGAAACAAAAAAGAAAAAATACAGTCATGAGGCTACATCGGTACATGACAATTTCTCAATTCTGCCACAGTCCTTCTGCCTTTGCAAACCCCTTCGTTGCTTCCGCTGTCCTAAAATAAAAGTCCTTGAACTTGTCGGTCACCCTCAGTTTCGCTGGATATACATTGCCGCACTACAACTTGTTAATGTGAGTGCCCTCTTCACCCGGTTGAAGACAGCTCGCCTCCTCGCCACCGTAAAGGCCTGGTATCTGCATATACCAGCTCCAGCCCACTACACCACTCGCTTCTGCTTAGCCCAGCACAGGACCTTCTCCTTTACACTGTACCTACGGAAGTACAGAGTCACTACTCTTGGCGGCTCACTCGCTTTTGGTACAGGCCTCCACGACCGATCCTCCCCCTCCCCCAATGGTTTCGCCGACATCGTGGCAAAATACTCAGTCGGCCTTGATCCTTCAACTCCTTCGGGCAGCCCCACAATCCTCAAATTCTGTTGCCTGGATCTGTTTTCCAGGTCTTCCATTTTGCCTCGCAGATCCTTGTTGATCTCTATCACCTTCCGCATCTCCTTCCCCATCGAGGTAAGTTGATCACTGTGCTGCAGTAATGTCTCTTCCACTTCCTTCAGCGCCTCGCCTTGCTCCCGCACCTCCGCCACTGCACTCTCCACCCCCGTCCTCACTGGGGTAATCGCCTCCTCCACCAGCACTTTCAAAACCTTCCTCATCTGCTTCCTCATTGCCTCCATGTTTTGTGAACTGCCTGTCGAATTCCATGGCCATCACCTTAGTTATTTCTTCAGCCGTAAGCAATGCGGCCTCCCCAGGTGCTCCACCCTCCATTTTCTTTACCGACCCCGCAGTGACCTTTCCACTCCCCGACGGACTTTCAGCTGTTTTCACGGCCATTTTTTGACTGACCCTCGACATTTCCCTTCCCTGTGCTTTGTCCTGACTTTTACCGCCTTCGCTGCCCCTAGGACCGCCGTTAACCCCCGACAATGCCGTTCCCAAACGGGAGCCCTCCAACGCATGGCTGCCTCCCGCCCGCCGTCACCGAAAGCCCGTCACGCACTGGCATTTAACCGGTGGGTCACTCGCTGTTAGAAAACAAAAATGTACACGAATCATGTTTGCATAATTTTCAATTTTACTGGTTCATGTGTTATGTGATGGGGGGACAGGGTGAAATGTCAATTACAGTGCAGACAAATTAGAATCTGCCCTTTTATTTATTTTCTTTGATGACAAAAAAGAATTAAAATCAATCTCGCAGTTTAATATATTGAAAATAAATAGCTGTCAACTGGTATTCCATGTTTTTATTAAACATTCATGGCATTAAAAAGTGGCAAACTTTAGTTTTCTTGTTACATTTTATAAGACAGTGCTTCTGTTGTGTTGTTTAAAAAAACATTTGTTTCAATCTGTAGGCCTTGTTGTGAAGAAGAAGCAATAGTTCGGCCTGCAAGAGGCAGATTTGTTTCCCCTGCATTAAAAATACCAGCCGTAACAATGGGATTGTTGTGTAAAGAAAGGGTGGTTGCATTGGCGACAAAAATTATACCAAAGTTTAATTTGAATAGCGACCAGGCAGCTGCATTCAGACAAGTAGCGGTAATGATGGCGAAAGGAGAGAACCCCCAGGATCTCATTTTGCCAGTCACAGTCATACATGGTAAAAACAAATACGTGCTCCTTCGCAATTTTTATTCTTGAGTTTTTGTTTTACCTTCCTCCATCATAATTTTGAAGCTGTTATATTCTATTTATCTTTTCTATATGCTCCAAATACAGGAGAAAGACTATCCACCCCAGACATTTATGCTTCTTGAATTTTGGGGGGTCAGATCGACACTGACTACCAGAATGTACTGTAGTTTCCAAAATCAGTGTTATTTGTGTTCAATTTATGTTCTATGAACTGTTTATTAGTCATGCCATTGCACATTTAATTTCCATGAGTCCTTGCACTGCAAGTTGCTGTTAGAGGGAGATTAAAACAGTGCAGTCTCCAGGACAATTGTTTGTCTCATTAACTAACCAATCAGATTGAAAAATTGTTAATGAGCAGCACAAGAGTGTTTTATTTGTTCCTGGGACGTGGGCATCACAGGCTGTGCCAACATTTATTGCCCATCCCTGATTGACCTTGAGGGAGCAGTTAAGAATCAACCACATTACTGTGGATTTGAAGTGACCTGTAAGCCAGACCAGGTAAACCAGATTTCCTTCCCTAAAGCACATTAGTGAACCAGGTGGGTTTTTATGACAATTCACAATGGTTTCATGGCCATCATTTTATTCCAGATTTTTATTGAATTCAAATTTCACCATCAGCAGTGATGGGATTTGAACCTGGGTCCACAGAGCATTACTCTGGGTCTCTGGTTCACTAGTCCAGTGACAATACCACTAAGCCACTGCCTTCCCATTGGAAGCCCAGTTGGAAGTAGGAAGTGGCAGAACACCATTTCAGCAGAACTGAATACCAAGTCATATACAAAAAGTGAAAGAAAGAGAGGGAAAGATAGATTAGATTAGGAGTGAAATGAAAAAAACATTTTTAAAAACTTTATTATCAATTGAAGGCTGAGTGAATAAGATTCCAGTACAAGAAATTTGGTTTTCAACAACTAAGTTAATATTTTCGTTAATATGTTGCGTTTTTGTGACTTTTAAATCAGGTGTCTATGGAGCTGGGAAAAGCTATCTGTTGGCTGTTGTGATTTTATTTCTTGTTCAACTTTTTGAAGAAAGTGAAGCAGTTGAGGGTCCTAGGCAGGTTCCCTGGAAACTTCTCATCTCTGCATCTACGAATGTTGCTGTAGATAGAGTACTGCTTGGGTGAGTGACATTTCAGCATGACAAACCAAATTTGAAGTCTTTTTCTTTTAATTTAGAGTGCCCAATTAATTTTTTTCAATTAAGGGGCAATTTAGCGTGGCCAATCCACCTACCCTGCACATCTTTGGGTTGTGGGGGTGAAACCCACGCAAACACAGGGAGAATGTGCAAACTCCACACGGACAGTGACCCACAGCCAGGATCGAACCTGGGACCTTGGTGCCATAAGGCAGCAGTGCTAACATCTGCGCCACTGTGCTGCCCCGGAGTCTTCCAGCAGTTATTTTTTTTTTTTTTTATTTTTTTTTTTAATTTAGATTAGCCAATTATTTTTTACAATTAAGGGGCAATTTTAGCGTGGCCAATCCACCTACTCTGCACATTTTTGGGTTGTGGGGGCGAAACCCACGCAGACACGGGGAGAATGTGCAAACTCCACACGGACAGTGTTCCAGCAGTTATTTAATTTAACTTTTCATAAGTGCCTTTCCAAATGCCCTCCCATCACAAAGGATCTTGAAGATCTCACGTTTGATCTCTGGTCTGTGATAGATTGTTAATCTCAAGAAAATTGGTAATTAAAGTAGTTGTGATCTAAGAAGGGAGACCAATTGTCCGCTGTGCCTGTTATTAGAATTGAACAACTCCCCCAACTCTTGTTGGAAGTATATGAATATGAACATCACACATAGGAGCAGGGTAGACTATATAGTCCCTCGAACTTGCTCTACTATTCAATATACTTGTGGATGATCTTGGGCTTCAACTCCACTTTCCTTTTTAAAAAATAAATTTAGAGTACCCGATTCATTTTTTTACCAATTATGGGGCAATTAAGTGTGGCCAATCCACTTAGGCTGCACATCTTTGGGTTGTGGGGGCGAAACCCATGCAAACATGGGCGAATGTGCAAACTCCACATGGACAGTGACCCAGAGCTGGGGATTGAGGACCTTGGTGCCGTGTGGCATCAGGGCTAACCAAGCGCGCCACCGTGCAGCCCTTCAACTCCACTTTCCTGTCGGATCCCTTGGTTTCCTGAGAGTGAAAATATCCACCTTGAATATATTCAATGATGGACTTTCCACACCCCTCTGGGGCAGAGAATTCTGAAAATTCTTGAGTGAACTAAATGATTGGGCCTTTATCCTGAGGCTGTGCCGCCATGTTCTGGATTCCCCAGCCAAGGGAAGCAATCTCTCAGTGTCTACCCTGTCAAGTCCCTTCAGAATCTGGCCTGTTTCAGTGTGGTCACCTCTCATTTTCTAAACTCCAGATGTTTGGTTCAATTTATGATAACCTCTTCATTCAAAAAACCAATCCAGTGAACCTTTGTTGCGCTGCCTCCAAGGTGAATTTATCCTTCCTTAGATATGGAGAACAAAACTGCATACACTACCCCAAGTGTGGTCTCAACAAAACCCTATACAATTCTGGCAAGACTTCCTTGTTCTTGTACCCTTGTCCCCCTGTAATAAAAGCCAGCATGACAACATAAGAAATATGGATAGGCAATTTGGTCCCTTGGCACTGCTCTGTCATTCAATAAGATCATGACTGATTGGACAGTGGCCGTAACTCCACTTTGTCTAAAGCCTCACCCCCAAAAACACTTTACTACTTTGTAGAACAAAGACTTTCCAAATCAGCCTTAAGCAAATTCAATGACGTAGCCTTCACTGCTCTCTAAGGGTAAGGAATTTTTAAAAAAGGGCTTGCCATTTACCTTCCTACTTCCCTACTGTATCTGCAAACTAACTTCCTGAGTTCCCTGTATGAGTTTACCCAAGTCTGTCCGAACATGGACGTTTACAAGTTTCATGCCTTTAAAAAAAGTCTACTTTTTTGTTCTTGCAACAAAAATGAATAACCCTCACACTTCCTTACATTATACTCCATCTGCCATCTTCTTGCCCACTCACTTAACCTGTCTATACCTCTTTGCAGCTTCTATGTTCTCCTCACAATTTACATTTCCACCTAGGTGTGTATCATCAGTAAATTTAGATATGTTACTTTCTTTCTCTGTCTGTCGAAGTCATTTACTGAGCGGCACAATAGCCCAGTGGTTAGCACTGCTGCCTATTAGCATCGAGGACCGTAATTGTGATCCAGGCTCCAGGTCACCGTACCTGTGGAGTTTGCATATTCTCCCCTTGTCTGCGTGGGTCTCGCCCCCACAACCCAAAGATGCGCAGGATAGGTTTATTGGCCACACTAAATTGCTCCTTAATTGGAAAACAAAAATTATTGGGTACTCTAATTTTATTTTAAAGTGTAAGTCATTTCTATGAATTGTAAATAGCTGAAACCTGAGCACTGATCCTTGTGGCACCTCACCAGTCATAGTCTGCCAATTTGAGAATGTCCCATTTACATCAACTCCTTGCTCCCTGCCTGTTGATCAATCCTGTTTCTATGTTACTATATTACCCCCAACTGCATGAGCCTGTATCTGGTCTATAATCCATTATGGCACATTATTGAAAGCCTTTTGGAAATCCAGGTATACTCCCATCTACTGGTTCCTCTTTATCTACCTTATAACATCCAAAATTCTAATTAATGTGTTAAACACAATTTCCCTATATTAAAATCATGTTTACTGAGCATTCAATGGTTTTTGAGATTCCAACACTTTCCCAAAGACTGATGTCAGGCCAACCGACCCTGTCATTTCATGTTTGTTTTTGTCTCCCTCCTTTCTTGAATACTGTTTATTCAGGCTTCCTTCTGAAAAATTGACATCTGGACTATGGGCAGATGATGTGTTTACTGTAGAATCATGTCACAGCATGAGTTGATGTTTTGAGGAAATTAGTCGTAGTTGTGGGTGAAGCAGCGGAAAGAAAGAAAATATCTTTGGCTTGACTGAATTTTCTTAAAGTTAGTTGAAAATGAAACCTTTTATTAAAGAATAGTACTGGTATAGTTTCAAGTCCAACAACCCATTAGGGAATTGATATTTCAGTTAGACTGTATTTAAGGCACTTAAATTGTCCAAATTGTACCTAAGAAGTTTACTAAAATGTGTGTCCTCCAATGTTTGCAAAACGTTCCACAGTCTGTCATAGAATTTACAGTGCAGAGGGAGGCTATTCACCCCATCTGCACCAGCCCTTGGAAAGAGCACCCTCCTTAATTCCACACCTCTACCCTATCCCCGTAACCCAGTAACTCCACCTGACCTTTTTGGACACGAAGAGCAATTTAGCGTGGCCAATCCACCTAACGTGCACGTCTTTCGGGACTTGTGGGAGGAAACCGGCACACCCGGAGGAAACCCACGCAGACGCTGGGAGAACATGCAGACTCTGCATAGACAGTGACCCAAGCTGGAAATCGAACCTGCGGTCCTGGAGCTGTGAAGCAACAGTGCTAACCACTGTGCTATCGTATCACCCACATGAACCAGTGTGTTAGAACTACAGCAAAAGTTTCACTTTGGTTCCTTGGGTAGAATATTATGCCCCAACGTTGTTGCAAGTGGGCTGACTGGTGATGATGGAGAATGTAAATTGGGCATCATAGAACATAGAACAGTACAGCACAGAACAGGCCCTTCGGCCCTCAATGTTGCGCCGAGCCATGATCACCCTACTCAAACCCACGTATCCACCCTATACCCGTAACCCAACAACCCCCCCCTTAACCTTACTTTTATTAGGACACTACGGGCAATTTAGCATGGCCAATCCACCTAACCCGCACATTTTTGGACTGTGGGAGGAAACCGGAGCACCCGGAGGAAACCCACGCACACAGGGGGAGGACGTGCAGACTCCACACAGACAGTGACCCAGCCGGGAATCAAACCTGGGACCCTGGAGCTGTGAAGCATTTATGCTAACCACCATGCTACCCTGCTGCCCTGGTAACAGTGGTATGTCCGCTATTGCAGAGGAAGGTACTGGATGGCCCTCTGACCTGTTGACCAATTGAAGCCCTTAATGTGGCTAATTAATGGCACACAAGTGCCTTCTCGCAAAGGTCTGCCAGCCTGGTCCGGTAAAATGCTGGACTTTGCTTGATGACTGACTCTATGGCTGCTCTTTGTTGGAAACTGTCTGCAAAGGGCAGCAATGATCTTTTTTTAAAAATAATTTTTATTCAAATTTTCACAAAAAAGAAAACAATAACAGAAAATTCTAAGAACAAAACAAAACAGAACCCCCCCCCCCCCCGTGCTGCTGCTGACCTTTTGTTTCTACCGAGATCTAGGAATGGTTGCCATCTCCTGGAAAAACCCCTGCACTGACCCCCTTAGGGCAAATTTCACCCTCTCCAATTTAATAAACCCCGCCATACCGTTGACCCAGGCCCCCACGCTTGGGGGGCCTTGCATCCTTCCACTGAAGAAGAATCCTCTGCCGGGCTACTAGGGACACAAAGGCCAGAACACCGGCCTCTTTCGCCTCCTGCACTCCCGGCTCCACTGCAACCCCAAATATTGCGAGTCCCCAGCCTGGATTGACCCAGGATCCTACCACCCTCGATACTGTCCTTGCTACACCCTTCCAAAATTCCCCCAGCGCTGGGCATGCCCAGAACATGTGGACATGGTTTGCTGGGATCCCTGAGCACCTAATACACCTGTCCTCGGTCCCAAAAAACCGGCTCATCCTTGTCCCGGTCATATGAGCCCTATGCAGTACCTTAAACTGTATGAGGCTAAGCCTCGCACACGAAGATGAGGAGTTCACCCTTTCTACGGCATCCGCCCACGTCCCCTCCTCAATCTCCTCACCCAGCTCCTCCTCCCATTTATCTTTCAGCTCCTCCACCGAGGCCTCGTCTACCTTCTGCATCACCTGGTACACTTCCGAGATCCTCCCCTCTCCAACCCATACCCCCGAGAGCACCCTGTCCTGGACCCCACGCGACGGCAGCAGGGGGAACCCCGCCACCTGCCGCCTGACAAACGCCCTTACTTGCATGTACCTAAAGGTGTTCCCCGGGAGGGAGCCTGAACTTCCCTTCCAGCTCACCCAGGCTCGCAAACTTCCCGTCTATGAACAGGTCCCCCAGCCTCCTGACACCTGCCCTGTGCCAACTCAGGAACCCGCCATCAATTCTCCCCGGAACAAACCGATGGTTCTCCCGTATCGGGGACCACAACAAGGCCCCCACCTCCCCCCTGAGCCGCTTCCATTGCCCCAAATCTTGAGGGAAGCTGCCACCACCGGGCTCGTGGTATACCTCGTCGGAGGGAGCGGCAGCGGCGCCGTTGCAAGCGCTTCCAGGCTCGTACCCACACAGGATGCCAGCTCCAGCCTCTTCCATGCCGCCCCCTCCCCGTCCATTACCCACTTACGCACCATCGCTGCGTTGGCATCCCAATAATACCCACAGAGGTTGGGCAATGCCAGCCCCCCCCATCCCTGCCCCGCTCCAAGAACACCCGTCTCACCCTTGGAGTCCCGTGTGCCCGCACAAACCCCGTAATGCTCCTGTTAACCCGCCTGAAAAAGGCCTTCGGGATAAGGATGGGGAGGCACTGGAACAGGAACAGAAACCTCAGGAGCACCGTCATCTTGACTGACTGCACCCTACCCGCCAAAGACAGCGGCAGCATGTCCCAACTCTTAAACTCCTCCTCCATTTGCTCCACCTCTTGTGAGGCTAAGCTTATGCAGGGCCACCCAGCTCCTGGCCACCTGAACGCCCAGGTACCTGAAGCTCCTCTCCGCCCTTTTCAGTGGGAGCCTCCCAATCCCCCCCTCCTGGTCCCCCGGGTGTACCACAAACAGCTCGCTTTTCCCAAAGTTAAGCTTATACCCTGAGAAATCCCCAAATTCCCAGAGAATCCCCATCACCACTGGCATTCCCCCCACCGGGTCCGCCACATACAACAATAGGTCATCCGCATAGAGCGACACTCGGTGCTCCTCCCCACCCCGGACCAGCCCCCTCCAATCCCCTGACTCCCTCAGCGCCATAGCCAGGGGTTCAATTGCGCAAAAAGTAGGGAGGACAGGGGACACCCCTGCCTCGTCCGTCGGTATAGTCGAAAATACTCCGACCACCTCTTATTCGTGGCCACACTCGCCATCGGGGCCTCAGACAACAGCCTCACCCAACTGACAAACCCCTCCCCAAACCCGAACCTTTCCAGCACCTCCCACAAGTACCCCCACTCGACCCTATCAAAGGCCTTCTCCGCATCTAGCGCCACCACTGTCTCCGCCTCCCCTTCCACCGCCGGCATCATAATAACGTTCAAGAGTCTCCGTATATTAGTGTTCAGCTGCCTCCCCTTCACAAATCCCGTTTGATCCTCGTGGATAACCTGCGGCACACAATCGTCTATCCTCGTGGCTAAGATCTTTGCCAACAACTTGGCGTCCACATTCAAGAGTGAGATCGGCCTGTATGACCCACACTGCAGGGGATCCTTGTCTCGCTTAAGGATCAAGGAGATCAACGCCCGAGACATCGTCAGGGGCAAAGCCCTCGCCTCGCTTCGTTGAAGGTCCTAACCAACAGGGGGCCCAGCAGGTCTGCATACGCCTTGTAAAATTCAACCGGGAACCCATCCGGTCCCGGCGCCTTCCCCAACTGCATGTTCCCTATCCCTTTAACCAGCTCCTCAAGCTCAACTGGCGCCCCCAGACCCTCCACCCGTCCTTCCTCCACCCTCGGGAATCTCAGCCGGTCCAAAAAGTGCTCCATCCCCCCCTTCTCCGCCGGAGGTTCGGACCGATATAGTCTCTCATAAAAGTCCCTGAAGACCCCATTAATGTCTACCCCCCTCCGCACCACATTTCCTCCCCGGTCCTTAACTCCACCGATCTCCCTAGCCGCATCCCGCTTACGGAGCTGGTGTGCCAGCATCCTACTCGCCTTCTCCCCATACTCGTACACTGCACCCTGAGCCTTTCTCCATTGAGCCTCCGCCTTTCTGGTGGTCAACAAGTCGAACGCAGCACGAAGGCTGCGCCGCTCCCTCAGCAATCCCTCCTCCGGGGCCTCCACGTACCTCCTGTCCACCCTTACCAACTCCCCCACCAATCTCTCCCTTTCTCACTGCTCCCCTCTCTCCCTGTGGGCCCGAATGGAGATCAACTCCCCCCGAACCACCGCCTTCAGTGCCTCCCAGACCGTCCCCACTCGAACCTGCCCCCTCACATCCTCATCCGCCAGCAGCCCCACCTCCAAGCGCCACAACGGGCGCTGGTCCCTCTCCTCCCCCAGCTCGAGGTCCACCCAATGCGGGGCATGGTCAGAAATGGCTATCATCGAGTACTCAGCGTCTACTACCCCAGCAATCAGCGCCCTACTCAAAACAAAGAAGTCGATCCGGGAGTAGGCCTTATGCACATGGGAGAAGTATGAAAATTCCCTGGCTCTTGGCCTCGCGAACCTCCAAGGATCCACCCCTCCCATCTGGTCCATAAACCCCCTCAGCACCTTAGCCGCCGCAGGCCTCCTACCCGCCCTGGAACTGGATCGATCCAGTGGCGGATCCAGCACCGCGTTGAAATCCCCCCCCCATTATCAGGCCCCCCACCTCCAAATCTGGAATCTGGCCCAACATGCGCCGCATGAAACCCGCATCATCCCAATTCGGGGCATATACATTGACCAGCACCACTCGTTCCCCTTGCAGCTTGCCGCTCACCATCACGTACCTCCCGCCGCTGTCTGCCACCACACTTGACGCCTCAAACGACACCCTCTTCCCCACCAGGATCGCCACCCCCCGGTTTTTTGCATCCAGCCCCGAATGAAACACTTGGCCCACCCATCCTTTCCTCAACCTGACCTGATCCGCCACCTTCAGGTGCGTCTCCTGAAGCATAGCCGCATCCGCCTTCAGCCCCCTCAGGTGTGCGAACACGCGGGACTGTTTAACCGGCCCATTCAGTCCCCTCACATTCTAGGTGATCATCCGGATCGGAGGGCCACCTGCCCCCCTCCCCCGTCGACAAGCCATCACTTCCGAAGTCCGCCACGTGCTCGCGCCCCCTGCTCAGCCCGTTCCCCACAGCGACAGACCGCCATCCTGATCTCCACTGCACGCTCCAGCTCATTCTTGGCCATTCCAGCAGCAACCCGGTATCCCCCCCCTCTTCCCCCGCCCCCCAACCCTCTCCCCCCCCCCCCCCCCCAAGCTAGGGCCCCCCCAGCTGTGAAACTCCGGTCATTGTACTTCCGTAAGTCAGCCGACTCCTGCTGACCCCGGCTGCTCCCGCCACCCCAATTACCCTCCCCAGTGTCCCCAACCATTCCCCCAATGCCGACCCCGCCCCCTGCTTCTCCAGCGTGGGAGAGAGGCCCGCGCCCCCCATCCCAAGCCCCGCCCCTGACCCAAAACGTGGGAAGACAGGCACATGACCCAACAGGGCCGCGAACCCCACCCAAACCCGTAACCAGTGAAATAATAAAAATCCCAACATGATATGATAAAACACCCAAGTAAACAGATAACAGTACCGAAAAGCAGAAAAAAAAAGGCAAGACAACGGAAAACAAAACAAAAAATCACCCAATAGAACCAAAAAGAGCAAAAGGATATCAAGGAGGACAAAGCCTCCGGTCTGCGCACAACGTTCCCCAGCCCCAGTCCTCAGTTCAAGTCCAGCTTCTCTGCCTGGACAAAAGTCCAGGCCTCCGGGGAGTCAAAATAAAGTTGGCGGTCTTTATAAGTGACCCACAGGCGTGCCGGCTCTAACAGGCCAAACTTGACTCCCTTCTTGTGGAGCACTGCCTTCGCCCGGTTAAACCCAGCCCTTCTCTTCGCCACCTCCGCACTCCAGTCCTGGTAAATCCTGATCTCCGTATTCTCCCACTTACTACTGCTCTCCCTCTTCGCCGAACGAAGCACACACTCACGGTCGACCAAGCGTTGAAATCGGACCAGCACCGCCCTGGGTGGCTCGTTCGGCCCGGGCTTCCGCTGCCGCACCCGATGGGCACTCTCCAGCTCCAGGGGTCCCCGGAACGACCCCGCGCCCATCAGCGAGTTCAGCATCAGGACCACGTAGGCCCCCAAATCCGAACCTTCCAGCCCGGAGGGAGGGCCAAAATCCGCAGATTCTTCTGGCGGGAGCGGTTCTCCATCTCCTCCATCCTTGCCAACCATTTCTTGTGAAGCGCCTCGTGAGACTCCACCTTCACCGCCAGGCCGAGGAGTCCGTACCTCGTTCTCCGAAGCCTTTTGCTGCAGCTCCCGAATCTCCGCCGCCTGAGCCGTCTGAGTTGCCCCGAGCCTGTCCAGCGATACCCTCAACGGTTCCAGGATCTCAGCTTTTAGTTCCTGAAAGGAGCGCAGTAGCAGCACCTGTTGCTTCCTCGCCCACTGCTGCCACGCTGCCGGTTCCCTGCCCGCCGCCATCTTGTCCTTTTTGCCTCGCACCTTCTTCTGCTGGAATGTTGATTTTCTGGTCGCTCCACTTCTAGTCCAGCCCATCCACCGGCCGCTAAGCGCCGAGGCTGCGTTCCCACCTGGGGAAACATCAAATCAGCGCCGTTGCGGGCCCTTGAAAGAGCCCTTGGTGAGATATTTTCCAGTTGTTCCCTTTGCTGCTAGAATCCAGCTTTCACTAGGGCCCTCAGGTCAGCTTGAGGCCTCTAACACAGCCCTTCCCCCGCCTGCCTGCTAAATAGGCTTTGTCTCTCTGCTGCAGCCCCAGCCAAATCCTACACTGTTTCTGCGGAACTGGAAACCAAGAAACATATCATTCCTGGATGAAAAAACTCCTCCAACATCATAAAAATTCCACTCCATATTGCTTAAAAAAGAGCTCTTTTCTGTGATCTTAGCAGGAGCTGCCGTGTGTGTGACCACTCACTCCATGGTGCACACCGGAAGTCGTAAAGGATTTCATGTTGCAATAATTCTCCATGCGATAATGTTTCCTTTATTGCTCTCTAGTTCTAATAGCGATTGTCTTAAATCTGTTTTACAGGAACATAGGAGCAGGAGTAGCCCATTCAAACTGTCAAGCCTGCTCCGCCATTCAATTTGATCAGAGATTATCATCTATTCCTGCCACATTTTCATGCTATTCCCCTTCCAATTTGACAATCATTGAAATTAATCTTTCACTATTCATTCTCTTGGAATCCTTTATTAATTTTGAGAAGTTTAATTTAATCCCTTTTAAACTTTATTCTGTTGGTAGAAAACTCTGATTTTTCAAATCTTTGTTCATAACTTTAACCTCGTATTGCTGGTATTATTCAATGCATTGTTGCTGTATCTTTTGCAAGATTCTTCTGGTGGCTTCCTCAACTGCATATAATACTTATTCATGTAAACCCTGTACAACTGAGCTAGCTGTGGTGCCGTGGACGTGCCTCTGGTTGCACTCCCTTGTTCACCCATTACTTTCATCAGTATTCAGAACGGAATACTGGCTGGAGAGTGAGAAACACTTTGGGGATTCTTGCATTATCTGCTTATTTTTTCTCAGTTGGTCCCCATTCTCTCCCTAAACACCCTCTATAAATGTGCTATCTGCAAATCTCCCAAACTCATGGATGTGCCACAGTGACAACAGCTGCTGCTCAAGCCCTGAAACCTAAAGCTCGAGCTGTTGCAGCTGGCAACACTTCCTGCATGTATCGTTATCCAGGACTCAGGAAATGCCCTGGATTTCTCACATGGTACAGGATATGCATTCCAGGGATCAGAGCTGCCCTGCCATTCCATTATCTATTAGATAGGAACACTTAATTTAAAAAATCAGCAGCTTCTCACTTTTCCTGTTCTGTAGTTACTGAGGTTCGTTGAAATGCTTTAATTAGCCCTTATAAAAACAATATGAAAATTTTAATTTCTCAGCTCATTAGTTCAATTTCCAAACTTTGGAGAAAGAGAAACAAAGCTGAACTTACTCCCCAGCCAATCAATTCAATGCCTTCCTGTGATGACACTGTTTTTTCCTCTCTCTCTCTTTTCCCTGATCTTAACCTGTTTCACAGTGATTGGTACCTGTTTCATACTCCTCCTGGTCCAATTTACAGTAATCTGTATCTGCTTCACACTCCTTCTGGCCTACTTTTACAGTGATCTGTGTCTGCTTCACACTGCTCCTGGCCTACTTTACAGTGATCTGTGCCCGATTCACACTCCTCCTGGTCTACTTTACAGTGATCTGTATCTGCTTCACACTCCTCCTGGTCTACTTTACAGTGATCTTTGCCCGATTCACACTCCTCCTGGTCTACTTTACAGTGATCTGTATCTGTTTCACACTCCTCCTGGTCTACTTTACAGTGACCTGTGCCCGATTCACACTCTCCTGGTCTACTTTACAGTGATCTATATCTGCTTCACACTCCTCCTGGTCTACTTTACAGTGATTGGTACCTGTTTCACACTCCTCCTGGTCTACTTTACAGTGATCTGTGCCTGCTTCACACTCCTCCTGGTCTACTTTACAGTGATCTGTGTCTGCTTCACACTGCTCCTGGTCTACTTTACAGTGATCTGTGCCTGCTTCACACTCCTCCTGGTCTACGTTACAGTGATCTGTGCCTGATTCACACTCCTGATCTACTATACAGTTCTCAAATATTCAAAGTCTTTTTGCGCAGTCATGAAAAATTATTGTCAGAGATGGACTTTTCCATTTCATTGAGTGATAATGTGCCAATCCCTTCAAAAGAATTTACGGAACTGTGTAAAAAAAAAAAGCTTTATTTCTGATTTAATCAACTATATTAGTTTTGTGTCAAACAATAAGTTGTGGTTTGCTTCTTTCAATTAGGCTCCTGGAGCTAGGATTCAATAGATTTATCAGAGTTGGAAGCATTCGTAAGATTGCCAAACCCATTTTACCATACAGGTAAGCAGAACTTTATAACCTATTTTTGACTTGAATGACGTTGTATTATAGTAGAACCCTTGTGGGGCAGCACGGTGGCCTAGTGGTTAGCACAACCGCCGCACGGCGCTGAGGTCCCAGGTTCGATCCCGGCTCTGGGTCACTGTCCGTGTGGAGTTTGCACATTCTCCCCGTGTCTGCGTGGGTTTCGCCCCCACAACCCAAAAATGTTCAGAGTAGGTGGATTGGCCACGCTAAATTGCCCCTTAATTGGAAAAAATAATTGGGTAATTTAAAAAAACAATAGTAGAACCCTTGTGCTATGGATCTGGAATAGATTACAGGACCACAGGTTGATATCAATTCTGACCACTGATAACATTCTGCTTCTGGTAATAATATTAATTAAATAACAGTAAATAATGTATCTGTCTTAATGAGTGCAAGCTGAAAAGCTTTGCCAGCATACCTTTTTTATTTTAGCAAAACTCGTGTTGCGTACTATCAAGTGACCAACAGTAAATAAATGTATAACATGTTGGATAACTTCCAGCTGTTGTATCTGACATTGGCTGGGAAATTCCTTGAAGTTTCACCCACTCTGCCAGCGATACTTCGCCGGAGGTTTGGTGTAAATTCTATTGACATGTAATGGCTATACTCCCAATGAAGTAATGTCTGGGAAGTGGGAGCAGCTCCAAGGAATTTCCTGGCTTGTAGTTTTCAGACTTGTGGATCATTTTGAATTTGAGCAGGTAATTGAGATACTCCAATTTAAATCTTACTCAGTTTTTGAAAACTACTGCTCTTCCCTCGTCCCTCCACCCATTTTACCAGTATTTGTGACATCCATCATCATTTTGCAGATAGGAATTTGTGTGGAGGATATGGTCTGTTTTGACAGGTACACGATCAAGTTGAGTATATTGATTTATTTGAGAATGAGATTGAATCAATTCTGGAAAACAGGATAAATTATTTTGATACATTAGGAAGAGTTTTAACTCTCCATGTTCAGTGGGAAAGATGTGAAGGAGTAATTAAAAAGGCACAGCCCTATTTCTCATTTGGTTTTGCCCATTCCCTATTTTAACTTGGTTGTCTTAGATGTTGGATCAGAATTCCTCTTAACTCTAAATCTCAAAAATAAATGTAAATCGGGGTCCGGTGACATACATTCATAGAATTGTAGAATCCCTACATTGCAGAAGGGGGCCATTCAGCCCGAGTCTCTGAATGAGCACCCTACCTAGGTCCACTACCCCGCCTTATCCCCGTAACCTAACCTACACATACCCAATAACCCCTTCTAACTTTTTTTTGGACACTAAGGGGCAATTTAGCATGGCCAATCTACCTAATCTGCACATTTTAGGACTGTGGGAGGAAACCGGAGCATCTGGAGCAGACATGGGGCGAATGTGCAAACTCCACACAAACAGTCACCCAAGGGTCCCTGGTGCTGTGAAGCAGCAGCGCTAATCACTGTGCTTTTGTAGCCCAAAGGCATTTTATCTCCTCCTGAGATAAACAGTCAGGGAGCCAATGAGGTCACTGAAGGTAAGTGGAAGAAAGCAAATCCTTTGTTGGAACAGAAGTGCTCCTCTGGGTCTCACAGACCACATCTGGGCTCGGCAGGAAACATCTCGGCTTCTTAGCCGCCAGCTGTGGAACTCTTGGGCCATCCCGACCTTCTCACCCAACTGCGACTTCTCAATCCATACCATCTACACCCACCCGCAATCTAAAATTAATAATCACTTTGACTGGGATCGAATAATTAAGGAAAGCTGTTATAGATTTGTTAAGGGCACATTATGTTCAGCTAACTTGCTCGCGTTTTTTTGATGCAGTAACAGAGATGGTCGATGAGGGTAATGCAGTTGATGTGTTGTATATTGACTTCCAAAAGGTATTTGACAAAGTGCCACATAATAGACTTGTCAGCAAAGTTGAAGCCCATGTAATAAAAGGGAGAGTGACAGCACAGTTACAAAGTAGGCTGAATAACGGCAAACTGAGATTTATGGTGAACGGTTATTTTTCAGACTGTAGGAAGATACATATTTCTGGAGGTCACTACTAGGACCACTGTTTTTCTTCATATGATGACCTAGACTTGTATGTACATGGCGCAATTTCAAAATCTGCAGATAACACAAAACTTGGAAATTTGATGAACAGTAAGGAGGGTAGTGGTAGACCTTTTTTCTTTAAAAAAAAAAAATTTAGAGTACCCAATTATTATTATTTTTTTAATTAAAGGGCAATTTAATCTGGCCAATTCACCTATCCTGCACATTCTTTTGGGTTGAGGGGGTGAGACCCTCACAGACACGGGGAGAATGTGCAAACACACAGACAGTGACCCGGGGTCAGGATCGAACCTGGGTCCTCAGCGCCGTGAGGCAGCAGTGCTAACTACTGCACCACCCTGCCACCCATGAGAAGTGGTAGACTTCAAGAGGACACAGATGAGTTGCAATAATGGACGAGCACCTGGCAGAAGAAATTTAATGCAGAGAAATGTGAAGTGGTATATTTTGGTGGGAAGAACTGTGGAAGGTGATATGAACTGAAAGGTACAATTCTAAAATGGGGGCAGCAATAGAAAGACATCTGGTATATGTTCAAGAAGCATAGATGGTTGGGAGCAAGGGGTAACTTCATGAGATACTGTCTGTGTAGTCATCAGTGTAGCTATGTGTACGGTTGTAGTGTTGTAGTGTATCATAGTCCTTCTTATCATGTGTTTTCTTTTCAAGTTAATAAATATCCTTTAGAAATTGATCACAAAATGACTGGACTGTTCCTCCCTGGTTTGCATATTTTTCTCACAGTATACCAAATTGAAAATGTACTCCACTAAGAACCAGTGTTCCAAATTACTCTTCTGGGTTTTGGGATAACCTCATATTTAACATCTGCAGAGTTCTTAACAATTCTATGGATTCAATGGGAGGACAATTGAACAAACACTAATGCAATTCTTGAAGCCAACTCCACAAGGGTTCAGGCAAAACCCCTGCAAAATCAACTTCAATGAACTGGATACCGTTTCCTGCAGGCCAAAAAGCATCTCCTGCCGGGTCCTGTTTTCTCAACTCTCATTCTAGAAGAGGACAAAGAAAACGCTTCAACGATGAGCTGAAACTGTCCTTGAAGCACAGCAGCGTTGACATTAATGACTGGGCAGAGCTTGCTGCCAATTGTTCAAATGATGAACAATTTGCCCATCAAGCTGCATCACGCTTTGATTTACAACATCTTAAAGATGAGGCAGAACTGTGGCAGAGAAGGAAAGAAAAGGAAGCAAATCCTGCACACCGGGCCCCGTTATGTGTGACTTCCTACCCATGTGCCCAAAGATCTATGGTTGCGAATCGGCCTTTCCATTCAAATGAAGACCCATGACCCTGTGTAGACATCATCCTTGAATTCAGGGCGAGCCAATGACAATCAACATCCTGAGGGAAGAGGTTGTGACATATGGTCACCATTAACGGCATGGTGGCACAGTGGATCGCACTGCTGCCTTGCATTGCCAGGGACGTGGGTTTGATTCCGGCCTTGGGTGACTGTCTGTGTGGAGCAAACACTTTCTCCCCCGTGTCTGTATGGGTTTCTTCCAGGTCCTCCGGTTTCCTCCCACAGTCCAGAGATGTGCAGGTTAGGTGGATTGGCCATGATCAATGCGTGGATTTACAGGGATAAGGCCTGGGTCTGGTGCTCTTTTGGAGGGTTGCTGCAGACTCAATGGGCTGAATGGCGTCCTGCACTGTAGGGATTCTATGGAAATTTAACTGGACCGGTCACACAAATAATGTGGCTGCAAGGGCAGGTCAAAAGTTGAGTAATCTGCAGTAATTGACTCACCTCCTTCTCTGCAGTTCACCATGTGTAAAGCACAAGTCAGGAGTGTGATGGAATGCTCTCCACTTACCTGGATGAGTGCAGCTCCAATAATACTAAAGAACTTTATGCAGGACAAAGCAACATTTTTGAGCAGCATCCTGTCCACACCTTAAACAATTGTTCCCTCCAACTCTGGTGCACCATAGCTGCAGTGTGTACTTTGTGCCATCCACAAGATACACTACAGCAATTGCCAAAGCTTCTGTGACAGCACCTTCCAAACCCACAAACTCTGCCGCTCAGAAAGACAAGGGCAAAAGGTGCAGGCAAACAGCACCACCTGCAAATTAGCACTGTGGCTACACAGCGCCAGAGTCCCAGGTTCGATTCCCCACTGGGTCACTGTCTGTGCGGAGTCTGCACGTTCTCGCCGTGTCTGCGTGGGTTTCCTCCGGGAGCTCCGGTTTCCTCCCACAGTCCAAAGACGTGCAGGGTAGGTGGTTTGGCCATGTTAAATTGCCCTTAGTGACCAAAAAAGGTTATGAGGGGTTATTGGGTTACGGGGATAGGGTGGAAGTGAGGGCATAAGACTCGATGGGCCGAATGTTCATTATCCTGACGTGGAACTACATCACTGTTTGTTCATTATCACTGGGTTAAAATCTTGGAGTAGCCTCACAAACAACATTGTGGAAATAACTTTACAGTTGAAGGACAGGGCTCAGCACCACCTTCTCGAGCGTAATTTAGCATGGTGCAACAATACATTTTTTAAAAAATTTTTATAAATGTTTTTAATTGGTTTTTGAACATAGCATATTTACAGTTATGTACACAGATTGAAATATGTATTAAAACAACAACTGGTAGGACATTGCACACCAGTTCAAAAACAGCAACTGTGTACAGTTAGCAATATTACGTTTAACAAATAAGTAGGCACATGTTTGTTTGGGCGGGGGGGGGGGAGGAGGAACTGTGGAGGTAGAAATACATTTGAGTGCCGGCTATTCTTCTGCTTGTTCGTTGGCCACAAACAGGTCCCGGAACAGTTGGGTGAATGACCTGGTGCAACGATACATTCTACCATTGTCGAATCGGCCAAAACTCCTGAGTCAATCAAAAAAATTATCTTTCTTCAAGGTTTAACTCGAGAGATTGGCGAAAGAAGCAGCGACAACATGAGGAAAACCTTTTTAAGCAGAGACTGGGTAGGATCCGGAATGCACTGCCTGAGAGTGTGGCGGAGGCAGATTCAATTGAAGCCTTCAAAAGGGAATTTAATAATTATCTAGAGAAAAGAAATTGCAGGGCTATGGGGAAAAGATAGAGTAATGGAACTAGTGGCATTGCTGTTGCAGAGAGCCAGCATGGATAAGACCGGTCAAATGGCTTGCTTCTATGCTATAACCATTATCTGATTTTATAACATGTAACCCTCATGATTCTACTGGACAATCAAGTTCTGTGAGCCTCCTCACAGAAACATTTCTGCTAATTTAGCAAGCATTTTGCAAAACAATTTTTTTTAAACCATAATTTAGTTTCCTTCCTCTTTGTAGCATGCACCTTCTGTGGTTGAAAATTGTTAGAGATTGCTCCCATGGTCTTGTCAGTAACATGCTACAACCAATTCAGCCATAATTGGGCTTTAGGAGAAGGTACACTTTCCATTTTCATTCCCTGTGTGTGTGGACTGACCCATCTCTGTTCGGTTGAGGTCAGTATTGAGAAATTTTTGTTATGGGGTTCGTTGTATGGAAAATTTAAGTATTTATGTTTTTTTTCAGTTTACATGCAGGTAGTGACAGTGAAGAGCTGCGAGAGCTGCAAGCACTTCTGAAAGAAGATCTGACACTCGTAGAAAAGATGCATGTGAGAAAGAGTATTGAGCAACACAAATTGGGCAGGAACAGAACTGTATTCAAGGAGGTGAGAGTTGTGTTTTAGCAAGTAATATTTTTTTTAATTAACTCCTTCCGACAGATCAGGCCTTCATGAATGTGGAGCATAAAGTTTGTTTGCTGAACTCGCACTCAAAGTAAACTTGCTCTTGTGAATTATTTTTGCTGATGCGCTATATTAAGACATTTTTACAAAATGCCAAATTTACGCACAAAGATGCTTTTACTTTGACATACTGTTGCCAATTTAAATGGAATACTGTAATAATGTTGCTCTTTAGAGTCGCCAATATGATACTGAGACTATTTTTATGATATGATGTTATGCCCCAACGTCGCCAATACTGTGGGTGTTTCTATTTCTCTTACTGAACCACAAGGCTTTCCCGTATATCAGTCAAATGACCACACAACCAGTTAGTCAATTCAAATTCAAAGATGGTTTATTTACACACAAGGGTTACTTGGACAGCAAGCACAATATACTACAAGTTAAACTACACCTATCAACTACAATAACCTATACTTAACTTCAGGCGACCGGCACTGTCCAAGTTAATACTGCCTTTATCTTGATTATGTGGCTGGTTTGAACAAGTGGCTCTGTCTCTGCTGGGCTCATCCGTCAGGTAGCTATCGTTGGTCCTGAACTTGGCTGTCTGGTCCTTACGCTGCAGTTGGGCTGGCACAGACCGGATTCAAAGGAGGTTGGCACAGTCCGGGTCCGAAAGAGGCTGAGCGCATGGCTGTGTCATCTTTTATCCCTCTGGGATTTTGCGCTCTTTGGGGCGGTCCTTAATCTTGGACCCAATAATTCAACAGGCTTCGATCACTGCCTTCGATTTCGGCCAATAAAGGGTGGGTGCCTTGGTGGCTGGGCGGGTCCTTAGCGGTCACTGACCTTGGCAGTTGGGCTTTCTGAGTAAAGGGTGTGGCAACGACCAGTCTGTGGCTGTATCAGTTTCTTGAGTGCAGTCCTATTGTTCTGGGGAAATGGGCCGTTAGAATGCAAACGAGCGGGGGTTTCGATCAAGTCTAGCTATCTGGGTTGCAAATACACAGAAGCTCTGTATCTGTCTGAGTCCAGGGTTGGCCATAATTCCCATGGTCCTTTGCAGATGGCCATCTCAGATGGCTACAATACTGTCAGTGGAGGTAGGGGAATTCATCATCATCATAGAATCATTGAATCCCTACAGTGCAGAAGGAGGCCTTTCGGCCCATCGAGTCCGCACTGACCATCTGAAAGAACACTCCACCCAAATCCTTTTACCTGCCCTATCCCAATAACCCTTTAACGTAACTTACACATCCCTGGACTCTAAGAGGCAATTTAGCATGGCTAATCTACTTAACCCGCACATCTTTGGACAGTGGGGGGAAATCGGAGTACCCGGAGGAAACCCACGCAGACGCGTGGAGAATGTGCATACTCCACACAGTCACCCAAGGTCGGAATTGAACCTGGCCCTGTGAAATAGCAATGCTAACCACTATGACACCGTGCCGCCAATTATCTACATAATTGTTGTGTATTCATGTTTGTTCCTAGTTGGAACAAAGTCACTTTAAGAACCTAAACACGTCATGCATTGATGATGTCATTGGCTGTTTGCTTGGGAAAATGGGCAGCCTATCCTGACAGTAAACACCATTCCAATTTGTTTGTTTGTACCTTCGTGGTCTGCCTATCTTTTAATAATGCCACAAAGGAAACTGATGATGAGGAACCACGCTGGCTGACTCCTGGAGAAGTTTAAAAAAAACTGAAAAACCGTCTATCTGTATGCAGACATCCGAAAAACATGAAGAAGAGAAAAACTTTGTTACACCAAACGTGGCGATGGTAGGGTGCCAAATATCGACAGCAGCCATTGAAGGAACTGAAACATCATTGAAAAGAAGTTCGCCATGTGCTCTGGAAGAGTACAGAGAACTATGAGTAGCAAGTACCCTACAACAATAGTTTAGAGCTCAGGTGTTCCAAAACACAGACGAAAACAAGCTGAGCCCAGGGTACATTATTTGAAAAAATAAGCACCACCGTGCCGTCCAGAAGCCCTTTCCATCGTCAAAATGACAGGAATGTTTGACGCTGTGGGGCCATATGATGAGGACACCGAGCGGTTGAGCTGAAATGCTGAAAGACTTGAATATTTTGTCCAAGCAAATAAAATTGTGACAGGTATTGTAGTCCCAACTTTCTTGAGTAGAATTGCGTGTTTGTTTGTTTGTGGGGGGGAAGGGGTGGGGGGAATCACTCAACCTCCTCAAGTCTGGTGCAGCCACAAAATTCAGGCTCGAAAACCTACAATGAGATTGCTGTAATTTCAAAGATGCCTTGAGTGACACCATTAGAGACAGATTCGAGTGTGGGTTAAGAAGCAAAGCTAGCCAAAAAAGGCTGTTTAATAGAAAGCAACTTAAATCTAAAGAAGACTTTAGAAGTCGCGATCTCTATGGAATTAGCAATAAGGAAGCTCAACAAATAGATTCGAGCACTAGAATCTATAAAATGCCGGCTGAGACCCAAACACAGGCACGGGTTTGAAATTACCACTGATGTGCAAAACCCGGGCATGCGGTAGCAGACCGCTGATGCAAAATGCAGGAATCAGAGTAAAAAGGGGCACATCAAACATGTTTGGGTTACGGGTATAGGGTGGATACGTGGGTTTGAGTAGGGTGATCATTGCTCGGCACAACATCGAGGGCCGAAGGGCCTGTTCTGTGCTGTACTGTTCTATGTTCTATGTTCTAAGAAGCACATTTAAAACGGAGTTGAGGATAAACTACTTCTCCCAAAGGGTTGTGAATCTGTGGAATTTGTTACCCCAGAGATCAGTGGATGCTGTGACAGTGAGTAAATTTAAGGAGCAGTTAGACAGATTTTTACTTGGTAATGCATTGTAGGGTTATGGGGAACGGGCAGGTCAGTGGAATTAAGGCCATGATGAGATCAGCCATGATAGAACAGTAGAGCTAAATTGATGGGCCAAATTGCCTCATACTGCTCCTATATCTTACGAACTTACAGCTTGCGATGCATCATCATATGGGGTTGGAAGCAGTGGTTTCTCACATAATAGCAATGATCAAGAGAATCCGATGGAGGTTGCATCAAGATCCTTGAACAAAGGGGAAATTAACTATTTACAGATAGAGAAAGAAGCTCCAGGCATCATTTTATGAATCAAACATTTTTACCAATACTTATTTAAAAGGAAATTTACTTTACTTTATTTACGGATCATCGATCACTAGCAACGATACTTGAGCCGCACACTGTTATTCCATCTCTAGCAGCGAGCCGGTGCAGAGTTGGACGTTGCTGTTGTCAGCATTTACATACACGATAAAATGTCATCAATCAGTGCTCCTGGGAATGCTGATGGACTCTCTAGAATACCTTTACCTAATGAATCGTTAATGATTAGCTTGAGTAGTAATATTTTCTATTTTGAAGAAGTCGATAAAACTCCTGTAATCACAGGAAAGTTAAGAAGTATACCAGAAATAATCCTCAACTGTCAGATCATGGCAAGATTCCCATTCCCATTACTAGTGTTTTGTGTTTAAACAAAGGAGATTACAAGGGGATGAGAGAAGAACTAGCTAAGGTAGACTGGGGGCTAAGACTTTATGGTGGAACAGTGGGGAATCTTCCAAGCGATTTTTCACAGTGCTCAGCAAAGGTTTATACCAACAAAAAGGAAGGACGGAAGAAAGAGGGAAAATCGACCGTGGATATCTAAGGAAATAAGGGAGAGTATCAAATTGAAGGAAAAAGCATATAAAGTGGCAAAGATTGCTGGGAGATTAGAGGACTGGGAAATCTTTAGGGGGCAACAGAAAGCTACTAAAAAAGCTATAAAGAAGAGTAAGATAGAGTATGAGAGTAAACTTGCTCAGAATATAAAAACAGACAGTAAAAGTTTTTACAAATATATAAGACAAAAAAGAGTGGCTAAGGTAAATATTGGTCCTTTAGAGGATGAGAAGGGAGTTTTAATAATGGGAAATGAGGAAATGGCTGAGGAACTGAACAGGTTTTTTGGGTCGGTCTTCACAGTGGAAGACACAAATAACATGCCAGCGACTGACAGAAATGAGGCTATGACAGGTGAGGACCTTGAGAGGATTGTTATCACTAAGGAGGGAGTGATGGGCAAGCGAATGGGGCTAAAGATAGACAAGTCTCCTGGCTCTGATGGAATGCATCCCAGAGTGCTAAAAGAGATGGCTAGGGAAATTGCAGATGCACTAGTGATAATTTACCGAAATTCGCTAGACTCTGGGGTGGTCCCGGTGGATTGGAAATTAGCAAACGTGACGCCACTGTTTAAAAAAGGAGGTAGGCAGAAAGCAGGAAATTATAGGCGAGTGATCTTAACTTCGGTAGTAGGGAAGATGCTGGAATCTATCATCAAGGAAGAAATTGCAAGGCATCTGGATAGAAATTGTCCCATTGGGCAGACGCAGCATGGGTTTGTAAAGGGCAGGTCATGCCTAACTAATTTAGTGGAATTTTTTGAGGACATTACCAGTGCAGTAGATAACGGGGAGCCGATGGATGTGGTATATCTGGATTTCCAGAAAGCCTTTGACAAGGTGCCACACAAAAGGTTGCTGCATAAGATAAAGATGCATGGCATTAAGGGTAAAGTAGTAGCATGGATAGAGGATTGGTTAATTAATAGAAAGCAAAGAGTTGGGATTAATGGGTGTTTCTCTGGTTGGCAATCAGTAGCTAGTGGTGTCCCTCAGGGATCCGTGTTGGGTCCACAATTGTTCACAATTTACATAGATGATTTGGAGTTGGGGACCAAGGGCAATGTGTCCAAGTTTGAAGATGACACTAAGATGAGTGGTAAAGCGAAAAGTGCAGAGGATACCGGAAGTGTGCAGAGGGATTTGGATAGGTTAAGTGAATGGGCTAGGGTCTGGCAGATGGAATACAATGTTGACAAATGTGAGGTTATCCATTTTGGTAGGAATAACAGCAAACGGGATTATTATTTAAACGATAAAATATTAAAGCATGCCGCTGTTCAGAGAGACTTGGGTGTGCTGGTGCATGAGTCACAGAAGGTTGGTTTACAAGTGCAACAGGTGATTAAGAACGCAAATGGAATTTTGTCCTTCATTGCTAGAGGGATGGAGTTTAAGACTAGGGAGGTTATATTGCAATTGCATAAGGTGTTAGTGCGGCCACACCTGGAGTATTGTGTTCAGTTTTAGTCTCCTTACTTGAGAAAGGACGTACTGGCGCTGGAGGGTGTGCAGAGGAGATTCACTAGGTTAATCCCAGAGCTGAAGGGGTTGGATTATGAGGAGAGGTTGAGTAGACTGGGACTGTACTCGTTGGAATTTAGAAGGATGAGGGGGGATCTTATAGAAACATTTAAAATTATGAAGGGAATAGATAGGATAGATGCGGGCAGGTTGTTTCCACTGGCGGGTGACAGCAGAACTAGGGGACATAGCCTCAAAATAAGGGGAAGTAGATTTAGGACTGAGTTTAGGAGGAACTTCTTCACCCAAAGGGTTGTGAATCTATGGAATTCCTTGCCCAGTGAAGCAGTTGAGGCTCCTTCATTACATGTTTTTAAGGTAAAGATAGATAGTTTTTTGAAGAATAAAGGGATTAAGGGTTATGGTGTTCGGGCTGGAAAGTGGAGCTGAGTCCACAAAAGATCAGCCATGATCTAATTGAATGGCGGAGCAGGCTCGAGGTGCCAGATGGCCTACTCCTGCTCCTAGTTCTTATGTTCTTATAAGATCACGGGAGCAAACCCGGAGTTGAAGCCATTTGTTACCCCCCCGACTCGAACTATCCATACACGTTGGTTGTCTCCTCTGGGTAATGAGGGTCATCGTTCAGCCATTGTTTAGGAAACATGGTCTAAACCAACTTCATGAAGTTATTGGGGATAGTAAGGGTGAAGGAGATAGCCAAAAGCTATTTTGGTCACCAGGACAAGCAAAATAGAGGAGAATGTGGACATGTGTTCAGCTTGTGCAAACGTCCGAATACTGCAGCCACTAGAGTCATTACAGCCATGGGAATAGCCAGAAGGGCCATAGCAACGAGTTCATATAGATTATGCTGGACCATTCGAAGGGCGAGTGTTTTTCATTGTGCTATATGCACACTAGAAATGGTCCGAAGCCGCCATTATGAAGACTACATGGTTAACTTGAACAACATGTTAGCAAGAATGGGCCACAGTTCATTTTGCAAGAAATCAAAAATTATCAAAAGGAGAATGGAATCCAACACATCCAATCTTCCTTGTCATTATGGCACAAATGGGCTGACTGACAGATTTGTTCAGACAATGAAGCATTCGTTGAAGGTAACTCATGAGCAAAGATCATTGTCTAAATGACAAAGCCAATTTCTGGTGACATACAGGAATTAGAACACATTCAACAACCCAAACTTCTCTGGCATTACTCATGGTAAAATGTCAGTTATACACTGTTTGATTTGCTGAAGGTGCCTGAAACAAGAGAAATTTTGAGAGGAAACAGCAAAGTCCAGTTTTGCGACATGAGCACAGGGCTAAATGTCATGTTTTTAAAAAGGTTAGGAAGTATTGACAAGGAACTAGAGAGAAGTGGATACCTGCCATTGCCTTCGTACAAACAGGACCGGTCTCTGCACCATTCAAACTCAGGATGATGTAGTGTGGAGGAGACAAGCTGATCAACTTTTAGCAACAAGAACTAGTTTGCCAGAGACAGAGTCAACATAGTCCGCAACAAACTGTGCCAAGTGAAGATCTAGACAATACTCCGTTGATGACATTTCAACATCTTGTCAACCTCCGAACACTATGTCGACTCCGGTTGAGACAACTACGGACATCGTTCAAACTAAATCAAAAACACCAGAAATTACAATTAACGTGAAAACGCAGACGCTTGAGGTTCGCCAACAACCACACAAATCTACGTCCTCCAAAACATCTAATTTATCCACTCTTGTGTTTATTAATTGTTTATGTTATAAATTTTGATTGTTAACATTAATTGTGTTTCATTGCAAGAATCTCTAATGTAACGGGAGCGGAAAATGTGGTGTATTCATGTTTATTCCTAGTTGGAAAAAGGTCGCTTTGAGTTTGATCACGTGATGTATTGATGACATCATTGGTCATTCCCGTACCAGCCTCCCTGGACAGGCGCCGGAATGTGGCGACTAGGGGCTTTTCACAGTAACTTCATTGAAGCCTACTCGTGACAATAAGCGATTTTCATTTAATTTTCATTTCATTTGCCCAGGCAAATGGACAGTTGATCTTAACAGCCTGTGAGTAAACACCTTTTGAATAAAACCCTTGGTTGTTTGCACCTTCTTGGTCTGCAAGCCTATTCTTTAAAAATACAACAATAATATCAACGATCAGCCCTTACTCCGAGATCATTCCTGTGTTTACGTTATTAGTCATCAACCCTGCATTTATATTGTGCCTCTCACAACCTCAGAATATCCCAAAGCATGTCATGGTCAAATCAAGTACTTTTGTTGAAATGTCAGGCATTGGCCAATGCTTGTAAAACAAGGTCTCACAAATAACATTAAATTAGGAAGCTTGATTGTATATTTTAATGATGTTGATTATGGGATAAATGTTGGTCAGGACACTGGAGAATATCCTTGCTCGAGTTTGAGTACTACCGTGGGATCATTTGCACCTACCTGAGAGGGAAAATTGAGTCTTCGTTTAATGTCTCATCCGAATGACTGTACATCAATATTGCAGCACTCCTTCGGTAGATACTGCTTTGAATTGTCCTCTTGGATTGAGTGGGGTGGCGGAAGAGTCCAATGTGGGGTTAGGGATATGGGGGGAGTCCTGTGTAGGGATCAATCTGCGTATTTAAAATAGTTGTGTTGAAGTTAGAAGTGGTGCTGTTCATCTCTTTCAGAGTAACACTGGTCGAACCACCCGAAGTTAGCAATTCAAATCGCTTTATTCCCAGTGCAGCACAATTGTCCAGGGGAAATTAGCACTTCTGTCCAATTGTGGTGCAGGTGCTTACCTGGAACCTCCAAGAAGGATTTCCTGGCACGTCTATGGGTACTGTTGCTCGTTCTGGGTGAGTGTGCTTTACACTCAATTGGCTCTGTTTTATTCCTTAGCTCTAGAGTTGCCAGGTATCCTTATGATACCGCCACAAGATTCAAGTTCAAGTTCAGATCAATGACTCAATACACCAGTTAGTAAGTTCAAACAAGACACATTTATTATTACACAGTTATTTGCTACTCCTGCATATAAACTAAGACTAAACTGTTCCTACCACTACTTAGGCCAATACTTATCTGAAATAAGAGAACTGCTGGATCAGGGAACAATGGTCTCTTGCTTTGTCCTGGATCCGCAGGCTTCCAGTTGGTGTGGACTAAAGGGGTCAAAAGTGTCTACTCTCGTAGCGTGCGTTGTATGACACTTACTTGATGGCGGCTGCTGACCAGGCCTCCTCTTCTCAAGGTCTTCTGCTGCAAAGGTGTTCTGCTGGGAGGGCTGGCTGGTCAAGAAGAAAGAATCAGTCCTGGGACCTGACTTTTATAGGTCCCAGGGGCTTCACGCCCTTCTGGGCAGACCCTCTATAAACTTGCAATCGATTGGGTCTCTTCCCAATCGATTGATTTGAATTTCCCCAATAACGGGGCTGTTCCTTGATCACTGGGCGGTCCTTGGGGCTTATTGTTTCAGACTCCACTGGCGCCTGGATGTCTGACCTGCTATAGAATGTAGCGATTGCAGTTAACTGTTGTGTCCATTGTGCCTGGGAATCACCGGGAATCGCTTCATTAATATGCAAACTTGTTAGTTACAATGCTGTCTGGTTTCTTTAGCAGCCAGAATACACAGGGGATTCTGCAAACTGCTTGTCTCTTTGCAACTGTCCATTTTCCCCTGTAACCTTTTCGTTCTTCCATTTTGTGTGAGGAAGTGGCCAACCCAGGTGGCTACAGTACCCCCCCAAATCTGACGTCTGGGAGGCAAGAATTTATGTGCCTATGTTTTAATGGGGTTTTCTACCACAGAGGATTTCACTGTTGAGGCCAAACCTGCCCTATCCCTACATTTACGCACGCATTCATTTTCCAGATGGGCAATTGGAAAATGGTCAGATGCAAGAATCCTTGCTATTTTTTTAGTTCTGATGCAGAGGTTTCAGATGAGGTCTTCAGTAGGGAGATACGCAGAAGAAGGTTGATGAACACAGACTTGTGTTGCTTGATATATTGAGAAGCCTACGATTGTGATCAATGTCAAGGAACATGGAGGAGCCGAATGCCAACTTGACACAGGGCTTTGCACAGAGCTTAGAATCCACCATCTCCAGCATGCAAGTGGTGTCCAACTCTATGTCCAGTTGATGAACTTGAGTTCCAAAGAAGAAGAATATTGGAATTGATACGTTAACCTTCCTTTCTGTCTCAACAGATGCTACTAGAGGTGTTGAGTTTTTCCAGCACTTTCTGTTTTTACTACATTAAAGCAATGGACAGGACCAGAGAGAAAATGACCCCAAATGGTTCCTTGGAATCCCAACACCCCACACTTGTACCCCCCACCCCATTTCAAATGCAGTTTAAACAGCGTCTTTGTAATTGTGGTGCCTGTAGTAATGGGAAATGGTTAGTGCTATTTCTCTGGCTGTCTGGGATGGAAAGGGACAATGCAAATGCTGAGGACTATTAATTATTTGAGTGGTCCACACACAAAAATCTATAAATAGAACCCTGTATTTGTTTCTTTCCGTCTTTGTGTAGATACGAGTGGTGGGAGCAACTTGTGCTGCCTGTCCTTTCCAGTGTATGAACAACCTGAGCTTTCCATTGGTGTTGCTGGATGAATGCAGTCAAATCACAGAACCAGTTTCTCTTCTTCCTATCGCAAGGTATGGCAAGCTCATTGTTCTGTTTATAAATTCCCTCTACGCTCTTCACAAATCAAAGTGCTGTTGTCGGTCTGACAACTAAATGTTAATTTGCAGAGATCAATGCAAAGTATCACAAAAAATTAAAAGAAGAAGCACCCTTTGTAGCAGACGAGTGTTTGTTATTTAGTAGTTCCCAGATGTTCCAGATTTGCAGATACAAAATGGCAAACATTATAGAAAAACATAGGGCACAATTTCCCCCCCCCCCCCCCCCCCCCCCCCAACGCCGGGTGAGAGAATCGCAGGAGCGCCGGGCGAGTCCTGCCACGCCGCCCCGGCACCCGCACGCGATTCTCCCACCCCCCCCACAACCGGCGCGCCGAGATTTACGGCTGGCCGTCCGGAGAATCGCCGCTCGTCGTTTGTAACGGACGAGCGCCGATTCTCCGGCCCTAATGGGCTGAGCGGCCTGCCCAAAATGACGGGTTCACGGCGGCGCAGACCACACCTGGTCGTTGCCGGCGTGAACAGCGCGGGAACGGCCTGTGGGTGGGGGAGGGGGGATCGAGCACTGGGGGGGGGGGGGGCGCTCAAAAGGGGTCTGGCCCACGATCGGTGCCCACCGATCGGCGGGCCGGCCTCTCTGAAGGACGCACTCCTTTCCTCCGCCGCCCCGCAAGATCACTCCGACATTTCTCGCGGGGCGCCCGCGGGGAGGACGGCAACCTCGCATGCGCGGGTGACGTCATTTACGCAGCGCCGACTGCATAATTTACGCGGCGCTGCTTTTACGTGGCGCCAAGGCCCGGCGCGTGTAAATGACGCGGCGCCGTTGCTAGCCCTCCGGGGGTGGGTGAATAGGAGAAAAGGAGCAGCCTCCGATGCAGGAGTGAAACACTCCGGTTTTCACTCCGGCGTCGGCACTTAGTCTCCTGTTGGGAGAATCCCGCCTATAATCTGAAAACGTAATCATAATTGAGCACCTTATTTGCTGGAGGGTGGAACCTGAAGTGGATTTATCATAGAATTCCTACAGTGTAGAAGAAGGCCATTTGGCCCATCGAGTCTGCACCAATCCTCCAAAAGAGCACCCTACCAAGGCCCACACCTCTGCCTTATCCCCATAACCCCACCAAACGTTTGGATACTAAGGGGCAATTTAGCATGGCCAATTCACCTAAACTGCACAGGCGGAATTCTCCGCTCCCGGGAACAATCAGGAGGGCCGTCGTGAACTCGGCCGAGTTTCACGATGGCCTCGGAGGCCGCTCCTCGCCCCTTATTCTCCCCTCCAGGCGGGGCTAGGAGCGGCGCTCCGTAAATCTTGGCCGCGGGGACGTCGCGCCGAGAATGACGCGGCCGGTGCGCCTAATGACATCAGCCGCGCATGCACAGGTTGGCCGGCTCCAACCCGCGCATGCGCGGCTGACATCATGACGCTGACGGCGCGCCTAATGACGTCAGCCGCACATGTGCAGGTTGGCCGGCTCCAAACCGCGCATGCGCGGCTGACGTCATGACGCTGATGGCACGAACCCGCCCATGCGCGGTGGATGCGCGGTGGCCGTCTTTCCCCTCAGCCCCCCCCCCCCCGCAAGACGTGGCGGCATGATCTTGCGGGGCGGCAGAGGGGAAATAGTGCGTCCGATTTGGACACCGGCACGATGATCGGTGGGCACCGATCGCGGGCCTGTCCCCTCCCGAGCACAGTCGTGGTGCTGTTACCTTTCTAGGCAAACGGCTTCTCACTCCCGTTTCACGACGGCAGCGGCCAGGCGTGTTTGCCGCCGTTGTGAAACGGCCGCGAACGGCAGGCCGCTCGGCCCATCCGGGTCGGAGAATCGCCGTTCGCCCTGAAAAGCGGCGATTCTTCTGGGGGGGGGGGGGGGGGGGGGGGGGGGAGGGGCGTGAATTCTGTCGGGGGGCCCTCCCGCGATTCTCCCACGCCGCGTGGGGAGCAGAGAATCGCGCCCCACATCTTTGGACTGTAGGACGAAAATGGAGCACCCGAGGAAACCCACGCAGATACGGGGAGCATGTGCAATTTCATGCAGTAACCCAAGGCCAGAATTGAACTGGCCATGATGTGCGGTCCATTAACTATTACAAATTGAAGCCAGAAACATTAGCCCATTGCACATTGTTTCCTGTGTCTCAAAACATACAAGTTTTTATTATTATTTGTTCGTGGGATGTGAACATTGTTGGCTGGGCCAGCATTTATTGCTCATTCCTAATTGCCCTTGAGGGGGCAGTTAAGAGTCAACCGCTGTGGACCTGGAGTCACATATAGGCCGATCAGATAAGGATGGCGGATTTCCTTCCCTAAAGGACATTAGTGAATCGGATAGGTTTTTACGACATCAACAATGGTTTTGTGGTCACCGTTATTCCAGATTTTTATTGTATTGAAATTTCTCCATCAGCCGTGGCGGGATTTGAACCTGGGTCCCCAGACCATTACCCTGGTCTCTGGTTTACTAGTCCAGCGATGACAATACCACTAGCCACCGCCCCTCCCAACTTAAGAAGTCATTAGTCTAATCCTGGCTTGTGCTCACTTGGCTTGGTCTTGGTGTTGTTCTGGTCTGTACTCATTGTCCTTTCCATTCACTATGCTGAGGCCCCCCCTGCCAATTAAATCTCCCCCAGCCTCCTCTGTTCCAAAGAAAACAACTCCAGCCTGTCCAATCTTTCCCCATAGCTTAAGTTCTCAATTCTGACAAAATCCTTGGAAATCTCGGGCTGGATTCTCCGCCGGTGGGATGCTCCGTCTTGCCGGCAGCCCGGGGGTTTCCCGACGGCGTGGAGCTGCCCCACAATGGGAAACCCCAATGACTAGTCAGCATAATGGAGCATCCTGCCGGCGGGGTGAAGTGGCACGGCGGGGCGGAGAATCCAGCCCCTCCTCTATGACCTCCCTTGTGCAATCACACAATGTGGTGACTAGAGCTACATCAAGTACTCTAGCTGTGGGCCAACTAATTTCTATACAGTTTTAACACATACTACCTAATCTTGTTGCCTTGGTTAATGAAGGAGGTTGTCCTGTATGCCTTCACAACTACCTTAGCTACTTGTTCTTCAGCCTTCATGGATCTCTGGACATAAATTCCAAGATCCCCCTGCCCCTCTATACTTCTCAGTATTCCACCTAATTGTGCGTATTTCTTCCTTCTCTACCCTCCCCGTTATCTCCCACTTCTTGGGATTTAACTCCATTTGCCACTTTCCTGCCCACCTGATCAGTCCATTGGTATCTTCTTGCAGTCTGCATCCATTTCCCCACTATCGACCACATGGCATTTTTTGTATCACCTGCAAAACTTTTTAAACACGCCCCCTACATTTAATTGTTATATATGTACTACAAAAAGCAGAAGATCTAATACTGGGCCCTGCAGAACCCTACTGCAAGCAATTGTCCAGTCACAAAACAGCCACCAACCATTACCCTCTGCTTCCTGACACAGAGCTAATTATGGATGCAGCTTGCCATTTACCCCTGAATTCTTTGAGCGTTTACTCTTTTGACCAGTCTGCCATGTGGGACTTTGACAAAAGCTTTACAAAAATCCCTGTTGACTACATCACAAGTGCTGCCCTCATTGACACTGCCTGTCACCGCCTCAAAAAATTAAATCAAATTATTCAGACACAACCTTCCTTTAAAAATCCAGGTTGCCTGTCCTCAATCCTTGTCTTTCTCAGTGGCAATTTATATTGTCCCTTAGAATATTTTTCAATAATTTGCCCACCACCAAGGTTTGGCTGACTGGCCTGTATTAGATAAACCGAATGTTCGGAATCAGCGTCTTCAGCGTCTGAGTTCGAAATATGCAATGTACTCATGATGAATGCACATTTGAAGCAGAATGATTTCCATTGTAGAAGAATTCATGTGTTTGTGCTGATGGCATCCTACTGTAAGTGCTCTGAGCCCTATGGCCCAGGTGAACAGGAAGAGAAAAATATCCAGAAGAATTACATTAACACGAGAAGTAATTAAACATTCCTTTTTCATTACAGATTTGGATGTGAAAAGTTGATCCTTGTTGGAGACCCCAAGCAATTGCCACCTACAATTCAAGGCTCCGAAAGTGCTGATGGTGCTGGCCTAGAACAAACTCTGTTTGACAGAATGTGTTTGATGGTACAGCACTTATTTAAATGGCATATTTAAGGGGAATTGCAGTGAACTGTAGCTGTTCATAAGTTAAAGAAGCAGTAGGGAATATTTCATCCGTAATCTTTTGAACCTCAATGAACCAACTTTAGAGAGCATCTCAGAACAGTATATGATTAATTTTTATCAAAATACAGCCTCGGCCAAGTCTCTATGTCAAGCCGCATGATCAGACAACTACCATTGTGAGAGCTGAAAATACTGAGAACATAGCGGGTCAGTCAGCAAGTGTGGAGAGAACAGAAAGGTCAGTTCTTAGGATTATATGAGAACAGTCTGCACCCGCAATGTTCACCTTTCTGTTGTCTTCATGTGTGCTGATTGACCAGCTTAGAATTTCATAGAATCATACAATTTACAGTGAAATGGAGGCCATTCGGCCCATCGAGTCTGCACCTTCCCCCTCCCTTTTTGTTTGAAAGATCACCACACCCCCACCCTATCCCTGTAACCTAACCTAACCTTTTGGACACCTAAGGGCAATTTAGCATGGCCAATCCACCTTCCCTGCACATCTTTGGACTGTGGGAGGAAACTGGAGCACCGGGAGGAAACCCACGCATACGCGGGGAGAAAGTGCAAACTTCACACAGACAGTCACCCGAGGCCGGAATTGAACCTTGGACCCTGGAGCTGTGAGGCAGCAGTGCTAACCACTGTGCCACCACACTATACTTGTCCAACACTTGTCCTTTTATTTCAAATTACCAGCATCTGCAGTGTTTTACATTTTACTTAATAGTGAGGATGTTGGCTTTGCCATTGTACCCATGTGAAGCCTGTGCAGTAAGATCACCCTCCAGCAGGTCAGAACTGTGCAGCTATACTTCCCACCCACTGTGGACATAATGCTACTGGCAAGATAGCAGGGGTTACTGTTTTGTATTGATTAATGTGTTGTATATAAATATTGATTACTTTTGATAATTGAATTGCACACTTAGGATCACCATTATATTTGATCATTCTATTTTTTGAAGTAGCAGTTTTGTAAATTAAGATTTACATAGATTCCCCAAATATAATACAAATAAAGACCGTGCAGAACATAGGTCTTTTTAATTTTTAAAAGAACATTGAAAAACCTATTGTGTACTAGGGAACCATGTTACCAACTTAATACCATTGAATCCTATACGTTGGTTTTACCGGCAAAGATTTTTTCCCACTTAAATTCAGCCACTCAATGACTTCCAGTGGCGGCATGTAGGAGGAGGTCATGCACCAGGTAGCTCCCGCCAGGTAACTTGTTTTTTGGCCCTTTTTGCTCAGTTCCTGGGGGTTTTTTGGTGGACAAACTCTACCCATAAGAAAGTGGAAGGGTCCTCATATGGAAGTATGTCAAAAAAGGCTGCAACTAAGAAGTCTGAGGGTGGAAATTCTTCAGCTGACTCGGAGGCTTCACGTCGAGCCTCAGCAGGAAAGGTGGCAGCTCCGGCAGTTGCAGCCGCCCTGATCGCGGCAGACAAAGTCACTAGGTACTGGCTACTGAATTCGAAAAGCTTTTTCAGAGGCAATGGAGTGATGTTTGGTACTCTCCGTAAATCAATTCAGGAGTTACTGGATCCTGTCCACGAAATGTTGGAGAGGACTTTGGAAGCTGTGAAGGAGCATTTTGAGGTGTTGAAGTCGGTGGATGCGGCCATGTCGAGGCACAATGACCAAATTGCTTCACTGGAGGCTGAGATTTCAGTAGCAGCAGAGAAGAATAAGAATCTGAGAATGAGGTTGGATTACCTGGAAAATCGGTGGGGGGGCTGCGGCCTATTGGACCTGTTTTTTTGTGGTTCAATGAACCTAGCATTTTTATTTTGTTGGGGTTGGTTAGGAGGTGGTATTGTTCTATGGTATGTAATCAATATCGATGTTTGGATGGAATTTGGTACAGGGAGATGGCGAGGGTTAGTTTTTTGATGGTGACCGTGAAGTTTTCTTTGTTTCACTTTTTGGGTTGGATTGGTGGCCATCTTGGGTGGGCCTTGGGTCTACATTGTCTGGGCAGACACTTTAAGGTGGAAATGGTTGACTCTGGGTTGAGGGGGGAGTGGGAGGCCCTTGATTAATTTGGTAAGCAAAGGTGATTGAGGGGGCCAAGTAAAAAAAGTCCAGAGTTTTCTCACACCTAAAGAATATGAGGGCTGAAGCGTATTTTTATTCAAATTTCAGCATTTAAACATTTTGCAAAACAAGACAAAAACATTACACCCCCAAATACAATAAACCCTGCAACCCCTCCCCCACGCAACAGTTGACGGTAACTAGCTCTCCGAAATGCAAAATAAACAAACTGTAATGAACTCCAATTGGCTTTATTGGTTGGCCAATTGGTGTATGAGCTCCCTCAATGATAGCTCATTGAGGGGGCCCATATAATCACCTGTGTAGACTTTGTGAGCAGGTCTTAAGTTGACTGGACTGCTAGCAGCACTGTTTGTAGCTGCTCCTGTAATATCGTTATTGTAAATAAATATTGGTGTGGTGACGGAACTCCTGCCTCCCGTGGATTACTACACAAACCCTATATCTTGTGAAACCCCGCATCTGTCCCCCATCGGACAGATTTCACTGTCTCAAGATCTATTCCAAGAACTCAAGTAGATCCCCTAGCCACGCCGAGGCACAGAGTGGAGAAGCTGACCTCCAGCACAACAGAACCCACCTGCGAGCAATCAACAAGGTGAAGGCTAAAACATCTGCTCCCACCTGCAACTCTAGCAGGTCCGACACCCAAATATGGCCCCGAGGGAACACAGCTCCGCCCTCCATACTTTCAGAAGCCTTGAAAGTGCTGATTAGAGGAGAGATTATATTGTATAAGGTGCATATGGAGAGGGAGGTACGGGTGGAACAACAAAGATTGGTGGATGATATCTTGGAGGTGGGCTGCAGGGACTTGTGTGACCCTATCCCGAAGCTCCTGCCGAGCAGGAAGAAGTTAGAAACAATTTGATCTGTTGTCTACATGAAAGGTGGTGAGAAAGTTGCGGTGTTCAAGGGGGGTCTTTTATGAGTATGGGGAGAAGGTCAGCTGTCTGTTAGCACATCAGTTGAGGCAGGCAGACAGCCCCCCAGAAGATTACTCATTTTAGAGACTCGGGTGGCAGCTTGGTTTCTGCCCCAGATTAAGTTATTGCTGCGCTTGAGGCTTTTTATAAGAATCTTTTTAGGTCAGAGCCCTCGTTGGGGGTGGTGGAGATGTCGACATTTTGAGATGGTTTGGAGTTTCCGGTGGTGGAGGATAACATGGGAGGGGTTTGAGGCCCTGAGGAGATTTTGATCGGTATTGGGTGGTGCAAGTAGATAAAGCTCCAGGGCTTGATGGGTTTCCAGTGGAATTCTGCAAGACGTTTGCTGATCAGTTGGTCCCGTTGCTTGTAGATATGTTTAATGACTCTTTGTACTGGGATTCCTGAATGCTGCACTCTCAAGGCCTCTATTTTCCTTCTGTTGAAAAAGGATAAGGATCCAACAGAATCTGGGTCATACCAGCCTATCTCGCTGTTAAATGTGGACACCAAGTTACTGTCTACGGTGTTAATGGCAAGGCTGGAGCCCTGTCTCCCTGAGATGATTGTGGAGGATCAGACAAGCTTTGTTATGTGTTGGCAATTGTCAGCCAATATTCGGAGGCTGTTGAATGTTGTTCTCTCCCTGTCCAAGGGGCTCCAGCTGGGGGTGATTGTGTCTTTGGATGCCGAGAAGGCATTTGAAAGGATGGGGTGGAGGTATCGTTTCAAAATTCTGGAAATGTTCGGTCGAGTGCCAAAATTGATTTCATGAGCACGGTTGTTGTATAGGGCCCACTCGCCGAGCTGTCGTACCAATTCCTTGAGTTCAAGATACGGCACGGTAGCACAGTAGTTAGCAGTGTTGCTTCGCTGCACCAATGTCCCAGGATCATTTCCCAGCTTGGGTCACTGTCTGTGTGGAGTCTGCACGTTCTCCCTGTGTCTGCGTGGGTTTCCTCCGGGTGCTCCGGTTTCCTCCCACAAGTCCCAAAAGACATGCTGTGAGGTAATTTGGACATTCTGAATTCTCCCTTTGTGTACCCGAGTAGGCGCCAGAATGAGGCGACTAGGGGCTTTTCACAGTACCTTCATTGCAGTGTTAATGTAAGCCTACTTTTGACAATAAAGATTATTATTATCCATTTGAATAAGGGAACTCGACGAGAGTGTCCGATGTCCCTCCTCCTATTTACGTTTGCTATTGAACCTTTAGCCATAGCTTTGAGGGCTTTGGGTAAATGGAAGGGGATAAAGTGAGGAGGGGTGGAAGATAGGGGGCGGGATTCTCAGATCTTGAGGCTAAGTGTTGACGCCGTCGTAAACGCCATCGCGTTTCTCGACGGCGTCAACATAGCCTCAGGAGCAGCTATTCTGAGTCCTCAAGGAGGCCAGCATAGCACTGGAGCGACCAACGCCACTCCAGCTGCCGATAGCGGCGTCAAATGGGCGCCGCTGGCCCCGACGCAACATGGTGTAGGGCTACAGGGGCCGGTGAGGAGCAAAAGAGGGGCCGGCCCGCCGTTCGGTAGGCCCTGATCACGGGCCAGGCCACAGCGGAGCCCTCCCCCACCAGGTCGTCCCCAAAAGGATGCACGCCGAGGTCCCACCGGGTATGACCGCATGTGGACGGCGCCAGCGGGACTCAGATTTTTTTTGCGGCCTCTTGGCGCATCTCAGGCGGAGAATCGCAGGGGGGGGGGGGGGTGCGTAGTGCGGCCCCCGACCGGCGGCAATGGCGGCGATTCTCTGCTCATCGGAAAATCGGCGGGCAGGCATTGGACGGCATCGCGCAATTCGCGCCCGGCTCAGCGATTCTCCGACCCAGCGTGGGCTGAGAGAATCCCGCCTACGGTGTCCCTGTATGCTGACGATCTGTTGCTTTATGTTACGGAACCGGTCCCCACTCTGTGTGATGTAATGGAGCTATTGAGGAGCTTTGGTTTTTTTTTTGGGTTTATAGTAGATTCTGAAAAAGAGCGATGTGTTCTGGTCAACCCCGCAGGAAGGGGAGCCACCTTGGGGGTGTTGTCTTTTCACTTGACCAACTTAAGCTTCAGGTATCTGGGGGGTCCGGGTGGCCCATGATTGGGCGCGGCTTCATAAATTGAACTTCAGGTCTGGTGGACAAAGTTAAGTCCAATCTGCAAAAGTGGGACAACCTTCCCCTGTCCCTGGCAGGTAGAGACCAGTCTATTAAAATGAATATTCTTCCAAGGATTTTGTTTCAATGTCTTCCTGTCTTCCTCCCTAAATCTTTCTTTGTGAGGGATAATAGGTTGATCTCATTCTTTGTATGGGCAGGAAAGACCCCCAGGATCCGTAGGGTAGTTCTTCAAAGGGATAGGCAGTCCGGGATGGCGGGCGGCTAGCATTGCCAAATTTACTTTTTTATTATTGGGCAGCCAATACTGAGATGTTGTTAGCGCAGAGACCCAGGTTCCTTATGGGGACAGATAGACGCAAGGTTGTGCAGGGGATATAGTCTGGGGCATTGGTGAAAGCCTCGCTTCCATTTTCTCCGGTTAGGCACTCCTCGAACTGGTGGTGTCCACTTTATACAGAGACAATTTGGCACCATTTTAAGCTTGGATTTGTACCGAGGGTGGAAGTGGAAGAGGGAGTTGGGAGCTGTAGTGGATGATGAGTTGTGGAGTGAGGCACTTTGTCGGGTGAACTCAACATCTTCAGTGCAGCTGGGTTTAATCCAGCTTGAAGTGGCACATAGGACGCACCTGACCAAAACTAGGATGAGTGGTTTATTTTTGGAGATAGAAGACAGTTGCGAGTGGTGTTCCGGGACGGCCGGCCAACCACACAGACATGTTAGTCTTGCCCCAAATTGGTAAACTTGTGAGTCTTCTTCAGCACCATGTTAGTGATTCTGAATATTGATCTGGAGCCTTGTCGTCTGGAGACCATTTTTGGGGTGTCGGACTCACCGGGACTACAGATGGAAGTGAAGCAGAGGTACGCCATTAGCGGGTCGGCTGAAGGTTTCTAATGGAGATGGCAGCCATTCATTACCTACTTTAAGGAATTTGTCACCGTCAGTTGCTGGTGGGACGGGTTTGAGGTTTGTTTCAATTTGTTTGTTTTCAGTTTACTTTCTCCTCTTGTTGGCTGGGGTGGGTACGGTTGGTTGGGGTTTTTGTTATGTTGGTTTTGTCTATCATCTGCTCATATCTTTACTCCAAATATTAATGTAGGCAATGTGGGTTTTGTAAAATTTATTGAAAATTGGAAATCTAATAATTTTTTTAAAATTCAGCCACTCATGAAAATCTGCGCAACGATGCAGTTCATACCCTATATTTTACAGAATTCCTAAGCCACTGATCTGCATGTTCTGATCAATATATTGCAGTAAGAACATGTTTGAGTTAATGAGGTTTGCAGTTATGAATAATTGTTAAAATAACTTGGAGGAAGTTGTAAACTCTTTGCACCTATTGTGTTAAATGATGAAACTCACTTCTACCAGTTATGAGTACAGTTATGAATCCTACGTTACCCATCTGTTACCATCTGTACAAACTATTTCAAGTGTCTTTGCAATCCCAATTACGTTTTCTGTGCAATCTGCACTAACTCCCGTTCGGATTCACACAGTTTTATCTCAGTAGTCTGCCATCTGTGCCAACTGTCTCAGTTTGTGGAATCTGTGCAGCAGCACCAGCTGCACCCAACATTGTATTTGTAATGTGTGCTGGTTGTGCCAAGTGCACATTAAGCACAAAAGGAATATGTGAACTCTGTTTAGAAGGTGGGCAGGTTGAGCATTAATGATGTCCATGCTTTGCCTCACTGTTTTTGCGAAGTACTTCTTCCTAGCTCGTTTTTAAAAAAAGCTCTATTAACATTCAAACATCTGAAAATAAAACTATTATTTACAGTATTGGTCACACACAAATGTTTTACTTTTCTTTGAAAGCAACTATGAACCATCCATGTGAATGCATTTTGTTTGTGTTAATAATCCTTCTGGATTTTTCACCCTCCCCCATCCCCCAGGGCTACAATCCCATTATGCTTAGAACTCAGTACAGATGCCATCCAACTATAAGTGCTATAACAAATGAACTCTTCTACAATGGGAATCTTAGAGATGGACTTTCCACTTCAAATCTAAAACCTCTATTGGACTGGTTGCCCACTCTCTGCTTTTATAACGTTAAAGGACGTGACCAGGTAAATACATACATGCAGCACAGTAATTGTAATGTTTTCATACACTGAACATGGGTTTTATTTTCAGTCCATTTATGCTACGCAAATTAAAACGGAGATGCTCGGTTTTCCACTCATCAGACGATGGGCATTGTTACTAGCAGTGGATACTGTCATAGTTCTGCTGGGGATTGTTATAGTAACATGTTAATATCTAGACGTTCCCAGCCGTACATCTGTGGCTTTTGCTGAATATTGTTAAACATGCTTATTTGCTGCAGAAAAATGTGGTTTATACACTTTACCCCCAGTTGCTTCCTTTATGAAGTGGCAGTGTTATTTTGCTTATATTTTCACAGTGTTGTCCTTCAGCATAGGCAACCAAAGATATACATCAGCACGTGCTCTTTATTTATTCATTTGTTTTTGTTATTATTTGGAGTAAAGATATTTGGTAAATTTAATATCGAGCAGGGTTTGACTAAATGGGTAGGAGAAAGTATTTCTTATTTCTGTCAATTCGAATTCATTAAGAAAAGCAAGGACCCTGTTATATCCTAGATCGATCTTTCCCTCAACTCTAATTTCAAAGGGGTTATGTAGAATAATTTTTCATTAAGCATCACTGCTTTGACTGTAAGGCTTGATGGTATTGAGAACTGTTGAACCCCATTTCTCCAGGGTGGCCAAGAATACAGAGCCATGGAGTTATTTATCTTTGTTGTCATACATTGGTAAAATTTACTGCAAAGCAGTGGAGGTTAAAGGAAGGAGAATAAATTATATGAGATGGGATTATAGGGATAGAGCAGCAGGTGAACCTAGGCAGGGTGCTCTTTAGGAGGGTCGGTGCAGACGCCATGGGCCGAATGGCCTCCTTCTGCACTGCAGGATTTCTATGGAAACTCGTTCACCTTTCACAGTTCCCTTTTCTCCAACTTAGGTTACTAAGCAAATGAAAAATGAAAATCGCTTATTGTCACGAGTAGGCTTCAATGAAGTTACTGTGAAAAGCCCCTAGTCGCCACATTCCGGCGCCTGTCCGGGGAGGCTGGTACAGGAATCGAACCGTGCTGCTGGCCTGCTTGGTCTGCTTTAAAAGCCAGCGATTTAGCCGAGTGAGCTAAACCAGCCCCTGTGCTTCATCAATTCCTGAGTTTGTGGTTACTTTGTATTTATTTGGTCACTTTTGTTTCCTGTGTCAGAAGATCCTGAAGTAAAGCCTTTCCTGCAGGGTAAGATGAATGTAGCTCATCTGGTGAAGGTGAATGCAGTGAAGGGACATTGTTAACACTTTTACCACAAGTTGCATGCTGTCATGTTAGTCCGTCCGTGAAATTTTGCGGTACCCCCTGCTGGCGTGAGCTTCCTGTCCTGCTGAAGACAATGGACTTCATTTTCCACCACCATCGTGAAGGGACTGTAAGATTGCTTCCCATATGTGGCCAATGAAGTGCTTCCGAGGAAATCAATGTAACATGGCATGACTAAAGAAAAACGGACATAAACACCGATAATTCATTTGGAGTTGACAAAATATAAATATTGCAATTTCATTAAAATGTAATTTATGTTCTGATCTGCCTAGCTGGACATGGATGGCAGCTGCCATAATGTAGAAGAAGCAACATTCACTGTGAAACTTATCCAGTCCCTGATAGCCAGTGGAATTAAAGGATCCATGATTGGATTGATAACATTATACAAATCTCAGATGCACAGGGTAATTAAAATTTTCTTCTTCACATTTTCCCTTTGCCATTTGTATTATTCTGTTTATATTTGTATTAATGAATTTTCTGCAGCATTGCTCCTAGTAAATTGGAGAAATAGGTCTGTCTTTTAGTTGTGACTTTTCTAACCGGAAATAAACATATAATAATAATCCTATATATGAATGCCGTAAATGTTATAAGAAATGAGAGTAGGTCATTGAGCCTGCTCTGCCATTCAATAAGATCATGGCTGATATGATTGTGGGCATAACTCAGCTTTCCTGCCTACCCACCAGAACCCATTATCTATCTTGTAGATCAAAAATCTGTCTTAACTCAACAGTGAATATATTCAATGACACAGCCTTCAGTGTTATCTCTGGAAGAGAGTTCCAAAGACTAATGAACCTCTCAGAGAAGAAATTACTCCTCATGACTGCCTTAAATGGAAGACCCCTTATTTTTAAGCTGTGCCCCCCGCCCCCCCACCCCCAGCTCAAGGTTCCACCACCGCCCCCTACCCACCCCCATGGAGGGAAGCATCCTTTCAGCATCTACACTGTCAAACCCACTCAGAATCTTATATGTTTCAATAAGATTACCTCAACATGGTTGGATTCTAAGTTCCTGAGACAGTGTGTGGGAAACCCAGAAGTAAGTACAGTGCATCTCTTAGTGGTTTTAACCAGCCAGTGCATTTACCGCATTATTTGCAGTTCCCCAACCAGTTGGCTTCTGCGAGTGTGACGATGACCCACAGGAATCAATTTCAGGTCCCATTATTGAAAGACAAATTAAATAAATGAAATTATTAGATCCTGAAGATGGGAGCAGAACAGAATGAATTGACAGAATAGAATGCATCTTGTGTCATAGTTTCACCTATCAACTAGAAGGTCAAATCTCTTTTTGGATGTTATAGGTCTCTATGAGGATTGTAACAGCATTCAAAGACTGGGCTAAAGATATAATTGCTGTGGGCTGTAAGTTTCACGGGGAAATTCTTTTTCCTATGGGAGGAAGAAGCCCGTCAGTGAAACCGACAGGCACCCCCACCCCTCCCCCGTTCTGTCTTCTCAAGCTGGCTCCAACAAATATTCCAATTTTTTGGGGCAGGATCGCCATTCCATCTCTGTCAATGCACTTTCTCACATTCCCATCTGAACAACCCACTTGACATTCACCTTCGTTTTTATGCAATGTCATGCTTCTCCCTCATTGTCACCCCGAACAAACACTGTCCAATCACTTGTACAACACATGCCTTGCTCTCTACCACAGGCCTCCTCTTTCCCTCCTTGCAGGAGAATAGAGCAGAGAACAGGAGAATGAGGCAGACAGCCGAAGGTGACCCTCCAGCCATGTTGAAACTGACAGGTGTAGAGAAGGAGATAACCAGTGCTTGAGACGTTTGCATTTTATTAAGGCTATCACTGAAATCTCCCAACTGCTGCACCCAAAGCTCAAAGCAGGACAAGGATCTCATTGCCTGTGATGGGACTCCAAACTTTTGTGCAACTGACACCTTCCAGTCTGGTGCTGGAGATATTCACCATCATCTTGCAGATTGCAGTCCAGTGTTGCATAAGACCGGTCACAAGGTCTCGGACCTTTAATTTGAAGAGAGATAAACCCCCCCACCCTCCATCCAGAGACAAACTGACTGAATGAGAATGAGGGCTTGCGAAGTTTTCAGCCTCGCCATTCTTGTGTAGTGTGGTATTGTTTGCATGCACGTTGCTTTACAGGTACCGCACGTCAACTCTGCTCTATAGCAGAACTGGAAAAGATTCCACTTCCTTAACATGCAACTGGTTTGTAACCATTTGCTGAAAATCATGAAAGTTGCTGTTGGTATCCTGATAATAGTCATGATGGCTTCATTCTGCAGCAGTTCCACCATGGCAAACCAAAAATTGGTTTCCAGGCTGATGGTGTGGCTCTTGATGCTGCTTTGTAGCTCACGTGCATGTGCGCAGCATAGATTTAATGAGAGGCACGCTGCCACAAGAAAAGTGACAGAGCAGACCATTGGCACACTGATTCCACAGGAGGCCCACACACTCAGCTGAGTGGGTCTCAAGATCTGTAGTGGTATGCTGCACGCTGCACAGCCTCACCTCTCAGGTGAGAAGCCGAGGTACAGGAGAACGAGGAGGAAGAAGAGATTGTGGAAGAGGAGGGAGGCAGCAACCTTTTCTGCCTAGCCGTATATGAAGAATTGTACTCTGGTGTAATAGCAGTAACCTCAACCCCAATTCTCCATTCAACAATATTAACACATTCCTTACCGTCCACCGGTTATTGACCATCATATCATCTTCTGACTGCAATGCAAAAACAAGAACCAAGAGAAACTACATGGAGCTCTGCCATTATCTTGGGGCAACCCCACAACAAAACTAGAAACATATTGGGAGGATTGATTGCTGGGCTATTGTGAATTCCTGCATGCCCCTTTGAACACTGGTATCCACAGCCTTAAGGGCGACAAGCTGAGCTTGCATGTCTTCAGTTTCAGCTTCCACTGCAGCTCCCAGACTTTCAATGGAAGCTGACTGTTCACCATTGGAGGGTGAGACATGGGCCATTAGATGCATCATGGTTTTGTCCACAAGTGTGTCGGTGGAATTTGGCCACCAGATCTATATTACCAATTCTGCAAAGCCCTGCGCCAAGTTGGTGTCAGGTTTCTCCGTGCTCCTTGATAGTGAATGCAGTCTTTCTGGCAAACATCCCATTGAGCCAAGCATTTTTCTTTTTCACACCCATTAGCCATTCTCTGTTGCCAGGTCCATCTAGGTCTTCATCTGAGTCCTCTGTAGTAAAATATGTGCTGGCTCACCCATCGACAAGCTAATACTGTTGTTATCTTTGTCCCTGTTGTAGTTTCAGCCCACTCATGCCCTTTGTCTTACCACATGCAGACCTCGTCTCTATGCTTTCCTCTGGGAGATGAGCAATGTAAGAGTCTGAGCTGATGGCTGTGAGTATAAGAGCAAGTGACAGTGTGTCTTGATCATCACTCGCGTCTTGTCTTCTTTCAGTGCCTGGAAGGCTACACTTTTTGTGTATCTGAAAGAATAAAGGCAAATGGGTAAGCTTGTTGTGAATGAAGGGAAGAAGTAGAAGGTGCATGCCTACATCATCTACAGATTGTATATCAGAAACGTTTGTGGGATGTGAGAAGTATGATTAGTTATGAGGATGTCATGATCTTCAATGATTCATCCCTACTGGTGACTATGGCCTCTTTCAATAATGGTCAGTACCACCTCTGCCATGGAGTTAGAGCATTTAGGGTGCACGCCTCGCCTCCTCTCTCGGTTAATTTCTGTTGACTCCACTTGTATGCTACAGTCTCCTGCAAGAGGGAGGGAAGTATGTCAGTGAGTGTGGCGCAATCTGTTTGGGTGATGAGGCAGTATTGGTTGAAAAGCTAGCAGCGTATACAGGCTGTGAGATATGGTTATGAGGTTGCAGAAGTGCTGAATGTGTGAGTATGCATGAATTTCAGGTATGAGTCCTGATTTATAGAGGTTGTTTCCAGATGAGTGATTGGCAAGTGCAGCACGGTGGCACAGTGGTCAGCACAACTTGACTCACAGCACCAAGGATCCAGGTTCAATTCCGGCCACTGCGTGTTTGGAGGGTCTCCTAGCCTCCTGGGGATACAGGAAATCTCTCCTCCTTTCCCACACCTCCCCCAAAACCTTCTGTGGGACTTCGGAAAACGTAGGGTGTCTATTCTCTTTTGCATTCAGCCATTCTGCTGTCCTTGCAAGGTCAGATTCAGCTCACAGAGGACTCCCAGTAACTTCTCTATTTAAATTGCATTTTCCCTTTCAGAGGTGCAGGTTCGTTTTAAGTAGTGTTCACAGGTTACAATTTCCTGCCACCTGCTGATGCATGGAGCCAATCATTGACTGCTTGGAAAAACCATAACATACAATAGCAAAGCTGTCATTCTCTGCATTGCACCAAAAGAGCAATGGTAATCGCTCATCATGATCCTCCTGCCGGTCTTTGGGTGACTGACTTGGAAATGCAGTTACCCATTGAGCAATTAGAAGGGCCCTAGTTGTCTTTTCTTGATTTTTCAATTGTGTTGCTGAGGTTTATTTCTGGCCACCTAACATGCATAACTGCAAGATGTTTTTTTTTACAAAAGATGTGACCAATATCGGCTGTCAGCTCCCCACAACCTTGCAGCATCTCCTAAGTTCCCACACAGGTCAAGTACAAGTCAGCCCCTTTAATGCCCGTGCATGCAGAAAAACCTAAAGGCCTCCTGCACTTGAATAAGCCATCCACAAATAAAAAATGGTTACAGGGATCGTCAGATGTGACTATTATTTTGTGATCATTCTAATTTTTGTGTGTCCCCTTTTGTGACTTTCTTGTGGCATCAGTGAAATGAATGTGCAAAATGTTCATATTTCTTTTTCTGAGCATTTTGATTTTTACAATATGGTTTTAGGTATTGCCATTAATGTTAATATTTTGAACATTGGAAATATGGTTTTATCATCTCTTAATGTTCTTTGCTTGCAACAGTGCATGCATTTATGTTTGGTTTAAAGGTTTTGTTTCATGCAAGCGTGCAAGAAGCTGTGGACATTAATGCCTTAACCATTGGAAGAAGTGCCCATTTCTAATTTTCTTTTAATGCTGTTCATAGTTACATGGATTACTTAACCACCCTGCACAGTGTGACCCAGCTGAGATTAAAGCTGTTCAGGTTTCAACAGTGGATGCTTTCCAGGGAGCAGAGAAGGAGATTATTATATTGTCTTGTGTGAGGACTCGTCAACTTGGGTTTATAGATTCTGAGAAGCGAATGAACGTTGCACTTACCCGAGGAAAAAGGCACTTGCTGATAGTGGGCAATCTGACCTGTCTTAGAAACAACAGACTATGGAAAAGAGTTATTCATCACTGTGAAGGTAAGGTGTATCAGAAAGGCAAGTACTTGAAATTAGGAACAAATCTTGTATTCTGTAATGAAGTTTTACTTTATTTACACTAATGTGCAGATTAGAGCTTTTGGTCAATAACTCAAAACTGAGAAAGTATTGGGGTAGGATACCGAAGAGTGTCATAGAATCCCTACAGTGCTGATGGAGGACATTCGGCCCATCGAGTCCCTCTGAAAGAGCACTCCACCCAAGCCCTCTCCCCATCCCAATAACCCCTTAGCCTAACTATCTTTGGACACTAAGGGCAATTTAGCATGGCCAATCCACCTAACCTGCACATCTTTAGGCTGTGGGAAGAAACTGGAACATACAGAGGAAACCCACGCAGACACAGGGAGAACGTGCAAACTCCAAACAGTCACCCAAGGCCGGAATTGAAGCTGGATCTCTCGCACTGTGAGGCAGCAGTGCTAACGACTGCTACCATGCCACTCATATTAAGTAGTATGTCCTAAATCCTGATACCTTGAAAAAGCCCAAAACCCTTTCAGTTGTTATTATGGCCCTGGTTTTCACAGAGCCAGGTTGACTCCGAAGATGTTTACAAATGGCAGGGTCACCCAATTCCAGGATTTCTACAGTCAATTTTTTTTCTGGCTCAGGATAAAGGCGTGGTTAGCAAGCCTCCAACCTGCACCCCAAGCATGGCTGGACCGATTGCAGTAGTCGGCATTGCATGCACCTCGCAGTTTTCGTGGGATCGGACAGCTTCCGGTTGACTTGTGGTTCATGGTCCTTCAGAGGGATCGTGAACCTTTGTGTGGATTCGGAAACCTTGTGAAAGATAGTGAAGGGGGAGAGAATTGTGAGAGTGAAGTGTTTAAACTGTAGGATTTTTTTTTTTAAAATCTACTTTTTCACTAGCTTTTTAGGAGCAGGAATCAGGCCTCAGCAATCAGTCACTTAGGCCTTGTCCCCCATTAAACATAAGAATTTAAAAGGGCCTCGCAGCTGTTAGCTATCAGTCGGAACTTCATGGCAGCCATTGCTGCCTTAGAGCTCACAATCCCAAAATCTCATCTCGGGCCCATACTGGAGGTCGTGACCCACAGTTTGGAAAGCCTGAGTTTATATTAAAGTTAATGCACCATTTACCCTACTGATATATATTTTATTGAATTCATTTTTTTTTTAGCTCTAAAGTAACCTTCTGAGATTAAACATACCCTGCTCATTTGGTATTTCCTGTGAATTTAACTAGCTTGCATTGAACTCCACAATTAATTTTTTTTTAATTTAAAGAATCTTTTTCTTTCAATTAATGGCAATTTTTTTAGTGAGGCCAATCCACCTACCCTGCACATCTTTTGGGTTGTGGGAATGGGACTCATGCAGACACTGGGAGAATGTGCAAACTCTACACAGACAGTGACCCGGGACTGGGATTGAGCCCAGGTCCTTGGCGCCGTGAGGATGCAGTGCTAATCACTGCCCCACAGTGCAGCCCTAACTGCACAATTCAATTTGTTAATACAAATGAAATTCCAAATTGTGATTGTTCGGGCAATCCATAAATTCCTTCCCCTTGGCCTTGAACTCACTGCTGAAATCTCTAGCCGCTGTGTCCTAGCCTTCCAGTTTCTTATCCATTCCTTGTTTGCACATTGCTTTAAGCTTAAGTAACATTTTTTTCCTGTTGCCACTCATCAAAGGCTTTAATGGAAATCTGAAAAATATTCTTGTCATCCAACATTTCACTGTTTATTGAAGTTCATTAATGGTTGGAAAACCATAGACACTTCCCTGATTTTCTGATGAACGGGGTTTAAAATTCAAAGCGATATGGGCATCACTAGCTGGGCCAGCATTTATTGCCCATCCCTCATTTCCCTTGAGTTCAGTGCCTTGCTGGGCCATCTCTTTTCTTAGTATGTGCTTGGCCCAAGAGTGGCACAGATCTCTGAAAACGTCACAGCTATGTTGCAACTTATTTCCTCGAAATGATGTCTCCAACATTTCACAATCATTTCTTCCTCTCTCGCATTTGTTCAATGCTATTGTGATCCATGGACCTCTCTTCTGACCCTACAGAGCTTCAAATGCTTCATGTTGTGTGTTACTTCTCTCTGCCCTCCCCCCCCCCCACAACTTGCCATTCCCCTCTCTTCCCCTGTACCCCCCATAGAGTTCCGTAGACTTCACGTATTCTCTGACATTCTTTCCCATATCTCAAAACCACAGACTTCTTTACCACCCTCAGTCTTTTCTTCCATCTAAACTCTTACGGCTTTTAAAATCCAATCTTGACCTCACCCTAACATTACTATCTGCTGAAATGCTGTAACATTCAGCACAGATTTTTCTGACTTCCTGTAGTCAGAGGGAAGAATTCTCCCATCTGGGACTAAGTCCCTTGGCCATGCCATATATTCCGGGTCCTACCTCATTAATTATGCATCAGGGGTTTAGCAGGGCAGGCGTGATTGCCTGCGTCCTGCTGCCATATCTGGGTGCCATATTTAAAAAGCGCCCAACAATACTATCCCACCGTTGAAGAAAGAAGGTAGATCTCCTGGGGCGAAAAAAGATGCATCTCCATTAACACACTGAGGCAGGAAGATTGACCTCTTCGATGACACTGAAGCCGGAAGATCCTTCTGATAGATGCTCCCCCATCCAGTGCTGTGGTGATCCAAGGTCGCTGGTGGCCTCCATCATTTAACTCCAGCCTTATGCATGCCACGCATGTTCTGGACCAATGTGTTTTCCCGCTGGCATTGCGGAGAATCTGTGGGGGGAAGATCCGGTTGGGCCATCATCTGCATCCCATTAGCAGGATGGAATCGGTTTGTCACCGACCACCACCGAATTTCCTGATCCACCATGATGGGCACCAGCAGAAGATCCCGTGGGAAATTCACACCGGCATAAAACTGATTTTTGGGCCCCTGCCAAATTCTTCCCTCCCCATCCACCACTGAACCTGCCGACAAGGGAATGGGAGAATTCCGCCTTCGGTTGAGAAATTGGCAGAATCCTTGGAGAAAAAACATAAATGGCCATTTTCGGTTGTTCATGTGTTTCTCTTAAGGGTTCAATTGGTTTCTACTGAAGTTATAGCTGCGGACCTGCAGAACTCTCAAGGAATTTCAAGATCACCTTGTGTATTTTGTTTACTGTTTTTAGGCCTGTTGTCGTCAGGCAGGACAGCTACTAAAATATTGAAATTGATTAATGTAGCATTATAGTGTAGCCATGTTTCCATTGCAGTACTGACATGATTACATTATCTCTGTTTTGGATATTAATTGGAATTCATCAGCAGAAGTATTGTGTGATAATTATTTTTGTTTTGCCTTTTTATGGACATGCAACGTAAGGTTTATTTGTGAAATGTGCCGCTTCTTATGTTCACAGTGGAATCTTGTTAACCACACCTCTGTGGCTTGGGGTGTACAAAACATTTGTTCTTATTCCAAGTTCTATATGAAAGTAAAAATAAAACTCTGCGAATGATGTGATATTTCTTCTGAGAAAATATCTGGAATCATTTTTTGTTGTTGAATAAAACGTATTAATTTTACGAGTTCTTGAATCAGAACAACATTTTCAAAGAAGGAAATCTGTCTAGGTAACTGACATTAGTGACATAGTATTTGTTCCCCCTAGTGAGAGAAAATGGCGTGCAACATGCATACCAGTGTGAGCCACAACTGGAAAAGATCATGAAATGTTATAGTGACCAGATGTTGGCAGAGAAGGGCCAAACACAACGAAAAAACCCGAAGTCCAGAAACAAGTCTATTCCACTTGAAGAGGATAACAAAGTAAGAACTTTAATACTCTGTTATTACATTTTTCTGATTCATTAGCCAACTGAACACCTTTTTGAAGCTTCTTGCTGTCGTTCTGTCACAATGAGTGTTACTTAAGTCTTTTTAAAAATAAATTTAGAGTATCCAATTCTTTCTTTTCCCAATTAAGGGACAATTTAGCGTGGCCAATTCACCTACACTGCACTTCGTTTTGGGTTGCGGGGGTGAGACCCACGCACATGGGGAGAATGTGCAAACTCCACATGGACAGTGACCCAGGCTCGGGCCCGGGACCGAACCTGGGCCCTCAGCTCCGTGGGAGCAGTGCTAACCACTGAACCACTGTGCTGCCCTTCCTTAGAGAAATCTAGTTATTTTCCCAACTCTGCACCAGATTAGCTAAAAATGGCTAAATTTGCAAGGTCTGAATACCGCTGAGAATATGGACCCAATTTACTTGACGTTGGGCCAACTCTGGAGGCCTTTAAAAATGGCAGGTGGAACCACTTTTCCAGCATCAGCAAATTTCATCTCCATGGGATAATGATTCAGTAGGGCCATCTAGACAAACAGATTGTCTGGCTATCTATTTCTGTTGATACAATTCACACTTGTGACTTGTAAATGATGGACAGAATTCCTAGTTTCTGACCTGCTCCATGTAGCCACCTCCTTCTGCCTCCTTCTAGTTAAGTTTCTGGTCAGTGCTAGACCCTAAATGGTGGGGAATTCACTGATGGTAATGCCATTGAACATCAATGGGAGATGGTTATATTTCCTTTTGTTGGAGATGGTTATTGTCTGGCAGTTACATGGCTCAAATGACACTTGCCACTTATCAGCCCAAACCTGAATGTTCTCCAGGTATTGCTGCATGTGGGCATGATCTGCTTCAGCATCTGAGGAATTGCAAATGGTACTGAGCATTATGCAATCATCAGCAAACATTCTTGCTTCTGACCTTACAATGGAGGGAAGGTCGTTGATGAAGCAGCTGAAGATGTCTGAGCCTTGGACACTATGCACAGTAACACCTGCAGCGATGTCCTGGAGCTGACATGATTGGTCCCCAACAATCACAACCATTATCCTTTGTGCTAGGTATGACTCCAATAAAGGGAGAGTGTTCCACTGATTCCCATTGACTTCAGTATTGCCAGGATTCCTTGATGCCATACTTGGCCAATGCTGTTTTGATGCCAAGGTGATGTCAGAAGGTGAAAAGCTAGAAACAGCAGAGGTCCAAAAAGACTTGTATGTCCAGGTACATAGGTCGTTAAAATGTCATGAACAGTTACAGAAAATAATCAAAAGGCTAAAAGAATGCTGACCTTTCTATCTGGAGGACTAAAATACAAAGGGATTGAAGTTGTGCTTCCGCTATACAAATCCCTGGTTGGATCACGCAAGGAGATTGTGTTCAGTCCTGAACACCACACCTTATGAAGGTTTTACTGGCCTTGAATAAGTGCAATGTAGACTTATTAAAATAAGACCTGGACTCCATGGGTTAAATTATGAGGAGAGATTACGCAAACAAGTGTTGTATTCCTTGGAATTTAGAAAATATAGGGGCGATTTTATTGAAGCTTTCAAGGTATTAATGGAAGAAGGGTAGATAAAGAGAAGCTATTTCTGCTGGTTGAGGAGAGCAGTCTAAAATTAGAGCCAGATCTTCTAGGAGTGAAATTAAGAAACATTTATTTGTGCAAAAGATGGTAATAGTTTGAAACTCTGTTCCACCAACAAACAGCAATTCATCCTACATTAATTGATAAAACCAACAAACAGCAATTGGTAAACCCTGGTAGATTTTTGTTCGTGGGAGGTATTGAGGGATATGGGGGAAAAGGCAGATATATAGAGCTAGGCTGAGGAGCAGCTATGATCTCAGTGAAACATGCTTGAGGGGCTAGCCTTGTTCCTATGTTCCTGCCTCCATCCCCTCTTTTCAAATGCCTCCTAAAACTTTTCTTCATCCACCAAACCTTTGGTCCTGACCCTAATCTTTTGTTAGCATGTTTTTCTTGCTTGGCATCGACTTTTTTCCCGCTTAGTAAAGCACAGTGTTGACTTTCCTAATGTGAGGAATGGTGTAAATTGGTTAGTTTTGATAATAATTCGATGTTATAGACTTGATGTGTTTCCCGCCTTTTCCGTGTTGTAATTGGCAGCTTAAATCAAGTAATGAAATTCATTAAATACCCTGGTAGTTTACATTGAAGAAGGTGTGAATCTGAATAACTCTAAATGTGAATTTGAATCAATCTGAATGGGAATTTGAATCAATCTGAATCAGTCTGAATGGGAATCTGAATCAATTTGAAAATGAATCAATCATTCTAAATGGGAATCTGAATCATTCTAAATGGGAATTGTAATCAATCTGAATGGGAATCTGAATTAATCTAAATGGGTATTGGAATCAATCTGTATGGGAAGCATGGGTGGGACGGTGGCACAGCGGTTAGCACTACTGCCACAAAGGGCCATGAACCCGCGTTCAATTCTGGCCTTGGGTGATAGTCTGTGTGGAGTTTGCACGTTCTCCCCGGTTCTGCGTGGGTTTCCTCCAGGTGCTCCGTTTTCCTTCCATAGTCCATGAAATGTGCAGGTTAGGTGGATTGACCATGCTAAATTGCCCCTTAGTGTCCAACGGTTAGGTAGGGTTCAAGGTATAGGGCAGGAAGTGGTCTTAGATAGAGTGGGAATCTTTCAGAGTGTCGGCGAAGACTTGATGAGTCCAGTGGCGGCCTCCTGCACTGTAGGGATTCTAATAATCTTTATTAGAGTCACAAGTAGGCTTACATTAACACTGCAATGAAGTTACTGTGAAATCCCCTGTTTAGGTACACTGCGGGAGAATTCAGAATGTCCAGTTCACCTAGCAAGCACGTCTTTTGGGACTTAGGAGGAAACCGGAGCAGACATGGGGAGAACATGCAGACACCGCACAAACAGTGACCCAAGCGGGGAATCGAACCTGGGTCCCGGGCACTGTGACGCAACAGTGCTAGCCACTGTGCCATGTGCCGCCCATGCTTCCCATACATATTGATTCCAATACCCATTTAGATTAATTAAAATTCCCATTTAGAATTGTTCAGATTCCCATTTAGAATTCAAATTCATTTTCAGATTGATTCCAATACATATTCGGATTGATTCAGATTCCCATTTAGAATGATAAAGATTCATTTTCAGATTCCAATACAGATTTATTCCAATGCCCATTCCTATTGATTCAGATTTCCATTCAGATTCTATGAATTAAATTAATCTGAAACATTCTAAATGGGAAGTTAAATCAATCTGAATGGGAATCTTTTTTAAAAATTTCCGATTAAGGGGCAGTTTAGCTTGGCCAATCCACCTACCCTGCATATCTTTGTGTGGTGGAGGTGAGACCCACGCAGACACGGGGATAATGTGCAAACTCCACACGGACAGTGACCCGGGGCCTGGATCGAACCTGGGTCCTCGGTGCCTTGAAGGAGCAATGCTAACCACTGCACCACTGTGCCGCCCTTTGAATCGGAATCTGAAACAATCTGAATAAGTATTGGAATCAATCTGTATGGAAATCTGAAAATGTGTCTTAATGAATGAATCTGAATGGAAAGCTGCAAATGAGTTTGTTCTGTGAGATTATGTGCAGGAATTTAGTTGACAGAAAGAGCTGCAGTTCCCCTACATTCCAGGTAGTGGCACTGCAAGCTATCAAAAACCAATGAGTTTTCATCCAGTTTTGCAGATTAAAATATCAACCGATTGTACAGGGATATTTACTTCTGTCCCATTTTGAAATGCTCTGAGGGTGAAAAAGAAGCAAATAAACTGTTTTAAAATGTATCTCTTTGACATTTTTTTCTTGGGCAATATTTGAAGTGGCGCTGAGGAGTTTCAAATTCAGAACTAGTACAGGCAGTGCTAAGACTTGAAAGTAATTCTTGGAAACCATGTCGTAAGTCGAAACGTCGTACGCCCGAACCGATTTCCCCATAGGAACAATGTCAGAAATGAGGGATTAGTTCTGTCAGTGGAGCTAGACAACATTTTAACCAGCAAATTGTGACCTTATTTCCCTCGGGCTTTTAGACATTTGCTCAATGCACTCAGAGATCTCTGCCGGTGGGCCGCAACGACCATTCTCGCCGCTGGTTTAGCTCAGTTGGCTGGACAGCTGGTTTGTGATGCAGAGTGAGGCCAGCAGTGCGGGTTTAATTCCCGTACCGACTGAGGATATTCATGAAGGCTCTGCTTTCTCAAGCTTGCCCCTGGCCTGAGGTGTAGTGATCCCCAGGTTAAATCACCACTAGTCAGCTCTCTCCCTCAAAAGGGAAAGCAGCCTATGGTCATCCAGGACTATGATGACTTTACACTCCATAATTGGCTGAGCAAAAGGCTTCAGACCACAGGCGTGAAAGATCCCGTTGTAGTCAATGGGAGATCAACCAGTAGGGCAAGGCAGGATTTTTACCGGCGAATTTCAGCTCCATTTCCTGGTTTATCAGAAACTGCTTTCCGGCTTCTGGCTCAATCTTGGTCAGGCAGCGCGCTGCCGGTGGACCACCATGTCCATTCTCCATAGCGACCTTCCGCCCCTGAGTTACGGCCTGGTGACTGAAGGTTGCAGGAGCCCGGTGTTTCAGTGGGAGGTTTCACAAACCACCCCAGGTTGTTATTGAAACGGTGGGCTGCTATAGCATTGTAAAGTCAAAATCGACGTCAAAATTCGAAACAAGCACAATTTTTCAACGTCATAAGTGCTATGCATTGTATCTCGAGCGTCGTAAAGACGAGGGTTGCCTGTATATCAGAGGTTGTTTGACATACTGCATTTAAGGAAACAAACAGAGAACTTCTGACTACTCTGCTAAAAGATGCAAAGTATGGTGCTCTATGAAATGGGTATGATGGTATCTATGCTTGATTATAAACCTGTACTCCCTCCGCTGGCAATAGAACCTTCAAACATTTACCTCAAGAATAGCAAATGATATGCAACAGCTTTGACAATGTGTATTTAGATAACGGCCTGTAACATAATAAAACTTCACAGGGTGCTTCACAGAAATGTTGTGAAGCAAAATATGACACTGAGCCGCATGAGGCAACATCAGTGCGCTTCACGGAATCATAAACATTAACGCCACATAAGGAGATTATTCAGCCCATTGTGTCCATGCCAGTGGACGAGGATCTGTCCAGTCTAATCCCACTGTCCTGCATTTGCTCTGCATCCCTACAGGCCATGGCGCTTCAAGTCGATGTCCGAGGTTATTTTAAGACGTGTGGAGTTTTTGCATCTACCAACTTTTCAGCAGCGAGTTCCAGATTTCTACCACCCTCTGGGTGGGAAAAATATGTGTTCATCTCCTTTCTAATGGCTTGTGTGCAGAGGAGAGAAGGATGGCATTTGTGCTCGGTCGCAGTGAGGCATGGGCTGTGAGGTGCTGTTAGGGAGATGAATGAGTAGAGCTACAAGGTGTGTTGGCCTGACTCATGTTGTTCAGAAAAATGCTGAGCATGTCAGAGTGTGGGGATTGGCACCTCATCTTTCCTGCCCTCCCAAGTTCCTGATCTCCAGATTGGAGGGAACATGCACTGGTCCAGCTGCAGACTCATTCAGCTACTTCTGTTCACGCTTCCTTGATTGGAGAGGTTGTCCTGCTTCTCCAGTCTTTGGGAGAGCTTACCTCACTGATGTCCTTCAAGTGGGTCTCCAGGTAAGAGTGAGAGAGTCCCCTCTTCAATCCTGTGGGTGCTGCAGCTTTTAAAATCCAGCTGTGTTTTTCTCAAACGTGCTTTGGACCCTTTGAGCAGAAATCCTTTCTTTGACATCTCATCCGCCCGCTTTACCCTAATTGGTTGGGGACCCTGAAAACAGACTCTTAATTGGTTCTGGAAGGCCTGCTAATCCAGTTCATGAGCAGTAAATTGTCCCACTGTTGTACCAGAGACTAAGGCAGTATGATTTTGCCCATAGAGTCCATACTGTTTGTTTACTTCCTTAACAAAGTCAGTTCTGTTTTTGTGACCAGATGTCTCCATATATTGTTTCTTTTGTTAGTTGCCATTTTGCAGTTGAATATATTGTGCTAACATGGCATGGTAACATGTATATTAAGGGTCACATTCCCATTCTGGCAATTAAAAGAAATCTGTTGGAAATGTATTCTGATTCTTGATTTTCCATTCATGTTAAGTTGAGATATAATGGTTTACAAAATTGTATTGTTTAAATGCAACGATCAATGGGAGCGAAGGCAATTTCTTCCCATTCCCATTAAATGTAACTTAATGTCAGTTTTTAAGTTCCTAATATTTGAAGACAACATACTGCTCAAGGTTACTTACTCGGATTAATAGGTTTCTTTGAGAGCTGAACCCGGCACCTGTGGAGCAAATCAAAAATTTACGAATGTGAGATTTATACCCATTTTTTAAAATTTAAATCACAATCACAATAATGGATGTTGCATAAAGATAGATATTCCATGCTTCGATTTCTCTATTACTCCACTTTCACACAATATTCTATTGGAAAGTGGTCATTTTTGATGACGTCTCACATTGTCCTCTGTGTGCCTTTTACAATATTTGAATTTGCTCTGCCATCACAATTTAAGACTGATCTTCCTGTGCTATTAACTGCTATAATACTTCAATAAGATCACTTCTCATTTGCCACCTTTTGAGCCTGAAGAACCCAAATTAATGAAGTCTTTCCTCTAACAGTAGGGGCCAGTCTCGGGGTTCTTCTCCTTGTGATAGTTTCCCATCCATCTCTTCGTTTCTCTAGGTTTCCACGGGTCGACCATTGTGGTTATTGGAGAGGATTAGGAGGACCCTATGAAAATGTGTTAATAGCATGAATGCTTTTCTTATGTCAACTTACTTGCATAACAATAATAATAATCTTTATTGGTGTCACAAGTAGGCTTACATTAACACTGCAATGAAGTCACTGTGAAAATCTCCTAGTTGCCACATTCTGGCGCCTGTTTAAGTACACTGAGGGAGAATTCAGAATGTCTAATTCACCTAACAAGTACGTCTTTCAGGACTTGTGGGAGGAAATTGGAACATCCTAAGGAAAACCACGCAGCCACGGGGAGAATGTGCAGACTACGTACAGACAGTGACCCAAGCCGGGAATCGAACCCAAGTCCCTGGCGCTGTAAAGCAACAGTGCTAACCACTAATCTACTGTGCCACCCAATTATCCTTGGCTCCATGTGCAGCTCAGGACTGGTGTGGGAAACTTGCTTAATGAACTATGAAATTTCTGTAATTTAAGTGGAAATGGTTGTTTAATGCAATGATGCCTTAAGAAAGCTTCAAAAGGCTGAAGGGTGCAAGGACTAAAAGACGACTGAAAAAACTAAATAAAAGGAACGGCAAAATGGAGACGTAAACCAGATCAACAAATGACCGAACACTAAACTCTCATTTTGGTGGCTGTTGCAATGGAGGTGGTTACAAGGAGATTTCCTTGTCTTTTGCATCTCTAGGCACCATCTCCATCTGACTGAGGGAGGAAGGTTTGAACCTGCAGTTGGTCCTTATTGTCGCTATCTGTGCCGGTCCTAAGCTATATGTTAGCTGCAGGTGCTCTTGCACCAGATGACAAATGAGCTTGTCTCTGCTGCTCCAAAGGTTGTGCTGCAAGTTTATTCCAGGTAAAGGCTGTGGGTCTGGAGTCACATGCAGGCCAGACCAGGTAAGGACAGCAGATTTCCTTCCCTAAAGGACATTAGTGAGCCAGGTGGGTTTGTATGACAATCGACAGTGGTTTCATGGGCACCATTAGATTTATAATTCCAGATTTTTTTTATTGAATTCAAACTTCACCATCTGCAGTGGCGGGATTTGAACCTTTGTCCCCAGAGTATTACTGTGGGTCCCTGGTCTACTAGTCCAGTGACAATACCACTGCGCCACAAGCTCCCCCGGACAGTGACCTGGGGCCGGGATCGCACCCGGGTCCTCGGCGCGTGAGGCTCAGCAGTTCTAACCACTTGCTACCATGTCACCCCGCCTTACTCTGCCATTTAAATACATTTCTCCATTTGGCTGATCATTGCTATGCATCTGTTCTATGTGGGCATGAAGTTCACCCTGCATTCTGCTCAAACGCTATTGGAAAATAGAATTCATGGTAAAATGATGTCCCCACCTGCCAATTTCAATATTACAATGAAGCACTCGTATACTTCAAGAATTAAAACATGCATGTCAAAGTAGGCAGAGATCCAATAGAGATATCCATCCACTTTTTCACCCCAAACTACTTTCTGTATCTACCGACACACAACTGAGGTAGAAATTTGGCTGTGACCAATTACTCTTATCTAGAACGTGTATTTTTTAAAAATGATTTGGCTTACATTGTCCATATTCACAGGCAGTTTGAAACGTCTTGGAAGGAGTTGCTAAAATTTGCAATTGATCAGCTTCCCGTATTAATGGATGATCCAGCACAGTTTATTGAAAGTGGTATTTGCCTTTAAAATGGGGCACGTTCTTGCAGCTACTGCTTCTTTATCCACCTGGTTAGTCAGCTATATTAGGTAGACTGCTATGTCTTTCATTCACTGTGGCAAAACAGTGATAATGCACAGCAGATGCTAGTAATGATTCTGCTGCCCATTTAATCATTCCTGCCTTCCATCCTGTCACAGAACTTTCTTTTAACGCTTTCTTCTGAGCCCACCACTTTCCTTGCACCTGTACTTGTTTAAGACCTGGTACACTTGTAACATTTGCCCCAGTTCTGCCAAAAAGTCACAGACTTGAAACATCAGAGGATTTTTTTTTTTACCTAACTGATCCACAGGGAATTAGTTGGTCCAAAGTTGTAGAGAATCCACAATCTAGGGTTCCCTGACACACTGTAGAGCTTTAACTACCCGTGTCAGTGATTAGTGCCCTGTCCGACATCCGGTTACAGGGAAGAGGCAGGGAAATGGCACAAAGCCATAATACTCATTTGGGGAGCCGATGCAGACACAATGGGCCAAATGGCTGCCTCCTGTGCTGGGGGGGGAGGGAGGGGGGGAAGAGTGGAGTGGGGAGGGGGAGCGTGGGGGGGGGGAAGAGTGGAGTGGGGGGGGGGAAGAGTGGAGTGGGGAGGGGGAGAGTGGGGGGGAGAGTGGAGTGGGGGGGGACGTTTCCTTTGTTTTGGGCTGAAGGGACATGTATATTTATTCATTGCTAATGACAGGTGTTAATTTATTTTTCTTTTTTGCATACATGGGGGGGGGGGGGTTTGTTCTTTTCTTGATATTTTTTGTTACTAATATTTTGTGAAAACGTTAATAAAAATTATTTTTAAAAAAAAACAATTCTGTGATTCTGCTCAACTTATTTTTCAGACCATTTCTTTTAATTGAAGCTTCAACCTGTAAGCTCTTTCTCTCCACGGGTGCTGGCTGCCCTAAGTATTTCCAGCTTTTTCTGTGAATATATTAATGCACTTATTTAATTACAAGGGCAGTACAAGACTCTGGAGGAGTACAGCTTCAAACTCAGTGCAGTAAACTTTTATCTGCTGTTATGTCACAGTCTAAAGTTAGTCATTGTGTCAGCTGAAATTGATTAAAATGCAATTTGTATCAATTCCGTATATTTAAGTATGACCTGGCATCTGTTAAACTAAAGTTTTTTTTTTCCACAGGCCGTTGATACCACAGAAGAGGTTGAAGGAAATAAAACACCTGAGGCGCAGGATTACACAAATTATCCAGGTAGACAGTCAAATGGAAGATGATTTAGTTCATAACTGCACATGTGTACTACCACTATATACACAAGCACTCCTTTCCCAGTTGAGAGCACACACTTTCCTTTGTGCATCAAAGCTATTGACTTGGAAATTGGTTTGCTTCTGAACTCAGCAGTAAACTCAATGGAGGTCATGAACCGCTGCGCTGAAATGGATACACAAGAGAAACATAATGGAGACCTGCTTGCAGGACTGAGATGTGACCGACATGCTGGGGATGCTAGTCGTGCCCAAAGAGCCCATATGACAGTCCTAAAGAAGGTGAACATGCACAGGCAGGAATAGCAGCAACGTGTGTCGATTGAGTTGTGGGGACAGCTTTGAGTGGAGGCTATGAATGATTTCAAAAGAAAATTGGATGGAGATTTGAAAGAAATAAGCTTGCAGGGCTACAGCGATACAGTAGGGAATGGGACTGATTGGATAGCTTGAAAGAGCCAACATGGACTTGATGGGTTGAAAGGCCTCTTTTTTGTTTGTGCTGTAGACCACATACTGCACACTTTTCAGGTTACTAGCAGGCACTGAAAGGTCCAATGTGGCAGGCAGTGTGTACATGTTCATTCTGCACCGGATATATGCTGCACTCCATATGACTTGGAGTCTGCAGTAGTTACCAAGAGCGCCTGTCTGCAGTAGCGCACAGCTGTAATGTGAAGCTGGGAAGAGCACTCAAAGATCCTTTTGTTCCCAAAGTCAGATTAGTAAAAAAAACTGTTTTCCTCAACCTCCAGCAGTTCCTTTAAAGAGAGTCTGTTTCACAACATTTTTCTGAGAAAACAGGCAACAGCACGCATGGCACCAGGGTATGGCCAGTCAGGATCCAGCTTTGTAAAGGACCCTAAAATCAGTCTTAACTGCACATCCCAATTTGCATTGCCTAACAGTTTCAGGCAGATGCTCTTGGTTAATTACTGCACACCCTCAGCAATGTGGAATGCAGCGCAAAACGAGCACATGCACACTGCCTGCCACATTGGACCTTTCTGTGCCTGTTGCTTGTCTGAAAAATAGATGCCGCGTGATCTCATTTCTAAACCATTTTCTGTCATTGAGGAACAAAAAGAGGCCTTTCAGCCCATCAAACCTATGTCAGCTCCCTGAAGAGCCATCCAGTCAGAACCATTTCAATTTCCATAAGCCCACAAGTTTATTTCCCTCAAGTGCCCATTCAATTTTTAAAAATTATTCATGGCCTTTGCTTCCACCACTCTTGTAGGTGGGAGTTCCAGGTCACTCTGTGTGGAAAAGTTCTTCCTCACATTCCACTGCATCTCTTGCCCCAGAACTTGAATCTGTGTCCCTTAATCCTTGTGTCATCAACTAATGACAACAGCTTTTCTTTGTCTACCTAATTTAACCCCATCATAATCTATTAAATCTCCCCTAAATCTCCTTTGCTCCAAGGAGAACCATCCCAGCTTCTCCAACCTAACCTTGAACTTACAATCACTCATCCTGGAACCATTCTGGTAAATTTGCTCTGCAGTCTCTCTGTAGCCTCACATCCTTCCTGGAGTGTGGTGATCAGAAATGGATGCAATATGTTCAAATATAATTCAGTTTATCTGCCTTGAACCAAAAGATTGCCTTTTGAATAAACAAGTTGGACCCATTGTACTGCACAATATTTGGACAGCCTTCCGAGAAGGTTGTTTGAGGTGGTGGTCATTCCGCCTCAAATTTTCTACCCTTCCCTTAGCTGAGTTCATGGCAGAATAGAGGTAGGCAATGGATCAGAAGACCAATTCATCAGACATTTTTACAGCAATCCCATGTTTCTGCTGGAAGGAATCAGTGATTTACGAGCCCTTCTATGGACAGTTGTATTTTTTCCCCGATGTATTCTTTGGCATTATGCAGCATTCCAATGCTGGATACAGCAAAACCTACACTAATTAATCTGTGCAGGACTCTGTACCAGATTGAATGGGCCGAATGGCCTCCTCCTGCACTGTAGGGATTCTATAATTCTACAATCACCTAGCCCATGAAAACAGGCTGCCAAAAATCACGAGGCACAAAATGCAGCATTGGGGTTATTCATAATTAAACACTTTTGGGGTCAAGCGACACAGACTCAATTTTCTGTATGTCTCTTTGGAGCAGCAGTTTTGTATCTCTGTTGCCATTCCCATTCACTCCTTGAGTCTTTCAAAAAGATTAAACGGATACTTTGGAGTCGGTGCATAGCATTAGCAACTTTGAAGGGGTTGAATCGGTGGCGGCTGTGAGGGAGTAGGTCGCATACTTGGTGGCTCCCGCTCTGGCCAGGCTTTTGGACCTTTTTACCTGACTTTTTCGTGGTTTTGAGTCTTGATTTGGAAAGTGCGGACATTTAAGTACTGGATCCACACAGTGGTGCATGGAACGGAGAACCCCAAGGGACCGTAAGGGAAGAAACAGAAAGATAAGCAAGGGCTGGGTAGAAGTGGCTGCTGAAGTTAACATGGCCGAGGTTCGGACTCCTGCTGCGATGGCCCAGCCATCGATGGAGAAACTGATGCAGATCATTCAAGACGGCTTCGCCAGACAGAAATGAGATTGTCTCGACCCAATAAAGGAGTCGATTGATCGAATGGAACGTAGGCTGGATGCCCAGGATCGGACGATCCAGAAGTTGGAGAAAGCGCTGGTGGACCAGGAGGAACGCCAAATGGTGGTCGAGCTGGAGGTGGGGATACTGAAGGATCAGCAGAAGAGGCCGTTAGAAAAAGTGGAAGTGCTGGAGAACAGTGCACGCCGACAGAATGTGAGAATTGACCGTCTCCTCAAAGGGGCTGATGCGGGCGCTTTTGTGATAAATATGTTCCAGAAGCTTCTGGGGGAGAGGGCTTTTCCCCAGCCGCTGGAGGTGGAAAGTGCGTACAGGGCGATGGCGAGGAAGCCACGGCCGGGGGACCCCCCCAAGGGCGATGGTGGTGCTGTTCCACAGATTACTGGATAAAGAGTGTGTCCTCCAGTGGGCCAAACGTACCCGGGGCTGGAAATGGAACAATAGTAGACTGCGTGTCTATCAGGACCTGAGTGTGTAGCTGGCCAGAAAGAGGGCAGGCTTCAGGTAGGTGAAGGAGATCCTGTTTAAGAGGAAAGTGAAATTTGGGCTCCTCTACCCGAAGCACCTCTGGGTCACCCATGAGGACCAGCACCACTACTTTGAATCGCCCAAAGAGGCAATGGACGTTGCCAAGAAGAAGGATCTGGCGCAGAACTGAGGAATTTTTCGGACTTAAGCGGCAGCGTCTTTCTCTTTTTTTTCTTTTTCGAACGATGTATATATATGGTTTGCTTTCTTTTTTGTTTGTCTTTGAAGTTTGGGTGAAGACAGGGGAGTAAAAGATATTCAGTCATTGGGGTTTTTTGGTGTTTTGATGGGGGTGGTTGGTGCGGGATTTCTATGTTTTATTTCAATTACTTTAATTTGCACTAGTGAGGGGTGTGCTGTGGGAGTCTCTGTCTGTCTTGGGCTGTCTCCTATGGCAATTAGGAGATTGTTAGCTCTTGATTTGATGAGGGAAGTGGTTTTGATTGGCGGGTGGAGGCGTGGGGGAGTAGGGAACAATAGGTGAGAGACTTTGTAGCGACGGAGGCGAGGGCCACTAGGCTAGCCGGGTGAGCTAGTCCACGGAAGCACAATGGGGGGTGTATACTGGTTCAATACAGGGCAGGGCTTGGGTGATAGAGTGATGTTGCTAGGGGAGGTGGGGGGAGCTATTCTGCTGACAAGGGGAGGGACTTGGGCCTGGGGATGGAGAGGAGGTCTGGGGTGGGGGCTGCCTGGAGGCGGGCAGTTGGTGGCGCGACGCATGGGCGGGGGTGGGGGGGGGCAGAAAGGGATGGCTAATCGGTTGGGGGGGGGGGGGGGGGGGCACACCAGGCTGATCACCTGGAATGTTAGCGGGCTGAATGGCCTGTCAAGAGGCCCCGTGTGTTTGCATACCTGAGGGCTCTGAAGGCAGACGTGGTGATGCTGCAAGTGACGCACCTGAAAGTGGCGGATCTAGTTAGGCTGAGGAAGGGTTGGGTGAGTCAGATCTTCCATTCGGGGCTGGATACTAAAACGAGAGAGGTGGCGATTTTAATTAATAAGCGGGTGCAATTCCAGGCGGGTAGTATTGTTTCGGACGGGGGGGGGGGGCCGTTATGTCATGGTGAGCGGTAAGCTGGAGGGGAGGAAGGTGATATTGGTTAACGTCTATGCGCCAAACTGGGACGATATTGATTTAATTAGGAGGGTACTGGGGTAGATACCGGATTTGGACTCGCACAAGCTGGTGATGGGAGGGGATTTTAATACGGTTATCGACCCCGGCCGAGACCGGTCGTGCTCGAGAACGTGGAAGGTGCCAGCGATGGCAAAGGAGTTGATATGGTTCATGGAGCAGATGGGGGGGATTGACCCATGGAGGTTTAGACAGCCGATGGCCAGGGAGTTTTCTTTCTACTCGCATGTACACAGAGTGTATTCCCGGATCGACTTTTTCATTTTGAGTAGGGATCTGCTGGCGGTGGTCGTGGACACAGGGTACTCGGCCATCACTATCTCGGACCGTGCCCCACATTGGGTGGAACTGCAGGTCACTGAGGAGAGCTTCCAGCACCCGCAGTGGCAATTGGACAAGGGCCTGTTGGCGTTTGAGGTGGTGTGTGAGAGAGTAAGGAAGTGTGCTGGACTACCTGCAGGTCAACGACACTGGGGAAGTCTCAGCAGCGGTGGTCTGGGAGGCGCTGAAGGCAATGGTGAGAGGGGAGTTGATTTCAATCCGAGCTCATAAAGACAGGACGGATAATGCAGAGACTGACCAACTGATCAAGGGGATCCTACGGATAGATAGGAGGTATGCGGTGACCCCGGGGTGGAACTGTTAAGGGAGCGTCAAAGGCTGCAGGCGGAGTTTGGGGTACTGTCCACGGGCAAGGCAGTGGAGCAGCTTAGAAAGGCGAGGGGGACGCTGTATGAATATGGGGAGAAGGCCTGCAGAATGCTGGCACAGCAGTTGAGGAAGTGGGAGGCGGCCAGGGGAATCAATAAGGTGGTCGACAGGGATGGGAACCTAGTAGGGGATTCGGCTGGGTGAAATAGGGCGTTCAGGGATTTTTATAGTGGACTTTACCGCTCCCGAGGGGATGAAACGCTTTTGGACGGGCTGACTTTCCCAAGGGTGGGCAGGGCGCAGGTGGGTGAGTTGGGGGCTCCAATTACGACCAAAGAAATTTCTGAGGGCGTGAAGGCAATGCAGTCAGGCAAAGCTCCGGGGCAGGATGGGTTCCCTGTAGAACTTTACAAGAAATTTTCGGGAATATTAGGGCCGTTGCTGGTTAAGGCTTTTAACCAGGCGAGGGATAGAGGGGTGTTGCCCCCAACGATGTCACAGGCCACCATTTCGTTAATATTGAAGCGGGACAAAAACCCGGAGCTGTGTGGGTCCTACAGGCCGATCTCGTTGCTCAATGTGAACGCTAAGTTGCTGGCCAAAGTGTTGGCCTCCAGGATTGAAGATTGTGTGCCGGAGGTGATTATGGAGGACCAAACCGGATTTGTCATGGGTAGGCAGTTGGTGGCCAATATTAGAAGGTTGCTTAATGTGATTATGATGCCCCCGGAGGGTAGGGAAGTAGAGGTAGTTGTGGCCATGGATGCAGAGAAGGCATTTGACCGGGTAGGATGGGACTATTTATGAGAGGTGTTGGGACGCTTTGGGTTTAGTAGGGGCTTTATCGACTGGGTCAGGCTGCTGTACCAGGCTCCGGAAGCTAGTGTAAGGACAAGAAGACGACCTTGGACTATTTTAGGCTGTACCGGGGATGTCCCCTCTCCCCGCTGCTGTTTGCGCTAACCATCGAGCCGTTGGCAATTGCTCTGAGAGCTTCTAGGGGCTGGAAAGGGCTGGTTCGGGGGGGGGGGGGGGGGGGGGGGGGGGGGGGGGGGGGGGGGGGGGGGGGGGTGGAGCACAAGGTATCGCTGTATGCGGATGATTTACTCCTATATGTGGCGGATGCAGGGACAGAGATGAGGGAGATTATGACGATTCTGGGGGAATTTGACCGGTTTTCAGGATACAAACTGAATATGACGAAGAGTGAGATGTATGTAGCCCAGGCAAGTGGCCAGGAGGGTCGGCTGGGAGAGCTACCGTTCAGGTTAGTGAGGGACAGCTTTAGATATCTGGGGATACAAGTGGCGCGCGACCTGGGCCGGTTACACAAGTTGAACTTGACCCGGCTGGTTGAGCAGATGAGGGGTGAGTTTCGGAGATCGGAGGCACTCCCGCTATCACTGGCAGGGAGGGTGCAGACGGTTAAGATGACGATATTGCCGAGATTTGTATTTGTGTTCCAATGCCTCCCGATTTTCATACCCAAAAATATTTTAAGAGGATCAACAAAATCATTTTGGGCTTTGTTTGGGTGGGTAAGTCACCACGGTGAAAAAGGTGATGCTCGAGAGGAATCAGGGGGAGGGGGGGCTTGCCCTGCCAAATTTTAGTAATTATTACTGGGCGCCCAATATTGCGATGATAAGGAAGTGGGTGGTGGGGACGGGGGCAGCTTGGGAGCAGATGGAAGCGGCCTCATGCAGGGGCACCAGCTTAGGGGCACTGATAGAGGCACCATTGCTATTCCCATCGGCGAGATATTCCACCAGTCCCGTGGTGGTGGCGGCCCTGAGGATCTGGGGTCAGTGGAGGAGACTTGTTGGTGTAGTGAGGGCGTCGGTTTGGTCCCCAATATGCAACAATCATCGGTTCACTCCGGGGAGCTTAGATGGGGGATTTCAGGTCCGGCAAAGGGCGGGGATTGAGAAAATGAGGGACTTGTTTCTGGAAGGGAGCTTTCCTAGCTTAAGGGCGCTGGAGGAGAAGTTCAGGCTGACAGCAGGGAATGATTTCAGATATCTACAGGTGCGGGACTTTCTGCGCAGGCAGCTACCATCCTTCCCACTCCTGCCACGAAGAGGGATTGAAGATAGGGTAGTGTCTAGGGGATGGGTGGGGGAGGGGAGCATCCCGGACACCTACAAAGAATTAATGGGGGCGGAGGAGTCGCATTTAGAGGAGCTGACGCATAAGTGGGAGGAGGAACTGGGGCGTTAGATGGAGGACGGCCTATGGGCGGAGGCGCTGAGCAGGGTCAACGCGACCGCTACATGCGCAAGGCTCAGCTTGAACCAGTTTAAGGTGGTGCACCAGGCACACATGACAGCGACCCAGATGAGTAGATTTTTTGGGGTGGAAGACAAGTGTGTCAGATGTGCGGGTGGACCAGCGAACAATGTCCATATGTTCTGGGCATGCCCAAAACTTAGGGGATATTGGCAGGGGTTCACAGATGTCATGTCCAGGGTATTGAAGACAAGAGTGGAAATGAGTCCGGGGTAGCGATCTTTGGGGTGTTGGAGGGCCCGGGTGTTCAGGAGGAGGGAGAGGCAGATGTTCTGGCCTTTTCCTCCTTGGTAGCCCGGCGACGGATACTACTGGCTTGGAGGGAGTCTAGGCCTCCGAGGTCAGAGGTCTGGTTAACCGACATGGCGAGCTTTCTCGGCATGGAAAAGATCAAGTTCGCCTTGAGAGGGTCGGTGTCAGGGTTCGCCCGGAGGTGGCAACCAGTCATTGACTTCTTCGCGGGGAATTAATCATCAGCTGGGGGCTAGGGTAGTATAGAGTAGGGGGTTAAATAGGCGGGCCTTGGAGGGACAGATGTCGGCGGCTGTTTTTTGACTACTGTTCTTTGTACTCTATTGTTTTTGTACTGTGGTTGTTTGTTATGCCAAAAATACCTCATTAAAAATTGTTTGTTTAAAAAAAAACTTTGAAGGGGTTGAGTCGGGCATTGATTCTGATTGCTCCATTGACTCAGGGAAGTATGAGTCTATTGGGGCATTGCACTGCCAGTATGGCCCTGTTTGTTTACCAAAGATTTTTAAAATCCCATCAGGATAGGTAGATATGGCAGCCAACACAAGACAGCTTCAACTTGAGGGGCAGACAGTTAAGCAGCGTGTTGTCTTTAAAAAATACCTTTAATACTCCTATATAAAACATTGATGGTTTCAGGACAAGCTCAACTTTCAGAGACTATAATATAAAATGGAAGTAACATTGCTTTAACATTGCCTCAGTGAGAGAATTTATTCAGTTTGCTGTGACTATCATCCAGTTCTAAAGACCTACAAATCAGATCTGAATGGGGCTCAATTGCAGAGACTGTTGCCAATGGTTTTCCATAGTTGTTTATCTATAAAATCAACAAAATGACAAACAGCTTCAGAAAAACGTTAACGAGGGCAGCACGGTGGCCTAGTGGTTAGCACAACCGCCTCACGGCGCTGAGGTCCCAGGTTCGATCCCGGCTCTGGGTCACTGTCCGTATGGAGTTTGCACATTCTCCCCGTGTCTGCGTGGGTTTCGCCCCCACAACCCAAAAATGTGCAGAGTAGGTGGATTGGCCATGCTAAATTGCCCCTTAATTGGAAAAAATAATTGGGTAATCTAAATTTTTTTTTAAAACGTTAACAATTCAAGAGTACACCTGACAGTGGGAACAAATATGACGATATGGGGTTTGTAATTTAAGCAGTTGGTACCCACAACATTCCTTCACTCATATTGGAAGATGAATTCTTTTTTAAAATTATTGATTCTCCAATTTTGCTGCCACCCTTTCACACCAACACCCCTTTACCTCCACTTGTTTACTGCCATTCATTTCAGCTTTGCTTTTTGTTATTATCAATTTTGCCTGCCCACACCATGTAATTACCCACATCTCACCAGCTTGAGCCTGCTCCTGGAGGAGTCCATTGGTAAATGCACAGGAACAGGTCCATGTCTCCCAAAGCTAAATGCTGGGATTACACCTCTGTTTACTGTACTTGGGAACTGTCTTGTAAGAGTTCTCTTTACACTCCATAAGAAAATAAACAAACTAAATGTTTGTGCAAGGTTTATAAATATATTGTTAGATGTTTTAATAGCAGAGTATAGAGTGCATTGTCAAGTAGAGGAGATCCGTATCAGAATACTGTGCAGAATGACACTAGCAAGATTGTATTAAGTCAACACAAATGCATTAATTTCACATTCACATAGCTTGGTCTGAAAAGAAAACACAGCTGGATTTTGAGTTGCAAGATGGAGTAATTCCAAATTGATCAAATAGAAATTAACCTGGAAGATGTAGAAGGCCAGGATAAGGTTCTGTCCCACTATATGCAGCAATAGAAAATGTGGATCAGCCTGATGAGGAATAGTCAGAGACTGTTTCTGTTGAAAGGAATTAATATTGATGTGGTTGTATTTAATTGTGCTTTTTATTGCCGCAGCGCATCTTTTGTAATTAGACTATATCAGATAAGAATTAGTTATCATTTAAACTACTCAAATCTGCATACAAATGCAACCCTCAACAGGAAGGTTGGACACTCTGTTCTCTGTTCAGCTGCTGTTCCCAATGATAATTTTGATTTGTAAGGTTTCCTCTCATTTAAATTACATTTGGATTAATCTGAAAAAGCAAAAAAGGTTCATACTAGGGAAACAGCGGACTCTGAAGTTGTATCTGGTGTAGTTAGAGCTCCTTCTAGTCTAGCTTTGTTTATTGTTAACAGGTTATGCCTGCTCCCATTCATTTTAGGGAGAACACTTTCAGGAGGCAGAATGAGAGGACACTTGCATCCATTTATTCTAGGTTAGATTTGGGTTTAAGAGGAGCAACAACAAATCTAAATCCACTGTGCTATGTTTTTATTTTATTTTAGAATGAATCAGTCGTAAAGATCTCCCGTTACCAACAGGCCCAAGAATTGATGAGAGTCAATCCATTTGCAATGAATGGACATGAGTGACCCACAATCACCTTTTGAAGAAACCAGAAATAAAACCACATGGCCGCTTCTGAATATTTACTTATTTGCATGCATGGTAATAATATTTTGGTAATTACAAACTTAAATACTGTAATTTTGGACGCCACTTTCCAGTATACTGTGAATACTTGTCTGGATTACTTGTTTGAATAATAGAAAATCAGTGTTCATATTGTATAGAATGGTTAAGAAGATTATCCAAACTTACCATAATAAAAGCTATGATAAATGTTATAAAATATATCAACAAAAATGAAACTTTTACAGATTGATAAATTATATGAGTTGTACAGAACACATTGAGAAATAAAAATGGATTAAATATCTATTTCTGTTATCAATTTCAATCATTTGTTTTGTTTTAAACATTAAAATAAAACCTTTCACTTCCAGTCATTCGGCATTTATTGTTTTCATACTTCAGTCGTTCCCTGTGATGTATATTTTTCGTATCAAGTGCGGCAACTGACATTTAATTTGTGAAGTGTAACGGGCAAAAAGCTACTAGTAGATGTCATGTTTTTTTTTAATAAACAATTTTATTGAGGTTTTTGGCTTTGTAAACAGTTACAGACATCAACAGAAATAAAGCAAAAAAGGCAAAAATGTGCAAACATCCACATACATTCAATACTCCAATCGTAACATACTGCACAAGGCCGCTCCTCTCCCACCGGTACTACCCGCCATTTTATCCCTCCTACTCTACTCTAACCCCCCTCCCTCCCCCCCCCCCCCCCCCCCCCCCCCCCGCTGACGCTCACTCTCCCGCAAAGAAGTCAATAAATGGTTGCCACCTCCGGGCGAACCCCTGTACAGATCCCCTCAAGGCGAACTTAATTTTTTCCATACCCAGGAAACTCGACATGTCCGCAAGCCACAACTCAGTCTTCGGGGGCTTTGAGTCCCTCCATGCCAATAGTATTCGTCGCCGGGCTATCAGGGAAGCAAAGGCCAAAACATTGGCCTCATTCTCCCCCTGGACTCCCGGGTCTTCCGAAACCCCAAAAATTGCCACCACTGGACCCATCGCCACCCTTGTTTTTAGCACCCGGGACATGACGCCCGCAAATCCCTCCCAGTACCCCCTAAGCTTAGGGCATGCCCAAAACATGTGAACATGGTTCGCTGGTCCTCCCGCGCACCTAGCGCATTTGTCCTCTATCCCAAAGAATTTGCTCATCCGAGCCACCGTCATGTGGGCCCGGTGAACGACCTTAAATTGAATCAGCCCAAGCCTGGCACATGTCGCGATCGAATTTACCCTACTCAGGGCCTCTGCCCACAGCCCGTCCTCCATTTCCCCGCCTAGCTCCTCCTCCCATTTAAGTTTAAGTTCCTCCGTCTGGGACCCTTCCACCCTCATGAGCACCTTATAAATATCAGAGACTCTACCCCCCCCTTCTTCCCCCCATGAGACAATTCTGTCTTGGATCCCCATTGGCGGGAGGCGTGGGAAAGATGGGACCAGTCTACGAACAAAGTCCCACAACTGTAGGTACCTAAAATCATTTCCCCTTACCAGCCCAAATTTCTCCTTCAAGCTCCTCAAACTCGCAAAGCTCCCTTCCAGGAACATATCGCCCACCCCCGCCCGCCGCCATGCTCGAAACCCCCCATCCATACTCCCGGGGCAAGCCGATGGTTGTCGCAGATTGGCGTCCAAACCGACGCCCCCGTCGCCCCTACATGCCTCCTCCACTGGCCCCATATCCGCAGGGTCGCCACCACTACCGGGCTGGTGGAGTACCAGGCTGGTGGCAGCGGTAGAGGAGCCGTGACCAGGAATGCCAAGCTGGAGCCCCTGCACGAAGCCGCCTCCGCCTGCTCCCAGATAGACCCCGTACCCACCATCCACTTCCTTATAGCGATGTTGGCCGCCCAGTAATAATTTTTTTTTTTTTTAATTAAGATTACCCAATTATGTTTTCTATTAAGGGGCAATTTAGCGTGGCCAATCCACCTACTCTGCACATATTTTTTTGGGTTGTGGGGGTGAAACCCACGCAGACACGGGGAGAATGTGCAATCTCCACACGGACAGTGACCCAGAGCCGGGATCGAACCTGGGACCTCAGCGCAGTGAGGCGGTTGTGCTAACCACTAGGCCACCGTGCTGCCCCGCCCAGTAATAATTAATCAGACTCGGCAAAGCCAGCCCTCGCTCGCTACGGTTCCTCCAGCATCGCCTTCTTCACCCGCGGGGATTTTCCCACCCAGACAAAGCTCATGATCATCCCGTTAACTCTTGAAGAAGGACTGGGACAAAGATCAGGAGGCACTGAAAAACAAACAGAAATCTAGGGAGGATTGTCATCTTTACAGTCTGCACCCTACCTGACAGCGGGAGTGCATCCCATCTCCAAAACTCTCCCTTCATTTGCTCCACCACCCTGGCCAAATTTAACTTGTGCAGCCTGCCCCAGTCTCGTGCCACCTGGATTCCCAAATACCGGACATTTTCCTCAACCAGCCTAAACGGTAGCCCTCTCAATCTGTTCTCCTGGCCCCTTGCCTGTACCACAAACATTTCACTCTTGGTCGTATTTAATTTGTATCCTGAAAACTGGCCGAACTTCCTCAACATTCCCAGTATACTTCCCATCCCGGCCACTAGGTCCGACACGTACAGGAGCACGCCGTCTGCGTAAAGAGAGACCCTATGTTCTACCCCACCCCTCACCATCCCCTTCCATCCCTCTGCGGCTCTCAGCGCAATCGCCAGCGGCTCTATGGCCAGCGCAAACAGCAGCGGGGAGAGCGGGCAGCCCTGTCTGGTCCCTCGGTACAGCCTAAAGTACTCCGACACTTCTCTGTTAGTCCTGACGCTGGCCTTAGGGGCCTGATGTAATAATTTGATCCAATTCACCAGTCCCTCCCCGAACCCAAACTGTCCGAGCACCTCCCATAGATAGTCCCACCCCACCCGGTCAAAGGCCTTCTCGGCGTCCATCGCCACCACTACCTCCAGCTCCCTGCCCGCTGGGGGCATCATTATCACATTAAGTAATCTTCTCAGGTTGGCCGGCAGCTGCCAACCTTTCACGAACCCAGTTTGGTCCTCCCCAATCACATCCGGTACGCAGTCCTCCATTCTAACCGCCAGCACCTTTGCCAGGAGCTTGGCGTCAACATTAATCAGGGAGATTAGCCTGTAGGACCCGCACGCCTCCGGGTCTTTACCCCGCTTCAATATCAGTGATATAGTGGCTTGTGACATTGTCGGCGGCAGGGTCCCTCTGTCCCTTGCCTCGTTGAAAACCCTCGCCAAGACCGGGCCCACCAGCTCAGAAAACTTCCTATAGAACTCTACTGGGTATCCATCCGGCCCCGGGGCTTTCCCCGACTACATGGCCTTTAGGCCCCCCAATACCTCCTCCACTCTAATCGGGGCCCCCAACTCATCCACTCGCCCCCCACCTACTGTTGGGAATGTTAACCCGTCCAGAAACCTTTTCATCTCCTCCGGTTATTCCAGCGGCTCCGAAGTATACAGCTTGCGACAGAAGTCCCGGAATACCTTATTCAATCCTGCCGCGTCCTCCACTTTGCGCCCCTCCCCGTCCATCACTCTACTTATTTCCCTGGCCGCCTCCCTCCTCCTGAGTTGCTGCGCTAACAGTCTGCTAGCCTTTTCCCCGTGCTCGTACACCACGCCACTCGCCTTCCTAAGCTGTTCCACGGCCCTACTCGTGGATAGTGCCCCCAGTTCTGCCTGTAATCTCTGCCCCTCCCTGAGAAAACCTCCCCCGGCGACTCCGCGTGCTCTTCATCTATCCATCCCATTTCCCTGACCATTCTATCCATCTCTGCCCTGTCTGCCTTGGCTCTGTGGGCCCCAATTGAAATCAGCTCCCCCCGCACTACTGCCTTTAGCGCCTCCCACAGGGTCGCCGCTGAGACCTCTTCCGTGTCATTCACCTGCAGGTAATTTTGCATACACCTCCGAAGCCTCTCACAGATCCCCTCCTCCGACAGCAGTCCCACGTCTAGCCTCCATTGCGGGCGTTGGTAGCTCGCCCCCCGATCTGCAGGTCTACCCAGTGCGGGACATGGTCTGAGATAGTAATTGCCAAATATTCCGTGTTCTTTACCTCCCCTATACAATCCCTGCTTAGTATGAAGAAATCTATCCGAGAATATACTTTATGGACGTGCGAGTAAAACGAGTAGCCCCTTCCTGTCGGCTGTCTGGCTCTCCAGGGGTCCACTGCGCCTGTTTACTCCATAAACCCTTTCAGCTCCCTTGCCATTGCTGGGAGTCTACCCGTTCTGGGACACGACCGATCCAAAGCCGGGTCAAGGACCATGTTAAAGTTCCCCCCCCCCCCCCCCCCCCCCCCCCCCATTATTAGCCTGCGAGAGTCCAGGTCCGGGATCTTCCCCAGCACTCTTTTAATGAAGTCCACGTCATCACAGTTTGGGGCATATATATTCACCAGCACCACTCTTCTCCCATCCAGTCTGCCCCATACCATCAGGTATCTGCCCCCCCTGTCTGCAGCTATGCCCTCCGCCTCAAATTGCACCCACTTGTTGATCATGATTGTCACCCCCCTGGACTTCGAGTCCATGTCCGAGTTGTAGACCTGGCTAATCCAGCCCTTCCTTAGCCTGGTGTGGTCAGGCACTTTCAGATGTGTCTCCTGCAACATAATTGCGTCTGCCCTCAGAGCCCGCAAGTGCGCGAACACCCGCGCCCTCTTAACCGGCCGATTCAGTCCCCTGACGTTCCAGGTGATCAGCCTGGTCTGGGGGCACAACCCCCCCCACGCTGGTCAGCCATAGCCTTTCTCGGGCCGGCCCCCGGCCCGTGCGTCGTGCCATTCCTGGCCCACCTGTTGGCTGCCTCCACCCTCGACCTCCTTTCCAGTGCCTATTTCAAGTCCCTCCCATGTAGATGTCATGTTTTTAAGCTGATTTATTGTGTTGCTCAGAGAAAATTGAAAAATATGTTATTTTATAAGGACGCGTTTGTACTATGCAACGTTCAAAGTATTCTGCTCAGTGGAACTGTTTACATTTAAGTCACAAAGTCTTATTTGTGAAATACGGTCATTTGTAGCTTGATTGTTGTTTGGTTTGATATCCGTTATTGGCACATACAGCCATCATCAACTTGCACAGAGCAGTATCCCACAAACAGCAACGTGATAAATAGCTCATCTGTTTTCAGAGGTGTTGACCGGTGGTCAGATAACTCCATTACTTTTCTTTGAAAAGTACCATGGCATCTTTTGCATGCATGTGAACAGGTAGACAGGACCTTGATTTAACAACTTGTTCAAAATCCTCGCCTCCAACAGTACCACACACTGCACTGAGCTGAATGAAGTGCTGGGACAGATTTTGTACTCATATTCCTTGGAGTGGTGTTTGAACTTCGGATTCAGACAAGACATTCAACTAATTTGACATTTAAAATTATTTTGCAGGCATAACAAGTATGACATCCAGTGTGTGCTCAATATATTTAATCTGCAGCTAATGGATCTCACATCTCATTGATCACAGTGCATCAAACAATATGCTCTTCTATGATTTAGGGCTGTTGTGTCATTTAATGGATAATGTTTATTAATGACACTGATTTACCAAGACGGAATAAGTTAAATTGTTTCATTTTCGCAAGCTAGTCTGGAATTTTAATTGGTAATTTCTACATCAAATTCTGCAGCTTTGTCACTTTCCCATGAAAATTGTAAAGTGATGGTCTTGATTATTATCATATGTTCCTTGATGTGGGTGTTAGTTTTATCTCATCTCTGTTTTAAACATTCGAGTACACAGAAAGATGATAGATAATATGTACCAAGCTGAGGGGTGATATCTGGCACTTAAAATCCTAAGAAGGGTAGATGAGAAGATCATGTGGTTGCCAGAAATAGTAGGTGGAATCTTTCAGACATAGTTTTTCAAGGAGCATGGGGCCCATTTCCAGATCAGCAACCTAACCCTTCACTTTGTGGGCCATCATGGTGAATTTTGCAGGCATCAGCCAAGTGAGGGAACATGTCTGGGCATGGGACCAGATATTTGCAGAATCATGGAGATTCCATTGACTTTTGACAGGATCTGAAGGCAGCGCTCACATTTCTGACATCCAGTTTATTACAGAACTGAAAGAGAGCGGAACTTTGTTCATTCAGGTGGAAACCCAAACTCCGCAAGGCTATTTACATTTTTTAAAAAATACATTTAGAATATCCAATTATTTCTTTTCCAATTAAGGGACAATTTAGCGTAGCCAATCCACCTACCCTGCACATCTTTGGATTGTGGGGGTGAGACCCACGCAGACACGGGAGAATTTGCAAACTCCACACGGACAGTGACGCAGGACCGAGATCGAACCTGGGACCTCAGCGGTGAGAGGCAGCAGTGCTAACCACCTCTATCGTGCCGCCTGGAGATAGATTACTTTGCTTTTTTTATTTGTTCATGGGACGTGGGCGTCGCTGGCTGAGCCAGCAATTATTGCCCATCCCTAATTACCCTTGAGGGGGCAGTTAAGAGTCAACCACATTACTGTGGGTCTGGAGTCACATGTAGGCTAGACCAGGTAAGGACATTAGTGAACCAGATGGGTTTTTTTAACAACAATCGACAATGGTTTCATGGTCATCATTAGACGTTTAATTTCGGATTTTTAATTAATTCAAATTTCACCATCTACAGTGACGGAATTTGAAACCGGGTCCCCAGAACTCTGGGTTTCTGGTTTACTGGTCCAGTGCCATTCTTCCCTTCCTTTTCACATTTGGAAGCAGGAGTCACTCCAGCAGGGTGTCTCCCGGCAACCTAGGAAACCCCAGACCTTTCGCACAAAGCCCTTAACCTACAGATACCTGAACTCACTACCCCTTGGCAGCTCTACCCTCTCCCTTAGCTGCTTCAGACTGGTGAATCCCTCCTCCAAATACAAATCCCTCACCTTGACCAGCCCCACTTCCCTCTACCTCCTGAATACACTATCCATCTCTCCCCCCCCCCCCCCCCCCCCACCCCCCCCCCCACCCCCCCCCCGGCTCAAACCGATGATTCTCACACAGCGGTGTTAACACCGACATCCCTTCCACCCTAAAATGCCTCCTCAGCTGATCACCAAACCTTCACCATGGACTGTATCAACTGGCTCCCTGAATACCTACTCGGAGCCATTGGCAACACTGCCGTCACCATAGTCCTCAAACTAGACAACTTACAAGATTCCTCCTCCATCCTAACTCACTTTACCTCTTCTCCTTCCCACCATCGCCGCACCTTATCCACATTTGGCGCCCAATAATAATGAAGCAGGTTCGGCAATGCCAACCCCCACCCCTGCACCCCCATTCTGCCTCTGTAGCAGGGTCCTCCTGATCCAAGGCACCTTCCCTGCCCATACAAAGTCCGAAATGATCTTGTCCAATTTCCAAAAAAGGCCTTTCGTATAAAGATCGGGAAAGCCTAAAAATAAACAAGAACCTCGGCAGAATATTCATTTTCAGCACTTGGACCCTCCCCGCCAACGTCAACTGCAGTGTATCCCACCTCTTAGGATCATACCTGGCATCCTCCACCAGCTTCATTAAGTTCCACCTATGGCGCCCCGTCCATTCCCTCACTATGGGGTTTGCAATTTGATCGACAGTTTAATTCAAAGAAGTTACTAAAGGATTATTTGTCTTTGATGTGGGGTTATGAATGCAATATTGTTTTGATAAGCACGGTAGCATTGTGGATAGCACAATTGCTTCACAGCTCCAGGGTCCCAGGTTTGATTCTGGCTTGGGTCACTGTCTGTGCGGAGTCTGCACATCCTCCCCGTGTGTGCGTGGGTTTCCTTCGGGTGCTCCGGTTTCCTCCCACAGTCCAAAGATGTGCAGGTTAGGTGGATTGGCCATGATAAATTGCCCTCAGTGTCCAAAACACACACTTAGTGTTGGATGGGGTTACTGGGTTATGGGGATAGGGTGGAGGTGTTGACCTCGGTTAGGGTGCTCTTTCCAAGAGCCGGTGCAGACTCGATGGGCTGAATGGCCTCCTTCTGCACTGTAAATGCTATGATCTATGATAAGGGATTAAATACTTGAGATGCATTTAAAGTTTTGAATGGATTTTCATCAATGGGTGCTTTTTATAGTACTGGCTGTAATAGATATTTAGATATTTATTTAATTTGAGCGTGGCTCCTGAGGTCTGTTCATGGTGGAGACTTTGTGCGTTGACAGCGAAAGAGTAAGGAAAATGTCTGGTGAGTGGATTGGCATGAGTTGGCAAAGCTTTGTCCAAGCTCTGACAAAGAGTCATCCAGACTTGAAACGTTAACTCTGTTCCGTCCACAGCTGCTGTCATATCTGCTCAGATTGTCCAGCATTTTCTGTTTTTTGTTTTAGATTCCAACGTACACCATACATTGTTGTTACCATAAATCACAAACTGAGCACTCAAGGTTTTGTTGGAAACTGTGGAACTACAGCGGCAGGTACTCTTTCCAGAGGTTAGCTACCCTCTCCAGCAGGCATGGCTGGAGCTCATAGAGGAACTGAATAGTCACTAGTTAATGGGGAGGATGTGGCTCCAATGTAGGAAATGCGTCAATAACAGCTTGAGATCCGACAAGGTGAGTGCCATGCAATTTGCAGCTAGCAGCCATTACTGTCTCACTTCTGTTGCCGTCTCCTGCATGTGTATCTTTTGAAGCATTCTTACTTGTGACCACACATTAAGAATGTCTGCCCAGGATCCAGCTTAATTCATCTCCATATGTGGCAATGATACCCTCAATGTGATGGTCTAGCACTCCCTATCCCAGAGTTAGCCCCCTTCAATTATATGCCTACTTCCTAAGCAGAGACTGTACTCATCAGAATATGCTACATTTCTCATTGCAGAAGAGAGTGGCTAACTCTGCAGACAGGTGCAGAAACGATCACATTCATATTCAACCAAATTCTCACTCGTACTTAGCAGGGAGGTGCTGATCAGCCCTGAGAGGGGAAAAGATATCCAGGGGATTTCCCCAATGGACCCAAGGTCATGGCCCTTTCCAATGATCCCCTCTGACAGAGGTATAAGAACTGACTCCTCACCTGACTACCGAGGTTGCCCCTGCATATATGCAGGTGGGGCAGTTTTTGGAGGGGCCATCAAGGGCTCCACAAACTGCAGGATGCCCGCTAAACGTATCTGAAGTGTCGGCGTGGAAATTAACAGATTACCTCCTATTCGTCTTCAGCCACAGGAATAGCACCACATCGAAGTGAGAGAATTCTAAAATAGTTTTAATGGCACAGAGGGATTCACATGGGTGCTGCTTGTAATGTTATGCAGGAATTGTAAACTTTCATTTTAAAGAACCCTATTTTGTCTTTTGTTTCCCTACGAAATGTCATGTGTACTTTATTTTCAATTCCTTGTGGGTAGATGAATGTAAGAGAGTGGCAGGGAACAGTTGTTTGTAAATACAGAGTGGATAATCTAATATTTTGACAATTACTCTGAGGAGAGACCTTTGTTTGCAGGATTGGGTAATGTGTGCATCCACAGTGCAGGCAGCGAGGCAATGGATGACATCAGGATAATGATCTCCCACTTCTCTCAATTGACGTCTGCTTGGATGTGGACATCAGGACTACTGTAACATGCGGGTCTTATGCCAGGACACATCATGAATACCTCTGGATGGACATACTCCACTGAGCCCCCTTCCTTCTTTTCCTTCTCCTGTGGGGACCGGTGTCTCCTCTTTGAAGTATCAGGTTGTTCAGATGCAGGGCTCAGTACTTTGTCTCTTTGGGAGACCATTGCCAGCCCCCAGAATGGCCATGGCACCTGAACCATGCAACTTGCGCTATTGTGGGCCCGAGTGCTAGAAGGCACCCATTGAACCTCTCGTGTGCCTCTGGTGAGCTGATGCATTTGGTCCTCGGCGAATATTGTTACCCATGCGCTACGTACTGACGACATGTGCAGGTGCAAAGAGCTGAGACACTTGAGTGTGTGGAACTTCACTCACACCTGCAGGAACAACTTGTGTGTTCACATTCTAGTTCCACTTAGAATGAATGGTATTCCTTCAGATTCATTGATACGCCTAGTCGGTCTAACAGAGTCTTGATCGCAACATAGGTCCAGTCAATTGCACACTGAACCTGTTAAAACCCTATCATCGAGGCACATCCTATTGCTTACTGGGTTTGGCTGGCTACGTCTGTTTTGAACCTGATGTTCTGGTCTCCCAATGCAAGGCATCTGTGACTTGGCTAATACAGTTGTGGGCTGCAGATTTCTATATCCAGCAGACGTCTGTGGCTGAGCCCTGGAATGGGCTGGATGCATAAAAGTTCAGAGCTACAGGCAATGGGTCGCCTCCTGTCATAATGACAGGACTTCCTCCATTAAGGAGCACAAGCCAGTGATTACTGGACATGGCAACTGCCGTTTCTGGAGGCATTGCTGGTCTGACAGGCCCAGGAACCTGACCCCTTGGCCTATAGATCCTGTGCACAGGGTCTTCTCCCAGGTGGAGTCCTCCAGCCATCCATTCTGATCTATCCAAGTGCATGTCCCTATGTTCCATACTGTAGCTGCTAGTCATCTGGCACTTGGTTCCCCTATAGCTGTGGATGCTGAGCTTCCTTAGTCGACCATTCCATCTTGGAATACCAGGAGCCCATGTCTCTGTGGTAGGTCACAGGCTTAAAAGTCAATAAAGCCATTTATGTCTCCAACTGGCCTCAATGGAACGACACCCACGTTCTGCTTGCAAATTTTCCACCATTTTTCCTTTGAGGAGTTGCTTCTATCAGCACTAGCCTTACAATATGACGGGCCCACTGAATGCCGACTCCCCCCTTATAATGCTGCAGTGATGGAGGTTTGGGTCCTCAATGACTTCCTGCTGCACACTTGCCTTAACCTGCCATTTTGCTAACACGACCTGTGATCCATGTACCGGTGAGAAAGAGACATTGCATGTGTAAAATTTTGTTTTTTGCCTTCTTCATTCTCCTAATTGGTTATGTTTCACCGAAGCGTGATCGTGACAATGACAGCCTTCCCGTGGGAAAAATGGAGGAAAGTGGAAAGGCATTGGATTACTGGTCTGAAAATTTATCTTTCCCACAATTTTCCCAGCCCACCTGTCCCAAACCCATGCCTAAATGACTGGTAAAACCCCACCCAGTGAGTGGGTCCTAGATTTTTATATCAATGTACGCACCATTAAGAGTTTACATCTGAAGAATTCTGCTTAAAATGTTTCTAAATTCCAACCCTTTTTTATTCTTAGCAACTCAGCCAAATTAACTGGAGTTTTTTAAAAATCTGAAAGTAGAAACAGAGCAATGAAAGCAGTAAATCTTTCCAAAATTGAATACAAACACGAGGAGAATGTGTAAACTCCACACGGACAGTGACCCAGAGCCCGATCGAACCTGGGACCTGGGCGCCCTGAGGCAGCAGTGCTAACCACTGCGCCACAGTGCTGCCCTGAGAGGGGTAACTTTTTCCAATGTATCTCCCTCAACAGTAGTTTAATGAAAAGACTGGAAACAAACGAAAGCAGGGATGAGGCTCGACTATCCCCCCCCCCCCCCTCCACACACACAGTTTTGAAAGGCTACATTATGTAATTTAGCTAATTGAAACTGATGGTTAACCATTCCCAAAATTCCACTGATTTGGTTACAAATATGAATGGCAGATGTTTCTTTAAACCTAAATGTTGACAGCAAGCCCACGCAAACATTAATATATCCCAGTTGGGCCGAATGGCCTTTTTCGATGCTGTGTTTTCTATGCAAAACAAAGGTTTCTCTGCGGTTCCTGGTAAAACAAAAAGTATTAATTTTTACAGCGGGGGTCGTTAATTGTAGCCCGGATCGGGCAGAAGTTTCCATCCCAGACTGAATATTGGGAGCTGATGATGTACATCGCTATTTACTTGCTGCCCGCATGTATTAATGAATGACTTCCTCCTCATCCCAATAGGAGTCGCTTTCTCTCCTTTGCAAAGCTGGATTTCAGCTCGGAAGGCTGGTCGGGGGGTGGAGGTTAGTGGAAGGGTTAACATCCTAAATATGTTAAGTGTAAAAGTGTGAGATGCACTGCCTCTCCGCAACAGCCCGAGTTGGAATTCTATAAGACCACAAGTCTCCGAGCCTTAAAATTTATATCCGTGCTTTCAAATGCAATCTCTATTTCAATACTGAAATACAATTTCTTTACGCAGGCACTGGCAATGTGTGCTTTGCTCACGGGCTTAGTCGGTGCACAGTTAAAGCAAACTTAGAGTTCCCAGTGCTTTGTATTAATAAAAAAACTTCGAGTGGCTCAGAGTTTGCAACTTCAGACATCAGCCACTCTCACTCGCTGCCCGTCCTCCAATCTCAATCAACAATCGATTAAAACCTCGCTGCAACAAAAACTAACAAATCCTCATTCAAGTGTATTTATCCGGGGAAGGTTTTTTTTTGCAGATGCTAAGTCTACTTCACATATGCGCCCTTCTCTCTGCAGATCGCCCGTCTAAAGTTGTAGTAAATATGAAAGATTATAATCGTATGACACATCACGTCCCAGGGCCGAGCTGGGAATAAAGCCTGTAGATTTGGGATCATTGGCTCCAGACAACAGCTTCATCAGCCGGAAAGAAGTTCGCTGCCTTCCTTCAGCTCCTCAATCCCCTCTTTGTTTGCGAAACACGGCCGGCTCGAGTCACCATGGCCATATGGTTCATCTGAGGGTCTCTTACTCTCTCCTACAAAAAAAAATGCTGCAAACAAGATTCATTACAGTTGAATAAAATACAGATATCTGTGTAGCGAGATTGCCAACAAAGGCAACCAGCCAGATTCGCTGTCTAAAAACCGTCACTGATTTCCTCCAGAAACATTTTGTGGGCTAACTTTTTTTTTAAAACCTTTAAACTACCGGCACATAATTATTCCTCAAACAAATCCTGGGCATTATAAGTAAGATGCAACATTCGTCCGTCTAAAAACATGTTGGAGAGTGGGAAACATGGCAGTTGTCTGGAAGATTAAAAGCGTGGTTGTACAGTTGAGAGTCTGTAAGGGTGCAAAAACATTTACAGTTCCATGGCCCCCGGTTTTGTTTCCTCGGCAGTTGAGTGCCAAGCTATCGTGCTCATACACTCCTCAAAAGGCTTTCAGCAAATCATTAAATTCTACTGAGGTGGCCAAGCTGGATGGCTTTCACGAATTAAAAAAAAACAAACGAGAAAGGGGGAGAGAGAAAAAAAAACAAGAAGCCCTTGAAGTAGAAGATGCCCAAGAAAAACTTTTGAATCACATCAAACGAACGAGTTTCCATCGCTGTTGAAGCACGAGGACAATGATAGAGGGGGCACGGGTACTGTCCACTGCTCTATACCAGCACAATTGGGTCACAGAAATAAGGAATTAATTACCATCCAAGAGTAAGGGTCCCATTCAACCCTGGCTGAGTTTTATTAAACGCCAATATAAATAACAAAACAACTCTTGTGGCTGCAGTATTTCTACAAGGCAAAGGAAGGATTACGTTCAGGATTAACATCTTAAAGTCTATGAGACTTTCTGACTCAAGATTCTCTGCTAGTAATCGTATTTGTTTCCCGGCTCAGCGATTAGTGGCTCCGTCATTCACTTTCACATCACTTGGTGTGAAGGGAATCTGGGTTTTTTCAAAACTGTCACGATTAAAGTCTCGTTCTCAAATGTATATTAACAGAATATTAGCAAGAAGTGGCAGAAGACGTCTCTGCGCCAGACTTCTGTGTCCAACCTCAAGGCGTGACTGGAGTTAAGATCAAACGTGACTCCATTCTTTGATGCTATGTGTTTCTTAAATTCGGAGTGATTCAATTCTTATTAAGTTTCCTTCACACAAAAAGGGCATGATGTGACTCCAGCACCTGTCAAGTAAAGCTGGCAGAGTGTGAATGCACCAAACGTTAGGTTAGCTGCAATGCTAGGAGTTCAGATATGGAATTATTTACCATCAATTTCGTTAATTCCTCAGGCTCACATCCCCCCCCCCCCCCCCCCGCCCCACCGCCCAACACTTGAGATATTGAATCGTTTTCATGAGAATGAGTGGTCAGAATTAGTGTTTATTTTAATACAGAGGAGGAAAACATCAAAGTTTGCATGTCCATAAACGTCCCAGCCAGATAAAGAGGTACACAGCTCGATTACATTGTTCCGGGATCGTTTTAACCATGAGTGTACTTAATTCACCCCCAAACTTCGGGCACTTCTGCATCGCAAGACCTAAAATGTCATCATACTTACGAAAATACACCTCTGTAACTAACATTAAGAGGGAGCAGGGAGTCAAAGGGAAGAAGGGGCCATTCTAAAGTGAAACGCGATGGAGGAATTGTTTGCCCTGAATGGACTCACCCCAGCATCCTGCGGGAAAGTGGCCGAGCAGAATTGAGCCACCCTGATCTTTCTAAGCAGCTCAAAGTTTTTTTTTCCAAAGCGGCTTGAAGGACAATCGGGGCGCAAAACCAACCCAAGTGCAAAATACTTGACGACAACTATACGACTCTACTTTGCATTAGTAACACGATACTGTTTTAAAATCGAAGCAAATCATGACTTCGTCTTGTGTTTCCCAGAGTGTATCCCTTTCACTCTGAAGTTAACTCTTCAGCTCCGTGTTTGCAATTTGGGTTTCCTCTTTTCCAGGATCCATTAATGCATGATCACAACTTGTGGGGTCCAAGCGTTAGACCTCATTTCATCCCTGATCCCAGGTTTCATAGCAACAACTCCCTCCAAAGTTCTCGGACTTTTCATGTCACCTTAGGGTTCAAGCTACTTACAGAACAAAGAATTTCTGCAGCTTCTCGTTTCCAGGGAATATATACTGAATGTTCTGAAGAGGTCAGAACGTTGATTTTTTTTTTAAGCTTTCCTTTTAATGTTTAGGTCGCTAGGTGCGGGCTACTGCATAAGTGGACATTTAAAAGCACTAGATGAACAATTTGTCCCTTTTAGGGCAGTTGATACATTGGATGGCAGTTGCACTCTTTAACCCCCCCTGTTGCTGTGCAATCGCCCCTTTGTGTAGCAGTTGAACTGGGACAAGTTTCACATTATTTGAATCCTGGGAGTTGCAAAAACACAAGGTCGTGTCTTTTGCCACTGCTTTTTTTTAAGCATGGAGATATTTCACTTTAAAAGACACTCGCCAGTCATAAGTCATCTCTTTGATATGTCATTAATTTCCTCCTGAACTCATTTTAAATGATAATACTTTCAAACAAAAAAATGCCAGCAGGACAAAGTTTTCTTAAATTGGACATTGATAAGTGTTTCTGGCAAAATAAATAATTGAAAAAAATGTATAAATTTCGTTTCATATTCAAACTTCATATTTCTAGGATGCTAATATAATATTCCCATTAATTGAATCTATAAATGTTTGGTCCAAAAGATGACTTGCTTTCTGTTCCATTTATTATTAGGCGGTTTCTTTAGAATGGGACTGTGAGGGTGAAACATTCCCAATTGGAAAGCATAAATCCGGAGTAAGAGGATACTGGCGCCAATGGCGGGATATTAATTTTTCTCCCGATTTGCGTGGCCACCAAGACTGGAAGAGTAATTATGCAGAAGCTGAATTGAAAATGGACCGCAAAATTTCAACTCGTTATTGTTGCGCGATGAAGCAGGAAGAACGAAAATGTCCCTTTTAAAATGATGATTCGTTCTTGGATCTGGGCGTTTCTGGCACTGTGGCTTTTTCACCCCTCCTGGGCTGTCCTAAGAAAGTAAGAGGGACCTTCTTAAACTGTCGCAGTCCACGTGGTGAAGGTCCCTTCCTGATGGGATTATGACCCAGGGGATGATATATGCCCAGGTCGGGATGGTGCTTGACTTGGAGGGAAACTTGGAGTCGATGTTCCAATGTACTCATCCAACGAGGTGGAGGCGGTGGAGGGTTTGGTAGCTGCCACTGTTGTTCCTTATTTCCTTCATCTGAATATCCTACCTATATAGATATTCTAAAAGATGGATGTTTTATTTAATATTGTAAAACGACCTTCAATTATCCTAAATATGTTCGGTGAGCTGTTCCTGAACTATTTGAAATGAATGGTACTTTTTCGGAGCAGCAAGTTTATTTGCCCATGGTCAATATTATCCTCTGATTGTCATATTGAAACAGTTCAATAATTTAATATGTATTATCAACGATTTAAGTAAATGTCAACTCGTAGCCAATTATTCAGCAATAAATTAATATTTCAGATCTAAGAAGTGTCCCTGAGCAGTTCCTATCCGGAGGTTTTCTGGAGTTCCATCATATCCACTACATTTCCTCCACCCACCATTATACGTCACGAACTTTTAAAACATTTTTTAAAATAAATTTAGATTAGCCAATTATTTTTTCCAATTAAGGGGCAATTTAGCGTGGCCAATCCACCTACTCTGCACATTTTTGGGTTGTGGGGGCGAAACCCACGCAGACACGGGGAGAACGTGCAAACTCCACACGGACAGTGACCCAGAGCCGGGATCGAACCTGGGACCTCAGCGCCGTGCGGCGGTTGTGCTAACCACTAGGCCACCGTGCTGCCCATATGTCACGAACTTGACCAGCTTTGTCAAACATGAAATCCATATTGGCTGTTATCATTATGATGTTTGGAATCAAAGAATTGCCTCAGTGCAGAAGGCTTCGGCCCACTGAGTCTGCACCAACCCTCTGAAAGACCGCCCTAGCTAGGCCCACTACCAGTACAGAAGGACCAGTCCAGAGCGTTCCCAAGCTGCTACAGTACTGAAATGGCCCACATTACACTCCACCCGGTTTCATTCCTCTCTCCGCATTCGTAGCCAAAGAATAATCTGAAATGACTATTCTCCCCCATCCTGTACCATTACCTCAGGAGTTTGCAGAGGATCTATCCACGCTACCCTCCCTGCCACCACAATTCCTCCCTCCCAGCTACATGGGGACATCGTCTGAAAACATTTATATTCCACGAAAGCACTGGTGACCTGTAACTGTGCCTCGATTAGTAGCTCTCTGGTCTCTGTGTCAGATGGTAGTAAGTTTGAACCTCACTCCAGGGTTTGAGTGCTGAAATTGTAGTTCTGGAAGTGCACCTTTTAGATTAGACTTGAAGCTGAAGCCCTATCTGCTTCCACAGGTGAATATAAAAGATCCCGTGGCACTATTTTGAAAAGTGGGGAGATATCCCCATTGTCTGGCTAATATTTATCCTACAATCAACATCACAAAAACAAATGATCAGGTGATGATCACATTGCCGTTTATGAGAGCTTTACATTATTTGGCTGTATTGCTTCTCACATAAAAGTAATTACATTTCCAAAGTACTTCATTGACTCGAAAATGCTTTGTGGGTTTCGGTTGTGTGAACGTCACTATGCAAGTCCAACTTTTATTTTACCTCGATCCCTCCACTGTCTCTAATCGTCACAAGGCTTGTCTGACAACCTCGACTAGATGAGCAAAGACTTTCTCCAAAGGTATATTGGGAGCAGCAAAACCCCACCACAAAATCTGTTCCCCAGCCACTGACTCCATCCCTCTCCCAGACAACTGCCTGAAGTTGAACCAGACTATTCGCAACCTTGTTGCAATATCTGACATTGAGACGAGTTTCTGGCCATATATCTGCTCCATCACATTGACTGACTAGTTCCACTTCCAATAGCAGCACCCTTGGCCCAGCCACTGCCTCAGCTCATCGACTACTGAAACCCCCATCCATGCTTTTGTTACCTCACGAATCAAAAAGTTTTGGCTAGGTGTTGGAGTAGAATTATCTTGGCAACATCGCCGTGTGAAGAGTGGAACCTGCTGTCAGGCCAAATAGTCCTTCCTTCAGGAAATCTCACTCTGCCTTGTGTGGTATTAGGATGGGGCAGCTACTGGATACTGTACAGTAACTGCAATAGTTAACACCAATGTTACATTTGCAGTAAAAACGCCGCACTTTTTCCGACAGTGAAATATTTTTGTTGCTCACCTTCCGTTGTGCGACATCTTTTTTTATGCTCACAACACACTCAAAAGGAAGAAACCCGAGAAGTAAGGCTAGTTTCTCTGAGAAGCGATTTTAACTGGTTGAGTTGAGCGATGGGCGGCCTGATCTCAGTGGACTGGTGCCATGGATTTTTTTTTTAATCTTTCCTGGAGTGTGTGGGTCTATGGAAAAGCCAATATTTGTTGTCCGGCCCTAATTGCCTTTGTGAATAGGCACAATAGTTATCTGTGAGAGTCAGGAAAAGAGACATAATTTTGCAACAACCCGATCATTCTGGCAGTTACCGGCGGTAGTTCCAGTGAAGTGGGTTTGTCCTGGATGGTGACAGCTGCACTGTTCCATCTTTGTCCAGGTCATTTTATTCTCGTGTTTTCAATAACTGAGATTTTGTTTCATTTATTGAAGGGTTCGCTTATTAATGTTTTTTTAAAAAGTAAATTTAGAGTACCCAATTCATTTTTTCCAATTAAGGGTCAATTTAGCATAGCCAATCCACGTAGCCTGCACATCTTTGGGTTGTGGGGCTGAAACCCATGCAAACACGGGGAGAATGTGCAAACTCTACACGGACAGTGACCCAGAGCCGGGATCGAACCTGGGACCTCGGGGCCGCGAGGCAGCAGGGCTAACCCACTGTGCCACCGTGCTGCCCTGGGTTCGCTTATTAATAGACAAATCTTTCTCAATCATTGATCTTCTGATCGTATTGAGCTATTTTGAAGTAGGTGGTGCAGTGGTATTGCCAGAGACACAGGATAATGCACTGTGTTCCGGGTTCGAGTCCCTTCTGCAGTCCTTACTTAAATATAGCTCCAGACCCATAATGGTTGACTTTAGGTGGCACAGTGGTCAGCACTACTGCCTCACAGAACCGGGGACTGTCCAAAGCTGTACAGGTTGGGTGGATTGGTCTTGCTAAATTGCCCCTTAGTGTCCAAAAATGTGAGGTTAGGTGGGGTTACAGGGATAGGGCAGGGGATTGGTGCTCTTTCAGAGGTTGTGTGCAGAATCAATGGGCCCAATGGCTTCCTTCTGCACAGCAGGGATTCTATGAATTCAGTATTGGGTGCTAGTAGGTGGGAGCATTCACTAGCAGCACCACCACTCCCCTCGCAGTATAATGGGGTGCGCACAACATGTGTAATCATGCTTACTGTGCATGTCTTTGCTACCCCACATATCAATTCCCCCAAACATTCTTTCTCTTCTATGTCTAAGTCCGTTATGTCGTTCACCACTGGGAGGCAGTGGTGAAGTGGTAATAACACTGCACTAGCAATCCAGAGGCCCAGGCTGGGGACATGGGTCAAAATTCAATTAATGAAATCTGGAATTAAAAGCTGGTGTCAGTAACGATGCCCTTGGAACTATTGTTAAAAAAAACACTTGGATCACTTTAGTTAAGGAAATCTACAAACTTTTAACATGTCTGGCCAACGGGGCAGCACGGTGGCGCAGTGGTAGCACTGCAGTCTCACGGCGCTGAGGTTCCAGGTTCAATCCCGGCTCTGGGTCACTGTCCATATGGAGTTTGCACATTCTCCCCGTGTTTGCGTGGGTTTCGCCCCCACAACCCAAAGATGTGCAAGGTTGGTGGATTGAACACGCTAAATTGCCCCTTAATTGGAAAAAATGAATTGGGTACTCTAAATTTAAAAAAACATGTCTGGCCAACATGTGACTCTTAAAGAACTCAGTTGTATCAAAGCTACAAAGAAGTGAAAACTGGATGGACCACCGACATTGACCTAGGCACAGCAAGCGCTACCACCCTTGGTACATCTGGGTGCTTGTGCCAAAATTGGGAGATTGACAGCCTGACATAGTCATGCTCATGGAATCATACCTTCCAGATGCCGCCATCACCAGAGGTGGCAGCACAGTGCTATACAGCTGGGAGGGAGTTGCCCTGGGAGTCCTCAGTCAACATTGATTCTGGTGCCCTAGAATTCTCATGGCATCAAATGAAACACGGGCAAGTTAACCACCTGCTGATTATCACCTGTCACCTCACTGGTGTATCCTCCACACTACCATTATCATCAATCCAGGGGATCAACCCTGGTTCAATGGAGTGTGCAGGAGGGAATGCCAGGAGGAGCACAAGACATACCTAAAAATGAGGTGTCAACCTGGTCAAGCTACAACACAAGACTAATGACACGCCAAACAGCATATACAGCACGTGGAGGGCAGATAAATTGACTCCACAACCAACAAATCGTATCTAAGATCTGCAGTCCTGCAACATCCAGTCATGAATGGTGGTGGACAATTAAACAATAAGGCGGAGGAAAAGGCTCCACAAATATCCTTCTCCCCATTGATGGGGGTGCCCAGCATATCTGTGCAAAAGAAAAGGTTGAAGCATTCACAACAATCTTCAGTCAGAAGTGCTGAATGGATGATTCTTCTTGGCCTCCCCCTAGATTTCCAGTATCACAGATGTCAGTCTTCAACCAGTTTGATTCACTCCATATGATATCAAGAAATGGCTGAGGGTACTGGATACTGCAAAGGCTATGGGCCATCACAACATTTTGGCAAATGCAATATACTACTTCTGCTCCAGAACTAGCAGCATCTATTTTTTTTAATTTCGAGTACCCAATTATTATTTTTTTCCAATTGAAGGGCAATTTAGTGTGGCCAATCCACCTACCCTGCACATCTTTGGGAGAATGTGCACCAGCTGCATCTCTTTTTTTGTTTTAAATTTAGAGTACCCAATTCATTTTTTCCAATTAAGGGGCAATTTAGTGTGGCCAATCCACCTAGCCTGCATGTCTTTGGGTTGCGGGGGCGAAACCCACACAAACACAGGGAGAATGTGCAAACTCCACACGGACAGTGACCCAGAGCTGGGACAGAACCTGGGACCTCGGCGCTGTGAGGCAGCAATGCTCACCACTGCACCACCGTGCTGTCCTAGCTGCATCTCTAACCAAGCTGTTCCAGTACAGCCACAACACTGGCAATGTGGAAAATTGCACAAATATGTCCTGTCCACAAAAAACAGGACAAATCCAACCTGGCTATATTACTGCTACAACTGTCTAGTCTCGATCATCAGCAAAGTGATGGATAAAGTCATTGACAGTGTATCAAGCAGTACATACGCGTTCTGGCCTTTGCGTCCCTGGTAGCCCGGCGGAGGATTCTTCTTCAGTGGAAGGACGCGAGGCCCCCAAGCGTGGAGGCTTGGGTCAATGACATGGCAGGGTTTCTCAAGCTAGAGAAGGTGAAATTTGCCCTAAGGGGATCGGTGCAGGGATTTTTCAGGAGGTGGCAGCCATTCCTGGACTTCCTGGCAGAACAATAGAAACAGGCCAGCAGCAGCAGCAACCGGGGGGAGGAGGGGGGGGGGGGGGGGGGGGGATGTTTTGTTGTTTTGTACTAAAGGGACAGGCATAGTTGTTCTGTGCCAATGTCGGGCATTAATTCATTTCCTCTTCTGTGTACACGCCGGGGGGAGTGGGGGGGGTTCTGTCCTGTCTATTGAAGGGACGAGCAGATGTTTTGGGGGAATGATGGGTGTTAGTTTATCTCTTCCGCTGTGTATACGGGGGTGGGGGGGGGGGGGGGGGGCTGTTCTTTCTGTTCTTTGTAAAAAAAAAAAATTCTGTCTTTTTGTTGTTGATATTATGCAAAAATTTGAATAAAAATTTTTTTTTTTTCAAAAGCAGTACATACGCAGCAATAACCTGCTCACTGATACTCAGTTTGGTTTACACCAGGACCACTCAGCTCCTGACCTCAGCCTTGGCCAAACTATGGACAAAGAACTGAACTCAAGTGATGAGGTGAAAGTGACTGCATTTGACATCAAGGCAGCATTTGGCCTGAAGCTCAAAGCGCTAGCAAAACTGAAGATCATGAGAATTAAATGAAAATCTCTCCACTTGTTGTAGTCATACCTCACACAAAGGAAGATGGTTGTGGTGTTGGAGATTAATCATCACAGTCCCAGGACATTGCTGCAGGAGTTCCTCAGGATAGGCCTAATTATCTTCAGCTGCTTCATCAATGATCTTTCCTTCAATTATAAGGTCAGAAGTGAGCATATTCACTGTTGATTGCGCAATGTTCAGCATCATTCGGGATGCCTCAGATATGCAGAAAGGTTTGGACTTGACAATAATCAGGCTGAAAGTAGCAAGTAACATTTGCACCATGTAAGTGACAAACAATGACCATCCCCAATAAGAAAGCATCTAACAATCTCTCCTTGACATTCAAATATATTACCATTGTTGAATCACCAACTATCAACCCCCTAGGTGTTACCATTGACCAGAAAAGAAGCTGGACCATACATCTAAATACTGGGCTACACAAGCAAGTCAGATGCTGGGAATCCTGCAGCTTGTATGTAACTCATTACCTAACTTCCCAAAGCCTGTCTAAGGCATAAATCCAGAGTATGGTGGAATACACTTGCCTAAACGGCTGCGTAGAATCATAGAATTTTTAAAAAAAATTTAGAGTACCCAATTATTTTTCCAATTAAGGGGCAATTTAGCGTGGCCAATCCACCTATCCTGCACATCTTTTGGGTTGTAGGGGCGAAACCCACGCAGACACGGGGAGAATGTGCAAACTCCACACGGACAGTGACCCAGGGCCGGGATTCAAACCTGGGTCCTCAGCGCCCTAGGCAGCAATGCTAACCACTGTGCCCCATAGAATCATAGCATTTACAGTACAAAGGAGGCCATTTGGGCCCATCGAGTCTGCACCCAACCTCTGAAAGAGCACGTACTTAAACCCATGCCTCCACCCTATCCCCGTAACCCAGTAATCCCAAGTAACCTTTTGGACACTTTAGCATGGCCTATCCACCTAACCTGCACATTTTTGGACTGTGGGAGGAAACCCACGCAGACACGGGGAGAAAGTGCAAACTGGAATGCTGTGCTTGTGGCATTTGAGTGCTACAGTGAGAGTTTGGTGACTGAGGGAGTATAAGGGTTCATTTTTATTTAAATTCTAGTATTTCTTTTATTTAGTTAATTAACTTAAAAGTTGCTGTTTGGTCTATAAGAAGGTGAATTTTGAATCAGCTTTAAACAAGGTTCTACTTGTACTTACTACAGCTGGAGCTTGTTAATTAGTTAATTGGATTAGGCCAGTTTTCAGAGGCTAGAGTCACAGTATAAATAGGAGCTAGTTACAGTGCAGACTTTGTTTGCACTGGAGTGCTGCGCTTGTGGCATTTGAGTGCTACAGTGAGAGTTTGGTGACTGAGGGAGTATAAGGGTTCATTTTTATTTAAAGTCTAGTATTTCTTTTATTTAGTTAATTAACTTAAAAGTTGCTGTTTGGTCTATAAGAAGGTGAATTTTGAATCAGCTTTAAACAAGGTTCTACTTGTACTTACTTGCAGCTGGAGCTTGTTAATTAGTTAATTGGATTAGGCCAGTTTCAAAGGCTAGAGTCACAGCATAAGTAGGAGCTAGTTACAGGGCAGACTTTGTTTGCACTGGAGTGCTGAGCCTGTGGCATTTGAGTGCGACAGTGAGAGTTTGGTGACTGAGGGAGTTAGGTGAGGAGGGAGTAAGGTGCTCCTTACATTTCATTTCCTATATTTATCAAAGAGCGTGAAGGGGGCAGCATGGTGGCACAGTGGTTAGCATTGCTGCCTACGGCGCTGAGGACCCGGGTTTGAATCCCGGCCCTGGGTCACTGTCCGTGTGGAGTTTGCACATTCTCCCCGTGTCTGCGTGGGTTTCACCCCCACAACCCAAAGATGTGCAGGATAGGTGAATTGGCTACACTAAATTGACCCTTAATTGGAAAAAAATAATTGGGTACTCTAAATTTATTTAAAAAAAGAGCGTGAAGGGAGCCAGGAGTTTAGAGTACAGCTGACTGGAAGCAGAATCGGAGGGCGGAGGTCCAGTTGGTCCACGGGGCAGCTAATTCTGTAAAGTAAGAGGGGATGGAGGCTAGGGCAGTTGCATGCTCCTCCTGTAGGATGTGGGTGGTGAGGGATACCACTGGTGTCCCCGCTGACTATACCTGCGGGAAGTGCACCCAACTCCAGCTCCTCAGAGACCATAGTAAGGAACTGGAGCTAGAGCTGGATGAACTTCGGATCATCCGGGAGGCAGAGGGGGTTATCGAGAAGAGTTACAGGGAGGTAGCCACACCAAAGGTACTGGACAAGAGTAGCTGGGTTACAGTCAGGGGAAAGAAAACTAACAGGCAGACAGTGCAGGGATCCCTCGTGGCCGTTCCCCTTCAAAACAAGTATACCGTTTTGGATGCTGTTGGGGGGGATGACCTACCGGGGGAAGGCCCCAGCAGCCAGGTCTCTGGCACTGAGTCTGGCTCTGGGGCTCAGAAGGGAAGGGGGGAGCATAGAAAAGCAATAGTAATAGGAGATTCAATGGTTAAGGGAATAGATAGGAGATTCTGTGGTCGCGAGCGAGACTCCCGAAAGGTATGTTGCCTCCCGGGTGCCAGGGCCAGGGATGTCTCGGATTGTGATTTCAGGATCCTGAAGGGGGAGGGTGAGCAGCCAGAAGTCATGGTGCACATTGGTACCAACGACGTAGGTAGGAAAAAGGGTGTGGAGGTAATAAACAAGTTTAGGGAGTTAGGCTGGAAGTTAAAGGCCAGGACAGACAGAGTTGTCATCTCTGGTTTGTTGCCGGTGCCACGTGATAGCGAGGCTAGGAATAGGGAGAGAGTGCAGTTGAACACGTGGCTGCAGGAATGGTGTAGGAGGGAGGGCTTCAGGTATTTGGATAATTGGAGCGCATTCTGGGGAAGGTGGGACCTGTACAAGCAGGACGGGTTGCATCTGAACCAGAGGGGCACCAATATCCTGGGGGGGGAGGTTTTCTAGTACTCTTCGGGAGGGTTTAAACTAATTTGGCAGGGGAATGGGAACCGGATCTGTAGTCCAGCAACTAAGGAAGCCGATATTCAGGACGCCAAAGCACGTAGTGATGCAGTGGGGAAGGTAACACTGACAAAGGAGAGTACTTGCAGGCAAGGAGATGGGTTGAAGTGTGTATACTTTAATGCAAGAAGCATCAGGAATAAGGTGGGTGAACTTAAGGCATGGATCGGTACTTGGGACTACGATGTGGTGGCCATCACGGAAACTTGGATAGAAGAGGGGCAGAAATGGTTGTTGGAGGTCCCTGGTTATAGATGTTTCAACAAGATTAGGGAGGATGGTAAAAGAGGTGGGGGGGGGGGGGGGGTGGCATTGTTAATTAGAGATAGTATAACAGCTGCAGAAAGGCAGTTCGAGGGGGATCTGCCTACTGAGGTAATATGGGTTGAAGTCAGAAATAGGAAAGGAGCAGTCACCTTGTTGGGAGTTTTCTATAGGCCCCCCAATAGCAGCAGAGATGTGGAGGAACAGATTGGGAAACAGATTTTGGAAAGGTGCAGAAGTCACAGGGTAGTAGTCATGGGTGACTTCAACTTCCCAAACATTGAGTGGAAACTCTTTAGATCAAATAGTTTGGATGGGGTAGTCTTTGTGTGTCCAGGAAGCTTTTCTAACACAATATGTAGATTGTCCGACCAGAGGGGAGGTCATATTGGATTTAGTACTTGGTAATGAACCAGGGCAGGTGATAGATTTGTTAGTGGGGGAGCATTTTGGAGGTAGTGACCACAATTCTGTGACTTTCACTTTAGTTATGGAGAGGGATAGGTGCGTGCAACAGGGCAAGATTTATAATTGGGGGAAGGGTAAATACAATGCTGTCAGACAAGAATTGAAGTGCAGAAGTTGGGAACATAGGCTGTCAGGGAAGGACACAAGTGAAATGTGGAAATTGTTCAAGGAACAGGTACTGCATGTCTTTGATATGTATGTCCCTGTCAGGCAGGCAAGAGATGGTCGAGTGAGGGAACCATGGTTGACAAGAGAGGTTGAATGTCTTGTTAAGAGGAAGAAGGAGACTTATGTAAGGCTGAAGAAACAAGGTTCAGACAGGGTGCTGGAGGGATACAAGATAGCCAGGAGGGAACTGAAGAAAGGGATTAGGAGAGCTAAGAGAGGGTATGAAAAATCTTTGGCAGGTAGGATCAAGGAAAACCCCAAGGCCTTTTACACATATGTGAGAAATATGAGAATGACTAGAGTGAGGATAGGTCCGATCAAGGACAGTAGCGGGAGATTGTGTATTGAGTCTGAAGAGATAGGAGAGGTCTTGAACAAGTATTTTTCTTCAGTATTTACAAACGAGAGGAACCATATTGTTGGAGAGGACAGTGTGAAACAGACTGATAAGCTCGAGGAGATACTTGTCAGGAAGGAAGATGTGTTGCGCGTTTTGAAAAACTTGAAGATAGACAAGTCACCCGGGCCTGACGGGATATATCCAAGGATTCTATGGGAAGCAAGAAATGAAATTGCAGAGCCGTTGGCAATGATCTTTTCGTCCTCGCTGTCAACAGGGGTGGTACCAGAGGATTGGAGAGTGGCGAATGTCGTGCCCCTGTTCAAAAAAGGGAATAGGGATAACCCTGGGAATTACAGGCCAGTTAGTCTTACTTCGGTGGTAGGCAAAGTAACGGAAAGGGTACTGAGGGATAGGATTTCTGAGCAGCTGGAAAGGCACTGCTTGATTAGGGATAGTCAGTACAGATTTGTGAGGGGTAGGTCTTGCCTTACAAGTCTTATTGACTTCTTTGAGGAGGTAACCAAGCATGTGGATGAAGGTAAAGCAGTGGATGTAGTGTACATGGATTTTAGTAAGGCATTTGATAAGGTTCCCCATTATAGGCTTGTGCAGAAAGTAAGGAGGCATGGGATAGTGGGAAATTTGGCCAGTTGGATAACAAACTGGCTAACCGATAGAAGACAGAGTGGTGGTGGATGGCAAATATTCAGCCTGGAGCCCACTTACCAGTGGCGTACCGCAGGGATCAGTTCTGGGTCCTCTGCTGTTTGTGATTTTTATTAACGACTTGGATGAGGGAGTTGAAGGGTGGGTCAGTAAATTTGCAGATGATACGAAGATTGGTGGAGTTGTGGATAGTGAGGAGGGTTGTTGTCAGCTTCAAAGAGACATAGATAGAATGCAGAGCTGGGCTGAGAAGTGGCAGATGGAGTTTAACCCTGACAAGTGTGAGGTTGTCCATTTTGGAAGGACAAATATGAATGCGGTACACAGGGTTAACGGTAGGGTTCTTGGCAATGTGGAGGAGCAGAGAGATCTTGGGGTCTATGTTCATAGATCTTTGAAAGTTGCCACTCAAGTGGATAGAGCTGTGAAGACGGCCAATGGTGTGCTAGCGTTCATTAGCAGAGGGATTGAATTTAAGAGCCGTGAGGTGATGATGCAGCTGTACAAAACCTTGGTCAGGCCACATTTGGAGTACTGTGTGCAGTTCTGGTCGCCTCATTTTAGGAAGGATGTGGAAGCTTTGGAAAAGGTGCAAAGGAGATTTACCAGGATGTTGCCTGGAATGGAGAGTAGGTCATACGAGGAAAGGTTGAGGGTGCTAGGCCTTTTCTCATTAGAACGGAGAAGGATGAGGGGCGACTTGATAGAGGTTTAAAAGATGATTAGGGGAATAGATAGAGTAGACAGTCAGAGACTTTTTCCCCGGGTGGAACATACCATTACAAGGAGACATAAATTTAAGATAAAAGGTGGAAGATATAGAGGGGATGTCAGAGGTAGGTTCTTTACCCAGAGAGTAGTGGGGGCATGGAATGCACTGCCTGTGGAAGTAGTTGAGTCGGAAACATTAGGGACCTTCAAGCGGCTATTGGATAGGTACATGGATTAGGGTAGAATAATGGAGTGTAGGTTAACTTCTTAATGGCAGCACGGTAGCATTGTGGATAGCACAATTGCTTCACAGCTCCAGGGCCCCAAGTTCGATTTTGACTTGGGTCACTGTCTGTGTGGAGTCTGCACATCCTCCACGTGTGTGCGTGGGTTTCCTCCGGGTACTCCGGTTTCCTCCCACAGTCCAAAGATGTGCAGGTTGGGTGGATTGGCCATGAAAAATTGTCCAAAATTCGATGATTAACCTAGGACAAAAGTTTGGCGCAACATCGTGGGCCGAAGGGCCTGTTGTGTGCTGTATTTCTCTATCTCTATCTCCACACAGTCACCCGAGGCAGGAATTGAACCCAGGACTCTGAAGCTGTGAGGTAGCAGTGCTAACCACTGTGCCGCAGTTCCAATAACACTCAAGTACCTTGACACCACCTAAGACAAAGGAGCCCACTTGATTGGCATCCTATCTACCACCTTGGCCATTCACTCCATTCACCACCGATGCATGGTGGCAGTAGTGTGCCCACATCTACAAGATGCACTACAGCAACTCTCCAATGCTTCTTCGACAGCACCTTCCAAATCGGTGACCTATACCACCTAGCAGCCTTCACTACAACAGCAAAAGATACACGGGAACATCACCACCTGCAAGAATTAATCTCCACTTGGGTATGCAAGGATTAATCAAGGGTAGTCAGCATGGCTTTGTCAAAGGGAGATCATGTCTTACAAATTTGATTGAATTTTTTGAGAAGGTGACTAGGTGTGTAGATGAGGCTAGTGCAATTGATGTAGTCTACATGGACTTCAGTAAGGCTTTTGACAAGGTCTTGCATGGGAAATTGTCAAGAAAGTAATAGCCCATGGGTCCAGGACAGTTTGGATCCAAAATTGAATTTGTGGCAGGAGGCAGAGGGTGATGGTGGAAGGTTGTCTTTGTGACTGGGAGCCTGTGTCCAGTGGTGTCCTGCAGGGATTTGTGCTGTGTCCTTGGCTGTTTGTAGAGTACATTAATGATTAGGATGTGAATGTAGGAGGTATGATCAGTAAGGTTACAGGTTACACGAACATTCCAGGTGTGTTAAATAGTGAGGAGGAAAGCCTTTGATTAAAGGACTGGGGCTGGTTTAGCATAGGGCTAAATCGCTGGCTTTGAAAGCAGACCAAGGCAGGCCAGCAGCATGGTTCAATTCCCATACCAGCCTCCCTGAACATGTGCTGGAATGTGGTGACTAGGGGTTTTTCACAGTAACTTAATTTAAAGCCTACTTGTGACAATAAGCGATTTTCATTTCAGTTCATATCGATGGGCTGGTTAGATAAGCAGAACAGTGGCAAATGGAATTTAACACTTAAATGTGTGAGGCAATGCATTTTGGGGCGACATACAATGAATGATAGGACCCGAGGAAGTACAGAGGATCAGAGCGACCTTGGGGTGCATGCCCATAGATTTCTGAAGACAGCAGGATGGGGTAGATAAGGTGGCTAAGAAGGCATATGGGATAGCTGCTTTTATTAGCTGAGGCATAGAATATATGAGCAGGGAGGTTATGCTGGTTAGGCTACAGTTGGAGTTCTCAGTATAGTTCTGGTCGCCAAACTATAGGAAGGAAGTGATTGCACTGGAGTGGGTGCAGAGGAGATTCACCAGGATGTTGGAGGGGCTGTGCATTTCCGCTATCAAGAGAGATTGGATAGGCTGGGATTGTTTTCCTTGGAGCAGAGAAGGCTGAGGGGGGACCTAATTGAGATGTATAAAATTATGAGTGGCATAGATATGGTGGATAGGAAGGAACTTTTGCCCCTGGCAGAGGGGTCAATAGCCAGAGGGTGTAGATTTAACGTGATGGGCAGGAGATTTAGAGGGGGTGTGAGGATACATTTTCTCACCCACAGGGTGGTTGGAATCTGGAACTCACTGCCTGAAAGAATGTTAGAGGCGGGAGCCCTCACAACATTTAAGAAGTGTTTAGATGAGCACATAAACCCCATAGCATACAAGGCTACGGGCCAAGTATTGGAAAATGGGATTAGAACAGATAGGTGCTTAATGGCCGGTGCGACCACGATAGGCCGAAGGGCCTCTTTCTGTGAGGTAAAAAAAAACCCCTCTTAACTCTGTGAAACTCTAATTGCATTTTGTATGAAAATGTCTGTAAACCATTTCATTTAAAAAAATGTCTTTTTTGTATCTCTAAGTCTATAAACAATGTATCTCATTCCTTGTAGCTATTTTATTTGTGTTCGCTCGATCATTCCATTTTCTCGATCTCTTGTGCTTTCTCTATATATTTTCCCCATCTTCCCTATCTTTTGCTATCAATTGTGTACCAGCGCATGAAGCGGGAGGTTTTAAACACTGGAGTAAATTAGATGTGATATATTTTCCGATAGCAATACCAACTAGAAAACTGAATCCCAAACAAAAATGTCAATCGCTATTTAGTTGTTGCCTGTTCAGAAGATTACCTTCTTCACAATTCACAGTAAACATTCCTGGTAAAGAGTAAACCAGCTTTATCGGGCCAACCCTCATGTTTGTCTCCTAAATCAGAAGCGTTCGGAGTGCAAACCTTTCTCCATATAAGAGGGACAATATAGCTCCAGTCTATTTGACTACTGCGCTCTCAAATCATACCAGTGTTAGACTCCTATATGTAACTGTACCTCAATCTCTTCCCCTCACTTCTTTCGATGTCTCCAATACTAAATTCTGAGCGTTTTTATCTCTGCGTCAAGTCTATCTCTAATTGCCCTGCTTCCCACTCGTTTTCTCTATTTCAATTTACCCATATTCCTTAACTTCCCGCACTGCCACGTCTAACTCCCTATTCCTCATATCCTTCATATTTTCTGGTTCCTGTGTTATATTTTCCTCGATTCTTTCCAATTTCCCCCTATTATGTTTATCCTAGTGTCTGCAAATTCCATCCAATTATCATTCTCCACGGTTTGGTTTCGTCTTTTCTTCACCTGCTTAGTAATAACACCCCATGCGAATCAGAAGGTTGAGGATTCAAGATTCATTCCTGAGGGTTGAGCACCTAATCTAGGCTGACACTCCAGTGCACTGCCATTAGTACTGCTTGGCTGGCAGTGCCATCTTTCGGGTGGGATGTTCAACCAAGGCCCCTTCACCCCCCTCACCCCCCCCCCCCCCACCCCACCCACCCCCCCCCCCCCCCCCACCACCCCACCACCCCCACCATGGAAATAAAATTCCCACCATTCTATTCAATAAACAGCAGGTGAGGTGGCCATTAACCAACACTTAAAACACACAGCCTGGTCGTTTATTTCATTATTGTTTTTAGGAGCCTGTTGTGCAAAGAATGGCTGCCGTGCTTCCTAAATGATATCCGTGACTCCACTTCATGAAGACTTCATTTCATTGTAAAGCACTTTGAAACGTCCTGGAGTCTTGCAATGCGTTGTGCGTATACAGATTTCTCTTTCTATCCCCCATGTTTATGTTCTCACTGTTACAGTTTTTACCTTATACCTATGTTCATCTTCTCCCTCTATATTTCTTCCTTGGCTACTTCCTATTCACTGTATGTTTCCATTCATTTTTTGTCTATTATCTTCTGTTACCAGGCAATGTTCTCTGTACTCCTGTCAATCTCTTCACATTTTGCTGCTGCTGTTCTTATATTGTCTCTTTATGCTTCCTATTTCAGTTACTTCCCTTTATGCCATTATGATCTTAATTCTACTTCTGTATCATTCTCTTTGTATCAGTGTCAATTTTCTTTCGTTCTTAACTATCTCACGCTCCGCTCATATCTGTATTTTTTAAATGATGTGCCTAAATCCATTCTGCACACCTTTAAGTTTCTCTATTCTCCGTCTGCGCATAATGCTCCCTCTTCCTGTGACACTTCTACTTCTCTATTCACTCTCCCTCTCTCCGTATTAGCTTTCTTTCCTGCATCAATCTCGTTATTCTCAATAAAAGGTCATTTCCTCTACCTCTCTGTGGAGATTTTGCCTGTTCTCATCCTGCAAATGTGTTGAACTTAATTTCTTTCTCCACCAAACGTCCGCCTTCTCTCCTACTTCTCCTGTATCTATCTGCTTTCGGTTTCGTGTCCATTCCTCTGTTCTTTCCAGCCTGCCCCAATTTTGTCTCGAATCCATGCACGGCATCCCAGTTACTTCCAACCCTCTCTTTATCTTCTCCAGGTGCGTCAGCCTCCAACAACAACAAAAAAAAAGTTCGCCCCTCTCACTCTGCATGCAACAAACTGCCTTGCTGTATCTCACTATCTCTCCATGTATTAGTCTCTCCTCCCCATCCCTCCCCTGCTCTAATCACCCCCCTTCTCTCTCTCTCTCTATGATGAAAGGAGGCCGGCTCCCGTGCGCGTGGCTGTGGACGGCCGGCGCGCTCTGATTGGCCGGGGGGGGGGGGGGGGGGGGCTCGCGCATTAATGAGCGGCACGTTCCAGGCGCCGCCGGGTCCTGAGCGCGAGCCCCAGAGACAATGGAAGTATTTGAGAGAGACAGGGGAGAGAGAGAAAAGAAATCCCCTGGCCGCGGAGAATGGGCTTGCGCGGCGAGTGGCAGCGCGCGGGGGGAGTCAGCCGCAGCCCCCAGGCCCCGCAGCCGCCCCTCCCTCCATCCCTCCCCCCCCCCCAGGGCAGCGCCGATTGTCTGCCGAGCCTATATAAAGCGCTGGCAGGCCAGGCGTGTGCCAAACACACCGCCGCTTTAACCACAAGCTCACTCGAGGATAGCTGCACCAGGTCGCGTGCCAGTCAGCTGGTGCCACAACATTCAGACTCATTGCAACTTCATCTCTTATCTTTTTTTTGAAAAAGAAAAAGAGAACCACCCAAGGCAAGTCAAATAGAGAGAGAGAAAAAAGGGACAAGTTTTTCCAGAAGCGATTGAGAAAAGGCAAACAATTACTTTGGACAGCAATTGAAACCAGAGAATTAGCACTTTTTGAGACTTTCTTCCATTCGCCTGAAAGTAAGTTTTGCTGTCATTATTTATATTTTTTTCATTTTAAGCTAAATGTATTGATTAAATAATTCCCCTCATCACCACCCCATCCTCTCACACCCCGTTACCTGAACTAATTTGTTTTTGTTTACTCTCATTCGGTTTTGACAGGATGGCTCCCCAGTCTGATCGGTGTCCTTACAAAGAACAGGGCAGCGGCAAGTACTTCCAGTGCCCGACCCCAGCCTCCACCCTCATGCCTCCGGGCGGCTTGTCGGTCCCTTCGGAGGAAGAGATGGAGGAGGGGGAGGAGGAGGAGCCCTCGACAGCCCGGGGCGAGTGCAAGCGGCGGCCCCGGGGCCGGGGCAAGGCCAGGAGCCCCAAGGTGGTGCAGAAGATCAAGAAGAGCCGGCGCATCAAGGCCAACAACCGCGAGAGGAACAGGATGCACAACCTGAACGGCGCCCTGGACGCCCTGCGGGAGGTGCTGCCCGCCTTCCCGGAGGACGCCAAGCTGACTAAGATCGAGACTCTCCGCTTCGCCCACAACTACATCTGGGCGCTGACCGAGGCGCTGAGGCTGGCCGAGCCCCTGGTGGGCGGCCCCGCCGGAGAGCTGGTGGGCTGCTTGGGGCCCGAGCAGCAATACCTGGACTCGGGGCTGAGCAGCCCGAGCCCCGGGGCTTCGGGCAGCTCCTGGAACAGTTTCAGCTCGCCGTCCTCTTCCTCCTACACCTGCACTTTATCCCCGGGCAGCCCTGCTCCATCGGAAGACATGTACTTCGGGCAACCCGAGAATATCTATGCACCCTCTAAACAGCAGTCTGACTTTCTACAAAACTCTTCCCCATTCCATGAATTTATTTAACCTCTCCCCCATAACAGTTGAATATCGCGTATTTTTTTGTATGTGATTATGAATTTAACTTTTTATTGTACTGGGGAAAAAATGTATCTATTATCTGGGGGGGGGGGGATTGGATCTACACTGTTTACATTTCTTACTAGATTAGTAGGATTCAGATATGTCATGTATTTTTCAAGCAAATGTATTTTTCAGACTGATTTATATGGACTGTTAATGTTCAATGCTGTACACTTGGCATCTGCCTGTCTTCCCAGGGAGTTGAAGGCTGTGGGAATTTGAACTGTCAAACCAAACTCTCCTCAGTGCACTTTGCCCACTTTCCCAGGTTCTCCACAATGCCTTTTGTTCTCTGATTGCTTCTCCCCCCTCTTTCTCTCCCCCTCTCTCTGCCCCCCTTTATCATTTCAAGAATAAGACCGATTTTACCAGCTGTCTAATATGATTTACGGAAAAAAGATGTTGTGGTACGGAGCGAGGTTAGAAGTCATTGCATAATTTGTAGACTTTTTAAATGAATGAAAACGAGCGTGTAAATTTAGGCTGAGTGCTTTATCAAAGGCAGGGAGAGAGAGAGGAGGAGGACACAAGGAGGAAGGGTTCATGCATTATTTATCTCGACCTCCGGGGATGAAGAATTGCCTTTTTTCACAACCGAGAGAAATCAGCTGAATAAAACGAGGCGACACGGAGCATTAACGCGATCATCTACACATGTGTTCACCTTTATTTATTATAAAAGAAAGATTTCATGCACAAAATGTATATTTTGTATATTTCAGAAGTTTATTGTCGCTATGTATTCGCCTGCAGGTCAAAATGGAAAGCGTTTTCGATTCGTCTTTTTGAATAAAAAAAAGTTTAACTTTCATATAAGTAAACTGGCAATTGCGTGGCTCATTGCTCAATGTGAAAAAGAGCAGCTGTACATTCTAGCAACACAAGGCTACTTCTTATTAGGTTATAACACGTCGGAACATGCATTTCATTTACCGGACCTATTCACTGAAATATGGGACGTGGAAAAAGACAGGGTGACAATGACAGCAAATAAAAAACAATATAAAACGGCAGCCTCTTGTCACCTGTTCCTTTGTTACCTTTGGTGGGGAACATGTTAGAGTTTTAAAAAAAAGTAAAGCCCAACCTTCGTCCTTGCTTGTAAAATCTAGTCAAAAAAGATCACATGTATTCAATTTTCTCCCGGGCGAAAGTTGTGAAATATTGGTGCAATCCACACAGGCTTTCTTGGACACAAATTTAATTTTGTAGAGAAGTATAGATTTTATTTTGCAAATCCCTTGATTTTTTTTTCAAGCAACACAAACATCACACTTTTAAACTTTAATTCTACTAAAAAAAGGTCTCTTTTATATGTAAATCAATACATAGACGCCACCAGGAAAGCAATATATGTTGGCACGGTCTGTCTTTGAAGAAGAAAAAAAGACAATATAAATATAATAAAATACATGTTTTTTTATGCCTGTGTTTCTGCCAGTCACACACGAGTTGCAATTCTCAGTGTTCTGTCGAGCATGGATCATACTGATCCCCACCTCTTCATTTCCCCATGCTGGTTAATTGGCACGTTCTGTTTGGGTGTAAATCCCTTTCTCCTTTGGCTCTGCTCTATAGGCGGGTCTCTAGATTATGGATGATCGCCCTGCATTTGCACGTGTCCGCGGATACCCACGAGGGAAACCTATTATTATTATCTGGGATCAATCTTTCCTTCTGCAGCCGGGGGTGAGCGCCACAGCAACAGATCACGAGAGTTCAGCGCATATGTGCACCGAAACCTCGGGAGTTCAAAGCAAGTCGCATCTGCCTCTGTGGCAAGCCGTTTAAACTGTTTTGAGAATTAGAGTGGGTCGGGACTATTGAACTCGAATTAAGGAGGGCGAAGACAGTGAAAGTCGGCTGAAATATAAAAGAGATAACTAGTAAATCTAACAGATGGCATCGTTCCATTGCAAGCTTGATTTTATTGTCAAGTTATATAAATGGTCCTGAAGCTGAATGGCGGATTAACTAAAACAATGGCATGTAGAATTAATAATAAGGTTTTCTAATAGCCAAATAGAATTTGATTAAAATAAGTACATATCGGACTATCTTTTGGGGCGAAATGTTTAATCCTGTAACTCAGGAAAGTTACGTGGCTAAAGCAAAGACAAGTCCCGGAAATTAAATAAAACCCCTTTCGCTCATAAAACGTTATCTTACCTAATACTCTGCTTACCTGGGCTATCATGCCAAGAAAACGGTGGATGACAACCTTTCTGAAGCAAAGACACCACCTCACTTTTTAAACTCTGTAACAGATCACATCGCATTCACCTTACACCATTAGATCCAATCACACCAATTTTCCGTAATGGGTTAATTAGTCGAAGAATTAGAGCCCTAAATAAATGCCTATGTAAATAAACACTCCCAGACGCGCGTTTAACCTCACATTTAAAACTTAATGTGCATATTCATTATCTTTAACATCTTCACGTTAACTTGTTACAAACAATCGTTTCAATTTTAACATAACAAATGTATGCATATTCCTTTTTAATTGTATTCTACATTATTTATGATAAATAATCGACATGGTTAGTCTCTGGGCATATCACTGCTATAATAAGCAACATTTATCAACAGTCTCGGAAAAAATAAAATAGTCTGTCCAAGCTGTCAATTAATTCTAAAGCGAACTATTTCCAGTACAATCTACATCTGTTGCCAGTGAGATTTGAAATCATATATTATGTTTATAAACATAAACAAGACACACATTCCAATAAAATATGTATTTTGGAGAAGGAGCAGTTTGCAGAGTTCTCATTAAATAGTCGGTTCAAAGGTCTCCTAGGCCTATTTTCTAAAAAAAAAACGATTTCAGTCACGAAGCGTGAAGACAAGTGGTTCAAAAACTGAGCAATAAGGTAAAATGTGTGAAAAAAGAATTAGTAAAATTAGGTTACGGAAATAAAATGTAAGGATTCCAGCCTTGGGCTAGTACTCCTAGATAGTCTGATCCATTGTTTTCCAGCTTGGCAGGAGGTTTATTATGTGCTAAATAATTCCCCAAAAGGTTTTGCATAATCACCTCTTTGATGTGACTCGAGTGACAAAAATCAGCCATTACCCCGGAGTGTAAAAAGTACCAAAGCTTTTACGAAATTGACAGTGTGTGGCAAACGTCATAAATAGATTTAACCCACGGCTTTCCAAAGTCCCTTCAATGATTAAACATAAAGAATGACAAAAGATGGCCCTCTTAGTCTCGGCGTGATTGATCCGATTGTCCCGATCCTGATACTTTGTAGAGCACGTGCGCTTATCTGCGTAAAAATATATCCACAGACTCAATTAGGAACAGTCAAACCTTCCAGCCAATACACAATGCTACCATTCTACTTATTCACACATAGAGGGCAATATCATTTTTATCCCTTCGCGTATCAGAATCAACTAATTGTTCAAGTACATCTTGAAATAATTACAGTTTTTTTCATTATCGATTGTTTTTGTCCCAGGTCAGGACAATTTTTGTTGCTGTGTGCCCATTAAAAATTTATAGGTGTAAGGGGGGGGGGGGGGGGGGGAGTGATGCATGTTCTGAAAACGCCGCATACTCTAAATCTATTAAATTAGAAGAATATATTGATACAATGAAAATGACTCTCTCTATAATAGTCAACAAATACATTTCTATCTGAAGTGACCAGTAGTTGAAACAGCAGACCTTTAAAAAAAACTTATATTCCAAAACGTTCATGCTCAAACCAGGGTTCATGTGCATATTTAAAATGGATCCAAAGGTCCTCCAGTACAATTCGAGATTCTAACATCTGCCACTATAGCACTCTCCAAAACTTATAATAAACACATGGAAATAAATGGAAGGTTATTGTCAAAACACTAATAATTCGCATAGGGTTGGCACCGAAAGATAGCTAAAAGCATTTTTGAGGGTGGAAAAAAGAGAGTAACATTTGAGACAAAGGAAAAAGGCCAAGACACATGGGAATGAAAATTGTTCAGCTTAGTCATATGAGTGGGGAAGGTGGCTTCTTTGTGGAATTCTATGAAAGTGGCGAGGGAGCAGGCATGCCAGAAACCTTTGAAGAAGGACAGATAGAGAGTGGAGGATATAGTATAACTATAGGGATTCTGTAGAGCTCTGTATTAGAAATTAGGTTTGGATTATGAAAGCAAGCATTTGATAATTTAAAGGTTTATTTTAGCTACTGTTTACAGCTGAAAGCACTACTGGTGGGAAAGTGGTAGGCACAGAGACTGAAGAGTAATCTAAAGAGTGGAAGGTGCATGTGGCACTATACAACTGGAGGAGATTGGTGAGATTGGCTGGAAAAATACTTTGGAATGAAGATGAAAGTAACGATGAGGATTTTGGAGTTGGAAATACTAATAAATCTATGCATTGCTCTACATAGGTGGTAACACATCAGACAAGATTCACGTTAAGGAAGATATCATTCCATATTATTGCCATTTTACAAGTGGTGGACACACAAGAAACATTTTAAAAAGTAGTTCCATAAATTGCACATCAGTATAGAAATAGACAAAAGCCATTGGAGTGATGTTTGCATTCAATTAATAAAACTATCACTATCACATTTGAAGGAGCCAGCCACTCCTGCCAAAAGCATGTGGGCAATACTGCAAATAGGCACATTCCCGAATCACTCCCTCCCACCCACCCCCAATGATTGTATACATTAAAAAAATTAGTTCAGCACTAAAATTGACATTTCAATATTGTCAAGAATCCATCTCGAACATTTGAGATGTAATTAAATGATAGTTTGTGCTGTGCAATCAAAGAAAATATAATTTCCAAATCAATAGAACCTCTTGATCTAGTCATAGATCAACGGGGTAGGATGAATTATGTTTTTACTCTGTCATATCATGGAGATAAGGCTGGAAGGATGATTGAATAATCAGATTAACATTACTTATTCCATGATGAGCATTACTTAGCCAAGGCATTGATTTCTATTACCTAAGCCATTTTAACTAGAAATCATTATCAAGTGTATGCTACATTTGCCCAAAGTTCAATGTTTACAGTATAAATCACATACACGAGGAAGTATAACTAGGGCAGCATGGTGGCACAGTGTTTGTAGCACTGGGGATAATTCCAGCCTCGGGTGACTGTCTGTGTGGAGTTTACACTTTCTGCCAATGTCTGGGTGGGTTTCCTCTGGGTGATCCGGTTTCCTCCCACAGCCCAAAGATATGCAGGTTCGGTGGATTGACAGTGATCTATTGCCCCTTAGTGAACAAAAGGTTAGTTGGGGTTACTGGATTAAGGGAATAGGATGGGGGTGTGGACCTTGTATCATGCTCTTTCCCATGTCATGTGTGAGTACCTTTAAGAAATGGGTGTTTACAAATGGGTGTGTATATAAGTATCTGTAGTGAGAGTACCTTTAAAAAATGGATGTTTATTACTGCAGTGATATCAGAGAGTGGATGGAGCTGGGCTATCTGTCAGCTTTTTACTTTTATTTTAGGCTGTTTGCGGCAGGGTGTGTTTTAGTTTTGTTTTCAGAGCTGGGTAGCTGCAGTCACAGCCAGAAGGTGTATTAGAGTCTCTCTCTGTAATCTAAAGACTGTAAATCGATCCTGGTGATTAAAAACTAATAACAGTAGTGACTTTAACCTGATGTGCTTCTGGTAAAAGGTGTTTTAAGTCTTATGGATGTTAAAAAGAAAGCTTAAAGGATTACTTAGTGTTGTATTCATTGGGGGTTGTATTTGAATTAATGGTTGCTAAGAGGTTCACGGTATGTTTTAAAAAGGTTAACTTGAGTTCATAGAATAAACATTGTTTTGCGTCAAAAAATTACATTTCCATTTCTGCTGTACCACACCTGTGGAGTGGGTCGTGAGCTCCCCATACCACAATCTATTAAAAGTTGTGGGTCAGGTGAACTCCATGATACACTTTGGGGTTCTCTAAACCGTGGCCCATAACACCCAGAATCGGTGCAGACACGATGGGCTGAATGGCCTCCTCCTGCACTGTAGTGATTCTATTCTATTATTCTAGTACCATATCTACAATTTAAAAAGACCAATGCTACAAAATAAAAAATGAAAATTCTTTCATGACTCTGAACACTGCAAAAGTAAACTTTCCAGCGAAAAGAAAATCTTCGTAGTATTATTCATTGGGCTCCTGTGAATGTTCCAGGTTTTCTGGAAAAGAGATTATTTACAATTGAACTACACGTGAAAGAAAATAAGATAATTTTCATTGCATTATTTTCAGACCTGAGATGGTAGCAAGAAGTGAAAGGCACATTGAGGATGATTGGTGTTCGAGGTAGTTTACACAAAATGTTATCTTCCAGTGGTATACCAATTTCTGCAATCTCTTTAACCACTGATGATTCTTGTAATACTGTTATGTTTACTTTTCCATTGCACAATGTGACATCAATTTGGCAGAAAACATGCAAAAGATTACTATTCATTTTTTTTTTTTTAAATGTTTTTTTATTGAGTTTTCATATTTTATATATGACAAATTACAAGTTATTAGAGAGAGAGAAAAAAAAAAAGGAAAACACAAAAATTTAACATGAATATTTACAGGTAAGCATCTTCATAACAATAATTGTGGCCGCCCCCTTTAGCCAGCATACATATTTTACATTCCCCAATATGGCCGAGGCACATGTTTATAGGCATTTATTTATAGTTTGGTTTTGGGCCTTGGCTTGCCATCAAACCCCCATACCGAGCCCGTAGCCCCCCCCCCCCTCCCTCCCCCCGGCTACCTTCCCCCGATTCCCGTACATTTTCCCCTGGTTCTTGGCCACCCGACTATTCTTCCTCCTGTACGTTGGCCACAAACAGGTCGCGGAACAGTTGCATGAATGGCTCCCACGTTCTGTGGAAGCCGTCGTCCGACCCTCGGATGGCGAATTTGATTTTCTCCATTTGGAGAGATTCCGAGAGGTCGGACAGCCAGTCTGCAGCTCTGGGTGGTGCTGCTGACCGCCAGCCAAACAGGATTCTACGGCGGGCAATCAGGGAGGCAAAGGCAAGGGCGTCCGCCCTCCTCCCCAGGAATAGATCTGGCTGGTCTGAAACCCCGAAGACCGCCACTATCGGGCATGGCTCCACCCTCACCCCCACCACTTTGGACATAGCCTCGAAGAAGGCTGTCCAGTACTCCACAAGTCTGGGGCAAGACCAGAACATGTGGGCGTGGTTGGCCGGGCCTCTCTGGCACCTCTCACATTTGTCCTCCACCTCCGGGAAGAACCCACTCATACGGTTTCTCGTTAAGTGGGCTCTATGTACCACTTTTAGTTGCGTCAGGCTGAGCCTTGCGCACGTGGAGGTGGGGTTGACCCTATGCAGTGCTTCGCTCCAGAGTCCCCACCCTATCTCCATCCCCAGGTCGTCCTCCCATTTCCTTCTTGTTGCGTCCAGTACGGTGTCGTCCCTATCTACCAGTCGGTCATACATGTCACTACAGTTCCCTTTCTGTAGGATACTTGCGTCCAGTAGGTCTTCCAGTAGTGTCCGTCGTGGCGGTTGTGGGTATGTCCTTGTCTCCTTTCGTAGGAAGTTTTTGAGCTGCAGGTACCGTAGCTCGTTCCCCCCAGCTAGCTGAAATTTCTCTGTCAGTTCGTCCAGTGTTGCGATCCTGTCGTCCGTGTATAGGTCCTTGACTGTCAGTGTCCCCCCGTCCTGCCTCCACCTTTTGAAGGTGGCATCAGTCAGTGCTGGTGTGAACCTATGGTTGTTGCAGATGGGAGCCTTGTCCGACATTTTGTACAGGCCAAATTGCTGCCGCAGTTGGTTCCAGGATTGGAGGGTGGCCGTCACCACTGGGCTGGTGGAGTGTTTTTTGGGTGGGGATGGGAGTGCTGCCGTGGCGAGGGCCCGGAGGGAGGTTCCCATGCAGGAGGCCTCCTCCGCACGCACCCACTCGGCTTCTGGCTCCTGGATCCATCCCCTTACTCGCTCGGCTGTTGCCGCCCAGTGGTAGAATTGTAGATTCGGGAGGGCTAGGATTTTGTTTTTTGTATGACCTTCTTTGGGATCCTAGCATTTTTACCCCCCCATACGAACGCCATGATATGTTTGTCCAGCGCTTTGAAAAAGGCCTTTGGGATGTAGATCGGAATGGATCTAAACAGGAAAAGGAACCTGGGCAGTACGTTCATTTTGATCGTCTGGACTCTCCCCGCGAGGGAGAGCGGGAGTATGTTCCATCTTTGCAGGTCCTTTTTAACTTCCTCCGTCAGGCTGGTGAGGTTCCATTTGTGGATCCCTTTCCAGTCATGGGCTATTTGGATCCCCAGGTAGCGGAATTTATTTCGGGCTTGTTTGAACGGCAGGCCCTTTAGTGCTGCCCCCCCCCCCCCCCCCCCCCCCCCCCCCCTCTTGCGGGTGTACTGGGAAGATCTCACTTTTGCTCATGTTGAGTTTGTAGCCCGAGAAGGCTCCAAACTCTTTCAGGAGCGCTATGATTCCGCCCATGCTGCTTTGTGGGTCCGAGATATAGAGGAGCAGATCATCCGCATAGAGTGAGACTCTGTGCTCTCTACCTCCCCTTCGGATCCCCCTCCAATTTTTTGCTGCCCTGAGCGCGATTGCTAGCGGTTCGATTGCTAGTGCGAACAGCAGCGGGGACAGTGGCCATCCTTGTCTGGTGCCCCTGTGCAGCTGGAAGTATTGGGAGTTGGTATTGTTGGTCCGTACACTCGCCATGGGAGCGTTGTATAGGAGCTTTACCCAAGAGGTGAACCCTGTTCCAAGCCCGAACCGCTCCAGTACCTCTATGAGGTATTTCCATTCGACTCTGTCGAAGGCCTTTTCTGCGTCCAGGGAGACGATCACCTCTTGTGTTCTCTCCCCGGAGGGGGTGAAGATTACTATTCATAACTGAACATTCCATTCCTTACATTAAAACTTTGGAATTTGCAACAAATTTCTATGCAGTCAGTTTACTTATTGTATCAATAATAGATTACATTAAATAACTTTCATTTTTTGGAGGATTAAGTTGAGACTTTAAATAAAGGTGCTAAACCTTATGTATATATAAAGGATTGCAATCTTATTATTGGCATGTGTAACATGAATTCTGTAGGATTACATATTAGAGTTTATGTTTGTATTACAGATGCTGCTGGTGGTTGTCCATCACTGTCAATGGTGTCAGCATATAATTTATTTCCTATTGATATAGGTTGTGTGTTCTCATATGATTGTAATGTCAAATATATGTGAGGAATGTTTTCCCACACACAATCTCATTATAATGAATTATGCTAACTGACCTAAGGGATGATCATTCCTTGATTTCCTTTGGGCTCCTTTTATTCAGCTAGCTGGATATGACTAGCTTCAAGCTTTGTCATGTCATTGTGAATTATCTTTAGCCACTTTTTTTCTGTCACAAGCATCATATTCCCATATATCTGTCAAGATGCCACATTTTATTTAGATTGGTCTTTCAACAACCCTTATATCCTAATTGACCACCATGAGAAGACTAGCTTCAACCCACTGTGAGATATTGACTGTGGAATAGACTGGTATCAGGCATAGTAACCTGTCCATTTTAGACACACATTTAGTATAATTTCTCTGTGCCTGGCATATTGGCTCTTCTGAACATCTTAATGTTCAAAATTTGTGCCACCAACAAACTTTCAGGATTGTTTTGATGAAGTCTAGATTAAAGTGACTGAACTTTTGTTGTACTGACTATAAGTAATACAGCAATCATACATGTACAGTAAGAATGTTAAAGCTATTGCCTTTAGATGCAAAGCTTTGGTATCAGTTTGATGTTTCTTTTATCCAATAGCAGAGGACATTTCAAAAGTAATGCTGCTATGCGCAATTGGCTTGAGATATGAAGTTCTGGGTTCAATTCTGGGTTCAATTCCCACTCCAGCGCTTGAGCACAAAAATCAAAGACACTTGTTGGAGGCGCAGTCTTTCAGATGAAACATTAAATTAAAACCTCATCTGCCTGTGTGGGTGGATATCAAAGATCCCAAGGCACTGTTTCAAAGAAAAGCAGAAAACAGATAATGTGGTTCTTATCATCACATTGCTGTCTGTGGGAGCTTGCTGAGCACAAATTGGCTGCAACCTTTCTTACGTTATAATAGTGTCTACATTTCGTCTTTTTAAAAATATTTTTTATTGGCATTTTCAATTATATATCCAGTTGCAGTTTGTGTATGTTATTGTTCAGTACATCAGATTCTTTTCTACCTATTTACATTTTATTACCATCTGTCTCAACGCACTATCTTCCTTCTCACCCCCTGGCCCCCCATTGATATCCTCCCTTTTCGCTCCGGGGTGAGGGGGGATGCCTCCCCTTTACATCCACTTTGCCCCTTCCCCTCCTTGCTCCCTTTGTTCCCCTCAGGTTCCCTCCTCTTTTCCTATTCCCCCCTCCCCCTGGGTTGTATATTCCTGTCAGTCCTCTTCTAATTTTTTATTTTAGTTTCTTCCATTCACGTTATTGCTGGCCTCGAACAGGTCCTGGAACAGGCCGACAAATTGCCCCATGCTTTAAGGAAGCCTTCCTCCGACCCTTGGATGGTATATTTGATCTTCTCCAAGTGGAGAATTGCCCGCCAGGCCTGCCAGCCAGTCTGCAGCTGTGGGTGGTGCTGCTGATTGCCAGCTGAGCAGGATTCTCCGGCGTGCGATTAGGGAAGTGAAAGCTAGGGCATCGGCCCTCTTCCCCATGTGTAGCTCTGGCTGCTCCGATACCCTGAAGATGACCACTTTTGGGCGTGGCTCCACCGTCACCCTCACAACCTTGGATATTGCCTCTGAAAAGGCTGTCCAGAACCCAATAAGCTTGGGGCAGCCCCAAAACATGTGGGTGTGGTTGGCCAGGCCCCTCTGGCACCGCTCCCATTTGTCCTCCACCTCGGGGAAGAACCTGCTCATTCGGGTTCTGGTCAGGTGTGCTCTGTGCACCACTTTGAACTGCATGAGGCTGAGCCATGCGCAGGAGGAGGTGGAGTTGGCCCTGCTCAATGCTTCGCTCCAGAGACCCCAACCCACTTTTGTCCCCAGTCCATCCCCCCATTTTCTGTCTGGTCTGGTCTCATGGTGTTCAGGCTCTGTTCAGTAGTTGCCATATATTTTCCCACAGTTTCCCCCTTCTTTATTGTCTGTATTCACCAGGTCCTCTAATAGTGTGGTGTCTGGGGCCCTGAGGTATCCTACTGTCGCTTTGCAGAGGAAGTGTTTTATTTGTAAGTGCCTCATTTCTTGTCCTGTCGGTAATTCCCATTCCTCCGTCAGTTTGTTCAGTGTCGCTAAAGTCTGTTTCCTATGTATAAGTCCCTGACTGTCAGCATTCCCCTGTCCTGTCTCCATTTCGTAAAGGTGGTGTCCAGCATGACTGGTGGGAATCTGTAGTTTCCGCAGATTAGGGCTATGGGGGACATTTTGGTCAGTCCGAAATGCTGCTTTATTTGGTTCCACGTTTTCAGTGTGGAAACTACCACTAGGCTGGATGTGTATCCATCCCCTCAGTCTCTCCGCCGTTGCTACCCAGTGGTGGTACTGCAGGTTTGGTAATGTCAGGCCACCCTTAATTTTCCTCCTTTGCATGGCTAGGGCCCAGAAGGTGGTCCCTTTGCAGGAGGCCTCCTCCATCCGTACCCACTCCAAATTCAGTTTGTGTACCATCCATTCACTATCTCAGCCATAGCTGCCCTGTGGTAGTACTGCAGGTTTGGTAATGCCAGGCCACCCTTAATTTTCCTCCTTTGCAGTGTTGGTTTACACACAGTAATGCCATGATTAAGGTGTCTACGTTTTGGAAGAAGTCCTTGGGAATGAAGATCTGTATGGATCTAAACAGGAAGAGGAACCTTGGCAGCACGTTCATTTTGATCGTCTGCACCCTCCCCTAATGGGAGAGTGGAAGCGCAACTCACCTTTGTATGTCCTTTTTGACTTCCTCCACCAGGCTGGTCAGGTTCCATTTGTGGATCTGGGACCAGTCTCTGGCTATTTGGATCCCCAGATATTGGAATCTGTTTTGGGCTAGTTTAAAAGGGAGCCCCTCCAGCTCTGACCTTCCCTCGTTTGGGTTCACTGGGAATGCATCGCTCTTGCCCAGGTTGAGCTTGTAACCGAGAAGGTTCCAAACTCTTTCAGGATCTGCATAATTGCTTTCAGTCCTTCCTGTGGTTTTGAGAAGTATAGGAGCAGGTCATCCGCATAGAGTGAGACTCTGTGATCGCTGTCTCCTCTTCGAATGCCCTTCCAGCTTTTCACGTCCCACAAAGCTATTGCCAGGGTTTCGATTGCTTGGGCAAACAGGAGCGGATCAGTGGGCATCCCTGCCTTGTGCCTCTGTGCAGCTGGAAGTATTCAGAGCTGGTGGTGGTTCGCACGCTCGCCTTGGGGGTGTTGTAAAGGAGTCTCACCCAGGTGGTGAATCCTGCTCCTAGCGCAAACAGTTCCAGTGCGTCTAAGAGGTACTTCCATTCAAATCTGTCAAAGGCCTTTTCTGCATCTAGAATTCCTTCTCTCCCGGGTGCAGGAACCCCCATGGGTCCACTGCCCCCAACTGTTCCATAAATGTTCCCAGTTCCTTAGCTATGCCTGATTATTTTCCCCGTTCTGAGGTTCGATCGGTCAGTCAGTGGGTCCTGTACGTAGTTAAAGTCGCCCCATTACCAGTCAGTGTGTGTCAATATTTGGGATTTCCGCCATGGTCTTTTTTATAAAGTCTGTGTCATCCCAGTTGAGAGCGTACATATTTACCAGAACTACCGGTGCCCCATCTAAGACACCGCTGACCATGACATACTGTCCCCCTGGGTCTGTAACTGTCCTGGTCTCTGTAAATCTCATCCTCTTGCTTACCAGTATGGCTACTCCCCTAGCCCTTGTCCTGTGGCATGCATGGTAAGTCTGTCCCACCCAGCCCTTCTTTATTAGTAATCTGTTCTTCTCCCTCAGGTGCGTCTCCTGCAGGTAGATTATGTCAGTCTTCAGGCTTCTCAGGTGGGCGAAGACTCTGAATCTTTTCACTGGGCCGTTAAATCCCCTTACGTTCCAGGTACCTATCCTGATGGGGGGATTTCTGACCCCCTGTTCCTGAGGGATCAACCACATTTCCCTGGTGGACGTGCTCCTGCACTCTGGAGTTTCCCTTTGTTCAGGGAGCACCCAACATGGCTGCCAATTGTGTGTACGGCATGTGGGTGCACCCCTGCATTCCGGGGTTTCCCTTTGTTCAGGGACCCTCCAAAGTCGCTGCTCGCAGTGCCATCTTGATTTCTCAGCCTATTTCTTACCTGCCAAAGCCCATGCCTATCCTGCTTCCAGCCCTTCCCGCTCGTTCTGTCCCTTGCCTGTTCTTTGTATCCCCCCTGTTCCCCCCTTCTCCCCCCCCCCCCCCCCGGCCCCCACTGTGTTTCCCCTTCCTTCTGCTGTTCCCCCTCCCTTGGCCAGATGCTCCCTCTCCCCACGAGAGGTGCATCGCAGCCTCCTTACTACCTATCTTCCTGTGCTAGCCCTCCCTACTAGTATGGTGGCTCCCCTTCCCGGACTGGTTCAGCCCTATATCTGTTTTGTCTACCAGCCTACGTTCCCTTCACTGCCCCCTCACCTGCTCTCCCTGTCGTCGCTCCCTTCTTTCTGTAATCCAACTCATAACTGAAAACGAAGCAATACAGTCCCGCACAAACACATAGTCTAAACAGAAATCTCAGGTCTCCGTTTTTCTTTCCCAGTGCAGTCTTTTTCCGGTGAGCCCTCACCGCTGCCGAGCTTGGTCTGTCTCCAAGTCATTAGCTCTCACGAACTTGTTAGCTTCCGCCGGAGTGCTAAAATAATGCTCTTTCCCCTGATATGTGACCCAGAGTCTGTACGGGAACAACATGCCGAACCTCACCCCACTTTTATAGAGTGCTGATTTTGCTCTATTGAATTCTGCCCTTTCTTTGCGAGGTCTGCCCCAATGTCTTTGGTAGACCCGGATTCTGTGCCCTTCCCATGAGTTTGATTTCGTCTGTCAGACCTACGTCAGGATTTTCTCCCAGTCCTGATACCAGTGCAACTTAGTGATGATCGCTCTCGGTTGTTCCCATGCTTTGGGTTTCGGCCGGAGCAACCTGTGTACCCTGTCGAGTTCTGGGGGTTGGGGAAGCTGTCTCTCCCGACTAAGTTACCCAGCATTTGGCCGATATGGTCAGTTGGGTCCCTGCCCTTGATACCCACTGGCAACCCACAATCCGGATATTTTGTCACCGAGGCCTGTTCTCCTGGTCCTCGACCTTCCCCTTCAAGTTCCCCTGGGCCGCCACCAACCTTTTCACCTCTGCCTCCAGAGCCATGACCCTGTCATATTGGTCTGACAAAGCCTTTTCAAGGCCCAGGATCGTTCTCTACTGCACCTCCAGCTTCTTCCCCAGACCGTCTATTGTGCGCTGGGGAGGGAGGCCATCGCCTCTGTCACCACCTCCTTCACCACCACCTGGGATTCCATTTACATCGCCTCCTTATGGCAGCCAATTCCTTTTTAAAAAATAAATTTTAGAGTACCCAATTCATTTTTGCCACTCAAGGGGCAATTTAGCATGGCCAGTGCACCTACCCTGAACAGCTTTGTGTTGTGGGGGCGAAACCCACGCAAACACAGGGAGAATGTGCAAACTCCACACGGACAGTGACCCACGGCCGTGATTGAACCTGGGACCTCGGCACCGTGAGATTGCAGTGCTGTAGCAGTTCCTTTTTTCAGAAGCTTTTCCATCCATCCCCTGGTGGGGAGGGAGAGGCCATCGTTTGCTTCGGTTCCGCCGCTCGGGCCATCGTCTTCCCCGCTCTTGGGCAGCTGGGGCTTCCACCTCGCCTCGTGGGTCTGCCGGTCCATCCGCCTGTTGTTCGTGCCCTTTTCTGCCACTCCTGCCTTCTCACCAGCCCTTCGAGTTATCGTTCACCGGCATCCTCTTCACCGCTGATGGTCTTTGTCTTGGGAAAGTTTTGAATGGTTTTTTGATCCAATAATTTTCGAAAATTAACTCTTTTGGTTCTAGTTGGGAGGAGAGATACCTGATGTGCCTTTGCTCAGCACATCACCGCCACCGGAAGTCATGACTACATTTCAAAAATACTTCATTGCCTGTAAAATGTTTTGCCATATAGTGAAGCACACTATATAAATGTAAGTTTTTCTTTATCGTTAGAAACCTGTGGTTCACATCATCAGTTAGGAGTGCATCACTTGACATGCTGCTTTCAAGTTAAGTCTGCCTGTTCACTCCAGAGAGTGGGTGTTTTCACTAAGGGTAAACCAATGATCAGAAATAGGAGAGAGTCAAGGATAGAGATTCTCGTGATCTCAAAGCAAAGGACAGTTTTTATTTCAAAATTATATGAACAAATCCCACTCCGATACATTGTAACTTTATCAGCAATTTCTTTTCCACTATGAGTCTGTAACTATACAAAACTGCATTGATTGTTTTGCAATTCTCAAGTTATTTGTGACTCTTACTTCAGTCAGGGTCACAAAATTGCAATTTGAAAACAGTTGTACTACTAAAATGCCCATTAAATAAGGGGTTGTTTCACTCTAACTGCTGCTATGGAAACCAGTCTACTTTACTGCTTTCTTTCTCCACCTCTCCTATTAGAAAGGAATGGGGTTTATTAGTGTTGCAGAACATTAGTAATCATGAATAACATAATGTTTGCAATTGTAGTTGAGCCTGTGGTCCATATTATTTTCACACAGAGTGATACTGTCCTTTGCCATGAGATTCCAAAGATCTATCCTTGACACTCTTTTTAAAAAAAATTATTTTTTTATTACTTTTTCTGAGTTACAAAGCCAGAGCTCAGAGTGTGGTCAGGGGCGAACCCCTAATCGTGCTCCTTGCCTGCTCCAAAAACCAATTCAAATTCAAATTGATTCCAATTCATGGTCCCCACGAGAGACATACCAGATCTGAGCCAAAAGGCTACTACACTTGATCTTAGCCAAATGGCCGAGAAGCGATATCCTTGACATTCTTGTGTTTCCAACCAACATGCTGGTCCTGTTTCTGCGCGTATGCTGACAACACCCAGCTCAATACCACCTCACTCCAACCATCCACTTGGTAGCAGAAATTTTCTCCAATTAAATATTGGGAGGATCAAAGCTATTGTCCACAGTTCCCACTTCAAAGTCCATTCCCACACAACCAGATCTATCCCTTTCCCTGGCAACTGTCTGAAGTTGAACCAGATTGTTGGCAACTATAGTGTTGCTGTTTAGCACACTGGGCTAAATCACTGGCTTTGAAAGCAGACCAAGGCAGGCCAGCAGCACGGTTTGATTCCTGTAACAGCCTCCCCAAACAGGTGCCGGAATGTGGCGACTAGGGGCTTTTCACAGTAACTTCATTGAAGCCTACTTGTGACAATAAGCGATTTTCATTTAATTTCATATTTGTCTTTTATACTTATACACTTTTACATGAATGTTGCAGTGGCACTGGATAGAGACTCCAATCTTTTCCACCACATGGCTGGCCAGAAACTTCTGCAAACATTGATGTGAAGGATATACACAGCATTATGACCATCAAGTCCGGAATTAGGGCTTGGGCCTGGAGCATTAGGTTCAGTAGCGGGGATGTTGCCCACTGCATCAGACGGCTTCCAGTTAGAATAATAGAATCCTAGGGCGGCATGGTGGCGCAGTGATTAGCACTGCTGCCTCATGGTGCTGAGGACCTGGCTTCAATCCTGGCCCTGGGTCACTGTCCGTTTGGAGTTTGCATGTTCTCCCCATGTCTGTGTGGGCCTCACCCCCACAACCCAAAAAAAATGTGCAGGCTAGCTGGATTGGCCACGTCAAATTGCCCCTTAATTGGGAAAATAAATTGGGCACTCGAAATTTATTTTAAAAAAATAGAATCATAGAATCCTTACAGTGCAGAAGGAGGCCATTCGGCCCATTGAGTCTGCACCACCCTTCAAAAGAGCACACTTCCTCGGCCCAAATGCCCGCCCTATCCCGGCGACCCCATAACCTAACCTTTGGATACTGAGGGGTAATTTAGCAATGGCCAATCCACCTAACCTGCACATCTTTGGACTGTGGGAGGAAACCCACACAGACATGGGGAGAATGTGCAAGCTCCACACAGTAACCCAAGGTCGGAATCGAAGCTGTGAGGCAGCAGAGCTAACCACTGTGTCACCGTGCTGCCCACATAAAATCCACGGGGTAAATGCATTTGCTGCCTTTGAAATAAAATTTAGGAACAACTCACTGTGCAAATGATAGATGGCACATTTAACTTTTTAAATTACAGAAAGTCGTACACAAGTCGAATATTACAACAACCTTTTTAAAAAATCTCTTTTTATTTCAAAGACGATCGCATCCACTGCTGTATTTACCCTTCCGGACAACTGAACTTAACAAGCAAGAGAATCATTGCTGGCAGCAAGTTACCCTGCCTGTATTCAGATCTCTTTATTTAAAAAATCTGCCTGATTGACTTTGCGTGTACCTTCAACAATTTTGCTCGCTGAATTTGCTGCTAATAGCTGCTTTTTGCTTGCTTGAAAGGCGGCATCTGTGCAGTTAACAGGGGAGAAAGAAGGAACCAAGAAGAGGGACGCTGTTTACAAATCAAAACCAATTAAAGTGATGGGATCATATTCTCTCTATTAACCCGCTGAAAGGGGCCTCAGACGGAAACCTTTTTTTTAAAAGTTATGCTCTCTCTCAACATGCTTGGATGAATGGGCAGTTGTATAGGCAGAGATTTGGGTTAAAAGTTTGGGACTTGTAATTTGAATGGATTTGTTTTGCTGGTGGCTCCATCATACAGAGACAGTAAGTACGTGACGGGAAGGCTCTGGGTTGCGGGTGTCAGCTGCCCTGCGTTAAGCGGGGTTGGCCGATTGCTTGTGACAGCTGAGTGTTGTGTTGGTGGCCAAGCCTGAGCAAAGCTCGCTTTGCAGATGGGCAGGGACTGCCAATGGAAGATTTCATCCTCCACAACCTCACTCTGGAACTGGCGTCTCCACTCATCTGCCCTATTTCAGATTGCTTATCCCAGCAGCAGGTCACGTCCCGTCACTTTGGTGTCTTCATTAGGAGGCAGAGGGACTGCTCAGTTTATGAAATATGAATACACTGATTGTACGCCGCGCCAGACGATTCGTGAACAATATGCATCTGTAAACATGTCGATTTGTGTCAGTGTTCTGGCACTGTTCAGTCCGGCCTGACTGGTACGACAAAGAGTTCAGATACTCTATTTAGACCAGAGGATCATACTTTAAAAATCTTCTACACAGTTTGACGTACGTATTTTAAATTTAATTGTTTATTGGGTAATGTTTAATCCCCAGGAAATATGCCAGTGCTGCATATGTGATTTATCGAACACATTAGATTCCATCCACTTTTGTTTAGTGACTAAAATCTAGATTAAATATTACTTTATTTACAAATTTGTTGCGGGGAGTGCTTTGTGACGATGACTATTGCTTTTGTAAAAGTAAAATTTTTTGAAGGCTCGTTCCCCTTAAACTAAAGATGTATAATGCACACACACATAGATATCTTATATACAGTTAATACATTGCGCACCAAAATAAATGACGAAGTAATTCAGAAAAATGTTATCTCTCCAAAGTGTTCCAGTGTAAAGGGAGTTCGTTACTGGAATCAAGTTACTGGGGAATCATTATTAGTAAACTTCCAAATTATACAGAAATAAATAGTGATGCAAGTATTGTTCTTTATCGCTTTTTTGAGTATTCTCTATACTGCAATGTGTTAAATAAATAGCAACAATAAACCATGCTAATTATTTGTTGTAACTGTTATTAGTAAATTAAACCTAAACAACCTTTCTCTCACAGTAGCTTTCAGACGCATCAGTCGAGCATTCAGATGTTGCATTTGTTCGTTTTGAGAATCCGATAAATATTTTCTGCTGTCGATGGCAACCGAAATCATGTCAAGATCGAAATAACTTGAGGCCCCAATGAGAATTTTCATTCTAAGTTATAAATACCTGCAAATTGCAACAAGGAATCAGCATCACTGACTAGTGTTAAAATCTAATAGAGAATATTTATCCTAATATCACTAAAATGTATTGTCCTATTGGGTCTCACCCAACAGTTACCTCAGAAGATGGACTGGAATGCCACACTGGAAGCCCCCAAACAAGGATTGCACACACATTGCCTGGAAAGTTTAAATTTCCGATGGGCGATTATCCTGCACCAAGAACCACCTTAAACTCCAATTTAAATCGGAGACTTGGATGGTTTCGACTCTCTTAGCAGAATAGATACGCAGTAAAAGTTAGGATTAAAGTCACTTCTATATCCTTAGTAACTATAGTATTGACCCCTGCGACCCCCTTTGGACACCCGGACTACTCAACCAATTAACTCCCACTACTCCCCTGACCCCATCATTACCCCCCTCCCACCCCTGACTACCCTGCCAATTACCCCGCAACCCTGACTGCCTTCTAAACAATCCCCAGTATCCACAAATGCTGACATCACCCCCAAATCCCCAATTAATCCCCCACTACCCGACCAACCACCCTCCACTCCACACCCACTGTCTGACACACCGACTACCCCCCAATTACCAACCCACAATTTTTCCAATCGCTTCCCCAGACTGCCTCAACCACCTCAACTGCCATCCCACTATCCCACCAACCCTGGCTACCCCTGCTATCCCCAACTGCTCTCCCATCTCAGTGACTACTCTGGGCAGTTCCCTGACGCCCCTAATGCTGACACATCTCAAACCCCCATTCATCCCTGACCATCCTCCACCCCCACAACTACCTTCCCTACCTCCACAATTACTCTCAACCCTCTGATTATCCCTTAACTACACTCCCCACCCCACCAACATTACTCCGACCCTCCTGACTACCCCAACCACTGATAACTACCCTCCCACCCCTCTTGACTACCCTCAGCCCTCCTACTCCACTCAACTACCCCTGACCCTCCCACGCCTTCAACTACCCCTAACCCTCCGTAATATCTCTTGACCATCGTTCATTACTTTCCAACCTTCCACTACATCCTGACACTCCCGATTACCTCCAGCCACCCTCCAACCATCCTTCCACCCTCTGACTACCTCTGGTCACCCTCCAACTACACCTCTGCCTCCCAACTACCTCCAGTCACCCTCCAACTACCTTCTCATGCCTCCAATCACCCCCTCATAACCCTGCACCCACCTTCCAACACCTCTGGCTACCCACTGATGACCCTATCCATTCAACTACCCTCACAACTAATCCCCATCCCTTGACTACCATTCTGACCTGTTCAACTACCTCACGCGCCCTACCTTATCACCCCAATGCATCATACACCCCTCCAGCCCATCCTACACCATAACCCTGACCAATCCTACCCACTTATTTTATATATGACCACCTCTCTGATTTCTGAAAGCAGCTGGGACCTTTAAATGTACTTGCTTTATGGCAGCTAGTGTTATAAAAAGGGACCATGGCTTCCTTTCCCTGGAGAGGAAACCATTTTCCCTTTCCCTGCTGCGCTGTACTAGAATTAGGCTTGAACCAGCTGTGCTGCATATCTCTCCCCAGGCCCAGGTTGGAATAATGGATGAGAATATGCAGCCCCTGACTAAGATAGGCAGAAAGGAGTGGAGTGGCAATCCGCCAGCGATTACCACTTCTCAGATGTTCTGGTCTTTGGTTATTTAAAGTGCAATGCTTTTTGGAAGAATTATCCTTTTCTTAAAATTTGTAAAAGTAAGAAATTGATCATTGTTCTCCTAAAAGTAACAAGTATATTTTAATGAAGCTTTTAATTACTTAATGAAAAATGCAGCACGTCAATTGATGAAATTTTTATTGCATTTTTAAAAAATGACGTTAGACCACAAATATATGAATGCATACTTATTCTCAGATTAAATTTTGACTGGACTCACTGATCCTCTGACACTTTCTTTTCCTTTTTGCATCTCACCATGTTCCATCTCTTTTTAAAATTTTTTTATTATAAATTTAGATTAGCCAATTATTTTTTCCAATTAAGGGGCAATTTAGCGTGGCCAATCCACCTACTCTGCACATTTTTGGGTTGTGGGGGCGAAACCCACGCAGACACGGGGAGAACGTGCAAACTCCATACGGACAGTGACCCAGAGCCGGGATTGAACCTGGGACCTCAGCGCCGTGAGGCGGTTGTGCTAACCACTAGGCCACCGTGCTGCCCTTTGTTCCATCTCTTTGACCTCTCATTCAAAATCCCGAATCTCTACAGCCCACCCAAGTTCAATAACAGTTTTCTCACTGTTTTCCTCTGTCAGCCTCAGCCAAATGACTTCTCACGCCCGTGGATTTCAATCTCCATCTCAACTTATCATGTTTTTCCACCTCTGCGTTCACTGTCCTCTTATCCTCCATTCATGTAAACTCCACAACCCGAATTCATGGCTATCAACTTGACTTTGCCACCTAACGTAGTCGTGCTAGTCCCATTGCATCAATAACAGGTAACTCTGATCACATCCTTATATCACCCCCCACACCACCACTGACACCTGTTTCCATGCCCCAACTCTATCTCCTCCTGTACCGGCCCCTTGAAAAAAAAAACTATCCCCCAATTTACTTACAACTGCAATTTGAAAATCCAACGTCTAACCTTTGGTTCTCCATTTGCTGAAACATTTAAATCTGGTGCCCTAATTCTAGCTTCACTAAGTCCAAGGACTGAAGGATTGAAAGGCTATGGCAGTCAACTGCTACTCACTGCCATTTCTGGTTGAATAACATAAAAATACCAGCAGTCCTGCTCTCATCTTCTACAACAGCTCCCTATACCAGGATCACCCTGGAATGCAAACGTAACTGCTGGCATCCGTTGTCAACTGCAAATCATCCTTCTGAACACCTCTCCCCTGTCTCCTTCACTGTTACTTACAAACATATATGTAAGGAACTCATGGAATTAATTGTCTCTAAGGTCAAGACCATGCCATCAGCTACGCCTGCTGGTTCCCTCCATTCCATTGCCCACCAGGCTAAACCTCCTGTAAAGTTTGGCCCTGTTCTAGCCGTGAACTCATACATTTCTCTAGTTACTTTCCTTTCCATCTTTATGCCCTCTCCAAGCTCATCACATCAATGAGACCGACCCCTTGACTATATTCCCACTACTAACAAACAAATTCCGCTCTTGGTTCCCATGTAGTCCAGATTGTTTACGGACCTCTTACTTCAGGCGTTCCCTCTCTGCATTCCATCTGCCATCATCATCTCCCTCCTAAAAACAAACGCTTGACACCACGACTCTTGCAAACTGCCGCATCTTCTCTAACCTCCTTTCACCTTCCAAAATCATGCTCAACTTTCCTGGAATTCCGGGTGGCACAGTGGAGCAGTGGTTAGCACTGCTGCCTACTGTCATATGAGAGTACCTTTAAGAAATTAGTGTTTAAGAAATGTACCTTTAAGAAATGGGTGTTTAAGAAATGTACCTTTAAGAAATGATTGTTTATCAATTATGTCAGAGTGTGGGTGGAGCTGGGCTGTCTGTCAGATTTTTACTTTCATTTTAGGCTGTTTGCTGCAGGGTGTGTTTTAGTTTTGTTTTCAGTGTTGGAGCTGAAGCCAGACCAAGCAGGTGTACTGCTGTTCTCTCCATCATCAAAAGACTATTTTTTGATCATTTGGTGAATTCAGAACTTTAAATGTTTTCAGTAGTGAATGTAAACTTGAAGGTGTTTCTTCTGTCTTCTGGATGTTCTTTGGGAAGTTATTTAGGATTACTTAGTGTTGTAGTCTTTGGGGGTTGTATTTAAATTAATGGTTGCTAAGATGTTCACTGTTTGTTTTAAAAAGGTTAACTTGAGTTCATAGAATAAACATTGTTTTGCTTTAAAAATACTTTTCCATTTTTGCTGTACCACACCTGTAGAATGGGCTGTGTGCTCCCCATACCACAATCTATTAAAAGTTGTGGGTCAGGTGAACTCCATGATACACTTTGGGGTTCTCTAAACCCTGGTCCATAACACTACGGCACTGTGGACAGGGTTCGATCCCAGCCCCAGGTCACTGTCTGTGTGGAGTTTGCACATTCTCCCTGTGCCTGCGTGGGTTTCACCACTACAACCCAAAGATGTGCAGGTTAGATGGATTGACCACACTAAATTTTCCCTTAATTGGAAAAAAATAATTGGGTACTCCAAATTAATTTTTAAAAACTTTTCTCGAATTCTATATTTTAATCAGGCTTTTCTATTTTCTACTATTTTCTTATGTAACTCAGTGTTGTATTTTGTTTTATGATTCTCCTATGCAGAATCTCAGGATATTTTATTACTTTTTATTCTTTCATGGAATGTGGGCGTCGCTCGCTAAAGCAACATTTGTACTACTCATCCCTTATTGCCTTTGAGGTAGTGGTGGTGAGCCACCTTCTTGAACCACTGCAGTCCATGTGGTACAGATACATCCACACTGCTGTTAAGGAAGGAGTTCCAGGATTTTGTCCCAGCAACAGTGAAGAAATGGCGATATATTTCCAAGTTAGGATGCTGTGTGGCTTTGAGGGGACCTTTCAGGTGGTGGTGGTCCAATGCATCTGCTGCCCTTGTCCTTCTAGGTGGCAGAGGCCATGGGTTTGGAAGATGCTGTTGAAAGGGTCTTGGTGAATTGTTAAAAATGCAATGTAAGTATATGTACACCGCCCTCCTCGTTGTTGGAGGGGGTGTTGTCGGAATGGAGTTGGGTGGCCATTGAGTTGGCGATTTCTGGGAGGATTCTAGAGGAGGATATGGCATTGTTGGAGGGGGTTAAGGCCAAGTGGGAGGTGGATCTGGGGGTGGCGCTGGAGGAGGGATTGTGGTGTAAGCTGTTGCAGAGGATGAATGCCTCAACCTCGTGTGTGTGACTAGGGTTAATACAATTAAAGTTGGTGGACAAGGCGCACCTGATCGGTCAAGGATGAGCTGTTTGTTTGCGGGGAGGACACTTGCAAGCAGTGTGGGAGGGGCTGGACAAACCATACACTTATGTTCTGGTCCTATTTGAAGTTGGAGAAATTTTGGGGTTCTTTCTCATGCACCATGTCGGCGATCTTGCATTTGACTTGGAGCCCAGTCCCCTAGGGCCATATTTTGGGGAATTGTATCTGCTGGAGCTGCAGACGGGGGCGGGGGCGAATGTTTTAGCCTTTGCCTCACTGATTGCTCGCGGGTGGGTCCTGTTGGGGTGGAGATCAGCTTCTCCGCCCTGAGCCTCAGTGTGGCTGGGGGACCTGATGGAATTTCTGTATCTGGAGAAAGTTATGTTCACCTTGAAGGGGGCGATTGAGGGGTTCCATGAGAGATGGAGTTTATTTTTCACTTTCAAGAGTTGGTCAGGGCCGCACGGTGGCGCAGTGATTAGCACTACTACCTAAGACCCTGGGTTTGATCCTGGCCCCGGGTCACAGGTCCATGTGGAGTTTGCACATTTTCCCCGTATCTGCGTGGGTTTCACCCCCGAACCCAAAAATGTGCAGAGTAGGTGGATTGGTCACACTAAATTGCCTCTTAATTGGAAAAAAATTATTGGGTACTGTGAATTTAAAAAAAATAAAATAAAGTGTTGGTCACCATCAATTTCTAAAGGGGGGGCGGCGGTGTTATTTCTTGAGTCATATATATATTGGTTGGTAGAATGGAAAGAGGGTGCTTCCGTGATTCCTTTTGCCTTTTGTTGTTTTTATTTATGTCTAAAATGTTAGAAACCGAATAAAAATAATTTTAAAAAAAATATGTATATGTTGCTGTTAATACATTACGTGACATTCCTCTGTTTACTCTTTTCACTGAGGAATTAACACATCTAAAATAAATGATTGAAAAGCTGCAATAAAAGTAGCAGATAAAGGAATAGCATTGCACCACTTTTGCATTTGTTTGCAAATATTACCAATTCATAATTTGTTGGCTTTAGTGAGAACTTTTACGGCCAACATTTTGCTAAGTAGAATACTATTAATTGTCTGTCACCAAATATTACTGAGTAGGTTAAATATATAAATACTAAAAAAATTAAAACAAGAAGCTAAAAAAGCATAGAACACTTTCTCTACTGCTGAGGACAAAAATAGGATTGGCACTTGACCATTAAGTTATACCACTACTCCTGCATCGATACACATTAAAGACTATCAAACTGATGCAAAAGGACAGTACCTGACTCACTCCTTGAAGGAAGGTGGCTCATGGGAAAAAAAGGGACCGTCTGAAATATGTGCAATAAACTAAAGAATATTTAAATTAAGAACACATTTGTCCTCAAATGATAGTAAAAGTATTAAAGTTCACTGCACCATATATTCTCAAATTATACCAGAACAGGGAAGTATTTGCTTTTACTCAAAGATTACAAATTATAATTAATCTTCATTTCAAGATGTCTGAATTTGATTTAAATCTATTTCAAATTTCTTAAGGTTGAGGAATGGTAAAAAAAAATGTATGCCCAATGTCACAGAATAGCCATACTAGTGTTTGAAGAACCATTTAATCGGGTAATGGTAAGGAAAGCAAAGGCACGGCATCGGTACTTTATTACGGTCATGGATATGACCACCAAATTTCTGGAAACTATAACTTTAAGAACAATTACAACTAAGGTAGCAGTGGAAAAGTTCTTCGCACACTATGACCTACCCTTGCAAATAAACTCTGACCAGGGTCCAACTTTATATTAAAAATATTCCAGGGCATTATTCATAGTTTAGGTATCAAGCAACTAAGGTCAACTATCACCCACAAACTCAGGGAGCTTTGGAAAGATATCATCAGACTCTCAAAACCATGATTAGGGTCTATTTCCATGAATGTCCAAGTGATTGGGACAAGGGATTGGGGGCATGATTCTCCGCAAAGGCGGAGAGTCGTGAAGGCTGCCACGAAACCGGCCGTGTTTCACGGCAGCCTCCGCGCCTCCTCCCGGGACCCGATTCTGCTCCCCGGTCGGGGCTAGCATCGCGGCCCCGTGAACTCCGGCATCGCGGGCTTAACGAATTTCGCTAAGCCCGCGCGCCAAAGTTAGCGACGGCTGATGCATATGATGACGTCAGCCGCGCATGCGCAGATTGGACGACTCCAACCCGTGCATGCGCGGATGACGTCATCCGCGCATATGCGTCAGACCCGCGCATGCGCGGTCCGTAATGCCCCTCAGCCGCCCCGCGGACTTATCCTGCGGGGCGGCGGAGGGAGAAAGAGTGCGCGGGTCCATGCCACCCTTGGCACGGCCGTGGTGCGGCCGTGCCAATCGGTGGCATGGTTGTGCAGAACGGCACTTTGCGGCCGTTTTCACGAACTGGTATAGCAGGTGTATTAAAAATCGTGAAAACGGCCGTAAAGGCCTTGGAAATCGGCCCATCGGCCAGGGGAGAATCGCTGTTCGCCGCAAAAAAACGGCGAGCAGCGATTCGTGTCGGGGGGCGGGCATGGGGGGGGGGGAGAATAGCGGGAGGGCGTCGGACCAGCGTCGCCATAAAAATTTGCGCGCCCGCTATTCTCCGCCCTGTCGTGAGTGCGGAGAATCGCGCCTTGGATTTTTTACTTTGTGCCACCAGTGATTCCCCGAACAAATCTACTGGATTTAATCTATTTGAATTGGTCTATGGCCATGAAGTACGGGGTCCATTAACGTTGATGAAAGAGAGGTTACTAAAACAAAAAGATGAATCCACAATGTTGGATTATAATGAATTAAATATTTCAGAAACAAGATTGACTATGTGGGCAGACAAACATGCTCAGTTCACAACCTTCCAAGCTGGAGATGAGATACTGCCATTGGCACCTTTGCAAGGCAAACCTCTGAAAGCAAAATTCAGTGGTCCCTTGGGCAACACGGTGGTGCAGTGGTTAGCACTGCTGCCTCACGGTGCCGAGGTCCCAGGTTCGATCCCGGCCCTGGGTCACTGTCTGTGTGGAGTTTGCACATTCTCCTCATGTTTGCATGGGTTTCGCCCCCACAACCCAAAGATGTGCAGGGTAGCAGGATTGGCCACACTAAATTGCCCCTTAATTGGAAAAAATGAATTGTGTACTCTAAATCTATAAAAAAAAAAAAAATTCAGTGGCCCCTATAAGGTAGTTAGAATGGTGAATAAGGTGACTTACCTTGTAGATACTCTAGACCATAGGAAGAGGAACAATTATGCCACATAAATATGTTGAAGAAATATCATCATAGGGAAGAAGATGGGAAGGAACCTCTATGTCAGGTGATAGAAATAGTGTAAGAGGACAGAGATAGTAAGAGTGATGTAGGGGAAGAGGGCAACCGTTTACAGAGTGAGCCTCCCGTAGTACAACTAACAAATAGGGTAATACTAGAAAAGTTAGATACTGAGTTTGCATACTTGGAAGAAGAGCAACAAAAAGATCTCATAAGGATACTGCAAAAGCATAAGAAGATTTGAACGGGCACACTGAACATGATGTGGACATAGGTGACTCCAACCTGATAAAACAGCATCCATGTCGACTGAACCCACAGAATCCAGCTCAGATCATTGCAATCACCAAAAAGGATTTGTATCCGATTTGTATCGAGGACACTATTGATTCAATAGGCAGTGTCTCATGTCTTTCAAAAATTGATTTGTTAAAGGGGTATTGGCACGTTCCTTTAACACCCAGAGGAAGAGATATCTGCCTTTGTGACTCCAACGGGATTGTATCAGTGTAAAGTGATGCCGTTCAGATTTAAAAATGCACCAGATGCATTTTAATGACTCATACATCAAGAAGTAGCTAAGGTGCCCAAATGTGTGGTCTATTTGGATGATGTGGTAGTTTACAGTGACACATGGAAGGAGCATGTGAAACTGAATAGTTACTTTGCATCAGTCTTCATGGAAGACACCAGTGGGATGCCAGAGCTCCAGGAGAACCAGGGGGCAGAGGTGAGTGCAGTGACCATTACTAAGGAGAAAGTTCTGGGGGAACTGAAAGGCCTGAAGGTGGATAAATCACCTGGGCCAGATGGACTACACCCCAGGGTCCTAAAAGAGATAGCTGAGGAGATTGTGGAGGCATTGGTGATGATCTTTCAGGAATCACTGGAGGCAGGAAGGGTCCTAGATGACTAGAAAGTGGCTAATGTCACACCACTGTTTAAGAAGGGAGGGAGGCAGAAGATGGGAAATTATAGGCTGGTTAGCCTGACTTTGGTCATTGGTAAGATTTTAGAGTCTGTTATTAAAGATGAGATCGCGGAGCACTTGGAAGTGTATGGTAAAATAGGACTCAGTCAGCACGGCTTCGTCAAGGGGAGGTCATGTCTGACAAATCTGTTAGAGTTCTTTGAGGAACTAACAAGGACGTTAGACAAAGGAGAACCAGTGAATGTGATTTATTTAGATTTCCAGAAGGCCTTTGACAAGGTGCTGCATAGGAGACTGTTAAATAAGTTAAGAGCCCATGGTGTTAAGGGTAAGATCCTGGCATGGATAGAGGATTGGCTGACTGGCAGAAGGCAGAGAGTGGGGATAAAGGGGTCCCGTTCAGGATGGCAGCCAGTGACTAGTGGTGTACCTCAGCGGTCGGTGCTCTAACCACAACTTTTCACAATATACATTAATGATCTGGAGAAAGGGACTGAAGGCACGGTTACTAAGTTTGCAGATGATACAAAGATCTGTAAAGGGGCAGGTAGTATTGAGGAAGCAGGTGGGCTGCAGAAGGACTTTGACAGGCTAGGAGAGTGGGCAAAGAAGTGGCAGATCGAATACAATGTGGAAAAGTGTGAGGTTATGCACTTTGGAAGGAGAAATGGAGGCATGGACTATTTTCTAAATGGGAAGATGCTTAGGAAATCAGAAGCACAAAGGGACTTGGGAGTCCTTTTTCATGATTCTCTTAAGGTTAATGTGCAGGATCAGTCGGCAGTAAGAAAGGCAAATGCAATGTTAGAATTCATGTCGAGAGGGCTAGAATACAAAAGCAGGGATGTACTTCTGAGGCTATATAAGGCTCTGGTCAGACCCCATTTGGAGTATTGTGAGCAGTTTTGGGCCCCATATCTAAGGAAGGATGTGCTGGTCTTGGAAAAGGTCCAGAAGAGGTTCACAAGAATGATCCCAAGAATGAAGAGCTTGTCGTATGAGGAATGGTTGAGGACTCTAGGTCTGTATTCGTTGGAGTTGAGAAGGATGAGGGGGGATCTTATTGAAACTTACAGGATACTGCGTGGCCTGGATAGAGTGGACGTGGAGAGAATGTTTCCACTTGAAGGAAAAACTAGAAGCAGAGGACACAATCTTAAACTAAAGGGATGATCAGATATGAGGAGGAATTTCTTCAGCCTGAGGGTGGTGAAAGTGTGGAACTCTTTGCCGCAGAAGGCTGTGCGGGCCAAATCACTGAATGTCTTTAAAACAGAGATAGGCTGAGGTCCCAGGTTCGATACCGGCTCTGGGTCACTGTCCGTGTGGAGTTTGCACATTCTCCCCGTGTCTGCGTGGGTTTCGCCCCCACAACCCAAAAACGTGCAAGCTAGGTGGATTGGCCATGCTAAATTGCCCCTTAATTGGAAAAATGATTGGGTACACTAAATTTATATAAAAAAAAAACAGAGATAGGTAGGTTTTTGATCAATAAGGGAATCAGGGGTTATGGGGAGAAGGCAGGAGAATGGGGATGAGAAAATTATCAGCCATGTTTGAATGGCGGAGCAGACTCGATGGGCAGAGTGGCCTAATTCTGCTCCTATGTCTATGGTTGGAGAAGTTATTTAAACAACTGCAATTAGCCGATTTAGTCATGAATTTGGCCAAAAGTGAGTACGCTAAAGCAAAAGTGACCAACCTAGGGCACGTTGTGGGACAGGACGAGTGGTACCCAGAACAGCCACAGAAAGGGTATTACTAGGTTTCCCCATTCCTAAAATGAAACGGGAGATTAAGAGGCTCCTAGGCATGTGTGGGCTCTATAGAAAATTTGTACCTAACTTTAGTACCATTGCGATACCTTTGACTAATTAATGTATTACAGAAACAATGAACATTGGCTGGTCTGCTGAATGCCAACCAGCATTTGAGAAATTCAGGCCTTATTGGTAAGTGAACCAGTGTTGGCCGACCGTGATTTTTCCAAACACTTTAAAATGGCCACAGATGCCAGGATTCTGTGGGTGAGGGCAGTGTTACTACAGGATGATGAGTCAGGAATAGAGAGGCTGGTGGGCTACTTTACAAATAAACTAAGTGTGTGCTAAAGAAACCACTCCACCATTGAGAAGGAAGCATTGTTACTAGTCCTTTAGCATTTTGCAGTTTGTGTCCTGCATGATAATAAGCAAAGCTTAGTCCACACTGACCAAATTCCACATGTGTTAGTGTAAAAATTTTAACCTCGGAACATAAGTTTGTTCTGTTGGAGTTTATTGTTGCAAACTTTCAAGTGAAATATTATGCACATTCCCGGAGAGGAAAATATTATTGCGGATGCATTGTCACGAGTTTAAGTCCTGCTAAGTGACAGATATAAGATTGGGGGAACATATCTAGTGAGAAAGGAAGGATGAATAGATGTGTGTTTGTTTTCACATACCTTGTGATGAAAAGTCCTTGAAATGACATTTCACCCCTCTAAGGGAGAAGATATGTAACAGTCCTTCCTGTTTGTTTCCTTTACAGAACATACAGAACATACAGTGCAGAAGGAGGCCCATCGAGTCTGCACCGACCCATTTAAGCTCTCACTTCCCCCCTATCCCCATAACCCAATAACCCCTCCTAACATTTTGGACACTAAGGGCAATTTAGCATGGCCAATCCACATAACCTGCACGTCTTTGGACTGTGGGAGGAAACCAGAGCACCCGGAGGAAACCCACGCAGACACGGGGAGAACATACAGACTCTGCACAGACAGTGACCCAGTGGGCAATTGAACCTGGGACCCTGGTGCTGTGAAGCCACAGTGCTAGTCCCTTGTGCTACCTTGCTGCCCCTTTATTCCCATTTATTTTATTTTATTTTTATTATTTTGGTCCATGGACCCATAATTATGATGGGCCTTTAAGTAGAAGATTCAAAGCTGAAACAGAGTGCTTGCCAGGACAGAGTGTTCCCAGGTTTTATATTTTGGAAAAGAAAAGCCAGACTCTGTAGCACGAAGTGGATCTTAGGAATTCGGGTCGGGATTCTCCGACCCCCCCACCGGTGGTTCCCGAGGTCCTCCAATTTCTCCCTCAGCCTTTTCTGGCTGCTCATCACCATCCCCATCTCCACCCCCAGCATGGTCAGCGATCCCCTTGCTCCACCATCAACGTCTCCACCTGCTAAATTGCCAGGCCCTGAGCCACCTGCCTCTGCTCCACCCACTCAAATGCCACCCGAAGCGGCTTCACCACCTTGGCCAAATCATCCCAGACCTCTTCCCTCTGCTGCTGAAATTTGTCATTTAGAAAGTCCACCTGAGTACCCATATGGCAACAGTAGGTTTGATGCATTTTCGCTTTGATGCATTGCCAATTCAGCCCCGCAGTCAACTGTGGCTTGGCCGTCCTATGCTCATGCAATCTGGAGAACCCTGAGATCAGGTAACCTCTGCTGTCTTCACCGTTTCCCTCAGGTTATGGGTCGGCTTGTCCTGAGAGGCATGGGTGGAGGGGTCTCCTGGTGGAGATTTAGTAATTTGACTAATACCAACTGATCACCCCCACCCCCACCCCTTTCTTGTCTGCACTTAACCCCATCACATTAACTGGCTCATCAATATGTTAGGCTGCATCCAATCCCTCACACAAACCAAACTGTCACACGCTTTGGCTTCAAGTGGCATAAGGTCTGGAGGCTATCATATATTAACCCACCAACTAGCTGCACACAAATACATAGCCTGATAACCACATGAGAAACAATGCAATGTCACTATGACACTTACCCTGACGGATAAAAATAAGTATTTGACCTTTTTATTTTGCACTGGGACCAGGATCTTTGATTGACCCACCTCTGCAATCCCTGTCAGGCTGCTTTGGTCTAATGTTGCAATTGTTCTGCAAGAGCAGCTCCTGTCATTCTCCAATGGCCTGAAGGAGAATCTGCAGGGACCGATTGTTTAATTGTGGGGTCAACTTATGTTTTGGCTCTGATATTTCCAGACTGACATGGATGGGGTTTGGATGTAATGGGAGTGTTTCCTGTATAATTTTGGGAGTGATGGAGGGAGAAGTTTGAGGTTCCTGAGGAGGTGAAAGGGTGCACAGAACATGTGGGAGATATCAGACAAAAAGGAGGTGGATAAGAAATACAGACCTACAATCCCTCCCTGCTCATTCAGGTAACTCTTTTATAGCCCGCATGGATCTGCTGAATGGTCACCTGATGGGAGGATCCTGCAATGGAAACCCTTCTTGCCATGTGATTTCACATGTCTGCTGCCAGATGTTAATTTTTCCTTTTTTAAAAATGTATTTTATTACAAACATGTATCAGAACAGGTTACAATCCATAAACACCCCGAGAAACATACTTCCCAGTAATCAACTATATAGTCTGTACAAATGTTTTCTCCTTTTTCACTCCCCCACCAACCCTGCCAGCGACGAAAAGCTCCTTAAACACGGTCACAAACATCCCCCACCTTTTCTAAAACCTGTCCCCTTAACTCATGCTTTATCTTCTACAACCGCAGCAAGCTGTTAATTTTTCATATGAGTCATGTGGGTGCCGGCTCCCAACATGAAAGAGGAAATAGCGCCCACTTACTCCCATCAGAAACTGCGCACCATTGATTAAATTCTGTCCAATGAGTATGCACGGCATGTAAATGTATTCCAAGTAGGAACCCACCATGGGCAGGAAGAGGCCACTGCCACATCACCAATTTATTCTTCAATCTGAACTCACTGTCATAATATGAAATTTTGGCTTCTGCATAATTAACACATGTTTCCCACTCTGGAGTCATCATGAAATTTAGCCCTATGTTTGGATAATCAGAATATCCAACTTTTCTGAAAAGAACATACACAAAGAACTTTAAAAATGCTATTGCATCCGAAACAGACTTTCTAATTGTCTATTGGAGCTGAGGAGTCCATGAGGTACAATTGAATCCATCTTGACCAGCAGCTGATTCCCAGGCTCGATTCCCCTCAAGATGACCTCTTCATAGGGCAGCACGGTGGCACAGTGGTTAGCGCTGCTATCTCACGGCACCGGCGTCCCAGGTTCGATCCCGGCTCTGGGTCACTGCCAGTGTGGAGTTTGCACATTCTCCCCGTGTTTGCGTGGGTTTCGCCCCCACAACCCAAAGATGTGCAAGGTAGGTGGATTGGCCATGCTAAATTCCCCCTTAATTGGAAAAAATGAATTGGGTATTTTAAATTTTTTTTTAAATTACCTCTTCATACATTATTAAAGACCTTCTTATAATCTGATGGAATCGAGATGTGAACCAGTTGGGCATGTGCTCAAGGAGCTGAAGCATATTTAGGGAAAAACTTACAATCAATAGAGACTCGACTTCAAGCAGCTAATCCGTTTTTTGGTGAAAATTAATTTATAATGATAAATTATGCTGCTTTTTGAGACCTTGAATTTCCAACTCAATCTGGATTGGAGCTCAGTTGTGTATCTGTATGCCAAAAACTAGGGTGCATCTAAACGCCACCAATGGTCTCCATACATCCAATTGAGGTGTGTGTAGGTCCACTCAAAGCCAGATATTAATTTAATTGAGTGATCAGTTACTTCCATGTGATAATTTTTGGGACAAAACTAACAGTCAGTTGGGCAAGGGTGGATTAATTAAGGTAAACCAGCATAGATTTGTTAACGGCAAAGAGTGTTTAACCAATCTGATTTAGTCTTTGGATCAGATGACAGAAATAGTTGATGAGGGCAATGCAGTTGATGTGGTGTATATGGACTTTCAAAAGGCATTTGATAAAGTGTCATATTGTTCAGCAAAGCTGAGGCCGATGGAATAAAACGGACAGCTGCAGCATGGATGTGAAGTTGGCTGAGAGGCAGGAAACAGCGAGTAACAGTGCAAAATCATTTGTAAGACTGGAGGAAGACCCCCAGGGGTTGTTCTAGGACCACTGCTTTTCTTGATATATATTAATGGCTTAGACTTGTGTGTGCAGGGTACATTTTCAAAATTAGCAGATTATACAAAACTTGTAAATATGTGACTTTAAGAAGGATAGTGATAGACTTCAAGAGAATATGGACAGGCTGGTGGAATGGGCAGGCAGGTGGCAGATGAAATATAATGCAGAAAAATGTGACGTGATACAGGAAAGCAAGGAAGAACAGAATATAAACTAAAGGATATAACCCTTAAGGGTGTGCAGGAGCAAAGAGAGCTGTGGGTGTATGTGGAAAAATCATTGAAGGTGGCATGACAGGTTGAGAAAGTGGTTAAAGAAAGGTTTACCTGATCCTGAGCTTTAAGAATTGAGGTAAAGCATATGAAAGCATGGGCATTATAATGAACTTTTATTTTTTTTAAATATAAATTTTGAGTACCCAATTCATTTTTTCCAATTAAGGGGCAATTTAGCATAGCCAATCCACCTAGCCTGCACATCTTTGGGTTGTGGTGGTGAAATCCACACAAACACGGGGAGAATGTGCAAACTCCACACAGACAGTGACCCAGAGCCGGAATCGAACCTGGGACCTCGGCGTCATGAGGCCATTGCACCACCGTGCTGCCCATGATGAACTTTTAGAAACTTTTCTAAATACTGGAGTAGTGTGCTCAATCTGGTCACTGCTCTTCAGAAAGGATCGGAAGGCTTTAGAAAGGGTGCAGAAAGAATTATGAAAATGATTCCAGGGATGAAGGACTTCAGTTACGAGGATAAAGTGGAGAAGTTTGGGTTGTTTTCCGCAGAGAACAGGAGGCTGAGAAGAAGTTTGATAGAGATATTGAAAATCATAATGGATCTAGACAGAGTGGATTGGGAGAAAGTGGGCTGGATTTTCCGTCTCACGTTGTCAGTCTCAGAGTTACCGATGAGGCATAGAAACCAACATCAGGAAGAAAATGGGATCGGCATGCTGCGCCCGATCCCCCCCTCCGCCGTTGGCGCGGGATCGAGTTTTGCACCAGCCGGAACCATATTCTCTGTGCCCACATGATTGTTCGTTTATCTGGGCCGGGATTCACGTGGGCAAGAATTACTACTGGTCCTGACAAATGTGGCCCTGATGTGGTGGACCTCGTGGTGGGACGTCTTTAAGGGAGTTGCCCCAAAGTCCATATGAAGGCCACCCTCCCTCCACAATGCACGACCTACCCACCCCCACCAGAGACCGCTAAATAAAAAGACCCCCCACAAAAAAACCCTAAATAAAGAGACCCCACAGAGATCCCCGAAATAAAAAGACCCCCTCAGAGACCCCTTAAATAAAGAGACCCCCCACAGACCCCCAGAAGAGAGACCCCTGTCAGGAAGCCCCCTCCCGGAAGAAAGACCCCTGTCTGGAAGTTAGAGGGCATTCCAGACAGAGGCAGTGAAAAAATATCACTGCTTTAACACTCACCTGGACAATACACCTGCCGGCTCAGACAGAGGGAGCACCACCTATCAACTTGTGGAAAGAGAAAACCAGTCAACTGGGTTTAAACCCCCTCAGATCTTTGATCTCAAAGCCATTCATTCATTTCTCTTTGATATTAATTTTACTAGGCTGTGATTAACATTTTCCAAACACCCCAACTGTCAGCATTATTCCATTCATCTACCTTCACAGGTGAGTAACTTTAGAGTGCTCTAACCGCAATGTTTATAAACATCAAACTTTGATTAACAGCTCCTGGACCACTTCAAACAGAGTTACGTGCTGTCAGTTTCTAGCTGACAACTTCAAAATCATTCAACCATGGAGGGAGGTGATTGGAAAGCACTTAAGGGGTTTAAACTTAGCCGATTGGTTTTCTTCCCATTGAAGCCACCCCACACCATGGGAAACCCACAGATAGTGGTATGCTGGACGCGGGACCAGAGAATGCCATTGCCAGTGAACGGCCAGAGAATTCAAGATCCAGTCAGCCTATGACCACTGTCCTTATTGACAGTTATTGGCTCCTGGTCCACCAACACCTTCAATTTATAACCCAGCTCCACAACCTTTTCCCCACAGCCTCAAACTCTCTATTACCCTGACTCTGGACTTCTGTGCAATCTGTACTTCCTATACCCCATTATTGGCAGGAATCTTTCATCTGCCTCAGTCCAAAACTCTGGAATTTCCTTCTTAAATCCTCCTATCTCTCTACTTCCATCAGCTCCGGGTTCCCAGGTTCAATTTCCGGCTTAGGTCACTGTCTGTGCGGAGTCTGCACGTTCTCCCTGTGTCTGCGTGGGTTTCCTCCAGGTGCTCCGGTTTCCTTTCAGAAATCCCGAAAGATGTGCTGTTAGGTAATTTGTACATTCTGAATTCGCCCTCTGTGTACCCGAACAGGCGCCGGAATGTGGTGACTAGGGGCTTTTCACAGTAACCTCATTGCAGTGTTAATGTAAGTCTACTTATGACAATAAAGATTCTTATTAAGGCCATCCTGTTTCACCAAGCTTCTGTTCACCACTCTTAACTTTTCCTTCTTTGGCTTGGCATTCATTTTACATATGAACATATGTATCAGGAGCAATAGTGAGCCATTCATTACTTTGAGCTTGCTCCGCCATTCAATAAGATCATGGCTGATCTGATTGAGCCGGCAAATCCACATTCCGTGTACCCCAGATAACCTTTGACACAATTGTTAGTCAAGAATCTATCCACCTCTGCCTTAAAAATATTCAACCTCCACCTCTCTCTGGGGAAGAAAGTTCCAAAGATTCATGACCCTCTGAGATAAAAAATTCTTCTCATCTCCTATTTAAGGAGACCCCCTCGGTATCTCCTACTTCTAGTATCTCCCACAATGGAAAACATCCTTTCATGTCCTCTTCACAATTTACTTTCTGACCTATCTTTCTGTCATCAGCAAACTTAGCAAGCGTACATTTGGTTCCTTCACCCGATACATTGATATAAATTGTAAAACGTTCACGTCCCAGCACTGATTCCTCTGGCTCTCCATTCATCCAATTTACATACCCTCTGTTTTTGGCTAGCTAACCAATCCTCTATCCTAGTTAATATGTTACCCTCGCACCATTAGCTCTTACCTTGTGTAGTAACTGTTGACATGCTACCTGTTATAACCCCCACGGAGACGATGGGGAAAGCATTGTTGACATCCCATGGGACTCGTGGAGTGTGGGTTTCCCAGATAGTGGGCAAAGACCACCCAGCTGGAGCTCATTACAGACTTATATAAAAGCCGGCCCAAAGCAGGGCGGGGTGTGGACCGTTCTCCCAGCAAGGACTGGAGTGGAAGTGAGTTAATGCCAAGAAGAATACCATACATAGTTAAATAAATTTCTATTCTACCACCAGTGGCTGCCTCAAACTTATAAACTGGTGATGAGGTTAAAAGGAATCTCTGGACTTGTTCATGAAACCACCTGGCTGTCTGGTAGATTACTATCCCAGAACGTGGGAACATAACAATTCAGGATGGCATTATTTTATTTTAAAATTTTTTAAAAATTTAGTCTACCCAATTCATTTTTTCCAATTAAGGGACAATTTAGCGTGGCCAATCCACCTAACCAGCACATCTTTGGGTTATGGGGGAGAAACCCACACAAACATGGGGAGAATGTGCAAACTCCACACGGACAGTGATCCAGAGCCGGGATCGAACCTGGGACCTCGGTGCCGTGAGGTACAGGGCTAACCCACTGCGCCACCATGCCGCCCTGGATGGCATTATTTGGGACACTGGAAGCCTTCGATGCAGGCCTGGAAGACTGGACCCAGTAAGCTGAGCGCATGAAGTAACCCTTCCAGGCTAACAGGATTTTGGGGAAGGCCATCAGAAAGTCATCCTCCTGACCCTCTGGGTTCATAAAAAGTCTAACTTATCCGGCTACACTAGATTTCAAATTGTTTGATGAACTTTGGTTGCTGAAAATTATGACCTGACACCTTCCGTGATCATGCAGTGGTATAAGTTTAACATGGCGATGCAGTCTCCAGGTGAATCAGTCACTGGTTTCTTGACCCACCTTAGGCGTCTAGCTGAGCATTGGGAGCTCAGGCCATCCTTTTCCGAAACGTTGAGGGATCCGGGTCATGTACAAGTCAATGGTCACCCCATTGTGGTGGTGGAAATGGACACTGGAGTTGACATTTCGGTGACTCCACACATGAAACATGCGCTGACATTGCACGACACCAAAGTGATGTACTGGTGCATGGCATAAACAACATGGCCACTCAAAGGAAGCTATTGGCGGAGCCCACCTTAGATTTGAAATGGGCCATTGAGCTTTCGCTGTTCCAGGAGCAGGTAGAGGAAGGAATGCAGGAGCTGCAAGGGTCCATGGACTCTGACGTTCATAGTTTTGCGCGCCCTCTGTTTTGAATTCCCACTGCATCATGGGGCAATGCTGATCTGGCCATATCACCTCCAAAAGGGTAGCCCCAGAGGCAATTCCGTAGCCGGGTCAAGTTCCTAGGAGCTACAACTGACCGGTGTGATACTTTCTCCGAGGATGAAGGGGAGAGGTAGCCACATTGCCAAATGTATTGTTGGAGGACGTATGATGGCCAGAGCCTCCAATTTCAGTGCAGAGAATGCCGTCCACAGCAGCCACCGAGATCACTGTGCACCAGAGCGTTGCAAGTGTACCCCCCGGATGAGCAGCTGATGCAGCTGAACTGCGTCATGGCCCCGAAGGTAGCACCGATCCGGGTCATGTACAAGTCAATGGTCACCCCATTGTGGTGGTGGAAATGGACACTGGAGTTGACATTTCGGTGACTCCACACATGAATCATGCGCTGACATTGCACGACACCATAGTGATATTGGCGATCTATACGGGTGGAGATTGAACATTGTGGGGACCGCCATGACTCCGGTAACGCATGGGCAGCAGTCGGTCCATCTTCCCTTGGTTTTGATACAGGGACCAAGGCCCAATTTGCTGGCCTGCGACTGGTTGCGAGTCCTTCGTTACTACAGGTTTTTCAGATGGACACTGGAAATCTGTACGATGTACTGAGCAAATGCCCCGAAGTGTTCCAGGGGGTTCTGGGCAGGATAAAGAGAGCCAAGGTCTATTTCTAAGATCCTGATGTTCAGCCCTGTATTTTAGGGTGAGGCCTGTCCCTATGCATTGCTTGCCAAAGTTGATGCAGAGCTTCGGCGCCTTAAAAATCTGGGAGTCATACATCCTGCACAATTTTATGGAATGGGCCACGCCCGTGGTGGTGGTAATAAGTTCACGGTGAACAGAGCTTCATACCCGGACCGGTACCTGGTACCTAAAGTGGATGATTTGTTTGTAAAACTGGCTGGAGGATGTTCTTTCACGAAACTTGACATGAGCCACACTTATTTACAGGTGGAGTTAGATCCTGAGTCAAGGAAATTTGGGACCAGAAACACCCATAGGGGGTTATTTGAATATATCTGCCTCCCATTTGGGGTTTCATCGGCCCGGCGATTTTCCTGCAGGTAATGGAGAATATTTTGCAGGGTCTGCCAAAAGTGGCCATCTATCTGGACGATGTGTCTATCATGGGCATCATGGAGAAGGAGCATATGGGCAACCTGTAAGATGTACTTCGGCAGTTATCCCAAGAAGGCACCCGGCTAAAGATGGAGCAAGTGTGGTCTGCGCGAGAGCAGTGACCTACTTAGGTTACAGGGTGGATAGGGATGGTCTACATTCAGTGGAAGAAAAGGTTCAGGCCATAAAAGGGGCCCCGACCCCAAAGAACACCACTGAACTCTGCTTGTTCCTAGGCCTGGTAAATTATTATGGGAAGTTCATTGCAAACCTGGCCACTTAATTGGCTCCACTCCACAGAATGACCAGGAGTGGTTCTGGGGTGCTCCCAAATACAAAGCCTTCACCGGAGTAAAAAAGTGTTTGTCGTTCACTCAGCTTCTCATGCACAATGATCCAACTTGACCGCTAATCCTGAGATGAGATGTCTCCCCCTAGGGCATTGGGCGGTGCTGGCCCACGGATGGGACAACAGCATGGAACATCCCATTGTTTTCACTTCATGGACACTGTATGACATTATGCTCAAATCAAGAAGGAGGGTTTGGTGGTAATATTTGGAGTGAAGAAATTCCACCAATATTTTATGGATGGCATTTCTCCATTGTGACTGACCACAAGCCACTGCTCGGCCTTTATAGGGAGGATAAGTGAATCCCACCCATCGCATTGGCTGGAAATCAGCGTTGCGTGTTTTTACCTGCCGCGTGTGAATATTTGTTTTGACACCGCCCAGGTACACAGATTGCCCATGCCCACGGTCTCAGTCATAAACCGTTCCCCGTGATTGCCCCATCCCCACCAATCGTGGAGGAAGCGGTTGCAACTCTCAACTTTATGGATACCTTGCTGGTGACGGCTACTCAGGTGTGTACATTGTGCACAGTGGGATCCGGTACTGGCATAACTTCATCTCATGCTTTTGAGCGGTGGAGCGCAAGGGACCTTCCTGTAGCCCTCCAACCTTTTGCCCAGAAGTTCTCGGAATTCAGCATGGAGGATGTTATATTGCGATGTTGTAATATATATATGACTCTTTTTATCTAGCCGGAGTTGTTGAAATATAGCCGTAGACTTACAGTGATGATAAAGTAATTTAACGAGTACTATAAAATAATCTCATGAGTTCTTTTTAACTTAATACTAAACTAGTAAACAAACAAATAACTGTAGATCAAACTATTAAATAAGATAAAGATAATTACTGATATCTATTAACTTCTTCTCTCTAGCTCTATACTCTCTGCACTCCACACACACAATCCTCTAGGAAAGAGCAGGAAAACATTTATATAGGTCCTGATACTGTTTGGCCATTTAGTGTTCAGTTGCCTGTACTAGCTTAACATAGTCTGATCATGTATTAGTACATACAGAGATCACTACATCCCCCTTTTTAAAACATTTTCTTGTGTATACATAAGAAAAGTTACATGAGAAATGCAGTGGTTTACACAGTGCAGCAAACACTAGAATTATGTTAATGTTTATAGAGTAAGTCGATTTGGCTTTCTTTTTTTTTTTTTTTTTTTTTTTTTTTTTTTTTTTTTAAATTTTTTTATTGGAATTTTTTGCAGAAAATATAACAAAAAGTATAGCAAAAAGCAGTAATATGCAACTAACAGCCCCATAACACCCACAATTCCCCCCATACCGTAACATCACATGTATCACATTCCCCCACCCCCCCCCCCCAAACAAGAGAACTTAACCATAAATTAAAATTAGATAAATCAAATTTAAATAAAATAAGCTAACATAATCAACGCCCCCCCCCCCCACCCCACCCACCCACCCACCCCCCCCCCCCCCCCCCCCGGGTTGCTGCTGCTACTGTCCCAGTACCCTATCGTTGAGCCAGAAAGTCGAGGAAAGGTTGCCACCGTTTAAAGAACCCTTGCACCGATCCTCTCAGGGCGAATTTAACCTTCTCAAGCTTAATAAAGCCCGCCATGTCATTGATCCAGGTCTCCACGCTTGGGGGCCTCGCGTCCTTCCACTGTAGCAAAATCCTTCGCCGGGCTACTAGGGACGCAAAGGCCAGCACACCGGCCTCTTTCGCCTCCTGCACTCCCGGCTCTACCCCAACCCCAAAGATCGCGAGTCCCCATCCTGGCTTGACCCTGGATCCCACCACCCTTGACACCGTCCTCGCCACCCCCTTCCAGAACTCCTCCAATGCCGGGCATGCCCAGAACATATGGGCATGGTTCGCTGGACTCCCCGAGCACCTGGCACACCTATCTTCACCCCCAAAGAACCTATTCATCCTCGTCCCAGTCATGTGGGCCCTATGCAGCACCTTGAATTGGATGAGGCTAAGCCGCGCACACGAGGAGGAAGAATTTACCCTCTCCAGGGCATCAGCCCATGTCCCGTCTTCGATCTGTTCCCCCAGTTCCCCCTCCCACTTCGTTTTCAGCTCCTCTACTGACGCCTCTTCCTCCTCCTGCATAAGCTTGTAGATATCGGATATCTTCCCCTCCCCGACCCAGACCCCCGAGAGCACCCTGTCACTCACCCCCTTCGCGGGGAGCGCAGGGAATCCCTCCACCTGCCGTCTAGCAAATGCCTTTACCTGCAGATATCTAAACATGTTTCCCGGCGGGAGCCCAAATTTCTCTTCCAACTCCCCCAGGCTCGCAAACCTTCCGTCGATAAACAGGTCCTTCAGCTGTCTAATGCCCGCTCTATACCATCCCCGAAATCCCCCATCCATGTTCCCCGGGACGAACCTATGGTTCCCCCTTAACGGAGCCTCCATCGAGCCCCCCACTTCTCCCCTATGTCGCCTCCACTGCCCCCAAATCTTGAGGGTAGCCGCCACCACCGGACTCGTGGTATACCTCGTGGGAGGGAGCGGCCACGGCGCCGTTACCAGGGCCCCCAGGCTTGTATCCCCACAGGACGCTCTCTCCATCCGTTTCCATGCTGCCCCCTCCCCCTCCATCACCCACTTACGCACCATCGACACGTTGGCCGCCCAGTAATACCCCGAGAGGTTGGGCAACGCCAGCCCCCCCCCATCCCTACTCCGCTCCAAGAAGACCCTCTTCACCCTTGGGGTGCCATGCGCCCAAACAAATCCCATGATACTGCTGGTCACTCTTTTAAAAAAGGCCCTAGGGATAAAGATGGGCAAGCACTGGAAGAGGAACAAGAACCTCGGGAGAACCGTCATTTTGACGGATTGCACTCTGCCCGCCAGCGATAGCGGCACCATGTCCCACCTTTTAAATTCCTCCTCCATCTGTTCCACTAGTCTGGTGAAGTTAAGCTTATGAAGAGCCCCCCAACTCCTGGCCACCTGCACCCCCAGGTACCTGAAACTCTTCACTGCCCGCCTGAAGGGGAGCCTCCCAATTCCCTCCTCCTGATCTCCCGGGTGCACTACAAATACCTCGCTCTTCCCTAAGTTCAGCTTATAGCCCGAGAAGCCCCCAAATTCCGCTAACAGTTCCATCACCCCCGGCATTCCCCCCTCTGGGTCCGCCACATATAACAGCAGGTCGTCTGCATACAGCGATACCCGGTGCTCCTCCCCCCCCCGCACCAGACCCCTCCACTTCCCTGACTCCCTCAACGCCATGGCCAGCGGTTCAATCGCCAGTGCAAAGAGCAGGGGGGACAGGGGACACCCCTGCCTGGTCCCACGATAAAGCCTAAAATACTCCGATCTCCTTCCATTTGTGACTACACTCGCCATCGGCGCCGCGTAAAGCAGCCTCACCCATTTGATGAATCCCTCCCCAAATCCAAACCTCTCCAGCACCTCCCATAGGTACCCCCATTCAACTCTATCAAACGCCTTCTCTGCATCCAGCGCCACCACTATCTCCGCCTCCCCCTCCACTGCCGGCATCATGATAACATTGAGCAGTCTCCGCACATTCGTGTTGAGCTGCCGCCCCTTGACAAACCCTGTCTGATCTTCATGAATTACCTCTGGCACACAATCCTCTATCCTGGTAGCCAGGATCTTCGCCAGCAACTTAGCGTCTACGTTAAGGAGTGAAATAGGCCTATATGATCCGCACTGCAAGGGGTCCTTATCCCGTTTTAGGATCAAAGAGATCAGTGCCCGCGACATCGTCGGGGGCAAAGCCCCCCCCTCCCACGCCTCATTGAAAGTTCGCACCAGCAGGGGACCCACCAGGTCCGCATATTTTTGTAAAATTCTGCCGGGAACCCGTCCGGCCCCGGGGCCTTACCTGACTGCATTTGCCCGATCCCCCTGACTAGCTCCTCCAACTCTATCGGCGCCCCCAGCCCCTCAACCAGCCTCTCTTGAACCCTTGGGAAACATAGCCTGTTCATGAAGCTCTCCATCCCCTCTCTCCCCCTCGGAGGTTCCGACCGGTACAATCCCTCGTAAAAGTCCCTAAAGATCCCGTTTACTTCTGTCCCCTTCTGCACTACATTTCCACCCCCATCCTTCACTCCCCCAATTTCCCTAGCCGCATCTCGCCTACGGAGCTGATGCGCCAACATCCTGCTCGCCTTCTCTCCATACTCATATACCGCACCCTGCGCCCTCCTCCACTGTGTCTCCGCCTTTCTGGTGGTCAGCAAGTCAAAATTGGCCTGCAACCTGCGCCGTTCTCCCAGCAACCCTTCCTCCGGTGCCTCCGCATATCTCCTGTCCACCTCCAGAAGCTCTCCCACCAGTCTCTCCCTCTCCTTCCTCTCCTTCCTTTCCCTGTGGGCCCGGATGGAGATCAGCTCCCCCCGGATCACTGCTTTCAGAGCCTCCCAGACCATCCCCACCTGGACCTCCCCCGTATCATTGGTAACCAGATACCCCTCAATGCTTCTCCGAACCCTCTTACACACCTCCTCCTCCGCCAGCATCCCCACATCCAGGCGCCAGAGCGGGCGCTGGTCCCGCGCCTCCCCCATCTCCAGATCAATCCAGTGCGGGGCATGGTCCGAAATCGCTATGGCCGAATACTCGGCATCCTGCACCCTCGGGATCAACCCCCTGCTCAGGACAAAAAAAGTCTATCCGGGAATAAACCCTATGGACGTGAGAGAAAAAGGAATACTCCCGCGCTCTCGGTCTCCCAAACCTCCAGGGATCCACCCCTCCCATCTGGTCCATGTATCCCCTCAGCACTTTGGCCGCCGCCGGTCTCCTACCCGTCCTTGAACTGGACCGGTCCAGTGTGGGATCCAGCACTGTGTTAAAATCTCCCCCCATGATCAGGCCCCCTGCCTCCAGGTCCGGGACGCGGCCCAACAAGCGCCTCATGAAGCCAGCATCATCCCAATTCGGGGCATATACGTTCACCAGCACCACCTTCTCTCCCTGCAGCCTACCCCTCACCATGATATATCTGCCCTCCTTGTCCGACACCACCTCAGCCGCCTCAAACGCCACCCTCTTCCCCACTAGAATCGCCACCCCCCCGGTTCTTTGCGTCCAATCCTGAATGATAAACCTGCCCCACCCACCCCTTCCTCAGACGGACCTGGTCCGCCACCTTCAGGTGGGTCTCCTGGAGCATAGCCACGTCCGCCTTCAACCCCCTTAGATGGGAGACCACCCTGGTTCTCTTAACCGGCCCGTTCAGCCCCCTCACGTTCCAGGTAATCAGCCGGATCAGAGGGCAACCCGCCCCCCTCCCCTGCCGACTAGCCATAGCTTGGCAGATGTTCGCCCCAGGCCAGCATACCCCGCTCGACCCGTTCCCCATGGCGATAGCGCCTCTCCTCTTCCCCCCCGGCCCTCATCGGCTCCTTCCTAGTCGTTCCAGCAGCAACCCGGTATCCCCCCCCACCCCCCTCCCCCCCCCAGGCTAGGACCCCTCCTAGCCGCGACGCACCCTCCATGGTACTTCCGTGAGTCAGCTGACTTCTGCTGACCCCGGCAGCTCCCGCCAAAACCTATCCCCTCCCGGCTTGGGGTCATCCCCCTCTTGCCACACCTCCTTGGCATTATTGCAGCGCGGGAAAAAAGACCCGTAGAGGCCCCGCCCCCACCGCAAGCTCCACCCCCCTGCCCCGCAGTGCGGGAAACCAGAGGAAAGCCCGCGCTTTCACAATGCCACACCCCATCCTTCTGACGCAGTTCCCCAAAATCCAGTTTCCCCTCAATCCCCAGCCCCGTACAGAAGAGAACATATAGAACACAAACCCCCAACACTCCCCACCTACCCCACAACCATACCCAACAGACAAACCCACCCGTAAACAGAGCAAAAAGAAAACCAGCATACATAACACACATTTCGAAGTTGAAAAAGTTGAAACAGTTGGAACAAAACAGCCACAGCGGAAACAACGCCGGCCAAAGTATGTTCCCAGGCCCTAGTTCAAGTCCAGCTTCTCCGCCTGTACAAAGGCCCACGCCTCCTCCGGGAACTCGAAGTAATGGTGCCGGTCCTTGTATGTCACCCACAGGCGCGCAGGCTGCAGCATTCCAAACCTGACCTGCTTAGCATGAAGCACCGCCTTCGTCCGGTTGAACCTGGCCCGCCGCTTAGCCACTTCCGCACTCCAGTCCTGGTAGATCCTCACTACCGAATTCTCCCATTTACTGCTCCTCTCTTTCTTGGCCCAGCGCAGCACACACTCCCGGTCACTGAATCGGTGGAACCGCACCAGCACCGCCCTCGGGGGCTCATCTGCCTTGGGCCTCCTGGCCATCACTCTGTGCGCTCCCTCGAGCTCCAGGGGCAAATGGAAGGACCCTGCTCCCATCAACGAGCTCAACAACGTGGTCACATACGCCGGGAGATCCGACCCCTCCAGCCCCTCCGCCAGGCCCAGGATCCTCAGATTCTTTCGCCTCGTGCGAACGTCCAGCTCCTCCAAGCGGTCCTGCCACTTTTTATGAAGTGCCTCGTGCAACTCCACTTTCCCAACGAGGACCACGGCCTCCTCCTCTCTTTCAACGGCCTGCCGCTGCAACTCCCGAATAGACTCCTCCTGTGCCGCCTGGGTCCCAAGCAGCTTGGTCGCAGTTACATTCATGGAGTCCAGCAGCTCAGCCTTCAGCTCAGCAAAACAACGTAGGAGCGAGGCCTGTTGCTCCTGCGCCCACTTCCACCAGTCCTCGGGTGTTGCGCCGGCCGCCATTTTGTTTTTCTTCCCACGTTTTTTTTGGGGCGTTTCTGCAGCCTTTTTCACCATCTAGTGTGGGGCAAGTTCTTCCAGGCACCTTCCCCCACCGGGATATGTAGCAACAGCACTGTTTGGGGCCCTCAAAACGGCCCAAAAGCCCTTAAATAGCGGGAGCGCCGGCCGCCATTTTGTTTTTTTTCACCCGTTTTTTGGGGGGCGTTACTGCAGCCTTTTTCACCAGATAATGTGGGGCAAGTTCTTCCAGGCACCTTCCCCCACTAGGATGTGTAGAAACAGCGCCGTTTGGGGCCCTCAAAACGGCCCAAAAGTCCCTAAATAGCAGGAGTGCCGGCCGCCATTTTGTTTTTCTTCCCCCGTTTTTTTGGGGGAGTTACTGCAGCCTTTTTCTTCTTCCCACTCCAGGTGAGCACCATATAGTGTGGGGCAAGTTCTTCCAGGCACCTTCCCCCACCGGGATGCGTAGAAACAGCTCCGTTTGGGGCCCTCGAAACGGCCCAAAAGTCCCTAAATAGCAGGAGCTGCCGAATGTGTGGCTTAGCTCCGCATAGCCGCAACTGGAAGTCCTCGATTTGGCTTTCTTCTCCTTCTTGTAGATCTTCTTAATTTCAATGGTGAGGAAGAGGTTTTAATGTTCTTGCTCAGTGATGAAGTTCGCATTTCTTAAAACAGATTGATGTAAATCAAGATCAGGAAAAACTGGTGTGTGAACCTTTACTTGAAGAAGATCACGACGATTTCTTCTGATTAACACGTCAACTGATGTTTTAACCAGAGATGATCTCGGTGAAACCTGTCTAAGAACTAGAGCAGTATCTGACCAACCTCCTTCAGGAAGTCTGATGCGATCATGATAATCAGCTTCAAGAGTTTTCAGATTCTTGGCATGTTGATCATCGTACTGTTTCTGTTTCTGACGTTGATGATGCATTTGTTTCACAACATCATATTGATTAGGATAAGGAATTTGTAGCTGAGGTAGTATTGTTCTGATGTTCCTATTAAACAACATCTGTGCAGGCGATAATCCTGTGGTCAGAGGTGATGATCTGTAAGTTAACAAGGCTGAGTATAATTCAGATTGTGAGTCTCTGGGTTTATTTAATAACTGCGTAATTAAAAGAACTCCTTTCTCAACCTTGCCGTTAGATTGTGGAAATTGTGGGCGTGAGGTGATGTGACTGAAATTGTACGTTGTGGCAAATTCAGTCCATTCCCAACTGTTAAAACATGGACCATTATCAGACATTATGGTTTGAGGTATACGATATCTAGCAAAGATGTCTTTGCATGCCTTAATAACAGATGTGGATGTGAGATCATTCAGTTTCATGCCTTCTAGAAAATTTGAAGAATAGTCAATGACTAAAATGTAATCTCTGCCACATGAATGAAAGAGGTTGATACCTACTTTCACCCATGGTGATAATGTGATATCACGTTGCTGCAATTTTTCCTTGCACTGTTGACTTGGGTGTTTCTGGCAGGTGGAACAGGAAATAATCATGTCTGTAATGTCTTTAAAAAAAATTCTTCTATTAGGGTATTTGCAAGTTTTTATAATAATACCAATAACAATGCCATGAACATGGTACAATAAACATTTTCCCCCCTCCCATCCCGATCTTCACACACCCCAACCATGAAACAACAATCCGGGCCCTCTACCCCCCATTGGAATACTGCTTCTGCTGACAGTTTAATTTTCCCCGAGAAAGTCGACGAACGGCTGCCACCTCCGGGTGAACCCTACCATTGACCCTCTTAAGGCAAACTTTATTTTCTCAAGACTGAGAAACACAGCCTCTAATTTCGGGGGCTTTGAGTACCTCCACATGAATAAGATCTGTCTCCGGGCTACCAGAGAGGCAAAGGCCAAGACGTTGGCCTCTTTCGCCCCCTGAACTCCTGGCTCTTCCGACACTCTAAAGATCGTCACCTCCGGATTCGGCACCACCTGTGTTTTGAGTACCATGGACATTGCCTTAGTGAAACCCTGCCAGAACCCTCTAAGCTTCGGGCATTCCCAAAACATGTGGACACGGTTTGCTGGGCTTCCCGCGCACCTCGCACACCTGTCTTCTATCCCGAAAAACTTGCTAATCCAGGCCACAGTTATGTGTGCCCGGTGGACGACCTTTAACTGTATCAGGCTAAGCCTGGAACATGATGAGGGTGTGTTAACCCTGCTTAGGGTACCTGCCCACAGACCCGCCTCAATCTCTCCCCCTAGTTCGTAACTTGCCCTTAAGCTCCTCCACCAGAATTTCCTCCGCCTCCGAAAGCTCCCGGTGAATATCTGATACCTTTCCCTCTCCCACCCAGGTACTGGAGACTACTCTATTCTGTATCCCCCATGGCGGCAGCAGTGGGAAGGCCGGAACCTGCTTTCTCAAGAAGTCTCGCATCTGCAGATACCTATACCCGTTCCCTGCTGGCAATTCAAATTTATCCTCCAAAGCTTTCAAGCTGGGGAAGCTCCCATCTATAAATAGATCCACCATCCTTCTAATTCCTGCCCTTTGCCATCTCCGGAATCCACCATGCAGCTTATCCGGTACAAACCGATGATTGTTATAAATCTGGGTGCAAACCGATGCTCCCTCCACTCTCTTATATCTCCTCCAGTGCCCCCAGATTCTCAGAGCCGCCACCACTGCCGGGCTTGTGGAGTATCGAGCCGGCGAGAACGGAAGAGGTGCCGTTATCAGTGCTCCCAAACTTGTGTCTTTGCATGACGCCGCCTCCATCCGCTCCCTTACCGACCCTGACCCCACTTCCTAATTATGGCTACATTAGCCGTCCAGTAGTAATTGCAGAAGTTCGTCAGCGCCAACTCATCCTCCCCCCTGACTGCACTCCAGCAACTCTTTCTTCACTCGCGGGGTTTTACCCGCTCACACAAAGCCCGAAATAACCTTATTCACCCGCTTGAAAAAGATCCTTGGGATGAAGATGGGGAGGCACTGAAAGACAACCAGAAATCTGTGGAGGACCGTCATTTTCACGGTCTGTACCCTCCCCGCCAGTGCTAGCAGGAGCATGTCCCATCTCTAAAAGTCCCCTTTCATTTGTTCTACCAGCCAGGATAGGTTTAACTTGTGCAGTGCCTCCCATTCCTGGGCCTCCTGGATTCCAAGATACCAAAAGCTCTTTCCGACCATTCTTTTCTCCTGTCCTCTTGCCTAGACCGCGAGCATCTCACTTTCCCCATGTTCAAGTTATACCCTGAATAATTGCCAAATTCCCCCAGGATTCACATTACTTCCCCCATACCCTCCAACGGGTCTGAAATATACAAGAGCAGGACATCTGCGTAAAGCGAGACCCAGTGCCCCCCCCCCCCCCCCCCCCCCCACCTGAGCCAGCCATTTCCAGTTCCTAGAGGCTCTTAACACCATGGCCAATGGCTCTATGACCAGAGCAAACAGTAACGGGGAGAGGGGGCACCCTTGCCTCGTCACTCGGTGTAGTTTAAAATTCTCTGACCTCAACTGGTTCATACACACACTCGCTACTGGTGCAACCGCATCCAGTGAATAAAGCCCTCACCAAACCCAAACCTTCTAAGTGCCACCCACAGGTAATTCCACTCCACCTGATCAAAACCCTTCTCTGCATCCATCGCTACCACCACCTTCACCTCCTCTCCTTCTGAGGGCATAATAATAACATTTAAAAGCCTTCAAACATTGGCCTTGAGTTGCCTGCCCGTTACAAATCCTGTCTGGTCTTCCCCTATCACCCCCGGAACACAGAACTCTATCCTTGTGGCCAGTATCTTAGCCAGCAGTTTGGCGTCCACGTACTCATAAATCGCCCCCCTTGCCTTCCTCAACTGTTCCTGTAGTCAACAGCCCAAACTCTGAATCCTGAATCCTAGAAAACGCAAAACATCCTTCTTATCTTTCAGTTGTTGCATCATTTTAATTTCTTCAATTTTGTCATCATCAGGTGTAATACAATGAGCTTATATGTTGTCACCAAGAAATTTTAGAGTTGAGATGGCAAACATGCACTTCAATTGGTTACATTTTCCTGCCAAAGTCTTTTTTCAGGGAGATTGAGGGAAGGATTACCTCGTTTATATGGGGAGGGAAGGTGGCCAGAGTTAGAAAGGTGCTGCTACAGAGGTGAAGGCAGGCAGGGGATTTGGGTCTCCCGAACCTGATATACTACTACTGGGTGGCGAATGTGGAGAAGGTGTGGAGCTGGCTCAGAGGGGTTGATTCCCAGTGGGTCAGAATGGAGGAGAATTCATGCAGGGGGTCGGGGCTGAAGGCACTAGCAACGGCCCCGCTCCCGATAGCTCCGGGAAATACTCAGGGAGTCCGGTAATAATAGCTTCATTGAAAATCTGGAGGCAGTTTCGCCAACACTTCAGGTTGGGGGCAGGGTCGAGAGAAATGCCAATCCGGGAGAACTACAGATTTGAGCCAGGGAGGTGGGACGGAAGATTTCGGAAATGGGAAGAGAAGGGGATTAAGACTCTAAAAGATTTGTTTCCTCGGGGTCGATTTGCAGGATTGAGGGAGCTGGAAGCGAAGTATGGGCTGGAGCAGGGTGAAGTGTTTAGGTATATGCAGGTTCGGGACTTTGCCAGGAAGGAGATACCAAGCTTCCCAGAGGAACCGGCCTCCACGTTGTTGGAGGAGGTGCTGGCGGCAAGTGGACTGGAGAAGGGGACAGTGTCAGCGGTATACAGAGCTATGTTGGAAAAGGATAAGGCACCACTGGAGGGGATCAAAGCGAAGTGGGAGGAAGAATTGGGAGAGGTTATAGAGGAGGGGGTCTGGTGTGAGGTGCTCCGGAGAGTGAATCCCTCCACCTCGTGTGCGAGGTTGGGGCTGATACAGTTGAAGGTTGTGTACAGGGCACACCTCACGAGGGCGAGGATGAGTCGATTCTTTGAAGGGGTAGAAGATGTGTGTGAACGTTGCGGGGGGGAGGGGGGGGGGGGGGCGCTAATCACGTTCATATGTTTTGGTCCTGTCCAAAGCTTGGGGAGTACTGGAAGGAGGTGTTTAGGGTAATTTCCAAGGTGGTGCATGTGAAGCTGGACCCGGGTCCCCGGGAGGCCATATTCGGGGTGTCGGAGCAGCCAGGGTTGGAAACGGGTGCGGAGGCAGATACCATAGCCTTCGCCTCGTTGATCGCCCGAAGGTGGATCCTGCTGGGGTGGAGAGCGGCCTCTCCACCCTGTGCCCTGGCATGGCGAGGGGACCTGTTGGAATACTTGACCCTTGAGAAGGTTGAGTTCGAACTGAGGGGACGCTCGGAGGGGTTCTCCAAGTCATGGGCACTATTTATTATGTACTTTCAAGACCTGGATAACATCGAACATTAGTTGGGGGGGGGAGGGCGGGTGGGGTGCGGTGGGAGGGGGGCTGTGTATGTTGAAGATGGCTATGGGTAATCCCTGATTCCTTTTTTTTCTTTGTCATTTGTTTATGTTAACATGTGGGCTGATATCTGGGCATGGTGGGAGGATGGGATCGTTGTTACTGTTATGGGGTTTGAGATATTTGTTGTTGGTTATTGATTGTTGTTGGGTGTAAATTCGGGAGAAAAATTGTGAAAAAGGAGAATAAAAATGTTTTTTTTTTAATTGGTTAAGTTTTAAACCATATTTGTGTATACTTTCAAAAACTTTTCTGAGTTGAATCATGTGTTCTTCTGCTGTCATAGACCGGATGTTTATGTCATCAAAATAAACATGAACAGGACATCCAGTGGCGTTTGCGAGCGGGTCGGCCGCATTGAGAGGATCTCCCGCTGGTGGCCACTATTTACGGCGCTTTCGGGGGTTTCCTCAATTCTTTGCTCCCTCCCGATTGTTGTGGGCCTTTGGGGCCATCCTGGGCATCAAGCTGGGCCAGTTTGGAAACCGGCAAGGAACCCCACGCGAGTATCGGGCGGCTGGTGCTGAGGCATTGGGCTCAGGGTGCACAGCGGTCGGAGCAGCGGGGATGGAGCCAAAATGAGGATGAGGCGGCAGGCCCGAAGCCAGGGCGCGATGTAGTGGAGATATTCCACATCGGGTGGCTCCCGCCTAGAATGTGTTTGTTTTAAGAAGACTGAAGTCCGGTCCCAGGGGAATTTTTAAGGAATACAAAAAAGAAGAGAAAGAAGTTTTAACGAAAGTTTCTGAAATTTTTTTTCTCTTGAAGGAAGAAACTATTTTTGTTTTTTTTAAAAAAGACTGAAAAAGGAAAGGGAGGGGGAAAAAAAGGCAAAATAATAAGTCGTGAAAGCATGCGAAAAGCAGCGTCGAAGAAGGGAGGAATTGTGGGCTCGCCATTGAATGAGAGGACCAGCAAAAGCGCTGACAAGATGGTGGATGCCGGACCGCATGGTGGGCTGCACTGCTTACGGTGGAAAAGATGACCAAGGTGATGGCTGTGGAGTTGGAAAAGCAGTTTGCAAGGCACATGGAAGCTTTGAGGAAGGAGATAGCGGTCGCATGGAAGTCATTGGTGGAGGAGGCAATTGCCCCGGTGAGGGTAGCTGTGGCAAAGACATAGGCCGAGGTGAGAGCGCAGGGCGAGAAGATGAAGGAAGTGGAGGAGGCCGTGTCACAGCACAGCGACCAGCTCACCTCGATGGGGGACGAGCTACGGAGGGTGGTGGAGGTCAACAGAGGACTCCGAGCAAATCTCGAGGACTTGGAGAACTGCTCGAGGCGGCACAATCTGAGAATTGTGGGCTTGCCCGAAGGGACAGGGCCCAAGGCCAACAGAGTACTTCACTAAGAGGTTGGCGGAGTTGATGAGGGAGGTGAGAACCGCTCCCGGTACGAGCTGGATCGAGCTCATCAGTCGTTAAGGCCGAAGCTCAAAGTGAATAAACTGGCAAGAGCAATAATTATCTGCTTCCATAAGTACTGCATGAAGGAAGGAGAAGGTGTTAAACTGGATGAAGCAGAAGCGCAAGGTGCAGTGGGATGGTGCTAGAGTTTAGATTTACCAAGACTTGACGGTGGAGTTGGCAAAAAGATGAGCGGTGTTCAGGCGAGTGAAGGCAGCACTGTACAATAAGGGGTGCGATTTGGTATGGTATACCCGGCGAAGCCGAGGGTGACATATAATGCCAAAGAATTTTATTTCGAGACAGCGGAGGAGGCTGTGGCGTTTGTGAGGGCAGAAGGTTTGGGACAGACGTGAGAAGCGGAGCTGGAAGAGAGACTGTGGACTGTGAGTGGGGAGCTGGAAAATATATAAATGCTCTAACTTTCTTTTCATTGACGTGAATTGTAATTTACTTCACTTCACATTGTTATTGGTTGGGTTGATTGGCATTCTGTGTTGCGACAGTTATACCATATTTTAGTGAATTGTATGGGTTGGATTGTTGTTTTTTTTTCTCTGGGGCTGGGTGGGAGGGGACAGTATACCTTGGGGGGAGCCACCCGCATTAGCTAACTAAAGTTAGCTAGTAAACGGAGGTGAGGTGAGAGGAGGGCTGCGGGCATTGGAGCCTGGTTGGCAGGTTTCGATGGACCTACGAGGCGAGCGAGGGTGGGGGGGGATCAATGCTGGGAGATATTTTTTCGAGAGGAAATGTAGTGTAGGGGGGGATTCTGGGAGGGGGGAAGGGGTTCGATGTTAATAATGGATAGGGGCGGGTCAGGCTCATGGGGCAGGGCCCGGTGGTATGATGATGGTGGATAAGAAAGATGGGGGGGTGGTGGGGGTGAGAGACCCCCAGTTAGGATAGTCACGTGGAACATGAGGGGGTTAGGAGGTCCGGTCAAGAGGTCAAGGGTGCTTGCGCATCTTAAAAGTTTGAAGACCGATATAGCAATGCTGCAGGAGACTCATTTGAGGGTGAAGGACCAGGTGAGACTTAAAAAGGGCTGGGTTAGTCAGGTGTTTCACTCTGGATTTGATGGAAGGGATCGAGGGGTAGCGGTAATGGTCAGCAAAAGAGTACGTTTCCAGATGGAGAATGTGGTTTCAGATCAGGGGGGTAGATATGTGATTGTGACAGGGGCGCTGTGGGATTCAGAAAGAAAGTGTTTGGGGCCATCCCCGACGTGAACACACGCAAACTGATAGTGGGGGCGAACTGGAACTTGGTGCAGCAGCCAAGGTTGGACAGGTCACGGCCGCGCTCGCTAGTCCATCGGGTGGGGGGGGGGGGGGGGGGGTGTGGGGGCGGGGGGGGGGGGGAGGTGTTAGCTGGGCTAGTGGTGGAAATGGGGAGTGGTGGACCCTTGGAGGTTTCTGCACCCGAGGGAAGGGGAGTACTCATTTTTCTCGGCAGTCCATAAGGTATACTCGCGGATCGACTTTTTCGTGGTGGAGAAGGCTTTGCTGGCTGGGGTTAAGGGGTTGGAATACTCGGCAACTGCAGTATTAGATCATGCTCCGCATTGGGTCGATATGGTACTGGGGAAGGGGTAGAGCAAAGGACGGGGTGGGGGAAATTAGATGTGGGACTTTTGGGGGACCAATGGTTCTGTGACAAAATTGAAAAGGTATTTGAGGAATATGTAAGTTTCAACTGTACGGGTGAGGTGTCGAAGGCAGTTGTCTGGGAGGCTCTAAAGGCGGTGGTGAGGGTTAGGTGATCTTGTTTAAGGCCAGGGTGGACAAAGAGGAGAGCTTGGAGCAGCAGAGGGTAATAGATGAGATGTTGGAGGTAGATAGGAGTTATGCAGAAGATGGGGACCCAGCAAAGTCGGAAAAGAGGAAGGAATTACAGGTGAGCTTTGACCGACTATCTACCAGGAAGGTGGTGCACCAACTGAGGTGAGCAAGGGCTGCAGTTTACAAGCATGGAGATAAGGCAGTTGTCTGGGAGGCTCTAAGGCGGTGGTGAGGGGTGAGGTGATCTCATTTAAGGCTAGGGTGGTATGTCAGCTGGTCAGCTTCAGAGGGAGGCAGCGGTGAGGGAAATTATTCAGGTGAGGGATAGAGTAGGGATGTTATGTTGGTGGTGGCTCCGGATCTGATTAACAAGGTCTTTGAGGAATTCTATGAGAGGTTGTACAGGTCAGAGGCACCTGCGGGACTCTGGAAGTGGGCATGGAGGAGGGGTTCTGGTATGAGGTGCTCCGGAGAGTAAACACCTCCACCTCATGTGCGAGGGTGGGGCTGATACAGCTGAAGGTGGTGTACAGAGCACACCTCATGTGGGCGAGGATGAACCGATCCTTTGAACTAGTAGAAAATGTGTGTGAACATTGCTGGGGGGCCCCGCTAATCACGTTCATATGTTTTGGTCCTGTCCAAAGCTGGAGGATTATGGAAGGAGGGTTCTTGGGCAATCTCTAAGGTGGTGAAAGTGAAACTGGTCCCGGGCCCTCGGGAGGCCATATTCGGGATGTCGGACCAGCCGGGGTTGGAAACGGGTGCGGAGGCAGATGTTGTAGCCTTCGCCTCGTTGATCGCCCGAATGCGGATCCTGATGGCTTGGAGAGCAACCTCTCCACCCTGTGCCCTGGGGTCGCAGGAATTCTTGACTCTTGAGAAGGTTAAGTTTGATCTGAGGGGAAGGATGGAGGGGTTCTACGATTCGTGGGCGTTATTCATTATGCACTTTCAAGAACTGGATAATATTGAACATTATTTGTAGGGGGGTGGTTGGGAGGGTTGGGGAGAGGTGGACTGTGTGTGTTAATGGTGACTATGGGTGATTCCTGATTCCTTTTTGCCCCTTGTTTTTGTGAACATGCGGGCTAATGTTTGGGGTTTTGTGGGAGGATAGGATCATTGTTATTGATGTGGGGATTGACATATTTGTTACTGATTATTGTTTATTGTTGGTGGCTGTACATTTGGGAGAAAATGTGAAAAAGGAGAAGAATAAAAACATTTTCAAAAAGATTTTTAAAAATAAACACGAACACCTTCAATGTTCTCTGTCATTTGCCCCATTATACAATGAAATATTTCTGAAGTAGAAATAATACCGAAGGGCATTCTATTGAAACAATACCTCCCAAAGGTGTATTGAATGTGTAGCGGAGCTTGTTGGAGTCATCAAGCTGCATTTGCCAGAATCCTTGAGATGCATCTAATTTCGTGAAGATTTTGGCATTGGCTATCAGGTGATTTCCTCTTCTTTAGGTATTGGGTAATGCTCTCGATGAATATTTCTGTTGAGATTTTTAGGATCCATGCATATCCTTATGTCACCAGATGGCTCTTTAACACAGACTAGGGAACTCACCCAATCTGTTGGTTGTGTCACCTTTGATTAAGTCCCTTGAGCTTGCAGTCTTGAGAGTTCAGCTTTCAGTCATTCTCTGAGAGGTGTTGGTACTTGTCTCAGCGGATGTATTACTGGCTTGGCATCAATTTTAAGAAGAATTTTATATTGATATGGCAGTGTACCCATGCCATGAGAAACATTAGGGCATTCTTTTAACAATTGCTGGATGTCATCTTGTATTGTAGATGTCTCAGAAGTATTCAGGAAGATTCTGCGAATTAGCTGTAAATCTTTACATGCCTGAGCACCCAATAGCGAAGATCGGTGATCATCTATTATTTGAAACCTTCAACTTTTGTGAAGCTGTTCTGGCAAGGTGGGATGGTCTCCCTCTGCCACTGGTGAGTCGGGTACAGGCAGTTAAAATGAACATGTTTGGAGAAATTGGAGGCAGTTTCGCCAACACTTCGGCTGGGGGATGGGTCAAGGGAAATGCCGATTCGGGGGAACCACAGATTTGAGCCAGGGAAGTGGGATGGAAATTTTCGGAAATGGGAAGAGAAGGGTATTAAAACACTAAAAGATTTGTTTCTTAGGTGTCGGTTTGCAGGATTGAAGGAGCTGGAAGCGAAGTATTAGATATATGCAGGTTCGAGATTTTGCCAGAAAGGAGATACAGAACTTCACGGTGGAGCCGGCCTCCACATTGCTGGAGGTGGTGGAGGTGCTGACGACAGGAGGGCTGGAGAAAGGGGTAGAGTCAGCGGTTTAAGGAGCTATTTTGGACGAGGAGAAGGCACCAGTGGAAGGGATCAAAGCAAAGTGGGAGGAAGGGTTGGGAGTCGGTATGGAGGAGGGGTTCTGGTATGAGGTGCTCCGGAGAGCGAATGCCTCTATCTCGTGTGCAAGGTTGGGGCTGATCCAGCTGAAGGTGGTGTACAGAGCACACCTCACGAGGGCGAGGATGAGCCGATTCTTTGAAGGAGTAGAAGATGTGTGAACATTCCTGGGGGGCCCCGCTAATAATGTTCATATGTTTTGGTCCTGTCCAATGCTGGAGGATTATGGAAGGAGGGTTCTTGGGCAATCTCTAAGGTGGTGAACGTGAAACTGGACCCGGGCCCTGGGAGGCCATATTCGGGATGTCGGATCAGCCAGGGTTGGAAACGGGTGCGGAAGCAGATGTTGTAGCCTTCGCCTCGTTGATCACCCAAAGGCGGATCCTGATAGGTTGGAGAGCAACCTCTCCACCCTGTGCCCTGGGGTCGCAGGGGGACCTGTTGGAATTCTTGACTCTTGAGAAGGTTAAGTTTGAACTGAGGGGAAGGATGGAGGGGTTCTACAATTCGTGGGCGTTATTAATTATGCACTTTCAAGAACTGGATAACATTGAACATTAATTGGGGGGGGGGGTGGTTGGGAGAGTTGGGGAGAGGTGGACTGTGTGTGTTTTTTTTTATAAATTTAGAATACCCAATTCATTTTTCCAATTAAGGGGCAATTTAGTGAGGCCAATCCACCTACTCTGCACATCTTTGGGTTGTGGGGGCGAAACCCACGCAGACACGGGGAGAATGTGCAAACTCCATACGGGCAGTGACCCAGAGCCGAGATTGAACCTGGGACCTCGGCGCCGTGAGGCAACAGGGCTAACCCACTGCGCCACCGTGCTGCCCCGACTGTGTGTGTTAATGGTGACTATGGGTGATTCCTGATTCCTTTTTGCCACTTGTTTATGTGAACATGCGGGCTAATGTTTGGGGTTTTGTGGGAGGATAGGATCATTGTTATTGATGTGGAGATTGACATATTTGTTACTGATTATTGTTTATTGTTGGTGGGTGTAAATTTGAGAGAAAATGTGAAAAAGGAGAAGAATAAAAATATTTAAAAAAATATTTTTAAAAACATAAACACGAACAACTTCAATGTTCTCTGTCATTTGCTCCATTATACAATGAAATATTTCTGAAGCAGAAATAATACCGAAGGGCATTCTATTGAAACAATACCTCCCAAAAGGTGTATTGAATGCATAGAGGAGCTTGCTGGAGTCATCAAGCTGCATTTGCCAGAATCCTTGAGATGCATCTAATTTAGTGAAGATTTTGGCATTGGCCATCTCTGAGGTGATTTCCTCTCCTTTAGGTATTGGGTAATGCTCTTGATGAATATTTCTGTTGAGATCTTTAGGATCCATGCATATCCTTATGTCACCAGATGGCTCTTTAACACAGACTAGGGAACTCACCCAATCTGTTGGTTGCGCCACCTTTGATATAGTCCCTTGAGCTTGCAGTCTTTTTTTTTTTTAAATAATTTTTATTGAAAGAGTTTTTCCATACAAACATTTACCCCTACTAATTTTTAAATTATTTACAACACAATCCCTTTAGGCAAATGTCCCTCCCTCGCCCGCCCTCTCGCGCGCACCAGTCCTCCCCCCCCCCCCCCAGGCAACCTTAACAAACAAGGCAGCCTACAGTTTCAGACATGAGCAGCGAGCAGACTTGCCCGCGTTACAGTCGTGCATGTCCCCCCACGACCCTTGCTGCCCCCCCCCCCCCCCCTCCCCTCCCCTCCCCCCCCCTCCCCCCCCCCCTCCCTCCCCCCCCCTCCCCCCCCCCCCCCCCCCCCCGGGTTGCTGCTGCCACGACCCCGAACGTCTATCTCTGATCTAAAAAGTCAAGGAAAGGTTGCCACCGCCTGGAGAATCCCTGTACCGACCCTCTCAGGGCAAATTTGATCCTTTCTAGCTGAATATAGCTAGCCATATCGTTAATCCAAGTTTCAACGCTTGGAGGCCTCGCGTCCTTCCATTGAATTAATATCCTTCGTCGAGCCACTAGGGACGCAAAGGCCAGTATTCCGGCCTCCCTAGCCTCCTGTACCCCCGGTTCTACCCCGACCCCAAAGATCGCAAGCCCCCATCCTGGTTTGACCCTGGACCCCACCACCTTCGACACCGTCCTTGCCACCCCCTTCCAGAACCCTTCCAGCACCGGACATGCCCAGAACATATGCACATGGTTCGCTGGGCTTCCAGGACATCTGACACACCTGTCCTCACCCCCAAAGAACCGGCTCATCCTTGTCCCCGTCATGTGAGCTCTATGCAGCACCTTAAATTGAATGAGGCTCAGCCTCGCACACGAGGAGGAAGAATTGACCTTCTCCAGTGCATCCGCCCACGTCCCGTCTTCTATCTGCTCTCCCAGCTCCCCTTCCCACTTGGCTTTCAGCTCCTCCCCTGATGCTTCTTCCGCCTCCTGCATTATCTTGTAGATGTCTGATATCTTCCCCCCTCCGACCCAGACCCCCGAGAGCACCCTATCACTCGCCCCCTTACTGGGGAGCAGGGGAAACCCCTCCACCTGCCGCCTAGCAAATGCCTTCACTTGTAAATATCTGAACATGTTTCCCGGGGGGAGCTCAAACTTCTCCTCCAGCCCTCCCAGGCTCGCAAACCTCCCCTCTATAAACAGGTCCTTCAGCTGCCGTATGCCCACCCTGTACCAGCTCTGAAATCCCCCGTCGATGTTCCCCGGGATGAATCTATGGTTCCCTCTTATTGGCGCCGCCAACAGACCTCCCATTTCCCCCCTATGTCGCCTCCACTGCCCCCATATCTTGAGGGTGGCCGCCACCACCGGGCTCGTGGTGTACCTCGTGGGGGGGAGCGGCCATGGTGCCGTTACTAGGGCCCCCAGGCTTGTGTTGCCACAGGACGCCCTCTCCATTCGTTTCCAAGCTGCCCCCTCCCCTTCCATCATCCACTTGCGCACCATTGACACATTTGCCGCCCAGTAGTACCCCGAGAGATTGGGTAGTGCCAGCCCTCCACTGTCCCTACTCCGCTCCAAAAAGACCCTCCTCACCCTTGGGGTGCCATGCGCCCACACGTAGCTCATGATGCTACTCGTCACCTTTTTGAAGAAGGCCCTAGGGAGGAAGATGGGCAAGCACTGAAATAGAAACAAGAACCTTGGGAGGACCGTCATTTTGATTGACTGCACCCTCCCCGCCAGCGACAACGGTACCATGTCCCACCTCTTAAATTCCTCCTCCATCTGTTCCACCAGCCTGGAAAAGTTCAACTTGTGGAGGGTCCCCCAGTTCCTTGCCACCTGCACCCCTAAGTACCTAAAGCTCTTTCCTGCTCGCTTGAAGGGGAGTCCCCCAATACCCTCTCCCTGGTCCCCCGGGTGTATCACAAAAACCTCGCTTTTGCCCAAATTTAGTTTGTACCCCGAAAAGTCCCCAAACTCTGCTAATAGTTCCATTATCTCCGGCATTCCCCCTTCTGGGTCTGCCACGTACAGCAGTAGATCATCCGCATACAGCGATACTCGATGTTCCTCCCCTCCCCTAGTCAGTCCTCTCCACCCCCCTGAACCCCTCAGTGCCATCGCCAACGGTTCAATCGCCAGTGCGAAAAGTAGGGGGGATAGGGGACATCCCTGCCTGGTCCCTCGGTGGAGCCCGAAATACTCCGACCTCCTCCCGTTTGTCACTACACTCGCCGTCGGGGCCGAGTAGAGCAACTTCACCCACTTAATAAACCCTTCCCCAAACCCAAACCGTTCCAACGTCTCCCACAGGTACTCCCACTCCACCCTATCGAATGCCTTCTCCGCGTCCAGCGCTACCACTATCTCAGCCTCCCCCTCCACTGCCGGCATCATAATTACATTCAGCAATCTCCGCACGTTCGTGTTGAGCTGCCGCCCCTTCACGAACCCCGTCTGGTCCTCATGGATTACCCCTGGCACACAATCCTCTATTCTAGCTGCCAGGATCTTTGCCAGCAACTTGGCATCCACGTTCAGAAGCGAGATAGGCCTGTAGGACCCGCACTGCACGGGGTCTTTATCCCGCTTCAATATCAGGGAGATCAGAGCCTGCGACATTGTCGGGGGCAGAACCCCCCCCTCTCGCGCCTCATTAAAGGCTCGTACCAGTACCGGTCCCACCAAGTCCACATTTTTCTTATAGAATTCCACCGGGAACCCATCTGGCCCCGGCGCCTTCCCCGCTTGCATCTGACCTATTCCCTTGACTAGCCCCTCTAGCCCTATTGGCGCCCCCAGCCCTTCTACCAGCCCCTCCTGGACCCTTGGGAACCTCAATTTGTTTAGGAAGTCCTCCATTTCCCCTCTCCTCGTCGGCGGCTCAGACCGATACAACTCCTTGTAAAAATCCCTGAAGACCCCGTTCACTTCTTGCCCCTTCTGCACTACCTTCCCGCCCCTCTCCTTCACTCCCCCAATCTCCCTAGCCGCATCTCGTTTGCGAAGCTGGTGTGCCAGCATCCTGCTCGCCTTTTCCCCATACTCATAGACCGCGCCCTGTGCCCTTCTCCACTGCGTCTCTGCCTTCCTGGTGGTCAGCAGGTCGAACTTGACCTGCAGGCTGCGCCGTTCTCCCAGCAGCCCCTCCTCTGGTGCCTCCGCATATCTCCTATCCACTTCCAATAGCTCCCCCACCAGCCTCTCCCTCTCCTGCCTCTCCTTTCTTTCTCTGTGCGCCCTTATGGAGATCAGCTCTCCCCTGATCACTGCCTTCAGGGCCTCCCAGACCATCCCCACCTGCACCTCACCCGTGTCATTCAAGTCCAGATAGCTCTCGATGCTCTTCCGGACCCTTTTACACACCTCGTCGTCCGCTAACAGCCCCACATCCAGCCGCCACAGCGGGCGCTGGTCCCGCGCCTCCCCCATTTCCACATCCACCCAATGTGGTGCATGATCGGAGATCGCAATGGCCGAGTACTCAGCTTCCCGTACCCTCGGGATCAGCCCCCTGCTCAACACGAAGAAATCGATTCTGGAGTACACTCTATGGACGTGGGAGAAAAAGGAATACTCCCTCGCCCTCGGCCTACCAAACCTCCATGGGTCTACTCCTCCCATCTGCTCCATGTACCCCCTCAGCACTTCTGCCGCTGCCGGCCTCCTATTGGTCCTTGAGCTCGATCTGTCTAGCCCGGGGTCCAGCACTGTGTTAAAGTCCCCCCCCATGATCAAGCCCCCTGCCTCCAGTCCCGGAATGAGGCCCAATAGGCGCCTCATAAAACCCGCGTCATCCCAGTTCGGGGCATATACGTTGACCATCACCACTTTCTCCCCCTGCAGCTTACCCTTCACCATCACATACCTACCCTCCTTATCCGCCACCACCTCCTCCGCCACGAACGACACCCTCTTTCCCACCAGAATCGCCACCCCCCGGTTCTTTGCGTCCAATCCAGAGTGGAACACCTGTCCCACCCACCCCCTTCTCAGGCGAACCTGGTCCACTACCTTCAAATGGGTCTCCTGTAACATTGCTACATCAGCCTTCAGTCCCTTCAGGTGTGAGAATACCCTTGATCTCTTGACCGGCCCATTCAACCCCCTCACGTTCCAAGTGATCAGCCGGGTCGCGGGATGACCCGCCCCCTTCCCCTGCCGATCAGCCATGTCCTGTTCCCTGCTCGCCCCGGGTCGGCCCTCCCCTTCTGACCCGCTCCCCATGGCGATGTCCCCCTCCCCCCACCTCTCCAGTCCTCCACTTCCCGTTTCTGGTCTTTTCAGCAGCAACCCGATGTCCCTCCCTAACCCCCCTCCCCCCCCCCCCCAGGCTAGGACCCCTCCTAGCCGCGATGTACCCTCCATCGTACTCCCGTAAGTCAGCTGGTTCACGCTGATTGAGCTTGCAGTCTTGAGAGTTCAGCTTTCAGTCATTCTCTGAGAGGTGTTGGTACTTGTCTCAGCGGATGTATTGCTGGCTTGGCATCAATTTTAAGAAGAATTTTATATTGATATGGCAGTGTGCCCATGCCATGAGAAACATCAGGGCATTCTTTTAATAATTGCTGGATGTCATCTTGTATTGTAGATGTCTCAGAAGTATTCAGGAAGATTCTCTGAATTAGCTGTATATCTTTACATGCCTGAGCACCCAATAGCAAAGATCGATGATCATCCATTATTTGAAACCTTCAACTTTTGTGAATGACCCTGTTGCTTGCATTGAGATAACATGAGCCATGCAAAATAATTTGATTACAATTGTAATCTTTCAATAAGCATTCCGCAGGAACTATGTCATAGTCATGTGTGATAGTAGACAAGTCTTTGAAATTGAGAAGATTTTCTGAAGCGCCTGTATCTAATTTGAAAGTAATAGGACAATTGTTGTCTACTCATTGCTAACAATGTTGACTTGTTGATTATTCGTTGCTTGAAGAGCTTTCTTTGTTGCTTGAAGATCTGTCTTCTTTGCTTGAAGATCTGTCTTCACTGATTATTGAATCACTCCGACAAAGAAGGTATTTTCCAAGGAGAAAATTCCATGATCTTGGGAAAAATCTTGTGGCGAATTGATTTTTTCATCTGTTTCAACTGCACCCACATTGAAATTCTTCTTGTGTGTAGGAGGGAGAAACTTTGCTGAAGACTGGCATTGAGAAGCATAATCATTCACCTTGGAACATCTCAAACAGCATTTTCCAAAAGCTGGGCAGTTTCCCTTAAAGCGGGCGGCGCCACATCTGTGACACGCCATCACGCTATTGCAGTGATGCATCATTGACGTTCGCGCATGCACAGACCTCTTTTGCGGCGTCTCGCATTTCTGTGCGAAGTGCGCATGTTCCGAGTTGGAAAATGCATGCGCAAGATAGCTGCCGTCTCGAACGTGCTTCTGTGCTGCCTGCGACACCATTTTTATTTTTTCAGCTTCGTGCTGGACTTTTGCGCCTTTTTCTTTCGGATAAAACTCTTAGTATTGACTTTTACTTTGTTCATTGGAGATGCATTTTTCAATAGCAATTTTCAATGTAAGATTATTTTACTGTAATAAGGCTTCTCTTAAAGATTCATCTGTTATAATATAAACAATTTGGTCTCTCACTAGAGGTTCATGCAGATCGGCATAATTACAGGACTTAGCTTGGAGTTTTAGATCAGTTATGAAGTTCTCCAACTTTATGCACTCGCTTATGAAATTGTTACCGCTCTAAAATTTTGTTCGTTTGCATTCTGCAGTGATTATTGAATTTGGCAGGCAGCCCGGTGGCGCAGTGGCCCCTGTTGCCTCATGGTGCCGAGGTCCCAGGTTCAATCCCGGCTCTGGGTCACTGTCCGTGTGGAGTTTGCACACTCTCCCCGTGTTTGCGTGGGTTTCGCCCCCACAACCCAAAAGATGTGCAGGGTAGGTGGATTGGCCATGCTAAATTGCCCCTAAGAAAAAAATTATTTTTTATTAAAATAAAAAAAAATCATTGAATTTGGCGATTATATGCTCAAATTTGGTTTTATCTTCGCCTGCTAGGGACAGAAGCAAAGCGATCCGTCTAGCCTCTGAAGCAGTATTCAGATCCTAGCTTCCAGATAACACTGGAATTTTTGCTTAAACAGTTTCCAATTAAGATTAAGATTACCGGTTGTCTTCAGATGTCTGGGAGCCTGCACTTGATCCATCGAAAATCGATCCGTAGTCGAAGATTCAGTTTCTGTGATGACTTCACCAATCGAATAGTTGGTATTGGAACTTTATCTTCTTTGTTTGAATTCGCTTACTAGCCTTTCTTAAAGCTTTTTAAACCTTGTACCATGTTATATTACGATTTTGAGCGGTGGAGTGCAAGGGACCTTCCTGTAGCCCTCCAACCTTTTGCCCATAAATTCTCGGAACTCAGCATGGAGGATGTTATATTACGATGTTGTAATATATATATTACTCTTTTTATCTAGCCGAGTTGTTGAAATATAGCCGTAGTCTTCCGTTGACGATAAAGTAATTTAATAAGTAATATAAAATAATCTTGTGGGTTCTTTTTACTTAATACTAAACTAGTAAACAAACAAATAACTGTAGATCAAACTATTAAATAAGATAAAAATAATTACTGATATCTATTAACTTCTCTCTAACTCTGTACTCTCTGTACTCCAGACACACACTCCTCCAGGAAAGAGCAGGAAAACATTTATATAGATCCTGATAGTGTGGCCATCTAATGTTCAGTTGCCTGTACTAGCTTAACATAGTCTGATCATGTATTAGTACATCCAGAGATAACTACAGAGGATGGTGTCATATTGTGGGGAGCTCATGTGGTAATCCCACCACAGGGTCAGGAGGCTCTGCCAAAGGACAACTGGGTGCCTCTAAGATGAACCATGACAGAAAAGCTCCAGTGTTCATGTGGCACCTGTGGGATTCCAGAAGTCCTAGTAACGGATAAAGGGCCATCCTTTACTCGTGAAGAGTTGGCCTCGTTTAAAAAGCAAAATGGCATCCGGCATGTTAGAACTGCCACAAATCATCCCTCATCCAACTCCTGGCAGAAACGGCTTTCCAGACTTTCAAAGGGGGCATAATAAAAAATCCACAGATTCCATAGACCCAAGAGTGGCGTGGTTCCTTTTTATGAACCGCACAACACCACATGTGACAGCTGGAATCGCCCTGCTGATGGGCCGATGGCTTAGAACCGGTTGAGCCTCACATTTCCAAACCTTGGCAGGAAAGTGGAGGCATAGCAGGAGATGCAAATGTGGCACCTATGCTCGAGGATGCCAGGGTGGCAATTTCACTCAGGGGGCACGGTCTATACCTCCCAACTTTGGAAACAGGGAACTCTGACTCCCAGGTGCCATGCTGTAGAGAACGGGACTAATTTCGTACAAAGTTCAGATTCAGGGGAGAGTTCAGTGGAAGCATTTGGACAACCTGAAGCAGGAGACCGCGCTTCAGGGTGCCCAACTGGCAGCATCGATGTCTCCTCCATGCCAGGAACCTCCCCTCAGCTTGGAGACCCAACTGTCTAAATCCTAGCGCACTCAGCAGGAGGAGGATGAATCCAGCTCGGAAATGGACACGGAAGAGTCCGTGCCTACGGACGACGTCGTGTCTGGGACCGAGGTCCCGGCAATAACTCTTCGGAGGTCGGCCAGAAAATGGCGGTCGACAAACCGATGCACTCCGCCTGACCTAGAGCAATCGCAAGCAGAAGCACAGCCTCGGGCAAAGCGATGCAGAAGGCCCCCACTGTTGGCGGCTGAATGGGAGCTGTCAGACTTTGGGGGCTGTTATAACCCCCATGAGGACCATGGATAAACCATTGTTGATCTCCCTGTGGAACTCATGGAGTACGAGCTTCCCTAAAAGGGGGCGGAGGCTGCCCAGCAGGAACTCATTACAGACCTACATAAAAGCCAGTCCAAAGCAGGGCCTGGTGTGGTTAGTTCTCCCAGCAAGGACTGGAGTGGGAGCGATTACTGCCTTGAGTAGAATATTGTATATAATTAAATAAATCACTGCTCTACTAATGCTGGCTTCCTCAAGTTGTGAAACCACCTTATCAAATGCCTATTGGAAATCTGAGCATAATATTTTTGTTTGATTATGCCTGCACAAAGTGCTTTTCTTTTTATGTTAAAGGTGCATACATGAAAGTTTTTGCTGTTGTCTCACCCTCTCTACATTTCTTTATATGTTAATCAGTACTTCATTCTTACACTCGCTACCATTTTGCTAGCTTCTATCTTAGCCCAACGAATACTTCATAATAACGGCACAGAACTTTCTCTATTAGTGAGATTGTTCTTTTAGTCTTAGGTTAGATACAAGAGGTCAGTTCTTGTTGTTGGTCATGGGCAGTGCACTTACACTGACCTCTGCAACCATGAAACAGGCATTCACAAGTTACTTTTACATTTAACAAAACCCCCTTAAAAGTGAATATTACCTTCTTCACTGCCATTCTAAATTTGGGTTTAGTTCCCTGCGGGTTCCGAAATTTCCAGCCTTTCAACCAAAGTATTTATGACACTCTAATAAATTTAGGGGAACCAGTAAGATCTTTGATAGTTTGAAAAAGAAGCACATGGAAAAAAGAATTATTGTCTACTTCTATGCAACTCAAATGACCAGCTTTAATCAGGTAGGCTACTTCTATGGAAAGAAGGCTGAAGGCTCATAATGAAATTAAAGGCTTAGGTTATGGGGTTAATGATGGGGAAATAAATACAAATGCTTCAGGTTAAAACTCTCTTTGCATTGTGGTTTAGTTACTCATTAACAATGAGTGAAACAGGCTGTGTTTTAGCAGAGAATTGCCATTATTCTGTTATGAAGTAAAATCTAAACAAGATGTTACTGAAATGCACATGGCACTTCATTGTAGAAAGTGATCAATTTCAACTCCTTCATGCATCAAGAACATATGTATCTTTTACAATGCATACTAAGTTCCAACATATTTTAAACATTCCATGATTCATGTCATCTAGATGGTAATAAGACATGAAAGTGCTGTTGGACAATTGCCACCATTATTTCCAATCACAATTTGCGACTTTGAAACTACTAAAACTAAAGAGGCAGGAAGAGACATAAAACACTGTCACAATAAGCCAAAGGCGTCCACAACCTGCCATTTTCTCTTTCTCTTTGTCTAACGCTGTAATTTACCGGCTTGTCACTGTTTAGACTTTCAATTTCCATTTATATTATTGTGACGAGGAAATCTGTAAATGAAATTGTTGCTCGATGCCACATAAAAGCTGGGGTGTTTTTAAAGTCTCTTCTTCATTATTCTCTACTCTCATAGCAGTCATGGATGCACACAGGTTCACAACTTTGCTGGGTATGCAGAGTTTAAACACCCATCTTGCACCAACTTTCCACAAAACACTCAGCAATGTACAAATTGGAGCAACTCTAAGGTAATTAACAAACTCCATGTTTTCTCGAAAGCACCAAGGCTCAGCAGGTACTGCCAATACGAGCATTGGCATGGAAGGTCTTCACAGCAAACTTCATGACTGCTGATATTAACATTAAAACAAACACTGACATCATTGTGCATCATAATCAGTCTGTTAGCTTTTTCAGCTTTGTGCCATGATGTGGAGATGCCGGCGTTGGACTGGGGTGAGCACAGTAAGAAGTCTTACAACACCAGGTTAAAGTCCACCATGTTTGTTTCAAACACTAGCTTTCGGAGCACTGCTCCTTCCTCAGCTTTGTACAATCATTTCAACTTTGACTGAAGCAATCCATCCCTAAATGCAGCAAGATCTGGACAATGTTCAGGTTTGGGCTGATAAGTGGCAAGTAACATTCACACCATACCAGTGCCAGGCAATGTTCATCTCCAACAAGTGAGAATCCAACTAGCTTCCCTTGACATTCAATGGCATTATCATCACTGAATCCCTGACTATTAATGTCCTAGGGGTTATCGTTAAAGGGAAACTGAATTGGACCAGCCATATAAATACTGTGGCTACAACAGCTGGTCAAAGGGTGTGAATTCTGGGGTGAATAACTCACCTCCTGACTCTCCAGAGCCTGCCCACTATCTATAAGGCCCAGGTCAGGAGTGTGAGGGCATACTCTTCACTTGCCTAGATGGGTTCAACTCCAACAACACACAAGATGCTCAACACCAGGATAAAGCAGTCTGCTTGATTGGCACCCCATCCACCACCTCTACCATCCACATCCTCTACCATGTACGCACAGTGGCAGCAGTGTGTGCCACATACAAGATGGACTGCAAAAACTGACCAAGGCTCCTTCAACAGCACCATCGTAGCCCACTCTAAGAGCTAGAAGGATAAAGGCAGTAGATGCATGGGGACATCACCACCTGCAAGTTCCTCTGAAAGCCACACAGCATCCTTTTTTAAAAATAAATTTAGAGTACCCAATTCATTTTTTTTCCAATTAAGGAGCAACTTAGTCTGGCCGATCCACCTACCTTGCACATCTTTTGGGTTGTGGGGGCGAAACCCATGCAAACATGGGGAGAATGTACAAACTCCACACGGACAGTGACCCAGGGCCGGGATCGAACCTGGGACCTCACAAATGTGAAGCTGCAGTGCTAACCGCTGTGCTGCTGTGCTCCCCCCCCCCCCCCCCCCCCCCCCCACACCACACACACACAGCATCCTGACTTGGAACTATATTGCCATTCTTTTATTGTCACTGGCTCAAAATCCTGGGACGTCCTCCATAACAGCGCTTTGGGTATACCTAGACCATATGGGCTGCAGTAGTTCAAGGAAGTGGCTCATCACCGCCTTCTCAGGGCAATTAGAGATGGGGAATAAAAATGCTGGCCTGACTGCCTTGTGAATAAAAAAATTTCAGAAGAAGGTGAGCTTGTGGTACAATGGTAGTATCCCTATCTCTAGGCAAGAAGTACCAGCTTCAAGGTCCACCACATAATTTGATGTTCATGGGAGGAGCATTCATAAGTTTGCCAGACAGGTTGATTATCCAACCTATAAATCCTGCTAATATATCTATGGCAGGTATTAACAGTGGGAGAATCTCTTGGTCTGCCATGCTTAATATGGAGTGACACCCAGTTAAAACAAAGGTTTGTTTTAGGGGAAAAACTAGCTGATGGAAACAGATGTAAATATGTGCTTCATCTATCTCATGTGTCTATAGGTGTGGGAAGAGAACGAAGAAGAATTCTGAACAAATATGACAGCAATTTCAACAGTATTTTAACTATAGGTGTATGGAACAGCACAAACAAAAATGGCAGATATTTGTAAGCTATCAGAGAGGAAGTATGTCATGGATAGAAAATTATAGGCACTGAAAAAATGATTTGCAAATGGGACTACAACACTGTAATCAAAATCCTTCAACCAAGAACATAAAAACTAGGAGCAGGAGGAAAATGCTCCGCCATTTAATACGATCATCTCTGATCTCATCTTGGCCTCCTCTCCACGCTTCCCATAACCTTTCATCCTGTTACTAACTTAAAATCTATCGATCTCCTCTTTAAATTTATTTAATGTTCCCGCATCTGCTGCACTCTGGGATCGAGAATTCCACAGATTCATGGTCCTTTGAGTCAAATAATTCCTCCTCATTTCTGTATTTGGACATTCTGCATTCTCCCTCTGTGTACCCAACCAGGCACTGGAATGTGGTGTTGCTAATTGTGCTTTACACTTAATTGCTCTGTTTAATAACCTTTGCTCTAGAGTCGCCAGGTATCTTTCTGATACCACCACGAGGTTCAAAGCTAAGTGCTGATCAATAACTCAATACACCAGTTAGTAAGTTTCAAATCAAAACACATTTATTATACACAGTCAATCACTACTCATGCATAAAACTCTACTTACTAGACTATCTCTAACACTAAAAGGCCTATACTTAGCTTTGAAAATGGCCCACCAGGTCAGGGGAACAATGGCCTTTTGTTCGATTCTGAGGCTGCAGGCTTCAAAGCTGGTATGGACTGGTAGCTAGGAGCGCCTATCTCGTAGCGTGCGTTGACTGGAGACTTACTTGGTTGGTGCAGTTGCTAGGCAGGTCTCTCCTTGTTGAGAGTCACGGTCAAGAGTTGTTTTGACCTGCTGAGAGACCCTGCCAAGAAGATCGAACTGAACTTGTGGACTCTATTTTATAGTCCCCAGGGGTTTCACGCCCTTTTGGGCGGACCCCGTACCTGGTTCCAAGTGATTGGACTAAGTCCCAATTGTTTTAATCGATTTCTCCAATACTGGAGCTGTTCCCTGATCGCTGGGCGGTTCCTATGTGTCCGTTGACCTTCCTTTGTCCTGGCTCCCGCTGGCGCCGGGGAGTCTGGTTTGGTCCCGATCGTTTTAATGTTTCTAATTGTTCCTGGGGATTGCTCATTAATATGCAGATGGTTGCTGGTTTCAGGTCTGTCTGGGTTTTTGCAAGTCTTAATACACAGGAAACCTTGCACCTGCTTGTTTCCCTGTGCCTGGCTGAATTTCCCTGCATTCTTTGCAGGCATCCATTTTGGAATCGGGAAGTGGCCAACCCAGGTGGCTACAGTGGCGACTGGGGGCTTTTCACAGTAACTTCATTGCAGAGTTAATGTAAGTCTACTTGTGACAATAAAGGTTATTATTATTAAATCTGCCAGCCCTTAGTCTAAAACTATGGCCTCTCATTCTAGAATGTCCAACAAAGGGAAACATCCACTCTTACGTCTACCCTGTCAACCCCCTTTCGTATCATATATACCTCAATTAGATCTCTTATTCTTCTGAACTCCAGTGAGATTAGGCGTAAACTGCTCAATCTATCTGCATAAGAGGAAGTCTTTCATCCCTGGAATCAATCTGGTGAAACTTCTCTGAACCGCCTCTAATGCGGTTCTCAAGTAAAGGGACTTTTAGTAACTTGAGGAAACCAGCAGTAAGAGAACAGATGTTTATTTAACTATATACAATATTCTGTTCAAGGCTGCAATTCACTGCCAGTACAGTCCGTGCTGGGGCAAATAACCATACCAGGCCCTGATTTGGACCGGCATTTATGTTCATTTATAATGAGCTCCAGCTGGGGCAGCACAGCGGTGCAGTGGTTAGCACTGCTGCCTCATGGCGCTGAGGACCAGGGTTAAATCCCAGCCCCGGGTCACTGTCTGTGTGGAGTTTGCACATTCTCCCCGTGTCTGCGTGGGTGTCATCCCCACAACCCAAGATGTGCACGTTAGGTGGATTGGCCACATTAAATTGTTCCTTACTTGTGGAAACAAAAATAATTGGGTACTCAATTTAAAAAGAAAATCAGCTCCAGATGGTTGGCCTCCGCCCCATAACTCGAAATCTCGTACACCACGAATCCTACAGGGAGATCAACAATGAAATGAAATGAGATTAAATGAAAATCGCTTATTGTCACAAGTAGGCTTCAAATGAAGTTACTGTGAAAAGCCCTGGCACCTGTTTGGGGTTTCCCCGCGGTCCTTGTGGGGGTTATAACTGCCCTCCTTCCAAAGTCCGGAAATTTTCCCTCAGCCGCCAAATGTGGGGGTCTCCTATGCTGGTTTGTCTGCAGCTGTGTCTCCACCTGCAGCGGCTCTGGGTCAGCCAGAGTGTACCAGTCTGTCATCCACTGTTTCCTGGCTATTCTCCAGAGAGTTATCATCGGGACATTGGTCCCAAACACAACATCGACCACTGGTACGGACACTCTGGTGTCCATCTCTGCTTTGGAGTCATCCTCCTCCTTCCTGCTGGACCGGGTGCTGTAATCCAGATGGTTGGGTCCCCAGGCTGGTACGGAGCAGGTGCCAATACTGCGGGCTGGGCATTGTGAAGTGCTGGTTCTCACTTCTTCAGATGAACTCGCTCCGAAATCTGGACTTTGTATGAGACTCGACCCGTCCTCTCCAGCACAACGCCTGGGAGACAAAGTGCCCCATCACCAAAACTGCAGGCATAGACTGCACTCCCTGAATGGAATTGCGAGTTCCAACAGGTGTCCTCAAGTCATGCTGCCTCTCCTGCTTCTCCTCCTGTGCCTCCACTTTCCTGCCGAGGCTTGGAAACTTGAGACTCAACTTTGGTCTAAATGGTTGGCCCATTAACAGTTCTGCAGGAGCGATTCCTGTTCTTGCATGTGGTGTTGTGCGGTAATTAAAAAAGAATTGTGCCAGCCGCCTGTCCATGGAACCAGTGGATTGTTTTTTATAATGTCCCTTTTGAAGACCTGGACACCCTTTCCACCATATCATGGAAGTGGGATGATGTGGAGCGGTTTGAATAAGCCGTATGCCTTTTCGCCTCGTAAATTCTTCACTAGTGAACGCGTTCCATTATCTGTTACCAGGACCTTAAGGATCCCATCGGTGCTAAACGTGCACCGAAGCATGATTAAAAATTTTTTTTATGTACTCAATTCATTGTCTTTTCCAATTAAGGGGCAAATCAGCATGGCCAGTCCACCTACCTGCACATCTTTGGGTTGTGGGGGTGAGACCCACACAGGCACGTGGAGAATGTGCAAGCTCCACACAGACAGTGACTCGGAACTGAGATCGAACCTGGGTCCTTGGGGCCGTGAGGCAGCAGTGCTAACCACTGCGCCATTGTGCCACCCCCTTATATATCATTCCTGTTTTCTTTTTAGCAGTGTTGCGTGAATGGAGCACAGGTTTAAGGTGAGAGGGGACAGATATAAAAGGGGCCAGAAGAGTAGTTTTTTCACCCAGAGGGTGGTGAGTGTCTGGAATGGGCTGCCAGGGGCAGTAGTAGACGCAGGTACAATTTTGTCTTTTAAAAAGCATTTAGACAGTTATATGGGTAAGATGGGTATAGAGGGATAAGAAACAAATTTGGGCATTTGGGACTAGCTTAGTGGTAAAAGCTGGGCGGCATGGACAAGTTGGGCCGAAGGGCCTGTTTCCATGCTATAAACCTCCATGACTAATTCAGATTTAAAATCATTACCCAAACAGGGCCTTGAACCCTGGACCTTCAGATTAAAAGTCTGATCCTCTACTGACTGAGCTATCCGGGTTCTAGCCTGAACATCATTGAGGTGATCCTGTACACCTAAAACCACTAGAGCACCATGATAACGAGGAACACGGACCCCTGAATGGTCCCATGAAATCCACATGTAGACACACCCACGGGAGTCCTGGCCATTCCCTGGAATGAAGGGAGGCCATTGGTGGGAGCTTCTGATGCTCCTGGCACCCCCCATCGATGCTGGGCCACCAGATATAACGACAGGCCAACAGCTTCATCTTAGAGGCACCCGGGTGACCATTGTGAAGATCCTGCAGCAGGCATTCCTGACCATGTGAGCTCCCTGCAGTATGATGCCATCTTTTACGCTGTGTTCCTAGAACTTCTGTGCAAAAAGCCAGACAGCTACAGGAAGAGCCCCCTTTTCTCCACCACTTAATAGTATGACGTGAAGTTTCCCCAGTCTGGATCCCGCTGCCTCCATGCGCGTACCTGAGTAGCCGTCGTTGGCAAATTATCCATGTAGCTGAAAGTTGCAATCACTTCCTCCACCACTGGTGGGTACGGGGCAGTGGTAGACAGCTGAGCGCACTGGCATGGACACTCTACACACCCGGGAGGCATCAAAATGAATATTCATATGCGGAGAGCAGAAGCGCCCAACATTGAATTCTAGCTGATGAGTTGGATGAGATTCCCTTATCCTCCCTCTAAAGACTGAGCGGTGGCTTGTGGTCAGCCACAATGGTGAAATGCTGCCCATAAACATACTGGTGGAACTTTTTGACACCAAACATTACCGCCAAGCCCTCCTTCTCAAGTTGAGTGAAATGTCACTCTGTGCCCGCCAAGGTCCTTGAAGCGAATGTAATGAGTCATTCTGTGCCTTCATCCCATTCTCGCTAGCAGTTTAGTAACTTCAGGAAGCCAATGGTAAGAGAACAGAGGTTTATTTAACTATATACAACATTCTGGTCACCGCACTACCAGATGGACGAGGTGGCTTTGGACAGAGTACAGAAAAGGTTTAGCAGGACGCTGCCTGGTATGGAGGGCATTAGCTACGAGGAGGGAGTGAATAAACTGGGATTGTTCTCCCTAGAGAGACGGAGGCTGAGGGGCGACCTGACACAAGTTTATAAAATTACTAGCGGTATAGATAGGGTGAACAGTGGAGGCTTTTTCCCAGTGCGGAAATTACAATTACAAGGGAGCACAAGTTCAAGGTGGGGGGGGGGGGGGGGAGGAGGAAGGTTCAGTGAAGATGTGCGGGGGAAGTTTTTTTACACAGAGGGTGGTGATGGCCTGGAATGCACTGCCAAGTGAGGTGGTTGAGGCAGATACGTTAGCAACCTTTAAGACTTATCTGGATAGGCACATAAATAGATGGGGTATAGAGGATACAGGTGGTTGGTCAAATAGGACATGCGATCGGCGCAGACTTGGAGGGCCGAAGGGCCAGTTCCTGTGCTGTATTGTTCTTTGTTCTTTATTCTGCTCAAGGCAGCAACTAGCTCCCAGTGCAGTCCTTGCTGGGAGAACTAACCACACCAGGCCTGCTTTGGGCTGGCTTTTATATTCACTTTTAACACGCTCCAGCTGGGTGACTATCAGGTTGATAGGCCTCAGGGTTCCTGGCTCTGAATGTATCTCTTTTCTAAACAATAAAAATGATATGAGCGAGCTTCCAAGTCTAAGTCACTCCCTGACACTATTGAAGATACAGGCAAGGGACTTTCAGAGTACTTGATCAAGTCTTAGGGATTCTTTATCCGAATGTGGATATATTTAGGTGTCCATTCCAGCCAGCGGGTTGAAAATTATGCTTAATTTAAAAACCATCTCAGGGTGGCACAGTGGTTAGCACTGTTGCCTCACAGCACCAGGGAATTCAATTTGGGCCTTGGGTGTCTGTGTGGAGTTTGCATTCCCCCTCTGTCTGCCTGGGTTTCCTCTGGGTGCTCCCGTTCCCTTCCGCACTCCAAAGATGTGCAGAGGCTGAATGATCTCCGGGTAAGTGTTCTCCAAAGCGGCCTTCAGGACGCGTGACAACGCAGAATCGCCGAGCAGAAACTTATAGCCAATTCCACACACATGAGTGCAGCCTCAACCGGGGACCTGGGATTCATGTCGCATTACATTCATCCCCCACCATCTGGCCTGGGCTTGCGAAATCCTCCGAACTGTCCTAGCTTGAGACAATTCATACCTCTTTAACCTGGGGTTACCTCTATCTCTGTAAAGACTTAATTACCTGCAAATGCTCGCATTCTAAGCATTGTCTGGCATCTTTGAATTCGTCTATATATATGTTTCTGGAACATACCTCTCCATTCAACTGAGGAAGGAGCAGTGCTCCGAAAGCTAGTGTTTGAAAGAAACTTGTTGGACTTTAACCTGGTGTTGACAGACTTCTTACATTGCTTTTTAATCGAGCCCCAAAGGTTGTGCAAATTCGATTTGAGCTTGAAATTCTTCCATCTCACGCAAGTTGCGGTGGGGAAAAAAAGCTATTGCAACCCGATGGAAACATCAGTTCTGGGACATCGGGCTTGAAATTCAGGCACTTATCCACAAACTGCAAGGCGCCAATCACACTGGAGAGATTCACAACAGAGCAAGTTTAAAAAGAAACACAGATTATCCTTCACTTTAATTTAAATGTTCACAGAGCGAATTAATCGTAATAATTGAATTGACGTTAAAAAAGCTAGATCAACAAACTTTTTAAAGACAGACTAGATTTTTTTGCCCTATCACTAACTGGCCTGACAGGTCAGAAGCCGTGTTGGGCAGTAATTTTGAAGTTAAAACGCTGTTAAAAAATCCAGGTACACCCCGTTCAACAAGGATGAACTTTAAAAAAAGGACCTTTACAGTCAGACAGGTAACATAGGGGTGGAAGTTGTGAGAAATGACTCGCTGAGAGTAACGCCAAGATTTTCGCGCCGTTCTGTCTGTTTCAGTCAATTAATGTCTGCGAAAGCTGTCAGTTTCACCGCAACATCCAGAATTGAGGAATAGTGCGGCGAGGAAACACAAGCTCCTGGAGCAATGGGACTGCAGTGCGAACGGGAAGAGTGGGGACGGGTTCGCGGGCCATTCTCGGCGTTCAGCTGACCGGGAGTATCAATTTCGCCCATTTCTTTGCGGAACAAAATGATTGACACTCCTCTCAGCCACACCCCTGACAGGTGAACTGCGCCTAAAAAGCGGCTCTGCTTTTATTTCTGGCTTTTGGCAATCGGACAATAAAAGGGGGGCAACGGGGCTGGAAGAGTGGCGCCCCCCTTGTGGAAGTGTGAAATTAGCCAGCGTGACCGGAGGAGACGGAGCAAAAGCGGCCACTTTGAAATCTCCCTGGCAACTCTTGAGCCAGCGACCAGTGGAAGTGAGGAGCGGTCCCAAATCCGCGAGGCGGTGGAAATGCCTAAACTGAACCCCCATGAATATGTATCCGGCGAAAGCAATTTGTAGAGCAGGCGCTAATGTGGGTGGGAGTTGTGTGAGGCGGAGATCTGGCCAGACTGCTGTGTGATTGTGTTCAGGCGCTAAGGAGTGAGCTACACAGAATGTCCATTATAGTCTGCATTTGGCCGCTGGCTTTGCTTGTAGGACTCATTCATGTGCGTGCCGTATGTTATCCGATGAATTACACTTTTTGTTCTTTCCCTTTAAACCTTTCTTAATGTCTGTGCGCGTGACAGGTATCATTAGCTCAGGCGGATAAAGCGGCGGCAGTGTAGCCGGCTTTCAATTAACCCCAACAACCGTTAAAAAGACAAATGGAAATCTCATTATACACCCCAGCTCCTCGATGGAGCCATTAATGCCATGTTTTTTCGGAATATACCGCTAGCTGCAATCTGAATCTATCTCCCCCCTCCTTTCTTTGAAGCCCAGGCTTGTTTTATACCGAAATTCCTGGTTAAAATGCATTTCTACAAACTTCAAATAAGTCAGACACGTCCCCCGTGCAGTATGGGGTGACAATAAGGCTGGGAATAAAATAGTAACGGTGTCCAGTTTAAAGCGAGTGGAAGAAATAAAAAACAAGAATGATCCTTTCGTTCAGTGGCAGGTGAAATGGCTTTTCCTTTCACAATGGTCAGTGCGCCAAATGCCTTTGGCTGATGGACAGGGTGTGCAATGAGATTGAGAGTGTGATCGGAGCCTGTTTCCAGCTCACCTGGCAGAGCCTGTGTCCTCCAGAAGCTGCCGGCGATCGCTGAAAAGGAGGATTACTCCCTTTGGTAATCCTGCTCGACTGAACCAGCATTTTCTCATTATCCAGCTGTGTGCCACCTCCATATTGCACGCTTGAAAACCCATTAAGGAGTGTTGTAGGGTGCGTCATGCAATAACCTGGAATTTGGTATGGTGATTGGATATGCCATATAAGTGTTACACAAACACTCGTTTCCAGTGTGCTACATCAGGTCTGCCCATTTCCCCAGTTACCCAAAGCTATATGATGCTGGTTAAATAAGGGAGAAAGGGGCTGATGCCGCTGACAATAATTCACTGATACGCACAGACAAATCTGCCACAAATTGGCTAAGGCCAATACACAATTCTGGAAGGCTACTACTTTGAGTTGGCAGCTGCTGATGGCCTGCACTTTCCCAGTGACCAGGGCACATGTTTATATTTTCAACTTGTTCTGATTTCCAAAAGGACATAGGCATTGGATGCCTTGCATATTTGGAGTTGGTGATAACTGTCTCCCAGGCCTCATTTAAACTATGCCACCTGGAAAATCATGTTGCTGAGATTATTTCTACTGACCATGGATCGCCTGCAGGATTTCTTTCCAGGGCTATCTTGCAAAAAAATTAACATTCAGGAAGGATAGTGGGGTGGTTGATGGTAGGTGATGGTACCTGTGAAAGAGGGAATCTAAGCTTTCCTATTTTCACTTTCACATCACGCCCCTGACTCTGTCGCTGCCTCAACTCCCTGTGGCTGAAACTCTCATTTGTTACCTCTAGACTTGACTGTTTCTACGTCCTTTTGGCCAGTATCCCACTCTTTTAAAAAAATATATATTTTTATTCTCCTTTTTCACATTTTCTCCCAAATTTACACCCACCAACAATAAACAAAAATCAGTAACAAATATGTCAATCCCCATATTAATAACAACGATCCCATCCTCCCACCAAACCCCAAACAGTAGCCCGCATGTTCACATAAACAAATGACAAAAAGGAATCAGGAATCACCCATCATCACCATTAACACACACAGTCCTCCTCAGTATCCCACTTTCTACCTTCCATAACCTTGAGGTTTCCCGAAAACTCTGCTGCCTGTGTCCTAACTTGCACCATGCCCTATTCGCCCATCGCCCCTCTGCTCATTCAATGGCTCCTCGTCAAACACCTCTTTGATTTTAAAATGCTTACTTTTGTTTCCTAAAATCTATATATTCCCCTGCTATAAAGTGAGCCTGCCTCCATAATTTGGAATAGGCTCTATTTCAGGATCCAAATTCTGATAAGAGTCCTGCTCTGGTGCTCTTCCACTGGTGAGCAGGATTCCTTTCATTTTGGATAATTATCTCTGTACTTTCGTTCCCCCCTCCAGGCTCCCAATTCTTGCTCTCCATCCAATGTTTCCATTTGTGGTATTTTCTGAGATATCGTTTTATGTGGATGTGCCATGTAAATATAAACTGTGCTTGTTATTCTGTATAATTAGTTCCAACAGAGCAGAATTACATTGAAACACACCTTGTCTATGCACAAGTCCCCAAATGATTGTGTGTGTGGGGGTGGGGGGTGGGGGTGGGGGTGGGGGCGGTGGAATGCAGGATAGTCCTCGAACATGGCTGGTATGGCAAATACTTGAAAGATGCAGTAAAGCTGCTCATTGAATTACTGGTTGATTCCTCTGTTCGTTTGGTGCTGATGTGGACCTATCAGCATCAAATCAGCAGTGCAAAACCAGGTTGTGAATCAAGTTGCCATAGTCCCATATGACCATTGGCTGCTTTCCTCTTTGAGGGGGAGAGCTGACTGGTGGTGATTTAACCTGTGGGTCACCACACCTCAGGTGAGGGGCAGGGTTGAGAAGATGGGCCTTCATGAATAATCTAATCCGATACAGGCATTAAACCCGCGTTGTTGGCCTCATTCCGCATCATGAACCTGCTGACCAGCCAACTGAGCTAAAGGTTGTGAATGGATGAGACGCAAAGAATGGGAGGAAGGTAAGTTCTGATTACCAAGAAGGACAATTCAAATGGCAGAACCCCAGAACCATCTAAGGCCCCGAGTCAAGGGAGAGGCAGTGGGCACAGTTGTGGGTGAGGCATTGGACCCCAGCAACAGGCGAGGCCCCGAGTCAAGGGAGAGGCAGTGGGCACAGTTGTGGGTGAGGCATTGGACCCCAGCAACAGGCGAGGCCCCGAGGCAAGGGAGAGGTGGCGGACCCCAGCAGCAGATGAGAGAGAGGCAGTGAGCTCCTGGTGACCAAGGTAGCAGATGGACGCAGATGAGACAGCAGACAGACGTGAACCAGTGGAGCAGATGGAGGTCCCCTCGGGGAGGGGCAGAAATGAAACTGAGCATAGGGCCCCACTAACTGTAAATCCACCTCTGCTCAGTCGTGGTGTTGAATTTAACAAATATGGCTCTGAGAAGAGGAGTTCTTATTTTTTAATGTGTAAATAAATCCAATAATTGCTAACCTGAAGCACTTGAAATAAATATAGGGTCATTAGTTGAGTTAAACCAAAATCTTTCTCCAACAGAACATGGCACCTCAGTGAACCCAACTATAGTAGAAATATCTGGGGCGGGATTCTCTGCTGGCGTAATTCTCCATTTTGCCAGCGCCCGGGGGTTTCCCGACGGCATGGGGCTACCCCACATTTACCGGCCGGCGTAACGGAGAATCCTGCTGGCGGGACAGGGCAGAAATGTGGCGCGGCAGGGTGGAGAATCCAGCCACCTGGTACCTAAAGGGTTAACATGGTACTGAGTGCATACAGTACCACCCACACAATGACGTAAGGAGGCACATGACCTAGAGCTAAGAGCATTCAAGAGATAGGTAGCAACATGTAAGGGCCCTTTCTATACCCTGAGCTTTCACTGTAAATTATCCATTGTTCAAACTGTTTTCCGTTGTAACTTCAACAAAACTATTTCATGATGTCTAAGCAGCAGTACACACCACGGGTACCAGCAAGAGAACAGATCACCAACTACTGAGAAGAACAAGAGCAGCAGTATCATGGGACACCATCCCCTTCAAGTCATACACTAGCCTCACTTAGACATATGTTGCTGTTCCTTGAATGTCTCTGGAGTCAAAATTCAGAAATGCTCTGTCTCCCACAGTTGTGGGAGTACCATCAGCATAATGGCTACGGCAACTCAGTTGGAAGGCTTGGCACCAGCACAACTTCAAGAAGGGATAGGTGATTAATGTAGCCTTCTCAGTATGGGCCATTTAGAAAAATGAGAAGCCATGATAAACGTTCTCCACAATAATGCAGAGAAACCTTAAACAGGGCAAACTAATGAGGTAGATGGGACAGCTTCACAGAGGAATTTATTCCATTTTGTTTATCAGTTCTGCAACTCATAAGTCCATCACTAAGACAAATATTAATGTCAAAAAGATGTTTTGTAGCCAAAGAACTAGATCAATTACATAGTGTTGTACATCACAATACAGCAACATACAATGGACAACACAATGTGTCAATACTGGAATTTAAATAAGGCCATTGAATATTCTGGCATGGAATAAAGCCTACATGCAGTTATTCCAGTTCATTCTTGCTATTCCATCAGGAATTAAGTAATATTAATGCCCCACAAGTGCCAGCCAATGACCATCTCCAATAAGAAAGAATCTAGCCATCTTCCCTTGAAATTCAACGGTATGACCATCACCAAATTCCTTCAACATCCTGGGGATTCAACACTGACATGACTTAACTGGACAGGCCATATAAATACTGTGGCTACAAGAGCAGCTCTGAATTCTCCAGCGAGTATTTCTTCTTCTGACTCCCCACAGCCTGCCCACAATCTACAAAGCACAAGTCAGGACTGTTTTGGAATACTCTCCACATATCTGGATGAATGCAGCTGCAGCAACACTAAAGGAGTTTGATAACATCCAGGACACGCAGCTTACTTGACCGATGACCTATTCACCACTTTAATTATTCACTCCCTCTAGTACAGTGTGCCTGCAGTGTGTACAATCTACAAGTTGCACTTTAGAAACTTGCCAAGGCTCCTCTGATTGTACCACCCAAACCTGAAACCTCTTGTAGCCACCTGGGGTGACCACTGCCCAAACACAAAATGGAAGATTGCAAGGAATGCAGGGAAAATGGACATGTTGTAAAAAGCAAGCAGCTTGCAAAGCGCTTGTATATTTGGACTGCTGCAGAAACCAGTTTTAGCTGTTGCAGAAACCAGACAGCACTATGAAAAGAAAACAGTTAACATATTAATGAGGCGATACCGGGCGATCCCCAGGCACAAAAGAAACAAGTTAACACTAATCGATACATTCAATGGAAGGCCAGACTTTTCGGCGCCAAAGAAGCCCAAAACAATAAGTCCCAAGAACCACCCCAGTGATCGAGATACTGCCCTGTTATTGGGCAATTCAAATCAATCGATTGGGAAGAGACCCAATCGATTACGAGAGTATAGAGGGTCCGCCCAGGTGGGCGCAAGACCCTGAGAGGAGTATAAGACAGAGACTGCGAACCCAGCTCTCTCTCTCTCTGCCAGCCTCTCCTTGACCAGCCAGCCCTCCCAGCAGAACACCGTTGCAGCAGAAGAACCTTGAGGAGGAGAGGTCTGGACAGAAGCCGCCAGCAAGTAAGTCACAACGCACGCTACGGGAATAGACACTCCTGACCCCTTTTAGTCCATAACTACTGGAAGCCTGCGGACCCAGGACAAAGCTAGAAGCTGTTGTTCCCTGATCCGGCAGTCCCCTTATCCAGATAAGTATTTGGCCTATTAGCGGTAGGATTAGCCTAGTCTTATAGTTTATATGCATGATTAGTAGATTATTGTAATATAATAAACGTGTCTTGTTTGAACTTACTAATTGGTGTATGGTTTTATTGCTTTGAACTTGACCTTGAAACTTGTGGCGGTATCTTAACGATACCTGGCGACTCCAAAGCTAAGTAACGAAACAGAGCCAAATTGAGTGTTAAGCACACTCACCCAGAACGAGCAACACTCTACCACCTAGAAGCATAAGGGCAGCAGGCATATCACCACCTGCAAGTTTCCCCTCCAGTCACACACCATCCTGACTTGGCAGCTCACCACCAACTTCCCAAGGACAATTACAGACAAACAACAAATTCTGGCCGATGCCCATACCCCATGAATGAAAAATGAAAATGTCAATGAATATATAGTAAATTTAATGATAAATTTTAGTATAAAAGAGAGTAGCCCAAAGATAATCAATGGAAAAGATGTATATTTATGGCAATACATTTACAATGAATGACTTCAAATCAAAACAAAATTGTGCTTGTCAGGAATTTTTATGCTGTGACCAAAATCACAACATGGATATCCTTCTAACAATGATTTGGTGCTCAACTAATTGTATAGTTCCACAATGAACGCACACAAAAATCATGTGATGGGTTAAATTGAAACAATCATAAATCATGACCAACACGTTCAATTAAAAAATTTCCCTTTTCATTTGAGAAAACTGAAAGTGGTTTGATCTTTATGTCAGGCAAAAAACCTATATGTAAGGTGAGGATGCAGAGTCAGGAAACAAGTAGCAGAATGGCTTTGAGATAGTAGAGAGTGGAAGTAAATTCAGAATGACAGAAGATGCAAAGTGATGTTCCAAGGATCAATGCTGGGATCACTATTGTTCACAATTTACATAAACAGCTTGAAATATGGAATCAAAAATCTTTCTAAATTTTCAGATGACACCAAATTGGCAGAATAGTCAATACTGAGGTGACTGTAGGAAATTTCTGAAAGATACAAATAAGTCCACAGAATGGACAAATAATTGGTGTATGAAATTCAACACAGATAAACGTAAGGTTGTACATTTTGTTGGGAAGAATAGCAAGGTCACTTATTACTTGGAAGGTGTAAGCCTAGTTGAGGTAGAGGAATAAAGGGATTTCGTAGGTCAAATACATTGTTCGGTGAAAGTTGTGCCATAGGTCAATAAGGCAATAAAATAGTAAAACAAGCACTCGGCTTTATTTCTGGAAGGATAGAACTGTAAAGTAACAAAACATATGCTGAACCTGTTTCAAACCTTGGTTTGACCACACTTATAGTGAGTTCACTTCAGCCATTATCACAGCGGTCATCTCACCCCAGGCAGAAGTGAGGAAGATGCTGGATGAACTGTACACAGTCATAAACAACTATGAAACAGAACACCCGGAGGCCTTGTTCATCGTGGCCGGAGACTTCAACAAAGCCAACCTCAAGAGTGTACTGCCAAAATTCCACCAGCACATCTCCTGTCCCACCAGGGGCGACAACACTCTTGACCACTGCTACTCAAAAATCAAGGGCGCCTACCGTGCCATCCCCCGACCGCATTTTGGGAAATCAGACCATAAGACTGTGCTCCTTCTCCCGGCTTACAAGCAGAAACTCAAGCGGGAGAATCCAGCTAAGAAGGTTGTGCAGTGCTGGTCCAAGGAGACAGAAGAGCTCTTACATGACTGCTTAGAGACAGTGGACTGGTCCATATTTAAGAACTCAGCGACTAACTTAAATGAGTATGCCACCACCGTCACAGACTTCATCAGCAAACTCCATCTACAAGTTTGCTGACGATACGACCATAGTGGTATCGAATAACGACGAGTCAGAATACAGGAGGGAGATAGAGAATCTAGTGGAGTGGTGTAACAACAACAATCTCTCCCTCAATGCCAACAAAACTAAAGAGCTGGTCATCGACTTCAGGAAGCAAAGTACTGTACACACCCCTGTCGGCATCAACGAGGCCGAGGTGGAGATGGTTAGCAGTTTCAAATTCCTGGGGGTCCACATCACCAAAAATCTGTCCTGGTCCACTCACGTTGACGCTATCACCAAGAAAGCACAACAGCGCCCATACTTCCTCAGGAAACTAAGGAAATTCGGCATATCCACATTAACCCTTACCAACCTTTACAGATGCACTATAGAAAGCATCCTATCGGGCTGCATCACAGCCTGGTATGGCAACTGCTCGGCCCAGGACCGCAAGGAACTTCAGAGAGTCGTGAATACCACCCAGTCCATCACACGAACCTGCCTCCAATCCATGGACTCCATCTACACCTCCCGCTGCCGGGGGAAAGCGGGCAGCATAATCAAGGATCCCTCCCACCCGGCTTACTCACTTTTCCAACTTCTTCCATCGGGCAGGAGATACAGAAGTCTGAGAACATGCACGAACAGACTCAAAAACAGCTTCTTCCCCACTGTCACCAGACTCCTAAATGACCCTCTTATTGACTGACCTCATTAACACTACACCCTGTATGCTTCATCCGATGCCAATGCTTATGTAGTTACATTGTATATCTTGTGTTGCCCTATTATGTATTTTCATGTATTTTCTTGAATTTTGTTTAATTCCCTTTTCTTCCATGTACTGAATGATCTGTTGAGCTGCTTGCAGAAAAATACTTTTCACTGTACCTCGGTACACGTGACAATAAACAAATCCAGTCCAATCCAATAGAGTACTGTGTGCAAAATGATACAGAGGGCAAAGAGTGAGCATGAAGAAAGTCACCATAGAGGAAAGTAGTGAATAAATAAACTAAACTAATAATTGAAGAAGGGGGAATATTTCTGAAAGTTACAAGATTCTAAATGGTATTCCCATCATTAGCAATGAATAATTCTATAACTTGAACACCAGTGCACCAAAAATCCTTGACCCTTCTCACACATTCCCATTATTGCTCCAACAAGAATTCCTCAAAAGTGGCAGAAAATAGGTCCGCAGGTTCTGGCTTATGCAGGGAGTTCCCACATAGTTCTTTAAGAGCTGGAGACTTTGTCCACTTCTTTATAAGGTCAGTGATGTAGGGGGGCAGGGGAATGTTGGGAATTCTTGTGACCTTGTCTGCTCACTATTATCACCTATTGAGGTGTGCCCAGTGAGAAGAGACATAATAATTACTACTTTGATGGATGGTCAGGCCTACGACCAACGACGAGATGGGTGTGGTGGTGAGATGTAGTGTGTGGCCATTGCCTGCATCCCCAAAGACAACTAACTGGTCTATTTTTGTTTCTCACTTGAACATATATAACACCCATCTCGACAAAGGGAGCTATAGGGGCTGTTTAGCACACTGGGCTAAATCGCTGGCTTTACAAGCAGACCAAGGCAGGCAAGCAGCACGGTTCGATTCCCGTAAGAGCCTCCCCGAACAGGCGTCGGAATGTGGCGACTAGGGGCTTTTCACAGTAACTTAATTGAAGCCTACTCGTGACAATAAGCAATTTTCATTGTCATTTTTCATAAGGCAAAATCGTATCTTTTTTCCAAGGAAGTGGAGCTAACCCCCCATACCCATTCCCCTAACCCCACCCCTCCAACCCTAACCTCCAAACCCTCAGATGGAGACAGGCTAAGGTTGTCTACCAAAAAGCATACTAAAGCACTGGAGAAGGTGCAATGAAGATTTACAAGGATGATATCGGAACTGAGAGGTTACAACTATCAGGTAAAATGGAACATAATAAGGCTGTAGAAAAGGGGCGGTTGAGCGATGACCTAATAGAAGTCTTCGAAATTATGACGGTGTTTAATAGGGTAGACAAAGAGAAAATGTTCTGTTTTGGGGAATTCAAAACTAGAGGCTATAGCAACAAATAAATCTAACAGAGCATTCAGGAGACATGTCTTTGCAACAAGAGTGAATAGAATGTGGAACTTGTTACCACATGGAGGTGAAAATCACAGATGCATGAGGGGAAACTTGATAATAGGATGGAGGAAAAAGGAATGGAAGGATATGCTGTGAATTAAAGATGAAGTAGGGTGGAGGAGTCTTGTGTTGAGCTTAAATAATAGCCCAGTCCAGTTGGACCAAATAGCTTGATTCTAGACTGTAAATTCTATGTACTTCTATGTAATGTGATCTCTAAGTTAGATGATCTCCCAATGTCCCTTTATACTCTGGTGGCCATCACTAGAGGTTACCAATTTGTGTAACCGGATGTAATTGCTGGGCTGACAATCTGTGGATTCTCAGGACGAACACCTCTCCAGCAATATAGTAAGATCCTGCCACAATTGAACGTACTTTTCAAAATCAATATAAAAATACACTCTGCTTAAAGTATATCTTCCAACTCCTCCCTGACAGGAATTTTCAATGCAAGGATGCGGCAAATCTCATTACATTCTTTGTGCTGGCAGTTGAGGAAGTATCTGATCCCTTTGTCTGCAAAGTTTGATCCCCCTCGTTTCTTTTTCACTGAATGAATCTGAGGATCGGTTAGGTAAATAAGACCTTTTCCATCTCCAGTGACCCAACCTGTGGAGGAAGATAGTGAACACAGTTAGAGGGATTTTGTTTTTTTTGGAAATAGGACAGAGGACAGAAATTGGTAATGTCAACCTTCTGCCTGGATCTAATAAGTTCAGAAAGAATAATAAAATCTTGTTTTTCCCTTTGCTACCTGGGAACACAACTCCTCAAATTTTAACTTATTGATAGAGTCATCAACTACATTGATCTGAACAAATTATCCTAATGTTGTGGCTACATCAGACAATGGTGTATTGGCCTAGGGCAGCATGGTGGCCTAGTGGTTAGCACAACCGCCTCACGGCGCTGAGGTCCCAGGTTCGATCCCGGCTCTGGGTCACTGTCCGTGTGGAGTTTGCACATTCTCCCCGTGTCTGCGTGGGTTTCGCCCCCACAACCCAAAAATGTGCAGAGTAGGTGGATTGGCCACGCTAAATTGCCCCTTAATTGGAAAAAATAATTGGGTCATCTAAATTTTTTAAAAAATGATGTATTGGCCAAACTTTATTTCAAACTGATGACACTCATCCTGTCAAGATATTCTAACGTATCTTGGGATTTCTGTTTCCATTAGTTTTAAATATTCATGTGCCCCTTATATGCGTGTGCTTTTATATGATTTTGTTTCTTGGCCCCTGTTGCAAAGTCTCATATTACTAAAGGGAAGGATAGTGAAGGCTAACAGCTGCTCCCCCATGATGTATGCAGAGGCTAATGTAACTGTGCAACTAGGATATATAAAAGAAACATTTTATTATCTGCTTTCAATGAGTATGGAAATGATAAAGCAATAAAAAGTTCACTGTTGGGGAGAATGCTTACAAACCATCAAAATCCTTTCAATCAGATTTTCTTTTTTAAACATATCTCAGCATCTCTCCTCTCCGAAAAACATAGCAGTGTACCCTCAGATTCAATGTGAGCAATGATAAGGAAAATTTGTTAGTGCCTTTTAAAATTATACCTTTAGTACACCTGAATTCCCATCTCTTGTGTCTTCACTTTACCTGCCTGAAGTAAGGTCCTTGATTCAGAGGAGAGTGAGGGTGGTGAGGGGCAAGAGTGTGGGGAGGGAGGTGCGAGTGGAGAGCTGAGGAACAGGGCGAGGGTGGAGAGCTGGGGATGAGAGCGGGGTGTGGAGGTTGAGGGTGAGGAGGGATGAGGGTGGAGAGTTAGAACATAGAACACTACAGCGCAGTACGGGCCCTTCGGCCCTCGATGTTGCGCCGACCTGTGAAACCATCTGAAGCCTATCTGACCTACACTATTCCATTTTCATCCATATGTCTATCCAGTGACCACTTAAATGCCCTTAAAGTTGGCGAGTCTACTACTGTTGCAGGCAGGGCGTTCCACACCCCTACTACTCTCTGAGTAAAGAAACTGCCTCTGATATCTGTCCTATATCTATCACCCCTCAATTTAAAGCTATGTCCCCTTGTGTTGGTCATCACCATCCGAGGAAAAAGACTCTCACTGTCCACCCTATCTAACCCTCTGACTATCTTATATGTCTCTATTAAGTCACCTCTCAGCCTTCTCCTCTCTAACGAAAACAACCTCAATTCCCTGAGCCTTTCCTCGTAAGACCTTCCCTCCATACCAGGCAACATCCTAGTAAATCTCCTCTGAACCCTGTCCAAAGCTTCCACATCCTTCCTATAATGTGGTGACCATAACTGCATGCAGTACTCCAGGTATGGCCGCACCAGAGTTATGTACAGCTGCAGCATGACCTTGTGGTTCCGAAACTCAATCCCCCTGCTTATAAAGGCTAGCACACCATATGCCTTCTTAACAGCCCTATTAACCTGGGTGGCAACTTTCAAGGATTTATGTACCTGGATGCCGAGATCTCTCTGTTCATCTACACTACCAAGAATCTTGCCATTAGCCCAGTACTCTGCATTCCTGTTACTCCTTCCAAAGTGAACCACCTCACACTTTTCCGCATTAAACTCCATCTGCCACCTCTCAGCCCAGCTCTGCAGCTTATCTATGTCCCTCTGTATCCTATAACATCCTTCAGCACTATCCACAACTCCACCGACCTTCGTGTCATCTGGGGGGAAGAGTGGGGATCAGGGTTTGAGGAAGGTAAGTGGTACTTCCAAATCTGGAAATTCACATGTTCCCAACCTCTGAGGTTATTCAGACCCATGGTAGTAAAAGAAGATGCACCAGCCACTTCAATGGTACAGACGGAGACCACTTGTTTAAGGAAACCCTGTCAGCCCACTTTGTCTCCAAAAAAAAGCAGCAATGGATTTATTTTCCCAGCCTCTCCACCATGCCAGTAATTCCTTGTGGTGATTAGAACATAGAACATAGAACAGTACAGCACAGAACAGGCCCTTCGGCCCTCAATGTTGTGCCGAGCCATGATCACCCTACTGAAACCCACGTATCCACCCTATACCCGTAACCCGTAACCCAACAACCCCCCCCCCTTAACCTTACTTTTATTAGGATACTACGGGCAATTTAGCATGGCCAATCCACCTAACCCGCACATCTTTGGACTGTGGGAGCAAACCGGAGCACCCGGAGGAAACCCACGCACACAGGGGGAGGACGTGCAGACTCCACACAGACAGTGACCCAGCCGGGAATCAAACCTGGGACCCTGGAGCTGTGAAGCATTTATGCTAACCACCATGCTACCCTGCTGCCCTTGTATCCACCTAATGAATAAAAAGGCCACTCCTTAACCCTGTGAACTTTGAGATGGTCCAACTGAGATTGATCCTGGCATAAAATAATCAGCATTACTGGCTTGTACATTATGAGGACAGCAGTTATCCAATGGGTGATGGATTACCTTGTAAATCAACTACTATTTCTTCCTGGTTAGAAAACTCATAGGTAAAATGTCCAAATGCAAGTCCATACATTGTTGCTTCGTATTCTTTACGAACAGTCTTTGTGTTGTTTGTTAATTTTATAAACTTCCCAAGCATGTATGGCTCCGCACTTATACAGCCCACAATTTGCTTGTCTTCCAAAAGCTGGGGAAACAGAAGTCATGTATCAAATCTTGGAGTAAATTTTAGGTTTCATTGAACATATCACCAGAGGTTATTTATGTTTGCTTGCTTTTATTTAAAACATCAACGAGGCATTGTGGGTAGAGCTCAGAAACAGTCTCTATGATGGGGATGTACTACAGGCCTCCAAACAGCCCAAGGGACGTTGAAGAACAGATATGTGAACAGATTCTGGATAGATGTAGAAATAATAGGGTTGTTGTAGTGGGAGACTTTAATTTTCCTCATTTTGACCGGAAATCCCTTAGGGCTAGGGGTCTGGATGGTGAGGAATTTGTTAAGTGTGTCCAAGAAGTTTTTTTGGAACAATGTGTCGATAGTCCGACTAGAGAGGGGGCTATATTGGACCTAGTACTAGGGAACAAGCCCGGCCAGGGCATCAAAAGTTGTAGTGGGAGAACAAGTGGCGAACAGTGACCACAATTCCGTAAGCTTTCGGATACTCATGGAAAAGGACGAGTGCTGTTCAAGGGTTAAGGTGCAAAATTGGAGGAAGGCTAACTACAACTAGATTAGGCAGGATTTGGAGGCTATTGTTTGGGAGAGGCCTTTTGAGGGTAAATCCACAGTTGGCATGTGGGAGTCTTTTTAAAGGAGCAGTTGATGGGAGTGCAGGACAGGCATGTGCTGGTAAAAAGGAAGGACAGGAAAGGCAGGATTCGGGAACCATGGATGACCAGGGAAATTGAGAATCTTGTCAAAAAGAAAAAAGATGCATAGTGAGGTACAGGCAACTAAAAACAGATAAAGCACTTGAGGAATACAAGGAGAGTAAAAAATAGCTCAAGCAGGGAGATAGGAGAGAAAAAAAGGGCAACAAAATGTCCTTGGCAGACAGGATTAAGGAGAATCCCAAGACATTTTATTTATTTAGTTATTTTTAAAATAAATTTTGAGTACCCAATTATTTATTTATTTTTACAATTAAGGGGCAATTTAGCATGGCCAATCCACCTAACTTGCACATATTTGGGTTGTGGATGTGAAACCCATGCAGACATGGAGAGAATGTGGAAACTCCACATGGACAATGACCCAGAGCCAGGATTCGAACTCGGGTCCTCAGTGCCGCCGTCCCAGTACTAACCACTGCACCACATGCCGCCATCCAAGGCATTTTTTACGTATATTAGGAACAAGAGGCTAGCTAGAGAAAGAGTTGGTCTACTCAAGGACAAAGGAGGGAAATTATGTGTAGAACCAGAGGAAGTAGATGAGGTCCTTAATGAGTATTGTGCATCGGTATTCACAAAGGAGAGGGACACATTGATTGGTGGTGTCTCAGAACGATGTGTAAACACTTTAGAACAGGTTGTTATTATGAGGGAAGAATTGTTAGGTGTGTTCAAAAGCATTAAGGTAGACAAATCCCCAGGGTCAGATGACATATATCCCAGATTACTGAGGGAGACAAGAGATGAAATCGCTGGGCCTCTGACAGAAATCTTTGTGTCCTCATTGGCCACAGGTGAGATTCCAGAGGATTGGAGGATAGACAATGTTGTACCATTGTTTAAGAAGGATTGCAGGTCTGTGTGGAGTTTACATATTCACCCTGTGTTTGCGTGGGTTTCGCCCCCACAACCCAAAGATGTGCAGGGTAGGTGAATTGACCACACTAAATTGCCACTTAATTGGAAAAATAAATTGGGTACTTGAAAATTAAAAAAAAAAGAAGGGTTGCAAGGATAATCTGGGTAATTATAGGCCAGTGAGCTTGACGTCAGTGATAGTGAAATTGTTGGAAAAGATTCTCAGAGATAGGATCTATGCACATTTGGAATTGAATGGTCTTATTAGGGACAGACAGCATGGTTTTGTACGAGAAAGGTCACAACTCACTAATTTGATTGAATTTTTTGAGGAGCTGACAAAAATGATTGATGAGGGAAGGGCTGTGGATGTTGTCCACATGGACTTTAGTAAAGCATTTGATAAGATCCCTCATGGCAGGATGGTGCAAAAGATTAGATCACATAGGGTCAGGGGTGAACTAGCTGGATGGATCCAGAACTGGCTTGGCCATGGAAGACAGAGGGTAGCAGTGGAAGGGTGTTTTTCCGAATGGAGGTCTGTAACTAGTGGTGTTCCGCAGGGACCTCTGCTCTTTGTAATATATATAAATGACTTGGTAGAAAACTTGATTAGCAAGTTTGCGGATGATGCTAAGATTGCAGGAGTTGCAGATAGTGATGAAGATTGTCAGAGAATACAACAGGTTATAAATAGGCTGCAAAATTGGGCAGAGAAATGGCAGGTGGAATTTAACCCGGACAAATGAAAGATGATGCATTTTGGTAGATCCAATTCAGATGGGAGCTATAAAATAAATGGCAGAACCATCAGGAGCATAGAGACACAGATAAAACCGGGCGCACAGGTCCACAGATCCTTAAAAATGGCAGCACAGGTGAAAATGGTGGTATAGAAGCCACAAATTGGAGTTACACTCACTGGTATTTAGATAGGTTAAACTATGATTTGATCACAGTTTTCAAGGCATTAAGGCGAACAGGGGTAAGTTATTTAGGGAGAATCTGGCCCAGGTTTTCAGGGATAAAAACAGAAAATACTGGACAAACTCAGCTGGTAGGACAGCATCTGTGGAGAGAGAAGGGAGCTAATGTTTCCGGTCTGGATGAACCTATCAAAACTGCCTGAACTTTGACAAAGAGTCATCCAGACTCGAAACGTTAGCTCCCTTCTCTCTCCACAGATGCCGTCAAATCTGCTATCAAGTGTTTTCTGGTTTTGTTTTCCAGATTCTAGCATCTGCAGTAAATTGCTTTTATCCCAGTTTTTCAGGGACCTTGCTGGAGTGGAATTGGAAACAAGTGATGAACACTCTCCTCCACTGACTCCAGTTCCCATAGTGATATTGCATCAGCCAGCCAATAACAACTGGCAGGTGGGGTGGCTGACCACTCCATAGCCAAAACTGGGCTTTGAGGCAGCAGCCACGTAGTCACCTGATAAGGAAGGAAGTACTGGCGCTATGTTTAAAGGGCCATCAGCACTAAACCCAGATAACAATGTCCTTTGCTCTCGCAACCATCCTCTGAAGGCTCAGGCCTGGAAGAATCCTCCAGCATCCTGCTACAATGACCCCTCCAGTATGCAGCTACTTGAAGTAAAATGTTATCCTTGAAAAAGTGACATGCTATGACAGATAGTATGAAACATATACCTGGACTTACCAGAAGAACTGAGGCTGGGATGTAATATATTTGTGTAGGAACTTGCTGCTCATACAGATTTTTGTTGAATTCTGTCACATAGTATTGTGCTGTCATCTGGCGTTCAACATCATTGAAGTGGTAAGCAAGCTCTTTTGATCTTTTGTACTGCTTTCCAACATACCTGGGTTTGTCAAAGAAAAATTTGTTAAGGCACCAAATTTCATTCTTGTTGGGTAAAAGGAGCACTTCATTGGTCATGCAGGGAGCACACTGCCTGTGATTTTCCACTGCTGGAATTAACTACAAAAACACTGGAATCACCTGACGATTGAAAAACATAAATAAGGGCGGCGCGGTGGCAGAGTGGTTAGCACTGCTGCCTCAAAGCACCAGGGACCCGGGGTTCATTCCCGTCTTGGGTGACTGCCTGTGTGGAGTTTGCACATTCTCCCCGCGGATTTCCTCCGGGTGCTCTCGTTTCCTCCCACAGTCAGGAGATGTGCAGGTTAGGTGGACTAGCCATACTAAATTGCCCCTCAGTGTCCAAAAGGTTAGGTGGGGTTTCAGGGATAGGGTGGGGGCATAGGCCGAGGTAGGGTTACTTTTCGGAGGTTGGTGCAGACTTGATGAGCCAAATGGCCTCCGTATGCCTTGTAGGTATTCTATGATCTAAGCATGTTCATACCTCTACCCTACTGTGATACTGCAGGGAACCGTTTGCCCTACTTCATTCAATCTGCTCCGTATAGTGGGTGAATGCAAAGATTACCCCCCACCCCCCCGCTTTCATGAAGGCACTAAGTAGCAATACTTAATTATGAACCAAGTCATTGTGCCACAGGGGGCATCACAACTTGGCTTTCCATCCTTATCTAACAACTCACTCAATCCAGCAGCTACAATCAGAGAGTGATATCTAGCCCCTGTTGGTTCATTCATTGAGCTCAGCTAATGAAATAGAGATTGTAAACAAACTAACTATTGATATGTGTGTCTCACCAATTGAGCATTTTAAGAGAGCTGCAATTATTGCAACAATTAATCAATGAAAAGGGAGGATAATGACTTGGAATTTATGTGAGGATATGACCTCAAAACACGGATTTCTATTTGTCATTGCATTGTCATCACTGAGTCAAAATCCTGGAACTCCCTCTCTGACAAAATTGTGTGAGTAATCTCATATTGTGGACTGCAGCATTTCAAGAAACCTTCTTTTCAAGAACATCTAGGGATGGGCATTAAATGGCAGAAACAGGTAGCAAGTAAGTTGACAAGTCTACTATAAAGGAGATGAGAAACTGAAGTACCTGCCCAGTATTTCTTCTTGGTGTAGAAAACGCATCTCCAAAGCTATCCTCTGGGCACCTATTTTGTCCACAACTAAAGGCTTACCAATATAAACCAGAGTTTCTTGGGCTGTCCAAGTGTCATTTCTCTTGCTATATTTAAACAGCAGGGCACCTGAAAAAAAAACATTGTAACCATATATTTCATTCCCACAGAACCTTAGTATCTCTATAGCGCAGACAGAGGCCATTCAACCATTGAGTCTGCACCGGCCCTCCTAAAGACTATGCTACCGGGGCCTACTCCCCCACCCCATCCCCACAAGCCTTGTAACCTAACTTACACAACTTTGGGCACAAAAGGGCAATTTAGCAAGGCTAATCCACCTAACCTGTGCATATTTTACATTAAGGGGCAATTTAGCATGGCCAATCCACCTAAGCTGCACATCTTTGGCCTGTGGAAGGAAACCCGAGCACCTGGAGGAAACCCACGCAGACACAGGGAGAACTTGTAAACTCCACAAAGACAATCACCCAAGGCCAGAATTAGCACTGTGGGATAGCCATGCTAACCACTGTGCCACAGTGATGTTCTTCCTGAGGAAGTGATCAAGTAGATCACTTGAGAGAAATATTATGGGTTTGTAAATTAGCTATCCCACTTTGCCACTGTAACAATAACATAATTGTAATTCCAAAACACCCAGGCCTAAAGTATCTGAGGATGGTGCCCTTTTCAGGTGCCCAGGCAGTTTATTGAATTTTAGTTCTTTAAGTATCTCCAAAATGTTTTCTTGGTTGATATTAATTACTTTAAGTTAAACATTCTTATTTGTTCCTTGGTTACCTTCTGTTTCTTCTACAGTGAAGACAGAGGGAGACATGTGTAACTGGTTCCTGCTCAACTCTCTGCCATCACAAGTCTGCACCTGCCATAAAATACAAAGTTTGCATGGCCTCAATTTGGTGCTCATCCTTGTCTGACCTTTGCTAATGGTCTTACTTAGGAAAGGATGAATTGCGTTAGAAGCAGCTCAGAGAAGGTTCACTCAACTGATTCCTGGGATGAAGGGATTATTTTATGGGGAAAGATTGAATGGGGAATTGCAGGTATTGGCATTTCCACACGCCTGCTACCTTTGTCCTTTTAGGTGGTATAGACTGGCCTTACACTTATTGGTGTTTAGAAAAGTGTGAAGTGATCTTATTGAGACATACAAGATCCTGAGGAGACTTGACAGGGTGGATGCCGAGGTGATGTTTTCTCTCGTGGGGATGTCTCGAACTTGGGGATACAGTTTTATAAAACTGAGATGAGGAGAAATCTTTTCTATCCGAGGGTCATTCCATTCCAATTCTCTTTTCTCACCTAATTGTCCACTTAAGATAAACATTCATTTGTTTCCAGAACAGGTCACTACTCTGTAATCAGTGGCTTGAGGGGCGCCACTCCACATCAAGCGTAGCTGACCAGGAGTCTCTTCCGCACTTACCACCAGCCATTGGCATGTTGGAAGGATTTACAGGTTGACACTCAACCTGTTTGTCCTTGTAATGAACGCATCTTCCTTGGCCATCAAGTCTCGGCTCGGACTCAAACCTGGAGCTTCTGGTTCAATGCGACCCATTGCACCACAAGATCTCACAGAGGTTCATTAGTCTAGTCTATGGAATTCCCTTCTTCAGGGAGGTTAGACATAGACATAGAATTTACAGTGCAGAAGGAGGCCATTCAGCCCATCGAGTCTGCACCAGAAAGAGCATCCCACTTAAGCCCACACCTGAAACCCAGCAACCCCACCCAACCACTTTGGGCATTAAGGGCAATTTAGCATGGCCAATCCACCTAACCTGCATTTCTTTGGACTGTGGGAGGAAACAGAGCTCCCGGAGGAAATCCACGCAGACACGAGGAGAACGTGCAGACTCCTCACAGACAGTGACCCAAGCCAGAAATCGAACCTGCATTGAATATATTCAAGGTTGAGTTAAATAGATTTTTGATCAACAAAGGGGGGCCAGGGCAGCACGGTGGCACAGTGGTTAGCATTGCTGCCTACGGCGCTGAGGACCCGGGTTCGAATCCCGGCCCTGGGTCACTGTCCGTGAGGAGTTTGCACATTCTCCCCGTGTCTGCGTGGGTTTCACCCCCACAACCCAAAAGATGTGTAGGATCGGTGGATTGGCCACACTAAATTGCCCCTTAATTGGAAAAAATAATTGGGTACTCGAAATTTATTAAAAAAAACAAAGGGGGGCCAGGGACAGACCGGAAAATGGAGTTGAGACCATAATCAGATGAGCCATGATTTTATCAATGTCAGAGGTCGGAGCAAGCTTCAGAGGATAAATGGTAAATTCCTCCTCCTAATTCTTGTCTTCTTATGTATTTTTGTGTCATGTGCTATTCATGCTATTTTAGTTTTGGTGACAAAGTGATACGTGTGGAAATAAGGCGCATGAAAATGTCAAATTTGTCGAGAAGAAGAAAAAAAACAGAAGTTATTATACCACAATTTAGAATCACTAAAACTATTGTGAAAAAAATATAACAAAGGAGTGCCAGTACCTGAGATGTGGTGCAGTGAATGAAACATTTTGAGCGAGGATGCTCAAATCTTTTGTAGACTCAATTTTTCAATTGGGATGTTCATTTCCAAAATAATCTTTAATTTTCTTGATTAATAGCCAGAGAATATTACTATTTTTAAATATATACTTAGATTACCCAATTCTTTTTTTTCCAATTCAAGGGCAATTTAGCGTGGCCAATCCACCTTCCCCTGCACATCTTTGGGTTGTGGGGGTGAGAAGCACATAGACACGGGGAAAATGTGCCAACTCCACACAGACAGTGACCCAGAGCCAGAGATTATTTGATTGAGACATGTTTTTAAAAAAATTATATCATGGAATGTGGGCATCACTCCAGGATTTGTTCCATGGAAGGTGCTAGTGAGCTGCCTTCTTGAACCGCTGCTGTCAACCTATTTTAAATACACTCACTGTGCTGTCAGGAATGGGGTTCCAGGATTTTGACCCAGCGACAGTGAAGGAACAGTAATATAGTTCAAAGTCAGGATGATGTGTGCCTTGCAGGAGAACCTGCAGGTGGTGGTGTTCCCTTGCATCTGTCGCCCTTGTCCTTCTGGGTGGTAGAGGTCATATATTTGGAAGATGCAGTCAAAGCAGGCTTGCTGATTGCTGCAGTGCATTGTGTAGATGGTACACACTGTTGCCACTGTGCGTCGGTGGGGGAGTGAATGTTGGCATTGGTGGATGAGGCGCTGATCAAGGGGGCTGTTTTGTCCTGGGTGGTGTTGAGTTTCCATTAGACCATAAGACGTAGGAACAGAAATAGGCCATTCGGCCCATCAGGTCTGCTCCAAGATTCAATGAGATCATGACTGATTATATGATAATCCTCAACTCTACTTCCCACCTAATCCCCATAACCCTTGATTCCCTTACTGATTAAAAATCTGTCTATCTTAGCCTTGAACTTATTTACTAACCCAGCCTCCAACGTTCTCTGCAGTAAAGAATACCACAGATTCACTATCATCTGAGAGAAGAAATGACTCCTCAACTCTGTCTGAAATGGGTGACCCATTACTCGGAGATTATGTCCTCTGGTGCTAGACACTCCCACAAGGGGCAACAACATCTTAGCACCTACCGTGTCAAGGCCCAATGCAAATCCTAAATGTCTCTATAGGATTCAATAGGAATCAAGGGATATGGGTATTGAACCTGATGACCAGCCATGATCATAATAAATGGGGAGGCAGGCTCGAAGGGCCAAACGGCCTCCTCCTGCTTCTATTTTCTATGCATGTTTCTACGTCTCAATAAGGTCACATCTCATTCTTCTAAACTCCAATGAGTACAGGCCCAACCTACTCAACCTCTCCAGTGAACCTTCTCCGGACTTCCCCCTGTGCCGGTGTATCTTTCCTTAGATAAGGGGTCCAAAACTGTCCACAGTATTCCAGATGTGGTCCAACTAGTTCCTTGTGTAGTTTTAGCAAGATTTCTCTATTTTTATACTTATTTCCTTTTGAAATGAATGCCAATATTCCATTTGCCTTCTCTATTACCTGCCGAACCTGAATGGCTAGCTTGAATGTTGTTGAAGCTGCACTCAACCAGACAAGTGGAGAGTATTTCATCACACTCCTGACCTATGCCTTCTAGGTGATGAACAGGCTCTGGGAGTCAGGAGGTGAGTTACGCACCATAGAATTCCTAGTCTCTCTCCTACTCTTCCAGTGACAGTATTCATACGGCTGGTGCAATCACTTCTCTAGTTAATGGTACCCCAGAGTGTTGATGGTCAGGGTGTTAGTTCTGGTAATACCACTGAATATCAAAGGGAGATAGTTAGATTCTCCCTTGTTGGAGAGGGTCATTACCTGGCCAGTGATGAGTCCAAGTCTAAACAGTTTCCAGGTCTTTCTGCATATGTAAGAAGTCTTACAACACCTGGTTAAAGTCCAACAGGTTTGTTTCGAATCACTAGCTTTCAGAGCACTGCTCCTTCCTCAGATGATTGAAGAGGTGGGTTCCAGAAACATTTATATAGACAAAGTCAATGATGCAATACGATACTTTGAATGCAAGTCTTTGCAGGTAATTAGTCTGCAAACCCCGGATTGCAGGGGTGCGACCACCAGGTAAATAAGGTTAATCCCACAGGAAGGGGGTGAAACAAAGGTTTATCATCTGGAATTTCAGTGAACTTTTTAAAAAAAAATAAATTTAGAGTACCCAATTATTTTTTCCAATTAAGGGCCAATCCACCTGTCCTGCACATGTTTGGGTTGTGGGGGTGAAACCCACGCAGACACGGGGAGAATGTACAAACTCCTCACGGACAGTGACCCAGGGCCGGGATTCGAACCCGGGTCCTCAGCGCCGTAGGCAGCAATGCTAACCACTGTGCCACCGTGCCGCCCGAATTTCAGTGAACTTAACGGCCCAGTGAATAGATCCAGAGTCTTTGCCCATTCGGGAATTTTGAAAGCCGACATAGTCTTCCTTCAAGAGATGCACCTGAGGGAGAAAGACCAACAGCAGGTAAAGGAGGGCTGGGTGGGACAGACGTATCATTCATATTACAGGACAAGGGCTAGCGGGGTAACTATTCTGATTAGCTAGGAGACGGTGTTTACAATGATAAAAACGGTTACAGACCCAGGGGGATGGCAAGTCATGGTCAGCACTATCCTAGATGGGGCACCAATAGTCCGGGTAAACGTGTAAGTGCCCAACTGGGACGACACGGATTTCATAAAGAAGACCATGGTGGAAATTCCTGACATTGTCACACACCGACTGATCATGGGGGGTGGGGGAGAGACTTTAACTGTACAGGACCCATTAACAGACCGATCAAATCCCAGAAAGGGAAAAAGACAGGCATGGCTAGGGAACTGGGAGCATTCATGGAACAGATGGGAGAAGTGGACTCATGGCGGTTCCTACATCCCTGTGAGAAGGAATTCTCGTTCATCTCACTGGTGCAGGAGGTATACACCCAAATCAACTTCTTTCCAGTGGGGAAATCTGTGCTTTCAAAAATAGAGTGGAATTCTCCGTGATAGTCATCTCCAATGTGCTCCACATTACAGGGATAAGAGGTTCGAGGTGTTCCCAACATCCTGCATGGAGGTTGGACACGGACCTCTTGGCTGACACTTCTGTAAACATCACAGGCCAGCAGCGAGTACATCATTAACAACCAGAATGGGGAAGTCTCACCTGCCACGTTCTGGGAGGCACTGAAGGCGGCGACTATGGGAGAGATTATAACCTACAAGGCACATAGACACAGGGAAGAAAGGGCGGCCATGCAGCAACTGATCAACTCCATCCCGGAGGTTGACAAAAAATACTTACTCCAAGGCCCCGACCGTAGATCTTCTGGCAGAGAGGAAAAAGCTACAAATGGACTTTAATCTGTTATCCACCAGGACAGCAGTGCACCAACTCCACCAGACACGGGGGACCTTTTATGAGCACGGAGAGAAGGCTAGCCACCTGTTGGCGCTCCAGCTGAGAAAGCAAGGAGCCACAAAAGGGATAGCACAGGTGAAAGATAGCAGAGGCAGACTGGTAGCCAAACCAAAAAAGGTCAACCAAGCATTTGAGGCCTCTTACTGGGGGCTGTACACCTTTGAGCCCCCTGACAGGGACTCGGGATGAAACGGTTCCTCGGTGGGCTGGACATGTCAGTCGTGGGGGACGATAGATGGAGGGAGTTGGAAGCACCAATAGGACTGGGAGAGGTCATGGAGAGCATCAACACCATGCAGGCAGGGAAGAAGTCTATAAAACAGTCACACCAGCACTGACCCCCGCACCTATGGAAGATGTACGCAGATTCACTAGCGAGGGGCACCCTGCCTTCAACACCAATGCAGGCCACTATATCGCTGATATAAAGACCGATGGAATGCGGATCATATGAAGCCATTTCGCTGTAGATGCAAAAATACTCGCAAACGTCCTGGCCAAGAGACTGGACAACTAAGTACCAGAAGTGGTCATAGAGGATCAGACAAGCTTCGTCAAGGGTAGACAACTAACTGAATATCAGACGGCTGCTGAATGTGTGACTGACCCCATCCGGGGAGAGAACACCAGAGGTGATCGCCTACCTGGATGCAGAAAAGGCCTTCGACAGAGTGAATGAAAGTACCCCATAGAGGTACTGGAGCTGTATGGGCTAGGTACAGTGTTCGCCTCCTGGGTGAAACTCCTGTACAATGACCTGAAGGTGAGCATTGGACGAACACCACCAGCTCTGAATATCTCCAGTTGCACAGAGGCACCAGGTAGGGATGGGCTCTTGTCCGCCCTGGTAATCGAACCCCTGGGTGATCGCTCTGTGAAACGTGAGAGGCTGGAAGGTCATCCAAAGAGTAGGCAGGGAGCACAGAGTCTCACTCTATGCGGATTACCTGCTCCTGTATATCACGGACCCGCAGAATGGCCTGAAAGTAATCATGGAGCTCCAGGAAGAGTTTGGGACCTTCTTGGGCTATAAACTCAACCTGGGCAAGAGCGAAGTCCAGAAAAGTGGTGGTAGCCACATTGAAAACATGGAACCAGATTAGACAACAGTTCCACTTAACCGAGTTGTCCACCATGGCCTCCATCTGTGGTAACGTCAAACTCCCACCAGCCATGCTGAACACCATTTTTAAGAAGTGGAGACAGGATGGGGGTCGCTAGCGGTCAGGGACTTTTACATGGAGGACAGACTTGCAACCCTGTATGAGCTGACGGAAAGACTGGAGCTACCAGTAGTTCAGGCAGCACGGTAGCACAAATGATTAGCACTGTGGCTTCACAGCGCCAGGGTCCCAGGTTCGATTCCCTGCTGGGTCACTGTCTGTGCGGAGTCTGCACGTTCTCCCCGTGTCTGCATGGGTTTCCTCCGGGTGCTCCGGTTTCCTCCCATAGTCCAAAGACGTGCAGGTTAGGTGGACTGGCTATGATCAATTGCCCTTAGTGACCAAAAAAGATTAGATGGGGTTATTGGGTTACGGGGATAGGGTGGAAGTGAGAGGTTAAGTGGGTCGATACAGACTCGATGGGCCAAATGGCCTCTTTCTGCACTGTGTGTTCTATGTTCGATGTACCGAATGGACAGGAGCTCTGACATTTACAACTCAAAATCTTTTGCCGCAAGGAGACAATGAGGCACCCTAGGGCCCTGAGAGACACATTGCTGGAGGAACTGCTGGACGTGGACAGTGTGGAGAAAGGGAACTGTGGGGGGAAATATACGAACAACATTTAGAAAGGGTGAGAACACCATTAGACAGCGAAAGACACAAATGTGAGGACAAACTTGGGACTGAAGTAGGGTGGGGACTGCGGAGTAAAACACTAAGTAGGGCCAACTCCATCACCTCCTGCGCAAGGCTAAGTTTCATGCAGTTTAAAGTGGCGCACAGAGCGCACCTAACCAGAACCCGAATTAATAGGTCTTTGTGGAGGTGGAGGGCACATGTGAATGGTGCCAGTAAGGCCCGGCCAACCACACCCACATGTTCTGGGCCTGCCCCCGTCTTGTCGGGTTCTGGACAGCCTTCTTTGAGGCGATGTCCAAGGTTCTAGGGGTGAGGGTGGAACCTTGCTCGAGAGTGGCAGTCTTCAGGGTGTCAGGCCAGCCAGAACTGCACATGGGGAGGAGCAAAATTACTTTTGCTCCCTTAATCGCATGCTGGGGAATCCTCCTCGGCTGACGATCAGCAGCACCACCCACAGCTACAGACTGGTTGGCTGACCTGTCGGAATTTCTCCACCTGGAGAAGATCATACACCATCCGAGGGTCGGACGAGGTCCTTCACAAAGCGTGGGTTCTATTCATCAGCCTGTTCCAAGACATGTTCGAAGCCAATAGTGGTTAAGAAGAAAGAGAGGAGGGGGGAACCTGATGAGACCATCAATTCACAAGACACGTGATTGGAAGTGAACAGTGGTTTTAATAGTCTTACAACTGAGCCTGCCTGCGACGAGATGAACTGGCAGCAGGCTCACGACTGCAGATCTTTATACTTCCGGTTAGTGGGAGGAGCCATGGGCGGAGCCAAGGGTGGAGCCCAGTACAAACTCCTCATCTCCCCCTATGGGCAGAGCCGCACAACGGCTCGTATACAGAGCCCACAAGGACACAATACATATGATACAACACAGTGTGAATTACTAGGTTTATAATTCACCACAGGACCAACAAGGGCAGACATTGCCCAGAACAGATAGTAACAAAGGGGAGGGTGGGATGCGGCGGCAGTAAGGAAGGACCCCAGGGAAGTATCAGGAAGGGACATGGGAAAAGAGCAAGGATGGTGTGGGAGCAGAGGGCCACGCCCCCCAGCGAAGCCATCGGGGCACCAGCAACAATCACAAAATGAAAGAAAGAATATAACAATACATGGCGGAATGGGGGCGGCACGGTGGCGCAGTGGTTAGCACTGCTTCTTCACAGCACCGAGGACTGGGTTCTATCTGGGATCTGGGTTACTGTTCATGTGGAGTCTGCACATTCTTCCCGTGTCTGTGTGCAGACAGGTGGATTGGCCACACTAAATTGGCCCTTAATTGGAAAAAAAAGAATTGGGCACTTAAAATTAAAAAAAACACCTATGGCAGGAGAAGGGGACAAGACAGAACCCAACTATCAATGGGGGGATGAGAGGGGGTGGCGTGGGGGGGAAGCGAGAGCAAGGAAAGGGGGAGGGCAACAAAAGGGGTACCTGTAATTGTACATAAGAAATTATTCTGTGAATATTATGTGTTTTATATGTCTAATTGTTAAATGTTACTTTTACTCCTTTCATATTTCTTCAACAGAAGGAAAATTTATTTTTCTCTGATCTCCTGGCCAATATCTATCAACCAACATTATTAAAACAGATTATTTGATCATTATATCATTATAGTTTATGGGAGCTTGCTGTGCACAAATTAGCTGCCCTATTTCCTACATTACAGTGACTATACTTCAAACATTATTTGATTTTTAAACTTCATTCATGGAATGTGGGTGTTGCTGGCTGGGCCAGCATTTATTCTCCATCCCTAGTTGCCCTTGAACTTGCCAGGCCATTTCAAAGGACATCTTAGGAGTCAACCACGTTTCTGTGGGTCTGGAGTGTGCAAAAGCACTTTGGGATTAATGAATTCATGAAAGATGTTGTGTAAATATAAATCTTTCTTTCCTAGAGGAAACTGTTGGATACACAATCATTGTCTGGGGCAGAGATTTGAACACAGATAAACTGGAGAGAAAATTAATTGAACATTGTTTGAATCGATCTAATATCTAATTGATCTAATTCTATTAAAATACCCCCAATTGAGTAAAATGACTTACTGCAAGTGTCTTTTAGTTTATGAGGGTAGAATACTCCAGTGCCCGTAATTCTCTCTATAAGCCACTCATGGCTTACACCTGCAAACAGCATTTTGCAATCTTCATCAGTTATAACACGCCTCTCAAATGTTTGGTTCTTTCTTGAAAGAAACACAAAGGAACTGCTACTTGAACTCGCTGATGGAGCAACATAATTAAGGTCTGAGCAATTGCTTGAAAAAAAGGGTGATTTGTACCATGACCTAAAAGAGGTGCTGGAATTGAGGCTGCTCTTTAGGAACTGGTTACTCAGTCTGTCACCTCCACTTTCAGCTTCTGTCGGTGACACTTTGCCACACCCTTTGCCAGATTCCTTGTTGGACAGTGAACATTGAGCAGAACTGTCCTTCCTTTGGACTGCTTCATGATCATGCGCCTCCGGTTCCTTTCTTTCATCCGGATGTTTGTGCACCATCTCAGAGACTCCTTCGGTAATCGGAAGATTATTGCTGTCTTCTGTATCGCCAACAGTCTCTGCTGTTGGGTCAACTTCTATTATTTCAGATGGCCCGCTTTCCTTTGACAAAGAGAGACTTTTCTTAGCAAAACTCACATCATTCTTACTGCCAATTGAGGTAGGCTTAGTGGCATTTGAATCAGACTGAAAACAAGAGGGTTTTACATAACCATATTCATTTGTGGCTGGAAGCATTTTGTTCATGTCGTCAGCAGTTTCTGCATCAGAGTCAACCATCTCAAATGAACTATTCTCTCCTGAAGAAAAGGAGGCAATTTTCCTGATGTTTTCGGAATCTAAAGCAGTTCTTGAAGTTTGATATCTGGTTCTATATGTTGGATCGGAGGGACTGCAATGATCTTGATCATGTCTGGTGGTCTTCATATAACTACCTGTCTTGTTATCCTCTTCAGTTGAGCAGTCTGTGTCCACAGTGAATGGATATGGTTTCCTTCCAACCCCGGATAGCCCATTATCTTTGATCATGTCCTCCCAGCTGCCAGAAGATCCTGACCCAGATGCTTTGAACCAGGATTTCAAGGAGGAGCTGGAGCCATGACTGTCTTTCAAACATCCTGTGCACCCTTTACTCATGTTGCCCTTGTCCTCTGATATTACATCATCCACTTCCGTCTCCGCATCTATCGAGACATTGGGTGGGCCATTTTTTGAGCAGCCTTGGGGAATGCGACTGTTTTTAGGAGAGTCAACATTTTGTTTCTCAGCTTTGCCTGCACTTGATAATTCGTTATTCCTGCTTTGCAACCCGTCACTATTTTTCCTCATTGTTGTCTCTTTTGGTAGCGGGTGCTGAAGATGATCATGGCCACCAGGGTGAAGTGCACTTACGTTGGTATCAGCGGTATCAAATTCTTTTGTTTCTGTTTTGAAAGCAGTTATGCAACTGTAGGCTGATGTCTCTTTGCTATTTTGTTGTCCTCTGCAGGCTCTTTCAAATACTGTGCATATTGTTGTGTGATACTGTGTATGTCTTTCAAGGACTTGATCAAAGGCGATTCTGCCCTTGACTATCGGCTTATCCCAGTAATGTTTGTAGTGATCGGGGACATACGACTTAATATCAGAGTTGCAGAGATCTTTTATTTGCAAATGAACTTTGACTTGGCTGATCAGGTCCATGATTTCCTGTGCCAATGATTCCTGGGTTTGAGTGCTGTACAGATACAATTTTTTCATTGCCTCTTTGCACAATTGTCTTGCCTCTTTAAGGTTCCCACTCTTATCTGTGAGCCAGTTGTGTACAGTGGTAAGAGAGAAAGCTGCTTTAACAAAGCCATGCAGTTCTTGTTTACTTGTTATCATTTCACCACGTCTCTTGGTAAGGAGACCTATTTCAAAGGCCTCCTTTGCTTGGGAAAGGTAGAACTGTCTTTCTTCTTCTGTCCGTTCCCTTTTAAAACTATATGAAAGGAGACATGTTCCATAAATGTTCTGGGGGAGTAAATAAAGAGTGGCAGTTAAAGCTCTTTCTATTTCAAATTATTTTGACAATGATTAGCAGGCTGATCACATATCAAGTCTTTAATATGATGGATGATTGCACTGAAAGCACTCACATCAATAACTTGACCAAATTTTACAGACACTGCAGAATTTAATACACTCTGGTTTTTGGACTACAATGTTAGCTATATGCACACCCTCGTAAACCACTTCTTTCACTTTAACAGCCCTCCCATGCTAGTTGATCAATTCTGCGCACCACCTGGCTCTTCATTATTGTCATAAGTAGGCTTACATTAACACTGCAATGAAGTTACTGTAAAAATCTCCCAGTCAAGAAACTCCTGCGCCTCTTCGGGTACACAGAGCGAGAATTTGGAATGTCCAATTCACCTAACAAGCACGTCTTTCGGGACTTGAGGGAGGAAACTGGAGCACTCGGGAGAACGTGCAGACTCCGCACAGACAGTGACCCAAGCCGGGAATTGAACCTGGGACCCTGACACTGTGAAGCAACAGTGCTAACCACTGTGCTACCGTGCCGCCTTTCATCATCCTATACTGTATCATTCAAATAGTTTCTGGATCACTGCCGTTCCTGAGGAAGGAGCAGTGTTCCGAAAGCTCTTGATTTGCAACAAACCTGCTGGACTTTAACCTGTTGTTGTAAGACGTCTTACTGCATTCACTTGGGAACAAGGCCCTGGTCATCAATGAGTTTATTCTACGTGACTGTGCCACATCCTGGCCTTGAGACTAACCTGACTGAGGAATTAATGATACTTTCCCTCTACTGAAAACCTTCCCTCCTCCTTATCCCTTTCAGAACTTTCCCTAACCAATGTGCCATGGCGGCAGTATTGCCGGCATCACAAACACATAAATTGGCCTGTCCCTTTAATTCGCTGGCACTTTCTCCTCCTTTGTGCATTTCACCTTGTTCTCCCCTCCTTGCCACTCATTTAATGTCCTTGTTCTCTACAACCCACCCATGCTTTATGCCAATTTTGTTCACTCATCACTGCTTTGCTCCCTTATGCTCATTTCAGTTGCTCCTTGATTTGAGGATGATGCCTACTCAGGGTCACAAGTTTCTGCCCTTTAACTTCATGTGGCTGAACAGGCTAATTCTCAGCCCACAGATCTTTGGGTACATGGAGCAGGACATTCCATGAGGTAATGGGATATAGAGTGCAGGATTTGCCTCCTTTTCTTACCATCTTTTCCGTCGCTCTGCCGCAACATTGAAACTTTGTTACTCGCAGCTTGATGGACGTTTTCAACGACTGGTAGCAAGCTCTTCTGAGTCACTAATGTCAATGCTGCCACACAGCAAGGAGAGCACTGACACATTTCCTTTGTCCTCCCCTCGAACATTAGCCATTTGAGAGTTGAGAAAAATTGACCTGGCAGAGGAGATGCCTTTCGATCTCCTGTTGATTTTTCAGGCTTAAATGTCTGTGGGGTTCATTTCAAAAAGGACACTAGCATTTGTTCGATGGTCCTCCCATTTAATACAGAGGATGTAGCAGAGACATTGCTGATATAATTTCTCTCGAACTCATGTATGTTGCTGGAAGTAGAAAAACAGGCCTTCCTCAGTGCTGCTTCAAATGTACAAAGTGTAAAGTGGGAATTTGGTGAGTCAGGGAGTTCAATATGAGAGGGTGGTCCTTTCTTTTTCCACCTTTTTCAGCCTCCAGTAGCTGGTTCTTACATTGTTTCAGGTGAAAAAGCTAATTGGTGTGTAACTAGTGAGTTATTCTATTTATTCCAGTTGTAATAAATAGTTTTTAAAGTTACGGTATGGCAGGTCAGGTTGGCCAAGTGGAATGTACATCTTGCGATATGTGGGAAATCAGGGACACATAATTTGTCCTAAACAAACACATTTGCAGCAAATGTCACCGGCTGGATTTTGGAAATTGAGCAGGACTGGAGTCAGTGTGGTGTATGGAGAACTGTGCGGATAGCACGTTTAGGGAATTCATCACATCAGGCAGTTTCACCAGGCAGTCGAAGAGGACAATGCAGGTAGTGCAGGGCTTCCCGAGTCTATCTTATTTGCCGATCTGTTTTCCATTTTAGACCTGGTTCTTCAGCCAGAGCCAAGTCTATGGTACAACAGGTGGCTCAGCTGTGCACAAGGGGAGGAAGAAGAGTGGAAGAGCAATAGTACGAAGTGATTCAATAGTCAGGAGAGCAGAAAAGCATTTCTGTAACTGTAAATGTGATTCCAGGATGGTGTGTTGCCTCCCTGGGGCCAGGATCAAGGATATCACAGAGCAGCAGCACATCCGTCTGGGGCTGGGTGAGCAGCCAGAGGTCAGGTGCCACATTGGTACTAATGATATAGGTAGGATGAGGGATGAGGCTCTGAAAGCAGATTTTCGGAAGTTAGGAAGGAAATTAACACAGCAGGACCTCAAGAGCAGTAATATAAAGATTACCCCTGGTCCACGTGTTAATATAGAACATACAGTGCAGAAGGAGGTCATTTGGCCCATCGAGTCTGCACCGACCCACTTAAGCCCTTACTTCCACTCTATTCCCGTAACCCAATAACCCCCCCTAACGTTTTTGGTCACGAAGGGCAATTTATCATGGACAATCCACCTAACCTGCACATCTTTGGACTGTGGGAGGAAACCGGAGCACCCGGAGGAAACCCATGCAGACACGGGGAGAAAGTGCAGACTCCGCACAGACAGTGACCCAGCGGGGAAACGAACCTGGGACCCTGGCGCTATGGAGCCATAGTGCTATCCACTTGTGCTTCCGGGATAGGAATTGGACGATTGAACACGTGACTGCAGAATTGGTATAGGAGGGAGGGCGTCAGATTTCTGAGGCATTGGGACTGGCCCTGGGGTAGGTGCAACCTGTATAAGATGAACAGGTTACACCTTAACAGGGATGGGATTAATATCCTCATCGGGAGCTTTCCCTGTGCAATTGGGAAGGATTCTCCGATTGTGAGGCTATGTCCTCAAGCCGAAGCAAAATGGGCACCCATCTTCAGTGTAGCTGGGGGCTAGCATGCCGGCAGCATAGAGCATCCGGGTCTAGCTGCCGATACAGCCCGGCGAATTGCAGGGTTGTGGCCGCACATGCGCACGGCAGCAGCCTGCAGCAGCCGCGCTGTGCAACATGGCGCCTGCGAATGAGTGCACCCCCTTTGGCTGGCTTGCGCACCCCGGACCACCCCCCAACAGCACCCCCAGCCCCTGATACAGTTCCACCTGCCCGCGGATCGGCCTCCCACGACTGTGGTGGCACTGGACTGAGTCCACAGCCACCATGCGAGTTCCCGATGGACGATAGCACACGCGACCGACGCAGTCGGGAATTTGGCCGGTCGGGGGCGGAGCATCGGGGGGGGGGTGGACCTCAGGCAACATCTTGATGCCGTCGATACGACGCGCGGTGCACTCTCAGAGTATGGCGATTTGGATGGGGCGGTGCATCGTGAAAGCGGTGCCGCCCCTGATTTGGTCGAGTACTTTGATTCTCCGGCCGATCGTCAAATGCGATTTCGGCATCGGTGACTGGAGAATCCAGCCCAAGGTGTTTGTTGCTGCTGTTAGCTCACATTCCACAACTTGTGGCATTATTCTAATTACATCTGCTTTACTGTGGGATGAATTGGCACACAGCACCTACAAACAGGGCATGTGGAGGAGAGAGGAACTCCTAGCCTTAAGTACTCAGCATTTCCAAAGAGAAAGTGATACAGCTTGTGAGAAAGCACCGGAAAACTGACTGAGCACCTTCACTGGGGCAGCAGATGCGACCTTCCACCAATTCTTGGGGCTGAATTTTAACCTCGAAAAAAGGGTGAGGGTGGCTGGGTTTGGGTAAAGCTCGGTAAAGCTCCAAAAGTTGTATTGTGTCAGGAACCCGATAATATCCTGCCCACATCTGGGTTTAACTTGGGTGACTTTGCGGGTGCAGTAGAATCCCTGTAGAGCTGTTGAGTCAGGAGTATAAAATATGGGAATAGGCAATTTACTTAACCCAAGGCAAGTACGAGATTTTCGAGCTGTGCAAAATTCGCCAAGCTCACTGAAGGTGGAGCACAATGGGGACTCATTGAACAATGAAACTGATATTCTGGAAAGCCTTTAAAAAAAGGGAAATTTCAAAGCTTGCGCCAGCCTCGAAGGCTTGTGTTTACAGGATTTGTTCAGAGAGCCTGACTTCACTACTGTGAAGGGCATTTTTGGAACTACTTTCAATTCCCTTGGATCTTACTGACCTTCATCTCAACTTCCTATCTGTCAGCCCTCAAGGCATGGGAGCAGCGTATACACTGATGAGGAACAACAGGATTGCATACCATCAACAGGAACAACAGGAGCAACAACAATGCCAACAGCAACATCCTTTTCCATAGCCAGATACCACTCAACATTGAACCATAGGAACCATAGAAAGGTTACAGCACAGAAAGAGGTCATTTGGCTCATCTTATCCATGCCATCCCGAGGACACCCAGGTACCTTTTCTAATTCCACCTTCCTACCCGGTCCATAGCCCTGTAGCTTACAGCACTTAAAGTGCAGAACCAGGTAAGTTTTAAAAGAGTTTAGGGCAGTGTTTTTCAAACGTTTTTTGCGGAGATACATTTTTACCAACCGGTCAACCTTCGGGACCCAACCGGACCGACATTTGCGACCCACGATGGCTGACCTTCGCGACCCACGCCGGCCGACCTTTGCAGCCCACGCCGGCTGACCTGTGCGACCCACCATTTTCAATTACCTAGTTTGTTGCTGACAAAAATGGAGGAAATGGTTTTGGGTCCCTTTGGCCCCAATGGCCCCCAGAACTTGTAAAAAAAAGGGTGCGACCGTATAAGAAGAAATGCGGGCGCACTGCGCATGCGCACCGATGATCGGGCATGCATGCGCAGTGCGGCTGAATTTTTTTTATATGGTTGCGGCCTTTTTGAAGGCCGCTTGCAGCCGGCAAAGTTTAAAAACTGTCTGCTGCGGCTGTTGCACGCGGATTTGCACGATCGGGTGCGCCGCGACGGACGGCTCCACGACCCTCCCGACACCCTCCCACGACCCACCCACAGCTCGCGCCCCCGAGTTTGACAATGCTTGTTTTAGGGTCTCTGCTCCACCGCCAACTTGGGCAGTGAATTCCAGACTCCTACTACCCTATGCATAAAAAAGATGTTTCTCATGTCCCCTCTGCATCTTATGCCATTTATCTTGACTCTATGTCTCTTGGTCCTAGAATTCTCCACCAAGGGAAACAATTTTATTCTGTCCACTCTATCTCTTCCCCTCATAATTTTGTACATCTCAATTAAGTCACCCCTCAGTCTTCTTTGTTCCAAGGGAAATAACCCCAACCTATCCAATCTCTCCTCGTAGCTACACGTATTTTAGCCCTGGCAACATTCTTGTAAAGCCCTCTCCAGAGCAATGATGTCCTTCCTGCAATGTGGTGTCCAGAATTGCACACTATACTCCAGTTCTGGCCTCACCAGTGTTTTATACAATTCCAACATTATATCCTTACTTTTATATTCTAAACATCTGCCAATAAAGGAGAATGTTAATAGTAGGGGATTCAGTGATGGTAATGTCATTGAACGTTATGCAAATGTAATGGGTGAAGCTAGTCAGACACACAAGGCCACAGGCTTTGCTGCAGTGGCTGGATTCCCACAGGTACAGGAAATAATTGACTATTCACATGAGGCAACCAAGGCACCCTCAGATCAACCAGGAGTCTTCATCAATCGTAAAGGATTTCACTCTCACAGTGAGATAGCTTGTGACCACTGGAAGGTTATTATGCATGACTGCACTGGCTATTTATGGAGTTGTCATGATTCATTCATTCTGTGATAAACACACCTCCTCAGGTTGCTGCTCCTCTATACAGCATCAATGGCTTGTTCATGGGAGAGAGGGCTGCCCTCTGAAGATCTGGCTAATGAAACATTACCATTGAGCCAAAGGAGAAATACAACAGAAACACATGGCCACAAGGGAAATAATGGAACATGGTATTGCATTTCATAAGATCCACTTCCGATGTTTTGATGGATCAAGGGGTTCTCTTCAATATGCCCTATCAAGGCTCTCCAGAATGGTTGTTGTCTATTGTGCCCTTCACAATATTGCATTGCAGAGAGGACGGTGCAGAATACTCTTCATTTGACAATGAGGAGGAGCCAAATGTGGCCATTCTCCAGTAGCTGCTGAGGTGTATGTATCTGCCTTGGTGGAGAATATGCATGAGTTCTATGATGGTGCACCATCAAGGTGGCGTTCATGCCCTTTTCAAGGACTTCTCGGCCTGGTCCCACATCACCTCTGTCATCATCCATTAAGGAATTGTGGGCAATCAAAGACACAAATTTGCGCTGACGTGAGAAGGGGGTACAAACTTAACATAGTGCATAACATAACGGTTCAGTTATTGATGACATCAATTCAACATAATATTGCTAAGTGCCAAGTGACAGGTTGATATCTAATGCTGTTGCCAGGTCTCTGTGTCACCACAATCTCTCCATCGCTGATTAATTATGTCTGCGACACCCACCCTGCCAATTTCCAGGCATCCTGCTCCATTGCTCCATTGGTCAGGATGACAATAGCTGCAGGTCTATCGCTGGTTCTTGTTTCTAGCTAGAGCTGTGTGCTCTCTTCTTCTGCAATGAGAGAAATCAGAGTTTCCGAGTATGTGAAATGGATTGTGTGGAGAAGATGGAATGAAGGTGATTAAAGAAGGTGACTGTGAGGGACATCAGATGAGGGTCAGTGTGTGTGTTGGCTGTTCGGATGAAGAGTTAAAGAAGTGACGGGAAAGAATGCAATGTGCTCGACAGCAAGGTGCGTCAGTCAGAGGAGAGTTTACAGGATATTGCATGGGAGGTGAGAGAGTGATGGATACAACCTGAAATGCACATGGCAAAGACGTTCCCCACCCAGAATTGGTCTCCTCACTTCATGCAGTTCTGTTAAGATAAATTCCACTCTTGATTTCTACCCTTCTTGTCTGCAGATCCACCCCAGCAATGGGTGACACAGGGGAGAGAGATGAGAATGCGGAAAAAGACCAGGAGGAACAAGTCACCACAGTGGTGGTTCAGGGCCTATTCCAAAGGAGGCATTTAGGTGGTGCCGATATCTGGTAACCTGTGGCTATGTGGTAGACGGACAGTGGTTTGAAGAAAAGTTCCTTTATTGGAAAATGAGGACGAAGGATGCAAACTTTGCACAAATTTCAGAGGTGAGGTGGATTTTGATGCCTCTAGCTGCATGAATCTCTTTTGTTTCATCATGTGGTGCTGCCCTATTTCCATGACAAAGATTATCCCTCTGGGGAATGCTACACCTACTTCTGAGAAGTTTCAAATTTAGGTAAGGACTGAACATCTGCTAGAGGTCTGACCTTGTTAGAATTGGCCAACTGCAGGTATCTGCAGGCAGAATGGAGAAAAACAAAATATTTTTTAAATCCAGCTATAGAAATCTTGTATTCAAAGATCTCCAGACTCTTTAGAGGCAGGAACTCCTTACTTCTGTTTCGATTACCTCGTCCTGGCAGGTACTGCTTGAAATAACTCACCCTGAATGCAGCAAGGGTTGAAGCCCATAAAAATCCCAATTCCTGCACCATTGCCTCTCACTACAAAGGCGATGGGCCTTGACAATATTCTGACAGTAGAACTGAAGACTTGTGCTCCAGAAATTGCTGCACCCCTAGCTAAGTTGTTCCAGTACAGCTGCAACACTGGCATCTGCCCGGCAATGTGGAAAATTGCCCAGGTGTGTCCAGTACACAAGAAACAGGCGAAATCCAACCCAGCCAATTACCGCTCTATCAGTCTACTCTCCATCATCAGCAAAGTGATGGAAGGAGTCATCAACAGTGCTATCAAGCAGCACTTACTCATCAATAACCTGCTCATGGACGCTCAGTTTGGGTTGTGCCAAGGTCACTCAGCTCCTGACCTCATGGCAGCCTTGGTTCAAACATGGACAAAGGAGCAGAATTCCAGAGGGGATGTGAGAGTGACTGCCCTTGACGTCAAGGCAGCATTTGACCAAGAATGGCATCAAGGAGCCCTAGTTAAACTGGAGTCAACGGGAATCGGGGGAAAACTCTCCACTAGTTGGAATCATACCTGGCACAACGGAAGATGGTTATGTTGGTTGGAGGTCAATCATCTCAGCTCCAGGACATCACTGCAGTAGTTCTTCAGGGTAGTGTCCTAGGCCCAACCATCTTCAGCTGCTTCATCAATAACACTCCTTCTGTCATAAGGTCAGAAGTGGGGATGTCTGCGGCTGACTGACTGCACAATGTTCAGCACCATTCGCGACTCCTCAGATAATGAAGCAGTCCATGTCCAAATACAGCAAGACCTGGACAATATCTAGGCTTGGGCTGACAATTAGCATGTTTCATTTGCGCCACACAAAGGTTAAGCATGGCCATCTCTTACGAGAGAGGATCTAACAATCGGCTCTTGACATTCAATGGCATTGTACTCGCTGAATCAACATCCTGGGGGTTACCACTGATCACAAACTGAACTGGACTAGCCATATTAATGCTGTGGCTACTAGGGCAGGTCAAGGGCTAGGAATCCTGTAGCGAGTAACTGACCTCCTGACCCCCCAAAGCTTGCCCACCATCTACAAGGCACAAGTGAGGAGTGTAATGGAATACTCTCCACTTTCCTGGATGAGTGCAGCTCCAACAACACTCAAGAAGCTCAACACCATCCACAAACATTCAAACTCTCCACCACCAACGAACAGTAGCAGCCGTGTGTACCATCTCAAGATGCACTGCAGTAACTCACCAAGGTTCCTTAGACAGCACCTTCCAAACCCATGACCTCTACCATCCAGAAGGACAAGAGCAGCAGATACCTGGGAACCCCACCACCTGGAAGTTTTCCTCTAAGTCACTCGCCACCCTGACTTGGAAATATATCGCCGTTCTTTTACGGTCACTGGGGCAACATCCCGCAACTCTCTCCCTAACAGCACAGTGGGTGTACCTACACCTCAGGGATTGCGGCGGTTCAAGAAGGCAACTCACCACCACCTTCTTTTTTTTTTATAAATAATTTTTATTGAAATTTTTACAAAATACAAAATATAAATATCTTAACTTTGTTAACATACAACCCCCCATGAACAGTACCCCCCCCAGCTTCAAGAGCAACTTCAAACAAAAGGAAAGAACAAAAACAAAGAAAAAGAAAGAAGAGAAAAACAAAAGAGAAAAAAAAAAGAGAGTTAACACCCTCCACAAACCCATGTGCACAGTTCTCCCTCCCCCCAATCCTTACACCCCCCCCCCCCCCCCCCCCCCCCCCCCCCGGGGTTGCTGCTGCTGTCGGCCTATTTCCCTACCGTTCCGCCAAGGAGTCCAGAAAAGGCTGCCACCGCCTGAAAAACCCTTGTACTGATCCCCTCAGGGCGAATTTCACCCTCTCCAATTTAATGAACCCCGCCATATCCGAGATCCAGGCCTCCACGCTTGGGGGCCTCGCATCCTTCCATTGGAGCAAGATCCTCCGCCGGGCTACTAGGGGCGCAAAGACCAGAACCCCGGCCTCCATCGCCTCCTGCACTCCCGGCTCCACTGCAACCCCAAAAATTGCGAGTCCCCAGCCTGGCTCGACCCTGGATCCCACCACCTTCGACACCGTCTTTGCTACCCCCTCCCAAAACTCCCCCAACGCTGGGCACGCCCAAAACATATGGGCTTGGTTCGCTGGACTCCCCGAGCACCTAGCACACCTGTCCTCTCCCCCGAAAAACCTGCTCATCCTCGACCCAGTCATGTGGGCCCTATGCAGCACCTTGAACTGTATGAGGTTAAGCCTCGCACAGGAAGAGGAGGAATTCACTCTCTCCAGGGCATCCGCCCACGTCCCCTCCTCAATCTCCTCCCCCAGCTCCTCTTCCCACTTCCCCTTCAGTTCCTCCACCGAGGCCTCGTCTACCTCCTGCATCACCCGGTATATGTCCGAGATCCTCCCTCCTCCGACCCACACCCCCGAGAGCACCCTATCCCGCACCCCTCGTGGGGGCAGCAAGGGGAACCCCTCCACCTGCTGCCTGGCAAACGCCCTCACCTGGATGTACCTAAACATGCTCCCCGGGGGGAGCCCAAATTCCCCTCCAACTCCCCCAAGCTCGCGAACCTCCCCTCCACAAACAGGTCCCTCAACCTCCTAACCCCTGCCCTGTGCCAGCTCAGAAATCCGCCATCAATGCTCCCTGGGACGAACCGATGGTTCCCCCGTATCGGGGCCTCCATCGAGCCCCCCATTTCTCCCCTGTGCCGTCTCCATTACCCCCAAATTTTGAGGGTAGCCGCCACCACCGGGCTCATTGTATACCTTGTTGGAGGGAGCGGCAACGGCGCCGTTACTAGCGCTTCCAGGCTCGTGCCCACACAAGACGCCACCTCCATCCTCTTCCACGCTGCCCCCTCATCGTCCGTTACCCACTTACGCACCATCGCTGCGTTGGCCGCCCAGTAGTACCCACAGAAGTTGGGCAACGCCAGCTCCCCCTATCCCTGCCTCGCTCCAGGAACACTCTTCGAACCCTCGGAGTCCCATGCGCCCACACAAATCCCGTGATACTGCTGTTGACCCTCCTGAAAAAAGCCTTCGGGAAAAGGATGGGGAGGCACTGGAACAGGAACAAAAGCCTCGGGAGCACCGTCATCTTGACGGACTGCACCCTCCCCGCCAGTGACAGCGGTAACATATCCCATCTCTTAAACTCCTCCTCCATTTGCTCCACCAATCTTGTGAGGTTGAGCCTGTGCAGGGCCCCCCAGCTCCCCGCCACCTGGACCCCTAGGTACCTGAAACTCTTCCCTGCCTGCTTCAATGGGAGCCTACCAATCCCCTCCTCTTGCTCCCCCGGATGCACCACAAACACCTCACTTTTGCCCAGGTTCAACGTATACCCCGAGAAACCCCCGAATTCCCTACGAATCCTCATCACCTCCGGCATCCCCCCCACTGGGTCCGCCACATACAGCAACAAGTCGTCCGCGTACAGCGACACCCGATGCTCCTCCCCACCCCGCACCAGGCCTCTCCAGTTCCCTGACTCCCTCAGTGCCATGGCCAGGGGCTCAATCACCAACGCGAAGAGCAAGGGGGACAGGGGAAACCCCTGTCTCGTCCCCGGATGCAGCCGAAAGTACTCTGACCTCCCCCTATTCGTGGCTACACTTGCCATCGGGGCCTCGTAGAGCAGCCTCACCCACCGGATAAACCCCTCCCCAAACCCAAACCTCTCCAATACCTCCCACAAGTACTCCCACTCAACCCTATCGAAGGCCTTCTCCGCGTCTAACGCCACCACTATCTCCGCCTCCCCTTCCACAGCCGGCATCATAATGACATTGAGGAGCCTTCGCACGTTTGTGTTCAGCTGCCTTCCCTTCACAAACCCCGTCTGGTCCTCATGTATGACCCCAGGCACACAATCCTCTATTCTAGTGGCCAGGATCTTTGCCAGCAGCTTAGCATCGGCGTTCAGCAGCGAAATCGGCCTATATGACCCACACTGCAGAGGGTCCTTGTCCCGCTTCAGGATCAAGGAAATCAGCGCCCGTGACATAGTTGGGGGTAGAGCCCCCCCCCTCCCTTGCCTCGTTAAAGGTCTGGACCAACAGGGGGCCCAACAGGTCCAAATACCTTTTATAGAATTCAGACAGAAACCCGTCCGGCCCCGGCGCCTTCCCTGACTGCATGCTCCCTATCCCTTTGACCACCTCCTCCAGCTCGATCGGCGCCCCTAGTCCCTCCACCTACTCCTCTTCCACCCTCGGGAATCGCAACTTGTCCAAGAAGCGCCCCATTCCACCCTCCTCCACCGGGGGTTCAGACCGGTACAGTTCCCCATAGAAGTCCCTGAAGACCCCATTGACATCTACCCCCCTCCGCACCACCTTCCCAGCACTATCCATCACTCCCCCAATCTCCCTGGCCCCGTCTCGCTTCCGGAGCTGGTACGCCAGCATCCTGCTCGCCTTCTCCCCGTGTTCCTACACCGCCCCCTGTGCTTTCCTCCACTGGGCTTCCGCCTTTCTGGTCGTCAGTAGGTCAAATCTGGCCTGAAGGCTACGCCTCTCCCCCAGCAATCCCTCCTCTGGGGCCTCCGCATATCTCCTATCCACCTGCACCATCTCCCCTCTCAGTCTTTCCCTTTCCCTTTGCTCCCCCCTCTCCCCATGAGTTCGGATGGAGATCAATTCCCCCCTCATCACCGCCTTCAATGCCTCCCAGACCTTCCCCACCCGAACCTCCCCGTTATCATTGGCCTCGAGGTATCTCTCAATACACCCCCGGACCCTCCCGGCCACCTCCTCATCTGCCAACAGCCCCACCTCCATGTGCCAGAGCGGACGTTGGTCCCTCTCTTCCCCCAGCCCGAGGTCCATCCAGTGCGGGGCATGATCCGAAATGGCAATGGCGGAGTATTCCACTTCCTCCACCCTCGTCACCAGCCCCCTGCTCAGGACAAAAAAATCAATCCTCGAGTAGGCCTTATGTACATGGGACAAAAACGAATATTCCCTGGCCCCTGGCCTCGCAAACCTCCAAGGGTCCACCCCCCCATCTGGTCCATAAATCCCCTCAACACCTTAGCCGCCGCCGACCTCCTACCCGTCCGGGACTTGGATCGATCCAATGGGGGATCCAGTACTGTGCTAAAGTCTCCCCCCATGATCAGGCCCCCCGCCTCCAGGTCCGGAATGCGGCCCAACATATGCCGCATGAACCCTGCATCGTCCCAATTTGGGGCATAAACATTCACCAACACTACCCGCTCCCCCTGCAGCTTGCCAGTCACCATCACGTACCTCCCGCCACTGTCAGCCACCACCTTCAACGCCTCAAACGACACCTTCTTCCCCACCAGGATCGCCACCCCCTTACTCTTCTCATCGAGCCCTGAGTGGAATACTTGGCCCACCCACCCCTTCCTCAACCGGACCTGGTCCACCACTCTCAAGTGTGTCTCCTGGAGCATGGCCACATCCGCCTTCAGTCCCTTCAGGTGCGCAAATACCCGGGCCCGTTTGACCGGCCCATTCAGCCCCCTCACATTCCAGGTTATCAGCCGGATCCGAGGGCTCCCTGCCCCCTTCCCCTGCCGATTAGCCATGCCCCATCCCTTGCCCACCCCCGGCCAGCATCCCACGCTCTGCCAGTTTCCCACGGCGGCAACTCCCCCCCCCTCCAGCACCCCCTGCGTCTTCCAGCTCCTTCCTGACCGTTTCAGCAGCAACCCGGTACCCCCCCTCCCCCCCCCCCCAGGCTGGACCCCTCCTAACCGCCCCCCCCCCCCTCTACAACACTCCCGTGAGCCAGCTAACTTCTGCTGACCCCGGCAGCTCCCGCCCTACTTTCGGCTCCTCCCAACATGGGATTGCCCCTCCTCCATTGTGCCCGTCAACGAGTCCACCCTCCCCCGCTCCTGCGCGGGAAAAGGAAACCCGCCCCCTCCCTCTCCCAGCGCGGGAACCCCGCAGAAAGCCCGCGCTTTCGCCCTGCTGGGCCCCGCCTCCTCCAGGGCCACTCCCATTGTCAGACCCCCCACCAGCTCCCCGAACACCCCGTTTACCCCTCAGTCCGAACCCGTCCACCCAACCCCTGCTTGAAAACCCATACAGAAAATACCCTTACGACATCACCCCACCCACCTTAAGGCCACCCCACATCTTACCCTAAACCCCGTAAATACACATACAGTATAAATAAATACAGTATAATACAGCATCCCCCCATCCGGGGGACCCTCAGTTTGAGTCCAGTTTCTCGGCTTGCACGAAGGCCCACGCCTCCTCCGGGGACTCAAAATAGTGGTGTCGATCCTTATAGGTGACCCACAGACGCGCCGGCTGCAGCATTCCAAACTTCACCTTCCGTCTGTGGAGCACCGCCTTCGTCCGGTTAAACTCGGCCCTCCGCCTCGCCACTTCTGCACTCCAGTCCTGGAAGATCCGCACCTCCGTGTTCTCCCATTTGTTGCTCCGCTCCTTCTTGGCCCACCGGAGCACACACTCACGATCCACGAACCGGTGGAACCTCACCAACACCGCCTGCGGTGGCTCGTTCGGCTTGGGCCTCCTAGCCAGAATTCTGTGGGCCCCCTCCAACTCCAGGGGCCACTGGAAGGACCCAGCCCCCATCAGCGAGTTTAGCATCATCACCACATAGGCCGCTAGGTCCGACCCCTCCAGCCCCTCTGTGAGGCCCAGGATCCGTAGATTCTTCCTCCTCGACCGGTTGTCCAGCTCCTCGAACCGCTCCTGCCGTCTTTTATGGAGCGCCTCGTGCATCTCCACCTTCCCCACCACGGCCACGACCTCGTCCTCCCTTTCGGAGGCCTGCTGCTGCAGCTCCCGGATCGCAGCCCCCTGGGCTGTCTGGGTCTCCATCAGTTCCCTGTTGGTTACCTTGATGGACTCCAGCAGCTCCACCTTCAGGTCCTGGAAGCAGCGCAGCAGAGTCGTCTGCTGCTCCTGGACCCACTTCCTCAGCTCCTCGAAGCTTTCGTCGGCCGCCATTTTGTTTTTCGGGTCCCGATTTTTTCTGGGTGTTTTTCCCGTCAATTCTCCCCCTGCCCTGCTCCTGGTCTGGACCATGGGGCCACTGGGGCGACTCCTGGCTTCTTCTCCCGTCGGGATTTGCCTCCTCAGCTCCGTTGGGGGCCTTTAAAAAAGCCCCGAAGTCCGTTAATCTCGGGATCCGCCGAACGTGCGGCTCAGCTGTGCACTGCCGCCACCGGAAGTCTCACCACCACCTTCTGAAGGGCATCTCGGGATGGGCCTAACCAGCGACGCCTACATCCTATGAATTAATTTTAAAAAAACATTGTCTTCTGCACATTGAAGCCAGTGGCTATTTGGCAATAAATCATATGGAGCACCCAAGACGTGCAAATAATAATTTCTCCATTCGGAAAGTCTTTTAAAAGAGAAATTCAAGTACATGTGGCTTCCATTTGAACTTCCTCACTAAAGGAATGTCCTATATCATTCTTGCTTGGACACTGGAAACGGGGAAAATCAGTACAGAAATGCAAGCTCACAAAAGAAACAATGAAGGTAAATTGAAGTAGAAGCAACGATGATCAGCATTCAGAATCTAAATACAAACTAAGCTTTTATGATGAATAAGGTCTGGAATCTTATTCAAGAGTGTAACAGATGACATCATGAACTACATGAAGCAGTGGTATTTTTATGAAATTCATATTCAAACTGTACAGCAAAGTACAGCTGTACAGCAAAGTGTCCACTTCTGGTTGCTGAGATATTCAAACTTGAGAATGCAGTCATCACAGTAATGTGATCTCTAGACAAGATGGGTCAAGGTGATAAAACCTCAGCGATCGTTCAAAGGCAGCTTGGTCTTGTAATTGGGGCACAGAGAGGGCCCGTCTTTAACTTTGTGTAAGTAAATGGGTTTTGAGTAAGTTAAAATCTTATCCTGAGTGTTTCTGGAAGAATGAGCAGAATGAGTCAAATGACCTCTCATCTTTACGATCATATACACAGATATGGGTAATTACTTAACTTGTACAGTAGGTGCTATCTTTCTGTGAGTCAATGCTGGTACAATGTACAATTATTGACACCAACACATACTTTTAATGATTAAGACCCTGAAAGCTATCAATAGCTTTCAATAGCTATCAATAGCTTTCAGCACATATAGACATAAATCGCGAGCACCCACAATCACTTACATTTTCTATAATGTTGGGTCACACACATCCACAGACTGAAAGAACATGTTCATGCATTGTGCCTTTTTCAACTGAACAAAAGATTTGGGGACAGCCATTCTCTGGTTCATTCCCCATGGCAATGCCTTGACCAATCACAGCTGACTTGCCTGGTTTGATTTAAAGAAAAACTTGGCAGTTCACTGTACATTGGTGCATTTTCCAATCAGAGCCCATTTGCCAACCAATCAGAACCCTCTTCTGATGTAGTATAAATTGTGCCCTTTGAGATTTGGTATTCTTGTGAATTTGTCCTGATGAGTGCAGGATTACAAAGTTTGACAATGTGTCTCTTTTTCAGCAATACAATCCAAAATCTTCCAATTCAATTTATCTAATTAAGTTGGACTATGATAAATAGTATCTACTGCCTAGAATAAAATAGTTTTGTTGCGTAGACGATTTGTTCTACAGTATTAAACCACATTCCTAATAACATCATTAAATTATATCAGGTTTCTAGCGGCAAGAGCACATAAAATGATTCTGATAAGAGATTTTCAAATTGTTAACTCATTTAAGTAATCCAGCCACACTTTTAGAACATAGAACATAGAACAGTACAGCACAGAACAGGCCCTTCGGCCCTCGATGTTGTGCCGAGCAATGATCACCCTACTTAAACCCACGTAACCCGTATACCCGTAACCCAACAATCCCCCCATTAACCTTACACTACGGGCAATTTAGCATGGCCAATCCACCTAACCCGCACGTCTTTGGACTGTGGGAGGAAACCGGAGCACCCGGAGGAAACCCACGCACACACGGGGAGGACGTGCAGACTCCACACAGACAGTGACCCAGCCGGGAATCGAACCTGGGACCCTGGAGCTGTGAAGCATTGATGCTAACCACCATGCTACCGTGAGGCCCCTTTTGAAGCACTAAATCATATTAGAGATTGAATAATTCTTCATCTATAACCTGACCTATATTTTTTGTTTTAGGCTTCATTTTTGTTGGTTAAAATTCAAAATGTTGTCACCTGAAAGCAATTTAGATGGAATTAAAACAAAAAGTCAGTCTCCTATCTGGCAAGTAACTTGAAATGCATCTTTAGTCTGCTAGAGGTCCCACACTCACCAGGTTTGTCAGCACAAACAGTGGAGTGTACTGACTGAGTACAGCAGCCAGTTTGCCTGCTTCAGCAGCTGACAAGAGTCGATCAGTGTACTCTTCAACCAGAATCTGAGAACCGAAAACAAAATCAGGCTATATTAGTTTAATTGTTAAGTACATTAGGAAATATTATTGTCACATTTCATATTACACAATAAACATAAGAGGATGGGCAACTCATTGGAGTATCAGCAGATCCCTTGTCCATAATTCTGTGCAACGTGTGAACCAAAGGCTGTTTTAACGTCTCAGAGCCCGCTGGTATGTTTTTTTATAAATTCATTTTTATGGGATGTGGGCTTCACTGGCTAGGCCAGTATTTGTTGCCCATCCCTGATTGCCCTTGTGAAGGTGGTGGTGAGCTGCCTTCTTGAACCACTGCTGTTCATGTGGTGTAGGTACACCCACTGTGCTGTTAGTGAAGATGTCCCAGGATTTTTGACCAAGCGATAGTGAAAGAACGGTGATATGTTTCCAAGTCAGGATACTGAGTAGATTGGAGGGGAAGCTCCAGCTGGTGGTGTCCCCAGGTCTCTGCCACCCTGGTCCTTCGAGATGGTAGTGGTCGTGGGTTTGGAAGGTGATGCCGAGGAAGCCTCGGTGAGTTCCTGCAGCACATCTTGTAGATGGTACACAATGCTGTTACTGTGCATTGGTGGTGGAGGGAGTGGATGTTTGTGCAAGGGGTGCCAGTCAAGCTTTGTCCTGGATAGTGTCGAGCTTCTTGAGTGTTGTTGGAGCTGCACTAATCGAGGCCAGTGGGGAGTATTCCATCACACTCTTGACTTGTGCCTTGTAGGTGGGAGGTTTGGGGAGTAAGGAGGTAAGTTACACACCAAGGGATTCCTAGCCTCTGACCTGCTCTTGTAGCCACAGTATTTATAAGGCTAGTCAAGTTCAGTTTCTGCTCAATGGTAACCCCAGGGATGTGCTTTTGGAAAGCTTCAAAAAGTTTCACCAAGTGCCACAGAACGTAGACCAATTAATTATAGCTGTGTATCTGACACCCAAGGGAGTTAGAGGGTGGGACTAGTGACCTTGGAAGGCCAGATATTTTTGTCTTTGAGACTTTGGAACCCAGTTGGTAAGAAGGTGCAAGGTGCTTCCCATATATATCTGTATGCTTGCCCTCCCCTATTTCCTCCTCAGACAGCAGTTTGTCCTGCAACACCGTGGGGTGGCAGCATCGGAAACAAAGGCACCTCCCTCCTCTAACCTGCAGATACCTGAACCCATTCTCCTTCGCCAACTGATATGTCCCCTCCAACTCATCCAGGTCTGCAAATGTTCCTCGAACATAGAAATGCTTAAAGTAATCTATCCCCACCTGCCGCCACCCCGGAACCTTGCTTCTAATCCCGCTGAGGCAAACCTATGATTGTCACAAATCTGCACCCACAGGGACATGCCTTCCATTCTAAAATGCTGCCGGCACTTGTTCCACACCCACCACCGGGCTTGTGGGGTACCTGACCAGTGAGAACAGAAGTGGTGCCAGCAATAGTGCCCTCAAACTGGTCCCTTCACAAGAAGCTGCCTCCATCCGCCCCCACACTAACTGCTCCTCCACCACCAATTTCCCAACCATTGCAATAGAACATAGAACAGTACAGCACAGAACAGACCCTTCGGCCCTCGATGTTGTGCCGAGCAATGATCACCCTACTCAAACCCCAAGTATCCACCCTATACCCGTAACCCAACAACCCCCCCCCCCCCCTTAACCTTACCCTTTTTAGGACACTACGGGCAATTTAGCATGGCCAATCCACCTAACCCGCACATCTTTGGACTGTGGGAGGAAACCGGAGCACCTGGAAGAAACCCACGCACACACGGGGAGGACGTGCAGACTCCGCACAGACAGTGACCCAGCCGGGAACCGAACCTGGGACCCTGGAGCTGTGAAGCATTTATGCTAACCACCATACAAGTTCAGCACGCTAACCTCCTCCACACACACCCACAACACCACCCGTCAGTCCCTCTCCAAGAACATCCTCCTAGCCCACGGAGCTTTACACGCCCACACAAACCTCAAAATCAACCCATTAACCTTCCTAAAAAAGAACTAGGGTACAAAGGCCAGGAGGTTACGAAACAGAAACAAAAACTTGAGCAACACCGTCATCTTTACTGTCTGGACCCAACCAGCCAACGACAATGGAAGCGCGTCCCACTTCTTAAAGTCCAAATTCATTCCCTCCACCAACCACACCAGATTGAATTTAGGCAGCTGGGCCCAACTCTACGCTACTTATATCCTAAGATAATGAACAGTCGCCCCTACCAGGCGAAGCGGCAGCCTCCACAACTCCTCCCCTGTCCCCAGGCATTAATTGGGAATATCTCACTTTTCCCTATGTTGAGCTAATACCTGAAAGAGACCAAACTCCCTCAAAATCCCCATGAACCTGTCAAAGCCCCCGACCGGGTCTGAAATATACAGCAGGAGATCATCCACATAGAGAGAAACCTGGTGCTCTACCACCCTCCCCTCCCCACTGCCGCTCAATACCCCTCCACTCCAGCGAGACCCTAAGCGCCATTGCCAATGGCTCAATCGTCAGGGCAAAGAGCAACGGGGAGAAACACCCCTACACTCCTACATCAACCCCCAGTGCAACCCAAAGTACTCCGAGCTGACCTTGTTAGTACTAATACTCGCCTTAGGCACCTTATACAACAGCCGGAACCAGTCCACAAATCCCTGCCCAAAGCCAACCTGCTCCAGCACATCGAACACGTACGCCCACTCAACCTGATTGACAGCTTTCCCCACGTCCATCACCGCAACACTTCTCAACTCTCTGAAGGCATCATAATTACATTCAGAAACCTCCGGACATTCGTCAACATTTGCCGCCCCTTCACAAATTCCGTCTGGTCCCCACCCATCATCCCTGGCACACAATCCTCTGTCTGAGCAATCCAGGTTACTGAATGGGCTGTGCACCCTTTGCAGGCAAAGAAACTGTTCTTGCATCTACTCCGAGTGAAGGTGCATGCGTCTCTCCATAAAATTGGGGATTCTCTCATGGTGGGAGCCCATTCGGTTGAGCCCTTGACACAGCGTGAAGCTCATCACCATGATAAATAGAACAATAGAACATTACAGCACAGTACTGGCCCTTCAGCCCACGATGTTGTGCCATCCTGTGAAACGCAATCTAAAGCCCATCTACACTATTCCATAATCATCCATATGTTTATCCAATGACCACTTAATTGCCCTTAATGTTGGCGAGTCCACTACTGTTGCAGGCAGGGCATTCCACGCCCTTACTACTCTCCGAGTAAAGAACCTACCTCTGACATCTGCCCTATATCTATCTCCCCTCAATTTAAAGCTATGTCCCCTCGTGCTAGCCATCACCATCTGAGGAAAAAGGCTCTCACTGCCCACCCTATCTAATAATCTGATCATCTTGTATGCCTCTAGTAAGTCACCTCTTAACCTTCTTCTCTCTAACGAAAACAGCGTCACGTCCCTCAGCCTTTCCTCGTAAGACCTTCCCTCCATATCAGGCAACATCCTGGTAAATTTCCTCTGCACCCTTTCCAATGCTTCCACATCCTTCCTATAATGTGGCGATCAAAACTGCACGCAATATTCCAAATGCGGCCGCGCCAGAGTTTTGTACAGCTGCAACATGATCTCATGGCTCCGAAACTCAATCCCTCTACCAATAAAAGCTAACACACCGTACGCCTTCTTAACAACCCTATCAACCTGGGTGGCAACTTTCAGGGATCTATGAACATGGACACTGAGATCTCTCTGCTGATCCACACTACCAAGAATCTTACCATTAACCCAGTACTCTATATTCCTGATACTCCTTCCAAAATGTATCACCTCACAATTTTCTGCATTAAACTCCATTTGCCACTTCTCAGCCTAGTTCTGCAGCTTATCTATGTGCCTCTGTAACTTGCAACATCCCTCCGCACTGTCCACAACTCCACCAACTTTAGTGTCATCTGCAAATTTACTCACCCATCCTTCTACGCCCTCCTCCAGGTCATTTATAAAAATAACAAACAGCAGTGGCCCAAAAACAGATCCTTGTGGTACACCACTAGTAACTGAACTCCAGGCTGAACATTTCCCTTCAACCACCACCCTCTGTCTTCTTACTGCGAGCCAATTTCTGATCCAAACTGCTAAATCACCCTGAATCCCATGCCACCGTATTTTCTGCAATAGCCTACCATGGGGAACCTTATCAAATGCTTTACTGAGATCCATATACACCACATCAACTGCTTTACCCTCGTCCACCTGTTTGGTCACCTTCTCAAAAAAACTCAATAAAGTTTGTGTGAGGCATGGCCTACCCTTCACAAAACCCGTGTTGACTATCCTTAATCAAATTATTCCTTTCTAGATGATTATAAATCCTATCTCTTATAATCCTATCCAAGACTTTGCCCACAACAGAAGGAAGGCTCACTGGTCTATAGTTACCGGGGTTGATGGACTCCTGCACGCGCAGTGCGTGAACTTGCATTGCCTCATGGAACTCCGACAGATGTCCACCCACTTGCTGCTGATGGTGCAAAATCTGTGCCCCAAAAGGTGACTCCTGAGGGTCCACATTAATGCCTCCTGGAGCATCATTGTGACTTTCTCCCTTCCCCAAGGGGGCTGAATACAGAAGTCAGATGCCTCTGATTCTAATGCCTCCTCTCGCACTCTGGTGTGGCGGCCTTCACCCATGCTACTGACTCTACATGCGCACTACACCCCTCCGAGGTGTTCGTATTTATGTTGACAGTTTATTGGCTAGTAAGATGTGATGTGACCTCCTCGGACATCCCTTCCTCCTCCTGGTGCTCAAGGGATGAGGTGGCCTCGGGGCAGGGTGCTGAGTAACGCCGAGATATGTGTGCGTCAAAAGGAGTTAACAAGATATGGCTCTTGCTTGACATTGGAGCAGCATGTTTTGATACATGCCATTGACTTTAACCTTATCATGCTTCCTTTATCACACAACCTCAAATTTGCACTCCTTCCCTTGCCAATGTCCTCTCATGGCCAATGAACTAACAGCAGCACCTCGACCATTACCATCATGTTCCAAAGTGCCTTTATAATAGCCTCTAGTACCTGCTATGGGTGATTCTTCATCCTTGACAACCAAGGACCTTGGCATCCTCCATTATAGTCTCATTGGATTGATCTCAGTGTCCTGATGCCTGTCAGGAAATCCAGCCCTTTCTCTGTGTTTCACACACAGATATCTAACACAGCAATTTCTATGTCAATGTATAGTTGCTTGATTTACTTTCATAATTTAAAACAATTGGACTTCAACTGTTAGAAGCATCAACAGTCAAAAATACTTTACCAGGTCCATCTGAGGGTCATCCTTAAATCGGTTGTAATCACCATCACTCATTGAAACGAGCACATCAGCCAAAATGCCCAGTGAGGTGGAAATGCCCTATAATTACAAATAATTTAACACAAATTGCTTTTAACTCCAATTAATAATTTAAATGCCACCCCTGTACATTTACTGTTTTAAACTCTATCCATATCCTCTAACATTTTGTGCTCAAACCAACATCTATATCTGTCTCTGCACAACTTTAAATGTACATGGATTGGGCAGCACCGTGGTGCAGTGGTTAGCACTGCTACCTCACGGCGCCGAGGTCCCAGGTCCGATCCCGGCCCTGGGTCACTGTCCGTGTGGAGTTTGCACATTCTCCCTGTGTTTGCGTAGGTTTCGCCCCCACAACCAAAAAAGGTGTGCAGGGTAATTGGATTGGCCATGTTAAATTGCCCCTTAATTGGAAAAAATGAATTGAGTACTCTAAATTTTTAAAATAAATAAATCAATAAATAAAAATAAATGTACATGGGATCTTGGCAACATCTTGACCGTTTTAATTTAGTTAAAGGATGGAGGAGAAATCTCATGTGCCAAAAAGTGTGGGGAGAATCTATTTTGTATTGACCCATTACCCTGCAACCTTTAACACAAGGACCTATGTTCATATAGATTTGTCAGGAATTAGAAATTAGATCACTATATTTCATTTAAAATATGTTGTCTGTCATTACACAATAAGGATGATCAAGCTAACCAATAGTTTTTCTGGTTGTAACTAGATATTCCAAGTTATTCAGCAAATTTAAGCATGATGATGATCAATCGATATTATGTAACAATGGTGAAGGAATGGTTCCTTAATTCAGCATTTTCAATTCCCATCAGGGTCTGGAGGTGGGAAGGTCCAAAAGTTGGGTCAGAGAGCTGTCGACGTGCTCCCGACTCTGGGCATATTTGTTCTGGGAGGAGCAAGGTGGGGTGGTGTTTTTGGGGAACTGCAGGTGAGGGGAGGAAGTGAATGCTGTCCACCTGCAAGTGGTGGATACCTTATTAGGCCAATTAAATAGCCTATTGGGGGGGCGGGGGGATTCCCGCTGGGTGTCAAATCCGTTGAGAACCTTCCGGCCTGGCCGGCTGGCCCAACAAAGTTCTTGCCCAGAGTGGGGAGGAACATGCAAACCCCTAATTAAAGCTCTTTTCATTATCATTATCAGACAAGAAGCCTGATTCACCAGCCTCCTGATGATGCTCCAGCCCTCACCATCTGGGGGTGACACTGGTATGAATTGGTGCAAGTCTTGAGAAGTGGGGACCTGTTACCTTGCACTCTGAGGGGTGGGGGGGGGGGGGGGGGGGGGGGGGGGGGAGTTCCCTCTCTATACTTACCTCCAGGATGCCAAGGGAGCGAGGGCCTTCAGGGGAGATGGGGGTTGGGGGGCTTGGGCTGGGATGGTGGGTCACAGGTCAGGGATCTTTCCCATGATGGGAATCATTTGGCAGGACGTCCCATCTGTAGCCTTGAAAATCATTAAACTGTCTTTCAGCATGTCCCGTTTCACTTTAAATTCTTCCCTCTGATCTGTTGGAATCTCCCAACATGTCCAGATCAATGATCTATCTGAAGAAGGTTTAATGTGGTGAGATGTTTTGAAGTGTTTTAATCACAGTCAATTTTATTGCCCTTTAACTTTTGCAAGACTCTTATCATGCCTAGAAGCCTAAAAATTGTACTATATTTTTTACATTCAATTTCATGGTCCATTGCCATTTACAAACCTCTTGATTGACAGGTCTAGGCAATTTCAAAAGAAGGAGCACTGTTGTTTATTTATATAGCTCTACGGGGGTCCATTAACTCTGAAGTGCTTCCTCTCTTGAGCAGGAGTTCTTTCTCACCGCAGTTTTTAAAAAGAGGCTGAATCTTTGTTCTAAAGAACTTCCTAGAAGAGTAGGTTGGAGGACTGCACTCAGACACTGCTTTCAGAGGAGAGGAGAGTTAGGAGGAGAAAATAAAGGAATTTTAGTAGAGGAAAAAAATAAATCAAAACAAACCTTTTTATCTGGGTGAGGAAGCTCATAAAATCCCACAATAGAAGCCCAGATCAGCTCTGCAGCTTCGTACCATAGTCCTAAAATTGATCAGGAATTAAAACAGCAACATTAAGAGCTCTCCACATCATTTTCTCTGAATATAGAATCTATTTGCAGCTCAGCAGTCCATTTGACATACTGAATGGATCATACATCTTTATGGCCACAAAGGTTCACAGTCAGGTACGTTTTTCCTTTCTGATGCTTGGAATGTTAACAACTCTATTTTTTGATGATTGCTCTTCCATGTAAAATTCCACATGCTTTCTGCTGGGACCAATCTTTCACTACATTGGTGTTAATACTGCTAATATAGGTTCTAGGCTGTCACAGGGACTAACTGAGGCCATTTCTTTATGTTTTAAATGCCCTGTTGGCTCTATGATATGAAGTAAAGATGGCTTGGTGTTTGAAATAATGCAGGCCTCAATACTCACAGCAAACATGGGGCTATTAATATAAACTTGCACTTGTAAGGAAAGCACTATCACATCCAATCAAGAATGGTGGTGGCCTAGCAGAAAATTAACAGGAGAATGATATTCCATCAATAATTCCATCTTCAATTAAGGCAGAGCTAGGATGAGAGCAAGGGGCAAGATTGAAGCATGTACAGATGTCTTCATGCAAAGGAGTAAATAAATGACCCCACTCACCCTTTCTTCCCAGGCCCCTGTTAGGTCACACCAAGAACTAAGCCTTACCCTGGGGCCATGGACCCCGCTTTTTGATGTTAAAACTTGCCTGCCTGTAGCCTGCCAGTTGACAGCTGTCAGGCCTTTAATTAGCTTGAGAGGTGGCCTCATTCCCTCTTCCAAGAGGAAGTCCTGACTCAGAGAGCTGCAGTGAATGAAATGGCTGGAAGCTCTCTTGTCCCAGCAGTGCCACCAGGAGGGGTGGCCACTACTGGAATTGCAACAATCCCCAAGCAATGTGTTCAGCGATTGTTATCCACGTTGGCTGGGATTTTCCACTTCCCCCCTCCCCCGCCCGTGGCAGATGTGTCGAACCAGCCAAATGTCCACTGACTTTGGTAGCACCAGTAAATCCCAGCGCCAGACGGGACTGGATCATTCCGGCGATAGTTATTAACTGACGATGTGAAAAATTGCCAAGTAATGCTTATCCAAAAATGATGCATCGATTACAGTCAGTTACTGCCCTTGAAGCCTCGTTTCAACTAGGCCCCAGTACCAGAGCAGAGATATTTACATTCAACTTCAAGGCATTCGACGGATTATGCCCCACGGAGCCCTGGCAAGATTGGTGTCAATTGGGGGTCATGGCGCTTACCCTCCAGTGTCCCTCATACTAAGAAGATGGACATAATTGTGGCCCACTCCATGACCTTTGTTATAAGATGCAGAACTGAATAAGACATTTAGCAACTAGAAATGAAAAGCTCCGAATAAAATCAACTGAACATATCCCAACATTATTCAGCCTGGTGCCAGATGCTGTAAATCCATCTTTAAGCTTACCGAGTTTTTGTAGTATCTGTCCCCTTATCTGAATACTGACAGCCTGCACCAGAACTCGATCACTCTTTTTCTCATAGACCCAATTGCCTGCATGTCACAAGAAGTAATGAAAGAGTCAAGAGAAAGAGGAAAATCAAATTGTATGTATTAATCCTGTTATAGGATTACTATTTGCTAGAGGCTCTGCACTTTCCAAACAATTATAATGCATTTCTGCTTCTTCCTCTTGAATTCTCTGTCAGAAGGCAGATCCACTCCACAATGCTGCCCTCTCCACCATGGCAGAGCAAGGGGGCAGGGCCCAAATCCACCCCAGCCAGAATGGGGAACAAACCCCATGCTGTTGGCATCTATCTGATCCACACTGGGCATCCAGTCAACTGAGCCAACCAGCCCCTCCAAAGAGCCTGAGCTGCTGTGCTAATTTATACTGTCGCATGCATGTTGCAGTCTGGAGCTATGGAGAGTGATGTTTTTAAAAAAATTTTAAAGTGTCCAAATCTTTTTTTTCCAATTAAGGGGCAATTCAGCATGGCTAATGCACCTACCCTGCAGATCTTTGGATTGTGGGGGTGAGACCCACACAGACAGGGGGAGAATGTGCAAACTCCACACGGACAGGGACCCGAGGCCAGTATGGAACCCGGGTCCTTGGCACTGTGATGCAGCAGTGCTAACCATTGCGCCACTGTGCCGCACTGATAGTGATGGTAGAGGCTTCCATTTCTTTCTTTCACAAGGCTAATCAGGAACCTCTCCAACTCTTACCACCTGCTATTGGCGTGTGTTGGAAGGATTTACAAGTTTGGCTGTGTAACGAACGCACCTTCCTTGGCCATCAAGCTCCGGAGTGGGATTTGAACCTAGAAATTCTGGCTCCGAGCTGGGAGCGCTACACCACAGAATTCACTGCAGCTTATGGATTTTATGTAGCAGGTAAACAGTTTAGCTTGGCCCAATCTCCAGTCAGTAAATCTTACTTAGGAGTGACACTAGGATATACAACTGCATACCTAGACCATCACCTTGGAAAAAAATCAACAAAAGGGAAGTTCATTATGATAAAGAGTGGAAGTCAAAGAAATTTGGGCCGGGTGTAAAATGGGACTTTGACTCACTAGCACTCGTTTTGTGCTTCTGGTGAAGTTGAATTCCATGCCAGGGAAGTCAGTACTATTCTGTTTGTGGTATTTTATTGAAGACAAACATGGAAAACAATTTTGTGCATGCACATTGGAAGTTTGGAAATAGGAGTAGACCTCAGTTCCAGCTGTTTTGATTGCAGGGTGGAACTACTATATGGGAAGATGGAAGAAGGATTCCTGCCCTTTTACAATTATTTGTGGCACTGGAGAAGGTCCGTCAAATCTCTGAGAAACTGTCAAGGCAGCATGTGGTTGATGCTCCACTTCAGCATTTATAAATATGGTTTTGCATAGAAGATGTGGGGGCAAGGGGACCACTGTGCCAATATAGTGTCCACTGATGAGCAGAAAATAGTTTTAAAATTCCATAACAATTTCTGGAGGTGAAAGCCTATTTTTTCATTCAAGGTGCCAAAAATAAATATCTATCTTGACAAGAGCCGACTGGCTCTTTGAGGCAGGTAGCACAGCAACACGAGCTCTGGAAGCTAAAGTGTTTGGTATATTTGGTAGCAGTTTGCCCTTGAACTACGCCTGATGTTAGCATGAGTGTACAGGTCTCTGAGATTTGTGTGCAAACAATTTACTTTAGTGCATTTGTATCAGGTGTACAATAGTTCACCAAATAGCAGGAAGGAGTGAGAGGAGCAAAAAAAGAGTGTGGAAGCACAGAGTAAGCTGAGGACATTTAAGTCAATAACTCTACCAGAGAGCTAGCACAGCTTGTGCTCAATGGCTTGCTTCTGTGCTTTACCATTCTATCATTCTCTGGTTCCAGCTGCATTTTGGCCTAACCACCTGAAAAACCATGCAGAGAAATGCAACTGTAGTGCTTTCCAGGCACATGATGGTAATGGGGGAGGGTGTGGGCATATGGGAAATGAGCAGTTATTTGTTAAACACAGGAAGTCACTTCTATATACAAATCACAGCCATTATATATCACAAGCATAAAGATGAACAAAAAACTACCAATAGAACCATAAATAATTAAAGAGGCTTCCAGGCAAAGAAATCTGGCCCTCAGCTACCTCTTGAGGGAGGCCTTCGATGCTGGAAATCAAACAGGGTCAAAACCTTAGATATAGGGTAGTTGGAAGAACCATTGGAAAGATCCAATGCTAGGGACTGAAATGATAATCAGCCCAAGCATGAAATGTTTTGCTGCACTGAGGAATATATATCATGAATACAATTTCACTGTTTTCTCCATTTTACCTTAATTATGTCTCACAATCATTATTTTAAATGCTATTACGTTGCGATCGTCACTACCTATATGCTCCCCATGTGTTTATTGCTCTGTTGTGCTCCAGTTCACTCCCCCTTAGTTGATGCAGCAGTTATTCCTCTTCAGTTAGACCCAGCAGAATGTTGATCGGCTTATTGAGGCAGTGAGTTGAAATTACTTTGAAGGATAACGAAAAATTCCCAACTCCAAACCTAATTTAGATTTCATATAATCATGTTCATGGCTATATGAAACACATTTATGAAGGCACCAGTTTTACCGATGTAATCACTAACCTGTTGCCCCACTGTTATTAATGAGGCTGCTCAGGATGTATTCAGCTTTGAGAAGTTTGCCTGTCAACATTAAAAGAAGAATGTGACTCAATTAAAAAAAAATTAACAAAATGCAATATTGCTGTGCAATCATTCCTTTTTAGATTTTTTTTTTTTTTTTTTTTAAAATTTAAATTATCCAATTATTTTTTCCAATTAAGGGGCAATTTAGCGTGGCCAATCCACCTACTCTGCACACATTTTTGGGTTGTGGGGGCGAAACCCACGCAGACACGGGGAGAATGTGCAAACTCCACACGGACAGTGACCCAGAGCCGGGATCGAACCTGGGACCTCAGCGCCGTGAGGCGGTTGTGCTAACCACTAGGCCACCGTGCTGCCCTCATTCCTTTTTAGATGATAGTATTTCATGAAAGAGACACAATTGCTTTCTACAGGTTTCTATGGCCTGTGCTGACTGCCTATTGCTGAAACGTTGTTAATGTATGGGGTAGAAATTTGTTTGGGCGTGCTCCAATGGAACTGAATATCAGGTGCTGCGTATAGCAGGCGGCCAATGCTGTGTTGCATGTTTTGTGATGTTTCCCGAGATGAATTTCCATCTCTACCTTTTGAAACTTCATTATAACATTTCTTCTCTTTCTACATCAAAGGTAACAAGATAACGGGCGCAATTTTCCCACCGTGTTGCGCCTGGTGCCGAATCTGTTGTGCTGGGAGCATCGCAGGAAAGGCCCAAATTGGGCTTTGGGTGCAAAGCCGTGCATGAGGCATCCGACCTGCGGTGCCGGTCGCAATCTGGATCATGCATCCGCTGGCGTGATCCAGATTAATCATATTTAAATGAGGCACTGGGCTCATCTAAATATGCTCTGTCTGTTTGAGGCCGTAGTTTCTGGGCTCCCGGGAGTCACTGGCTGCATTGGTGAGGCATCACCCGGACACCAATTAGTACAATTAGTAATGACTTCATTAATGACTTGGATGAGGGAGATGAAGGGTGGGTCAGTAAATTTGCAGATAATACGAAGATTGGTGGAGTTGTGGATAGTGAGGAGGGTTATTGTTGGCTGCAAAGAGACATAGATAGGATGCAGAGCTGGGCTGAGAAGTGGCAGATGGAGTTTAACCCTGAAAAGTGTGAGGTTGTCCATTTTGGAAGGACAAATATGAATGCGGAATACATGGTTAACGGCCGGGGTCTTGGCAATGTGGAGGAGCAGAGAGATCTTGGGGTCTATGTTCATAGATCTTTGAAAGTTGCCACTCAAGTGGATAGAGCTGTGAAGAAGGCCTATGGTGTGCTAGCATTCATTAGGAGAGGGAGTGAATTTAAGAGCCGTGAGGTGATGATGCAGCTGTACAAAACCTTGGTAAGACCACATTTGGAGTACTGTGTGCAGTTCTGGTCGCCTCATTTTAGGAAGGATGTGGAAGCTTTGGAAAAGATGCAAAGGAGATTTACCAGGATGTTGCCTGGAATGGAGAGTAGGTCTTACGAGGAAAGGTTGAGGGTGCTCGGCCTTTTCTCATTAGAACGGAGAAGGATGAGGGGCATCTTGATAGAGGTTTATAAGATGATCAGGGGAATAGATAGAGTAGACAGTCAGAGACTCTTTCCCCAGGTGGAACAAACCATTACAAGGGGACATAAATTTAAGGTGAATGGTGGAAGATATAGGGGGGATGTCAGAGGTAGGTTCTTTACCCGGAGAGTAGTGGGGGCATGGAATGCACAGCCTGTGGAAGTAGTTGAGTCGGAAACATTAGGGACCTTCAAGCGGCTATTGGATAGGTACATGGATTACGGTAGAATGATGGGGTGTAGATTAATTTGTTCTTAATCTAGGACAAAAGTTCGGCACAACATCGTGGGCCGATGGGCCTGTTCTGTGCTGTATTTTTCTATTTTTTCTATGTTCTACTTGTCTCCACAAGCAGAGACCAGGTGTGATGGTCACTCTGGGGTTCTCAGAGGCCTTTGGAATCACAGGGTAGTCAGATTCAGGGAAGTGCAGTACCCTGGCACGCTCTCTGGTGCCTGGGTATCGGTGCAGTGTCAACCTGGCACTGCAAGCGTGTCAAAGACACTTTCTAGGTGTGAGGCTGGCAGTGCCAGGGTGCCAGGTTGGCATGACCAAGGGTTGTGGCCTGATGGGGGCCATGCCCATGAAAAACACGTGAAGGGGGGTTATGAAGGGTGGGGATTGAAGGGGGGCTGTGAAGGGGCGTCATGAAGGTTGGAGAGCATATGGCGGATCCTGAAAGGGGGGGCCCTAACTGACCCCAGAGCGGGGTGTCCTCATTTTGGGGGGCACTGCCAGCCTGGCGCCTGGGCACTGACCCAACACACTGGCAATGCCAACTTGGCACTGTTAGACTTCCCGGGTACCAGTTGGAATGACAGGGTACTGCCCAGCTCTGTTCCCGACCACCTCGGGGACTCCAATGGCCTCTGGGGCCCCCAGCATGGCAATCACGCCTGGTGTCCGCTTGTGGAGACCAGTACTAATCCACGCCAGGGTGAGGCATCGCCGATGCGGTCACTGACTCCCCGGTACCAGGAGACTGCGGTCTCAACCTGACCATGCATATTTTGATGAGCCTATTGACTCATTTAAATATAGTTAGCTGGATCACACCCAGCGAGGGCGTGATCCAGATCATGGAGAGTGCCTCGTGTTGGGTGACTCACGCGTGGTATTGCACCTGGCATGAAGCTCGTTTTGGGCCTCTCCTGTGATGCCTCAGGAGCAACGGGATCAGTGCCGGGGCAACGCAGTGAGAAAATCACGGCCAAGTTTATTATTGCTCAATATTGCTTTGCTTTCTTTGTATCTTTGCAACAAAAAATTGGACAATGTTCAGAGTAGCAGAATATGTGGTTTTAACCAGATATCTTCAACTTAGTGATTTAGCAAAATGATCTAGAAACCTATTTTCTTTGCTGAGCATTGCTGTACAGTGAGCAGGTCCATTAATAATAATAATAATAATAATAATAATAATAGTAATCTTTATTAGTGTCGCACGTAGGCTTACTGCAATGAAGTTAATGTGAAAATCCCCTAATCGCCACACTATGGCGCCTGTTTGGGTACACAGTGGGAGAATTCAGAATGTCCAATTCACCTAACAATCTCACAACCAATTGTTTCTTTAAGCTTCTGCATCATCTAGTTCAATGTCATTCACAGGATGATCAAATTGCATGTTGGTAACAAAAACCTTATGGTTTTTCTGACTTTAAATTAACAAATAAAAGTGGTTGTCCTACAGGTATGCAACCCTTTCTGCTGATTTGTGCCTTGGTCTGCCTCTAGTCATTGTTGTGTTATGCTGCTTCGGATAACACAGGCTGCTACTTGATGCAGTCTTAACTAAAGGATGCTCCAGACTCTGAAATAAGTTCAACATGTTTATTGAACTAGTAACACCGTTCTCAAATGAGTTCGACTCTCTGCTAATGTAACTGTAGTAACTCAGTCTAACTGTACCAGCTTGCTCTAAGCCATGTGCCTGGGTGTGATGCTGCTGATCAACCCTGTCTGACTCTTTAGATGTCTGTCTGTGGAAAGAGGGAGGATGTGAGTGCCTCATCCCTTTTATAATAGGGATGTCATGCCCCCTTATGGTGATGCCACCTCTGGAGTGTCCTGACTGCCCATTGGTTGTGTCCTATTCTGAGTGTTCATTGGTTGCATGTTTGCATATCATGACATCTCCCCTTTTTAAAAAGTTTTTTTTTAGATGTATATACATGTGAATGTCTGTCTAATGTGACAGACTGAGGAATACAGAACAGAACAAACAAAAAGAAATGCTCATAAGTCCAGTCTGAGTCGTGCGTTTGATCCTCGTCGACCGCCAGAGAGGCTGTGGAGGGGATGACGGTGTCTTGACAGGCGAGTGAGAGGCACAACTGGTGGCCTCGTGGTTCGAGGTGTCTGGAGGTGGCAACTCGCCATATGGAAATGGAGAGGAAAGTGGTTGTGGGCAACTTTTCACAGTGCCCTTTGATTCCTTTGCACAATAGAGCTATCAGCCATACGTATGACATAGGATCTGGGCGCAGCCTGTCGAACAACAACAGCCGCAGCAGACCACCCACCATCCGGTATCTTGATCCTGACCGTGTCTGCCAGGGATAACATGTCCAGGTCGGTGGCATGTGCGTCATAGCCCTGCTTCTGGCTGTCGCGAAGCTGCTGAATCTTCTGCAGCACTGGGAGGTGATTAAGGTTGGGCAGGTGTATGGCTGGAAGCATCGTCCCCAGGTCTCTATTCATCAGCAGTTGAGCTGGCGACATGCCAGTGGACAAGGGAGTCGCCCGGTACGCAAGTAGTGCAAGGTGTATGTCAGAAGCGGAGTCTGAGGCCTTGCGGATGAGCTGCTTAACGATGTGCACACCTTTTTCGACTTTGCCATTCGACTGCGGATAGTGTGGACTGGAGGTGACATGCCTGAAATTGTAGCTCTTAGGAAACGTGGACCATTCTCGACTGTGGAAGCACGGGCCATTGTTGCTCATGACAGTGTTCGGGATTCCATGCTGTGTGAATATCTCTTTACACGCTTTGATGACTGTCCATGAGGTGAGGTCTGGCAGCTTCAGCACATCAGGATAGTTTGAAAAGTAATCGATGATTAAGATATAGTCGCGACCATTCACGTGGAATAGGTCAATGCCAACCTTAGACCACGGGGAGATCTCTAGGTTATATGGTTGGAGCGTCTCCTTGCTCTGCTCTGGTTGAAACCTCTGATCGGTTTCGCAGTTCAGGACCATGTCCGCGATGTCCTGGTTGATGCCGGGCCAGTAGACAGCTTGCCGGGAACCTGCACCTGCACTTTTCTACGCCCAGGTGTCCCTCATGAATCTGCCGCAGCACCATGCTCTGGAGATGTAGTGGGATGACTATCCTGTCCAGCTTGAACAGGATGCCGTCGATCAGCGTCAGGTCGTCCTTGACGCTGTAGAAATTAGGGCATTGCCCTTTCTGCCAGCCATTGCTGAGGTTGTGGATGACTCGCTGCAACAGGGGGTCTTTGGCCGTCTCTTCTCGGATGAGAACAATCTTCTCATCTGTTGCCGGGAGAGTGCTTGCACACAGTTGTACCTGCAATTCAATGTGCTAGATGATCTCCAGTCGTTCACTGGGTGAGTTGACGGAGCGGGTCAATGCATCGGCGATGATGAGCTTCTTGCCAGGTGTGTACACCAAATTGAAATTATACCTCCTGAGTTTGAGCAGAATTCTCTGCAAATGAGGCGTCATGTCGTTCAGGTCCTTTTGGATGATGTGGACCAGAGGCCTATAATCTGTCTCAACAGTAAATGTTGGCAAGCCGTAGACATAATCATGAAATTTGAGGATGCCGGTGAGAAGGCCTAAACACTCCTTCTCAATCTGCGCATATCTGGTCTCAGTGGGTGTCATTGCCCGTGACGCGTATGCTACTGGTACCCAGGATGACGTGTCATCTCTTTGAAGCAACACCGCCCCAATGCCATCCTAACTCGCATCTGTGGATATCTTTGTCTCTCGGTCTGTGTCAAAGAATGCAAGGACGGGTGCAGTGGTAAGCTTGGTTTTCAGCTCCAGATATTCTGTTCGGTGCTCCGCCTTCCACCAAAAGGCGGTTGATTTGTTTTCACCAGGTTGCGTAGGGCCGTGGTGTATGTGGCCAAATTCGGGATGAACTTGCCAAGGAAATTGACCATTCCCAGGAAGCGCAGTACTGCCTTCTTGTCCTGGGGGACTTTTATTGCTTAGATGGCTTTAATTTTGCCTGTGTCCGGGTGCACACAGTGGTGCAAAATCTGATCGCCCAGGAACTTCAGCGTGGATGTCGCAAAACAGCACTTGGACCTGTTTAGCTTGAGGCCATGTTCATGAATGCATCGGAATACTTTCTTGAGTCGCGACACATGTTCCTCTGGGGTTGTGGACCAGATATCGTCAATGTGGGCACAAACCCCTTCTATTCCCTCCATCATCTGTTCCATGATGCGATGGAAAATCTCTGATGCCGAGATTATGCCAAATGGCATTCGGTTGTAGCAGTATCTGCCAAAAGGCATGTTGAAGGTGCAGAGCCTTCTGCTGGATTCTTCAAGTTGGATTTGCCAAAATCCTTGGGATGCGTCCAATTTTGTGAAGAAGCGCGCGTGTGCCATCTCACTCGTGATTTCTTCCCTCTACGGGATGGGGTAATGTTCCCGCATGATGTTTTTGTTTAGATCCTTGGGGTCAATGCAGATTCGTAGGTCCCCTGAAGGCTTTTTTCCGCACACCATCGAGCTGACCCAGTCGGTTGGTTCAGTGACCTTGGAAATTATGCCTTTTTGTTGTAGACTCACGAGCTCTGTCTTCAGGCGCTTTCTCAGTGGAGCAGGGACACGTCGCGGTGTGTGGACCCCTGGCTTGACATCAGGCTGCAGGAGAATCTTGTACTCATACGGCAGCTTGCCCATCCCGCTAAATACATCTGGGTACTGGGTTAGGATGTCGTCGGTGCTGGCTAGAAGATCCGAATGGGATGGCATCATGGTGTAAACCCTTTGAATGAGGTTCAGTTGCTTGAAGGCGTGCGCACCTAGCAGGGACGCCCTGTCTGGTTTAACAATCTCGAAGCATAAGCTTGCTTGTGTGTGTCGGCTGGATACCTGCAAATGGCAGGACCCCAGTGTCTTGATTACGTTTCCTTGTAGTCCAGGAGTTTGCAGGCAGCTGGAAGGATTGTGGGGGGCTTCTTGATTCTCTTGAAGTCCACCTGCGAAATCAGGTTGGCGGAGGCACCTGTGTCCGGTTTGAACTGGATGGGGCAGTGGTTGACCTTCATCACTGCGTGCCATTCGTCCTTGGAATCCACGGACAGGATTAACTGGACTCGCGATGTGTCCGGTGTGGCGTATTCATACTTCGTAATAATGTCCAGTCGGCAAGTGTTATCCAGGTATTCATCATCTGCATCCGTCGCACTGCCTGGATCAGAGTCATGCATTCGGTGTTGCACACTTCTGATGCACCGCTGTCGGAATTGGGAGCGCTGGCTCCTGACTGGTAGTGCAGATCTGCACAGGGCTGCATAGTGGTTTGGTTTCCCACAGTTCAAACAGCGTTTGCCTCTTGCAGGGCAGTTTTAAAAAAAAATGGGCGGTGCTGTAGTTCGCAGACGTCATGACGTCGGCGTCATGATGCTCAGTGCATCGTTGCGCATTGGCGGTGCGGTTCTTGGACGTCTACACCTGCGCAGTGCGGTTTTCGGCCGCTTCGTGTTCCCGATCGCATTGCGCATGTGTCGGGCCCCGGGAAGAGTGCGCGAAATGGCCGCTTTCGTCAATGTGGAGGCGAAGCATCCGGGAGATGGCCTGAACACTCTCCACCTTGTGGGAGGCTTGTTTTTCCCTTTCTGCCGTTTTGTACTGTGAACAGCGATTTTTAGAGTGCTCATACTCAGTACACGTTTCAATCACGACTGGCAGGGTCATGTGCTTGATTTTCAACAATTGCTCTCGCAGAGGAGCAGAGTGGACTCCAAAAACGATTTGGTCTCTGATCATGTAGTCTGTGATATCACCAAAGTTGCAAGATTGTGCGAGCAGTCTAAGGTTAGTTAGATAGGAGTTGAGGGATTCGTCTTTACCTTGCATCCTCTGCTTGAAGATATAGCGCTTGAAGATTTTGTTGGTGTCCACCTCGCAGTGACTGTCGAAATTGTCCAGGATGGTTTTGTACTTCGTTTTGTCCTGCCCTTCGGAAAAGTGAAAGGTGTTGAAGATCTCTATCGCATGGGCAACCGCAGTGGTGAGTAGAAGTGCTATCTTCCGCGCATCGGTCGCGCCATTGAGGTTGGATGCTTCCACGTATAGTTGAAATTTCAGCTTGAATGATCGCCAGTTGGCACTAAGATTGCTGGTGGTCTTGAGCTCATGAGGAGCCTGAATCTTGTCCATTGTGCCTGTATGCAGTAGCTGGTTGTAACGGATCTTTCGGAGTTGAACTAAATAGATTGAACAGTCCCTCCTGGTATCATGTTGTGTTATGTCGCTTCGGATAACACAGGCTGCTACTTGATGCAGTCTTAACTAAAGGATGCTCCAGACTCTGAAATAAGTTCAACATGTTTATTGAACTATTAACACAGTTCTCAAATGAGTTCGACTCTCTGCTAATGTAACTGTAGTAACTCAGTCTAACTGTACCAGTGTGCTCTAAGCCACGTGCTGGGGTATGATGCTGCTGATCAACCTTGTCTGACTCTCTAGATGTTTGTCTGTGGAAAGAGGCAGGATGTGAGTGCCTCATCCCTTTTATAGTGTTTATGTCATGCACCCTTATGGCGATGCCACCTCTGAGTGTTCTGAATGCCCATTGGTTGTGTCCTATTCTGAGTGTTCATTGGTTGCATGTTTGCATATGATGACAGTTATAATTCTCCCTTTTTTATGTTTTGCACCTTGATAATTGGTTATTTTGCGACTTTCTCCCCCTCCCAGGCAACCTAAAATTATCTAAGCAATCAATTGCCAACTATACAAAACTCTGATCAATCAAATTTCAGTAAAATAAATTCTTCGAAGTACAGTGACTGTAACAAGGCTTCACACACCCCATTATATTGTCAGTAAGAGTAAAATCTTGACAAATACGCTAAAAATACATACAAAAAATGAACTGGCGGTAACAATTTTCCCATTTGTCTACAAACAGTAGAGTCAGTGCTGGGCCTATGAACATCTTGTAATCTTGAAACATTTCTCATCCAATGTTGTAACTTTGCTTCCCATTCAGTTAATTATTTACTGAAGGCCAATTTAAATGATTAAGATATACGCGTGCAGGATTTAATTCCTTTATGTAAAGGAATAAACAGAAACATGAGATAAAGAGCGTGGACAGGAGAGGAAGAGAACAAGGGAGAGAGAACAAAAGAAAAAAAGCAGGTGTAGATTATATGGTCCCTCAAGCCTGCTCCATCATTCAACACAATCATGGTTGCTCGACAGTCTCAACTCCACTTTGCCACCTGCTCCTCTTATCCCTTGATTCCCTGAGGGATCAAAAATCTATCTATCCCAGCTTTGAATATACTCAACGATGGAGCATCCACAACCATCTGAGGCACAGAATTCCAAAGATTCACAGCACTCTGAGTGAACAAAGTTCGCTTCAGTTCAGGCTGAAATGATCAATCCCTTATCATCACACTGTGCCCCATGTGTTCTAGATTCCTTGATCAGGAGAAACAACCTTGCAGTATCTACTCTGACAAGCCCCTTCAGAATCTTGTATAAAATGACCTCCCATCCTTCTAAACACCAGAGAGTGTAGGTCCAATTTACTCAGCCTCTCAGCATAGAATAGCCTAGGAAACATTCCAGTGAACGTTGTTGCATCGCCTGCAAGGAAAATACATCCTTCCTTAGATTTGGAAAGCAAAACTGCTCATGGTACTCCAGATGTGAATATGGGTGACACAGTGGTTAGCACTGCTGCCTCACAGCCCTCGAGTCCCGGGTTCAATTTTGGCCTCTGGTGACGGTCCTTGTGGAGTTCACACTTTCTCCCCTTGTCAAAGTTTCCTCCCACAGTCCAAAGATGTGCAGGTTGGGTGGACTGGCCATGATAAATTGCTCCTTAGTGTCCAAAGATGTGCACGTTATGTTGGGTTACAAGGATAGGGTGGGGGAGTGGGCCTAGGTATGGTTCTCTTTCAGAGGGTCAGTGCAGACTTGATGGGCTGAATGGCCTCCTTCTGCAGTGTAGGAATTCCATGTGGGTTCACCAAAGCATAACACAATTGCAGCAAAACTTATTTATGCTTGTACTCCAGTCTCTGCAATGAAGGCCAAAATGCCAATTGCTTTCCTAATTGCTTATTGTCACTATTTCCATGTTAATTTTGTGCTCCTTGTACAATTTTTAACATTTAAAAAAATTACACTTTCAAAAAGTTTGCTTTTATCTTCTTTATTATACTCATTTTTTCTCACTCATTTAAACTTCTCTATATTTCTTTGCAGCCTCTGTTTCCTCCTCTGAGCTTTCATTCCCACCAAGCCTTGTATTGTCAGCAAACGTTGATATATTGTTCTTGGTCTCTCTATAACTCATTGATATAGATTGTAAATGACTGAGGCCCCAGTGCGAATCCTTGCAGCACTACATTGGCTACAGCCTGCCAATGTGAAAATGCCCTGTTTACGCCATCCTCTCTGTATCATGTCTGTTACCTAATCATCCATCCATGTTAACTCCCAGGGCACTTATGCATATTAGCTTTTAATATGGCAGCTTATCCAATACCTTTTAGAAATTCAAGTACACCTGTATACCTGCTTCCTTTATATACCTGAATAGTTACATTTTCAAAAACTACTAATAAATCTGTTATTCAGACTGTCGGAAGTGCTGGCCAGAATTCTCAGGCCATTTAACCGGCGGAATTCTCTGGTCCCACTGGCTGCACACCCCCTGCCGCGGGTTTCCAAGTGGAATAGGGCAGCTTCAATGGGAATTCCCCTTGACAGCGGCGGGCCGAAAGAATCCTGCCGCCAGCGGATGACACGCCCCCTCCTGTCATTGAGAAACATGTGGCTGGGAGGCCGGAGAATCCTGCCCGCTGTTTGTTGGGTGAGATACTAAGGCCGGGTTTCTCCGACCCGGCGCTGGGTCGGAGAATCTCCGGAGAGACGCGAGAATCGTGCCCCGCCGCCGGCTTCCCCATTCTCCCCGCCGATTCTCGGGTGCCCGCGGGATTCCAGCTGTGCCGGTCAGGGGCCGTTGACAGCGGCTCTCCCGGCGATTCTCTGGGCCCCGATGGGCCGAGTGGCCGACGAGTTTGGCCGAGTCCCGCTGTTGTAGGTTACTCAGGTCCCATGCGGCGGGACCTGGAAGGTGAGTCTGCGGGGCCGTCCTGGGAGGGGGGGGGGCAGGGGTATCCGACCCGGGGGGGACCTCACGATGGCCTAGCCCGCGATCGGGACCTAGCGATCGGCGGGCAGGCTTGTTCCGTGGGGGACTATTTTATTCCACGCCAGGCCCCTGTAGGGCTCCGCCATATTGCCCGGGGGCCGGTACGGAGAAGGGAACCCCAGCACATGCGCGGAAATCACGCTGGCCGTAGCGCGCATGCACAAACTCACGCGGGCCTTTCCGCGCCTGCTGGAGTTGCAGGGACCACTCCGGCGCCGACCTAGCCCCCTAGGAAGGGGAGAATTCCCCATTATCGGGGACCGTTAACGCCGGAGTGGTTGGCGTCGCTTTTCATGCCGGCGTGGGACATAGCCCCATTATTGGAGAATCCCGTCCTAAATCTATGCTTTGTCTGCCCTCACAGTAGAATGTAAAAGATCCCACAGCACTATATTGAAGCGGAGTACAGAAGTTCTCCTTAATACCTGGCCAATACCTATCTCTCACCCTAAATCTGATCAGATCCAACATGGATTATCTATCAATTATCTGACTGCTGGTGTGGGAGCATGCTTTTAATAATTGGCTGCTGTATTTACATTGCAACAGTGACTGCACTTCCCTTGCTGGAAAGCACTTTGAAATCTCCTGAAGTTGTGAAAGGTCTTACATAAATGCAAGTATTTACTTCTTTATTAAATATGACCAATACCTCAATTTATAACACCATGAGATATTGAAACATTCCAAAGCAGAGATGTAAAAGGACAGTAGTTATAAAAGTAAGCTCTCTTTTGTCTTGCAATGCCCCCTTCCCTGGTTGAGAGAATTTACCCACTTTGCTCTCCAACAAACTACTAGGAAGTCCCTGTGACTTCCTGGGCGCGATTCAGTGATTCCATTGTGCCTGAAGCAGATCCGGGTGCAACTGGTGAATCCCAAATTGGACTCCGCAAGTCGATCGCAAGTTACCTGACTTACCCAGCCTGGCGAGATCCGTAAATACCCGGCTGCCGGATTCACCGCCGTCTGCGAGACCTTGCCAGGGCACCGTTTAGCACTGGTTTCCATAAACATGGACCAGGCGTGACAGCTCTTCGGGGGACCTTGCAGGCCATTAGAAACCTGCGGGTGGTCAAGGACAGGCAGAGTGGTACCCTGGCACTCCCCCTAGCATCCAGGCACCTTGGCACTGTCAGGGTGCCAGGATGGCAGTGCCAGGCTGGTAGTGTCATGGTGCCAGGTTGGCAGTGCCAGGGGTTTGGCCTTGGGGGCTTTGCCCTTGTGGTGAATGTATTACGGCAACCATTCAGCACTGTATTACATTGTACTATGCTGATACCCTTGTGGGCTCCACCTATGGACCATTGTATTACATTACATTGTATCATGTTTGTGCATTTGTGGGCTCCGCCCCCTCGGGGGAGGAATATAGATCTGCTGCCCTGTAGGCAGCTCTCAGTGCAGAGCAGTCGCAGGCAGGCACAGTTCTAGCTGATTAAAACCACTGTTCACTTCAACTCTCAATCTCGTGTGAATTGATGGTCGCATCAATTTAATCAGCTACAACATCGCGATGGAAGCAGCCCTCAAACCTGATCGACTGGAACTCGACCCCACAGGCCGCTGAAGCCAAAGGGATTTTTTCGCACTGGCTCCGCTGTTTTGAGGCCTACCTCGCCGCCTCCTCCTCGCCCTCCGTCACTGAGGAACAGAAACTGAGCCTCCTCCATGCCCAGGTGAGCCATAGAATCTCAGTGCAGATCGAGGAAGCGACCACGTACGCAGACGCGGTCGCGATCCTGAAAAGGCAATACGTGAGGCCTGTGAACGAAGTGTTCGCGCAGCATCTCCTCATCACTCGCCGCCAACGTCCAGGGGAATCGCTGGAGGAACACCTAAGCGAACTGAAAGTACTCGTGCGAAACTGCAACTACCAGGATGTCATGGCCTCACAGCACATGGAACTCGCCATCCGGGACGCCTATGTGGCTGGAGTCCGGTCAGACAGCGCCTGCTCGAAAAGGGCGCCCTCGACCTAGAAGAGACGGTAAAACTATCCACCTCCTTAGAAGTAGCCTTTCAGAGCCTCAACGCTTTCCCCTCCGACCACGCGACCCCCTCGTGGACACCCGAACAGACGGTGCCCCAGGCCTGTGCCGCGCGGCTGCCCGCCCAACCCGGGGGTGCTGCCCTGCTATTTCTGCGGCCAGCACTAGCACCCCAGGCAGCGTTGTCCGGCTTGGAACGTGACCTGTAGCGACGGCACAAGAAAGGACACATTGCCAAAGTTTGCCTGGCCAGATCCAAAATCTCTAAATCACAGGCCCGACTTTCAGACTCACAGGCTTGCAGACCCCGCAGCGTGGCTGCGTGCCTGCCAGCACCGCCCCCTCTGGACGCGTCACCTGCCTCGTGCTGTCTGTGGGGTAGCCATCTTTGACTCTATCCAACACGTGCGACTCACAGGGCTGCCATCTTGGCCGCCATCTCCCACACGACCTGCCATGTGAGACTCATGGGGGCCGCCATCTTGGCTGCCATCTTCATCGCCGCCCGACACGTGTGACCGACGGGGGCAGCCATCTTGAGACTACCCCACCACTGCTGACCACGCCGACTACCCGCAACCCGGTGCGGTCTCCCTCGACCAGTCACACCCCAAGCACCTCAGGAACGCGATGATGACCGTCTGGGTCAATGGGCACAAAACGCTCTGCCTGTTTGACTCCGGGAGCACGAAGAGCTTCGTACATCCAGATACAGTAAGACACTGTTCTCTCCAAATTTCCCCTGCATCCCAAACAATCTCCCTCACTTCCGGATCGCATTCAGTGCAAATCCGGGGGTACTGTGTCGCGAACCTCGCGATACAAGGCGCCGAGTATGCCAATTTTAAACTATATGTCCTCCCCGATCTCTGCGCTCCTCTCCTGTTGGGACTGAACTTCCAGTGCAACCTCAGGAGCCTGACCCTGAAGTTCGGCGGGCCCCTACCCCCTCTCACCATATGTAGCCTCGCGACCCTAAAGGTCGACCCTCCCCCATCTTCGCGAACCTCACCGCCGACTGTAAACCGTTCACCACCAGGAGCAGGTGGTACAGTATCCAGGACAGGACTTTTATCAAGTCTGAGGTCCAGCGGCTCGAGGGGGGCATCATCGAGGCCAGTAATAGCCCTTGGAGAGCCCAGGTGGTGGTCGTCAGGACTGGGGAGAAGGATTGGATGGTTGTAGACTTCAGCCAAATCATAAACTGGTACACGCACCTCGATGCGTACCCCCACCCCCGGATAGCGGACATGGTGAATCAGATTTCACACTACCGGGTGTTCTCCACGGTAGATCTGAAGTCCGCATACCACCAGCTCCCAATCCGCCCGGAAGATCGCCACTACACAGCCTTCGAGACAGACGGCCGCATCTTCCACTTTCACTGGGTCCCCTTCGGCGTCACCAACGGGGTCTCAGTCTTCCAAAGAACGATAGACCGAATGGTGGACCAGTACGGGCTGCGGGCCACATTTCCTTACTTGGACAACGTCACCATCTGCGGCCATGATCTGCAGGACCATGACGCCAACCTTCAGAAGTTTCTCCAAACGGCCTAAGCCCTCAACCTGTTATCACAAGGAGAAATGCGTTTTCCGCACAACCTGACTGGCCATCCTCGGCTATGTCGTGGAAAACGGAGTCTTATTGCCTGATCCCGACCGCATGCAGCCCCTCCTGCAACTCCCCCTCCCCCACTGCCCCAAGGCCCTGAAAAGATGCCTCGGATTCTTTTCGTATTATGCCCAGTGGGTCCCCAACTATACAGAAAAAGCCCGGCCACTGATCAAAGCCACCATCTTCCCACTGACGGCTGAGGCCCGCCAAGCCCTCAGCTGCATCAAGGCAGATATTGCCAAAGCCACGATGACGAGTCCATCCCCTTCCAGGTGGAGAGTGACGGGTCAGAGGTCGCCCTCGCCACTACCCTTAATCAGGCAGGCAGGCCCGTAGCCTTTTTCTCCTGTACCCTCAACGCCTCAAAGATTCGACACTCCTCAGTCGAAAAAGAAGCTCAAGCCATTGTGGAAGCTGTGCAGCATTGGAGGCACGACCACGCTGGTAGGAGGCTCACCCTCGTCACCGACCTACGGTCGGTAGCCTTCATGTTCGAGAATACACAGCGGGGCAAGATCAAGAATGATAAAATCTTGAGGTAGAGGATCGAACTCTCCACCTATAATTACAATATCGTATATCATTCTGGGAAGCTCAATAAGCCCCCAGATGCCCTGTCCCGCGGCACATGTACCAGCGCACAAGATGACCGACTCCGCGCCATCCACAACGTCCTCTGCCACCCGGGGGTCACCCGGCTCCTCCGCTACATCAAGGCCTGCAACTACTCCACCGAGGAGGTCAGGGCCATGACCAGGGACTGTCAAGTCTGTGCGGAGTGTAAGCCGCACTTCTATCGACCAGACAAGGCCCACCTGGTAAAGGCATCAAAGGGCCTCTCCCCTCTACCAACCGCAACGCGTATTTTCTCAACGTTGTTGACGAGTACTCCCGCTTCCCCTTTGCAATCCCTTGCCCCGACATGACCGCGGCCACCGTCATTAAGGCCTTGCATAGTATCTTCACCTTGTTTGGTATCCCCACGTATGTCCACAGTGACCAGGGCTTCTCGTTTATGAGCGCCGAACTGTGTCAGTACCTGCTCGGTAAGGGCATCTCCTCGAGCAGGACTACCAGCTACAACCCCCGGGGAAACAGACAGGTGGAGAGGGAGAACGCGACGGTATAGAAGATCGTCCTCCTGGCCCTATGGTCTATGAGTCTCCCAGTTTCCCGCTGGCAGGAGGTCCTCCCCGACGCGCTCCACTCCATTAGGTCACTCCTTTGCACAGCCACGAACGAGACCACTCATGACCGACTATTTGTTTTCCCTCGGAAATCCACCTTTGGGGTCTCGCTTCCATCCTGGCTGATGACACCAGAGCCTGTACTTCTCCAAAAACACGTGAGGAGCCATAAGTCCGACCCTCTTGTCGAGAAGGTCCAGCTCCGTCATGCCAACCCCCAGTATACCTACGTGGCGCACCACGACGGCCGACAAGATACAGTCTCCCTCCGGGACCTGGCACCCGCAGGCTCCCCTACGACCATCACCTATACCCCCCACCCTACACCAAACATCGACCCCAGCCCCTGCATGCCCCCCCCCCATCCTACACCCCCTCCCTCCATCGCCGACCTACAGTGGTTAAGCTCCAGAAGACACGCGCCCGGAGTCAACACCCGTGCCCGCAGCGACAAGTTCAACACCCGTGCCCGCAGCGATGAGTTCAACACCCGTGCCCTCAGCGACACCAGAGCTCAGGCGATCACAGTGAACGATCAAGGCGCCGGACACACTCAACCTGTGAGCCACTTCACCCCAGCTGGACTTCAATTTTTTAAACAGGGGGTGAATGTGGTGAATGTATTACAGCAACCATTCACCACTGTATTACATTGTATCATGTTGGTGCCCTTGTGGGCTCTGCCCCTGGCTCCGCCCCCTCGTGGGAGGTATACAGATCTGCTGCCCTGCAGGCGGCTCTCAGTGCAGATCAGTCGCAGGAAGGCATAGTTCTAGCTGATTAAAACCACTGTTCACGTCAACTCACCGTCTCGTGTGAATTGATGGTCGTATCAGCCCTGAAGAGCAGAGATAAGGGGGAGGGGGCAACCAGAGAAGGTTGAGGGGGGGGGGGGGGGTGATGTTGGTGGGGTGGGGGAGGGCTTAATGTGTGAGGTCTAGAGATGGGGGCAGGCTTCTAAACTGGTGCCCTGATTTGTGAGGAGCCGATTCTGCTGGCAAGATCACCTTGCCGGTGCAGGATGGCTGCCTAAGTGTGGCCTCGGTGGGGAAGAATTCCTGGATGGCCCAAAAAAATTGTAATTCTGTTGAATAGCGGGGCGATTGTTGGCACTGCAGCTACCAAGAAACACTCCGCAGAGGGGCCCCAAAGTGAACTTACACTTTTGTCCGCTGAATCGCGCCTAGGTTGTTTCATCAATGTTGCAGCTCTCAAAGGGTTAAGCACAAAATAGCTGAGGTTCAGTGGTAGCAGTTCCACATCAGATAATTGAGCACAACATCCAGGCGGGCAAACGAACTGAACCTTGAAAAGGGCAGGCTGCGTAGAAGGCAGGGTGGAAGTTTGTGTCTCCCTGTATGCTGTGGAGCTTTGCTTTGACAGGATTCTCACCCAGAAGTCAGTCTGATTGACAGGAGAGTAAGAAACGTCCATCAAAATGTCGTTGTGCATGGCCAGTATTCTCAGTGCGCAGTCCCTTTGATTTTTTGTTGCATGACCTCAGAATCGCAGAAGTTATCCCAGAACAAGGCTTGCGTCATACCTTTCAAACTGCTGTGCTCGCATGCAGCCACACAGCCCAACAGCTACATTGACGGGATGCAATCTGGGGGAGACTGAAGCGGCAAATACATTGCTTGAATCTGCTAGTCGGAATGTTTGGGGGGGGGGGGGGGTTCTGATCCCTGACCTGCAGGAGAAGTGGGAGGATTCAATCCCAGGGGCAATTCAATCCGCTGGGTTTGGGGTTTCAATCCCTAATACAGACGGGGCGGGATCTGAAGGAGGGACATTGGAGCGGGGTTCAGGGGGCGAGTACTTACCTTCTCCTTGAACCTCTTCTTCTCCTTTCAGCTGTCGGTTTTCCCAAACCGAGTTTGCCTAAGTTAAAGATGCAAAGCCTAGTTAGTCAGAGGCTTCCAAGCCCATTCAAATAGTTAATGGGAAGTGAGTGTGCCGAAGGCAGGATGGGATCGGATTTAAGAATTTTAAAGTTTTGACATCACACTGGATCCTAACCAGCAGACATTCGGAGTTAAGGTGCCAACCCCCTCCTCCCTCCCCCCCCCCCCCCCCCCCCCCCCCCCCGCTAGAACTGATGGGAAAGCTGCCATATTTTGGGGGAGATGTCAAACCAAAGAACTGTCTGACCTCTCATGGTGATGTACATGCTCCCAAGGGATTGTTTCAAAGAGAAACTATGGGCGGGATTCTCCCGAATCCCCCAATGGTGTACAAAAATGGCGCGAACCACTCCGGCATTGGGCTAACCGGAAGTTGCGGAATCCTCCGCAGTTTTGGGAGCTAGGCCAGCGGCGAAGGGCTGGCTTGAGTTAGCGCATGCGCAGAACCGCCGGTGTGGTTCCGCGCATGCGCACACCGGCCGGCGTATTCTTGCGCATGTGCAGGGGGGTGTCTTCTCTGCGCCGGCCATGGCGGAGCCCTACAGAGGCCGGCGTGGAAGGAAGGAATGCCCCACGGCACAGGCCCGCCCGCAGATCGGTGGGCCCCGATTGTGGGCCCCCACTGTGCCCCCCCCCCCCCCCCAGGGAGGGCCGCACCAGCCGGCCTACCAGCCAGGTCCCAGGTGGGACTATGTCCATTTCACGCCGGCGGGACTGGCCAGAAACCGACGGCTGCTTGGCCCATCGGGGCCCGGGGAATTGCTGGGGTGGGGGGTGGGTCGCTGCCAACAGCCCCCGACCGGCGTGGCGTGAACCCCGCCCCCGCCTGAAAACTGGCGCCGGAGAATATGACAACCGGTTTCGGAGTGGCGGGGCGGGATTCACGCCGCCTCCCGGGGATCCAGGTCGGAGAATCCCGCTTATGGTTCTTCCTCGTCCTGACCAATTGCAATAACTCAACCAATACATGAACACATTGCGGAACCTTGCTGCAGCATTTCCTATGTTACAGCAGTGTCTAAACTTCAAAAGTATGTCATTGAATGTAATTCATTTTAGAATCCCCTTTGGTCATGAAAGGTGCTATATAAATGCAAGTATTTTGTTATTTAACTATCCCTGAACAGGTAAGACTTCCCAAGTTACAAGCAATGCTGCAAAATAAAATACCTGTGGAGTGAAATCATGATAATATTGGAATATGAACACTTAACATGTTTTGTCCTCTAATGGGAGTTATATTTTTATTGAACTAAAAAAAATGAATGTCTCTATTAAAATAGTGGGGAAAGAAATTACATCTGCATTATTGGCACATTCAAACATTAATATCACGCAAAAGGGCTTCATTCAACTGAGAAAGATGACAAGGTTCCAAATTTACTGCTTTGAAAAATGAGACATGGTTTTTAATGATTCATTGTGCATTCCATATGCTATTATCCAATTTTGTTTCAATTTCCTGTGCCCTACTTTGACAATCTTTATTTCCTCTACTATTTTTCCCAGTACGTATAATACAAATTAAATGGATCCTTAACAACCACCTTTCTTTGTGGTGTCTAAGTAGCCGTTTACCTGCCTCTAGGTTTAACAAAGGCAATCTAAGAATCAGAAGAATTGTTTCAGTAATGATACCGTATAGTTCACAATTTAGTGGTATATAGAGACAACAAAGCAGTGGGCAATTCAGGTAACACAGTGTGAGAAAACGTATTGGGTTACTTCAATCAGCCAGCAGCTGTATTGTTTGTATAGTCAAGTGGCCTTGCTGAAAAAAGTGAATTTGATGAAAGAGATAGGGAAAAACTGACAGAATACTAATCTGTTTTATTAAACTCTTGATCAGAAGTATAGCAATTCAGGCATCTCGTTTGAAATCGCAGGGTACATTTGTGAGGGAACAAAGCCACCAATTAGTACTTTCCACACCCATTCACAATCACTCTACCCTTTTGGCTCAAAATCCTTTTCTTTCTGGGCCTTTGTGCCTGTTCAAAGGGTCAGCAGTGGGTTTGAAAAGATGGCACTATGCTCAGTGGAATGACATTCTCTCCCCCACTCTCCCCTCCCCATCTCAAATAGAACAAAATGTCCTCTTGATTAGTCAAGTACTTGTTAATTGGAGTTTTGCCACGGAAACGGAGAAAGATCAACAGGAGTTACGTCACCTGAATTTACAGACACTCGGGCCTGGCGAATAACCACCTGTGGCGCGATTGGTATTTCAAGGCGACGCTTGTGCAGGCCCTTGGCAACCTGCAGAAGTTTGCTGGATGCATCGACCCAGTATAGAAATCTGTCAATCAAAAAGACTGTGGCAGCTGCAGATGCATAGTCACCAACTGAGACGGAGGCTTTCAGAAGGACCTGCGGAGAGAAAATTTGCTTTAAATAAAATGTATCAACACTGCACATAAGTAGAAAATTAAAAAAAGTTAAGAAGTCTAATCATCAGCTCTGTACAGACAAGAAGGCAAAACCTTCACCACAGCGCTTGTAATGACTTATAGATTTATCTGAACGGTGGACTGTCTCGCCCTGACTTGCATGATAGCAGAGAGCTATTGAAAAAAAGCTTTTAAGACACAAGAGACCCTGCCACAATGTTAGAAAAGATTAACGACAAATATGCAATAGATGGAAAATAATGTGATTCAATATTTATTGGAATGCCATCCACTGAGCCTCCCCACCCATTCCCCACTCAATAGAACAAAATACAGTATCAATAATTCAAATTTAGCTACACGAGAAGCAATAAAAGTTTAATTGGTGATAATTTTGGGCAATACTGTAACCCGGAAATATTATTAAGAAGTCACTCCTCGTATATTGCTCCAGATTTCCATTTAAAGATGTACAACATGTATTATCCATGTTATGCTATTGCCCAAGTCAATGGTGCTTCAATGGTCCTTCCGGCTGATTCCCTTATTCTCCTTCATTTAATTTTGCCATTATTATTTTTGATCTGTGGATGCTTAATGGATATGTATCTTTAAGTCGAGCAGCAGAGAGAATGAGGAATTCTAGAAATTGCAACATAGTATATGGTGCCGCTAGCATTGGACAGCAAGACCCAGATCTTTCGGCACCAAAGAGTTAGAATGGGCTGAGTTTGATTGATTGGCTGGTGGCCAATGAATTGGCTAGAAGGGCATATTCTGCCCGGTAACAGGTAGTGATTGGATACTGCCCGAATGGGATGATTTCCAGAGTTGACACCTGAAATCACAGGGACAAGGACCTGCTCCTTCTCGGTCCAGAAAGACTGTGAGTTGATGTATTTCTGAACCTACAGAGAACCTGAATGAATGAATCCACAGGGAAACTGTAACAGGCTGAAAGCCTAGATTAAAGGAAGAACAAACAGCATAGCTGGACACAGAATCTGCATGAATCTACAGTGAAAACCTCGAACTGAAAGCCTGGATTTAAGCAAAGATGCTAGAAACAAAGACTTACCTTTTGCATTTCATCCTTATTATTTTCACCCCTCTCTCCCCCTCTGTGTTTGTCTGTCTTATGTGTGTGCGTGTACAGAGGGTGGGGACATTAGGAATTATATAATAGTTAACCAGCTGTATTTACTGCATATTTCATTATTGTTCTTGTTATAAATAAGAAATAATTGTTGTTTCAACTTACAAACCTGGTAACTCTAGTTATTGGGCAGCCAAAGGTCAAAGACTTCGGTTATTTTTCTAAGAATTATTTAGTAATACAGTTGTGTTGCGACTCCGGGTCAAGTGGGGCTGGAATTGACCACGCACTAGCCCAGAATGCCATAACAATAAGTTAGTAGGGACATAGGTCAACAACCAGTTTTCACTTTGGCCCTGCTTTCAGTGCTGTTTGAAAGTCCTGGATGTGAATTACTATTCCGACTGATTCTCAGGTGAACAATGGACTGCTTAATGATCAGTTGTGGTGGCAATATCCAAAATGAGACCTACAGAGCCAAACATATTGATCATTATTTGCATTTATTTTTAAGTAGACTGGGGATGGTCACCTTCAACCAAGTCCAACAAGGAATAACGTGACAGAAGAGAGTTGGAATAGGGGCAAAGCAGACCAATGGATAAAGTCTGCATTTCAAACAACTACCTTAATAATTGTAATAACTGGGCAGCACGGTGGCACAGTGGTTAGCATTACTGCCTACGGCGCTGAGGACCCGGGTTCGAATCCCAGCTACGGGTCACTGTCCGTGTGGAGTTTGCACATTCTCCCCGTGTCTGCGTCGGTTTCACCCCCACAACCCAAAGATGTGCAGGATAGGTAGATTGGCCACTCTAAATTGCCCCTTAATTGGAAAAAATAATTGGGTACTCGAAATTTATATTTAAAAAAAAATAAAAAATTGTAATAACTCCTTCTGAACTTCAGAGTAAAAATGTACATCTGTTCAATAGTCAAGATTCTGTAATGCAAGGGCAGCACAGCTGCCTCACGGCGCCGAGGTCCCAGGTTCGATCCCGGCCCTGGGTCACTGTCCGTGTGGAGTTTGCACATGCGCCCCGTGTCTGCATGGGTTTCGCCCCCACAACCCAAAGATGTGCAGGATAGGTGGATTGGCCACACTAAATTGCCCCTTAATTGGAAAAAATGATTTGGGTACTCGAAATTTATTTTTTTTAAAAGAAGATTCTGTAATCCAGTTCAGATTCTGAAAATTATTACATTCCAGTGAAGACTTCCACAGTTGGTAACTTGAACTTTTTGCTGGTTTTAGAGCCACTTTTGGACAAAATGCATCAGACAATGTGATATTCAAATAAAAATAGGAGAACCGTTTTCAGGGTGGCATGGTGGCGCAGTGGTTAGCACTGCTGCCTATGGCGCTGAGGACCAGGGTTTATCCCGGCCCCGGGTCACTGTCTGTCAGAAGTCTGTACATTCTCCCTGTATCTGTGTGGGTTTCACCCCCATAACCCAAAGGTGTGCAGGTTAGGTGAATTGGCCACGCTAATTGACCCTTAATTAGAACATAGAACATAGAACGATACAGCGCAGTACAGGCCCTTCGGCCCTCGATGTTGCACCGACATGGAAAAAAAAAAAACTAAAGGCCATCTAACCTACACTATGCCCTTATCATCCATATGCTTATCCAATAAATTTTTAAATGCCCTCAATGTTGGCGAGTTCACTACTGTTGCAGGTAGGGCATTCCACGGCCTCACCACTCTTTGCGTAAAAAACCCACCTCTGACCTCTGTCCTATATCTATTACCCCTCAATTTAAGGCTATGTCCCCTCGTGCTAGCCACCTCCATCCGCGGGAGAAGGCTCTCGCTGTCCACCCTATCTAACCCTCTGATCATTTTGTATGCCTCTATTAAGTCACCTCTTAACCTTCTTCTCTCTAACGAAAACAACCTCAAGTCCATCAGCCTTTCCTCATAAGATTTTCCCTCCATACCAGGCAACATCCTGGTAAATCTCCTCTGCACCCGTTCCAAAGCTTCCACGTCCTTCCTATAATGAGGCGACCAGAACTGTACGCAATACTCCAAATGCGGCCGTACCAGAGTTTGGTACAGCTGCATCATGACCTCATGGCTCCGGAACTCAATCCCTCTACCAATAAAGGCCAACACACCATAGGCCTTCTTCACAACCCTATCAACCTGGGTGGCAACTTTCAAGGATCTATGTACATGGACACCGAGATCCCTCTGCTCATCCACACTACCAAGAATTTTACCATTAGCCAAATATTCCGCATTCCTGTTATTCTTTCCAAAGTGAATCACCTCACACTTCTCCACATTAAACTCCATTTGCCACCTCTCAGCCCAGCTCTGCAGCTTATCTATGTCCCTCTGTAACCTGCAACATCCTTCCGCACTGTCTACAACTCCACCGACTTTAGTGTCGTCTGCAAATTTACTCACCCATCCTTCTGCGCCCTCCTCTAGGTCATTTATAAAAATGACAAACAGCAACGGCCCCAGAACAGATCCTTGTGGTACACCACTCGTAACTGAACTCCATTCTGAACATTTCCCATCAACTACCACTCTCTGTCTTCTTTCAACTAGCCAATTTCTGATCCACATCTCTAAATCACCCTCAATCCCCAGCCTCCGTATTTTCTGCAATAGCCGACCGTGGGGAACCTTATCAAACGCTTTACTGAAATCCATATACACCACATCAACTGCTCTACCCTCGTCTACCTGTTCAGTCACCTTCTCAAAGAACTCGATAAGGTTTGTGAGGCATGACCTACCCTTCACAAAACCATGCTGACTATCCCTAATCATATTATTCCTATCTAGATGATTATAAATCGTATCTTTTATAATCCTCTCCAAGACTTTACCCACCACAGACGTTAGGCTCACCGGCCTATAGTTACCGGGGTTATCTCTACTCCCCTTCTTGAACAAAGGGACCACATTTGCTATCCTCCAGTCCTCTGGCACTATTCCTGTAGCCAATGATGACCTAAAAATCAAAGCCAAAGGCTCAGCAATCTCTTCCCTGGCTTCCCAGAGAATCCTAGGATAAATCCCATCCGGCCCCGGGGACTTATCTATTTTCACCTTGTCCAGAATTGCCAACACTTCTTCCCTACGCACCTCAATGCCATCTATTCTAATAGCCTGGGTCTCAGCATTCTCCTCCTCAATATTATCTTTTTCTTGAGTGAATACTGACGAAAAGTATTCATTTAGTATCTCGCTTATCTCCTCAGCCTCCACACACAACTTCCCACCACTGTCCTTGACTGGCCCTACTCTTACCCTAGTCATTCTTTTATTCCTGACATACCTATAGAAAGCTTTTGGGTTTTCCTTGATCCTACCTGCCAAAGACTTCTCATGTCCCCTCCTTGCTCGTCTCAGCTCTCTCTTTAGATCCTTCCTCGCTTCCTTGTAACTATCAAGCGCCCCAACTGAAACTTCACGCCTCATCTTCACATAGGCCTCCTTCTTCCTCTTAACAAGAGATTCCACTTCTTTGGTAAACCACGGTTCCCTCGCTCGACCCCTTCCTCCCTGCCTGACTGGTACGTACTTATCAAGAACATGCAATAGCTGTTCCTTGAACAAGCTCCACATATCCAGTGTGCCCAACCCTTGCAGCCTACTTCTCCAACCAACACATCCTAAGTCATGTCTAATGGCATCATAATTGCCCTTCCCCCAGCTATAACTCTTGCTCTGCGGGGTATACTTATCCCTTTCCATCACTAACGTAAAGGTCACCGAATTGTGGTCACTGTCTCCAAAGTGTTCACCTACCTCCAGATCTAACACCTGGCCTGGTTCATTACCCAAAACCAAATCCAAAGTGGCCTCACCTCTTGTTGGCCTGTCAACATATTGTGTCAGAAAACCCTCCTGCACACATTGTACAAAGAACGACCCATCCAATGTACTCGAACTATATCTTTTCCAGTCAATATTAGGAAAGTTAAAGTCTCCCATAACAACTACCCTGTTACTTTCACTCTTTTCCAGAATCATCTTCGCCATCCTTTCCTCTACATCTCTAGAACTATTAGGTGGCCTATAGAAAACTCCCAACAGGGTGACCTCTCCTTTCCTGTTTCTAACCTCAGCCCATACTACCTCGGAAGAAGAGTCCCCATCTTGCATCCTTTCTACCACCGTAATACTGTCCTTGACTAGCAGCGCCACACCTCCCCCTCTTTTGCCCCCTTCTCTGACCTTACTAAAGCACCTAAACCCCGGAACCTGCAACAACCATTCCTGTCCCTGCTCTATCCATGTCTCTGAAATGGCCACAACATCGAAGTCCCAGGTACCAACCCATGCTGCCAGTTCCCCTACCTTATTTCGTATACTCCTAGCATTGAAATAGACACACTTCAAACCACAGACCTGAACACTGCCGCCCTCCTGCGAAGTCAAAACTGTGCTCCTGACCTCTCTACTCTCAATCTCTCGCACCCCAAAACTACAATCCAGGTTCCCATGCCCCTGCTGAATTAGTTTAAACCCCCCCCAAGAGTACTAACAAATCTCCCCCCCAGGATATTGGTGCCCCTCAGGTTCAGATGTAGACCATCCTGTCTATAGAGGTCCCACCTTCCCCAGAAAGAGCCCCAGTTATCCAGAAATCTGAATCCCTCCCGCCTGCACCATCCCTGTAGCCACGTGTTTAATTGCTCTCTCTCCCTATTCCTCATCTCACTATCACGTGGCACGGGCAACAACCCAGAGATAACACCTCTGTTTGTTCTCGCTCTGAGCCTCCATCCTAGCTCCCTAAAGGCCTGCCTGACATCCTTGTCCCCTTTCCTACCTATGTCGTTAGTGCCAATGTGGACTACGACTTGGGGCTGCTCCCCCTCCCCCTTAAGGACCCGGAAAACACGATCCGAGACATCACGTACCCTTGCACCTGGGAGGCAACATACCAAACGTGAGTCTCTCTCGCTCCCACAAAATCTCCTATCTGTGCCCCTGACTATTGAGTCCCCAATTACTAATGTTCTACTCCTTTCCCCCCTTCCCTTCTGAGCAACAGGGACAGACTCCGTGCCAGAGGCCCGTACCCCATGGCTTACCCCTGGTAAGTCGTCCCCCCCACAAGTATCCAAAACGGTATACTTGTTACTCAGGGGAACGACCGCAGGGGGTCCCTGCACTGACTGCTTCTTCCCAGTCCCTCTTACTGTTACCCATCTATCTGCAGTCTTTGGTGTAACTACTTCCCTGAAGCTCCTATCTATGACCCCCTCTGCCTCCCGAATGATCCGAAGTTCATCCAGCTCAAGCTCCAGGTCCCTAACACGGTTTTTGAGGAGCTGGAGTTGGGTGCACTTCCCACAGATGAAATCAGCAGGGACACTGACGGCGTCCCTCACCTCAAACATTCTGCAGGAGGAGCATTGTACTGCCTTCCCTGACATCCCCTCTAGATTAAAAAAAAACAAGAAAAAGAAAAAGAAAGGAAGAGCTTACCTGATATTACCTCAAACCCTGATCCCGCTGAAAGGTAAGCAAATTTAAAGGCACTCACTCACCTTCACGACAGGCCCCTGCTCCCGCTTCCCAACCACCGTGGGGTGGGGGGGTTGGTTAGAGGAGGAGGTAGGGTGGGAAACACTCACAAAGTGTTTCGGGTTTAACTGTCACTTGCCAACAGCCCCTCCACAAACCACCTTCAACTTAGGCTGACCGCACTGCACGTATGCAAATTTCCCCAGAACAGCTGATCAGTAGCTCTGCTCTGCTGCCCTCTGCTGGTTGCTTGCCTTTACTCAAACTCCTTGGGTCTTCTTCGCAGGTTCACCTTCAATTTAGGCTGACCGCACTGCACGTATGCAAATTTCCCCAGAACAGCTGATCAGTAGCTCTGCTCTGCTGCCCTCTGCTGGTTGCTTGCCTTTACTCAAACTCCTTGGGTCTTCTTCGCAGGTTCACCTTCAACTTAGGCTGACCGCACTGCACGTATGCAAATTTCCCCAGAACAGCTGATCAGTAGCTCTGCTCTGCTGCCCTCTGCTGGTTGCTTGCCTTTACTCAAACTCCTTGGGTCTTCTTCGCAGGTTCACCTTCAACTTAGGCTGACCGCACTGCACGTATGCAAATTTCCCCAGAACAGCTGATCAGTAGCTCTGCTCTGCTGCCCTCTGCTGGTTTGGAAAAAAAATAATTGGGTACTCTAAATTTAAAAAAAAACATTTTCACTCAGTACCTGACTGTTCAGCTGTTACATTCTACATAATTTTAAAATTTTGTTTTGATCCCCAACCAACCAAAAGGACTGAATTTCCCAAACGACCTCAACAAGAAAACTAATTATAACTTTTACTTTAGCAATCACACCAAATCAACATAAATCATACATGAATTAACAGGAAAATTGTGGTCAAAATAAATATTACAAATTGCACGTAAATATCAGATATAACAAATAAATCTCATGGATCCACTCAGCCTTTTGACACTATTTCAGCCACAAAGTCCTACTCAGCTCTGAATTTGCTCGGGTAGAATTCCAGCTCCCTTTCCTTGAGGATTTATCTCTTGATCGTCAGCTGACAGTAGCACACTGCCAACCCCAGTTCCATGGGCACTGTCTTTAGCAAAATGGTGCACTTCTACAGAACCTCCTCAGTCTTGCTCATGGCATATTTGATGGTGAGGATCTCCCAGAAACACCTTTATCCAAACCCCTCAGTGACCACTCTGTGCACCATGTGGCCAGTTCTGGTTAACAGTTTCTTATAATTAACTGAAGCAGCTGCAGTCACCTTTTTAAAATCTCCGTTCTCAGATTTAACCTTCCTGATCATGTCTTCCAACTTGTCCACGCAGTGGTTTAAGCCAGAATGGTCTGTGCCTTTTATCTGGTCTCAGCCTGTTTGTTTCCCCAGTAACCTGAAGTTTTAATTTCAATTTTAGGTTTAGGACATGATTCAACGGAGACATTTCCAAGTGTCATTTTGGGTGCGTTTGGCAGGGTGTTCCTCAATGCCGTGTTGGCGTGAACGCAGCCCATGAAATTCTCACCATTACTGGCTGCCTCGCCGTCAGATTCGCTGGACTCGTGCCTCAGAGTCTCGCCACTAACAAGAGGGAGCTGCTTTTAAGCGCTCCCACACCATTCACTGCCAGTCAACACACAAGCATGGCAGTGCGCAAGACCTGCTCCGCTCTTTGTGGTTGCTGACCTGGCCAGGCTTCTTATAGTAGTAATAATCTTATTAGTGTCACAAATAGGCGTACATTAACACTGTAATGAAGTTACTGCGGAAATCTCCTAGTCGCCACACTCTGGAGCCTGTTCAGGTATACAGAGGGAGAATTCAGAATGTCTAATTTACCTAACAAGCACGTCTTTCGGGACTTGTGGGAGGAAACTGGAGCACCCGGAGGAAACCCACGCAGACATGGGGAGAACGTGCAGACTCCTCACAGACAGTGACTCAAGCTGGGAATCAAACCCGGGTCCCTGGCGCTGTGAAGCAACAGTGTTAGCAACTGTGCCGCCCTTGATGCTGTGGATGAGAGGCAGGACATCCTGTTCCCCCGAGGAGGTCGGAGACCAGCAGCAGGGTCAGTAATGCCGCTTGGGAGGCAATGGCAGCAGCTGTCAGGTCGGGCAGCATGACCAGGAGGACAGCCATCCAATGTCAGTAAAAGACCGTCGACCTCTACCAAGTTGCAAGGGTAGGTTACAAGCTGTCTCCTGGGATCAGTCCGCCTGGCATATCTCAAATTCCCAAATCCCTCCTCCCACCAAATCGCTGGCTGACACTTTGCACCCTGTCCACATCCGATCTTCATGCTTGTTCCTCAGAACCCCCTTGCACCCACCAGCACAACCCCTTCATGTCAGTGCCCATAGATGACGTTGACCCATTGAGCATGTAGTCAGATGCCGAGCCTCTGGACAAGGTTCTCCCAGAGCTGATCATTTGTGGGCGGTACAGTGGTGAGCACTGTTGCTTCACAGTGCCAGGGACCTGCTTTCGATTCCCGGCTTGGGTCACTGTCTGTGCGGAGTCTGCACATTCTCCCCCTGACTGCCTTGGATTCTTTTGGGGCCTCCGGTTTCCTCCCACAGTCCAAAGATGTGCGGGTTAGGTGGATTGGTCACGTTAAATTGCCCCATTGTGTCCAAAAAGGGTAGGTGGGGTTGCTGAGTTACAGGGATAGGGTGGAGGTGTACAGCAAATTACCAAAAAGCATTAAATCCTGTGGGGTGCACTGCAAGGCACCACCAGAGCTGTCCAGGCACCGGAACTGCATTTTAGCAGTCCAATGCACCGCTCAGTGACAGCACGGGTGGCAGCATGGGTCTCATTATAACGGGTCTCCGTCTTGATCTCAGGCTCCACACCGGCGTCATCAGCTAGGACCTCAGCCGGTATTCATTGCCCCCAGGAGCCATCCCGTCATCCTGGGGTGGTCCTCGCAGATGCCGGGGAACTCCGAGTGTCACAGGATGTAGCTGTTACTCACGTTCTCTCGATAGTGGGCACCCACGTGCATGATACGGAGGCGATAGTCACACACAATCTGAACATTCGGGGAGTGGAAACCCTTCCTGTTAATAAAGGACACTGACTGATGCCCCGGTGCATGCAGGGCGACATGCGTGCCATCTATTGCCCCCTGGATCTGGGGCATCCCGGCAACGGTGCAGAATCCTGCAATCCGGACATTTTGGTGGGCCTGGTCCTGGTTGAAGTTGATAAAGACTGAAACCTGGGAATACAGGGCACCTGTTACCTTCCGGATACACCTAGTTTTAAAAATAATTTTAAAGTACCCAATTTTTTATTCCCAATTAAGGGGCAATTTAGCGTGGCCAATCCACCTAACCTGCACATCATTGCGTTGTGGGGATGAAACCCACGCAGACACGGGGAGAATGTGCAAACTCCACACGGACAGTGACCAGGGTCCGGATCGAACCCGGGTCCTCAGCGTCGTAGGCAGCAGTGCTAATCACTGTACCACCGTGTCGTCCCTACTACAGGATGCACCTGTGGGCTGTAGATTATGAAATTCCCCACGGGTCCCTGCTCGAGCCCTGGAATTAACCAGTGGCATAATACTTTTTTAAAAAAAATTTAGATTACCCAATTATTTTTTCCAATTAAGGGGCAATTTAGCGTGTCCAATCCACCTACTCTGCACATTTTTGGGTTGTGGGGGCGAAACCCACGCAGACACGGGGAGAATGTGCAAACTCCACACGGACAGTGACCCAGAGCCGGGATCGAACCTGGGACCTCAGCGCCGTGAGGCGGTTGTGCTAACCACTAGGCCACCGTGCTGCCCCTCCAGTGGTATAATACTTGAGGGCTGTGGTAACCTTCACAGCCACTGGGAGAGGGTGGCCTCTTACTCCTCCACGGGGTGCCAAGTCCGCACAGGTGCCGAAGTGTCTCACTCCTGAGACAGAGTCTTCTGCAGTACATACTATCCATCATCTCATTGAAAGACCAACGACGCCTGTGCACCGAGGGACATTGCTGGCCTCTCCTTCTGGGTTCCTCCTCAGCCTGATGGGCAGCCAGGTCTTCAGTGTTTGTAGCCACCCCCTGCACATGGGGTGCCGCCTCCAGCCTGCGTTGTTGCTGCTGCCACCTTCTCTGGCATCAGGCCACCTGGGCTTCCACCAGCAATATGATAGCAGCTGCTGCGGAACCGACACCAACATCCTTTTTGATATCTATGAGTAATTGGAGAAGGAAAGAGACTGGAAATCAATTAGGGCTTCCATCCCAGGACCCTCAAATCTCACAGGCCTCCCTGTACCATGACAGTCCCGCCTTCTCTCAGAGTGCCAGACAGCAGCCAGTTGTGCTGGCAAACCTTGCTCTGCACAGTCACCTCTGGCCACATCAGGAGGCCCTAGACCCCAGACCTCTGCTGGGAACATTAGGGAGACCATGCTCAAGTGCCCTCCCCTAACCCATACACTTACCCTTTGGTCGCGAGAAGATCCACAGTGCTGAAGCCCTGCTCTTTTGTGTTTGATTGTTGGCAGCTGCCGTTAAGAGTGTCAAGGATAGAATCTATTGGGTAACGTTAAAAAAGCAATGCAGGTATCATTACATTACTGGGTGTAGTTTATAGGCCACCAACTATGTGCAAGATATCGGGAAACACATTTGCAGGAAAAGTACTCATCTGACCCACTCAGACTTATCATAAAGAATCTGCAGATAATTTAAACGTCGATGTCACTTGCATGACTGATGGCCTCTGAAAAAGGATTCGAAGAAGCACTGGATTTAGGTTATATGCTGAGGGCGACAGGTGAAGTGGAAGTGGTGTACAAGTCGACAATATTATGGGCTAGATATTCAACCTCACCACCTGGTCAGTAATCTGGCAGGGCTGATCGCTCGCCCTTTATAGAAGCCACCTGATTTTAATTCCAATGAAATCAATTGTTTATCCGAGAACAAACAGGTTACTGCTCTTGGATACTCCTGAATGAACCAACTACTTAATCTGACTCAGTGGATTGAAAATGGATTTTAATAAGGCCTTCTCACTAGTAAGGCCTTCTCACTAGAAAATGGAATTTAATAAGGCCTCCCTGCTTAGTAGATCCCTTCACTTGTCTCCAATATCTTCCCTCCTCTAGGCCCCTCCTTCTAGGGCTTCCTACCCTCTCAGTATCTGTTCATTGTGAACTGCTGGTGTAAAATCAGTCATCTCAATTTCCCTGCACCTCTCACTCACTTTAATCAGTCTCACTCTGAATCTGCTGACTCCATTCTCTTAGGTCCAACCCAACATCATCATCAAACCTGAAGATAGAGGTGACACTGTTCTTGTTTGGTACACTGACTTCTGTCTAGCACAGGCTGAACACCTCCCTACCTCCCTCTGGACCATGAGTCCACTTCCAAACATCAAACTGTTGTGCCCATGACTGTTACTAATCTCATCTCCCTTGGAGGTCTTCCCTCCAATGTCTCCAATCTCATGATTGCCCAATTCTGAACATCCCGCTTTGACCTCCTTCCGAAGACCCATAAACAGGGTTGATCCATTGTTTCAGGCCTGTTCCTGCTCCACTGAGCTTATTTTAGTGCGCCCCGGACCACACTCTCACAGTGCCCCCAGTCCCGAATAATGCCCCCCTGCCTGTGGATCGGCCCTCCCCCGACTGTGGCTGGACTGAGTCTGCAGCCACCACGCCGAGTTCTCGATGTGAGAGACCCACACCATCGGGAACTCGGCCCGTCGGGGGCGGAGCATGGTACAGCGGGCGTCAGGCAATGGCCTGAGGCCGTCGATACGTGGCGCGGCGTACTCTGCGTGTAGGAGAATCCAGACCCATAATTTCACGATACCTCCTTAGCTATTGTACCACTCCACAAGCACCAACGAGAGTTCCACCAGCAGAACTGCTAATGAAACATCGTCTCAGAATGAGAGTGTGCCTCGTGTTTCCAGATTTGCCAGGGAGGGTAGAAGACAGTCAAAATAATCAGAAAGCAAGATATGATTTATATAGTATAGCCTGATCATTTATGGTAAATTAAGCCGTATTTGTGAGAAACTTCGGTAGGGGGATCAAGTTGGTTCCCTGGAATTATGGTCTCTAAGACGGAACCCTTTCGTACCAAGTGGACGTGGAGGGACGGATCGCTGGTAAACAAGTGGACCACTTGAGGACCAGAGAGGCAGTCCAGCAGTCAGTGTTCATGGAATCATAGAATTTACAGTGCAGAAAGAGGCCATTCGGACCATTGAGTCTACACCAGCCCCTGGAAAGAGCACCCCATTCAAGCCCACACCCCCACCCCATCCCCGTAACCCAACCTACGTCTTTTTGGACACTAAGGGCAATTTAGCATGGCCAATCGATCTAATGTGCACATCGTTGTGACCGTCGGAGGAAACCGTAGCACCCGAAGGAAACCTACGTAGACACGAGGATAACGTGCAGACTCCGCACAGACAGTGACCCAAGCTGGGAATTGAACCTGGGGCCCTCGAGCTGTGAAGCCAAGGTGCTAACCACTGTGCTACGTGCCACCCATCAAGAAATGTATCTGAACCCATAAACATGAAAGAACTTGCTAGGCCTTTTATCGACATGACTGGTGTCTCTGTAGAAGCAAATAGTGAAGAATCGTATGTGCCAGAAGAAGTACCCATTAGTGCAGTTCTGTTAATGTTGATCCTGTAGAAGCATTCCAGACAACAGAATTTCACTGCTCCACAAGGAAGAGAAAAAACCCGTCAAAACTCGATTTATAATTGTTCAACTCATGTAAATGAGTGAATTAGTTATTGAAGATTGTATAAAGGACTTAAAGGGGGAAAGATGTAATTATCGCTTTAAGGGCAACAGCAGAATAAGGGTCATATGGCCTGAATGAGCAATAGTCAGAGTGTGGAATCACTCTATGGTGAGTGAGGCTCATAGGCAGAGACATTTTGGGAGCTGGCTACAGCCATACGGCTGATGTATAATTCTTGTTAATAAAACACTTTTGTGCGCACTAATGAGGGGTGTGATTTAACAGCCTCGTCGCGCCTGACTTGGTGTTGGGATGAGGCCGTTCAATCTCGCAAGAGGCCTCTGGTGAGTTTTGCGACTCTCCTAATGCCTCGCCAAAATTAACAAAGTCTCGCGAGACATCGCGATCTGGATCACGCCCTCATTGGGCATGATCCAGATCAGCTGGCTCATTTAAATATGTGTTTGCAGGGTTCCCGCAGCATTTGGGATCTAATGGCTGCACCTGGGCGACCTCGCCAGGGCAACGTTTAGAACTGGTTTCCACAAACATGGACCAGTTGTAATGCCACCTGGGGGGTCTCCCAGGTCATTAGAGATCACAGGTGGTCAGGGACAGGGAAGGGTGGCACTTTAGCACTCCCTCTGCCACCTGGGCACCTTGGCACTTCCAGCCTGGCACCTTGGCACTTCCAGCCTGGCACGCTAGGTATCCAGGTAGCACTGTCAGGCTGACAGGGGCACTGTCAGGGTGCCTGGGTGCCAGATTGGTACTGCCAGGGATTAGGCCCAAGTCACCTTATTAGGTGGAGGGGGAGTGAGGCAGTGTTCCCGGGAACATTTCTCAGGGCTGCAGCTAAACACGTCCGAAACCGGGCATAGCTTTTTTCCGATTAAATCGTGCCCGGGTTCCCTGAAAGTGTATCTTTACCCAATGTAACACTGGACCACACTTTAAATTACAAGAAACACAGCATCGAGACAAAAGCTAAAGTTGGCTCAAAGCTAATGGGATAACATCCAATGAAATCTGGTTAGCACTGACTGAAACACCATCTGGTGTACATCTCCAGCACTCTGTTGAGTGTACCTGCCTAATTATGGGAACGCACCATCCTTGAAAATAAATTGAACTCTGTTTTTAACACCTTCTTCCATTTAATTATTGGCCTATTAAACCTATTGAGGAAGTAACTAGCTGTTACCAATATTAGTGTATTATACCTCCAGAGATGCGAAGAGCAGTCATAGTGGAAGTTGAAAGAAACAGACAACCTATCGTTCCTAGTAATCTATTCTTCTGTGCGGTGTACAGTGTGAAGTCAAGGCACAGCCTTCTGCACACTGTCAATCCTCTCAACTCCAGTGTGAAAGCGTGAGGAATGATTGCTTAGAGAATACATCAACAGAATAAGGCACAGCTTCTGGATACAAAACCTGCTGAGTATCTTTCTGCAGCAACCTCATGACTGAACCAATTTGACAACTTTCACAACTTACACACTGGTGCTAGTCAATCAAAGGCCGTGATGCAGGAATATAGTTCCAGTGACAATAACTCAATGATGCACAACAGTGATGATGAGTCTCAAAGGATGGACATCTGCTACCAACTCTTGTCTGAGTTCTGTAATGTTATGAGATATAATGATAATGCCAACAATAACAACTTATATTTATGTAACTCCTTTAATATAATGTAATGTAATGATTCACAGTAGCATTATAAGTTCTGACACCAAGCCACTTAAAGGGATATTAGCTCAGAAAACCAAAATCTTGGTCAAAATGGTGCATTCCAAGGAGTGCGTTCCAAAGGAGGAAATCAGGGAGAGAGTTGGAGCTGTGTCGAGAAGGTATTCCGGAGCCTGGGGCTTTGGCACGGCCACCAATTGGGCAGCAGTAAAAATCAAGGATTCAGAAGAATGCAGATATCGCAGAGGGTTGTGGGGCTGGAGGAGATTACAGAGATGAGGATGCTTAAGTCCATTGAGGGATTTGAAAACAAAGATGATCATTTTAAAATCAAGATGTCGCTTGATCGGGAGCCAGTGTAGTCAGCAAGCATAGGGTTGGTATGGCAATGGGACGTGCTGCGCTTTCAGACACGGGCAGCAGTGTGGAGAGTAGAATATGGGGGACCAGCTGAGAGTGCATTGGAATAGTTAAATCTGGAAGTAACAAAGTAACGTGATGAGGGCTTCAACAGCAGATGAACAGAGACAAAGGCAAAGCCAAGTGGTGTTACTGAGTAGAAGTAGGTAACCATAGGGATGGCATGAAAGTTAGTTTGGATAATGGCAGTCTGGTAATTTAACATCTGTGAAGAAGTCCAGAGAGATGGTGATGAGGTAGAGCTGAGTGGCTTCAGCACACATGTGAAAACTAGCACTGTGCCTTCACTCCTTGGGGTCAACAGAGGCAAGGGTGTGGGAACAAGAAGAGAAGCCATTATAAATGATTCTCTGGCTGCGTCTGGACAGATAAGTGATGAACCGGGTGAGAGCAGTCCCACCAAGCTCAATGATAGTGGTGAGGTGTTGGAGGAGGATGATGTGATCAGCCCTGTCAAATGCGGGAGGACAAGGAAAGGAAGATTACTCTTGTCACTGTCACGTATGATTTCGTTTGAGACTTTGGAGGGCTGTTCGGCACTGTGGCAGAGGCAGAAATCTGATTGGATGGATTCAAATATGGAGTTCTGAGTAAGATGGGAATGGATTTGGGAAGCAACAACATGTTCAAGGGCTTTGAAGACAAAAGGGATGCTGGCGATGGTAATGTAATTTGCAAGGAAAGTGCAAGTTAAGAGATGGTTTTTGAAGTGATGGATGACAATGACAGATCTAAAGGAAAAAGGGACACTTTGAGAGAACTATTTACAACATTGGCTAACCTTTGGGCCAGGAGATCAGCAGTTTAGTGGAGATAGGATGTAGGGAACAGGAGAGTGGGTCTCATGAGCAAGATTAATTCAGATAGTACAGGGGGAGTATTAAAGGAAGTTTGTCCAGGTGAGCAGTGGAAGGGAGGCAAAGGGCAGAGACAGTTGGTCAGATTGTCTCAAGCTTGGGGGCAAAGGAGTCCAGATGAGAGATGACCTTAGTGTTTTTCTTAAATGTAGAGTACCCAATTCATTTTTATTTTCCAATTAAGGGGCAATTTAGCATGGCCAATTCACCTAGCCTGCACATTTTTGGGTTGTGGGGGTGAAACCCACGCAAACATGGGGAGAATGTGCAAACTCCACACGGACAGTGATCCAGACCCGGGATCGAACCTGGGACCTCAGCGCCGTGAGGCAGCAGGGCTAACCCACTGCGCCACCGTGCTGCTCCCCCCCCCCCCCAATTGTGTTTTAAGTGGTTCTGCCAGGTATGGCGGTGCGTGGTTAAGCAAGTTCTCTGCCACATCCTTTAAATTTTGCACCCCTTGGACTTAGTGGACCACAACTGAGGGCCGAACCTGGGTGAGAAGGATTAATGGTTTAACTGTGGACTCAGTCATCAAAGATACAATAGCTAGCCTTGAGGCAGGGAAGAGTGAGAAGAAAGGATATGATGAATGAGGTGGAAGTCAGGTAGGTTTTTTAAGGGTGGGAAATTTTGTCTCCCTAAATTGGCCTTTACCATCAAGAAGGCAAATTTGCAGATTTTCAGAATTTTAATATGGTAAATGTTTTTTTCACAAACTGGCTTATTATTAAATGTGAGGGATGATGAAGGAGATGTTGTCATGTGGAGGATGCTGCTTTGGGGTTATATGTAGGTTACAGAAAAGTCAGCATTACCTTTTGCATGGTAATCGACACCATGTAACTGAAATTCTATACAGAAATGATTTGTTAGAAAGCTATTGTCCCACTCTGTTTAATAGTGTACAATGTTTTCCACGTGTTAACTCTCTCCCTCTTTCACACTCACAATCAAAATGTTTAACAGTCCAATCAATGAAACAAAGTCAAAGGCAATCTTAGCTGTCCACAGGTTAAGAGTTGAAGCAGCCACAAAGAAGAATGATACATAATTAGGTGTGAAATTGGCAGTGAAAGATTAACATCCTTACTTGATCTAGGTTTGGAATATACATGCTTTGCTAAATTACTTAAAAAGCGAGCCAAACAATACAAGACATAAATAATAATATAAATAGCCCTCCAAATTCAGCTGCCTGGGACAAAAGTAAACTCCACACAGTAAATACGATAATTACTTTATATCTGCATTGAATCATTTGGAAATGCGTTGTTCCTACTTTGTTCACTGCGCCCCATGCCTGTCTCTTTTAAGCTATTGTGTCATTGGCAACTCGTTCCTCCTTCTTTTGGTCCATGTGAATAACCCCTTCGTCAAACTTCATTCCACCACCGGTCCCCACTGGCAGATACCCTTTAGCTCAATTACTAATTTTAGCCAAGAATTCACAACTGCCGCAAACCTTTTTTGCATGAATTTCATTTTGTGCCTGGCCTCACGCAGGCATTTTATTTATCACCTAAGCATTGATTGAAGATTTTCTATAACTGTAAATAAAAATGTTCTGATGTAAATTGATGCAAAAATAATAAACTTATTGGTATAGTTCATCTAAAGAAACGTTGCCAGGTAACACTTGGCTTTATTCATTAATAAATAGAAAATGTTGATTTGGTTCCTCTCTATTTCGGAGACATAGACATGTTTATCAATGAATGAACTGAGGTCTTCCTTGAGAATGTTTTCTAATTGCTAAATGTTGTTCTCAGTTGCAACAGTTTTATTTTTCCGCTGATACTGTTGAATCTTGAAACTAAAGTTAGAAGCAGGTGAATATCCATATTGAATGAAAATAATGTTCCATAACAATGTACTTGACAGGAAATTGCTTTGTTCCTGTCCGGTAGCCAGTAATTTATCATTTAGACTACTTGCAGATATAATTAAACTCCCGATTCCCTAGGACAAGCTAGTTTGTTTGCTTTTGACTCACATACTGTTAATGAAATAATAACTACAAAAATCTAAATTAATAAAACACATCACAATTGCAGAATGTTTCAACGCAGTGTTAGCCCTAACTACAAAAATAAAGATTCAAAAATATATTTCAATTTTTAAAAAATGTAAGCACTTCAATTCTGCCTTGTTGTCTCTATTTAGCTCCATTCTCTCCTTTTCTTTTGTGCCTAATTGTGTTTTTAACTTCAGTTTTAAATTTATAAACCTGACCAAATAAATTGTACTTCTTCAAAAATCGAAGCTTTGAATCTTCAACTCACTCATTTGTTTCTTATTTATGATTAACTATTCTCTTACAAAATATAACATTGGCTGAAAGCTGTTCGACACCTATTTCTGAATCAAAATCCTAGAATCTAATCAATGGGTTCGTTATCACATATCCATTTTTTATTTGTCAATTTTTGGAAATGTTCTTCCTGCCAAAACCCACCAGTGCCAAGACAAATCCACCTATCTACACAGCTGGTTGAGTTAATAACCTTTAGCTGTTAGAATCATTTGTAGGTCTCTGGAACTATCCATTTCAGGCAACTAGCATACAGCAGATACACTGAAATTATGTCTGATTGGGCATCATTTGCTGTACAGAATGCAATGTCCTTGACTGGTTGCAAACAATTTCTTCACTTCCCTTTATAGTATGAATTCCAGTACACCACTGTTAGTGCAGACTAAATATGCATGCTTTATGATGAAAGGTATAAATTTATAAAAATCTACCCCCTTAAATATAAACAGAAGCAGGCTTGTGTTTTCTTGAATGTAAGAGATAAAGGAGTGAATGAATAAATATCTGTAAGATGGTAAAAGGATTTCATAGCATAGATAGAAACTATAATCTCTTCTGGGGGAGTGCAAGACAAGAGGGGGATACCGTAATCCTAAAATTAGAGCTAGATGATTAATGTCAGGAAGGACTTCTTCACACAGAGTAGTGGAAATCTAGAACATTTCCCCCCCCACACATCTCTCAGGACTGGTTCAATTCAAAATGTTAAGCCTGGGGTTGATAGATTTTTGTTTATGCAAGGGTGTTAACGTTTATGAATCCCCAAGATGGATAAATTGAGTTAAGATATAGTTCAGCCATGGTCTAACTGATTGTGGGCAATGATTTGATCGGCTGAATGAAATACTCCAGTTCCTATGTTCCTAAATTTTCAGAGCTACAAGTGATGATTTTTTTTTCAACATATACTTCTGGGATGCCACAAAAGAACACATTGGAATTATTATGCCCATGACGCTAAGTTTTACGAATTTATAAAACCAGAAAAAAATGCTGTGATGGACTTACTAACGGAGATTCTCTTCACAGTGCTTCCTGGAGCAGCTGTCAAGGGAGTAGATGTTAGACATCAGTACCCCTGCTGCTTGGCATCAAATAATGGTTTCATGTACGAAGAAATTTGGATGGGGATAGTAGACTACTTTGCATGTAGAAAAATTCTATTGCTTTGTAGAGTAAGCACAACAGTAAAAACAATCGGAGGCGCCTCATGCACGAGTCTTACGACTGCAGATTGTTATCCGTCTCATTTAATACAGTGGTCCTGCATATGAACTTGTGACTAATTGTCTCTGTTTGAAAATTATGGTCTGCCTACCACAATACCCCTCATATTTCATAGAAAGTAAAGGACTTGTCCTTTTGTGTGATCTCACCAAATTAAATGCAACACATTACAATAGTGACAAGAGCAGAAATTATACTAGTTCCCCTCAATTTGCCCTTAATCTTTTTTCCCCCAAGTAAGAAGTCATTCATTATACACATTAGCTCCTGGTAATATTTTTGCTGCCAAGAGGCGGTTTGCCAGTGCCTGACTGCAAAATCTCAATGTTGGCACATCACTCTCCAGCAACAGAAGTTGTGGTTCGGTACTTAAAGGAGCAGAAGAGCTGTCCGTGTGGAGTTTGCACATTCTCCCAGTGTTTGCGTGGGTCTCACCGCCCACAGCCCAAAAAGGTGTGCAGGGTAGGTGGATTGGCCATGCTAAATTGCCCCTTAATTGGAACAACAAAATTGGGTACTCTGAATTTATTTAAAAAAATAAAGCAGCAGAAGAGTCCTTTGAGTTCAATGGAATCTCAGTCTTCTTGGCCTGAACTGAGACTGGGGAGTGTATGAGGGCCTATCTGAAGGGTCAGGAGGACACTACTGGGCCCCATTTTAGGGGCTTTTACCAGCACTATTTAAAGGGGACCATAAACTATTTTCAGTTTAGTTACTGATTGATTTCTGTTGGCTGCTGCTGAATTAGTGGAAGCATTTAGTGGTTTGCATTGACAGATAAAAAAAAGTCAATTGGGAGTGGTGTGACATGTGTTAAAGGTCTTGGTTCTGACTTCAAGGGTTCTGTTCAGATCATTTGCTCCAATTAATGGGTGCAGTAGTTTTCATTCTCCTTTGCCTTCAGCATGATATGGCGAATAAACGGTGGTGACACAGAGGAGTACAAGCTACTTGAAGAGAGAGGAGAAGAGGGGCATTCAGCAGAGGCCATATCCACCCAGGGTTTTCAGAGAGCAACACTCCTATGTAAATCTCAGCAAGACATACTGGGTGGGATTTTCCAGTCATGCCCGCCCAAGACCGAAAATTCCAGCCTGAGGTCAACAGACCTTCAAATGGTCCATCGGGTTTTCCGTCTCCCCCACGATGATTTCCGTGGCGGGCTGAAATGGAAAATTTACCCCATTGTGTGCAAAATCCTATTTTCATGAAGGAGGTGATATCTGCCACTTGTTGCAGGCAGACCTGCAGCCTCGGAGCAGGGTGAGGTTGGCATTGCTTGTGGTTGGAAAGGTGACCACAGTTATGAATTTCCTCAGGCCGAGGTCTTTTCAGGCTGGTGCAGGTTGCTTCTCCACCATCTCACAGTTTGCCATCCACTGTTGTATACATGAAATATTGATGCTCTCCCTGCAAAGAGAGAGTATTGCATGAGAGAAGCAGGCAGAGCGAGTACAAGGCTTCACTGGGCCTCTCTCACTGAAACAGGAGACTGCATGTAAGTTCAGAAATGTACTGTGACTGTCAATGGTTTCACTCTCTCAATGTCCAGCTGGTTAACATAGAACATGGAATCCCTACAGTGCAGAAGGAAGCCATCCGACCCATTGTGTCCGCACTGACCCTCCGAAAGAGCAACCCACCCAGGCCCACTCCGCTGTCCTATCCCCCTAACCCCACGACGTCTTACATTTGGACACTAAGGGGCAATTTAGGAAAGCCAGTCCACCTAACCTGTATATCTTTGGACATCTTTGGACTATGAGAGGAAGTTGGAGCACCCAGAGGAAACCCTCACAGACACGGGGCGAATGCGCAGACTCCAGGCAATCACCCAAGGTCAGATTCAAACCCTGGTCCCTGCTAACCACTGTGCCACCGTGCCACCCCCTAAAGTGTGTGACCTTACATGGTGCATCATACAGGTTAATAGGTGGAATCCTGGCAGAAATCATGAAGGTGGACCCCGATCGCGGGCCTGACCCCATCGGAGGCTCCCTCCCCCCACACACAGGCCACCCCCCCCGACTGTTCGCACTGAGTTCCCGCCTGCAGCGACCAGGGGTGAATGGCGCCGGCAGGACTCTGTTGTATCTGCGTGGCCGAGCAGCTGGAGCACCTCGGAAAATTGCGCGCCGGCATCAGGGGGTCGTGGCGCGGTTGCGGCTATTCTCCGACCCGGCGCGGGGCTCGGATAATCGTCCCCGATATCTTTATTCTCGTAATCTGCTGTGCTATCACAAGAAACAAGAGGGCGGCTACTGGGCAACAAGGGCTATCTGTTGATCACCTGGCTCATGGCCATGGTGGCAACACATAAATGGGGAGCAAGCAAATAACGAGAACTTGTCTTTGCCTCTGCACAGTGCCTCCGCAATGCTACCCCAGTGGCTGGTGAAAGATTGCTGCCTTTCAGTGGAGGAGACAGCAGATGGCCTTCGAGAATAACCTTGAGCAGCTTTAGCCCTAGAAAATCCTTGAGAAAGTGGTGGTGAACTGCTTTTCAGAACCGCTGCAGTCTACGTGGTGCAGATAAACCCATTGTGCTGTTGGGGAGTGAGTTCCAGGATTTTGACCCAGCATCAGTGAAGGAATGGCGATATATTTCCAAGTCAGGATGGTGAATGACTTGGAGGGAACCTTGCAGGTGGTGATGTTCCTATGGGTCTGCTATCTTGTCCTTCTAGTTGATAGTGGTGTTTGTTTAAGGAGCCTTGGTAAGTTCCTGCAGTGCATCTTGTAGATAGGACACACATGCTGCTACAGTGCGTTGGTGGTGGAGAGAGTGAATGCATGTGCATGAAGTGCCATTCAAGCGGGCTGCTTTCTTCTGGATGGTGTTAAGCTTCTTGAGTGTTGTTGGAGTTGCACTCCTTCAAGTAAGTGGAGGGTATTTCATCACACTCCTGATTTGTGCCTTGTAGATGGTGGACAGGCTTTGGGGAGTCAGGATTTGAGTTACTTGACACAGGGGGTGGTATTCTCCCCCCCCCCCCCACGCTGGGTGGGAGAATCGTCGGGGCGTTGCGCGAGTTGCGCCATGCCGCCCTGACACCGGCACGCGATTCTCCCACTCCCTCCGAAACCAGCGCCCAAGAATCGCGCCGGATCGCTCAGAGAATCGGCAGAAACGGCGAGCGGCGATTCTCCGGCCCGGAGGCTGGCGAAAAGAATGACAGTCCCACCGGCGCCGTTCACCCCTGGTCGTTGCTGGCGGGAACTCTGCGGGAATGCTGGGGGTGGGGGGGGGCTCTGATGGGGTCTGGCCCGCGATTGGGGCCCATCAATCAGCGGGCTGGCCTCCCCCCTCCCCCCCCCCCCCCCGGGCCTACTTCCTTCCGCGGCCGGCCCCAGAACCCCGGCGCCATTTTGGTGAGGGGCCGGCACACGTAAGAAGTTCCCCGCGCATGCGCAGGATGGCGTGGCCCAACTACGCATGCGCAGGAATGAGCTGCCCCAACTGCGCATGCGCGGTGCCCATTTGGCACCGCGTAAGGAGGATGGAGCGGCGTGAACCACTCCAGTGCCGTTCTGGCCCCCTGTGAGTGCCAGAATAGGTCGTGCCCGGGCCCTGTTCGTGCCGTCGTGAAACGCGACTGCGTTCACGATGGCGCAAACACTTGGCCTCAATTTCGGAGAATCGCGCCGAGGATCCCTAGCATTTCACCTGTTCTTGTAGCCACATGGCTAGTCCTGTTCAGTTTCTGATGAATGGCAACCCCAGGATGTTGATGGTGGGGGTATGAGTAATGGTAATGCCATTGAATGTCAAGAGGTTGATAGTTCTCTTGTTGAACAAGGTCATCGCCTGGCACTTGTGTGAAGTGAATGTTATTTGCCACTTGTCAGCAAAAGCATGGATCTTATTCCATTTGGACATAGACTGCTTCCGTATCTGAGGAGCCACTAATGGTGCTGAACATTGTGCAGTTATCAGGAAATATCCCCACTCTTGACCTTATGGTGGAAGGAAGATTATTGAAAAAACAGTTGAAGATGATTAGGCCTTGGAAACTACCCTGAGGAGCTCCTGCAGTGATGTACTGGAACTGAGATGATTGACTTCCAATAACCACAGCCATCTTCCTTTGTGCCATGTATGACACCCAGATCAGCGGAGAGTTTTTTCCCCTAATTCCCATTGCCTACAGTATTGTTTAGGGTTCCTTGATGCCATACTTGATCAAATGCTACCTTGATGTCGAGGGAATTCACTCTCACCTCAGCTCTGGAGTTCAGCTCTTTTGCCCATGTTTGAAACAAGGCTGTAATGAGATAAGGAACTGGGTGGCCCTTTCAGACCTCAAACTGAGCATCCGTGAGCAGGTTATTGCTAAGCAAGTGCCACTTGGCAGAACTGTTGATGACCATCGCTTTATTGATAATCAAGAGTAGACTGATGGGGCAGTAATTGCCAGGTTGATTAGGAGGCCGTACCTTGACATGGAGGGAATGAATGCCCATACGGGGTGGCTGAAGGCACATAGCTTGGCAGAAGAGTCATGATGAGCCACAGGAGGTTGTGTCGTGGCATACCTAGGCATGGAAGGGCATAGGGAGAAACTTTTGAACATTCCTTTTGAAAGGTCTCCTCATGCAGAGGTTGGTTCATGAAGCGACTGAGGTGCCATGAATTGTGCCTCATTGAAAACCTGGCCCAACTCCATGTAAATGCCAGAGGACTGGGGCATGTTCAGCCCACGATGGAACTGTAGGTTGCAGGCTTTAGGCCTGAACCAACCCCAACCCTTAAAAGGCACTTCAAAAAATTGGAAACCCTGGGTATGTATTGGAAATCCAGGAATTAGGTCCTGACCACCATTTTTAAAGGGCTCCCAAGTGATCGTGGCTCGGTAAAAGACCAGGCCAAAATACTTGGTCAAAGAATCAGCCATTTCCTTACTTCTCATTGTTAAATCCACAATCTCATGCTCTGAAGCAATGTTTTTCAAACCTTTTTTACCAGGACACACTTTTGCCAACCGGCTGACCTTTGGGACCTACGCCAGCTGACCTTCAAGACCCATGCTACGTTCGCTTGCCTTTAACGTGAAAGGGGGGCCTGCTTGTTCCTCACGATCTCACTTGAGAAAGGTTCAAAGGAGGAGAGGGCAATGCGCTTATCAGGTACAGACCTCAGCCAGTTCCTTTGTGCCGTCTTTATCTTTATGAAAATGGAAAATCAAACCTCGTATATGTAGGATATCGTGAAGGGCAATAGCACAAATTGCGTGTTTTATTCAGTGCCTTTAATCTTGGGAGACGCTCTACCCGAATGCTGACAGTCTCATGTCATGTATTACCGGTCAGCTACACCAACATAGGGCGGAATTCTCCGCTGGTGGTGTTGCTCGTTCTGGGTGAGTGTGTTTAACACTCAATTTGGCTCTGTTTCGTTACTTAGCTTTGGAGTCGCCAGGTATCGTTAAGATACCGCCACAAGTTTCAAGGTCAAGTTCAAAGCAATAAAACCATACACCAATTAGTAAGTTCAAACAAGACACGTTTGTTATATTACAATAATCTACTAATCATGCATATAACTATAAGACTAGGCTAATCCTACCACTACTAGGCCAAATACTTATCTGGATAAGGGGACTGCCGGACCAGGGAACAACGGCTTCTAGCTTTGTCCAGGGTCCGCAGGCTTCCAGTGGTTATGGTCTAAAGGGGTCAGGAGTGTCTATTCCCGTAGTGTGCATTGTGACTTACTTGCTGGCGGCTTCTGCCCAGACCTCTCCTGCACAAGGTTCTTCTGCTGCAACGGTGTTCTGCTGGGAGGGCTAGCTGGTCAAGGAGAGGCGACAGAGAGCTAGTCGAGGAGAGGCTGGCAGAGAGAGCGAGCTAGGGTCGGGGTCTCTGTTTTATACTCCTCTCAGGGTCTTGCGCCCACCTAGGCGGACCCTCTATACTCTTGCAATCGATTGGGTCTCTTCCCAATCGATTGATTTGAATTCCCCAATAGCGGGGCAGTTGCTCGATCACTGGGGCGGTTATTGGGACTTATTGTTTTGGACTTCTTTGGCGCCGGAAAGTCTGGCCTTCCATCCAATGTATCGATTAGTGTTAACTTGTGTCTTTTGTGCCTGGGGATCGCCCGGTATCACCTCATTAATATGCTAACTGTTTCTTTTCATAGCGTTGTCTGGTTTCAGCAAAAGCCAAACTGGTGTCTGCAGCAGTCCAAATATACAAGCACTCTGCAAGCTGCTTACTTTTTACAACATGTCCAATTTTCCCTGCATTCCTTGCAATCTTCCATTTTGTGTTTGGGCAGTGGTCACCCCAGTTGGCTACAGTGACCAAAATCGTGGAGGCCGTCGTGAACTCAGCCGAGATTCACGACGGCCTCGGGGCCCACTCCCTGCACCTAATTCACCCCCACCCGGGGGGCTAGGAGCGGGCCCCCGTCGTTCCCGGCCGCGACCTCGGCTGCCGGAAATGACGCCCGAACGGCGCTTCGCGGATGTCATCCGCGCATGCGCAGGAACCCGCGCATGTGCGGATGACATCAGCGCACAGACGACGCGAACCCGCGCATGCGCGGTGCCGTCTTTCTCCACCGCCGCCCGGTAAGATGTGGCGGCTTGATCTTGCCGGGCGGCGGACTGGAAACAGTGCGTCCGTTTTGGATGCAGGCCCGACGATTGGTGGGCACCGATCGCGGGCCTGTCCCCTCCGGAGCACAGTCGAGGTGCTCCCGTCCCAATCGGGCCCCTGGATGCCCCAAACGGGCATCTGGCGGCCGTTTCATGAATGCAGCGACCAGGTGTGGTTGCTGCCGTGGTGAAACGGGCGTGAAGGGCCGGCCGCTCGGCCCATCGGGCTTGGAGAACGTTCGCCGTGAAAAACGGCGAGTGGTGATTTTTCCGAGGGGGGGAGAATCGCGGGGGCGCCGGGGGGGGGGGCGTAAAAAATGTCGGGAGGCCCTCCCACGATTCTCCCACGCCACGTGGGGAGCGGAGAATTCCGCCCATAGTCTTTTAATTTGGAGCCAGCTCTAAGTTAATAAGTGATTCTGGGGTCTCAACCTCAAAAGGAATCTTTCACCCACTACTTCTCTTTCAAAATCTGAAACTTCTCTCTGATGTACCATCAATTGGACGCGAGGCACGATGAAGGTCCAAACTTAGGCTTTAATCAGCTAGTTGTTAGCCCGGTGGTCGACTACAGAGAAAGGCCGACCGCCAGGAACTCTGAGTACTTATACCCCGCCTCGGAGGCGGGGTCTACTTGCCTCTCGACCAATTGGTAAGCAGTCACACGACTAGTCCCAGCCAATCAGACGAGAGGCACATGACCAGCCAGAGCCAATGGGAAACCAGTGCTCTGCACCAATGGCAGTGCTCCCATTCATACCACCACACTCTCGTTTGCCAGTACTTCCCTGTATATAACACACGTGGCCTTTACATCCTTATTTGCATTAGCACAATTGACAAAACCAAACATCAAGAAATTATTTTTATACTGTTTTGTTCCAGAGTTAAGTTTCTTCTTTGTAGGCTGTTAACCAGAGGTCCTGAAGCTCTGTACAAAGCCATCAGTAGCACTGCTCTATTCTGCCCTGGACTATCTTAGAACATAGAACAGTACAAGCACTTCGGCCCACGATGTTGTGTCGACCATTTATCCGAATCTAAGGTCAACCTAACCTACACCTCTTCAATTTGCTGCTGTCCATGTGCCTGTCCAAGAGTCGTTTAAATGTCCCTAATGGCTCAGACGTCACCACCTCTGCTGGCTGTGCATTCCACACACCCACCACTCTCTGTGTAAAGAACCTACATCTGACATCTCCCCTATACCTTCCTCCAATCACCTTAAAACTATATCCCCTTGTGACAGCCATTTCCACCCTGGGGAAGTCTCTGGCTATCCACTCTATCCATGCCTCTCATCACCTTGTACACCTCTATCAAGTCACCTCTCTTCATTCTTCGCTCCAGTGAGAAAAGCCCTAGCTCCCTTAATCTTTCTTCATAAGACATGCCCTCCATTCCAGGCAGCATCCTGGTAAATCACCTCTGTACTCTCTCCAAAGCATCCACATCCTTCCTATAATGAGGCGACCAGAACTGGACACAATATTCCAAGTGTGATCTAACTAAGGTTTTATAAAGCTGCAGCAAAACCTCGTGGCTCTTAAACTCAATCCCCCTGTCAATGAAAGCCAACACACCATATGCCTTCTTAACAACCCTATCAATCAGGGTGGCAACTTTGAGGGATCTATGTACATGGACCCCAAGATCCCTCTGTTCCTCCGCACTTCCAAGAATCCTGCCTTTAACTCTGTATTCAGCATTCAAATTAGACCTTCCAAAATGAATCACTTCACATTTATCAAGGTTGAACTTTTAAGAAAACAATTCATCTTCATGGTTTACTTGCCTTGCTTGCCATCAACTGGAAAATGGAAAAAAACTGCCCTATGAATGTACCTGGAGGGTGCTTGATGTCAAGTGGTCATGCAGGCACGTGACCTGCTCTGTGCTGTCATTTCTGACTCCACACAGCCTCATTTATTTTCGTTTAAATGAGCCGCCATTCTCAATGTAAAAGCCGATAGCGGCTGTTGAGCCCTTCTCCCGCGATCGTGACTACTGCGAGAACGGCGCTGCCAATCCCTCTGCGATCCTCCTGAAATTTGCCCGCGATTCACCTGTGGGTCACGACCCACACTTTGAAAAATCTTGCTCTCAAAGACCATTGGTTACTTTAGCTGTTAGTTTCCTTTTTATATTCTTTTATTGCAGTTTTAAAATATCTTGCCATTATTCTCTCATTCTCCAATTTTTCCTTCTTTTTACTTAAGTCATTTTTTGCTGTGTTTTACAATTTCTCAATCCTCTGGGCTACGACTAATCTTTGCATCATTGTATCCCTTTTCTTACAATCTTATGTCATCTTTAATTTACTTAGTTAGCCACAATGAAGCACCCTTCACAGTTGTCTATCTTTCTCAATGGAATCTATCTTTTATTTTCTTTTTATTAAATAAATGTAGAGTACCTAATTCTTTTTTTCCAATTAAGGGACAATTTAGCATGGCCAATCCACCTACCTGCACATCTTCGGGTTGTGGGGGTGAGACCCATGCAGACACGAGAAGAATGTGCAAACTTCACCCGGGTCCTTGGTGCTCTGAGGCAGCAGTGCTAACCACTGTGCCACCGTGCTCCCCCCCATGGAATATATCTTTGTTGAGATTTAGAAATATCTCCTTAAATCTCTGCTATTGTTCTCTAACATCTTAACTTTTAACCTACTTATCCACTTTAGTGACGACTCTGTCGTCATTCCCTTGTAATTGCCTTTATTTAACTGGACACTCTGGATACCCTGGGTGGTTTACTGAATAGCATGTGAGCTTTGTGCTTTATTTTTAAGGTACGACATTTGAAGATATAGTCACTGACCTTGATTACCAATAAGAGGTTTTGAACTACTTGTAGAACTGCATACAGGTTCTTGGGCTACATTGCTGACATTGATCTCCATAGCTACTCACTTCCACTGCCTTCACTATGTCTGTCAGGAGAGCCCTGTGGATAGAGGATCCCTGTCCTCTTGTCCGCATCCTGCATCTAGGCCTTCAGAGTTGTACTGGAACATGCTTTCTGCTTAGTTGTGCAATTTGTAGGGCAGCACGGTGGCGCAGTGGTAGCATTGCAGTCTCACGGCGCTGAGGTCCCAGGTTCGATCCCGACTCTATATGCCATTCATATTTGTAACCAAGTCAGTGGAATTTTGGGAATGGTTAACCATCAGTTTCAATTAGCTAAATTACATCATGTAGCCTTTCAAAACTGTGTGGGTGGGGTGGGGGGGGGGGGGGGGGGGGGGGGATAGTCGAGCCTCATCCCTGCTTTCATTTATTTCCAGTCCTTTCATGAAACTACTGTTGAGGGAGGCACATTGGAAAAAGTTACCCCTCTCAGGGCAGCACTGTGGCGCAGTGGTTAGCATTGCTGCCTCAGGGCGCCCAGGTCCCAGGTTCGATCGGGCTCTGGGTCACTGTCCGTGTGGAGTTTGCACATTCTCCCCATGTTTGCGTGGGTTTCGCCCCCACAACCCAAAAGATGTGTAAGGGTAGGTGGATTGAACACGCTAAATTGCCCCTTAATTGGAAAAATGAATTGGGTACTCTAAATTTATTTTTTTTAAGTTGTGCAATTTGCTGGTGTTCTTTCTGGTTGAATGCTCCTTTCAAGTCTCTTTTAGCACCTGCTGCAGCCGCTGTGCACCTTCCCTTTAAGAGTTGCAGGCTGGCTTTAAGTAGTGCAGGTGGGCTTTAAGGAGAACTACCCTCTCATGCTTTTGTACCCCATATTCAGGCATGCAATGGGTCAGCAGCATGCTAAGCGTTGGCTGCACTCTATAGTCAGGATAATGGATAAGTAGCACAAAGTTTGCATGCTGTCTGCATTGGAAGAAACAGGCACAGGTTAATAATCCATTGCAAACCCTGCATCCAATTTTGGGCCTTATCGAATTTCAAGGCCAACATGTCCATGACATTATTTGAAGAATAGTAAGAGTGTTCTCTCAGTGTCCTGGCTAACAGTTGCCCATCAAGCAACTGCACTAAAAACAGAGTATCCAGTCATTTATCTCATTGCTGTGTGTGGGATCGTTCTGTGTGAAATTTAGTTGCCACATTGCCTATGAAACAGCGACTACAGTTCAATTGCAATTCATTAGCTATGAATATCCTGCGGACCCGAAAGCTGCGATGTAAATACAAGTGTGTTTTTTAAGCACATAATCTAAGCCAAAGGGCAGCACAGTGGTGCAGTGGTTAGCACTGCTGCCACATGGCACTGAGAACCCGGGTTCGATCCCGGCCCTGGGTCACGTCCGTGTGAAGTTTGCAAGCTCTGCCCGTGTCTGCGTGGATTCATCCCCACAACCCAAAGATGTGCAGGGTAGGTGAATTGGCCATGCTAAATTGCCCCTTAATTGGAAAAAAAAGAATTGGGTACTCTAAATTTATAAAAGAATAAAAAACTATAATCTAAGTTAAGGCTTAAATGAAGTGCAGAGGGAGCGTTGTAATGTTGAATGTTCATTTTCTTGATTAAAGTGGTCAAAGAGGAACACCTCCCTTTTGAGATGGGCGTTGAAGATCTCCTGGCACTAATGAATGAATTGGAACCTGAAGCAACACAATGGAATTTTTATCCTTCGTGTCAGTGAAGTGCTTTGATATGTTACCAAGAATCTTTAATAAGGCATTGCAGAAATGCAGGCCTTTTTTAATTTAGCTGTAAAATTATTGACGGTCTAATAAAACCAAGTTTGGCGACTTAAAATGCAGGTCAATTTAACTATCATTTTACTGAAAATATAAATTCATTTTATAAACTGGTTAAACATTAGTTCAAGGTTGGTAATATAGTCTTATTGTTATGCAGACACGCATGGCAAGTATTTTATACACAGCAAGATAATGCGAAATAAATTAAAATCTCAAAACCCAACAAAAATCTACTGATAGATATGATTCTGCAATTGGGCAGCACTTGCTGAACAATCCTATGTGTGCTAGTAAACACCAGGAACAATTTAAGATAACTACCTGAGCTCATGAGCTGGCTTATTTATGCTCTGTTACAAAGTGACATTCATTCAAACTCAGGGCCTCATTTTCTGCAAACAACAGGAACACGTTCAAACCTTGCACCTTTTTTGAATTATCCAGGAGCTTGGGAGACTTTAGTTCAATGTTGCTTTCTCCTGGCAACACCTGAGCCAATCAGATCCAACTTGCCCATTAATCAGCACCCTTTTCTCCTGCAGTTTAAATTGTTGTGATGATTTGATATTTGGCATTCTTGAGTTTGTCATGATGCGAGATGAAAAGCTTCATCAATATGTCCCTCTCTCTTCAGCAATATCCAAAATAAGGGGCTGGATTCTCCGCAGCCCTGCGCCGATATCACGTTTGGCGCGGCTGCGGAGAATTAAATTTCACGCGGAAATCGGGCCCGGCGATTCTCCGGAACCAGAGAGTCGGCATTTTTGCAAATTACTCCGCCCGGCTGGGGGGCCATTGCCAGAGGCCGGCCCAGCAATCCTCCGCTCCCGACCGGCAGAGTTCCCGACAACGTGGAACTAACATGCTATGGCTGCCCAAGACTCTCACGTGGCGGCTGCGGACTCAGTCCACAGCTGCCCTGGTTGGGGTCGGGGGGGAATCAGGCACCAGGGAGGGCCTTATGGGCGGCTCAGGGACAGATCGGGCGGGTCGGATGTAAGGGCACGTGACCAAACAGGGGGGCCTACATCTTGCAGCTACCTCTGCGGTCCGGGTCCGCCATGGCGCTCGGCCAAGTCGCTGGATGCCACCGCCGCGCGCATCCGTGGACTCAAATCGGAAATGTGGGGGCCCGTATCTGCAGCTAAAGCTGTGTGAACTACTCTGCGTCCCTGCTAGCCCGCCGCAGGGCATTGAATCGGCTCTAAATTTCTTCAGGAATCTTTGGAGTGAAACGCCAGTGTTTTTACGCCGGCGTGGAGACATGGCCTCATTTTGGGAGAATCCAGCTCAAGGTAACCGAAAACACGCTACCATTGCAGCTCATCAAACCTTTACCGAAAATCTTCTGGCAATCGGCAAACGAAAAGTGTTTTTGTCCAACCTAGCGTATCAATTCTGAAAGGCCCATGCAAAACCTTAACTTTCCACAATCACCAGAGATGGTTCCAGTTGTGGTTTGACAGGGAGGGTCCACAGGAAGCATTGCAGTGTATCTTTTTTTTTTTTTTTTAAATAAATTTAGATTAGCCAATTATTTTTTCCAATTAAGGGGCAATTTAGCGCGGCCAATCCACCTACTCTGCACATTTTTGGGTTGTGGGGGCGAATCCCACGCAGACACGGGGAGAACGTGCAAACTCCACACGGATAGTGACCCAGAGCCGGGATCGAACCTGGGACCTCAGCGCCGTGAGGCGGTTATGCTAACCACTAGGCCACCGTGCTGCCCTTTTGCAGTGTATCAAGGAAAATATAAAGCCATAGCCTCAGATGCAAGTGGGTTTTATCCATTCTCTCAGCTTTCTTCTATTTATCATCATTTCCTGAACAAAAGGTTGAATGCAAGTGACTCCACCAACAAAAGGGCTTTGAATCGGAAGGGAAAGTAGCTCTCAAAGAGGGTGAAAAAAATCCAAGTGGCTCTATTATTTGGACATACACTAATTAGACATTTTTCCCGTCAACTATTCATTGCTGCAGCGAAGACAAACTTACTGAATTACTTTCTAAAGTGTTTGCAAAAGTTTACATCTGTTTGTGTCTCTGTGGAGTAAAATAAGCACTTCAGCAGCATTGTGAAAAAATGGAGAAAGTTAGGATTGTTTGTGCCATTGTGGAATCATGACGACAGGCATAATTTAATGAAACACTTCCCGGGAAGCATTACCATTTCAAACACAGCATCCAAACAAATTAGGGAAAAGAAATTAGCCTTTCGCTTTATGGAAAACTTTAAAATAGCAAAACACTGATTAGTTACCAGAAGGGGCAGAAGCCAAGAGGAATAGTAGTGGGGAGACTTGCTCCAGCGGGATTAATATCATTTAATCTAGTATATTCCTGCCTTCAATTCTGGAAGGGGGCATTTCCTTTGCTTTCTACTCCCTTCTTAACTTTACCTCATGTACGTCAATGCTCAATATTCATGAACACTCGTGAACACATCAGTGAATTCAGTTGTGGTTTACTATGTATGTCTCCACAGTCCCAGAGCACCATAGGCTGTTCTTCTCTTTGAGAGCTGACTGGTGGTGATTTAACCTGCGGGTCACCACATCTCAGGCGAGAGGCAAAGTTGAGAAGGTGGGGCCTTTATGAATAACCTCAGCCTGTCCGGGAATTGAACCCAGTTCGGTTGGTTGGATGGCTGTTTGTGATGCAGAGCGACTCCAACAGCGTGGGTTCAATTCCTGTACCTGCTGAGGTTCTTAATGGAGGCCCCCACCTTCTCAGTCTTGCCTTAGGCGTGGTGAACCTCAGCTTAAATCACCGCCAGTCTGCTCTCTCTCAAAAGTGGAGCGCAGCCTACGGTCCGCAGGGGCTATGGCGACTTTCATTTCCACTGTGTATGTTTGTTGGAACCAACAATTCTACGGACATGTACTTGTAGGATTAGAATAGCGGTTTTAACATACTTACAACGGAGCCAGCCTGTTAGCCGTTGGACTTTCGGTGAACTGGCCGGCTGACCCTGTGGCACTGATCTTTATACAGCAGCTCCCGGGGGAGGAGTCCTGGGCGGAGCCAAGGGAGGAGCCCCGTGCAACTCTCAAGCATTCCCAGAGCTACTCCCCCTGGAGGTCAGATAGTGCAACTGCACTTACAATATAGACACATGTATATACAGGTTATAATCCGGTGTGAATCACATTCACCACAATGTTTAGCCTATTTCGACACTCCTGCCCATTTTCTCCTGAATCGCCTCACTGCAATATAGCTCACAAAGCTTTGACAAAGAGTCATCCAGACTCGAAATGTTTGCTCCCTTCTCTCTCCACAGGTGCTGTCAGACCTGCTGAGATTGTCCAGTTTCGTTTCAGATTTCAGCATCCACAGCAATTTGCTTTTATAATATGAACACAAAGTTCAGTGTATTTATTTCTGTAATATTAGGGCAGGATTTTTGGGACTTTATTCCCAGAGAACACTGATCCAACCTCTGCCACTTTAATGTAGTGTTTGCATTGCCTTGTAAGATGGAAGGGAACAAATCTATCCTACTAGATGTAAGTATTCTAATAGATATTTAGTGGGTGGGGGGTGTTGAACGCAAACCAGATTTCCTGCCTCATTCACAAGAACCATTGCCTGGGCACCTCAGGGTCGTTCGGTAATGGTGTGGCCTGTAACTGACCCTATCGATAGCAAAGTCCATGGGAATTCTGAGGCAGTCAAGGAGTGGGGGCACAGACGAAGATTCAGGCTTGAGACAATGGTAGATGCCCCTGACTATCTTGTCTCCTCTGCTGGTACTAGGACATACAAGGAGGTGGGTCAGTGCTGGGCCTATCCCCAAATGTTAAAATGGCCTGGGACAGGAAATAAGTTGTAATGCATTTCAAATCTGTTGCTCCTGTCTAGCACCGGAGCAAAGCAGGATCAGAAAATCTGCTTCCCTTGATCCCCTTCCCTTTTCTTCTTCCTTGCTCTCCCCTATTCCACAGCATATAATCCATCAGATTTAAAACCTCCTTCTGTTCTGAAGAAGAATAATGTTTGACTTGAAATATTGGCTAGCATTCTTAATTCCCGTTGTCAGCGGGCAGAAAAACTGGTGAGGGCGGAAAATCCAAAAGGCTTTTACATCAGCACGATTTCCTGGTCCAGTTGCCCTGCCAATTGCATAATGGGGTTCCTGCCATGAAAAGCCAGGAACCTCATTACCATACATTTCAATGTCATTAGTGGGCTTCCCTGCTGTGTTATTCCCCCCATGATAAGATACCCCCCACCAGTGTGAGATCATGTTGGCAGGGTTCATAAGAACATAAGAACTAGGAGCAGGAGTAGGCCATCTGGCTCCTCGAGCCTGCTCTGCCATTCAATGAGATCATGGCTGATCGTTTGTGGACTCAGCTCCACTTTCTGGCCCGAACACCATAACCCTTAATCCCTTTATTCTTCAAAAAACTATCTATCTTTACCTTAAAAACATTTAATGAAGGAGCCTCAACTGCTTCACGGGGCAGGGAATTCCATAGATTCATAACCCTTTGGGTGAAGAAGTTCCTCCTAAACGCAGTCCTAAATCTACTTCCCCTTATTTTGAGGCTATGTCCCCTAGTTCTGCTTTCACCCACCAGTGGAAACAACCTGCCCGCATCTATCCTATCTATTCCCTTCATAATTTTAAATGTTTCTTTAAGATCCCTCCTCATCCTTCTAAATTCCAATGAGTACAGTCCCTACTCAACCTCTCCTCATAATCCAACCCCTTCAGCTCTGGAATTAACCTAGTGAATCTCCTCTGCACACCCTCCAGTGTCAGTATGTCCTTTCTCAAGTAAGGAGACCAAAACCGTACACAATACTCCAGGTGTGGCCTCACTAACACCTTATACAATTGCAACATAACCTCCCTAGTCTTAAACTCCATCCCTCTAGCAATGAAGGACAAAATTCCATTTGCCTTCTTAATCACCTATTGCACCTGTAAACCAACTTTCTGTGACTCATGCACTAGCACACCCAGGTCTCTCTGCACAGCGGCATGCTTTAATATTTTATTGTTTAAATAATAATCCCGTTTGCTGTTATTCCTACCAAAATGGATAACCTCACATTTGTCAACATTGTATTCCATCTACCAGACCCTAGCCCATTCACTTAACCTATCCAAATCCCTCTGCAGACTTCCAGTATCCTCTGCACTTTTCGTTTTACCACTCATCTTAGTGTCATCTGCAAACTTGGACACTTTGCCCTTGGTCCCCAACTCCAAATCATCTATGTAAATTGTGAATAATTGTGGACCCAACCCAGATCCCTGAGGGGCATCACTAGCTACTGATTGCCAACCAGAGAAACACCCATTAATCCCCACTCTTTGCTTTCTATTAATTAACCAATCCTCTATCCATGCTACTACTTTACCCTTAATGGCATGCATCTTTATCTTATGCAGCAACCTTTTGTGTGGCACTTTGTCAAAGGATTTCTGGAAATCCAGATATACCACATCCATTGGCTCCCCATTATCTACTGCACTGGTAATGTCCTCAAAAAATTCCACTAAATTAGTTAGGCACGACCTGCCCTTTATGAACCCATGCTGCGTTTGCCCAATGGGACAATTTCTAACCAGCTGCCTCGCTATTTCTTCCTTGATGATAGATTCCAGCATCTTCCCTACTACCGAAGTTAAGCTCACTGGCCCATAATTTCCTGCTCTCTGCCTACCTCCTTTTTTAAACAGTGGTGTCACGTTTGCTAATTTCCAATCCACCGGGACCACCCCAGAGTCTAGTGAATTTTGGTAAATCATCATTTGTGCATCTGCAATTTCCCTAGCCATCTCTTTTAGCACTCTGGGATACATTCCATCAGGGCCAGGAGACTTGTCTACCTTTAGCCCCATTAACTTGCCCATCACTACCTCCTTAGTGATAACAATCCTCTCAAGATCCTCACCTGTCATAGCCTCATTTCTATCAGTCGCTGGCATGTTATTTGTGTCTTCCACTGTGAAGACCGACCCAAAAAACCTGTTCAGTTCCTCAGCCATTTCCTCATCTCCCATTATTAAAACTCCCTTCTCATCCTCTAAAGGACCAATATTTACCTTAGCCACTCTTTTTTGTCTTATATATTTGTAAAAACTTTTACTGTCTGTTTTTATATTCTGAGCAAGTTTACTCTCATACTCTATCTTATTCTTCTTTATAGCTTTTTTAGTAGCTTTCTGTTGCCCCCTAAAGATTTCCCAGTCCTCTAGACTCCCACCAGTCTTTGCCACTTTATATGCTTTTTCCTTCAATTTGATACTCTCCCTTATTTCCTTAGATATCCACGGTCGATTTCCCTCTTTCTACCGTCCTTCCTTTTTGTTGGTATAAACCTTTGCTGAGCACTGTGAAAAATCGCTTGGAAGGTTCTCCACTGTTCCTCAACTGTTCCATCATAAAGTCTTTGCTCCCAGTCTATCTTAGCTAGTTCTTCTCTCATCCCATTGTAATCTCCTTTGTTTAAACACAAAACACTAGTATTTGATTTTACTTTCTCACCCTCCATCTGCATTTTAAATTCCACCATATTGTGATTGCTCCTTCCAAGAGGATCCCTAACTATGAGATCATGAATCAATCCTGTCTCATTACACAGGACAAGATCTAGGACCGCTTGTTCCCTCGTAGGTTCCATTACATACTGTTCTAGGAAACTATCGCGGATACATTCTATAAACTCCTCCTCAAGGTTGCCTTGACCGACCTGGTTAAACCAATCGACATGTAGATTAAAATCCCCCATGATAACTGCTGTACCATTTCTACATGCATCAGTTATTTCTTTGTTTATTGCCTGCCCCACCATAATGTTACTATTTGGTGGCCGATAGACTACTCCTATCAGTGACTTTTTCGCCTTACTATTCCTGATTTCCACCCAAATGGATTCAACCTTATCCTCCATAGCACTGATGTCATCCCTTACTATTGCCCGGATGTCATCCTTAAATAACAGAGCAACACCACCTCCCTTACCATCCACTCTGTCCTTCCGAATAGTTTGATACCCTCGGATATTTAACTCCCAGTCGTGACCATCCTTTAACCATGTTTCAGTAATGGCCACTAAATCATAGTCATTCACGATGATTTGTGCCATCAACTCATTTACTTTATTCCGAATACTACGAGTATTCAGGTAAAGTACACCTACGTTGGTTTTTTTTAACCTCTGTTTTGAATCTTAACATCTCCAGTTTTATTCCTTTTAGTATTACTGGGCCTATTCACTGAGCTCCCCTCAGTCACTGTACCTTGTACTGTCACCCTTTTTGATTTTTGACTATGTCTTCTCTGCCTTGCACTTTTCCCCTTACTTCCTTTTGCTTCTGTCCCTGTTTTACTACCTTCCAACTTCCTGCAACGTTTCCCATCCCCCTGCCACATTAGTTTAAACCCTCCCCAATAGCTCTAGCAAACCCCCCCCCAGGACATCGGTTCCAGTCCTGCCCAGGTGCAGACCGTCCGGTTTGTACTGGTCCCACCTCCCCCAGAACCGGTCCCAATGCCCCAGGAATTTGAATCCCTCCCTCATGCACCATCTCTCGAGCCACACATTCATCCTATCTATCCTGACATTCCTACTCTGACTAGCTCGTGGCACTGGTAGCAATCCTTAGATTACTACCTTTGAGGTCCTACTTTTTAGTTTAACTCCTAACTACCTGAATTCCGCTTGTAGGACCTCATCCCGTTTTTTTACCTATATCGTTGGTGCCTATGTGCACCACGGCAGCTGGCTGTTCACCCTCTCCCCCCAGAATGTCCTGCAGCCGCTCCGAGACACCCTTGACCCTTGCACCAGGGAGGCAACATATCATCCTGGAGTCTCGATTGCGTCCACAGAACCGCCTGTCTATTCCCCTTACGATCGAGTCCCCTGTCATTATAGCCCCGCCATTTTTCCTCCTGTCCTGCTGTGCAGCAGAGCCAGCCACGGTGCCATGAACCTTGCTGCTGCCTTCTCCTTGTGAGCCATCTCCCCCAAATGTATCCAAAGCGGTATATCTGTTTTGCAGGGAGATGACCGCAGGGGACACCTGCACTGCCTTCCTACTCTTGCTCTGTCTTCTGTCACCACAGGTCCTGACAAAAGAGGAGCTGGCGAAGAGAACCCATCGGAGGCTCACAGGTACAGTCCTCAAGGGTGGGAGGTTCATACCCAGGCTATGCCAAGGCAGTACCCCTGGGCAGTGCCAGGGCACTACCAGGGGACAGTGTCCGCGGATGGCAGGGGTTGCTTCTGTTGGGGGGGGTGGTGGCAGCAGGGGAGTTCCCCATGGGGGGGCGTGCCCATGGTGCTGGTTTCGATACTTATTTTCATTAGATTGGGGTTCCCTTTAACAACACTGCCCGGATTTCTTGAAAGCCGATGTGGCCAGAGGATGGGCTCCTCCAGCATGGAACCAATCTCCAGGATTTGTTTTGGCAAAGTGTCAAAATATTTGGCGGGAAAAGCTGGCAGTGGAGCCAGCTTTGCCCGCCTGAGTCGACTTTTAGTCATCTCGGTTTCTTTCTTCACTCCAGAACGTTTTGTTTTTCTTTCTGATCATCAACATCCGCAGTAAAATATAGAAACACAGAAAATAGGAGCAGTACGGGGCCATTTAGCCCTTCAAGCCTGCTCCTACCTTCATTGTGATCATGGCTGATCATCCAACTCAATAGCCTAATGGGCAGCACGGTAGCACAGTGTTTAGCACTGTTGCTTCACAGTGGCAGTGTGCCAGGTTCGATTCCCGGCTTGGGTCACTGTCTGTGTGGAGTCTGCACGTTCTCCCAGTGTCCGCTTGGGTTTCCTCTGGGTGCTCCAGTTTCCTCTCACACATCCTGAAAAATACACTTGGGGTGAATTGGACATTCTGAATTCTCCCTCAGTGTACCACAACAGGTGCCCGAGTGTGGCAACTAGGGGATTTTCACAGTAACGTCAGTGCAGCGTTAATGTAAGCCTGCTTGTGACAATAATAAAGATTATTAAAGATTATTATTATTATAAGTCCTGCCTTCCCCCCATATCTTTTGATCCACTTCACCCCAAGTGCTATGTCTTATTGCTTCTTGAAAACATGGCTGAATTCTCTGCCGTCGGGATCTCCATTTTGCCGGCAGCTCGGTGGTTTCCCGACAACTTGGGGCTGCCCCACAATGGGAAACCCCATTAACCAGCCGGCGAAATGGAGAATCCTGAAGGCGTGCTGCACACCAGACATCTGGTGTGGCGGGATGGAGAAACCTGTCCACAATGTTTTGGCCTCAACTACTTCTTGTGGTAAAAAATTCCACAGGCTCACCACTCTCTGGGTAAAGAAAGTTCTCACATCTGTCCTAAATGGTCTTCCCGATATCCTCAGGCTGTGCCCCTGGTTCTGACCACCCCCAAGATTGGGAACATCCTTCTTGAATCTACCCTGTCTAGTTAAGTTAGAATTTTTATGGATTTCTATGACATCCCCTCTCATTCTTCTGAAATCCAGCAAAAAAATCCTAACCGATTCAATGTCTTCTCATACGTCAGTCCCGCCATCCCAGGAATCAGTCTGGCAAACCTTTGCTGAACTTCCTCTCGAGCAAGAATATCCTTCCTCAGATAAGAAGACAAAAACTGCAGACAATATTCCAGATGTGACCTCACCAAGAACCTGTATAATTGCAGCAATACATCCATGCTCCTTTACTCGAAACTTCTCGCAATGAAGGCCAGGATAGCATTTGTCTTCTTTACCACCTTCTGTACCTGCATGCTTACCTTAGTGACTGGTGTACGAGAACATCCAAGTCTCGGTGCACATTCCCCTCTCCTAATTTCTCCCCTCTCCTACTCAGATAATAGTCTGCCTTTCTGTTTATGCTACCAAAGTGGATGACCTCGTATTTCTCCAAATTATACTGTATTTGCCATTCATTTGCCTCAAATTTGTCACTCAACTTGTCCAAATCATACCGCAGGATCTCTGCATCATCCTCCTCACAGCTCCCCCTCTCCCTCCAACTTTGCGTCATCTGCAAATTTGGAGATATTACATTTTGTTCCCTCATCTAAATCATTAATATATATTGTGAATAGCTGCGGTCTCAGTACTGATCCCTGCAGTACCTCATTAGTCACTGCCTGCCAAATAAGAAAAGACACATTAATTCCAACTTTCTTTCCTGTCTGCCAACAGCTTTCTATCCATCTCAATACACTACCTCTATCCCATGTACTTTAATTTTACACGCTAATCTCTTACGCGGGACTTTCTCACCTTTTGAGAGTCCACTGGCTCCCCGACCAACTCTGCTAGTTGCATCTTTGAAGAATTCCAATAGATTTCCATTTCATACATCCATGCTGATTCTGTCCGATCCTGTCCCTGTTTTCTAAGTGCTCTGCTATAAAATCTTAATTAATGGATTCTAGAATTCTCCCCTTTGCCGACGGCAGGCTCACTGGTCTATAATTCTCGGTTTATCTCTACCTCCCTTTTTAAACAGTGGAGTTACATTTGCTACCCTCCAATCTAGGAACTGTTCCAGAGCCTGTAGAATCCTGGAAGATGACTACCAATACACCCACTATTTCTACAGCCACTTTCTTAAATACTCTGGGATGTAAATTATTGGATCCCGGGGATTTATCAGCCTTCAATCCCATTAATTTCCTCAACACCATTTCTCTACTAATATTGAGCTCCTTTAGTTCGCCCCTCTCACTAAACCCTTAGTTCCCCACCATTTCTGGTATCTTATTTATGTCCTCATTTTTGAAGACAGGACCAAAGTGTGTATTTAGCTGCTCAGCCATTTCTTTGTCCCCCATTATAAAGTCCCCTGTTTCTGACAGTAAGGAATCTACATTTGCCTTCACCAATCTTTTTCTCTTCACGTACCTATATAAACTTTTACAGTCAGTTTTTATGTTCCCTGCAAGCTTACTCTTGTATCTGTTTTCCCATCTTAATCAATCCCTTGGTCCTGCTTTGCTGAATTCTAAACTGCTCAAACTTGGTGTTTTTCTTTGCCAATTTGTAGGCTTCTTCCTTGGATTGAATACTATCTCTAATTTCCTTTGTAAACCTTGGATTGGCCACCTTTCCCATTTTACTTTTGTGCCAGAGAGGAATAAACAATTGTTGCAGTTACCCCATGCACTCCTTGAATGTTTGCTATTGCCTATCCACTGTCATCCCTTTAAGTAATGTTTTCCAATCGATCATAGCTAGCTAAGGTCCCATATAATCCTGGTTTCCTTTATTAAGATTCAGGACCTTAGTCTCAGAGGCTATTTCACTCTCCAACTTGTTGAAAAAGTCCATCTCATTATGGTCACTCATCCCCAAGGAGTCTCGTACAACTACATTACCAATGATTCCATCCTCATTACACGGTGGCCTGTTCTCCAGTTAGTTCCTCAATGTATAGGTCCAGAAAACCATTTTGTATACACTCCAGGAATTCCTCCTCTACGGTATTGTGACTAATTTGATTTGCCCAATCTATATTAAAATCACACATAATTACAGATGTTCCTTTAACACATGCATCTCAAATTTCCTGTTTAATGCCATTCCCAACAGCACTACTAACACCACTATACAACGGCCACTAACATTTTTTGCCCCTTGGTGTTTCTCAGCTCTACTCATACAGATTACACATTGTCCTCACTATTGCATTATTTTCCTCTTTAACCAGCACTGCAACTCCACCAACTTTTATTCTTTGTCTGTCATAGAAACATGGAAAATAGAAGCAGGAGGAGACTGTTTGGCCCTTCAAGCCTGCTCCGCCATTCATTATGACAATGGCTGATCATCAAGTTCAATACCCTGATTCCGCCTTCCCTCTATATCCCTTGATCCCTTTAGCCCCAAGAGCTATATCTAATTCCTTCTTGAAATTACACAACATTTTGGCCTCAAATACTTTTTGTGTGAACAAATTCCACAGATTCACCACTCTCTGGGTGAAGAAATTTATCCACAGTTCAGTCCTAAAAGGTTTAACCCTTATCCTCAAACTATAACCCCTAGTTCTGGACTCCCCCACCATCGGGAACATTATTTCTGAATCTACCCAGTCTAATCCTGTTATAATTTTGTAAGTCTCTATGAGATCTCCTCTCACTCTTCAAAACTCAAATTACTATAATCCTTTTTTTAAATAATATTTTATTAAGGTATTTGAAAATGTTTATAACAGTAACATAAACAATGACATCAACATGGTAAAATAAACATTTCCCCCCTCCAGCCTAATCTTCCCGCACCTCAACCATGCAACAACAATCCACCCCCCCCCCCCCCCCCCCCCCACCACCACCACTTTGGAATACTGCATCTGCTGACATTTTAATTTTCTCCAAGAAAGTCGACGAACAGCTGCCACCTCCGGGAGAACCCTAACATTGACCCTCTTAAGGGAAACTTTATTTTCTCGAGACTGAGAAACCCAGCCATGTCACTAACCCAGGTCTCTACACTCGGAGGCTTCGAGTCCCTCCACATTAACAAGATCCATCTCCAGGCTACCAGGGAGGCAAAGGCCAAGACGTCGGCCTCTTTCGCCCCCTGAACTCCCGGATCTTCCAACACTCAAAGAATATAATCCTAACCGGTTTAGTCTCTCCTCATATGACAGACCTGCCATCCCAGGAATCAGCCAGCTAAACCATCGCTGCATTCCCTCCACAGCAAGAACATTCTTCAAGAACATCCTTCCACAAATAAGGCACGAAAACTGACAGAATACTCTAGGTGTAGCCTCACCAATGCCCTATACAATTACAGTGAAACATCCCTATTCCTATGCTCAAATCCTGTCACTAGGAAGGCCAAGATACCATTTGCCTTCTTCACTGCCTGCTGTACCTGCATGCTTACTTTCAGCAACTAATTCATGAGGACTAATTCATGAGGACACCAAGGTCTCGCCGGGTATCCACTTCTCCCAAATTACAGGAATTCAAATAATAATCTGCCTTTCTATTTTTGCTACCGAAGCGGATAACCTCACATTTATCCAATTATACTGTATCTGCTCTGCCATGCATGTGCCCACTCACTTAGCCTGTCCAAATCCTGTTGAAACATCTCTGCATCCTCCTCTCATCTCACTCTCCCACCCAGCTTTGTAGCATCTGGAGATAATACATTTAGTTCCCTTGTCCAAATCATTAATATATAATGTGAACATTTGGGGTCTTAGCACTGATCCCTATGGTACCCCACTAGTCACTGCCTGTCAATCACAAAAAGGCCCATTTATTCCAACATTTTTGCTTCCTGCCTGCTAAATAGCTTTCTATCCATCGCTAGACACTGCCTGTAATCCCATGTGCTTTAACTTTACATATTAATCTGCTGTGTGAGACCTTGTCAAAAGCCTTCTGAAAGTCTGATTAAACATATCCTCTAGTTCTCCCTGGTCAACTCTACTAGTTACATCTTCAAAGAATTCTTGTAGATTTGGCAAGCATGATTTTCCTTTCGTAAATCTATGCTGGCTTTGTCTGATTACATCATTGCTTTACAAATGCCGTGCTATGAAATCTTTGACAATTGACTCCAGTAACTTCCCTACTACGGACATTAGGCTGACTAGTCTATAGTTCCCTGTTGCCTCTCTACCTCCCGTTTTGAATAGTAGGGTTACGTTCGCTACTCTCCAAACTGGAGGAACCATTCCAGAGTCCAAAGAAGTTTGGGAAATGACCAATTATCCATTATTTCCAGGGCCACTTCTCCTGGATGAAGATTATCAGGCCCTGGAGATTTGACCGCCTTCAATCCCATTAATTTCCCCAAAACTACTAATAATAATTTCCTTCAGCTCCTCACTAAAACTTATGTTTCTCAAAACATTATTCATGTCTTCCTTTCCTTTGTAAAGACAGAAGCAAGTATGAATTTAGCTCCTCAGCCATTACTTTGTTCCATGTTATGAATTCCCCTGTTTCTGACGTTTAGGGGCCTGTATTGGTTTTTATCTATCTTTTTCTCTGAACATACCTATGGAAACTTTTACAGTCAGTTTTTATGTTAGCCGCTAATTGACTTTCAAATTGTATTTTCCCCTTCTTAATCAATATTTTGGTTGGCCTTTGCTGAATTCTAAATCAACCCTCAGCCCTATTGCCTTTTTTGCTAATCAGTATGTCTCTTCTTTGTTTTTTTTAAATTTTCAAGTGTCCAATTCTTTTTTTTTCCAATTAAGGGGAAATTTAGAGTGACCTATCCTGAACCTCTTTGAGTTGTGGGGTGAGACCCATGCAGGTACAGGGAGAATGTGCAAACTCTACACAAACAGTAACCCAGGGCCCGGATCAAACCTGAGTCTTTGGTGCCGTGAGGCAGGAGAGCTAACCACTGTGCCACCGTTCTGCCCTTATGCCTCTTCTTTGAATCTAATACTATCTCTAATTTATCTTGTAAGCCACGGTTTGGCCACAGTTCCCTTTCTACACCTGAGCCAAATAGGAATAAACAACTTTTGGAGTACACCTATTTGTTCTTTGAGTGCCTGCCATTGCCTGTCCGCTATCCTTCCTTTCAGTAATATTTCCCAGTCTGTCATAGCCAGTTCATGCCTCAAAACATCATAGTTACCTTTATAGAGGTTCAGAACCTTGGTCTCATAATCAACTACCTCACTATTCACTTTGATAAAGAATTCTACCATATTATGGTCACTCATCCCCAACGGTTCTCTCACAACTAGATTGCCAACTAATCCTTTCTCATTGCATAACACCCAGTCCAAGATGGCCTGTTCCCTTGTTGGTTCCTCAACATATTGGTCCAGAAAACCATCCCGTATACACTCCAGTTTCACGTGCACCACTTTAGAAATTACCTTAAAATCCTCCTTCCAGTAATCCTCTAGCTTTGGACAGGACCAAAACACATGAACGTGATTAGCCCTCCCCCCCGCAACGTTCACACACATCTTCTACTCCTTCAAAGAATCAGCTCATCCTCGCACTCGTGAGGTGTGTTCTGTATACCACCTTCAGCTGTCTCAGCCCCAACCTCACGCACATGGTGGAGGCATTCACTCTCTGGAGCAACTCATACCAGAGCCCCTCTTCCATATCCTCTCCCAACTCTTTCTCCCACTTTGCTTTGATCCCTTCCAGTGGTGCCTTCTCCTCTTCCAAATTATCTCTGTAAACCGCCGACACTACCCCCTTCTCCCTCTCGTCAGCACCTCCTCCAGCAATGTGGAGGCCAGCTCCACCGGGAAGCTCTGTATCTCCTTTCTGGGAAAATCTCGAACCTGCATGTATCTAAACATTTCCCCCTGCTCCAGCCCATACTTCGCTTCCAGCTCCTTCAATCCAGCAAAACGACCCCTAAGAAACAAATCTTTTAGTGTCTTATTCCCCTTCTCCTCCCATATCCGAAAATTTCCATCCCACTTTCCTGGCTCAAATGTGTGGTTCCCCCGAATCGGCATTTCCCTTGACCCTGCCCCCAACCTGAAGTGTTGGCAAAACTGCCTCCAAATTCTCAATGAAGCTATCATTACTGGACTCCCTGTGTATTTCCCCAGGACCATTGGGAGCGGCGCTGTTGCTAGTGCTTTCAATCCCGACCCCCTGCACAAACTCTCCTCCATTCTGACCCACTGGGAATCAACCCCTCTGGCCCAGCTCCGCACCTTCTCCACATTCGCCGCCCAGTTGTAATACATCAGGTTTGGAAGACCCAAACCCCCCTGCCTGCCTTCCCCTCTGTAGCAGCACCTTTCTAACTCTGGCCACCTTCCCTCCCCATATGAACGAAGTAATCCTTCCCTCAATCTCACTGAAAAAAGCCTTTGGCAGGAAAATCGGCAGGCATTGAAAAATAAACAAAAATCGCAGCAACACATTCATTTTAATCGCCTGTACCCGACCCGCCAGTGACAGAGGGAGACCATCCCACCTTGCCAGATCAGCTTTCACTCTCCCCACCAAACTAGAAATATTATTCCCCCACTCCCCCCCCCCACTCCCGGGAAACCTGCAACCCCAGGTACCTAAAGTGGGTTCCTGCCCTACAGAATGCCTTCCCCACCCCCGGCCGAGACACCACAAAATACTCACTCTTGTCTAGATTTAGTTTGTACCCCGAGAAAGACCCAAACATTCGAAGCAGCTCCAATATTCCCGCTATCGACATACTCGGTTCCGACACGTATAACAGCAAGTCATCGGCATATAAGGACACCCTATGCTCTATCTCCCCCCCCGCACTATTCCTTTCCATACCCCTGAACCTCTTAATGCGATGGGCAACGGCTCAATCGCGAGTGCAAACAGCAGGGGGAGGGCATAGGACATCCCTGCCTAGTCCCATGGTGGAGAGAAAAGTATCTCGAGCTGATGTTGTTTGTGCGGACACTGGCCCTCGGCTCCTTATATAGTAGCTTTACCCAGTTCACAAATCTTGGTCCAATCCCAAACCGCTCCAGAACTGCCATCAAGTACCCCCATTCTACCCTTGTAAATCAGATCCGGAGCCACGACCAACTTCCCTGCCCTATCCCTCACCTGAACAATTTCCCTTACCGCTGCCTCCCTCCGGAGCTGACCTGCTAACATACGACCCACCTTATTTCCATGTTCGTAAATCACCCCCTTCCTCGTCTCAGTTGGTGCACCGCCTTCCTGGTAGATAGTCGGTCAAAGCTCGCTTGTAGTTCCTTCCTCTTTTCCAACTTTGCTTGGTCCCCATCGTCTGCATAACTATCCACCTCCAACATCTCATCTATTACCCTCTGCCGCTCCAACCTCTCCTCTTTGTCCACCCTGGCCTTAAACAAAATCACCTCACCCCGCCTTTAGAGCCTCTCAGGCAACTGCCTTGGACACCTCACCCGTACAGTTGAAACCTACATATTCCTCAATTACCTTTTCAATTTTGTCACAGAACCCTAATTTCCACCCCGGCCTCTGCGCTACCCCCATCTCCAGTACCATATCCATCCAATGCGGGTGTAACCAGTACCTATTGACTAATCAGGCTTCAGGTGATTGACAGATAACTGCCACTCAGCATGATGTGACACTGCAATTGCCGAGTATAAGCTTGTCTTTTTAACATTACTTGTCCCGCTCCCAATATTTTTCACTTTTGCCCTGTTTGAATCAAGCCTTTAGTTTCTTGGCCTGTTACTTTTCTTATTCCCCTTTCTGTGTTTTGTTTTTGTCCTTGTTTCCTCCTCCTTTGACTTCTTCCATAGGTTCCCTCCCTTTTAGTTTAAACACTTCCCAGTCACTCTCGCAAATAGTACTAACCTTGTAAAAAAGGAAAAAAGGAAATACTAATTCAATTCCCATTCTGTTTCAATTCCTGAGTTTCAAACTCACTCTGGCTGCGTCTCATTCTGTATGTGATATCTCCCACTGCTTGTAGGATGGGCTGACAGGACTCGGATAACTCGCACACCAATTAAACTTCAAAAGTATGTAATCAGTACCTATTGACTAATCAGGCTTCAGGTGATTGACAGATAACTGCCACTCAGTTATCTGGTTGGGGTAGCTCCTTAATAACTTTTTAACTGGATAATAAACTTTTGAAAAAGGAAAGAGGGAAGCATTTACAAATTCAATTCCCACTCTGTTTCAAATTTCCGAGTTTCAAACTCACTCTGGCTCTGTCTCCCTCTGAATCTGGTCTCTCAGCTAATACATTCTCAGCTAATACAATAACTGTACTTTAACCTTGTCCCATATGATTTGAATCAGAGAGTGGATTATTCGAGTAGCAGCAAGGTTGTAGCAAAGAGACTGGAAGTATTGGGCACTTCTGCTTTAAAGAGGGACCATTAAGAATTCATACAAAATGAGTGTGGCAAATCCTGAGGGGCGGAGGCTGGAGGTTGACACCCCCGCCGTTACCTCATGAGGCCAAAGGTCTGGGTGCCACATTTAAAGGGCACCCAGACAGGCAATCATTCCCTGCAAGTCCAAGAGTATTATTCTTGCTGTTTGAAGCAAGATTTTGGGAACGACTGTCACTCCCTCTCTACCTGATGACACCTGGAGTTGCTGCCAACCCATACAAAAAATGGCAAATGTCCTAGTGCAGACAACGTGTGGCTCCATAGTTCAGTAATACCTACCTCCCTGCAGGTGCTCCGCCAGGTTGTCCTAGAAAGGCAGGTGCTCCGGATTCACTGGAATGTCAGCAGGATTCCTTCCTTCCTGTCCTGAGCACTTTTGACCAATGGGGAGATCCATAATTAGCATTGGCACACCCTGGTCTCCACCAACCCCACCATGGTCAACCCAATCCTCGAAGTTTGCAGAGAACTCTTCCTGCCGATACATCCATGTCCATGGACATTCACAGTGACCCTGGAACTGGAAAACATCATCCTGCACCCTCCGTCAATCAACTTTGACTTTCCCTCAAGGGCGGCACGGTGGCACATAGATTCGCACTGCTGCCTAATGGTGTTGAGGATCTGGATTCGATCCCAGGCCCGGGTCACTATCCTAGTTTGCACATTCTCCCCATGTCTGCATAGGTCTCGCCCCCACAACCCAAAGATGTGCAGGGTAGATGGATTGGCCATGCTAAATTGCCCCTTAATTTGAATTTTTAAAAAGAAATCTTTGATTTTCATTATATTACCCTTAAGCTCTCATTGACCTATCCTGTATTGTCCAGCTTCCTCCCTCTGCCCTCACAAGACTTCATAGAGATACCACCTCTCTTGCTCCCTTCCTCCATCAACCATGCCCAGTTCACCTTCGTCTGCAGCCATTCAGTCTCAACCATGACTATCTCTTCTCAAGTAGTTGCACAAAGCTCACCAAAGAGGGGGCAGCATGGTGGCACAGTGGTTAGCATTGCTGCCTACGGCGCTGAGGACCCGGGTTCGAATCCCGGCCCTGGGTCACTGTCCGTGTCGAGTTTGCACATTCTCCTCGTGTCTGCGTTGGCTTCGCCCCCACAATCCAAAAGATGTGCAGGTTAGGTGGATCGGCCACGCTAAATTGCCCCTTAATTGGAAAAAATAATTGGGTACTCTAAATTTATTTTTTTTAAAAGCTCACCAAAGAGAAAAAAGTATCTCCTACTCAGTCCAAATCCATCAGGAAGACTACCATGCCTGCTGAACACCATATTTAAGCAGTTATGAATCTGAAGATACTTATTGTTTGTTCACTGACCACTTAATTGGAAAGGCATATTCAATTCTAGTGAGGTTGTCTTTAATAGACATGCGTGACATGAAAATCTATTAAAAAGAGATCCCCGATGTTTGCCATTAGGTAATTTAATATGCCATCAATCCATCACGAGGGCAGCACGGTGGCCTAGTGGTTAGCACAGCAGCCTCACGGCGCTGAGGTCCCAGGTTCGATCCCGGCTCTGGGTCACTGTCCGTGTAGAGTTTGCACATTCTCTCCGTGTCTGCGTGGGTTTCGCCCCCACAACCCAAAAATGTGCAGAGTAGGTAGATTGGCCATGCTAAATTGCCCCCTTAATTGGAAAAAATAATTGGATAATCTAAATTTTTAAAAAAAAAATCAATCCATCACCAACTTCATTCTCTAGTTTCATCCTGCCATTGGGAAGCTGACTTTTAGTCTCCCACACAATGAAGTGACCCGTTTGCCTTGTTTCCCATTTCCTGGAACATTACAGGATTCTGCCCAGAGTTGGCATAAATTAAGATTCAATTTAAGATTGAATTTAAACTGGTCCTTACTTAGATATTTGATAATTTGCGTAACAGTGAAGTTTAAGTTTTGTTGTTCCTTCATTTGATCCCTATACTTGCATCCGTGTGACAGGTCACTGCTGTCCAACTGCACTCAGTTCCTGTCCTTATTTTAACATCCAACTTTTTAACAAAAATTAAATGCTATGTGCAATAGACTTTTAAACAGCTTGGTTCGCTAATCCATAAATGTACTTGAAGCATTCAGCTCGATTACTTACTGTGCTGACTCAGAATGGCATTAAACTACTGCTTTTTAAATGATCCAAAGAGAGCGAGAAACCTCTCTACATTAAAGTGTTCTGATAAAAATCCTGAACTACAGAATAGATGATGGGTTGATGGCATATCCAGAAGCAGGCTCTCCCTAAATTGACACATCCCTTTCAAGGCACTAGCTGTGGGCCTAGTGTATTAGGATATTGAGTGAGCATAAGCCTACGATCTTCACCAAGGACATATATAGCCCCACAGGTTCATTATCTTAAGTGACCTGAACTCCCCTCTCCAATGAAGATGATTTTAAAATAATACTTTGCATTCTTCTCTTTCACTCAGAAACAGCTACGTCTCCCAATGGTGGTGGCTGCCCCATTACTGTTACTGGAGCAAGATGGGTGTCAAATTAGCACCCTAAGTATCACACCTCTGTCCACCAGCCCCAAGGAAATGAGGTGCCCTCTAACTGGTCTCCAAACCCCAATATTGGGGGCATCAGGGAGCTATTAGGAAATTGGGTCCAGAAACGAGATCCCAACGTAATTGGCAATTTAGAGGTTAAATAGACTGAGGGAAAAAAACCCTGCTAGCACAGAGTCAGAGGGATATGCAAGGATCTGGCTTGAGTTACTTTGTCCCATTTAGATTTAAACTCATTAGTGTGAATACACAGGATGGCCTGGTTGAGCAAGGGTGAGTCACTCAAGATCCATTGTCCTTCGGGACATTCCTGTCTGCCAAGCTATTAGCCGAAGAGTCTGATGGCCTCTATGTCCATCAATGGGAGGTTAGTTGCATGTCAATAGCATGGCTTTATTATTTTGTTTGAGGGGCTGGGCAGAACAGAGAGAGAGAGAGAAAAAAATCCTGTTTTGAACAGGTACAGGGAGAAGGTTTTGTAAATCAACGGAGAGGGTCATGAAAGTTGCCACCGAGGCAAGCTTTGGATAAAGTATTCAGAATGAAAGTCACTACCTGAAGGAAAATTGCTTCGTAAATGCAAGTATTGCCTTTGTCTGCCTGTGAAAGTGGCACGAGAGTTGCATGTTCTGTTACAGTGTTGTTTAATGGGAAATAGTGTGTTACGGTTAAGGAACTACTTGTAATCTGTTATTGTGAGGGTTAAAGTTTAAAAGTTTAAATATTATTTTCTTTTCTTTAAATAAAGTGTGTTTATAAAATAACCACGCCTTATTCCTTATATTATCGTTCCTGGAATGAATCAATCTTTCTGTACAGTCTTAAAACGTTAAAATGTTATGGCTCTGCTTCAGCCTCTTAGCCACTGTTGAGAGCTGACCAGGCATCTGTAACAACTTGGGATTCATGGCCGAGGCTCTTGCGTATAATTCCTTGTTTGGTTTGGGGGTTATCGAACTTAAAGATGGTTAGTGCGTATGGATTGATTGCATTCTTTCCTAGTTTGAAATATTGAATAGGGAGTGACTGGAGATGGCCTTACTGTTGCAAAAGATGTCCTGGGGGTAGAGGAAATCACTCGGGAAGAGTTACAAGGGGAATCAAAAGCAAAGTTTCTGAGTTTGGCAGAGAAACTGCAGTTAGCCCTGCCAAAAAGGACAAAGAAGGCAGAGATAATACAAGCCTATAGCTCAATATTTAAACTTACCAGTGACACAGTCCAACCCATTAGAATTAGCTTGAATCCAACTAAAAATGAAAGAATTTGAAATGCAGGAAAAAATGAGAAATGGAGATGGCCAAAGAAAAAGAGGGTTTTTCAAAGGGAAATGGAAAGGAAGAAGATTGAAATAGAAGGGAAATTTTAGCAAAGGAAGAGAGAGAGAGAGATTGGCCATGGCAGAAGCAAAGGAGAATGAAAGAGAATTTGAACTTCGGAAACTGGTACTGCAACAACAACGACTTGAAGTGTTGGAAGCAAAGGCAGGAGTTGAGGAAGTTTTTGGGGGAAGTAGAAATACCCACCTCATCAGAGGTTTAGTAGGGACATGTTTAAATATATGCAAGCCTTGCGAAGATTCGATGAAAACGAGGTTGAAGCATACTTTATATCCTTTGAGAAAGTAGCTAAACAATTGAATTGGCCAAAGACCATGTGGGTGGTGGTGGTTCAAACAAAGTTGGTAGGTAGAGCTAGTGAAGTGTTTGCCTCACTATCAGAGGAGGTATCTGGGGATTATGATGTGGTGAAGAAAGTCATATTAAGTGCCTACGAACTATTGCCAAAAACCTACAGACAGAAGTTTAGAAATCTCGGAAAAGACCCAGGTCAGACCTATCTAAAATTCAAAAAAATTAAACAAGCTAATTTTAATAGGCGGGAGTTTGCTGGTCCACTGTAATTCACATACCGGTCCACAGATAATGCCACCTCCCTGGCCCTAAACTCATCCCTGGAGCATCTCGACAACAACATTAGACTCCTATTTATTGACTAAATCTCCGCCTTCAACACCATAATCTCAGCCAAGCTCATATCAAAGCTCCAAAACCTAGGACTTGGTTCCTCACTCTGCAACTGGATCCTCGACTTTCTTACCCACAGACCGCAATAAGCAAGGATAAACAATAACACCTTCTCCACGATAGTCCTCAATACTGGGGCGCCGCAAGGCTGCCTACTTAGTTCCCTACTGTATTCCCTATATACACAAAACTGTGTGGCAAAATTTGGCTCTAACTCCATCTACAAATTTGTTGACGACACGACCGTTGTGGGTCGGGTCTGGAACAACGATAAGTCAGAATACAGGAGGGAGATGGAGAACATAGTGGAGTGGTGCAGCGACAACAATCTCACCCTCAATGTCAGCAAAATTTAAGAGCTGGTTATTTACTTCAGGAAGCAAAGTATCATATACACCCCTGTCTGCATTAACGGGGCCGAGGTGGAGATAGTTGGCAGCTTCAAATTCTTAGGTGTGCACATCATCAACAACATGCCCTGGTCCACCCTCGTCGACGCTACCACCAAGAAAGCACAACAATGCCTATATGTCTTCAGGAAACTAAGGAAATTCGGCATGTTCACATTAACTCTTACCAACTTTTACTGGTGCACCTTAGAAAGCATCCTATCTGGCTGCATCACAGCCTGGTATGGCAACTGCTCGGGCCCAAGACCGACCCAAGAAACTAAAGAGTCATGAAAATCGTCCAGTCCATCACACAAACCCACTTGCCATCCATTGACTCTGTCTAAACCTCCCGCTGCCTTGAGCGAGTGGGCAGCATAATCAAAGACCCCTCGAACCCAGCTTATTCACTCTTTCAACTTCTTCCATCAGGCAGGAGGTACAAAAGTCTGAGAACACACACAAATAGAGTCAAAAGGCCACAGATTCACAGCCTTGCAGTGGGCTAGCAGGCAGCTGGTGTGGAGATCGCAGCTCCAGCTGCCGATACTGCCCCCCGCATATCCGAGTCAGAGGCCGTACATGCGCACTGCGGCGGCCTCGCCGTGCTCCATTCCGGACTCAGACTGCGGACCTTGACCACAGAAATAGTGCCCCCAATCGACTGCGCACCCGACCCGGATCGCCCGCACAATAAAAGCCCAGTCCCGAATGAGGTCGCCCCCTGCCCTCCGATCAGCCGGCCCCGAACTGTGGCGGCCCTGGACTGAGTCCGTAGCCACCATGCGAAGTTCCAGAAAGGCAGGACCAGATTAGATACACGCTGTTGGGAATTCGACGGGTCGGGGGCAGAGATTAGTGGGGCAAACCTTGGGCAATGACCTCAGGTGATGGATACTCTGCGCGGCGTACTGCCCGAGTATGCCACTTTTCGGGGGCGGGGAATCGCCAAACCGGCGCCGGTTCCGATTTCATGTGGGAAACTGGATACTCCGCCCCGTCATCGAACGCGATTTTGTTATTGGGGTGCACAGAATCCAGCCCCTTATGGGATACAGGAGCAAGTCAGTCTTTAATGTTGAAAGATAAGGAGATACCTGGTTTGGAAAGCACATTGTCGGAAAATGTGGTAATATATGGGATTGGTGGTGAGACCAGTAATGTGCCACTATGGATTTGTTTATGGATGGACTTGTTTATTGTCACATGTACTAAGGTACAGTGAAAAGTATTTTTCTGCAGCCCAAACAGATCATTTAGTACATGAAAAGAAAAGAAAATACATAATAGGGCAATATAAGGTACACAATGTAAATACCTAGACATCGGCATCGAGTGAAGCATACAGGGGTGTAGTATTAATCGGGTCAATCCATAAGAGGGCGTTTAAGAGTCTGGTAACAGCGGGCAAGAAGCTGTTTTTGAATCTTTTTGTGCGTGTTCTCAGACTTTTGTATCTCCTGCCCAATGGAAGAAATTGGAAGAGTGAGTCAGCCGGGTGGGAGCGATCTTTTATTATGCTGCCCACTTTCCCCAGGCAGCGGGAGGTGTAGATGGAGTCAATGGATGGGAGGCGGGTTTGTGTGATGGACTGGGAGTTGTTCATGACACACTGAAGTTTCTTGCGGTCCTGAGCCGAGCAGTTGCCGTACCAGGCTGTGATGCAGCCAGGTAGGATGCTTTCCGTGGTGCATCTGTAAAAGTTGGTAAGAGTCAGTGTGGACATGCCAAATTTCCTTAGTTTCCTGAGGAAGTATAGGTGCTGTTGTGCTTTCTTGGTGGTAGCATCAATGTGGGTGGACCAGGACAGATTTTTGGTGTTGTGAACACCTTGGAAGTTGAAGCTGTCAACTATCTCCACCTCGGCACCGTTGATACAGACAGGGGTGTGTACAGTACTTCGCTTCCTGAGGTCAATGATCAGGTCTTTAGTTTTGCTGGCATTGAGGGAGAGATTGGTGTCATTATACCACTCCACTAGGTTCTTAATCTCCCTCCTATGTTCTGACTCGTTGTTGTTCGAGATCAGGCCCACTAAGGTCGTAACGTCAGCAAACGTATACATGAAGTTGGAACAAAATTTTGCCACACAGTCGTGTGTGTATAAGGTAAGGTTAGAGAGGTTAGAGAGTCCATTGAAAAGTGCTGAAATGGTGGTAGGAGTAATAGAAGAAGTACCATTGCCAGAGATACAATTTATCCTGAATGATATAGCTTGATCATAGGTGGGAGTGCAGTCTACTATGGTCGAAAAGCAGTGGAAAATCAAACAACAGATATCCTACAAGTATATCCGGGAGTGTTTCCTGGTTGTGTAGTAACCCAATCGCAAAGTCACAGGCTGAGATAGGAGGAAGAGAACTTGAGGACTGCCAATAGGGAAGCTGAGATTCAATTGTCAGAAACCATGTTTGATCAGATGGTTAGTCAAGACAAAGAGCAGTTGGTGGATGAACTGTCAGGAACCACATTTCATCAGCAGGTGGTGGATGAAGCAGCTGTCATTAGTTCAAATCAGTTGGTTGAATTAGAAACAAAAAGATTCAGAGCTGAAGAAGTTGTACCAGAAAGCATATATGGAAATGGAATCTGAGTGTATACCAGAATGTTATTACATTAGAAATAATGTATTAATAAAAAATGAAGACTGTAACATATTCAAGCAGATGAGAAATGGGCAGAAGTTCATCGAGTGGCATTATCGGTGGGTTATAGAAAGGAGATTTTACAGGTAGCGCATGTAGTTCCAGTAGGGCGTGATTTAGGGATGAGGAAAACTGTTTCTATTGGCCTGGACTGCATGAGGATATAGTTGAATTTTGCCGTATGTGTCACACATGATAGATAATAGGGAAACGTCAGGCAGTAATCAAACCAGCACCTCGAGTACCTATTCCCACATTTGAGAAACCATTAAAAGCAGGATTTAGTGGACCGTATCAGATTGAATGGAACCATGTCCATATTCTGGGCATGTCCGAAGCTTAGGGAATTTTGGCAGGGGTTTGCGGATGTCATATCCAAGGTGTTAAAAACAAGAGTGGCACCGGGTCCAGAGGTGGTGATTTTCGGAGTGTCGGAAGATCCGGGATCCAGGAGGAGATAGAGACAGACGTCCTGGCCTTTGCCTCCCTAGTAGCCCGGAGACGGATACTATTAGCTTGGAGAGACTCAAAGCCCCCGAAGTCAGAGACCTGCCTTCAGTGGCGGACTGGCCAGGGTGTCAGCTTGCCCGATGGCAAGTGGGCCCCTGATGAAGTGGGCCCCCTATATCAAATAAAAATGCAATAAAGAAACAAACACACACAGCTGTTTTAGTAATAAAAAGGAATAAGAAAAAAAAGAGAACAGGACACAAATAAGCAGTGCATGAAAAGGAACGAAGCAGGGGAGGTAGTGGAAGGATGTGGAATAGGGGGGCCCGGGTCGGGCATAATTAAGGAAATTCCATGTTTTCAGCAAGAGTGTGTGAATTTGAAGATAAAGTTACAATTCGTGATTTGAGATGGTCGGCAACTTTATAGGATATCAAGCAGTAGTCTTGGTTCAGCCGGTACATCGGTCCGGGGCCCGGAGAAACAAGAAGGGGCCCGTGAATCTCTGAAGGGCCCTTAAAAATTATAATTAATTAGATAAATAAATCTCCAACTTCTTTCCTGAGATTTGTATTCTAACTTAATAAAATATAATTGTTTTTAAAAAGAGCAATACCAAATAAAAATGCAATAAAGAAACAAACAAATAATCACTTAGTATGTGAAGAAACGAAGCAGTGTTAAAGGATGTGAAAAGGAGTGGGGGGGGGGTCTGGTTCACCCGGGTCGGACATAGTTGGAAATCCACGTTTTCAGCAAGAGTGTGTGAATTTAAAGATAAAGTTACAGTTCGTGATTTGAGATGGTCGGCAACTTGAAAGGATATCAAGCAGTACATAGGGTCGTGAGGTCACCGAAAAGGAGAAGCGGTACCTTTGACCGTGAATCATGAGGTCAAAGATATTGAAGTGATAAGCCATAATCGGTAAACTCAAAGGGTTGCGACTTGTAGCACTACACTGGTATCAAACTGGACATGTTAGCTTTGGTCGTGGGACAATTTTTAATGTCTTACTATAGTCGGAGCAAACTTCTAAGTTTCAACAGTTGTCTCAGTTGCTTGCTGGTGTGAACACTGGACAGTGGATTGTCTCCTCTTCTGAAGCTGCATAGGCCACAGGAGTATTGACTAATGAACATAGCCTATTGAAGTGTAAGTAAGTTATTTTATATTTTTTATCAAGTAGGGGTTTATCTGGCGTTCCTTCAAGTTATTCTTGCAATCATCAATATTCATTTTTCCCAATGTGGGCTATTTTTAATTAAGTTTTTATTTCAGGAATATTACCCCTACCAGCATGGAAAAGGAAAAGCATAAATCTGGGTTACTAAAACGCAAAAAACAAAAAGAAGCAGAAAGGAAGGAATCAGCCAAGCGATGCAGGCCTATTACAGAGTTTATAATACCACAAGCACAATCCACATCAATATCCAGTTCTGCAACAAATAATCAAGAAGCAAGAAACAATGCTCATGGTGATGATGCAATGACATGCGAGTTACAAGAACAGAGAAGAGCTACTTTGAATGTAGAGACAAATACGAGTGCATCCATTACTAATCAACCCAGGCCCAATATTTCTTCTGGCTTCCTTGTTCCGGTATCTGTACTGCCTGTAGTTGCAACATCTGAACACATAGCTTCAACTAGTGACAGGGAATCAGATATTCCTTCAAGCATAAATGACTTGGTTTCTGAAGCACATCCTGTAAATGAACCTACGCAAGAAAATGAAAGATCAATTACTGGAATCTTCCAATATCCATCACGAGCAAAGCGAAAACAGTTTTTTTGCTGAACATCCACTTCAGCCACTTGATGATCTGCCATTTGATGCTCGTTTGTATGAGAGGAAAATTATGAACGACTCAGTCCCAAGAAAATGGCTAACATATAACAAAGAAAATAGATGCTTATATTGTTCATACGGCTTAGCCTTTGAGTTTCCCAACACTTGTAATCCATCACCCTTTGTACGTGGCTTTAGTGACTACAGGTGTATTAGCCAGAGCTTGACTTTACATGAATTGACAACAACACATGTCAGAAATGCTCAGCAATATATCAGTGTGGTTAATGATGGCACCTTAGATAAAACTTTTGCAGCATCACTAATTAAAAGGAAAGAAGTATTGAAGCAGAGAAGTATTGTCATGAGGATTATAGATATCATAAAGATGTTAGGCAAGCAAGCACTTCCTTTTCGAGGTCACAGAAATGAATCGGCCTACACTCTAGATAATGAGGTTCTGAATCATGGCAATTTTTTAGCTACAGTGCAGTTGATGGCAAAATATGACCCCATTATGGCAGCTCACGTTTCTGCAGTGCAAAACAAGCCTAAACAAAGAATCAAACGATTAGAGCAACAAGGAAGTGCTCAAAGTAAAGGCCATGGTGGACTTGTTACATACCTGAGTAAAACAACTATAAACATGTTAATCAAAATGATGAAGAATATGATACAAGAAAGAATTAGTCATGAAGTTTCTCAAGCAAAATATTATTCTATTCAGGTTGATTCAACACAAGATAATTCATCCATCAATCAGTTTAGCATTATTATTCGGTATGTGCTTAAAGGTATTATCTGTGAGCGATTACTTTGAGTTGTGCCAAGTAATGATGGTACAGGACAGGGACTTTTTGATCTATTGATTGAAACATTACAGCATCTTAAAATTGACCCCCAAAAATATTTATCTGATAGCACAGATGGCGCTGCAAGCTACCATGGCCAGTATAATGGTTTACAAAGTAAAATTGCTGATGTGGCTGATCAACATGTTCATATATGGTGCTATGCCCATGTCTTGAATTTGGTGATAACTGAAACAACAAAATGTTGTGTGCCTGCAGTTTCTTTTTTCAATTTGCTCCAGAATATAGCAACTTTTGTGAAAGCATCATACAAGAGAATGGCTGTATGGATAGAAGTTGTTGGAAAACATCTAGGACAAGAAAAACTGAAATGATTAAAGCTAATTGGTGAGACGAGATGGTCAGGAAAATCCAATGCAGCAACAACTATATTTGGACGTTTTGATGATGCCGCTGCCAGTACTTTCGTAAATCTATTGACATGCTTATCAATGATACAAGATTCAGAAAAGTTTGATGCAAAAACAAAACATGAAGCAAATGTTTCACTTCAAAGTCTCCTAAAGTTTGAAACCATATTGACAGCATTTACTTACTTGTATATATTTGAAACTACAACCCCGTTATCAAGTTATCTACAGACAAGTGGTTTAGATATGTTTACTGCATGGAGTTTGGCAGATTCAGCTACAACAAAGTTGAAGGAACAGACAAGAACATTTGATAACGTTCACAGCAAGGCTTTGGAATTTGTAAATAAATGTAATGACAGGATTTCACAGATGAATATGGATGAAAATCAAACATTGGAAATCGATGCGTTGGAAACAGCATTGCCAGTTAAGAGGCAGAGGAAGAAGAAAAGAATGGCAGATGAGCTTATTGACGATGAAAGAAATTCCTCAGATTCTCTAGCTGATTTTCGAGTAAATGTGTTTAACCTAATAATGGATCGCATTGTCCAGTCACTAGAATCACGCTTTGTACAACACAAACAGTTGTATAAAGACTTGTCCTGCTTGGACCCAGCAAAGTTTAAAACTATTGCAGAGAAGGGCCTTGAAGATGAAGCATTGGAAGGTATTATTAAGTTGTTACCACAAATCAGCAATATTGGAATTGTTTTCTTTAGCTTCAAACTTTGATGTATTAAAGCTATTGCTTAATGATGGTGAGAATATGGATTCCAGTTGCAACAATTGTAAAATTTGCAGCACTTGCCCATCGTGTGTACTAAAAATTCTGGCATCCAACAGACTTCATGACAAGGCAGATGATAACCTTTATGAACTTTATAAAGCCATCTGCACACTTTCAGTCACTCAAGTCCAATGTGAGAGGACATTTTCAAAGCTAAAGATCATAAAGACAAGGTTAAGAAATTTGCTGTCTGAGGAGAATTTGGAATCATACATGTTGCTATCCATTGAAAAGGGATTGTTAGATGAATTGGATGCAGAAGCAATTATTGGCAGATTCGCACAATCATCTAGCGCAAACGATTGTTCTTAATATAGTGGACTGCATGCAATGCTCTATTGTGCTTTTGAACTATCTGTTAATGTGTAAATTGTGCAGTAAACTATTTAAAAATATCAACCAATTACTTAAAAAAAAAATTTTAAATTAAAAATTCAATTATAACATTCTGTATTTACATTTGGTATCTACTGCCAGTAATATGTACAATACATGTACACTGTAATTACTAAGAAATACACATTTTTTCCACAAAAATTTTAATTGTACCCTTTTTTCCATATGTATTTTTTGAACATTTTATTTATTCGGTATGAAAATTAAATGATAGCATTGTAGTTGTGGGTGGGCCCCCTTTATCTCCTGGCAACCAATATTTTTAGACCCAGTCCGCCACTGCCTGCCTTACTGACATGGCTAGCTTTCTCTGACTGGAGAAAATCAAGTTCGCCCTGAGGGGGTCAATGTTAGGGTTCGACTGGAGGTGGCAGCCGTTCGTCGACTTCTTTGGAGAAGATTAACCGTCAGCAGAGGGGGCGGGGGAGGGTATTTAGTTTTAATTAGATTACTGTGTAAGAAAGGTGGGATCTGTGAGGGAGGAACACGGTTTTTGCACTATGTTTATATTTGTATGTGCACTGTTTCTTCTGTTATTGTTATAAAATCATAAATAAATGTTTATAAAACAAAACTTGGGATGTACAAAAGTAATTACGCAGGGTATAACGGTCGGAAATGATGTTCCTGGGCGGCATGTGGTGCAATGGTTAGCACTGGGACTGTGGCGCTGAGGACCCAGGTTCGAATCCCGGCCCTGGGTCACTGACTGTGTGGAGTTTTCACATTCTCCCCTTGTCTGCGTGGGTTTCACGCCCACAACCCAAAGATGTGCAGGTTAGGTGGATTGGCCCCGCTAAATTGCCCCTTAATTGGAAAAAGAATAATTGGGTATTCTAAATTTATGGAAAAAAAAGAAATGATGTTCCCATGCAAGCTCAATCTGCAAACAAGATCACAGGTACAAACGGAGATGGCAGGTTCATGTAAACGAAAAATAAAACTCCTTAACAGAGTGAATGGAGAACTGAAGGCTAGGAAGCAGCTAGCATGGGAACTTCATCCAGCAAAAGTCATCCAGCACGGTAGCATTGTGGATAGCACAATTGCTTCACAGCTCCAGGGTCCCAGGTTCGATTCCCGGCTTGGGTCACTGTCTGTGCGGAGTCTGCACGTTCTCCCCGTGTCTGCGTGGGTTTCCTCCGGGTGCTCCGGTTTCCTCCCACAGTCCAAAGATGTGCAGGTTAGGTGGAAGGTGGATTGGCCATGATAAATTTCCCTTAGTGTCCAAAATTGCCTTTAGTGTTGGGTGGGGTTACTGGGTTATGGGGATAGGGTGGAGGTGTTGACCTTGGGTAGTGTGGTCTTTCCAAGAGCTGGTGCAGACTCGATGGGCCGATAATCTAATTCTACGATAATCAATGATGGTTTCACGGAGGAGAAAGTGAGTCAGGAAAGGCAGATTCTGAAGACAGCTGAGATCATGAAAGTGAAGAGGAGCAACCCTAACAAGGGAGAGAGCTACTCACAAGGCAGCAGGTTGTAATGAAAGAAACTGCAGGAACTGTGGAGCTCCACGAACGGTCAAATTCCCATCTAGTCAGGAGGAACAGACTCTGTCTTCTTCACCACAGCAAGCAGTGCCTTCCCCCCACAAAAAAAGTCAGATCCTTGATTACACCTTATGGACCAGTGAAAAGAATGAATACTCCCTATCCCGCGGATGCAAAAACCTCCATGGATCCACTCCTCTCATCTCCTTCATGAACCCGGACAATACCTTCGCACTTCTCCACCACCTCCACCCCCACACCACCCGAAGGGAGCAGTGAGAGTGGACGGGATCTGTCCACCCTTTGGGTCCAACACCACATTTCAATTCCCCCCCCCAGCCCCCACATCAACTGGTGAGTATTGAAGTCTGGTGTGGCCGCTAACATCTTCCTCGCAAACCCAGAGCCATCCAAATTTGTGTTATATACGCTAACCAACACCACTAGCCTCCCTTCCAACGCCCCAGTCACTATCACATACCTGCCCCCTTGGTCCGCTACCACCTTCTCCATTTGGAACCTCCCCCGTTTACCCACAAGTACCGCCAGCGCCCGGGCTTGACTGTCGAAGCCTGAATGGAACACCCGGCTCACTCAGCCCTTCCTTAGCCTCATCTGGCCCTTTTCCTCAGATGGGTCTCCTGTAACAGTACCAAGTCCACTTTGAGACCATTTAAATGCGAGAAAACTCACGCTCTCCTCACCAGTCCACCCAGCCCTCGCACGTCCTATGTCACCACTCTGACTGGGGTCTCTCATCCCCTGCCGCCCTTTCTACCCGCCATGACCATCCCCCCAGGCCCCGGCTAGTAGGCGAGACCCAACCTCGGTCCTAGTCACCGACACTCCCCCCACATCCCTCCCCCCCACCCCCCTTCCCAGCAACCCCTCTCCCACTTCCTCTTGAAAATACCTCACCCAGTATCATCCCCATCCCCCCACTATTCACACCTCCTCGGCCCATCGAAACCTGCCCATACAGGTTCCAACGACTGTGGCTACTCCCCGCCGTTCACTAACCAGCTAACGCCCTCCCTCACATCGAAAAAGCACACCAACTCCAAAGACCCACACCCACCCCTTCCAATCTCCGTAGCTCGCTAGCATCTCGGTGAAGAACTCTGTGGGTCTCCGGCCTCCACCCCCTCAGGCACACTCACACTCCTCAGATTTTGTCTTTGTGACCTGTTCTCCAGGTCTTCTAACTTTTAAAAAATAAATTTAGAGTACCCAATTCATATTTTACAATTAAGGGGCAATTTAGCATGGCCAATCCACTTAGACTGCACATTTTTGGGTTGTGGAGGTGAAACCCAAGCAAACACAGGGAGAATGTGCAAACTCCACACGGACAGTGACCCAGAGCCAGGATCGGACCTGGGACCTTGGTGCCTTGAGGCAGCAGGGCTAACCCACTGCGCCACCGTGCTGCCCCCCAGGCCTTCTACCTTGGCTCTCAGCCCTCTGTTGATGTCTGCCATCCTCTGCAGCTCCTCCGCCATCGAGGTGAACTAGTCGCTGTGCCACGACAATGCCTACTCCACCCTTTCATTTTCTATCCCTGCTCCCGCACCGCCGCCAAAGTCCTCACCAACTCCTCTCTCATCGGGGCAAGGGACTCACCCGCCCACTCCTTAAGCGTGGTCATCATCTCCGTCCGATGCCTTTCAAATTGCTTCGAAAACAACCACTCAAACTCTCCAGCCATCACTTCAGCCATCTTCGCCACCATAATGGGCGCAGCCCCAACTGATGGGCTCTCTCCCACCATCTTTCCTCCCACTGCACCCCTCACCATGCCCAGCGGCAGACTTTCACTCGCTTCCTTTTTCCCTGGATTCTTCTTTCCGTTTTTGACATTCTATAGATGCTCCAGCCCTTCCCGCAAACTCTCACAAAAGAATTTACCCCAAAAACTGGGTGCAAAGGGCTAAAAAAGGAGCCACCAAACATACAACCTCCACCTACATGCCGTAACCGGAAGTCACGTTCAGTATTTCTATGACTGCGATTGCCAGCTCGGTGGTTGACGGGGTGGACTACAATTTCCATGGAGGCTTTCGCAAAGAAATCTGCTTTAAGTTTGGCTAAAGGGGCATCGCAATTCTGGAAAAGCCAACATTTTCTCAGGGTTTCCCCAGTCCACCTGCTGAGATTATGGGGGAAGAAATGAAGAACCACCGCAGAAATTTAACCCTTGGTGTCAAAAATGTGTGTGACTGGTTAAGACTGCCCCAAGTCATTTCATGCAGGAGCCTTGCACCTTCAAAAGGACACTTTCAAAACTATCACTGTGAAGTAGTTTTTATTCTATTTCACTGACAATTAAAAAAGAGCCAGTTAAAAAAAAACAGGTGTTTTCCGCAGCCATAGTGTATCTCTACAGGTTTACCTCAGAGTTGTCTTGAATTGCCCAAGAACTGTACATTTGCGAGCCTTCATGGAACAATTCACTGGTCAATTTAGGGCAGCACGGTGGCATTGTGGATAGCACAATTACTTCACAGCACCAGGGTCCCAGGTTCGATTCCGGCTTGGGTCACTGTCTGTGTGGAGTCTGCACATCCTCCCCGTGTGTGCGTGGGTTTCCTCCGGGTGCTCCGGTTTCCTCCCACAGTCCAAAGATGTGCAGGTTAGGTGGATTGGCCATGATAAATTGCCCTTTGTGTCCAAAATTGCCCTTAGTGTTGGGTGGGGTTACTGGGTTATGGGGATAGGGTGGAGGTGTTGACCTTAAGTAGGGTGCTCTTTCCAAGAGCCGGTGCAGAATCGATGGGCCGAATGGCCTCCTTCTGCACTGTAAATTCTATGATCTATGATATAATAACATTAAGATTCTTACAGTATTCTACATATTTGCAGTTGTTGAACTCTGATCACTTTCAGAGGCTGTTATGCTTGAACCTCTTTCACTATTGCCAATTGGAATAATTGCTTGAGCAACTGAACTGATAGCGGGGTCTTTTTAAAAAAAAACTGATTTATATTTGTCGAAAAAATTTGATGGCACAAAATTGTAGAAAGGTGTGAGCAAAAATAGTTACTTTTATTTTTTCCAGAATGAAAATAAGCAAATGACACAAGGGTCTCAAAAATGCTAACTCGAAGTTCCCAAGTCGGACAGGGTTAAAAAGTTAAGAGGAAACACGGTGAATTTTTAAAGTTGCACTGTCCTGCATTCATGAAAAATGATTGAGTGGTTTAATCAAAACTTAAAGGATAATCAAGAGAGGAAACATTTCTGCCTGAAATCAGTGTTCGAAAATTGTAGTATATGTTCTGATTCTGTATTCATGCTTCTTCTTCCAAATGAGGGCCACAGAGTGCTGACACAACCAAAGCAAGCGCTCAGTGCAAAACAATTTATATCCCTAAACCTAAAAAATATCACGGGTCAAAATGGCACTCTTTCTGCTGCTGTTTGCAGTTTGGAAATTCTTTTTTTTTCCACCTCCTTCGCTTTCAGAAGTACACAATGGCACTGGAATATAAATTACCAGCAGCGATTAAATAATAGTTCAAAGCCGATCGCGAGGGCTGTGGTGTTTACAAAGTATTTTTTAAGCAGCATGATGAAACATTGCAAGAAGAGACATTAACCTATGGGCTCAAGTATCAGTGAATGGTTCGAACTGGCATGAGGTTGGATTTTGGGCCTGAATAGTGTGTGACCCCATGATTTGCTTTGTTTAGCTATGGCAGCTGCGGTTATCAACAGATGTTTCGGCAATAAATAATTGGTATCATCTCAGAAAAGAGCCGTCTACCTGGGGAGAAGGCATAATACAAAAAACACGGGGTCACTATTACTGCTGCATTAATCTCTCATATACACAGGTTTCTTGGGGAGTTTACTGCAGGTGTTTCTTCTGTGAGAAAGCCTCTGATGCAGGCAAACTCTCTAAAGTTATAAAGCTTTTGTGTGGGATAACGAAGGTCAAGCAGAGCTATAAATTCCTGTCTTGAAGGAACAAAAACAGCTTTACTACTTTTATAGACAATCACCTTCCACACCCCCCCCCCCCCCCCCCCCCCCCCCCCAACACTCCCAAAAAAACATGCACAAAACACACAACAAAACAGAGTAAAACTTTTAAAAAGAGTTCTCCAAGTTTTCATCAATAAATTATTTTTGGAGAAAGTAAAGCGAAAATATTTATCTCTGATGTCTTTGCGATGAAGAAAGAAAATGACTGTCGGCCCATTTTTTTTGAGGGGGGTGTTTTAATTTACAGATTCTGAGAAAATGTTGAACATCCTTTGTGTGAACTAACATATGAAAACTTTTGAGTTGAATTCCTGAGACAGAATGAGTTGTTTTGGCTTTGTTTGTTTAAAAAAAATGGGGGAGGGAAGAGACGGTCCCTCTTTTATAATGATCCCCACGTCTGTGCCTTTCAAAATGTTTGGAATATTGGCTCATCTCCGTTCATGTGAGAGAGGTCACTTTTACTCATTAGCTTTGGTGAACAGCGTGTGTTTGGTTTCATTAAGTATAATGTGTGAAAGAATGAAAATAATTTTACAAAAACTAGAAATACACCCCCTTACAGAAGCTCTTGAAAGTATTTAAAGGCACATCATGATCATGTGTGAATTAAAGGAGAAAATATTTTGCTTTCACGCATACATTTTTTTGAAAGGGAAATCTTTTTGTGCAACAGGTGCATTATTCATACCAGCAAATCTGGCAGCTTCTCGCTGATGATATCTTTCAGGTTTGTTTTGTCTTCTGGGCATACTTCTTGTTTGTATTGCCACCTCTCTGGCACAAAGGGCCACTTCATTTCCTTTGCCTGCTCCAGCAGGGTCCTCAGATCAGCAGAGAGTGAAGCTAGGAAGGTTAAAGTTCATGTAAGGAAATCTCAAAGAAATAAAAGACACCTCAATTGCAAATGCTAAGATATGGCATCTGAAGTTGTGAAAGCACAGCCACTTGAGAGTAACTACAAGCTGCTCAATCCTTACAAAAGAGTCATAATGATGATTTGTCTGTCACTGGGTGCTTTACTATACCATGCCCTGCAGGTAAACAAACTCAATCAGCTCTTAAAAACGTTTTTAAAGGAAGTAAATCCTTTCAATGACACTCTATGCATGAAGAACCATAGCAGGAATGGAATGAGACAAAATGGTCATCAAAACACTTAGTAATGCACACTGTAGCAAAGTGCCTGGGATTTGTTTTAAGCAGAATTGGATGGGGCCATTTTGTGAACTCTGCATTGCTGGTGAATTTACAAAAAAGAAATATCCGTCCTTGAAATTCCACAGTGGTTTTCCCAGTCTCCTGCTGGAATTATAGTTGGAGATCAGGACTACTCCAGCAGAATTTCAGAGCCCATGTTCTGGAGCAGTTGATTTGGATGTCAGCCAGAATACAGCAAGTTTACCTTATTAGTTAAAACATATAAATCAGTGTTTGGACACTTGTTTTTTTTTACCTTGTGAGTAAGTTAATCCACTCATGCAGTGCTCATCAATAACATCCACCTACCTACTCATTATGCCTTTGCTTTATGCACCAACCCCTCGTGCTGATGAATAAGGATGGATTAACAAAGCTAAATTCTGGCTAATGCCAAGCTAAGCTTCTTTCGTTTTTCAAACTTTGAGTACTGAATGACTTCTATAGATTTTAAAAGATGAACGCAAGGAGGCGGTGGAAAAAAACCTCAAGACTCGATCCCTTCTGTCAGGACTGAGTTAGGAGGAGTGCACTGAGAAACTGGGCTTTTCAGCCTTTGAAAAAAAAGACTGACAGCGAGGGCACCTCATTGCATTACAGGAGATCATAAATAATGTATAGTAAAAGGTAAATCTGAAACAATACTTCAAGCTAAATTATGGCACCAGCACAAGAAACCATAACTTCAAATTTGAAACGGCAAACTAAAATTGAGTATTAGAAACTTCCCTTTCACATAGAAGGGATCATTTTAACTTCGTGTTAAATCACTGACTGTAAGAACCCGGGTTCGATCCTGCCCCGGGTCACTGTCCGTGTGGAGTTTGCACATTCTCCCTGTGTCTGCCTGGATCTCACCCCCAAAACCCAAAAGGATGCGCAGGGTAGGTGAATTGGTCATGATAAATTGCCCTAATTGGAAAAGAAAAGAATTGGATACTCCAAATTTATAATAAAAAAGGCATCGTTGACTGCAAATTGGCAGCCTGTTTCATAGCTTGGCTGATCTTTTTTCTCACTGAAAATCAGCGAACTATAAAAAGGATTGTCAATTCACGACATCTTCCTCAGCCGATGGTAAAAGTTAAAAGTATCCTTAAAGAATGTGCAATCTGGATCTGACGCTGATATTTTTTTGCAGTTCAATATTTTGGGGAGGAGCAGGGGACATGAGTTTAAGCTATACAAAAGTCGGAAACGACTGGATGTTAGGCAGTCCTTCTTCAAGAAGGAGTGAGTTTCAGGAATGTACTGCAGGCTGGTGCAGTGGGTGCTAACTCTCTACATGATCTTCAATAGGGAGCTGGACTGACCCCTGACTGAGACAGTCTTTATAAATATCAAATGGTTATTTTGATCCCTCACTTGAGGGATCCCACAAGCAGCAACGAGATAGTTAAGAATTTTCTGTGTTCATCCTCTTTCTTTACTTTTTGTACTTTTCCTGTGAGATTACTTAGCTGTGGGGTGGGGGTGGGTGGGGTGCAGATGGATTGGGGTTAGAGTGGGGGGTGGGGGGGATTGGGATAGAGGAGGATTTGTTTAATGATGCTCCTGCTATCATGCTTATCATGGTAGGAAGGCTTGATGAACCAGTTGGCCTTTTCCTGCCCATCAATCTTGTATGCTCGAATGGTAGAGGGACAATCTCTGGAAATTACTCTTACCTTCCGCCAAGGTTACACCAGTAGACCAGTCGAAGCTCTGTGGGATTTTCAAGTCATACTGCTAAAGTCAAATTTATCTGCCGTGCAGTGTTGGATGATCATAAGACCATAAGACATAGGAGCGGAAGTAAGGCCATTCGGCCCATCGAGTCCACTCCACCATTCAATCATGGTTGATTTCAACTCCATTTACCCGCTCTCTCCCCATAGCCCTTAATTCCTCGAGAAATCAAGAATTTATCAATTTCTGTCTTAAAGACACTCAACGTCCCGGCCTCCACCGCCCTCTGTGGCAATGAATTCCACAGACCTACCACTCTCTGGCTGAAGAAATTTCTCCTCATCTCTGTTCTAAAGTGACTCCCTTTTATTCTAAGGCTGTGCCCCCGCATCCTAGTCTCCCCTGCTAATGGAAACAACTTCCCTACGTCCATCCTATCCAAGCCATTCATTATCTTGTAAGTTTCTATTAGATCTCCCCTCAACCTCCTAAACTCCAATGAATATAATCCCACGATCCTCAGACGTTCATCGTATGTTAGGCCTACCATTCCTGGGATCATCCGTGTGAATCTCCGCTGGACCCGCTCCAGTGCCAGTATGTCCTTCCTGAGGTGTGGGGCCCAAAATTGCTCACAGTATTCTAAATGGGGCCTAACTAGTGCTTTATAAAGCCTCAGAAGTACATCCCTGCATTTATATTCCAAGCCTCTTGAGATAAATGACAACATTACATTTGCTTTCTTAATTACGGACTCAACCTGCAAGTTTACCTTTAGAGAATCCTGGACTAGGACTCCCAAGTCCCTTTGCACTTTAGCATTATGAATTTTGTCACCGTTTAGAAAATAGTCCATGCCTCTATTCTTTTTTCCAAAGTGCAAGACCTCGCACTTCCCCACGTTGAATTTCATCAGCCACTTCTTGGACCATTCTCCTAAACTGTCTAAATCTTTCTGCAGCCTCCCCACCTCCTCAATACTACCTGCCCCTCCACCTATCTTTGTATCATCGGCAAACTTGGCCAGAATGCCCCCAGTCCCGTCATCTAGATCGTTAATATATAAAGAGAACAGCTGTGGCCCCAACACTGAACCCTGCGGGACACCACTTGTCACCGGTTGCCATTCCGAAAAAGAACCTTTTATCCCAACTCTCTGCCTTCTGTCTGACAGCCAATCGTCAATCCATGTTAGTACCTTGCCTCGAATACCATGGGCCCTTATTTTACTCAGCAGTCTCCCGTGAGGCACCTTGTCAAAGGCCTTTTGGAAGTCAAGATAGATAACATCCATTGGCTCTCCTTGGTCTAACCTATTTGTTATCTCTTCAAAGAACTCTAACAGGTTTGTCAGGCACGACCTCCCCTTACTAAATCCATGCTGACTTGTCCTAATCTGACCCTGCACTTCCAAGAATTTAGAAATCTCATCCTTAACGATGGATTCTAGAATTTTGCCAACAACCGAGGTTAGGCTAATTGGCCTATAATTTTCCATCTTTTTTCTTGTTCCCTTCTTGAACAGGGGGGTTACAACAGCGATTTTCCAATCCTCTGGGACTTTCCCTGATTCCAGTGACTTTTGAAAGATCATAACTAACGCCTCCTCTATTTCTTCAGCTATCTCCTTTAGAACTCTAGGATGTAGCCCATCTGGGCCCGGAGATTTATCAATTTTCAGACCTTTTAGTTTCTCTAGCACTTTCTCCTTTGTGATGGCAACCATATTCAACTCTGCCCCCTGACTTTCCTGAATTGTTGGGATATTACTCATGTCTTCTACTGTGAAGACTGACGCAAAGTACTTATTAAGTTCCTCAGCTATTTCCTTGTCTCCCATCACTAGATTACCAGCGTCATTTTGGAGCGGCCCAATGTCTACTTTTGCCTCCCGTTTGTTTTTAATGTATTTAAATAAACTTTTACTATCATTTCTAATGTTACTGGCTAGCCTACCTTCATATTTGATCCTCTCCTTCCTTATTTCTCTCTTTGTTATCCTCTGTTTGTTTTTGTAGCCTTCCCAATCTTCTGACTTCCCACTACTCTTTGCCACATTATAGGCTCTCTCTTTTGCCTTGATGCATTCCCTGACTTCCTTTGTCAGCCATGGCTGCCTAATCCTCCCTCTGATAACCTTTCTTTTCTTTGGGATGAACCTCTGCACTGTGTCCTCAATTACTCCCAGAAACTCCTGCCATTGCTGTTCTACTGTCTTTCCCACTAGGCTCTGCTTCCAGTCGATTTTCGTCAGTTCCTCCCTCATGCGCCTGTAATTACCTTTATTGAACTGTAAAACCTTTACATCTGATTCTACCTTCCTTCTTTCAAATTGCAGACTGAATTCTACCATATTATGATCACTGCTTCCTAAGTGTTCCCTTACTTTAAGATCTTTTATCAATTCTGGCTCATTACATAACAAGTCCAGAATAGCCTGTTCCCTCGTGGGCTCCATCACAAGCTGTTCCAAAAAGCCATCCTGTAAACATTCAATGAATTCCCTTTCTTTGGGTCCACTGGCAACATTATTTACCCAGTCTACCTGCATATTGAAGTCCCCCATGATCACTGTGACCTTGCCTTTCTGACATGCCCTTTCTATTTCGTGGTGCATTTTGTGCCTCTGGCCCTGACCACTGTCAGGAGGCCTGTACATAACTCCCATTATGGTTTTTTTGCCTTTGTGGTTCCTCAACTCTACCCACACAGACTCCACATCGTCTGACCCTATGTCGTTTAGTGCTATTGATTTAATTTCATTTCTAATTAACAAGGCAACCCCGCCCCCTCTACCCACCTCTCTGTCTTTTCGATAGGTTGTAAATCCCTGGATGTTTAACTGCCAGTCCTGAACCCCCTGCAACCACGTCTCTGTGATGCCTACCACATCATACCTGCCAGTCACAATCTGGGCCACAAGCTCATCTACCTTGTTCCGTACACTGCGGGCATTTAAATATAGCACCTTTAATTCCCTATTGACTGTCCCTTTTTGTTTTCTTAGTGTGGTGGACCTTGGTTTACTGAGCCTTTCCATACACTGTGTCATATTTTGTGAGATGGGGACTATCGTAACCTCTCCTGAGCTCTGTCTTTTCGTGATTTTTTGTAATCCTGAGCAGCTACGCTTCCCACTGATTCCTTCACCTCGTGGTTCCCTGACTTTCCCTTCCCTCCAATCTCTAGTTTAAAGTCCTATTGACCACCCTATTTACTCTTTTCGCCAGAACACTGGTCCCAGCTCGGTTCAGGTGGAGACCATCCCAACGGTATAGGTCCCCCCTGTCCCAAAACTGATGCCAGTGTCCCATGAAAAGGAACCCCTCTTTCCCACACCACTCTTTCAGCCACGTGTTAACTTCCCTTATTCTTGCCTCCCTATGCCAATTTCCACGTGGCTCGGGCAGTAATCCGGAGATTATGACCCTTGAGGACCTGTTTTTTAATTTGAATCCTAGCTCTTTATAATCTCTAAACAGGTCCTCTTTCCTAGACTTGCCTATGTTGTTGGTACCGACATGGACCACAACAACTGGATCCTCCCCCTCCCTCTCCAATATCCTTTCAAGCCGGTCAGAGATGTCCCGCACCCTAGCACCGGGCAGGCAACATACCATGCGGGACCCTCTATCCTGCTCACAAAGGATACTATCTATCCCTCTGATAATAGAATCCCCTACAACTACAACTTGCCTATTTACTTCCTCCCCTTGAATGGCCTGCTGAACCATGGTGCCTTGGTCAGCTGACTCATCCTTCCTGCAGCCTTGTTCGCCATCCACACAGGGAGCAAGTGCCTCGTACCTGTTGGACAGGGTCAAGGGCTCAGGCTCCTGAGTTCCTGACTGCTGGTTCCCTTTACCTGCCTGACTTGCAGTCACACCCTGCTGTCCCTGGCCACTGGCAGGATTTAAACTATTTACTCTGACAGGTGTGACTGCCTCCTGAAACAAAGTGTCCAGGTAAGCCTCCCCCTCCCGGATGTGCCTCAGTGTGTGAAGCTCAGACTCCAGCTCATCAACTCTGAGCCGGAGTTCTTCGAGCAGCCAACACTTACTGCAGATGTGGTCGCTGCAGCTCGCAATGGGATCTGCCAGCTCCCACATCAAGCAGCTTAAGCACATCACCTGACCAGCCATCTCTAATTAATTAATTTGTTTAATTTAAGTTTACGAGTTTTAAATTTGGGGCAGATTGGTTATCAACCAATCAGATCACAGCTTCCCTCTGACGTCACTTTTGAAAAAAAAAGTGGAAAACAGGAAGTTACCGTTAGGTCTGTATACTCACCCAGAGACTGCTCCTCCTCCTCTGAACGGCTCCCGAAACTAGGCCTCGATCCCCGGGTTAAAGTGAGTTTTTATACTCACCCAGAGACTGCTCCTCCTCCTCTGAACGGCTCCCGAAACTAGGCCTCGATCCCCGGGTTAAAGTGAGTTTTTATACTCACCCAGAGACTGCTCCTCCTCCTCTGAATGGCTCCCGAAACTAGGCCTCGATCCCCGGGTTAAAGTGAGTTTTTATACTCACCCAGAGACTGCTCCTCCTCCTCTGAACTGTATGGAATGAGCTAGAATGGAACTGTATGGATGAGATGGAATAACCTTCCTCCTTCTTACCTATTTTGCGCCATTAAATAATATCCCTAAAAATAATTTGAAATGATATCAGATGCTAGAAATGATCAAGTAAAACTAGGGATGTCCAGCACGCAAAGTAACCTCTTAACTCAGAATATTTCTTTGATAAACTAAAAGAAAAGCAAGCAAAATACTTTTAATCAAGTTTTACATTATTCTAAGTTATATCTGTAATATGTATCTTCACTCTTCATTGGCATCATTGAAGAAAGGTAGGACAAATGTACGGAAAGTTGTTGCAGAACTATCACGTCCGCCTTGGTAATAGGAGTGAAAATAATTCATTTTAGTTTTGAAACCTATTCTCTTTCGACAAACTTTACTTTTCAAGATAAACATAACTCAGAGGGCAATTTTACAAATGTTGGGAGAGTATATGGGAAAGCATAGATTTACATAGAATTTACAGTGCAGAAGGAGGCCATGCGGCCCATCGAGTCTGCACCGGCTCCCGGAAAGATCACCCTACCCAAGGTTAACACCTCCACCCTATCCCCATAACCCAGCAACCCCACCCAACACTAAGGGCAATTTTGGACACTAAGGGGAATTTATCATGGCCAATCCACCTAACCTGCCCATCTTTGGACTGTGGGAGGAAACCGGAGCACCCGGAGGAAACCCACGCAGACACGGGGAGGATGTGCAGACTCCGCACAGACAGTGACCCAAGCCGGAATCGAACCTGGGACCCTGGAGCTGTGAAGCGATTGTGCTATCCACAATGCTACCGTGCTGCCCCAAATCTGTTGCCCATGATCTTTTGTCCGTAAAGTGGACAGGCAGAAAAGCAGGAAAAGCAACTGTGCTTTCCTTGTGTCCTCTCCTACAGGGAACATTCTTAAAATATGTCTTCTCTTGTTGAATGAGGTTTGAAATCTCTCCCTCCTTGTGATCATAAATTCTACTCCCAGCACTTCCTCTGTATTGATACCCTTTGTTTGGTGCTATCCAGGAGACATTATTGTTCATTTTTAAATTAAATATCAAGAATATCGCAGGCCCCACCTCTGAGAATTTGATTACAATCAAGGGCAGAAGTGAACAAAACTGAGGTGCCATTTTGCAATCTGCTGCAGTAATGAGCAGCAATTTTGTTTTCTATTGGAGGTTATTGGGGCACGACAATGGCCTGAGGAATAGGTTCCAGAGATCCTTATCCAGTTTTTATTTGAATTGTGTACTGGAGACCCATGTCATTAGTGATTATTACATAGCCCTGACTGGAACAAAATTGACTGGAGCCTTGGCAGGATACTATTTAGACAGTGAAGCAAAGGCCTGCCCAGTTGAGAAAGTTGAAGGAACCCAATTTAAAGGGCAATTGGATTTCCATGATTCAGGCAGATCTTCATTTAAAAAAAACAGTATTCTGCTTGTTTGCTGCTATTAATTACCGGCACCTTGGGTCACAGCGAGATTGATATCAATGCCATGAGTATTGAGCTTTACTTGCCAAGAATGCTGAACTCTGTGACTGCATCGTCATCAATCCTTTACTTAAATCATTTACCTTTTTTAAAATAATCTTTATTGTCACAAGTAAGCTGACATTAACACTGCAATGAAGTTACTGTGAAAAGCCCCTAGTTGCCAAATTCTGGCGGCTGTTTGGGTATTCAGAGGGAGAATTCAGAAAGTCCAAATTACCTAATGGCACATCTTTTGGGACTTGTGGGAGGAAATCGGAGCACCCGGAGGAAACCCACCCAGACACGGGGAGAACATGCAGACTCCACACAGACAGTGACCCAAGTTGGGAATCGAACCTGGGATCCTGGCACTGTGAAGCCATAATGCTAACCACTGTGCTACCATGCTCTACCTAATGCCACTCATTCCATTTTTAAATGTTGTATTGAGTTTTACTGTAAAGGGTCGATTCACTGCATCATACCCTGTATAAATTGATGGTGCTTATTTATTGCTTTAAAAATTAAAATATGGCCTGTTAAAGCTATGCTGTTGATATTATGGCAGTATAACACTGCTATCACCACACAAGTGAAGAAGTCCAAAATAATTTTAGCCGGGACTTCACCCCTACCCCGTGTTTTCCCGCAGCGGAGGCCTCTCACATTTGGCCGCTGGTGGGATCTTCCGGTCCCACTGAAGTCTGACCCGACAGTCCTACTGCCGGGGAACCCACCGCAGGGCTAGGTCGCTTTTGGCGGGTGTGAACGATCCTGCCGTCGGGAAGGGCCAGAAAATCCTGCACAATTTGTCTCAAGCATTCTTTTTCAGAATGTTGGGGGAGTCACAACGCCCTTGCCAGTATCCATCCAGGCTGGTTCACATGTGGTTACATTGCTGGAACGATCGGCACTCTGAGTTGCTGTTACTGACCTCATGCAGGTTTATCCAGTTACGGCCATTAACGTGCAGATCTGAGGGAAGGGGGTGGATTATTAATTGGAACTGTTACCAAACCAGGTCAGCCAGGATTTTTTCCACATTGTGCCCATAGTTAGATTGAAGCCAGCACAATGTAAACGTTGTCAGCAAGCCTAATGGAAAGCAAAACCAACGAGGATTGAATTTGGCATATTTCGAGGGGTGTGGTTCAATGCAGCACCACCTGGTACGTTTACCAACCATGATAATGTGTTTCCTGTTATTATTTACACTCTTCACACTTTTCTCACAGACACATTTTAAGAGAGTTAAGCACAGAATTTCTAAGTGCAGAGGTGATTCAAAGTATGTGAGTTTTACAAAGAATACACATGACTGCTCAATGACCCTACACGGCAAGTATTATTAAAGCACTAGGAGCTACTTTGGAAGGGAGTTGAAACAAGTGGCCTCTAACTGCTGCCTTGAATTGGTTGCATAGAATTATGTTGAAATGTGTGTGAATGGCTGATTTCTAATTAATTCATATTTCACACTCTGAGCTTTCATCCTGGGCATGCTTCATTCAGCAAGTGTATAAAAGCCAGGAGTCCTTTCTGTGAACAGTAATACTGGATACAATCATCTTTCAAATCCTAGTCTACCTTGGGAGGGATTCTTCGGCCTCGCCCGCCCGGGCACCCGGAAATTCCCGCCCGAGGTCAATGGACCTTTACATGATCCGCGTCCCGCAAGTACTGATCTTGCGGTGGGCACAGCCCAAGAATCCCTTGACTTTCAAGTGGAATAGAGAAAACAGGGATCAAAGGCTGGGAAGGTACAAGCGGTGGTTTTCAATGAATTAAAGCTCTCCACCAGATGGTCTCTTTGGCCAAAGTTACCCTTTGGAATGAAAACTTAATGATGTCAAGCCTGCTGACAATTGTAATACCTGACAGAGCCTTGTCTCTAGGTGCATGCAGCATCATCACCAGTGTAGCCTGAGCTTAGTGGCTGTGATTTGTGAATGAGTGTTGATCAATGTGTTTGGCATATTGCTTGCTGCTATTTGATCAATTACTTGATGTACCATAGTGTCCATTTGCCAAGTAGAAGTGTCCATGGAGTGGCTCAGTGAATGGTGTTTACAAACCCTGATTCGCAAAGTCAATTTAATGGCCAGTGTAGCTCAAGCGGCTTTGAGAAAGTTCTTCACCTTTAAATTGCTGTCGGGATGAGGTCGTTAAATCTCGTGAAAGGTCTCTCACGGAATATGCAGCGCTCGAAACGTCTCACGAGATTGAATGGAATCTCGCGAGGTGTTACAATTTGGATTTCGCCCTCGCTGGGCGTGACCCAGGTCAGTGCTAGGGTGGCACTGTTGTGCAGCGCCGGCCCTAGGGTTGCTGGCGCCCCGGGCAAGCTGAACTTCGGCGCCCTTCAGGGGGCCAAGGGGGGGGCGGGGCCGAGGGGGGGCGGGGCCGAGGGGGGGCGGGGCCAAGGGGAGGGGAGGGGCGCGAAGGGGGGGCGCAGCCTGGGGCCGAGGGGGGGGGGGGGCGGGCCCGAGGCCGAGGGTGGGGCGGGGCCGAGGCCGAGGGGGGGCCGAGGGGAGGGGAGGAGGGCGGGGGGGGGCGCAGCCCGGGGCCGAGGGGGGGGCGGGCCCGAGGCCGAGGGTGGGGCGGGGCCGAGGCCGAGGGGGGGCGGGCCGAGGGCGGGGACGGGGGGCGGCGGACGGAGGCCGGAGGGGGGGCGGATGGGCCGCCCTGGGGGAGGGCGGCCACCGCGCATGCGCTGGTTGGCACCGGCCCAACTGCGCATGCGCGGGACCCGAGTCTCTGGCGCCCCCTAGCACATGGCGCCCCGGGCGACTGCCCGAGTTGCCGGTACCTTGGGCCGGCCCTGTTGTTGTGCTGGCAGTGATTCCAGGTGCTAGGCTGGCAGTGCTTGAGGTCAGACCCAGGGAGGCCTTAGCAGGTAGAGGGATGAGAGAGGGATTGAAAACGGGGGTGGGGGGGGTAAAAAACTGAAAGGGTAGGGGTGGGGGAAATATGGCAGCCATCCAAAATGGCGCCCCGATTTGCGAGGAAGCTCGCCTGCAAGAAATCCCTCTGAGTGCGGCCTTGGCGGAGAGAAACTTCCTGAGGCCAAGAAAACCCCGGCAAAGTGCTGTTGAATAGCGAGAAGCTTTTCGGCACTGCAGCCACCGAGAAACGCACTGCTAAACTTGCCCGAAACCGGAAAGGGAAATCTTTTGGGTGAATTGTGCCCATGACAATTTATTAAAATGAGGCCTGCATGTTGTAAATGTGAAACTTCTACAAAGCAGCTGAGGGACTTACAGCCACAAATAGACTGGCAAACGCAGTCTCAAAAAGGGGAATGCTGTTTAAAACTAGGATTTACCATCGGCTGCTGAGAACGTATGTGCAGCAGGAGTTTGCCCACTGTTTTATCACAGCAACCATTCACCCCTTGTGTTTATTGGAGCTTTAAATGTGAACTGACAGCAATTCACTGTGACAAAGTGTGCTTCCTTCCCTACTCAAGGCCAAATCCTATTCATGTGGTGTAAATCCAGTTATTTCCCGACACTCGTCTGTCAAAAGAAAAATGAAGCAGAAATGAGAGAGCATCCTGTCTCACTGCAGCATGGACCGTGCTGGTGGGTCCTGCACAGACACTGCTGTTATCTCTTTGCTAGACTGCTCTAAAACTCTCACCTTCGCACTTCCAATACTCTGTCTTGTCCTCTTCTGACGGTTCTGATGGGGGTGCATCTAGGGTCCGCTTGCACTCCTGTAGGAGTGCTACCACCTCTTGGTTATTCATGACCACTCGCGCGACTATGAATTGAACTTCCCTGGGTGTGGAATGATCAATTACCTATGGGAAGACACAAAAGCCAAATAAAAGATCCTTCAGGCGAACTACCTGCTGAACAAAGGGGAGAAATGATTAACTAAACCGTCATCAATTATCTCAAGACTCAAGCAGGGCGAGATAATGCTCAAGTTACATCAAAATAGACGGCAGCCTCCGCGGACATTATCCGTCAGCTTCAGAGTTTCTGACTGGGTTTGACGCTGGGACATTAGCAGCTGCAACACTCTTTTCTCACATACATATATACACACATTGCACCCACTTCCCAGCACCCACACCACTGCTTTCTTTTTAGATGTATTCATTGATTGCCTCCCCAGGCCACTGCATTCATCCATCAAAACAGGGTTGCTTGTATGCGTCTAATACATAGTACTTCAAATAGAAGACATGGTGTTTGTCTCAGCTGCTGATGCTCTGAAATTCTGGCCCCATTTACATTATGGGACAGATTCCTGCATTCCACCAACAACAGTTAAACAAGAGACACGTGCCATATTGTTTAAAGATCTATGTTGCGATTTGATGTTAATGTCTGTGCATCTTCTTAAATAACTGCTATGGGTCTGTACAGGAAATACAGGGAGGTGGGGGGGGGGGCAGGCAGGGGGGAAAGGAGCTGTGAAATGTAGAATGACACAGCACAGAAGAGGCTATTTGGTCCAATGTGCCTGTGAATTAAGAACAATTGCAAAGTTCCCATCTCTGAGTGGGCTTAAACCACCAAGCATTTGGTTAACAGCCATTGCTGCTCCAGCACTGCCATCAGAGGAGACAGAAGCAAACACCCACCTCTTGACATTACTACTGCCTGCCCCAGCTGCAGAAGAATTACAGCCCCTGTGGGAAAATCAGGATTGGGACGGATCTCTAATCGTCATGGGATGTGGGTGTCGCTGGTTAAGCCAGCATTTGCTGCCCATCCCTAATTGCCTTTGAACTGAACAGTTCAGAGGACAGTTACGAATCAGCCACATTGATGTGGATCTCGAGTTACATGCAGGTCAGACCAGGTAAGGTCGGCAGATTTCCTTCCCTAAAAGACATTAGTGAACCAGATGGGTTTTTAAGACAATTGATGGTTGTTTCATGGTCACCATTACAGAAATTGGCTTTTATATTCCAGATTTATTAATTGAATTCAGATTCCAGTGGCAGGATTACAATGATGAAATATGAATTAAGTGTTGATGTCAACTGTTGCTTGCCTTCCTAACTCTGAGCAGAAGCAGCTAAGTCAGGTATCCTGATTATGTCATAAAATAGACACTGAAGCACTGTGAACCCCATGGGCAAATTGTTGGCAACCAAGGTACTTCTGTATGAAAATACTGAACCATTTGGAGGTCTAGTGGACTTGCCTTGATAGGCGATGTACTCCTTACTTCTGGGAAGTGTGGTGGCAGTCAAAGCGCAAGTTAAATCTGATTTGAATTGGCCCATGTCAAATTTGCACGGCATGGAAGACAATTACAACAACAACAATCTTTATTAGTGTCACAAGTAGGCTTACATTAACACTGCAAAGAAGTTAATGTGAAAATCTGCTAGTCGCCACATTCCAGCGCTTGCTCGGGCACACTGAGGGAGAATTCAGAATGTCCAAATTACTCAACAGCACGTCTTTTGGGACTTGTGGGGGGAAACCAGAGCATCCGGAGGAAACCCATGCAGACATGGGGAGAACGTGCAGTCTCCACACAGACCGTGAACCAAGCCGGAAATCGAACCTGGTACCCTGGAGCTGTGAAGCAACAGTGCTAACCACTGTGCTATCAGTGAAGCAAGAGATTTTCAAACTCTGGGCGGTGGGGTGGGCGGATGGGAAGTAGCAGATGGAATTTTCCCAGCATAGTTTGCTCTGACTTTGGGCAGGAGCAACACGTCGGATGTGAGCTATTGCTTTCCAGGCACAGAAATATTGGTATTTTCTGTTCTGTGCCAGTAATAAAGCCTGCTCCACAGCAGTGCTGGCAAAAAGCGCAGGAATGTCCATGTCCCAAGACCCAAAGGTGCACAAGATGTGCGAGACAAGTAAAAAAGAATAAGGCTAATAATTCTGGATTCCTCTTCGGTATCTTTATATAAATTATTTAAGCACCACATGCAATAAACTGGTAAATCCAGTAACAATTCACCACACATACTTTCCGCAAGGAATGTTTTTCCATATTACCATCTATATTCTGGCATAGTAGTCTTGGCTCTGGTAGATGAGGCCACCTCAATGCAATTACAGTTCTTTTTTTTAAATCCCTAAAACTTTGACATTTCTGCTGACAATTATTAGCGGCCTAAAGGTTAACATGCTTCTATGACATTTTACTGTAACACATGGTTCACTCATTTATATTGATAGAAAGAAAGAACTTGCATTCATATATTGCCACATGCCCTGAGATAGTGAGACTGTGTAAAATTCTGACCAATTATTTTGGGCTGAATTCTCCAGTCTACCCAGCCGCGTATCGTTCGCTGGCAATGGGATTCTGTACTCCCGCCTCTTGTGATGGATTTTACATTGAAACCACCCCATGGTGCCAGGAAACCCATGTGTGGGCAAACACCTCAGGTGGGACAAGAGAGGGCAGCACGGTGGCGCAGTGGGTTAGCCCTGTTGCCTCACGGCACCGAGGTCCCAGGTTCAATCCCAGCTCTGGGGCACTGTCGTGTGGAGTTTGCGCATTCTCCCCGTGTTTGCATGGGTTTCGCCCCTACAACCCAAAGATGTGCAGGCTAGGTGGATTGGCCATGCTAAAATTGTCCCTTAATAGGAAAAAATGAATCGGGCACTCTAAATTTTAAAAAAAAAGGTGAATTGCAACGGCCGGAGAATTCCAGCCTTAGTTTTTTGGTGTATTCACTGTTTGCATGTGCTGATCATGGCAGCAATGACCATGTCACAACCAGCGAATGAATGAATAAGCATTCCATTTATTTTCGTTGTTTGAAGAAAGCTTTCCAAGAAAGTGGGAGTTCTCCCAACTTCTTCCTCAAATATTGTATTGGCAGCTTGTACGTTAACCTAAACAGGCAGCTGAGGCATCTCTGACAATGCCTGACTCCTTCACTTTTGGACTATAGTGTCGGCCTAGGTTACAAGGTTGAGTTTCAACAGCCACCTGTCCATTTCTTGCCTGTGCTGGCCAGTGCTGTAATGTCTGCCAACTAGCCTTAGGGGCATAGAAGAATGAGGTGAGCAATTCTGACTGGTACGTCAACCTGGTTCTCCGGCAAAGTGGAATAGGAAGTGGGTGCGAGGCTAAGATGGTGTTGCAGATAGATTTAAAAATACACTTTTGTCCAGTCAGGAGAAAAGAATCCATTATGCAGTGGACTGCACCTGAATGAGTGGGTGGGATGGTCAATATGCTCAGAATGAGCAAATCTGAGATGGATGCCATCGAGTTAGAGTGCAAATGTGGAGCAAGGTCCTCAGGTCACAGAGAGGCAGAGGCTCAGTGGAAGGTAAGAGTCCAGTGGATGGATGTGAGACTGATGAAGAGTGGAAACAATATAGGGTCATCACAAATCAAATGAGAAGTTCTGAGCAAGAAACCCCAGTGATACAGCGATCACAATGCCACCATGATGTAGTTGTCCAGTCTCACCAGCCCATCTAAGCATGCACATCAACTATGTGATGGTTGATACTGCAGATATCTTGTCTTCCTCCAGAGACTGCTAGAGCCCGAGGACCCTCATTTGACACCTGAGGATGAACCACAGATGCGTCTGCTCTCTCGCTAACAGGCACTGGCACAGATGCAAGCACATTAGTGGGCATTGATTTATCAGCTCAGATGGTACTACACAGTGGGGAAGGCACGGAACACTCATATGAGAAGCTGTGAAGGCAGAGAGTACCCTGTGTGCCAGCTAATTGCTGGAGACCAGGACCATGCTGAGGTGCTGAGTCTGAGGAAAAATGAGTCTCTGCAGTCGTCCATCAGGCTGCAGATGATGGATGTCCAGCGGGATGTACTGTAAAATTTTGGGGGAACCCCCAAGTTCCTGCGTGCCATGGTCTAAGTCATGGAGGGGTCCATGTGGCATATGACCATTTTACTGACCCTGAGCATTGAGCACTCAGCCTTCACTGAGAAAGTGGAGACTCTCTTGGAGAAGCAACTCCAGGAAATCTTTCCAGGGTTCCTGAGGTTGGTCGGACCTGCAAGCCCACACACTGATGGTGAACCCAGGAGGTCTTTGTTGGTGTGAGAGATGGATGGGCACCTAGTCTCTCTGTCCGGTGCCTGTTTATCAGTGATTAGCTGCAAAGTCCAAACCTTCCTCAGGCTGGCTGACGAGCAGCCTGCCATCGCTGTGGTTTGCTCTCATGGCGCTCCAGAGGAGGGCGGTAGATTCTTTGCCCCTCTGCCAGTGACTGTGACATCCTCGGAGGTCGCGATGACTGAGCAGTGGCCAGTAATTTCCCAGGTGGAGCTTGCTCAGGCACCACCATTCAGAGGGCAACTGCCATGGTCTTCAGGGCTGACACAACAGCAGGGTGAACAATCTGCCTCTGCTGGTTGGCACCATGACGTAGCACTTGCAAGCTTAAGTATAAGGTGCCGTGACTCAGGAGGCAGTTTTCATGGCTGACGTTCGTTCATTTCAACAATGCAATGTATTATTTTTGTATAACTATAAAATATATTGTTCCCTCTTTGAAACTCTGCTAAAAAATTAAATCAAGATTTGTTTCAATGCCCTGAGGTGTCCTTCATGTTTTCCATGGAGGCATGCTTCTTCAGTGCCTGACAATAGATGGCAGGGCAGCATTTGGGTCAAAATCCTGGAACTCCCTTCCTAACAGCACTGTGGCTGTACCTACACCACATAGACTACAGCAGTTCAAGGAGGCAGCTCATCACCATCTTCTCAAAGGCAATTAGGGATGGGCAATAAATGATGGCCTAGACAACGAAGACCACATTCTGACAAACAAATGTTTTAAGAACTTTATTACAGAGGTTGTGAGATGATACTGAGTTATGGCACTGTATTGTCAGAAATGTGTGTAAGGTGGCAGCACGGTGGCACAGTGGTTAGCATTGCTGCCTACGGCGCTGAGGAATTTGCATTTTCTCCCCGTGTTTGCCTGGGTTTCACCCCCACAACCCAAAGATGTGCAGGGTAGGTGGATTGGCCACGCTAAATTGCCCCTTAATTGGAAAAAAATAATTGACTACTTTAATTTTTTTTAAATAAATGTCTTCTTCCTTGTCCTCACCCTATGCCTGCCAGGCTCCTCATCTATCTGTAAAGTCTTCCTCAGAGGCATATGGAACTGCCTCGGTATCCTCATCCTCGAGTGGGTGCCCCCCCTGTCAGTTCCAGATTGTGCAGAGTGCAATGAACCATGATGATAAATGGTATTCACTCTGGAGGGTATCTCAGGGTACCCCCACAACGATCCAGGCAGCAGAACCTTAGCTTCTGTAGCCCTCTCAACCCAGCCCCTGGTCGGCATGACATCAATTGTACCCCTCTTCCGCTTCTGTCCAAGAGTGCTGGAGTAGCGTCATGAGCCACCTTTTCAACAGATACCCTTTGTCATCCAGAAACCAACCATTCAGCTGAGCAGGAGCTACGGATAGCCTTGGCACCTGTCGCAGAATGTATGCATTGTTGGAGTTGCCTGGGTACTTTGCCTATGCTTGAAGAATTTGAGTCCTGTGGTTGTATACTATCTGCATGTTTATCGAGTGGCAATCTTTTTTATTCACAAAGGTATCCAGCTGACCCACTGGAGCGTTGATAAGAACTTAAGATACAGGAGCAGAATTAAGCCATTCGGCCCATCATGCCTGCTCCGTCTTTCAAACATGGTTGATATGTTTCTCATCCACATTCTCCTGCCTTCTCCCCATAACCCATGATCCCCTTATTAATCAAGAACCTGTCTATCTCTGTCTTAAAGACACTCAGTGGTTTGGCCTCCACAGTCTTCTGCGGCAAAGAGTCCACAGATTCACCACCCTCTGGCTGAAGAAATTCCTCCTCATCTCAGTTTTAAAGTATCGTCCCTTCAGTCTGAGGTTGTGCCCTTGGGTTCTAGTTTTGTTTTTGATGGCTGCATGAGTGCAGTCGATGGCACTCTGAATGAAGGGGAACCGAGCAATAGCTGTGCAGCTTATGGTCACTCATCCTGACTGTTTTGGTATACCCAGTGATGAGTGAGTGTGCGGACCTGTCTGAACAGAGCGACAGTTACAAGCTCTGAAACCCTAATAACTCAAACAACCAGTGCTCCAGCCCCTTTTTATCCTGCCCTTGCATGAGAAAAGTAAAAATGTAAGGGGGGGAGGGGGGGGGGGGGGGGGGAGAGAGAGAGAGAGAGAGAGAGAGAGAGAGAGAGAGAGGAGAGAGAGAGGACAGTTGTGGGGGAGGACAGGAAACGGGGCCTAGAAGCACCACTAGAACTAGGTGAGGTCATTGAGAGTATTACCTCCATGCAGATGGGGAAGGCACCCAGACCGGACTGTTTCCCGGCTGACTTCTACAAAAGATTTACGATGGCACTGGCCCCGCACCTGTGGGAGATATTCATAAATTCACTAGCTAGCGGCACCCTGCTTCCTACACTAGTACAATCCTCAAACTTACTGAAACCCAAGAAAGACAAAGACGCAAAAGGATGTAGTTCCTACAGACCCATCTCGCTGCTAAACGAGCAGCATGGTACCACAAGTGGCTAGCATTGTGGCTTCACAGCGCCAGGAGCCCAGGTTTGATTCCCCGCTGGATCACTGTCTGTGCGGAGTCTACACGTTCTCCCAGTGTCTGCGTGGGTTTTCTCCGGGTGCTCCGGTTTCCTCCCACAGTCCAAAGATTTACAGGTTAGATGGATTGGCCATGCTAAATTGCCCTTAGTGACCAAAAAAGGTGAGGAGGAGTTATTGGGTTATGGGGATAGGGTGGAAGTGACGGCTTAAGTGGGTCGGTGCAGACTCGATGGGCCGAATGGCCTCCTTCTGCACTGTATATTCTATGTTCTATGTTCGAAATGCAGACGCGAAAATACTGGCCAAGATCGTAGCCAAGAGGCTGGAGGACTGCGTACCAGAGATGGTAGCAGAAGACCAAAGGCGCTTTGTCAAGGGTAGACAGCTGAAATTGAACACCAGATGCCTGCTAAATGTGATCATGACCACATCCGGGAAGAGAACACTAGAGCTGATCATCTCCTGGATGCAGGAAAGGCCTTCCAAAGAGTCGAATGGAAGTACCTCATAAAGGTAATGGAGCGGTTCGGGCTTGGAACAGGGTTCACTGCTTGGGCGAAAATCCTGTACAACACTCCCACAGCGAGCATACGGACAAATACCAGCAGATCTAATTACTTCCAGCTGCACAGCGGCACAAAGCAGGGATTCCCCTTTCCCTGCTGCTGTATGCCCTAGCAATTGAACCACTGGCGATCGCGCTTAGGACGGCAAGGAACTGGAAGAGGATCCAGAGAGGAGACAGAGAGCACAGAGACTCACTCTTCGCAGATGACCTGCTTCTCTACATCTCGACCCGCAAAGCAGCATGGAAGGAATCATGGTGCTCTTGAAAGAGTTTGGAGCCTTCTCGGGCTACAAACTTAATCTGAGTGAAAGTGAGATCTTCCCGGTGAACCCACAGTGGGGAGGGACAGAACTGGAGGAAATGGTGGAGACAGGACAAGGGGACACTGGCAGTTAGGGACTTCTACACTGACAACGCTCAAGGAACTGACAGAAATGTTCCAGCTGACGGGGGGGGGGAATGAACGAAGGCACTTTTGTCGGGAAACGGGGATGTACCCACGACCACCACAACAATCACTACTGGAGGACCTACTGGACGTGGACACCCTAGGGAAAGGGAACTGTGGTGACATGTATGAGTGACTAATGGACAAGATGATGGAGAAGTGGGAGAAGGGCTTGGGCGTTGAAATCGGGTGGGTATTCTGGAGCGAAGCACTGCACAGGGTCAACTCCACCTCCACATGCGCAAGGCTAAGCCTAATGCAGCTGAAAGTAGTACACAGAGCCCACATAACTAGAATCCAAATGAACAGGTTCTTCCCGGAGGTGGAGGACAAATGCGAATGGTGCAAACGACGCCTGGCCATCCACGCCCACATGTTCTGGTCTTGCTCCAAACTTGCTAGGTTCTGGAAAGCCTTCTTCGAGGCAATGTCCAAAGTGGTGGGGATGTAGGTGGAGCCATGCCCAAGAGTGGCAGTCTTCGGGGTCTCAGAACAGCCAGATCTATTCATAGGGAGGAGTGCCAATACCCTTGCCTTTTGCACTCTTTCCGCCCGTCGGAGAATTCTGCTCTGCTGGCGATCAGCAGCACCACCCAAAGCTGTAGACTGGCAGTCCGACCTATCGGAATTTATCCAAATGGAGAAAATTAAATTTGCCATCCGAGGGTCGGAAGTGGGCTTTCACAAAACATGGGAGCCATTCACTCGGTTGTTCCGGACCTGTTTGTAGTCAACAGCCGATAAGCCAAAGAGCAGGAGAGGGTAGTCACAATACAGCAAGGAGGAGGCGGGGGGACGGGAAACAAAGAGACATGGAACCCAACCATGCCCAACAAATGGCACGAGACATGGCATCACACAATGCAACTGGAGCAGGGTGCAGGAATAGATGAAGTAAGAATGCATGCAACAAGGCTGAGGGTGCAGGGTGGGGGACCCAGGAAAAAAAAAGAGGGAGGGGGGAATAGAGAACCCAGCCAGAGTAAAAAACCTACTGGATAAACGAAAAACAGGAAACCATAACCACTATTGTAAATAATGTAAGACGACTGATGTAAATAACAGAAGCCGACCAATGCTTAAATATTTTCCTTTATCCTTTTTTCTTTTTTCCCCGTTGTCTTTAAATGCAAGTACACACTTACCCTTGTAAGTACTCCACCTCGACATGCCACAAGAATCTCAATAAAGACATTTTTTAAAAAAGAAAAGAAAGGTTCTCTAAGCCAAAGGCAGGTTAAAAAAAAGCAAAAAATCCCAAATTAATTGATTGCTTTAACTTATATAGCTTAATCTTTTGTACAAAAAGGATTAATTAAGGGGCCTAGTCATGGCAGGAGAGCTCGCACCAGTGTTATCTGCCCCTGTTCTAGGTGGCAGATCATGGAAGCTCCAGGTGTCCCTGCTGGCCCCATGTACAGGAAGGGTGTCAAACTGCAGCTACTGACTAACCATCTGGGATGGTGACAAGGTCATGGATGGCACGTTCAGTGAGGTGGTCACACTGCAGGTGAGGATTTAATAGGCAGAGAGGGTGACCACCAGGAATAATAGAGGTAGGCAGGTAATGCAGGAGTCCCCTGTGGCCATCCCCCTTTCTAACAGATATACCATTTTGGATACTGTTGGGAGGGGGATGACTATACAGAGGAAGCCAACTTAATGGCACCATGGGTGGATCTGCTGCACAAGAGGGGAAGGGGAAGAATGGCACCATGGGTGGATCTGCTGCACAAGAGGGGAAGGGGAAGAATGGCAGGCCTTTGGTGGTAGGGGATTCAATTGTTAGGGGACCAGATAGGTGCTACTGTGGCCATTAATGTGATTCCAGGATAGTGCGTTGCCTCTCTGGTGCCAGGGTGCAATATGTCACTGAATGGCTGCACGGCATCCTGAAGGGGGATGGTGAAAAGACAGGGGTCATGGTACATGTTGGTACCAGTGACATCGGTAGAAAGAGGGATGAGGTCTTGCAAAAGGAATTCAGGGAGCTAGGCTGTAGACTAAAAAGCAGGACCTCTCGGGTTGTAATCTCCGGATTGCTCCCAGTGCCATATGCTAGCGAGTATAGAAAAAGGAGACTAGCACAGATGAATGTGTGGCTTAAGAGTTGGCACAGGAGGGAGGGTTTTAGATTCCTGGACCACTGGGACCATTTCTGGGGAAGGTGGGACTTGTACAAGTGGGATGGCCTACATCTTAACCAGAGTGGAACTAACATCTTTGTTACTAGGTTTGCCAGTGCTGTTGGGAGGAGTTTAAACTAATTTGGCAGGGAGTGGGGACACAAATGGATAGCAGAATGGGGACATAGTGGGCTGAGTTCTCCACTGTCGGGATTCTCTGTTGCGCCGGCAGCCCGGGAATTTCCCGACGACGAGAGGCTGCCCACAATGGGAAATCCCATTGGCAGTCTGGCGAGATGCAGAATCCCAGGGGCACACTGCACCAGAAATCTGGTGTGGCAGGGTGGAGAATGTATCTCAGTGTATCACAGAAAAACAGTCAAGCCAGAGGGAATGCAGCGGCAGTAATTTTTAGGAGAGTAAGACAAGACTGAATGGCTTCTACTTTAATGCCCGGAGTATTACAGGTAAAACAGGTGAGTTAAGGATGAGGGTTGACACGTAGAATTATGATATAGTGGACATCATGGAGACGTGGTTGAGGGAGCAGGATTGGCAGCTTAACATCTCGGGATACAGAATCTACAGGAGGGACAGGGGAGGGGGCAAAGGAGGAGGAGGTATTGCACTATTAGTTAAGGAGTCAATTACTGCAGTAATGAGAGATGATATCTTGGGGGTGGTGTTCAATGAAGCTTTGTGGGTAGAGCTTAGGAATAAAAAAGGGAGGGCAGCACAGTGGGTTAGCCCTGCTGCCTCACGGCGCCAAGGTCCCAAGTTCAATCCCTGCTCTGGGTCACTGTCCGTGTGGAGTTTGCACATTCTCCCCATGTTTGCGTGGGTTTCACCCCCACAACCAAAAGATGTGCAAGATAGGTGGATTGAACACGCTAAATTGCCCCGTAATTGGAAAAAATGAATTGGGTACTCTAAATTTATAAAAACAAAGGAATAAAAAAAGGGGCAGCCACATTGCTAGGTATTTATTATAGATCCCCAGATAGTCAGCGAGAAATTGAGGAGAAAATATGTGTGCAATCTGCAGAAGTGTGCAAAAATAATAGGGTAATTATAGTGGGACATTCGTTGTGTTAAGGGCTTAGGTGGAGCAGAGTTCGTAAAATGTATACAAGAAAACCTGTTAGCTCAACATGTGGAGGGTCCAACAAGGGATGGTGCAGTACTGAACCTAATTCTGGGGAATGAAGCCGGACAGGTGGTTGATGTGATGGTACGGGAGCATTTTAGTGATGATAACCACAACATGGCGCAGTTTAAGTTTGTTATGGAGAAGGAAAGAGACAGATTTCAGAAAAAGATCTTGGATTGGGGGAGAGCAGACATTAGTAAAATAAGGCAGAATATGGCCAAGGCAGATAGTAACACGTTACCGGTGGGGAGATCTACAGAAGAGCAATGGGGGGTGTTAGAGGAAATGGGGAGGGTACAAGCCCAACATGCTCCCTCAAGGGAAGGAGTAACTAGCCCAGCGAACCATGGGGCGGCACGGTGGTACAGTGGTTCGTACTGCTGCCTCACAACTCAGGGTACCGGGTTCAATTTCAGTCTTGGGTGACTGTCTGTGTATAGTTTGCACTTTCTCCCATGTCGGCATGGGTTTCCACCAGGTGCTCTGGTTTCCTCCCACAGTCCAAAGATTAGCAGGTTAGATGGATTGGCCATGCTAAATTGCCCCTTAGTGTCGAAAGGTTAGTTGGGGTTACTTGGTTACAGGGATAGATTAGCGCCGTGAGCTTAAGTTTAAGTAGGACGCTCTTTCCAAGTGCCAGTGCAGACTCGATGGGCCGAGTGGCCTCCTTCTGCATTGTAAATTCTATGGTTCTATAAACCATGGATGACCAGAGACACTCAAGATACAACGAGAAGGAAGAGAGAGACTTTTAAAAGTACAAGGGGAACAAATCAACAGAGGCATTACTGGAGTGCAGAAAGTGCAGGATGGAGCTTAAGGAAGCAATTAGGAGAGCAAAGAGGGGATATGAGAAATCTCTAGCTGATAAAAGTCGCGAAAATCCCAATTCTTAAAAAAAAATTTAGAGTACTCAATTATTTTTTTCCAACTAAGGGGCAATTTAGTGTGGCCAATCTACCTACACTGCATATCTTTGGGTTGTGGGGATGAAACCCACGAAGACACTGGGAGAATGTGCAAACTCCACACGGACAGTGACCCAGGGCCAGGATTCAAACCCAGATCCTCAGCGGAGTAGGCAGCAGTACTAACAACTGTGCCACTGTGTTGCCCAAGATATTCTATAAGTATATCAATGGGAAGAGGATAACTAGGGAAAAAGTACGGCCAATCAGGGACCATGGGGGGAATCTTTGGGTGGAGCCAGAGGACATTGGTCGGGTGCTAAATGAATATTTCCTATCTGTCTTCACCCGAGAGAATGTAGAGGCAGATATGAGACTTGGGGAGAGAGTTAATGAGGTTATTCAGGTTATTGAGCAAGTTGTCATAGGGAGGGACAAGGTATTAGTGGTGTCGGCAGACTTAAAGGGGAGAAATCTCCAAATCCGAATGAATTGTGTCCCAGGTTGCTATCGGAGGTGAGGGAGGAGATTGCAGGGGCCGTGATCCAAATTTTTAATTCTTCTCTGGCCATGGGAGAGGTGCCAGAGGACTGGAGAACTGCAAATGTGATCCCACTATTTGAGAAAGGCTCTAGGGATAAGCCAGGAACTACAGGCCAGTGAGTCTCACGTCAGTGGTAGGGAAACTAATGGAGAAAATTCTGAAGGAGAGAATCTATCTCCACTTAGTTAGGCAAGGTTTGATCAGGAATAGTCAGCATGACTTTGCCAGACGGAGGTCATGTCGATCAAATTTGACTGAACTTTTTGAGCACGTGACTAAGTGTGTAGACGAGGGTAGTGCAGTTGATGTAGTTGCATGGATTCCAGCAAAGCCTTTGACAACGTCCCACATGGGAGACTTATAAAGAAGGCAAATGCACATGAGATACAGGGTTACTTGATAAGGTGGAGTCAAAGCTGGCTGAGCTGTAGGAAACAGAGGGTGGTGATGACAGGCGGCTGCTTTAGTGACTGGGCTCCAGTGTCCAGTGGCGTACCACAGGGATCTGTGATGGGTCCCCTAATATTCACCATTTATACAAATGACTTAAATGACTATGTGGGAGGTAGGATCAGTTAGTTTGGAGATTCAATTTTTCCAATTAAGGGGCAATTTAGCGTGGCCAATCCACCTACCATGCACATCATAGATCATAGAATTTACAGTGCAGAAGGAGGCCATTCAGCCCATCGAGTCTGCACCAGCTCTTGGAAAGAGCACCCTACCCAAGGTCAACAACTCCACCCTATCCCCATAACCCAGTAACCCCACCCAACTCTAAGGACAATTTTGGACACTAAGGGCAATTTATCATGGCCAATCCACCTAGCCTGCACATCTTCGGACTGTGGGAGGAAACCGGAGCACCCGGAGGAAACCCACGCACACAGGGGGAGGATGTGCAGACTCCGCACAGACAGTGACCCAAGCCGGAATCGAACCTGGGACCCTGGAGCTGTGAAGTGATTGTGCTATCCACAATGCTACCGTGCTGCCCTTTTGGGTTGGCGGAGCAAAACCCATGCAAATACGGGGAGAATGTGCAAACTCCACACGGACAGTGACCCAGAGCCGGGATCGAACCTGGGACCTCGGTGCCGTGAGGCAACAGGGCTAACCCACTGCACCACCATGCTGCCGGATGACAGAAAGATAGTTTGGGTGGTTAACAGTGAGGCTGAGAGTCTTGGATTACAGGAAGATATAGACGGATGGTTAAATGGGCAGCAAAGTGACAGATGGAATTTAATCCTGAAAAGTGTGAGGTGTTACACTTTGGAAGGAGCAACTTGATAAGGAAATATTCAATGAATGGCACCACACTGGGAAGTCCTGAGGAACAAAGAGACCGTGGCGTGTTTGTAAATAGATCTCTGAAGGTAGAAGGGCAGGTTAATAGGGTGGTGAAAAAGGGATATGATACACTTGCCTTTATCAATCACGGCATAGATTATAAAAGCAAGGAAGTCATGTTGGAGTTATATAGGCCATAGCTGAAGTACTGTGCGCAGTTCTGGTCACCACATTATAGGAAGGATGTGATTGCACTGGAGCTGGGTGCAGAGGTGTTTCAGAAGGATGTTGTCTGGGATGGAACACTTAAGTTATGAAGGGAGGTTGGATAGGCTTGAGTTGTTTTTGCTGGGGCAGAGAAGACTGAAGGGTCACCTGATCGAGGTGTACAAGATTATGAGGGGCATGGACAGGGTGGAGAGGGGACAGCTGTTTCCCTTACTGGAAGGGTAGGTAGGAGGGGGACACAAGTTCAAGGTGAGGGACGGGAGGTTCAGGGGGGAGTTGAGAAAAACCTTTTTTACCCAGAGGGTGATGATGGTCTGGGATGCACTGCCTCGGTGGGTGGCCTCACATCCTTTAAAAAGTACCTGGATGAGGACTTAGCACGTCTTAACATTCAAGGCTGTGGGCCAATTGCTGGCAAATGAGATTAGGATTGGCAGATCAGGGGCAGCACGATGGCGCAGTGAGTAGCATTGCTGCCTCACGGCACCGAGGTCCCAGGTACAATCCCGGCTCTGGGTCATTGTCCATGTGGAATTTACACATTCTCCCTGTGCCTGCATGGGTTTCGCCCCCACAACCCAAAGATCTGCAGGATAGGTGGATTGGCCACGCTAAATTGCCCCTTAATTAGAAAAAAATAATTGGGTACTCTTAAAAAAAGGGATTGGCAGATCATGTGCCTTTCATGCGGTGGTGCAGTGTCGAAGGGCCTTTTCTGCAGTGTATTTTTCTGTGAATCTGTTGCTGAAACCTGCACGCCCCTGCTGACCGAAATATCACGGAAGAGACACAATGATTTTGGGAAACGAGCCCAATGTCTTCTTCTGTGATTGCACGTTTTGGGTTGGGAGTGTGGCCGCTTAAACAACTTAAAATTCTGTCTTTCGAATTATTTTGAGAGGATTTTTATGGGGCCAAAAGGGAATAGGAATGTCCCTCCATGGCTTATGAAATCACTGCATCTTGGTATTGGCTGCTGGATGCCACTTCATATATATTTACAAAGCTATTTTCCCCTTAAGTACTTCCTAATAACACAATGATGGTAAAACTAAAAACATAAATACAGGAAATTGCTGAAAAGCAATGAGAAAAATGGCCTCTGACCACCATGTATAATAAACAGTGGATTTTATAATAGAGCACATTTAATGGCACAGAGGAGAGGGCAAACCTTCTCCCCAAATATTTTTTCTCTTCAGTTGAAGCACACTGGTCATTTAAATGTGATAGTTAAATTAGCTGAGAAAGAGCTGTTCAGGGTCAGTGACTGGTTATCTGCCAATCTCAGAAAAAAACACATCCAGCTGCTTAAGCAGTTTCCTGAAACTACCGTAAGTGGCGGTTACAACAGCCAAACACTCTGTCAATAGCACTGACACCTGACAACTGGGGGTGTTGGTGAAGCAAGTGTTATTGTGAGAACCAGATGTGGTAACACTTGCTGGAGCAACACTGAATACATCCCAGGTCAAGGTGAAGCATTGCTGCCATCTGCGCCCTTCATCGCTCAGGCATGTCTGATAGGAGCAATCACCTCAGCACAGCTCAACGTTCTGCGATCCAAAAATACAGGTTTGGCAATGCTGATGGCTATACTGAATCCTAATGTTGCAATTCCCAATTCTCTTCCCATACTTAGTGGTGTACTAAGGCAGACCTGTGTCTGTTTTCATAGGTAGTAATTCCTGGAACACGTCACTTAGTCTGAAGCCAGGGGCTTATACCTTGAGGGCTGCCACTCTGCATCAAGCGTGGCTGACCATGTGTCTCCCCTCCTCTTATCCCCAGCTATTAGCCTGTTTGGAAGGATTTGCAAGTTGACATATTCAACCTGTTTGACCATATTATGAATCACCTTCCATGGTCATCAAATCCTGGGGTGGGACTCGAACTTGGAGCATCTGGCTCAGGAGCAGGGATGCTACCAACTGCACCTAAAGACCTCCTAAATCTATAAATGTCAGACTTGAAAATCAGTGAAAGGTCTCACTAGATCCCCCGAAAGCTTCAAATGTAGAGTCATGACATGAGAAAAGTGAAGAGGGACTATGTCCTGCAACCTAAACTACTCACATACTGATGTCAGTAAGTTGTTTCCATCACAGTTTGCCAAAGTATGGTAACATGCAGCCGATTCCAACTCCAATGTCCAACCTGCTCAGGCTATGATCCAGGAAGATCAGTACGTTAGGAACCAACAGCATGGGTGGCGCAGTGGTTAGCACTGCTGCCTCACGGCGCCGAGGTCCCAGGTTGGTGGCCAACCAACCTAGCCTGCACATCTTTGGGTGGTGGGGGCGAAAGCCACGTAAACAGGGGGAGAATGTGCAAACTCCACACGGACAGTGACCCAGAGCCAGGATCGAACCTGGGACCTCGGCACCGTGAGGCAGCAGTGCTAACCCACTGCGCCACCATGCTGCCCTCTCTCAATCCTCATTAAAGAAATAGATAAATAGCTTGCACCTCCGGGTTAATCCCTCTGCTGACCCTCGCAGAGCGAACATGACCTTTTCTAGCCTCAGGAATTCTGCCTGGTTGCTCACCCACACTCGTGCTTTTGGCGGCTCCGGGCCCACCCACCCTAGCAAAATCCATCTCTGGGCTATCAGGGAGGCAAAGGCTAAAAGATCGTCCTCTCTCTTGGGTCTTCCGACACCCCAAATATCGCCACCTCTGGACTCAGAACCACCCCCACACCAACACCTTGGATATCACGTCCTAAAACCCCTGCCAGAACCGCCTCAGTCTAGGACATGCCCGGAACATGTGGACGTGATTCGCAGGCCCGCCTTCACACCGCCCGCACCTACCCTCTACCCCCACAAAGAACCTACTCATTCTCACCATCGTCATGTGGGCCCTATGCTCCACCTTAAACCGGATGAGGCTTAATATTGCACACGACGAGGACACGTTCATCCTTCTCAAGGCTTTCTCCCATGTCTTGTTCCCCACCACCCGTCCCAGCTCCTCCTCCCATTTATGCTTCATATCCCCACCAGGAATCCCTCCCACTCCATCAATTCCTTATAGATATCTGACACCTTCCCCTCCCCCATTTTATCTTTCAACAGCAACTTGGCCTGCAACCCCAAGGCTGGCAGCCCAGGAAAGGACGGCATCTCTTTTCTCACAAAACCCTGAACCTGCAGGTACCTAAAACCATTCTCCCTGGGCAACTCGTACACTTCTTCCAAGTCTTCCACCCAGCAAATTGCCCCTTATAAACAAGTCCCCAAAGCGCTCAATCCCCGCCTACTGCCACCCCCTAAACCTCGTATCCAGCCCCGCTGGCGCAAATCTATGGCTGTTGCAGATTGGTGCCCACACCGAGGCATCCTCCATCCACAAATACTGCCTCCACCGCCCTTAGGGCTGACACCATCACTGGCTGATGGAGTAGCTGGCCGGCAAGAAATACAACAACAAAGCCCTCAAACTCGTTCACCGACACGATGCTGCCTCCACCCACCCCCAAAACCGACACCTCCCCTACGGCCCACGTCCTCACCATTGCAATATTCGCCGCCCAATAATGATAATTTATCATATTCGGCAGCACCAGACCTCCTGTCCATGTTCCAAAAAAGCCCGCCGCACCCATGGGGCCTCCAAACCCGGAGATCAGCCATTGACCTTCGTAAAGAACACCTGTCGGAAAATTCATGGGTTAGTCCATAGTCAAGTGACTGCAGAACAGACCAATCTGAAGAAAGGAACCTCTACTTTCAACCCTGTCTGCGACAGTTCACATGACTGATCAACATGACTCACATCAGCCCCGACCTGAAGATGGAAATTAGCACGTGGCTTATTATCGGCTGTGCACAAATTGACTTAATACAGCCGGGGAGCAGAGGTGTTGCAAACTGTGGGGGCAAGTTTATTAAAGTCTTCAATTATCATTTGAAATGTAAATTCTTGATTGATTTACATCTGAGACTGTGAATGCAGCTTCTCTAGGTTACTGCATTCAACATCAACTTCAGTTAATTTTCAACAGTTTCCACCTAAATGTCAGTTGTGGTACTTTTTATTTCTTTCCACAATCTCATTATAAGGATTCAATTAATTGCATGCAGAATAAAATTAAAACCTATTGTAAGGCAGACATTGTGTTTTTTAATATGCATTAACATGAAGGGCTTCTTTAGTTTACATTGAAACGCCTTTTTTCCTATTCAGCCATCGTATAAAAATGGGAGAGGAGGGGGAGGACCTCACTGGCATAAAACCCAGCAGTGACCCAAGAGGTAAACTGCATTTACATTAGTTTCTGACAAGAATCAAATTAGGGCCTTTTGGACACAAGAACAGGCTTCTAGACCGCAACAGATGGGCCTGAATGTGCTCCCTAGGCAAACTATCAGCGACATCTGTAGCCTCCGAATTCTGGTGGTCTCAACCAATTAACAGGGAAGAAAAGGAGGCCTCTGCATCCATCCAGTCGAAGCACCAGCACGTACATTATTGAAACTGAGCCGGGCATGGGTAAAATGAGGATTAATCACAAAAAAAAAATCCAAAGAGTTGCAAAGAGGCACTGAATGAGCTATAATGGAGATATTCAAAATGCTAAATCGGATTTTTCTTTTTTTTTTTACTTCTTCTATGAGTGGAATTTAATCCATAAATTGTATTTCTCCACTCTCTCATTTCCCATCATTTGCTCTTTAACAAAAGGAGGAACCTGTCTTTATCTAATTGGATTTTTTTGAAAAAAAGCATTAGCAAATAATAACCTTGCTGCAAGTGATAATTGTGGGGAGGGAGAGGTCCAGCAAGTGAGGAATAAACTCAGTGCCTCGGTAATCTGATGATGCCTCAATACAATTTCATTTGCCTGACTGTGTGGAGCTGCTAACACCCACAGCTCGAGGTATTCTTTGTCGATGTTAATGAGAGCTAGAAGGGCTTCTCCTTTCATACATATGCATGATCTTTGGACGTCTGCTGTGGAAAGCTCATGGAAGTGTAAGAAATACAGCCAATGTGAATGCACTAACTAATGAAAGCTCATGCTCCTAAAATAATATCTTTATAAAAATATGAAATGGGGCCATCTCGCAGGAAAGTCCTTTTCATGACAAAACCAAAGCGGGTTTTTTTTATTATCCAAGTGGTTTGAGACATTCCATACTGAAGTATGCACATATATCAAAACTACCACACATTTTTATACTGATATACAAGTACACAGCGGAAAGCAGTACTTATTTTAACAGGAGGCAAAGAAGACAAAACTGAGATCTTGATTTGGAATTGGTTGAAATATTTAGCTGTCATTTAAAATGCCATGTAAACAAACGTGGACAAAGTCCGATCACATCATTCTTTAATATTAAACGTCATGAGTTTGTAAAAGTTGTTACTTTAAGCCCCTGACTACACTCCTCTCCTTTGAGCCAGTGATCCAAAACTTTCAGCAGGCCGTTACAAATCATGATGTTGCTTCAAATCAGCTGCACCTGGGTAGAGTTGGCAACCCTCCCATTTTAGGTGGTTGTCTCCCAAAATTGGCAATTCTTTTCCTCAGCGTTGTCTTTGCCAGCCCAGGAGTTTAATGCTTTGAATTTCTAATGGCAGAGTTCTACCCCTTCATTTCCTATTACGCCCTCCACACAAACCGTGCTCTTCCATCATTACATCACCACTGCTGATCAGAGAGGTTCGGTGATGTCGCCTGTCTGATACAGAGATTCCCCAATCAACTGCCTGGAACAGTTGGGAGTAGACTGCTGAAGAGATTTGGGGAAATGAGTATCTGGAAAAGAGATGAAAACTGGGGAATTTTTAATTTGGGCAGAATGGGGACTTGGGGAGAGAGACGAAAAACAAGGAGAGGGGGACTTAAGGCAGACATGGAAACCAGGGATTGCACTTGGGGAGGGATAACAATCAGGGAATGAGGCTGGAGAAGGCTTCCACATGGTCCAACAGCAATCAGTTCTAGAATCTTCCTTCTTATTTCTCCTTGGTTCTTCTAGAGAGAATCCTTGGTCTCTTTCCCCGTTTCCTTATTTGGCATCAATCTATACAAATCTTTTCGTGCACTTAAGGTCTCCAGCTTAGACTAGTCCAGAATAGGTGAATGGTGAAAAGAGTCACATATGACCTTTGGCACTGTTGAAGTTCTGAAGAACCTACTTTTGGCTCCTTCCTCCACAGAGCGTAACGGAAGGACAGTGATCACTCGCTTCCACACCCACCATCAGATGACCACCCAACGGGAAGGTGGCCAAATTAGTGGCACAGAGGGGTGCTCTATGCCCAACTGGATGTCTGGCTGCAACATTATCCAGCAGGGAGCACGGTAGCACAGTGGTTCGCACAGTTGCTTCACCAGGTCCAGGGTCCCAGGTTCGATTCCCGGCTTGGGTCACTGTCTGTGCGGAGTCTGCACATTCTCCCTGTGTGTGCGTGGGTTTCCTCAGGGTGCTCCGGTTTCCACAGTCCAAAGATGTGCAGGTTAGGTGGATTGGCTATGCTAAATTGCCCTTAGTGTCCAAAAAGGTGCAGTTGGATTGCTGGATTATGGGGATAGGCTGTAAATGTGGGTTTAAGTGGGGTGCTCTTTCCAAGAGTCGGTGCCGACTCGATGGGCCGAATGGCCTCCTTCTGCACTGTAAATTCTATAAATTCTATGAAAGTCAGCCACTGCTACACATTTAGCGTGCCCCTTGCTCTTTACATTTTCTTCATTTTTTTACTGAGGTTTAAAAAAGCAAAAAAGAAAATGAGATGAAGAAAATGTATAGATGTTACCACCTTCACCAGCAGAATCTGCTACTACATTCAGCCTTGGTCCCACCTTTTCTTTTGCCCTGCTGCCACCTCATCATAGCTGCTGTAAAACCCTCTTAAACTTATTCACATCTGATTGCCAAAGGCTGCAGTGGGGAGTAAAACATTCCAGACCATTGGGTTATTAACATACTCAATAGCTTGTTTATTAGTCATTTCAAAATGGTGGGTGGCCTGCTAATTTCTATGCTTACTCTCTCCGTGACTTTGGGGGACTGGTTGATGACACCACATTGGTAACGCAAAGTCATCATCAAATTGCTATTCTGGAGTTTTGCTTGATAATGGACAATACACCCAAAGTTCTGTCTTCTTGGAGGTTTTTCCTGTAGTTATTCTCCTTCAAAATGTTGAGTCAACTGGAAAGAGTCTGTGATGTTACAGCCCGGTACAATGGCATCTCAGAAATCTATTTCTCAGGCGGCATGGTGGCACAGCGGTTAGCACTGCTTTCTACAGCGCTGAGGACCCAGGTTCAATTCCGGCCCTGGGTCACCGTCTGTGTGGAGTTTGCACATTCTCCCCCTGTCTGCGTGGGTTTCACCCCTGTGACCCAAAGATGTGCAGGGTAGGTGAATTGGCCATGCTAAAATGCCCCTTAATTATAAAAAATAAAAAACATAAAATAAATCTATTTCTCATTCTATGCTGTCTTATTTTGCTCATTTTTTTTTAAAGGGGTAATTTACCGTGGACAATCCACCTTTTGGGTTGTGGCGGTGAGACCTACACAGACACGGGGAGAATGTGCAAACTCCACACAAAGATACACAGATACATAGAAGATAGGAGCAGGCGCAGGCCTTTTGGCCCTTCGAGCCTGCTCCGCCATTCATCATGATCATGGCTGATCATCCAACTCAATAGCCTAATCCTGCTTTCTCCCCATAGCCTTTGATCCCAAGCATATATGCAGGTCGGTGAATTGGCCACGCTAAATTGCCCCTTAATTGGAAAAAATAAATTGGGTACTCTAAATTTATTTTTTAAAAGATGCTGATGAGGTAGAGCTGCACATCATCAGCATGCATATGGTAGCTGACCCCATGGACTACCCATAATCAAGCAAAACTCCAGGATAGTAATTTGGTGTTGGAACTAAAACCTATCTAGGTTCTAGGCTATTGATTACATCTTACAATCCCAGCAGAACAGGAAACACACACTCTTTTCTACTGTATTATATGTACTGTATCATTCATAACAATGGGTAAGTCATACCTGAGATTGAACAACCAGTTACAGTTTCAATCTAAGTTCCTTTGATTTATGATCCCAGTTTTCCGGTTATTAAAACCAAGTTCTATCCTTTAAATTGATTTCAAAAGCATATAGCTCTGCACACAGAGACACAAAGAGCACAGTTTCTGCAAAACCCATTCTATGACACATTTATACAGGGCTGGATTTTAAGGCCACAAATGAGGCCACCCCCTTCATACGTACATGAAATATGGTACATTGACATCGGCTTGGCAATACGGCATAATCACACCAGCCTTTGGTTTCTAACCAGAAACCAGACATTTCTGGTCACATGAATGTTACCATTTCTGCGAGTGGTCACAGAAATCGGCAGCCCATCTGCCATTTTTAAATGACCAATGAACAAATTAGCGATCTTGTTAAATAGCCAATTGTATGCAATTTTTCATTGCCTGCAGAATATTTTGGGCAGGAATATATTTTGGGAGAGTTTTACAGCAGATGCAGTCAGATGCCTGATTCCCAGAACTGAGATGGTGCAAAATGGAGTGAGTGAACTGCTCACATTACGTTCCACCTCTCTAACCTCACCGAAAGCCATAAAATCCAGCCCATGGTATCAGAAAATGAAGGCTGCAATATTGGGCTCTGTAGCATCATTGCTCCAGTAGAAGCTCTGAAGCTGTAAAGAGGCACGAGCTGCACTGTCCGCCACATACGATGCTTTCAATGCGGCACCCGTTATTGGGCAGGGTGCTCGTATGGGTGCGCCCTGCACAAAACAGTAACATGAGAAGTGATATAATAGAGACATCACCAGGTGTTTTATTTGTTTTTTAAAATAAATTTAGAGTACCCGATTATTTTTTTCCAATTAAGGGGCAATTTAGCGTGGCTAATCCACCTATCCTGCACATCTTTGGGTTGTGGGGGAGAGATCCACGCAGACACGGGGAGAAAGTGCAAACTCCACACGGACAGTGATCCGGGGCCAGGAATTAACCCAAGTCCTCGGTGCCTAGCAATAGCAGAAGTCAAAAAAACCTCACCTACAAGTTGGATGGCTGACTTTATAAACTGTGAATGATTAGCACAGATATTAAATGGACTTGAGCAATGAAAGTTTCAGCAAAGTTCTTCAAATCAGGCAAAACACTAGCTGAGGGGTGGCACAGTGGTCAGCATTGCTGCCTCATCCCGCCAGGGACCCAGGTTCCATTCCAACCGGGGGTGACTGTCACATTCTCCCGTGTCTTTCGTGGGTTTCCTCTGAGTACTCCGGTTTCCTTCCACAATTCAAAGTTGTGCATATTAAGTAGATTGACCATTCTAAATTGTCCCTTAGTGTCCAACGGTTAGGTGGGGTGATGCAGTTACAGGGATAGTGTGGGGAAATGGGTCGAGGTAGGGTCCTCTTTCAGAGCGTTGGTGTAGTTTTGATAGGCTGAATGGCCTCCTGTGCACTGTAGGGATTCTATGATAACCCGAGCCTCACACCAGGAGGGGTCCATGATGTCAGTGGGCGTAAAGGTCGCAGTGGCATTAAGCCAATACCCGACTGGATTGTTCCAGGTGAGAATGGGTGACATATACAATGCCTTTAAATGTGCTACCTGTTGATGGTGATGGGCTACCGATATGTCAAGTGAGGTATGTGAAGAGAAAAGAATTGGTGAAGACAAATGTAGGTCCCTTAGACTCAGAAACAAGGGAATTTATTATGGGGAACAAATAAATGGCTGACCAACTAAATACATACTTTGGTTCTGTCTTCACAAAGGAGGACACAAATAAGATACCATAAACGTTGGGGAACACAAGATTTAGTGAGAGGTAGGAACAGAAAGCAGCTGAAGCCAAAAAATTGTATGTTTTCAAGGAGTTAGATAGGGCACGGGACAAAGAGGATTACAGGCTAAGGGGGGTGGGGGGTGGAGGCAGGATCAGGCTATTGAGTTGGATGATCAGCCATGATCATAACGAATGGTGGAGCAGGCTCGATTGTCCAAATGATCTTGTCCTGCTTCTATTTTCTATGTGACTACATCATAAGCGCTCAGTCATTGTTATTGGAATCTGGTGCCACTTCGGAAAGAGAGGTAGACAAAGGAGGAGGTTAAAAAAGAAAGAGGAAGCACAGAGGAAGCATCTCGGACACCTTTGCTATGGATGGGCTGTGACAGAGCACTTGTTCAGACTCCGCTTCCCATAAGACAAATTTCCTTTATCACCATGGCTATACTATTCCCCATCTCAGCATCATTCTGAGCTGCCCCATTACATTATTCCCTGGGCCGAGATCCTGCAATAAAAACAACCAGAAATAACCTTCCTACCGTGGGCAGCATGTGAGCACAGTGTTTAGCACGGTTGCTTCACAGCACCAGGGTCCCACGTTCGATTCCCGACTTGGGTCACTGTCTGTGCTGAGTCTGCACGCTCTCCCCATGTCTGCGTGGGTTTCCTCCGGGTGCTCTGGTTTCCTCCCGCAGTCCAAAGATGTGCAGGTTGGGTGGATTGGCCGTGCAAACTTGCCCTTCGTGTCCAAAAAGAAAAGGTTAGGTGGGGTTACTGGGGTACGGGGATAAGATGGAGGTGTGGCGCTTAAGTAGGGTGCTGTTTCCAAGGGCCGGTGCAGTCTCGAAGGGCCAAATGGCCTCCTTCTGCACTGTATATTCTATCATTCTATAACATCTTTATCTAAAAGCACATTCATTTAAACAAACAGAAATGGATGATTTGCCCTGTGTATTCCCTTAGTGACTACCTTGTGGATGTCTTTGCCTGGTCAAGTGCTCATATTTGCTGTGCTATCCCAATGCTTGCAGCATGGCTGGTGGAAGGCTACTATGTATCAGTCCATGAACTGTGGTGTCCTTTCTCTGCCCTGGTGTTCTTTTCCCTTCTCGTGCACTGCAGCAGTGACAGTCAGCAGCAGACTCCTGTGATTCACTCCAGCTTCCCTTTAAGTGGGACAGACTACCTATAAGAGCTGGAGGCTAGATGGATCATGTGCAAGCCTTGAATGCTGTAGGGCCTCCTGTTGAGTGTTCAGCCAGCCGGTTTGTACACTGTCAAAAACCCAATTACACCACATTTAAGAAGGTGAAATGTTTAAGAGTTCTGACGTCATTATTACTGCTAAGTCTGCGTGATTACCGCATTTCGTGTTTCAGATCACTTTGTAGTGTATCCATGTTTTGTCAGCCCAGTGCATGGTGGCATCATTAAACACGTGATCTGGCCAGCTTAGGTTCTGTCTCTCTTTGTACGTGAGCCTCCCAATATATAAAAACTCATGTACTGCATACCAACATCTTATCTCCTGAAAGAAATCCATCTAATTGCGATTGAATTAATCAAACTTCCAGGTTCCATCTCCTCCCTGGGGTAACTGCTGAGCCACCATTTGCTCGCTGAAATCGCAGACCGATTATAATGACTGCCCAGTGGGAATGCTGTGTGAGTATTAAAATAACTATAAAATCTACCTCCCAGCTCCAGCCTGTTGGCTTCCATTGTCATTTGAATATTTATAAACCCAAACTTCTCCCGGTTTAACAGAAATGGGTAACCAATGTGTTAGCCATTGAAATCTTTTAAGGAGGTGACATGCCTCCATTATACTGTAACAAGCTTTGCCATTGTTACTGCTCTCCTCCATGTTTCTCTGGCTTCAGGATTCCCAGGAGGCAAAAGGAGGCGAGACGGGCTACATTCATGGTGTACGTGCATTTATCTCACAGCTTGTGGGCCAAGAGGAGCAGGAGTGTTTTCTCCAGGCCTAATATGCTTACCCTGTAAACACGCTACACCCCCACCTACCTCCATCACCAACCCCTCTGATCGCTGACCACCCTGACCTCCTCTGCTATTTCTGATCTCCCCCACCCCCCAAGATCTGACCTTGTCATTATTCCTGACCCCATGAAATCATCCCTGATACCCACGATCACCCCATCCACCACTATGATCACCCCTGCTCCTCCCATGATCACTTCTCATCCCTCCTACAATCTCCCACCCCCCACTACCACTAATCCTACTTACTGCATCTGTCAATCACGCTGACCTTTGGGCTGTAAACCTGTGAAGGAAACAATCACACACTCTAAACTTCCAAATTTTGCAGGAAAACCTACACTTTTAGAAAATAAATTTAGAGTACCCAATTCATTTTTTCCCATTAAGGGGCAATTTAGCATAGCCAATCCACCTATCCTGAACATCCTTGGGTTGTGGGGGTGAGACCCACGCAGACACATGGAGAATGTGCAAACTCCACACGGACAGTGACCCAGTGAGCCGGGATCGAACCTGGGACCTCAGCACCGTGAGGCAGCAATGCTAACCACTGCGCCGCCCCGGGAAACCTACACTTGCTGGTTTCCAAACTTTAATGCTTTAACTTTAAGCCAGCTCAGAAGTCACACCATAGGAAATAAAGGGGGAGGGGGCGCGTCAAACCTCAGCCACCGGTCTCCACTAAGAACATGCCCGACTTACAACTGCTCCAAAAAATTCGGTCCTTCCATCCCACCGATCAGTGTGTGCCCTCTTTTTAATCCTCTTGACCATTGCAATATCCTTATGCACTGTAGTGACCAGAACTGTACACAGTATTTGACGTGCAGCAGCACCTGCGACTTACAAAGTGGCAGAGTTACCTCCAATCTTGACTCAATAAAAGTATTCTAATACCTGATTTGCTTTACTCACTGACACCAAGTATTGCTGTGATAGTTTCAATTTGTTGTCTCTGGAGGCCCCCTGATCTCTTTCATTATGCATATTACTTTCTTTCCAATTGAGCAATAGTCCCTTCCTGGATTTATGTGTCTCACGCAAAGCACTTTGCACTTCTCTGCGCTGAATCTCATCTGGCACATGACGGCCCAATTTCCAAGTACATGCAAATCCTCTCCTAGCTTCTCTTATTCAGCTTTGGAGTCCACCACCTTTATTATCCTTGTATAATCTATAAATTTATCTGTTCTGCTTGCCTGGTCCCAGATCATTTGTGAATATGGTAAACAAAAGTGGCCTCAAAAACAGACCCCTGTGGAGCACCACTGGTAACATTCTCCCAGGCTGCTAACAATTGTGGTACCAGTAGATTTTGGGTTCTATTGGTTAATCATCTGCATATTTATTGTAAAATATTTCCACTGATCTTTTTTTAAGTGCAATATCCTGTCATTTACAATTGAAGCAAAAGATTAAAGGCTAGAAATTGCTGTGGCTGAAGCTTTTGTACAAATCCTTCACACACGTATATCAATTCTCTTCTTCAACATTAACAGAGAGTGCTAATCAATTTTAAAAAAAATTAGAGTACCTAATTATTTATTTTTCAATTAAGGGGCAATTTAGCATGGCCAATTCACCTGCACATCTTTTTGGGTTGTGGGGGTGAGATCCATGTACAGACGGGGGAATGTGTAAACTCCACACGGACAGTGACCCGGGTGGGGGATGAACCCAGGCCCTCAGCGACGTGAGGCAGCAGTGCTAGTACTAATCAATTTAAAATAGGTTAATCCTTCCATTGTACAGGAGAGAGGAATTTTACATAAGTTTGTAATGTGCATGAATAGTGCCATCGCTGACACTCATTTTCAAGCTTAAAGTGTATAGAGACTAAACTTGCTGTGATAAAGTGCCCTCAGTACATTACTACAGGGTTTTTCAAAGTGCGGGTAATGATCTGCAGGTGGGTCGCGGCAGGCCGTCAGAGGTGTTGTGGAATAATTGGTCACGGCATTCCCACGCTGGTCCCGATTGTGAGAGAAGTGCCCAATGGCCCCTATCATCATTATTATTGAGAATGGCGGCTGATGCCACCTTTTAAATAAGAAGGAAATGACGCTGTGTGCGGTCTTCTTAAGAGGCAGCAGTGAGCAAGTCACGCACCCTGCATACCCACTTGACATCAAGCGCCCTCTATGTATGTGCTTTTGGTGCCAAATCACAGAGGAGAACTTGTTCCATTTTCTAGCTGCTAGCAAGGGAAGAGGACAGTGAAGATGAATTGTTTTCTTACACGTAAGAGACAGCCAGAGACACAAATAGGGAGTGTACCTACTTGGCCTAGATTTCACATATGAATCTGCTGAAGAGCCGCTCAGGAGAGCCCAGGGCAAGACAGTGCAGTGCTAGTGTTAGCTCTGTACAGAGCTCCAGGGCCTCTGGTTAACAGCCTACAATGAAAAAAACTAAACTTGGGAACAAAGGAGTATAAAGATTTCTTGATGCATGGTTTTGTCAATTGTACCAATGCAAATAAGGATGCATAGCCCATGTGTGTTACATTCAGATAAGTACTGGCATATGAGAGGAGACGTTTCAAATTTTGAAAAAGTGGTGGGTGAAAATTTATTTTTGAGGTTGAGACCCCAGAGTCAGTTATTAACTTTCAGCTGACTCCAAATGAAAAGACTGCACGGCTGTACTTGACCTATGGCAGAACATTAAAAACCCATGAGACTGTCAGCATTCTGGAGTAGCATCTCCCAGGCATAACCAGTGCTGAGTAAAACAAGCATCTTGTTGCTATTGCCCTTCACAACGACCTACATGTGCTAGATTGGATTTTCCATTCTCACGGCACAACAGAACAGACTAAAGTCTGCACCTAATATGTACATTGCCCTCTCCTCCTGTGAACCTGATTGAAATGAGATTGTGAGGACCAAGCAGGTTCTCCCTTCGCATTAAAGGTAAGTGAATGTAGTGCGTGTTGCGAAGATTGGCTGGCATGAGTCACAGAGGTCAGCCAGCGTGGGTTGCAAAGGTCGGTCAGCATGGGTTGCGAAGGCCGGTCGCTTGGCAAAATTGTGTCCAGGAAAAAAAAGTTTGAAAAACACTGCAATACTAGGATTGGATTGCAAATTGACAGTTAGTGGTTTGAATCACTCTCATTTAATGATTCAGAAGTCCTAACTCAAACACCTGGCCAAAAGTTGCTGAATCAATGCAGCCAGCAAGTTCGAGTGAATTTTCCGGGAATGGTATGTGGCATTATGTCCGAACAAAAAACACACTGAAACAGAAATGGCAATCAAAATCAGTGTGAACAATCAACGCCCATGGAAAGCGTCAACTTTCTACCATGTTCCTTCTTCAAAACCCTCTTTATGCATGGAAATTGAAGCTTGAAACCTTCAAACTATTATATATGCTAATAGTTTCCACCTTTTTCCTCAAGCAATGTCGGCGCAAATTCGGGGTGGAATCGGTGGAACTTGGCAAACAAATCGGCGGATTTTCAACTTCCACTCATAGAACAGTACAGCACAGAACAGGCCCTTCGGCCCTCGATGTTGTGCCGAGCAATGATCACCCTACTTAAACCCCGTAACCCGTATACCCGAACCCAACAATCCCCCCCATTAACCTTACACTATGGGCAATTTAGCATGGCCAATCCACCTAACCCACACATCTTTGGACTGTGGGAGGAAACCGGAGCACCCGGAGGAAACCCACGCACACACAGGGAGGACGTGCAGACTCCACACAGACAGTGACCCAGCCGGGAATCGAACCTGGGACCCTGGAGCTGTGAAGCATTGATGCTAACCACCATGCTACCGTGAGGCCCCCATGTTTTGTGTGATCGTTTATGCTAGTTCAAGATTCACATATCCCCGATCAGACCCTGCCTGCAAAAAATATAAAGACAAAGTCAAAGATGCAAGACAATGCTTTGAATGCGAGAAAATGCTCACAATCAAAGCATTGTCTTGCATCTTTGACTTGGTCTATATATGTTTCTGGAACATACCTCTCCATTCACCTGAAGAAGGAGCTGCGCTCCGAAAGCTCGTGTTTGAAACAAACCTGTTGGACTTTAAGCTGGTGTTGTAAGACTTCTTACTGTGCTCACCCCAGTCCAAAGCCGGCATCTCCACAGCATGCAAAAAAAAAGCTCTTTCCCAGCCCAAAATTGTAAGACTTTTGTCAATTGTACAAATTAAGCTCTTTTTCATTGGCGTCAGCCTCAAACTACTCATTTCAAAAAAAATATTCTATTTAGAAAGAAACAGACAACTATGAATCAATGAAGTTACTAAATGGTTGAGTGAATCTTTTCTAAAGTAATTTTCATTGATTAAAAAGCAGGTTAGTCACTGGGACTGGGCACTATTATTTTGGTGATAAACATATCCTCAGCTGAGCTCATAAAACTGCACTGGTTTACCACTCAAATACTTCAGGAAATGCTATTGAGTGGGCAGGGATAAAGGGGCTGGATTTTCTGGCTGCTTTGGGGACAGGCTGGTGTGTAGGAAGGAGCAGGAGAGCATCTTTACGGGGGGGGGATTTTGAATTTATCGAAGGGGCAATGGAAAACACAGAGTCCTTGCTTAATAAAAGGAGGCAGCAAAGCAAGGGGGAGCCCAGCGCTGGCCCCATCCAGCCGCCGTCCCAAGGGACCAGCACGCCGAGTCAGGCAGGGTGGATGTAGCAGTGTGGAATTACTGGGCAACTGAAGGCAGAGGCTGCCTGCCATGGGCCACATTCTCCCTGGCTTCGGAGCATCTAGTGAGGTATTGAATACACACTGTGCTTAAAATGCTATAATCCTTTGGATGGTTACGTTGATTTCAGGCGTATTTCACCAAAAAAAAGCACACTCGAGCAGAAACTCCATTAATATCAACTTTTTCAAAATAAATTTAGAGTGCCCAATTAATTTTTTCCAATTAAGGGGCAATTTAGCGTGGCCAATCCACCTAGCCTGCACAACTTTGGGTTGTGGGGGTGAGACCCACGCAAACACAGGAAGAATGTGCCAACTCCCCACAGACAGTGACCCAGAGCCGGGATCGAACCTGGGACCTCGGCACCGTGAGATAACAGGGCTAACCACTGCGCCACCGTGCTGCTCCTTTAATATCAACTCTAGATGTAAATTTTCACGCCATTCAAAATAGCCATAAATTGAACATCTTCGCCTGAGCTGCATTTCCTTACAAGAATGGGGCGACCTTTATCAGCGGTTGATGGCTGTTAGGTAGAGGGTTCACAGAAACGGTGTAAAACGATGTAAACAAAACCAGAAAATGCTGAACAATCTCAGCAGGTCTGACAGCATCGGTGGAGAAATAACGGAGCTACCGTTTCTAGCCTGCATGACTCTTTGTCAAAACTCACTGACAGACCTGCTGAGATTGTCCAGTATTTTCAGATTCCAGCATCCGCAGTCATTTGGTGTCAAAGTTGGACTGAAACAAAAGTTCTCAATTATTTGCACCAAAATTAGTATTGTGCTTTCTTTACACTGTTGCCTCTGCATGAGTTTTCCGAAAATAGCAGGCAACTTCACAGAATCAGAAAAATACAGTGCAGAAAAGTCCCTTCGGCCCATCGAGTCAGCACCGCCGCATGAAAGGCACCTGATCTGCCAATCCTAATCCCATTTGCCAGTACTTGGCCCATAGCCTCAAATGTTAAGATGTGCCAAGTGCTCATCCAGGTACCTTTTAAAGGATGTGAGGCAACCCGCCTCTACCATCCTCCCAGGCAGTGCGTTCCAGACCGTCGCCACCCTCTAGATATAAAAGCTTTTCCTCGAATCACCCCTGAACCTCCCGCCCCTCACCTTGAACTGGTGTCCCCTCGTAATGGACCCTTCAACTAAGGGGAACAGCTGTTCCCTAACCACCCTGTAAATGCCTCTCAATCTTGATGTGGAGATGCCGGCGTTGGGCTGGGGTGAACACAGTAAGAAGTCTTACAACACCAGGCTAAAGTCCAACAGGTTTGTTTCAAACACTAGCTTTTGGAGCACTTCCTCAATTCTCATAATCTTGTACACCTCGATCAGGTCTTTTCTGCTCCAGTGAAAACAACCCAAGCCCATCCAACCTCCTTTCATAACTTAAAATGTTCCCTCCCAGGCAATATCCTGGTGAAACCCCTCTGCACCTGCTCTAGTGCAATCACATCCTTCCTATAATGTGGCGACCAGAACAGAGGACTCCAGCTGTGGCCTCACCAATGTTCTATATAACTTCAACATGACTTCCTTACTATTGTAATCTATGCCGTGATTGATAAAGGCAAGTGTATCATATGCATTTTCAGCACCCTATTAACCTGCCATTCTGTCTTCAGAGATCTATTTACAAACACACCAAACTCTCTTTGTTTCTCAAGACTTCCCAGTGTGGTGCCATTCATTGAATATTTCCTTGGCAAATTGCGCCTTCCAAAGTGTAACACCTCACTTTTCAGGATTAAATTTCATCTGCCACCTTTCTGCCCATTGACCATCCCATCTATATCTTCCTGTAACCCAAGACTCTCAGCCTCACTGTTAACCACCCAGCTACCTTTGTGTCATCCACAAACTTACTGATCCTACCTCCCACGTAGTCATCTAAGTGATTTATATAAATGACGAATAAGGGACCCAGCACAGATCCCTGTGGTAAGCCACTGGACACTGGCTTCCAGTCACTAAAGCAGCCATCTGTCACCCTCTGTTTCCTACAGCTCAGCCAGCTTTGATTCCACCTTATCAAGTTCTCCTGTATCCCATGTGCATTTGCCTTCTTTATAAATCTCCCACATGGGGCCTTGTCAAATGCTTCGCTGAAATCCACGTAAGCTACATCAACTTCACAACCCTGGTCTACACACTTAGTCACGTGCTCGAAAAATTCAATTAAGTTTGTTAGGAATGACCTCCCTCTGACAAAGCTATGGTGACTATTACTGATCAAACCTTGTCTCTCTAAGTGGAGATATGTTCTATAGAATATAGAACAGTACAGCACAGAACAGGCCCTTCGGCCCTCGATGTTGTGCCGAGCAATGATCACCCTACTCAAACCCACGTATCGACCCTATACCCGTAACCCAACAACCCCCCCCCCCCCCCCCAACTTTACTTTTTAGGACACTACGGGCAATTTAGCATGGCCAATCCACCTAACCCGCACATCTTTGGACTGTGGGAGGAAACCGGAGCACCCGGAGGAAACCCACGCACACACGGGGAGGACGTACAGACTCCGCACAGACAGTGACCCAGCCGGGAATCGAACCTGGGACCCTGGAGCTGTCAAGCATTTATGCTAACCACCATGCTACCGTGCTGCCCCCATTAATTTTCTCCATTAATTTCCCTACCAGTTGTTTAATTATTTCCTCCCAACTGTCTTTTCAAGTGAACATGCAGCAAGAGATGCAGTTCGGTGGGGGAGGGGGGGGGGGGGGATTCTGCTGTACTAGCTTCATCCAAGTACTCTTCTGCAAGAGTCAGTTTATTAATAATACAACTTGCCAACATGGAAATGAGGAACTTTAAACTCATAGACACGACTTTTCTGCAAACAATGAACAAACTCTCCCCCCCTCCCGTGGTGCACGAAACAAATTGACACCAGACATCACCTAGTGGCCACAAATAGATATTGCATTAATTGTGTCAGGCGAGGTTAGCATAACACCACTACCTGAAAAAATACTTCACCGTGGGCAAAATTTAAACAAAGCTGAAACACTTATTTCCATTTACACACACCGTGGAAACCGAAGCGGGACGATTTTGCATTCTGCCACATTCTCTGAAAATAAAGCTGTGAACTCGTTGCCACTTGCTACTGAATATTTCAACAAATTTTGCTCAGGTACAAAAACACAAACCAGTGTTTGGTCCCGCAATACCAAACAAAGAACAGGGCGTGGAACTCAGAAGAAGAATAAATCATTAGATGTGAAAACTGAGCTGGCTAGCGCAATAGATTCGGCACCAGCTTTTGCCAGTGGGTTATCGGTACAAATCCAAGTCAAAGTGATAGAAGGACAGTTTCCTTTAAGCAATTGTTTTTTTTTAAATCCCTTGCAGACTCAATCCAATTCCTCGTGGGCACGGACTTCCACGGACAGCATCAAAACGGAGACCGCTTAAAGGGTGCACTTCAGCAATTGGTACAAAATGGCTTTGACCTTGCACCAACGATAAACTCGTGCAATGTAAATCAGGCGTTAAAGGCTCGGTTTCCAAAACGAAGGGGAATGAGTAAGGCTCCCACTTGTAGTGTCAAATCAGTCTGATTCCAGCTTCAGGCACTACTTAAATTACTGACTGTGTCGCTGCTGCCAAGGAAAACCCCTCCATCCCGAAGCTACATCTCGTCTTTAGCTAGAGCAGACGGATTCTAATGTGGGAAATCAAAGAATGTGCAGATGGAATGCTCTTTTACATTTAACACGGAGGGATGTTGTTGGGGTGGGGAAAGAGAGATTTACTCTGCACCTCACCGGGTTGTATCTGGGAGGTGTGACACGTCGCCAGTAGGTCGTTCCGTCTTGAGCACCAGGCTCACTTGACAAGTACAAATGTCACAACATGAATAAATCGGTTGGAGCTGAAAAAGAACAGTATCCAGATAGATCACCCTGCAGTCCAAATGGGATAAAAGAGAGGCAGATTCTGCAATGGGTAAAATATGCCCTCATGTGGAGGAATGATGTATGGCAGAGACATGGAAAAGTTTTGTTTTCCTGGCTCTATAATGACTCAGATTGTAAAATCTGGTGCAATATCAACGACAGGATCGATTTTCTGGGTCCTCGCTAGCTGTCGCTGCATACTGGAGGATGGCAGGTCTGCTGTCAGTGACTGCCCAGTAGCAGCAAAGACTCCGAATAGCTTCCCCTGCATCTTTTACACGAGCGTTCAAACTGAGGCCACCCTGTTCGCTCGCGAAATACACCACCGACGAGGCCATTATGGGGTGGGTTTTCTGGTTTCTATACTTGCCTGTATTGGATCGTCTTCCTGCAGAGTTTTGTTTTTAATTCAAAGAGATATGGGCCACCAGGTTACAGCGAATTCTGGAATTTACAACAGGTTCGAAGGCCGACGGATTTGCTGCTTTGCGATCAGCAATAATGGAAGGCAAGATGGTCACCGTTCCAGCCGGAAAGGATGCAGAAGTTTTGTTAACATGTGAGAAACATAACCTCAATTCTGCAAAGGCAGTAGATCTCATCGGGATGTTGGGCAACAACAATAAGGAAGCTGCTTTTTTCCATTAAGAAAATGCTTTAAAGAGGAAGTGGCTGGGGCAAAAAAAAGTATCTAAGCCAAAAAAAATCAAGATGTCAAGCAAAGTGCAGATGAAAGATCTAACCACAGATGAGATAAAACAGGAATGGGTGGCAATGAATTTAAACTTGAAATGCTCGTTCAGGTGGTTGGCGCTGAAGAATTATATTGAACTGCACTCACGGGGTTAGATCTTGCTGGGCCCCGTGGTCCATGCTCGCCTCCCCCCGCCCCCAGCCCCCATAAAGTCGGGGGCGGGGAGATGGAGAGTGTAAAATGCAACCTCAGAAATTATAGCACCATTAGTATCTTTGCTTGCTCTTTAAATGTTGTTTTTTATGAGGAACGTTTCATAACTGATTCATACCACTGTCACACACAAATGATGTAGAGGTACACATCACCAACAACCTGTCCTGGCCCACCCACGTCGATGCTACGACCAAGAAAGCACAACAGCGCCTATAATTTCCCCAATTACTCTTACCAATTTTTACAGATGCACCAGAGAAAGCATCCTATCTGGCTGCATCACAGCTTGCCAAGGCAACTGCTTGGCCCAAGACCGTAAGAAACTACGGAGAGTCATGAACACAGCCCAGCCAATCACGCAAACCCGCCTCCCATCCACTGACTCTGTCTACACCACCCACTGTCTTGGGAATGTACGCAGCATAATCAAAGACCCTTCCCTCCAGGGTTATTCTCTCTTCCAACCTCTTCCAATTGGGCCAAATACTGTATACAAAAGTTTCAGAACATGCATCAATAGATTCAAAAACAGATTCTTCGCCACTGTTACCAGACTCCTAAATGGCCCTTTATGGACTGAACTGATCTTTCTATGCATCTTCTCTGCAGCTGTAGCACTATATTTTGTATGCTGCACCCGATGTCTATGTGTTTACATGGTGCATTTATCGTTTGTCCTATGTTTTCGTGTATGGAGCGACATGCCTGGACTGTACGCAGAACAATCCTTTTCATTGCACCTCAGTACACATAACAATAAATCTAAATCTAATCTAAATTTAATCTAATCTAGGGCAGCATGGTTGTGCAGTGTGTAGCACTGCTGCCTCACAACGCCAAGGACCTGGGTTCGATCCCGGCCCTGGATCACTGTCTGTGTGGAGTTTGCACAATCTCTCCTGCATGGGTCTCACCTCCACAATCCAAAAAGATGTGTAGGGTAGGTGAATTGGCCACACTAAATTGCCCCTCAATTGGTGAAAAAAGAATTGGGTACTCTAAATTTATTTTTTTAAACTTTAATCTAATCTAACCTAGTTTAGGCAGTGACAAGCTACAAGGACAGTAATATCCCATTACTCTCTCCCTGTGTGGAATCTGAATGTCCAAGGCATTCCAACTTGCAACAAATTTCTAAAGAAGCCAACCTTTTTCTCAGTAATAACCTGAAATCTCAAGACAAGGAACTACCTAAAGTTTTTGTACCCAAAGGTTAATCTTTAATTGAACTCAGAGACAAGGGGCTGGATTCTCTGTCCCGCCCCTCCACATTTCTGTTTCACTCTGCCAGCGGGATGCTCCGTTATGCCGGCCAGTCAATGAGGTTTCTCATTGTAGGACAGCCCCACGCCATCGGGAAACCCCTGGGCTGCCGGCAAAAAGGAGAATCCAGCCCCAGTTCTTTTCACCCATAAATTCATTGATTGATTTGACTTATATTGGCTCGAAAGATGCCAGAATTCTAGAAAATTCAAGGGCTCTTCCGCTCTGATATGTGACATTTCAGAGCAATCTTAGAAATTCTGGGACCAAACTATGAACTTTAGTGATATTCGCCTGGCCATTATTACATTACATGGGCCAGGAAAATCCTTCCAACGCAATCCTGGCAATAAAGCCAGGAGAGCAGCCACTTACGTTGTCCCTTTCTGACCTTCCGTAGAATCCCTATGGTGCAGAAGGAGGCCATTTGGCCTATTGAGTCTGCACAGACCCTCTGAAAGAGCATTTCACCCATGCCCATTCCCCCGCCCTATCCCCGTAACCACACATAATCTGCTCATCTTTGAACACTATGGGGCAATTTCTTTTTAAAAAAATATTTTTATTAGAGTATTTGCAATTTTTATAATAATAACAATAACAGCGACGTAAACATGGTACAATAAACATTTCCACCCCATCACAATCTTCACACACCCCAACTATAAAACAAGTCTGCCCCCCCCCCCCCCCCCCCCCCATTGGAATTCTGCTTCTGCTGACATTTTAATTTTCCCCGAGAAAGTCGATGAACGGCTGCCACCTCCGGGTGAACACTAACATTGACCCTCTTAATGCAAACTTTATTTTCTCGAGAATGAGAAACCCAGCCATGTCACTAACCCAGGTCTCTACACTCGGGGGCTTTCGTCCCTCCACATTAATAAGATCCGTCTCCAGACTACCAGGGAGGCAAAGGCCAAGACGCTGGCCTCTTTCACCCCCTGAACTCCCAGCTCTTCCGACTCTCCAAAGATCACCACCTCTGGACTCGGCACCACCCTTGTTTTAAGTTCCATGGACATCACCTTAGCGAAACCCTGCCAAAACCCTGTAAGTTTCGGGTATGCCCAAAATATGTGGACATGATTTGCTGGGCTTCCCACACACCTCGCACACCTGTCCTCTACCCCGTAAAACCTGCTCATTCGGGCCACCGTCATGTGTGCCCAGTGGACTACCTTGAACTTGAACTGTATCAGGCTAAGCCTGGCACATGATGAGGCTGTATTAACCCTGCTTAGGGCATCCGCCTACAGACCCGCCTCTATCTCTCCCCCTAGCTCGTCTACTATGGGGCAATTTCAGCATGGCCAATCCACCTAGCCTGCACTTCTTTGGATTGTCATTTCTCATTGGCTTATTTATGGGCATGTAATACAATAGGACAAGTAGGCACAACTACCATTTTAGCCAATCCTCGAGCACCTACAGATTCCAGGGGCTACTCCCAACTCTCCTATCTTTATAGACTCTGACTTGTCCAACACTGCGCCGCCAGTATCTTATTCTGGTCCAAGTATGGTGTCTTGTCCACAAAAGTCAGAGCCTTCAACAATGAGTACACACTCTCAAACAAACATGAACTGGCATGAATATTAGCTCTGGTCAAATAAATTATACTGGAATCCTAATATTACTCAAGAGTATTGCCATTTTAATTGCACTGCACTAAAATCACATCTTGCATTTGTATAGCAATGTTAACATTAAAAACCATCCCAAGGTGCTTAACAGAAACATAATGAAACAGAGTAGTAAGTGGGAGGGGGACTTGGTGTTGGTCAAAAGAGCCTACTCAAAGACACAGGCTGTAAGGAGGATCTTAAATAGGAAAACCGAGTTGGAGAGACAAGGTTAAATGAAGGAATTTCAAGACGTGTTTGAAATGGCTCAAGGTACAGCTGCCAATGGTAAGGTAAAGGAGGCCAGAATGAAATGGACATGGAGTTCAGGGGGTGGTTACAGATCTAAAGTGGAGATTACAAATCTAGAAAGGGCTCAGGCCTTAGAGATGAGCTGAAGTTTACAGAGGCTGTGTGGAGGTTGAAAGATCAGCAGGGAGATAATTGGAACAATCTAGTCTCAAAATTCAGGAGTGGGTGGAAAGAATATGGATTGAGTAGTCATGGCATCAGTCATTTCAATGCTTAACTGGAGGCAATGACGGCTCATCCAGGACGGGACATTGAAAACGAAGAGTTCAAGAAGAATGTGGAGAGTAGAGTCATCAGAAGACATAGGAGCAGAATTAGACCACTTGGCCCATCGAGTGCTCCACCATTCAATCATGGCTGATATTTTTCTCATCCCATTCTCCTGCCTTCTCTCCATAATCCCTGATCCCCTTATTAATCAAGAACCTATCTATCTCTATCGTAAAGACACTCATTGATTTGGCCTCCACTGCATACATGTGAAGCTGACCCCAAGTCTGCATACAATGTTATCAAGGGTTAGCATGTTCATGAGGAGGTCAATGAATATCCTTTCAATATGGTGCCTTGTCCAATGACTGGAAAAATGTACAAATCTCTGTGTAAAGTAGCACTTTCACAGACTTCATTTGTAAACACAAAAGATATTTACTAATAAGAATTGTGCAGCATGGTTGCAGCTAGCTCCCTAAATGTCTCTCCCCAGGAGCCTCCCTCACCATAGGGTGATTCCACATCCTGAGTCCTGATTGGTGATCCAGGTCAGGTGACTCTTACTCTGCTGTGTTGCCCTTAAAGGGAAATCACAACACTCTGTAACTGGTCTCAATCAGTGTTTGACTACTAACATGTGAAAGCATTACTGCTACAGTTCCCAAACCAATGCAATTGATGCCACATATTTCCAGAGACATCTAAACTTAGCGCAATCTACTTTAGAATCAAGAATTGTCAAGAATTGACAGAGCTATTCAATTTGGCCTTAATCCATTGCTCTTTCCCCATAGCCCAACCTATATTCTCTTTTCAGGTATTTATATAGTAGTTTACATGGTGGTTCGAATTATCTTTTTGAAAGTTAGCAATGAATCTGTTTTCAGCATCTTTCAGGCAATATATTCCAGATCATACTAACTTGCTGTTTATTTTTCCACATCTCACTTCTGGTTGGCTTGCCAGTCAGCTTAAATCCTTGCCCTCTGGTCACTAACGATTCGGTCACTGCTATCTCCATCAAATCTCCCCTTAAACTTCTCTGCACTAAGGACATCATAGTCACTGGGTAAATATCCTAGAAGATCCTGAGGTTCCTTCCTCAGGATCGAGTGCCGGGCACCCAGCCAGGGCTCTTGAATCCCTCTGTGCCCTGCCAACCTTGTCCACCAATGTTTGATACAGAAGCTGACACCATAATGGACCCCAGAATGTAAAAATAAAGATTTAAGGGTACCAATTTGTAAAATGTCATTAGGGTAACACATTGTGAGATACAAATTTTACAGAATACCTATTGCTGTGTTGTGCTGAATGTAAGAAATTGGTATATATATTGCATTTTATACCAGTTGCAGTAATGTTTTTAAAAGCCTAAATTCAGGTATATTTATATATGTTGCAATAACATTATTTAAAAATCTAGATTAACATATCCAGAGTCTGTGGCTGCAAAAGGTGAAATTAGTATGTCCTAAAAGTGAGATCATCATTCATTTCAACCATGTAATTGTTTACCTATATAGGACTAATGGAATTTTGTTTATAGAAATAAGGTTCCCTAGGGTTTAGATAAATGAGGAGTCTTGTTAGCCTTATTAAGATGGTCATAAGCCAGTTGGTAGGACAGAGATGATGTAATTAATAGGAGGAGCCAGGTCTGTAACAGACGGTTTAGCTTTGAGTTTTTCAAGGAACAAAGCTGAGCAGCAGCTTTTCCCGAAGGCTGTCAGGTTAAGCAGTGATCTGACAAAGACAAAGCCTCCACAACCTCGATCCTGAACTCGGTGATCCTCAGAATCCTGAGTTTTATTTTTGGTCCTGTTTTTGATCATTTTAATTGAATTTAGTTCCTCCCTTTTGGGGGCATCATCCTTTCCAGATGCCTTAGAGACTTCATCAAGTTGTTTATTGGCACAACAATCTTCCCATTGGGGTTGAGGAAAGTCATGGCGCAAATCTCTTTTATTGCGTTTTATTGCCTTTGTCTGAAAGGCTCTCTCTCTCTCTTCAAGCAATCTTTCCAACAACTCTCTGCCCAGAGGACAGCAAATATCCCTGTATTTACTAACTGTATTTCCAAGTAGCCTTTGACTGGTAATGGGTTTTACTTCATTGGAGATAGAGAAGGGATCAGTTAAAGGTTAAAGGGCTTCCTTTTATTGTTAAGAATTGTTTAACTGTTAATTGTAAACTATTTTCTGTGATGTTAATGTAGTTTAATCCTGTGTTAATAAGAACTTTTGTTTTTTTTAAATATATTTTTATTCTCCTTTTTCACATTTTCATAAAAAATACACCTAACAACAGATAACTAACAATAACAAATACAATGGAAATCCCCTAACCAACAACCCCGTTATCCTACAAACCCCCATCCATCCCCCAAAATCTCAAATACAATATAAGAAAGAAAAAAAGAGAATCCACAGTGATCCCATACATAAATCACCAATAACGCATACACTCACGGCAGCGCAGTGGTTAGCACTGCTGCCTCACGGCGCCAAGGCCCAGGTTCAATCCCGGCTCTGGGTCACTGTCCGTGTGGAGTTTGCACATTCTCCCTGTGTTTGCGTGGGTTTTGCCTCCACGACCCAAAGATGTGCAGGGTAGGTGGATTGGCCATGCTAAATTGCCCCTTAATTGGTAAAAATGAGTTGGGTACTCTAAATTTTAAAAAAAACATACCGCCCCCCCACCTCATGTTCAATGTCATCCAATTCTTGAAAGTGCATGATAAACAATGCCCATGATGAATTGTAGAACCCTTCCATCCTTCCCCTCAACTTGAACTTCACTTTCTTGAGCATTAAAAATTCCAGCAGGTCTCCCCACCACGCCGAGCACAGGGCAGAGAAGCCCAACAGGACACACCTTCGGGTAATCAGTGAGGCGAAGACTAAGGCATCTGCCTCCGCACCTGCCTCCAGCCTTGGTTCACACCTCACGTGCACCACCCTCAAGATAACCCTGAAGACCTCCCTCCAATACCTCTCCAATTTCAGGACAGAATCATGTGAACATGGTTTGCGGGGCTCCTCCCACAGTGTTCACACACATCCTCCATCCCTTTAAAGAGTGGGCTCATCCTCGCCCTCGTGAGGTGCGCTCCATACACCACCTTCAACTGTATCAGCCTCAACCTCATGCACAAGGTTGAGGTATTCACCCTTCGGAGCATCTCACACCATAACCCATCCTCCATGCCCTCCCCCAACTCTTCCTCCCACTTCGCTTTAAACCCCTCCCCCAGAATCAGAACGTTTATTTTAATATATCATATCTCTATTAGTTAGTGGACTCACTGTTGGATCCTTTCCTCACAGTTTTATAAATTAAAAAAGGTGTTTGGTGTTCTTTTCTGGTATCCTAACAAATGTTGGAGTTTGGTCCAGGACCTTAACAGTATACAGAATCATAGTCACCCTAGTAATAGGACTGGTCCCAAAATTATCCTGTCCTCTCATTACAGGACAACCAGATATAAAACATCCTCCTAAAATCTCAACCTGGCTTGTGGATGCATGCACAGACCAAGCCAACAGATTAAAATAAGTTCAGACCCAACTTGATCAAACATGCCAAGAAGAGGAGAAAAATACCTCTTGGAGCAACTCATCCCTCATCTACAAAGTCACCCAAACCAATGTGGCATGGTAGATATTAAGTTTCACTCACCTGATGCAAGCTGGCACAAACCCAAAAGACATTGGCTTATTCAGACCACAAAGGGAAATTTGAACTTCTTAAATCTATTAAAAAATTTGAAGAACGAGGTGCACTAATTAAATGCATTCTAGAACTAATTCATCATTGTTTATTGTTGCCAAACAAACGGGAGGTGGATATTAGTGGTCGATTATACGGCCTTAAATAAAGTCATAGCCTTGCACCCTGCACAACACCAAAATGCTGCAGTCCTCTCTTGAATCAAGAGGGAAAGATATAAATCCTGTACTTTATAGAATGCTTTTGAGAGTTTGTTGAAGCAGCATGGGGCGGCACGGTAGCACAGTGGTTAGCACCGTTGCTTCACAAAGCCAGGTACCCGGGTTCGATTCCCAGCTTAGGTCACTGTCTCAGCAGAGTCTGCACATTCTCCCCGTGTCTGCGTGGGTTGCCTCCGGGTGCTCCGGTTTCCTCCCACAAGTTGTGAAAGAAGAAGTGCTTGTTAGGTGAATTGGACATTCTGAATTCTCCCTCAGTGTCCCGAACAGATGCCGTAATGTGGCGGCTAGGGGATTTTCCGAGTAACTTCATTGCAGTGTTACTGTCACTTGTCTCACTCTCTGACCCGAGATGCCTTTGGCAGCTGTCCTGTTGAGGGCCTGGATCTAGATAGGCCTGACACACTTCCATGTACTATTGATGACAATGTGCCACCTTGTTCTGCCCGCTGCCCATCAGATGCGGCAGTTACTAGTGGGGGGGCATGGAGTTGGCAACACGGAGGTGTTCCAGCACCTCCATGTAGGAGGCATTGGCATGGCCCCTTCACTTAGAACATAGAACACTACAGCGCAGTACGGGCCCTTCGGCCCTCGATGTTGCGCCGACCTGTGAAACCATCTGAAGCCTATCTGACCTACACTATTCCATATTCATCCGTATGTCTATCCAGTGACCACTTAAATACCCTTAAAGTTGGCGAGTCTACTACTATTGCAGGCAGGGCGTTCCACACCCCTACTACTCTCTGAGTAAAGAAACTGCCTCTGACATCTGTCCTATATCTACCACCCCTCAATTTAAAGCTATGTCCCCTCGTGTTGGTCATCACCATCCGAGGAAAAAGACTCTCACTGTCCACCCTATCTAACCCTCTGACTATCTTATATGTCTCTATTAAGTCACCTCTCAGCCTTCTCCTCTCTAACGAAAACAACCTCAATTCCCTGAGCCTTTCCTCGTAAGACCTTCCCTCCATACCAGGCAACATCCTAGTAAATCTCCTCTGAACCCTTTCCAAAGCTTCCACATCCTTCCTATAATGTGGTGACCAGAACTGCACGCAGTACTCCAGGTGTGGCCGCACCAGAGTTATGTACAGCTGCAGCATGACCTTGTGGTTCCGAAACTCAATCCCCCTGCTTATAAAGGCTAGCACACCATATGCCTTCTTAACAGCCCTATTAACCTGGGTGGCAACTTTCAGGGATTTATGTACCTGGATGCCGAGATCTCTCTGTTCATCTACACTACCAAGAATCTTGCCATTAGCCCAGTACTCTGCATTCCTGTTACTCCTTCCAAAGTGAACCACCTCACACTTTTCCGCATTAAACTCCATCTGCCACCTCTCAGCCCAGCTCTGCAGCTTATCTATGTCCCTCTGTATCCTATAACATCCTTCAGCACTATCCACAACTCCACCGACCTTCGTGTTATCTGCAAATTTACTAACCCATCCTTCTACACCCTCTTCCAGGTCATTTATAAAAATGACAAACAGCAGTGGCCCCAAAACAGATCCTTGCGGTACACCACTAGTAACTGAACTCCAGGATGAACATTTGCCATCAACCACCACCCTCTGTCTTCTTTCAGCTAGCCAATTACTGATCCAAACCGCTAAATCACCTTCAATTCCATACTTCCTTATTTTCTGCAATAGCCTACCGTGGGGAACCTTATCAAACGCCTTACTGAAATCCATATACACCACATCAACAGCTTTACCCTGATCCACCTGTTTGGTCACCTTCTCAAAAAACTCAATAAGGTTTGTGAGACATGACCTACCCTTCACAAAACCGTGTTGAGTATCGCTAATCAACTTGTTCTTTTCAAGATGATTATAAACCCTATCTCTTATAACCTTTTCCAACATTTTACCCACAACCGAAGTAAGGCTCACAGGTCTATAATTACCAGGGTTGTCTCTACTCCCCTTCTTGAACAAGGGGACAACATTTGCTATCATCCAGTCTTCCGGCACTATTCCAGTCGACAAAGACGACATAAAGATCAAGGACAAAGGCTCAGCAATCTCCTCCCTGGCTTCCCAGAGAATCCTAGGATAAATCCCATCTGGCCCAGGGGACTTATCTATTTTGACATTTTCTAAAATTGCTAACACCTCCTCCTTTTGAACCTCAATTCCATCTAGCCTGGTCGACTGAACCTGAGTGTTCTCCTCGACAACATTGTCTTTCTCCAGTGTAAACACTGACGAAAAATATCCATTTAATGCTTCCCCTATCTCCTCTGATTCCACACACAACTTTCCACTACTATCCTTGATTGGCCCTAATCTTACTCGAGTCATTCTTTTGTTCCTGATATACCTATAGAAAGCCTTAGGGTTTTCCTTGATCCTATCCGCCAACGATCCTCTCCTCGCTCTTCTTAACTCTCCCTTTAGGTCCTTCCTGGCTAACTTGTAACTCTCAAGTGCCCTAACTGAGCCTTCATGTCTCATCCTAACATAAGCCTTCTTCTTCCTCTTGACAAGTGCTTCAACTTCCTTAGTAAACCACGGCTCCCTTGCTCGACAACTTCCTCCCTGCCTGACAGGTACATACTTATCAAGGACACGCAGTAGCTGTTCCTTGAAAAAGCTCCACATTTCGATTGTACCCATCCCCTGCAGTTTCCTTCCCCATCCTATACCTCCTAAATCTTGCCGAATAGCATCATAATTGCCTTTCCCCCAGCTATAATTCTTGCCTTGCGGTATATACCTATCCCTGCCCATTGCTAAAGTAAACATAACCGAGTTGTGATCACTATCACCAAAGTGCTCACCTACATCTAAATCTAACACCTGGCCGGGTTCATTACCCAGTACCAAATCCAATGTGGCCTCGCCCCTTGTTGGCCTGTCTACATACTGTGTCAGAAAACCCTCCTGCACACACTGCACAAAAACTGACCCATCTATAGTACTCGAACTATAGTATTTCCAGTCAATATTTGGAAAGTTAAAGTCCCCCATAACAACTACCCTGTTACTCTCGCTCCTGTCAAGAATCATCTTTGCAATCCTTTCCTCTACATCTCTGGGACTATTCGGAGGTCTGTAGACAACTCCCAACAGAGTGACCTCTCCTCTACTGTTCCTAACCTCGGCCCATACTGCCTCAGTAGACGAGTCCTCAAGCGTCCTTTCTACCGCCGTAATACTTTCCTTGATTAACAATGCCACACCCCCCCCTCTTTTACCATCTTCTCTGTTCTTACAGAAACATCTAAATCCTGGAACCTGCAACAACCATTCCTGTCCCTGCTCTACCCATGTCTCCGAAATCGCCACAACATCGAGATCCCAGGTACCAACCCATGCTGCAACCTCACCCACCTTATTCCGGATGCTCCTGGCGTTGAAGTAGACACACTTCAAACCAGCGTCCTGCTTGCCGGTGCCCTCTTTCGAACTTTTAACCCTATCCCTGACCTCACTACTCTCAACATCCTGTACACTGGGACTACAATTTAGGTTCCCATCCCCCTGCTGAATTAGTTTAAACCCCCCCGAAGAGCACTAGCAAATCTCCCTCCCAGGATATTGGTACCCCTCTGGTTCAGGTGAAGACCATCCTGTTTGTAGAGGTCCCACCTACCCCAGAATGAGCCCCAATTATCCAGGAAACCAAAACCCTCCCTCCTGCACCATCCCTGTAGCCACGTGTTCAACTCCTCTCTCTCCTTATTTCTTACTTCGCTAGCACGTGGCACGGGTAACAACCCAGAGATAACAACTCTGTTTGTTCTAGCTCTCAGCTTCCACCCTAGCTCCCTGAATTTCTGTCTCAAATCCCCATCTCTCTTCCTACCTATGTCGTTGGTACCTATGTGGACCACGACTTGGGGCTGCTCCCCCTCCCCCTTAAGGATCCCAAAAACACGATCAGAGACATCACGAACCCTGGCACCTGGGAGGCAACACACCAACCGTGAGTCTCTTTCGTTCCCACAGAACCTCCTGTCTGTTCCTCTAACTATGGAGTCCCCAATGACAAGTGCTCTGTTCCTCTTCTCCCTTCCCTTCTGAGCAACAGGGACAGACTCTGTGCCAGAGACCTGCGCCCTATTGCTTACCCCTGGTAAGTCGTCACCCTCAACAGTATCCAAAACGGTATACTTGTTATAGAGGGGAACGGCCACAGGGGATCCCTGCACTGCCTGCCGGTTCCCTCTGCCTCCCCTGACGGTAACCCATCTACTTTCTTCTTTTACCTGAGGTGTGACTACCTCCCTATAACTCCTCTCAATAACCTCCTCCGCCTCCCGAATGATCCGAAGTTCATCCAGCTCCAGCTCCAGGTCCCTAATGCGGCTCTCGAGGAGCTGGAGTTGGGTGCACTTCCCGCAGATGTAGTCAGAAGGGACACGAGAGGTGACCCTTTCCTCCCACATTCTGCAGGAGGAACATTCAACTGCCCTAGCCTCCATTCCCACTGAACTAACTTCCCAACTACTGAAAAATAAAAAAATAAAAAACTTATTAGTTCAGCAATCCAACGGACAGAGCTTTTTTTTTTGGTTAGAGGAGGAGGATGGGTGGGAGACACTACATAAGTAGTGTTTCGGGTAAAGCTGTCACTCGAGAACAGCCCCTTCACAAACCACCTTCAACTTACGCTGACCGCACTGCACGTATGCAAATCCTCCCGGAACAGCCAATCAGAAGCTCTGCTCTGCTGCCCTCTGCTGGATGCTCACCTTCCGTCGAACTCCTCGGGTCACTGATGCAGGTGCACCTTCAACTTACGCTGACCGCACTGCACGTATGCAAATCTCCCCGGAACAGCCAATCAGAAGCTCTGCTCTGCTGCCCTCTGCCCTCCTTCTCCCGGGGGGGTGGGGGAGGGGGGGGGGCATGATGGCCCCCAGGCTACTGCATGGGATGCAGGTGAGGCTGGAGTGAACTCCAGAGGCTCCATCGTCACATGCCGCTACTAGTCCTCGGGTCGTAAAAGAGGTGGCTAATCAGGTAGCAGATGTGTAGATGTTAATTTTCCAAAATACACTAGATCCTGGAAAGGTTCAACCAGTCTAAAAAGTCGCAAGTGTGACACGTCTATTCATGAAAAAAGATAGGAATAAAACAGGAAACTATAGGCCAGTTAGCTTGACGTCTATCGTGGGGATAGTGTTAGAATCAGTCATTAAAGAGATTATAGCTCGGCACTTAGAAAAATTCAAGGTAATCAAGAACCGTCAGCATGGTTTTGAGAAAGAAAATCATATCTAAACAATTTATTGGAATTTTTTGAAGGAGTAACATGTACTATGATTAATGTTTTTAAAATAAAGATAGATAGTTTTTTGAAAAATAAAGGGATTTAGGGTTATGGTGTTCGGGCCGGAAAGTGGAACTGAGTCCACAAAAGATCAGCCATGATCTCATTGAATGGCGGAGCAGTCTTGAGGGGCTAGATGGCCTATTCCTGCTCCTAGTTCTTATGTTCTTATGGATCCAGGGAGCCTGTAGACACACTGTACTTGGATTTCCAGAAGGCATTTGATAAGGATCCTGCTCTGCACAAGACTGCAGGAAACTACAAAAGGTTGTGAATGTAGCCCAATCCATCACGCAAACCAGCCTCACATCCATTGACTCTGTCTACAATTCCCGCTGCCACAGAAAGTCAGCCAGCATAATTAAGGACCCTGCGCACCCCGGGCATACTCTCTTCCACCTTCTTCCGTCAGATAAAATATACAAAAGTTTGAGTTCACGTACCAACCAACTCAAGAACAGCTTCTTCTCTACTGCCATCAAACTTTTGAATGGATCTACGTCGTATTAAGTTGATCTTTTCTCTACACCTTAGCAATGACTGTAACATTATATTCTGCAGTCTCTCCTTCCTTCCCGATGGACGGTATGTATTATCTGTATAGCATGTAAGAAACAATACTCTTCACTGTATACTAATACATGTGACAATAATAAATCAAATCAAATCAAAACAAAACCTCAAAGGTTATTATGGCAAATATAAGAACATAAGAACTAGGAGCAGGAGTAGGCCATCTGGCCCCTCGAGCCTGCTCCGCCATTCAATTAGATCATGGCTGATCTTTTGTGGACTCAGCTCCACTTTCCGGCCCGAACACCATAACCCTTAATCCCTTTATTCTTCAAAAAACTATCTATCTTTACCTTAAAAACATGTAATGAAGGAGCCTCAACTGCTTCACTGGGCAAGGAATTCCATAGATTCACACCCCTTTGGGTGAAGAAGTTCCTCCTAAACTCAGTCCTAAATCTACTTCCCCTTATTTTGAGGCTATGTCCCCTAGTTCTGCTGTCACCCGCCAGTGGAAACAACCTGCCCGCATCTATCCTATCTATTCCCTTCATAATTTTAAATGTTTCTATAAGATCCCCCCCTCATCCTTCTAAATTCCAACGAGTACAGTCCCAGTCTACTCAACCTCTCCTCATAATCCAACCCCTTCAGCACTGGGATTAACCTAGTGAATCTCCTCTGCACACCCTCCAGCGCCAGTACGTCCTTTCTCAAGTAAGGAGACCAAAACTGAACACAATACTCCAGGTGTGGCCGCACTAACACCTTATACAATTGCAACATAACTTCCCTAGTCTTAAACTCCATCCCTTTAGCAATGAAGGACAAAATTCTATTTGCCTTCTTGATCACCTGTTGCACTTGTAAACCAACCTTCTGTGACTCATGCACTAGCACACCCAAGTCTCTCTGAACAGCGGCATGCTTTAATATTTTATTGTTTAAATAATAATCTCATGGTGTAGGGGTAACATATTAGCATGGATAGAAGATTGGCTGGCTGGCAGAAAACAAAGAGTATGCATAAATGGGCCTTTGATTGTGTTGGAACCAACAATTCTACAGACACATGCTTGTAGGATTAGAATAGAGGTTTCAATATACTTACAACAGAGCCAGCCTGTTAGCCGTTAAACTTTCGGTGAACTGGCCGGCTGACCCTGTGGCACTGATCTTTATACAGCAGTTCCCGGGGGAGGAGTCCTGGGCGGAGCCAAGGGAGAAGCCCAGTACAACTCTCGAGCATTCCCAGAGCTACTCCCCCTGGTGGTCAGGTAGTGCAACTGCACTTACAATATAGACATGTGTATATACAGATTATAATCCCGTGTGAAACACATTCACCACATTCACCCCCTGTGAAAAAAATTGAGTCCAACGGGGGTGGTGGCTCACAGAGTTAGTCTGTCCGATGGACGAATTGTTCTTTTCGATCTGCGGAGCACCGGGGTTGCAGCCTCTTGCGGTGGCTGGGTGGGTGTTCAGAGCTGGGGTACGATGGCAGACGCCGGGGCGGGTCTCGTCCGAACTTTATACACCTCTGGCTCGACCGGAGACTGGGGGCGCTGGGGGCGGGCTGGTTCTGGCGCGTGGAACCGGTGGGGTAAGCTTGCGGAATCGGGGATGCGAGGGGGCGGCAGCATAGGGAACGGGGTAAGGGATTCCTCAGTGGGGGTAGGGGGGTGCTGGATCCTGCGGGCGCCAGGTCCCGAAGGGATACTGTGTCCTGGCGACCGTCCGGGAACTCCACAAATGCGTACTGGGGGTTGGAATGGAGGAGGTGCACCTTTTCAACAAGGGGGTCAGTTTTGTGCCCCCTGACGTGCTTCCTCAGGAGGACCGGGCCTGGTGTCCTCAGCCACGCCGGAAGTGAGACTCCCGTGGTAGTGCCCCTAGAAAAAATGAAGAGTCGCTCGTGAGGGGTTTAATTTGTAGCTGTACAGAGGAGGGATCTGATAGCGTGGAGCGCATCTGGGAGGACTTCTTGCCATTGGGAGACTTGGAGTTTTCTAGACCGGAGGGTCAGTAGGACGGTCTTCCAGACCGTCGCGTTCTCCCTCTCCACCTGTCCTTTCCCCCTGGGGTTGTAGCTGGTAGTCCTGCTCGAGGCGATGCCCTTGTCGAGCAAGTAGTGACGTAGCTCGTCGCTCATAAAGGACGAACCCCAGTCGCTGTGCACGTAGCTGGGGAAACTGAACAGGGTGAAGACACTATGCAGGGCCGTAATGACTGTGTGGGAGGTCATATCAGGGCATGGAATGGCAAAAGGGAATCGGGAGAACTCGTCGATGATGTTGAGGAAATAAATGTTCTTGTTAGTGGAGGGGAGTGGCCCTTTGAAATCGATCGCAAGGCGTTCAAAGGGCCTAGAAGCCTTGACCAGGTGGGCCCTGTCTGGTCTATAGAAGTGCGGTTTGCACTCCGTACAGATCGGGCAGTCCCTGGTGACCGCTTTTACCTCCTCGTTGGAGAAAGGCAGGTTTCGGGCTCTGATGTAGTGGGCGAGCTGGGTGACCCCTGGATGGCAGAGGTCCATGTGGATGGCTTTCAGACGGCTGATCTGAGCGCTGGCGCATGTCCCGCGGGGCATCCGAGGGCTCGTTGTGCTTCCCTGGTCGATATTTAATATCGTAACTATAGGTGGAGAGTTCGATCCTCCACCGAAGGATTATATCATTTTTTATTTTGCCCCTTTGTGAGTTGTCAAACATAAAGGCAACCTATCGTTGGTCGGTGATGAGAGTGAACCTCCTACCTGCGAGGTAGTGCCTCCAGTGGCGAACAGCCTCCACGATGGCTTGTGCTTCCTTCTCGACTGAGGAGTGTCGGAGTTCTGAATCGGATAGGGTACGGGAGAAAAATGCAACGGGCCTCCCTGCCTGATTTAAAGTGGCTGCTAGAGCTACCTCTGAGGCGTCGCTTTCAACCTGAAAGGGAGTGGATTCATCCACCGCCCACATGGCTGCTTTGGCGATGTCCTCCTTGATGCAGCTGAAGGCCTGGCGCGCCTCAGATGACGGGGGAAATCGTGTGGCCTTAAAGAGTGGCCGGGCTTTGTCCGCATATTGAGGGACCCACTGGGCGTAGTATGAAAAGAACCCCAAGCACCGTTTGAGGGCCTTGGGGCAATGAGGGAGGGGGAGTTCTAAGAGGGGGCGCATGCGGTCCGGGTCTGGGCCCAGGACTCCGTTCTCCACGACGTAGCCGAGGATGGCCAGTCTGTTCATGCGGAAAACGCATTTCTCCTAGTTATAAGGGAGATTTAAATTCTGTGCCGTTTGGAGAAAACGGTGGAGGTTGGCGTCGTGGTCCTGCTGGTCATAGCCGCAGATGGTAACATTGTCCAGATACGGAAACGTGGCCCGCAGCCCGTACTGGTCTACCATTCGGTCCATTGCTCGTTGGAACACCAAAACCCCGTTAGTGACGCCGAAAGGGACCCGGAGGAAATGGAAGAGGCGGCCATCGGCCTCGAATGCCGTGTAGTGGCGGTCCTCCGGGCGGATTGGGAGCTGGTGGTCTGCAGACTTCAGATCCACCGTGGAAAATAGCCGATATCGGGCGATCTGATTAACCATGTCTGCAATTCTGGGCAGGGGATACGCGTCTAGGAGCGTAAAGCGATTTATGGTCTGGCTATAGTCGACGACCATGCAAAATCTTTCCCCGGTCTTAACGACCACCACCTGAGCTCTCCAGGGACTATTACTGGCCTCTATGATCCCCCCCGATCGGATAAAGACCCTATCCTGTAGGCTGTATCGCCTGCTGCGAGTAGCTACTGGCTTGCAATCTGGAGTGAGATTGGCGAAGAGAGGAGGGGGGGGAGATGCGCAGCGTGGCTAGGCTGCAGATAGTGAGTGGGGGCAGGGGCCCGCTGAGGGTGAGGCTCTTGTGGTTGCACTGGAAATCCAGGCCTAATAAGAGTGGCGCGCAGAGGTCAGGCAGGACATAAAGTTTAAATTTAGAATAACTAGCGCCTCGAATTGTGAGCCTAGCGACGGTGCGTCCTTGGATTTGGACTGAGTGGGAGCCCGAAGTGAGGGCGATAGTTTGGCTCACAGGAAAAATAGAAAGCGAACAGCATCTTACCAGCTCTGGATGTATAAAGCTCTCGGTGCTCCCGGAGTCAAAGAGGCATGGCGTGCTCTACCCATTGATCTGATCCTCTGCCATCGAACTTCGTAGGTGCTTGGGGCGGGATTGATCTAGGGTGACCACGTTGAGTTGCGGGCCACGTGGTGAGTGCCCGGAGAAGTCGTATTCTTCAGATGAGCTTTCTGAGCATGCCGATGCAGATGGGGCCTGTGGATTGCACGTGGTGAGCAGCGAGGAAGAATGCGACCCCCATGAGTCGCACGTGGCCGGCCGCATGGTGGGGGTTTGCCAAGATGGCGGCCCCCATGGATCGCACGTGGCGGGAGGGGGCAGAGTTGGGCTGTAGGCCACAGCATTTCGGGCCCCGCGGGCCCGCTGGTGTTGGGAGCGATTTGTTCTCTCTGCAGAGGAGTTAAAAACTGGGGCCCTTTTCACGCGGCACACTCTGACATAGTGGCCTTTCTTCCCGCAGCTGCTGCAGGTCGCAGATCGGGCTGGGCAGTGCTGCCGCAGGTGCTGGCTTTGGCCACAGAAATGGCAGGCTGGGGCAGCTGAGTAGCTGGCTGGAGCAGCTAAGTAGTTGGCTGGGGCAGCAGAATAACTGGCTTTGGCAGCACGGTAGCTGGGGGGCCGTGCGGCACAGGCCTGGGGGGATTGTTGGTCGGGGGTCCACGATGAGGTTGTGGGGTCCGCGGGAAACAATGTGAGGCTGCGGAAGGAGACTTCCATAGTGGTAGCAGCCTCCACAGTAGCGTCTAAGTCCTGGGCCCTTTTTTCTAGCAGTCTTTGGCGCACATAGTTAGATTTAAGGCCCGCTACGAAAACGTCCCGCACAGCAAGCTCCCTATGTTCAGCCGCGGTAACGGCTTGATAATTACAGTCATTGGAAAGATTGTTCAATTCCCGTACAAACTCAGCAAGCGTTTCTGTAGGCTGCTGACGGCGAGTCGTAAACACGTGGCGTGCATAAATCTCGTTAATGGGCCTAACGTACATTTTGTCCAATATCGCCAGCGCTGCGGTGTAAGAACTGGCCGGATTTAGCTGTGTGGAGATTCTGTGGCTTACACTCGCGTGCAGTAGGCTGAGTTTTTGTTCCTCCGTTGTTCCAGTGATGCTGGCTTCTGCCAGGTAGGCTTTAAAACATCTCAGCCAGTGGGAAAAATTTTCCTTAGCGTCTGCATCCTCTGGGTCGAGTTCTAGGCTTGAGGGCTGCTTCCATGATTTTCTTCGACTGTTTCCTAAGTATATTAAATTGTTGGAACCAACAATTCTACGGACACGTGCTTGTAGGATTAGAATAGCGGTTTTAATATACTTACAACAGAGCCAGCCTGTTAGCCGTTAAACTTTCGGTGAACCTGTGACCCTGTGGCACTGATCTTTATACAGCAGCTCCCGGGGGGAGGAATCCTGGGCGGAGCCAAGGGAGAAGCCCAGTACAACTCTCGAGCATTCCCAGAGCTACTCCCCCTGGTGGTCAGGTAGTGCAACTGCACTTACAATATAGACACATGTATATACAGATTATAATCCCGTGTGAATCACATTCACCACAGACTGATTGGCAATATCTGACAAGTGGAATCCCACAGCGGTCTGTGCTGCAGCCTCAACTTTTCACAATTTATATCAATGACTTAGATGAGAGGAGCAAAGGCATGGTAGCTATTTGTGTAGATGATACAAAGAGAGGTAGGAAGGTATGTTGTGAAGATGAGGTTGCCAACAGATATAGATAGGTTGAGTGATTGGGCAAAGATCAGGCAGATAGAGTAGAATGTGGGAAAATGTAAAGTTGTTCACTTTGGTAGGAAGAATAATTTGGTAGGAAGGGGCTGGTTTAGCACAGGGCTAAATCACTGGCTTTGACAGCAGACAAAGGCAGACCAGCAGCACGGTTCAATTCCCGTACCAGCCTCTCCGAACAGGCACCGGAATGTGGTGACTAGGGGCTTTTCACAGTAACTTCATATATTTCAGATAGTGATCCCCAAGAGCACCTGAAATGCATTGACTCCCATTTTATCAGACTCGTTAGTGCTGGGTATTTAATCAACATTAGAATGGATCAATTAAGGAAGAAGCAGGATTTGTAGGCTTATGAATAACCAGAAAGAATCCTACAGAGAGGAATTAGCCACCATTCAATACCTAGAACTCTAAAAAACCTACAAGCAAGTTTAGACTCCTGAAGTTTGCTAGATCCTGTACACCAATCTTTGCAGAGCTTCCAACATGCTTGTATGCTAGGGTGGGTAGAGCAGTGAAAGGATCATTCATTTTCTCATCAGACAATTATTTAAAATTGCAACAGTTATGCCGGCAAGTACAGAAAGCTGCAGACCTGAAACAGACTCACAAGTTCCCTTAATGTTCACATCAGGACATCACCTTATAGAACAGTACAGCACAGAACAGGCCCTTCGGCCCTCGATGTTGTGCCGAGCCTTGTCCGAAACCAAGATCAAGCTATCCCACTCCCTGTTATTCTGGTGTGCCTATCCAATAACCGCTTGAAAGTTCCTAAAGTGTCAGACTCCACTATCACAGCAATCAGTGCATTCCACACCCTAACCCAGGGGTGGGCAAACTTTTCCGTGCAAGGGCCACATTCAGAAATTCACAATTTTAAAGGGCCGCATAGTATATTAAGTAAAATTATTAATATTTTAAATAGCCAAAATAAAAGGTCTTTAAAGAAAAAAAACACATTTATTTGAAAAACAAAGTAACTCAGTAAGTAACAGAACAATGTCAATGAGAATGATGTATCTGACTGCAGTCATTTACCAGTTTGTTGAAATCAGGTGTCAAGTTGCTTGTGCTGATCCTGAATACTGACAGAAGCACAGCCTAGCCGAGTCAACGATAAAAACGCGCGTAGTGGGGTGGATGAGTGGGGCTGCCTTATTGGTCGGTTTAGTTGGGTGTGTGACCAATAGGAGTCCAGGTTACAAACAATAATAAGGCTTATTGTTTGTAACCTGGACTCCTATTGAGTAAAAAAACCTACCTCGGACATCGCTCCTATATCTCCCACCCTGAACCTTATAATTATGCCCCCTTGTAACATCTACATCCACCTGAGGAAATAGGCTCTGAACGTCCACTCTATCTATCCCCCTCATCATCTTATAAACCTCTATCAAGTCGCCTCTCATCCTCCTCTGCTCCAAAGAGAAAAGCCCTAGCTCCCTCAACTTTTCCTCATAAGATCTATCCTCCAAACCAGGCAGCATCCTGTTAAATCTCCTTTGCACCCTTTCCAATGCTTCCACATCCTTCCTATTGTGAGGTGACCAGAACTGCACACAATACTCCAAATGTGGTCTCGCCAGGGTCATGTACAGTTGCAGCATAACCCCACTGCTCTTAAACTCAAGCCCCCTTTTAATAAACGCTAATGAATGGATTAAAATGGAAAGTTGTTGCTTTTAATATTCCCGTTCAGTTTCATTCATACAGCTTCTCAACTTTGAAAAGAGGTGATTATTACTATGGTTTGTTTTTTTTTTTTAAATTTAGATTACCCAATTATTTTTTCCAATTAAGGGGCAATTTAGCGTGGCCAATCCACCTACTCTGCACATTTTTGGGTTGTGGGGGCGAAACCCACGCAGACACGGGGAGAATGTGCAAACTCCACACAGACAGTGACCCAGGGCCGGGATTCGAACCTGGATTATTACTATGGTAATCCAATGTCTCATTAAGGCAACTAGCTTTCAAGGAGGACACCTCATTACAACCTACTGAAATACCTGACATAAGGTCAGTACTGAGGATGATCTGTGATGAAAAGAAAGAGCCACCGTAGTGCCAGAACAACAAAAAAAATCTGCAAATTTACTTCCTTGCATTAATGGCCAAGCATGCTTAAAACATATAAAACATTCATAGATGATTCTGATTCGTGCAATTTAACTAATAAGTCACCCCATATTAAGTCACCAGCACTGGCTTTGGTAAGGCCAAATGAATCAATGCAAAAATTATTTATTGATTCCAGTGGGTTATTTTCCCCATCATTGGGATATTTAAATATTTGATGTTTGCATTATTACTATACCGGACCAGGCCCCAATGTTTGCTGGGATACTGGACAGAAACACCAATATTTTGTATTTTTTAAAGCTGTGAGGGAAGGATATTTCACTCCTGAATCTTTAACCGGGTATTTTTTTCAAACTTCCTTTCTTGAATCTCTCCCCTGCCAAGGTTAATTATTTTTGTATTTTTGTCTCCCTTATCTTCTGATTTTATGTATTTCATCTGTTATTTTTTGTTTAAATCTGGTTGCTAACAGAACAGCAGCTTTTGCCAAAAAAGTTTGAGTACCCAATTCTTTTTTTTCCAATTAAGGGGCAATTTAGCGTGGTCAATTCAGCTAGCCTGTGCATCTTTGAGTTGTGGGGGTGGGACCCATGCAAACACATGGAGAATGTGCAAACTCCACATGGACAGTGACCCAGGGCTGGGATCGAACCCAGGTCCTCTGCGCCGTGAGGCAGCACAAATGCTGTGTGAAGTTAAACAGTAGTTTGGCACAGACAAGAATCTGCAGGCTGTTTCCTGAAGGATCTTTCTCAAAGTAGTTTTTCCAAGACATTTCTATACAGAAAGTATTCCTGTATTTGCTAACTGTATGTAAGCGTGGAGTGCAATTTGATCTATGTAGACAACTTAAATACCATTGCACTTTTTGTCATGGCTAGTTGAAATGTCTGTAATGTACTTTTGATTATACTGAAGCACCTCAGAGTGCACCATGATCAATGCAGAAAGCTTGAATACCATTGCACTTTCCATGATGTCCATTTTTAAATGTTTGTAACATTCTTTCAGATATTTTACAAATAAAGTATTTTTGCAAAAAATATTATTGATGAAAGAACTGTAAAAACATTAGTTAATCAGCTAACAATCTCTTAAAACTGCCGTTGTGGTTGGCATGGTAGCGCAGTGGCTAGCACTGCTGCCTCACGGTACCAAGGACCCGGTTTCGATCCTGGCCCCAGGTCACTGTCCGTGTGGAGTTTGCACATTCTCCCCGTGTCTGGTGGGTCTCATCCCCACAACCCAACTATGTGCAGGCTAGGTGGATTGGCCATGCTAAATTGCCCCTTAATTGGAATTTTTTTTTAAAAAACAGTCTCCGTAAAACATTTTCGAAAGGATGTCCAGAGGGATACAAAAATGGAGGAATAGTACCAGGTGCAGTTGTACACTGCCTTCCAGGACTCAGCTTGGAAATTGGAAGCGGGAGTCACTCCTGACTTGCGTCTTGTAGATGGCAGACATGTTTGGGGAGTCAGGAGATGAGTTTCTCGCTGCAGAATTCCCATCCTCTAACCTGTCATCAGATGATCTGGAAATACAAGGTCGAATCCTACCATGGCAGTTTGTGAAACAGAATTTGGTTCATTAAATAAATCTGAATAAAAAGCTTGTATCAGAAATAGTGTCAATAAAGTGGTGTAATTGTTGTTAAAACCAACTAATTCACCAATATTCTTCAGGGAAGTATGTTGTGTATTCAGTGTTTTTAGTGTTTCCTCACTAGCAGCATTGCAGTGGAACAGGGGCACTTTTAAGAGACCAATTACATGACACCATTAGTTGTTTGTGCAGGCAAATGGGCAGTGTAACATAGCAGCCTGTAGCGTTAACATTTTCTTTAAAAAAAATTTTTTTTAAATTTTAGAGTACCAAACTATTTTGTTTCCAATTAGATGCAATTTAGCGTGGCCAATCCACCTAACCTGCACATCTTTGGGTTGTGGGACGAAACCCACGCAGACATGGGGAGAATGTGCAAACTCCACATGGACAGTGACCCAGGGCCGGGATTTGAACCCGGGTCCTCAGCGCCGCAGTCCCAGTGCCAACCACTGCACCACATGCCGCCCCACATTAACATTTTCTTAATAAAGCTCTTAATAAAGAATATCTTCGCAACCTAGATAATTAGCTTTATTGTCACAGGTAGGCTTACATTAACACAAAAATAAAGTTACTGTGAAAAGCCCTAGTCGCCACATTCCGGCGTCTGTTCGTGTACACAGAGGGAGAATTCAGAATGTCCAAATTACTGAACAGCATATCTTTCGAGACTTGTGGGAGGAAACCAGAGCACCCGGAGGAAACCCATACAGACACAGAGAGAACGGGCAGACTCCACACAATGACCCAAGCTGGAAATCAAACCTGAGACCCTGGCATTGTGTAGCAACAGTGCTACCCACTGTGCTACAGTGCTGCCCTGCCACACTCCAGAAATTAGAAGATTATGGACTATCAGTCTGAAAAGTCAAATGCAAATTTTTCCAATCTTCAATCGAATGTCTGGTCCATGTCATCGATGCCAAGGGACTGCATAAGTCACCTTTGAAAGTCAAAGCCAGTACCAAGGCACCCGCACCTCAGAATGTGAACCAACTACGATCTTTCTTAGGCTTACTCCATTATTACGAAAGGTTTGTCCTTAATCTAGCTACTATTCTAAACTCCTTACACAATTTACTGTGCAAACTAAAAAGTAGAAATGGCTGGATCAATGTGAGAGCATTTGTGCAAGCCAAGGAGGTGCTATTCAAGTCACAAGCATCCAGAACCTTGAACAAAGCCGAAATCAATGAAAAAGCGAGAATGTGTTTGTCTTGGACAAAGGTATGGAACCTGCCGCCATTATTCCCATTACACCTGTGGGAAAGGTCAGAAGACGCCTGGCATTGGGTACATGTTGATTATATTGGACCGTTTGATGTTTCTCATTCTAAATAGCCTGAACTTGACATCATGAAATCAACGTTAGCAGAGAAAACAATTGAGTGACTGAGTGAAATCTTCAGCAGATTCGGTTATCCTGGACAACTCATGAGTGATAATGGGCCGCAGTTCATTTTGCAAGAGTTTATATACCACTTGAAGAAGAAGTGAATTCAACACATCTGGTGCACTCCTTATCATCCTAGCACAAATGGGCTGGCAGAACGTTTTGTGCAGACTATGAAACATTTATTGAAGGTAACTAGAGAACAAGGTTCATTTTTTAAATGTTTGAGCTAATTCCTGCTCACGTGCAGGAATACTGAACACTCAACAACCCAAGTTACTCTAGCATTGTTAATGGTTAGACATCAACTATGCTAAGCATTTAATTTGCTAAACTCACCCAAGGAAAAGGAAGTTGTCGAAGGAGCAGAATCAGGTCATATGGCGGGAGAACAAGGTGAAACATTGTGTTTTTTGCCAGGGTCAATAAGCCCTGCCTAGGAACTATACCACGAGTGAAAAGTGGATACCAGCCACAATTTTAGCACAGACATGCGATCTCCTACACTGCGGATCAACAGTTGGCGACAAGGACCAATCTGCCAGAGACAGAACTGACAGGGAGTCCAAATCAAGCTGTCCCAAGCGACAGCCTGCACCTTCCCGAGAACCTGACACTAATTGAACCACTATCCTCAGTTGAGAACCAGACACCGAGTCAATCTCAGAACACTACACCAGTTCCGTTTAAGACGAACAGGGACATCCAAACCAAGTCAAAGATATGAGACGTTGCAGCAAGTACTGAAAAGCAGACACCCGAGGTTCACCGACAACCACACAGAGAATGACAACTTCCGGTGCGACTTGACATGTATGTTGACTGTTGTTATTAATTGTTCATGTTGATAATGTTATACAGTTTATTGTGTTGGGGACCTTTGATGTAAAGGGGGGGGGGGGGGGGGATATATTGTACATTCATAGTGTTTTTAGTATTTCCTCACAAGCAGCCTTGACGTGGAACAGGGGCACTTTAAGAGACTTATCACATGATGTCATTGGTCGTTTGCGCAGGTAAACAGGCAGTGTAACATAACAACCTATACTGTTAACATCTCCTTAATAAAGATCTTGGTTTGTTTAGACCTCTGAGGCCTGCAGATTTAATTTTAAAATCAGCACAAAGGAAACCTGCTATCTTAATTATATATTACTTCAGCTACACAGATGATTGTTAACTGCTCTCTGAAATGGCCCACGTGTATCAAAACAGTATAAAAATATATATAAAAAGAATAAATCGAATGGACATTCCAACATTGATCTAGGTATCGATTCAGACACAACAAAGACTTGCCACGTATCTGCAAATTCCTCTTCACTAACATCTGGGGACTTGTATGAAAATTTAGAGCGCTGCCCCATAGGCCAGTCAAGCAACAGCCTGATGTAGTCAGAGTCATACCTGTCAACTGATGTCCTAGACTCCTCTATCACCACCCCTGAGTATATTCTAACCCACCATCAGACTCCTCAGAGGTGTCACAGTCCACAGTTCACCTGAAGAAGGAGCCGTGCTCCGAAAGCTCGTGTTTGTAACAAACCTGTTGGACTTTAACCTGGTGTTGTAAGACTTCTTACAGTCCAGAGTGAGTGGTGTTGTAAGTCTTCAACACTGACTCCAGACTGATAGGAAAGGTGCAGGAGGAGGGGCTGACACAGAACCATAGAATTCCTGCAGTGCACAAGGAGGCCATTTGGGCCAACAGGTCTGCACAGACTCTTTGAAAGAGCAGCCCACCCAGCACCCTACCACATCCTATCACCACAACCCCACAATTGTACTTGCACACCCCCAGGCACCAAGGGCCAATCTCGCACAGCCAATCCACCCACCCAACGTGCACATTTTCTGACACTAAGAGGCACTTTAGCATGGCTTATTCACCTAACCTGGATGTTTATGCAAAGATTTTTTAAAAATTTGGAGTACCCAATTCATTTTTCCAATTAACGGGCAATTTAGTGTGGCCAATCCACCTACCCTGCACATCTTTTTGGGTTGTGGGGGTGAAAACGTGCAAACACAGGGAAAATGTGCATACCCCACACGGACAGTGACCCAGAACCGGGCTCGAACTTGGGACCTTGGTGCCCTGAGGCAACAGTGCTAACCACTGCGTCACCCTGCTGCCCAGTCTCTTCATAGTTGACAGACATTGCATTCAGATCACTGCACGTTCGGAAACTCTAACCTAAATGAAAGCAATTCCACCAGCTCACACAAAACACACCTTTCACCCTTCAAGGCGAAACCAAAAATTCTGGAAATTCTCAGCAGGGCAGGCAGGATCTGTGGAGACAGAGAGAAACACTAACACATGAACACCTGTCTCTCTCCCCCCCCCCCCCCCCCCCCCCCCCCCCAAAAAAAATAGATGCCGCCTCTCCTTGTGAACAGTTCCAGCATTTTCTGTTGATATTAAACCTTTAAGCATATAATCATTCTGGAAAAGGTAGCAAACTTATTGCATAGTGCTTATAGGTATAGACCATCTACCTTTTCTTCTGTTTTTATCTTGCTTCTGTAGATTACTTGTGCATCCGTGAAAGGAAAATAAAATCTGAAAGGGATATTCCCCATCAGGAGCGACACAGATATGAAGTACCATTACAACGCAGCATTGCATTGAATGATTGGGCAAGACCACCGAAATATTCCAGAGTTCCAGCATTACGTTCATGGATTTTCTTAAGCATTATTAGAATTTCGTCTTCTTTCTCAGCTATTCCGAAATCAAACGTAAATTCAGTTGAACTGTTGCCCATACCTTTCCCGGAATCCATGTGGATTCTTGGCATGGTTTGTGTAAGCTCCTTCCGGGTCTGGGTGTTCATGGCGGCGCCGTGTGGTGGATGTTTTAATTTCAGACACAATCGTTGCATTTGGCCGTTACAAATCCAGGACCTGGAGAGGGGCAATCAGTCACACCTGTGGCTGAGCGTGATCCAGACACACATCTGGGGAAATTCCGCTCTATCTCTCTGAATGACACAGTCCGGGGATTTCCCTCTTCTCCTGTCACCTCAGCGCCCCTCGCCCCCTCTCCATTCCCCACTGTGCCATCCTTCCTCCCTCCCTCCTTCACCTCTCCCCACCTCTTTCCTTACAATTTGACCTCGCCCTACCTTCATTCCCCCCCCCCCCCCACCTTCATTTCTACCCCTACCCATGACCTCATGCTCTGCCCACCCTCACTCCAGAGGGCAAAGGCACAAGCCACAAAAATATACAAATGGATCACTGCTTTAGTGTATGGCTGTAACCTTGGCTGACCCCCCCCCCCCCCCAAGACACTTCTCGCCACCGTCAACCCGTCATAGTCTCCCCCCACCCCCACTTCTCACACTCTTCCATTCCCACAATCTCACTAACCTCGCTCACTTGGGGCATTCAAGGCAGCCTCCTGCCTCACTCGTCATCTCCTCGTGCTGGTAAGGCATGATTTGGCACTTCACACCTTGCTCTTACCCTATTTCCCCCACCCCTCAACCTCTCTGCACTTTTCTCACCTCTCCATATCTCACTGTACCTGATTTTCCTTTTCCTTCCTCTGTCTCACATTCACCTCTTCTCACCTCCTCTTACCCAATTTCCCCCAGCCCTCTCCGCCTTCTCTCCCCTGCACTCCTCTACCTCTTCTCACCTCCATTTCCCACTTCTCTCACTCCCCATCTCTTTCCTACACTTTCCTCCATTCCGCCTTATTTCTCTTCTCCCACCACGTTCCTTACCTCCTAACCCTCCCTTTCCTCTTACCCATTTTTTCACTTACTGTTCCCTCCCTTTTCCTTCCCCACCTCCCCCCTTCCTCCTCCTCCCCTCCCTTTCCCTCTTATCCCCACTTTCTCCCTTCCCCCCACTCACTACCACTCTTCCTCCTCCTCCAGCCCCGACACCGCCCCTCTTCAAACTCCCCTCCCACTTTCCTTTCTCCCCCTCCCCAATGACCCCTTCTTCCTCTCCCCCTCACTTCCTTTCACTCCCCTTCCTTCCCTATCCTACCCCACCATCCCTCCTGTTTTGTATTCATGTTTGTTCTTGAGTGGAACAAGCGGCTGGGTTCTCCGGTTCCCCAGTCACGTGTTTCTCAGCGGGGCACCATTTGCTGGCGGAGTGATTTTCTATTCCCACCGCTTATCAATGGGATTTCCCATTGAAGCCACCCCATGCCACCAGGAAACCCATGGGCAGTGTTACGCTGTCAGCGGAAAAAGAGAATCGCAATGGCTGGAGAATTCCGGACAAGGTCATTTTAAGAGTCTGATCGCATGACACATTGATGACGTCATCGTCTGTTTGCACGGGCAAATGGTCAGTTAATCCTAATAGCCTGTAGAGTAAACACTTTTCTAATAAAGCTCTTGTTTGTGCCTTGTTTGTGTACAAATCTATCCTTTAAAAATACCACAAAGAAAACTGACAACGAGGAGTTGGAAATAACGCTGGCAGACTCCCGGAGAAGTAAAACAAAATAGAAAAACTGTCAAACCGTGCGCCGACATCCAAAAAAGATTACGAAGCTAAAAATTTCACTACACCAAAGCTGGCGACGCCAAATATCAGTAGCAGCCATTGAAGGAACCAACATTTAAATGTAGATTTCAGTGGAAACAACATCAAAAAGAAGCTCGCCACGTGCTCTACTCAGAAAGGTCTGGAACAGTACAGAGACCACTGTGAGTAGCAAGTACCCTGCAACAATAGTTTAGAGCTGGGGGTGTTCCAAAACCTGGAAGGAAACAGGGGCGTCTTGTTTGAAATAAAGAAGTGAGTTAGTGCTAAAATATGAGTGGCACATTGCGCTTACGTGAGCCCTTTCCATCAAAGAAATGGTAGGAGTCTTTGGCGCTGAGGGATCATATGATGTGAGCACTGAACAAAATTGTGGCAGATATTGTAGTCCCAACTTTCCTGAGTACAGTTGGGGGAAAATATTCACCCTCCTTGTGGAAGCAAGCTATTTTCTATAGGTAAAAGTGATAGGTAAAAGATAGCTATTTAGCATTAAGCCCCTAGTCTATTAAATACCATTTTAAAACTCACACATAACCAGAGGTGATTTCAAAACACACATTCAGCATTTCAAAACATAGCTTCAACAGAACACAGCATTATAGATTAAAAACGACATTCCTATGCAGCTAACAAGATAAAGTAACCCAAGGACAAGGCAGGCTCCATGGCAACAGCATAGAGACCATTGTCCTAACAAGCAAGTCAGCAAGAAACTGCTTCAAGCTGTATGCGATAAGGAAGCTGAATCGCATTCCATAGCTCATACAAGAATACATTTAAGTTAAGCATATTAAATGACAGACAGCTAAAACATCGAATCAAACTTATTTGATGTTAACCCAAATCAATTAGGATTACATGGGGGAATAGCTAGATGGCTAAAGACTCATATGATTTAGTATAACCGTGATAGTTCGTACGGCCATATTCCATTCCGGAATAATCTTTACTTTGACTTAACTGTTCGCTGTCTCTCTGTATTTCATATTTCACTTTCTAACTCTGACTCTTGAAGTAAATGCAAGCTGTTTTGCCATAAGCAAGAAAATCATTTCTGTATTATTTGAAAGTTGAATTGTTTACAAGATTGCTTCTTTTGAGTCCTTTGCTCGCTGGACTTATTAGAGAATAAGACTTGAATGATTTTCAATTGTAATCAATAGAGACAAATAAAACAATTCTTATTTGCACCTGAGAAGTGTTAACTCAAATTTCTACTGAGTTTTAGTGTTCGCAAGTGCCAGTAAATCCGCATGGTACACTCCTGCGAAGCCTGGTGCAGCCAGAAAAATCAGGCTCTAAAACCTGTGATGAGACTGTGGAGATATTGCAGGGCCACTTCTCACCTAAACATCTGGTCATCGACAAGAGGTTCATCGACAAGTGGGGGTCAGGGGTTAGGGGGAGAAGGCAGGAGAATAGGGGTGAGAAAATATCAGCCATGTTTGAATGGCGGAGCAGACTCGATAGGCCGAGTGGCCTAATTCTGCTCCTATGCCTTATGGTCTTATGTTCCATAAAGGTAACCAACAAGAAGGTGAATGAATCACACAGTTCGTAGCTACTTTGAAAAAATTAGCTGAATACTGTAAATTTGGAGACTCTGATAGAGACAGACTAGTTTGCGGGTTACGTGAAGCTATCCATAAAAAGCTGTTAACAGAAAGCAACATAAACCTAAAGAAGGCTTTAGAAGTCACGATCGTGGGGCAGCATGGTGGTGCAATGGTTAGCACTGGTGTCTCACGGCGCCGAGGTCCCAGGTTTGATCCTGCCTCTGGGTCACTGTCTGTGTGGAGTTTGCACATTCCCCCTGTGTTTGCGTGGGTTTCAACCCCACAACCCAAAAATGTGCAGGGTCGGTGGATTGGCCACGTTAAATTGCCCCTTAATTGGAAAAAATGAATTGGTTAATCTAAATTTATTTTTTAAGAAAAGAAGTCACGATCTCTATGGGATTAGCATCTAAGGAAGCCCGACAAATTCATTTTAGCACCAGAATCCGTAAAATAGCGGCTGACACCTGAACACAGGTTCAAAATTGTCACTGATGTGCAAAAACGGAGAACGCAGGAGCAGACTGCTGGTGCAATGATGCAAAATGCAGGAAGTATAGTATAAAGAGGCACACCAAACATACGTGTTGTGGAAGGAAACAACGGGCCCGATTCTCCGCAACCACGAGGGGTGGGAGAATAGCGGGAGGTCTGCTCCCGCACCTCCCGCTATTCTCCCACCCCCCCCAAAATGGCGTGTCCGGTTTTCCGACACGCCGCTCGGAGAAACGCGGGCCGCCGTTTTTCACTGCAGCCCGCGATTCTCTGGCCCGGATGGGCCGAGCGGCCTGCCGTTCCCGACCTATTCACGACGGCGGCAACCACACCTGGTCGCTGCCGTCGTGAACATGGCGTACCAAGTAAGCGTGGGGCCTAGGGGGGGCGGATCGGGGATCGCGCACCACGACTGTGCTCGGGAGGGGACTGGCCTGCGATCGGTGCCCACCGATCATCGGGCCGGCGTCTCAAGGGGACGCACTCTTTCCCCTCTGCTGCCCCGCAAGATCAAGCTGCCACATCTTGCGGGGCGGCTGAGGGGAAAGACAGCAACCGCGCATGCGCGGGTTTGAGCTGTCCAACCCGCGCATGCGCGGCTGACGTCATTAGGCTCCGCCGCGGCTTAATTCTTGGCGCGCCGGGCCTTGAAGCCAGGGACAAAGCCCGGCCGTCGAGTTTCCCGGTACGGCCTGCCTACCCCCCGGGTAGGGGAGAATAGGGGGCCGGGAGAGGCTTCCGACGCTGTCGTGAACCTTTCCAGGTTTCACGATGGCGTCGGGCCTTGCGGAGAATTCCGCCTAACAAGTTCCAAACAAGAACTATAAAAAGCAAGAACCAAGTGTATCAAATAAAAAACTGAAAAGAAAAGCATCCACGTGATACAAAAGGTGTGTGAAAAAGGACCAGAGTCACAGTCAGATGATAAACCGTCATTGAAGGTACTGGCCATTGTGGGCACAACAAATCGTTACTGGGTCACTCCTTCACTGGATAGACAACCGGTAAAATTGGAGGTGGACACTGGAGCAGCAGTTTTGTTGGTACCAGAAATTGTTTATCAAGAGAAATTATGACACCACCATAATTAAACCCTCAAAAGATAAAACTACTGGGAAGTGGTTCCATTGAGGGGCTGCATCAATGTAAATGTGCAGCTAAATGGACAGACCACAGACCTATCCCTGCAAGTCATTAAAGGTAACCATCCAGCACTAATGGGGAGAACCTGGCAGGAGAGAATCAAGCCAAACTGGGCCAAGGTGAATCTCATGTGGGAAACCGAAGCAAGTCGACCGAAGATTTTAAATAAACATGTCATTGTCTTTAATGGAGAGTTGGGAATCATGAAAGAGATCCCAGTCAAGCTCAAGATTAAGGATGAAAGCCAAACAAGATGCTTAAAGGCTAGGCCAGTGCAGTATGCCATCAGGCCTAAGATTGAGGCAAAATTAGAAAGGCTGATCAAGGCGGGGTCCTTGAACCCGTTAATGTAAATGATTGTTCCACGCCGATAGCACCCATGATGCAGAAAGAAGGTTCGGTACGCATATGTGGTGATCTTCAAGTCACCATCAATCCAGTATTGTGTGCAGAGCTGTACCGTCTGCCTTTAATTGATAGTTTATTTGCTGGGTTGGCTGGAGGCCAGCATTTCAGTAAAGTTGACCTTAGTCAAGCTTATCTCCAGATAAATGTAGAACCAGATTCCCAACAATATTTGACATTCATGACACACATAGGGCAATTCAGATATAAAAGATTTCCATTTAGCATCATGTCTGTGTTGTTTCAACAGGCCATGGATCAAATTCTAAGCAGACTACAAGGAGTCCAGTGCTACATTTTCTCGATGCTGAAATTGGGAAATGCGATTGGGCGGAGATAAGCTTCCGATGCCAAAATCGCAGCAGCCGCCGGTTTCTATTCTCCGTCACCCCAAAAATGGTGTAAATGCACCGTGCGCGATATGGAGTTTAAACGCTGTTTGCATCCAATTAGTGGGCCCAACGACAATTCTCCACCTCTGATGGGCCGCGATTCAGATGGCGCGGTCCACTGACCACCCACCTTGGCCCCTGGTTGGGTATAGTGACACCAGCCATATGGGTGCCTCCACCTCACCCCCGCACCCCACTCCTCCGCCACATTATCCACCCCACCCCAAAATCCCCACCCAACTGGCCACTACCCACCAGCGGATCACCCAGGGCAGCACCCAGAGCAGCCCCCAGCGAGGGCAGTGCCAGCCAACAGTACCCCTGGTATCAGGGACGGGCGGCGGGGCCAGAAGCCCCCATGGTGCCGGTCACAGATGGGGCAGGCATGAGTGGATGGGAGGGGGACATGCGGGGGCGGAGCTTGCAGTGTCAACTGGGGCCACCATATAGTCCAGTGGACCTGGTTGGGCACGGGAGTATGCACCACGCTAACATGTTGGCCATTCACCCCTGCGGACAATAGATTTTGGAGTTTGACCAGCAATGGTGGCCGCCCTGGTGGACGCTGCAGCCCTGCGAGATACCCTGCAACCATATGAGCGGGTACCTCTTGAAGAGGAGGTGGAAGCTGCAGCAGCGGAGCGGGCAGCAGCGGGGCGTGCAGCAGGGTTGCACAGACCGAGGGGGAGGAGGTGCCAAGGAGGCTCAACATGGGGCCTCATGTGCACTGGCACCACCTGATATTCGAGGACCTGCCGGACTGGTCATGCCGTCAAAGACTCCGGCTGAGCAGAGAGACAGTACCACACATCTGCCAGATGGTGGCACACCTGACACCGCTAGGGTATGGGGGAAGTCACCCGCTCCCGGTGGCCGTCAAGGTGAAGATTGCCCTGAACTTAGGGTTCTTCCAGGCGCCAAGTGGGGACCTGTCTGGGATCTCACAGACCTTGGTGCACAGATGCAACCGTGCCATCACGGAGGCCCTATTGCCCAGGCGGATCAATACATCCATTTTGATTGGGACCGAGCCCACCAGGATGCCTGAGCAGCAGAGTTTGCCGCCATCGCCGGATGCCCCGGGTCCAGGGGGCGCTCATCAGGACGCCTGTCGCCCTATGGGCACCTGCAGATGACAGGCCTCTACACAAACGGAAAGGCGTTCAACTCAATGAACGTTCAGCTGGTCTGTGACCATCAGCTGCGCATCATACACTTTTGCGCCTGATACCCGGGCAGTGTGCACGATTCCTTCATCCTGGCACACTCGGCAATCCGTAACATGTTCGAGGGGCAGCCCCCCAAGCTGAGGCGTTGTCTCCTGGGTGACTGATCATGGTTGTGGCTGATGACACCTATCCGGAGGCCAGAGACCGGTGTGGATACCCGCTACAACGACAGCCATACAGCGACCAGGAGTGTGATCGAATGGTGCATCGGCCTCTGGAGGGGTCCTCTAAAACAAAGAGTGGGTCACCCGCATTGTGGCGGTCTGCTGCATCCTTCACAACATCGCACAGCAGAGGGGCGATGTATTGGAGGAGGAGGAGAAGGAAGGGCAGGAGTCGTCCAACAAGGTGGATGCAGGGGAGGGGGAGGATGGGAAAGACATGAAGCAGAGGCAGGCATGGGAGGCCGCACAACGTGTCCATCAGGGCCAACATGCACAGAACGCTCTGATCGCCTCCAGGTTCACCAACTAGGAGGGGATTGGTGGGGGAAGGGAGGTGCTGGCCAGGGGTACGGACACCACATCCCAATCCCACACCCCCTCACTTCCCACCCCGCCAACCCCCTGCCTGCACCCCCTCCGTGATACACACCTGAGGCACTATGAGGTGGGGACCCTGGGTTGGCAGTAACAGTGGGTCTGGTCTATGGGATGGCGGATGATGCCAACCCACTCTGCGATGAGCCCTGGTGTCCCGCATCATGACAACATCTGACTCATAACCACGGTTGCACCATCCACCTGGGTGATCCCTGCATGCGGGCTGGCCATTCCATAGCACAGTCACACCGTATCCCTGGGGTGGCGGTGGTGTGGATGTCGAGGGGCGGGGAGGAGGGTGGGAAGGGTGGGGTGCATGGGCCACCCACAGGGCCTGCACGATTCCCCCACACTTCCCCCCACCCTCACCGGTCAGCGCAGACCAGTCCAACAATTAGACCCATCAGACAGAGTACTGAGGCAGGTTGTAACAGTGGCAACAGATGTTTAATGTGAACAAATGTTTACAGATCTGTGCCCTAGCCCCTGTAACAAAACTGCACATATGCCAACCTAACTGGCCTCTGACTTCCTGGCCTTACCAGCCCTCACACTGAGTCTAGGTGGTTCACCAGATGGTGCAGCAGGAGTGGAGACGGCCTGCTATGACTCCCAACCTGTGAAGAGGGTCCTCGTTGGCACGCGTCTTATGGGATGACCCGGCTTGGATGGGTCTGGCCACTGCTCGGGTGTCCAAGGTGGCGTGGTGCCACCCTGTTCTGTCTACTGCACACCCAATGCACCAAGGACAGGGGGGGGGAGAGTCTGAGGTGCTGTGGTGTTCCAGCACCTCCCCTGCGGGAGTCATCGGAATGGGCCCCATCATCTACTTCTCCCTCAGGTTGCCCAATGGCCCCCGGGCTACTCCATGGGATGGGGGTGCAAGTGAAACAATCGCCTGAGGCTCCCCCGCCACCTGCGCTGCCAGTCCTAGAGGTCCACTCTGGTCTCGGCTAGGACCTGCATGCTTATGGCTAAGAAGCATAGGGAGTGGACAATCTCCATCTGGGGCTGTGCTACATCATGCTGCGACTGTGCCACCACCCTCTGGGTCTGTGTCACATCAGCCAGTGACTGGGCCACCTCCTTCTGGGACTGAGCCGCCTCCCTCTCGGACTGGGCCATCTCCATCTGGGACTGGGCCACCTCCCTCAATGTCTGTGCCACGCCGGCCAGCACTTGGGCAGTGTTGCCAACATTCCCAGCCATGGCCTGCTGCGACTGGGCCATGCTGATGAGCACCACTGCAATGTCCTGGTACATGGGCAGCACAGTAGCACAAGTGGATAGCACTGTGGCTTTACAATGCCAGGGTCCCAGGTTTGATTCCCCACTGGGTCACTGTCTGTGCGGAGTCTGCACGTTCTCCCCGTGTCTGCGTGGGTTTCCTCCTCACAGTCCAAGGGCATGCAGGTTAGGTGGATTGAGCATGCTAAATTGCCCTTAGTGTCCAAAAGGTCAGGAGGGGTTATTGGGCTACGGGGATAGGGTGGAAGTGAGAGCTTAATGTGGGTCGGTGCAGACTCGATGGGCTGAATGGCCTCGTTCTGCACTGTATGTTTTATGTTCTATCCTCTATGGCTGCCTGCACATGGCTGCCTGTGAGTGGGCAGCCCTGTCCTGGGCCTCGGCCAGCGCCTGCTCAGAATGCCCCAGGGCTTGGACCTGCTGATCCATTGCCGAAACCGTCATCCTAATGCCTCCACCGCGGACGCCATCCACGTGGTGTTGGCATGGGTGGCAAGCATGGTTGGCACCACCTCCTGCTCCTGCAGGCGGTTGGACTCCTCCACCTGCCCCCGCATGTGCTGGATGCTCACCGACATCCCTCATGTAGTCCCTGACTCTCTGACTGTGTCTGCACTATGGTTGGAACTGGATGTTCCAGAAGCCCAGGACCCATCTGGACGGCCGCTAGTTCCTGGGGTCGGCCTGCCCCCCGACCGTCCAGCCCCTCAGGTGCTCCGATCTGCACCTGTGGTACCGGATCAGCTGTGTGGTGTGCAGCAGATAGTGTCCCAGGAGCCTCTTCGCTAAAGTGCCCGCCCGAGGTGAGTGTCTCTCGGATGGTGGAGGGTCTTGGAGACAGCTTTGATGGAAATTCACCATCAACCTCCGACCCGAGCTCTGGGGTGTCCTGAGTCTTGCGGAGGGCTGGTGTCTAAGCTGCTCTCAGCATCACTGCTTGGCTCACTGGGAGGCTCCGGCATTGGCACTGGCTGGGGGCGGGGTCCGCCAGATAGACTCACCCCATCTGCGGCAGGTCCTGCAAGACACAAGACAACATGCAAGATTAGACCGCAGGCTGGGGGAGTGGGTATGGGCATGGGGAGGGGGGTGCGATTGGTAGTGTGGGGGTGAAGGCGGTGCGGGTATGGGTGTGGTGTGGGGTTGAGGGTGGTGTGGGGTGAGAGAGGGGAATCATGGGGAACCGCAACTCAGCGGGTTTCACTCCCTCGCCCGTCACCGAACTCCACCTCTGCAATCTCCCGTTCCTCCGGGCTGCGGCCACGTTCAGGACCCTCCGCTCTGCCATGGTGAGCGGGCACAGGTCTGGTGGTCCCCCGCCTGCCTTCTCCCGCTCCCAGTGGGGCCTTCTCCTGCAGGTGGGGGGGGGGGGGGGGGGGAGAGAACACATACAACAACACTGTTAGACGGTCCGAAGAATGCAACCTAGAGGGTGGGTAGATGCTGGCCTCAGTACCAGGGCAGCCGGCCATGGCAGCTGATATGGGTACTGGCATGTGGGGCAGGGTGGGGATTCGGCTGTTCCGTGGGGGGAGGAGGGGGCACAGTGCTGCATACTCACCCAGTCCGCCCTGAGGAGGTGGTGAAGTTTTTTACAGCACTGCATGCCGGTCCGGGCGGCGATGTCCATTGTGCTGACTGGCTCTGCAGGCCTGGCAGCCTCTCTCCCGGGCCTGGCTATCGGGTCATCGCCTCTTCTCCACCGTGTCAGGAGGGTCTCCAGCTTGGCGTCGGTGCATCTTGCGGTCACTCTTCTTATATCCATCTTGTTGGCTGGGACAGTGTGTGTGTGTGGGGGGGAAGGGGGGGGAGGGGCGGAATTGTTTATGTGCAGCTGCGGCTTGTCAGCCTCCTGAGTGTCAATCACGGATCCGGCGAACCCGGCACCATTTTGCATGAGAATTGATTGTTTTCCACGTGGCGCTGGTGCTAGCCCATTAGTGGTAGCGGAATCGGTGCAGGTGTGGCACCGGTTTTCTGTCGTCAAAGTTCATGGATTCTACATTGGCGTCAACACCGTGGGCTGGATTCTCCGATCGCTGAAATCACGTTCCCCGATCGGCCGGACAATGCGTTTTAAAAAATAAATTTTGATTACCCAATTCATTTTTCCAATTAAGGGACAATTTAGCATGGCCAATCCACCAACCCTGCACCTCTTTGGGTTCTGAGGGCGAAACCCACGCAAACCCGGGGAGAATGTGCAAACTCCACACGGAGAATGTGTTTTTACAGGGGGGGCAGTTTTTGGCAGGCCAGGTCAGCGCGTGGCCGGCGCCATGTTGTCGGCACGGCCGCCATAGGCCACTACCGTGCACATGAGGGGCTGGTTTAGCACAGGGCTAAATCACTGGCTTTGAAAGCAGACCAAGGCAGGCCAGCAGCATGGTTCAATTCCCGTACCAGCCTCCCGGAACAGGCGCCGGAATGTGGCGATTAGGGGCTTTTCACAGTAACTTCATTTGAAGCCGACTTGTGACAATAAGCGATTTTCATTTCATTTAATTCCATTTTCATTTCATGTGCGGCCACGTACCCAGACATTCTGCGGCCGTATCCACAGGTAAAGTGGGGGCTTTACGCGACCCAGCTGCTAGCCCCTCACTGGGCGGAGGATCGGTGTGGGGGCAGCGCCGAATTTTTGGGTGTAAGACCAGACGGATCCTGCGGACAGAGTTGCAGAATCGGAGAATCCAGCCCTTAGTCTCAGAAACGGAGTTTCCAGCCCAATATCTTAATTAATGGAAAGAATAGGGCACGGTGGCGCAGTGGGTTAGCCCTGCTGCCTCACGGCACCGAGGTCCCAGGTTCGATCCCGGATCTGGGTCACTGTCCGTGTGGAGTTTGCACATTCTCCCCGTGTTTGCGTGGGTTTCACCCCCACAACACAAAAGATGTGCAGGGTAGGTGGATTAGCCATGCTAAATTGCCCCTCAATTGGAAAAAATGAATTGGGTGCGCTAAATTTATATTAAAAAAAATTAATGGAAAGAATGAAAAAGAGCATTTTCAAAATTTAGATGTTACACTACAGAGACTAGAAGATCACGGACTACGATTACGGAAGGGTAAATGTGAATTCTTCAAATCTTCTATTGAATACCCAGGGCAAGTAATAGATGCAAAGGGATTGCACAAATCACCTTCAAAAGTAAAAGCCATAACTGAGGCACTTGCACCTCAAAGCATAAATGAACCTTGATCATTTCGGGCTTATTAAATTATTATGGAAGGTTTTTGCGGATCCACTAACTATTCTCAAGCCTTTACACAACTTGTTGTGCCAAATCAGGAAATTAAAATGGGGGAATCAGCGTGAGAAGGCCTCTGTGCAAGCTAAAGTGGCACCACTAAAGTCACTAAAGACACACTTTGATCTAAAGTTACCCTTGCAACTACCTTGCGACATATCACAATATGGGATGGGAGCAGTGGGTTATCACATAATGTCCAATGGTGAAGAGAAGCCACTAGCGTTTGCATCAAGATCCTTGAACAAAGCAGAAATTAACTATGCTCAGATAAAGAAGAAAGCTCCAGACATCATTTTTGGAATCAAATATTTTTACCAATACGTATATAGAGGCAATTTACTTTACCAATGGATCATTGACCACTGACATTGATACTTGGGCTGCACCGTGGTTTTCCATCTCCAGCAGCGTGCCGGATGCAGAGATGGGCATTGCTGTTGTCAGCACAATCATACATGATAAAATGTCATCAATCAGTGCTCCATGGGAATGCTGATGGACTCTCTAGGTTATTTTTACTTAACGAGTTGTCAATGGATAGTTCAAGTGGTAATATTTTCTATTTCAAAGTCAATAACGCTTCTGTAACCTCAGGACAAGTTAAGAAGTATACCAGGAATAATTCACTACTGTCAGAAGTTATGGACATGGTACTTCATGGCAAAACAATGGGAACAAAACCAGAGTTGGAGCCAAATGGTACCCAAAGATTCAAACTATCTCTACAGATTGGTTGTCTCTTCTGGAGAATGAAGGTTATCATTCCACCATGTCCTAAAGCAACTTCATGAAGGAAATATGGGATAGTAAGGATGAGGGGATAGCGTCAGAAGCTATTTTTGGTGGCCAGTGCTCGATAACAAAATCGAGGTGAAGGCAGGCATGTGTTTGGCTTGTGCAAAGGGTCCAAAGCTGCCGCCGTTGGCACTATTACAGCCATGGTAATGGTCAGAAGGACCATGGTAAAGAGTTCATGTAGATTATTCATTGTGGTAGACACGCACTTAAAATGGCCTGAAGTCGCCATTATGAAGACTATTGTTCAAAGAGAACAATAGAAAGACTGGCTGAGATTTTTGCAAGATTCAGTTACCCTGAGAAACTTGCTAGTGACAGTGGGTCACAATTTATTTTCCACGAATTCTCAAATTTATTTAACGGAGAACAGAATCCAACACACCCACTCCGCTCCTTATCATCCTGCCGCAAATGGGCTGGCTGAAAGATTTATATGTCAGATACTCACAGCATTTGTTTGACACCCACACAGAATTTGACATTCTCTGAAACGTCGGACTTATTTTTTTTCAATAAACAATTTTATTGAAGTAGTTTTTGGCTTTATAAACAGTTACAGACATCATCAGAAAGAAAGCAAAAAAGGTAAAAATGTGCAAACATCCACATACTTTCAATACTTCCATCGTAACATATTGCACAAGCCCGCTCCCCTCCCACCGGTACTACCCGCCATATTTCCCTCCTACTCTACTCTGCCCCCCCCCCCACCCCCTGCTGACGCTCACTCTCCCGCAAAGAAGTCAATAAATGGTTGCCACCTCCGGGCGAACCCCTGCACAGATCCCCTCAAGACAAACTTAATTTTTTTCCATACCCAGGAAACTCGACATGTCCGCAAGCCAACACTCAGTCTTCGGGGGCTTTGAGTCCCTCCACGCCAACAGTATTCGTCGCCAGGCTATCAGGGAAGCAAAGGCCAAAACATCGGCCTCTTTCTCCCCCTGGACTACCGGGTCTTCCGAAACCCTAAAAATTGCCACCCCTGGACTCATCACCACCCTTGTTTTTAGCACCGGGACATGACCCCCGCAAATCCCTCCCAATACCCCCTCAGCTTAGGGCATGCACAAAACATGTGAACGTGGTTCGCTGGTCCTCCCGCACACCTAGCGCATTTGTCCTCTATCCCGAAGAATTTGCTCATCCGAGCCACCGTCATATTGGCCCGGTGAACGACCTTAAATTGAATAAGCCCGAGCCTCGCGCATGTCGCGGTCGAATTTACCCTACTCAGGGCCTCTGCCCAAAGCCCATCCTCCATTTCCCTGCCTAGCTCCTCCTCCCATTTAATTTTCAGTTCCTCTGTCTGGGACCCTTCCTCCCTCATGAGCACCTTATAAATACCCGAGACTCTACCCTCCCCTTTTTCCCTCCTAGAGACTATTCTGTCTAGGATCCCCATTGGCGGGAGGCGTGGGAAAGATGGAACCTGTCTACGAACAAAGTCCCGCAACTGTAGGTATCTAAAATCATTTCCCCTTACCAACCCAAATTTCTCCTCCAAGCTCCTCAAACTCGCAAAGCTCCCTTCCAGGAACATATCACCCACCCTTCCCGCCCCCGCCCGCCGCCAGACTCGGAACCCCCCATCCATACTCCCGGGGGCAAACCGATGGTTGTCGCAGATCGGTGCCCAGACAGACGCCCCCATCTCCCCCACATGCCTCCTCCACTGGCCCCATATCCGCAGGGTCGCCACCACTACCGGCCTGGTTGAGTACCTGGCCGGCGGCAGCGTTAGAGGAGCCGTGACCAGGGCTGCCAAGCTGGAGCCCCTGCACGAAGCCGCCTCCACCCGCTCCCAAATAGACCCCGTACCCACCATCCACTCCCTTATCATAGCGATGTTGGCCGCCCAGTAATAATTAATCAGACTCAGCAAAGCCAGCCCTCCCTCGCTGCGGTTCCTCTCCAACGGATTTTCCCGCCCAGACAAAGCTCATGATCATCCCGTTAACTCTTTTGAAGAAGGACTGTGGGATAAAGATTGGGAGGCACTGAAAAATAAACAGAAATCGAGGGAGGATTGTCATCTTTACAGTCTGCACCCTCCCTGCCAGCGACAGCGGGAGTGCATCCCATCTCCGAAACTCTCCCTTCATTTGCTCCACCACCCTGGCCAAATTTAACTTTTGCAGCCTGCCCCAGTCTCGTGCCACCTGGATTCCCAAATACCGGAAATTTTCCTCAACCAGCCTAAACGGTAGCCCTCTCAATCTGTTCTCCTGGCCCCTTGCCTGGACCACAAACATTTCACTCTTGAGCATATTTAATTTGTATCCTGAGAACTGGCCGAATTTCCTCAGCATTCCCAGTATACTTCCCATCCCGGCCACTGGGTCCGACACGTACAGGAGCAGGTCGTCTGCATAAAGAGAGACCCTATGTTCAACCCCGCCCCTCACCATCCCCTTCCAACCCTCTGCGGCTCTCAGCGCAATCGCCAGCGGCTCTATGGCCAGCGCAAACAGCAGCGGGGAGAGCGGGCAGCCCTGTCTGGTCCCTCGGTACAACCTAAAGTACTCCGACACTTCTCTGTTGGTCCTGACGCTGGCCCTCGTGGCCTGATATAATAATTTTATCCAATCCACCAATCCCTCCCCGAACCCAAACCGTCCGAGCACCTCCCATAGATAGTCCCACTCCACCCGGTCAAAGGCCTTCTCGGCGTCCATTGCCACCACTACCTCCACCTCCCTACCCACTCGGGGCATCATTATCACATTAAGTAATCTTCTCAGGTTGGCCGCCAGCTGCCTACCTTTCACGAACCCAGTTTGATCCTCCCCAATCACCTCCGGTACGCAGTCCTCCATTCTAACCGCCAGTACCTTTGCCAGGAGCTTGGCGTCTACATTAATCAGGGAGATTGGCTTGTAGGATCCGCACGCCTCCGGGTCTTTACCCCGCTTCAATATCAGAGATATGGTGGCTTGTGACATTGTCGGCGGCAGGGTCCCTCTGTCCCTTGCCTCATTGAAAACCCTCGCCAAGACCGGGCCCACCAGCTCAGAGAACTTCCTATAGAACTCTACTGGGTATCCATCCGGCCCCGGGGCTTTCCCCGACTGCATGGCCTTTAGGCCCCCCCAATACCTCCTCCACTCTAATCGGGGCCCCCAGCTCATCCACTCGCCCCCCACCTACTGTTGGGAAGGTTAACCCGTCCAGAAACCTTTTCATCCCCTCCGGTTCTTTCGGCGGCTCCGAAGTATACAGCTTACGATAGAAGTCCCGGAATACCCTATTCAATTCTGCCGGGTCCTCCACTTTGCGCTCCCCCCGTCCCTCACTCTACCTATTTCCCTGGCCGCCTCCCTCCTCCTGAGTTGCTGCGCTAACAGTCTGCTAGCCTTTTCCCCATGCTCGTACACCACTCCCCTCGCCTTCCTAAGCTGTTCCACGTCCCTACTCGTGGATAGTGCCCCCAGTTCCGCCTGTAGTCTCTGCCTCTCCCTGAGTAAAACCTCCCCCGGGGACTCCACGTGCTCTTCATCTATCCGACCCATTTCCCTGACCAATCTATCCATCTCTGCCCGGTCTGCCTTGGCTCTGTGGGCCCCAATTGAAATCAGCTCCCCCCGCACTACTGCCTTTAGCGCCTCCCACAGGGTCGCCGCTGAGACCTCCCCTGTGTCATTCACCTGCAGGTAATTTTGCATACACCTCCGAAGCCTCTCACAGATCCCCTCCTCCAACAGCAGTCCCACGTCTAGCCTCCATTGCGGGCGTGGTAGCTCGCTTCCCCGATCTGCAGGTCCACCCAATGCGGGGCATGGTCTGAGATAGTAATTGCCGAATATTCCGTGTTCTTTACCTCCCCCATACAGTCCTTGCTTAGTACAAAGAAATCTATCCTAGAATATACTTTATAGACGTGTGAGTAGAACGAGTAGCCCCTTCCTGTTGGCTGTCTATCTCTCCAGAGGTCCACTGCCCCCATTTGCTCCATAAACCCTTTCAGCTCCCTTGCCATTGCTGAGAGCCTACCCGTTCTGGGACATGGCCGATCCAAAGTCGGGTCAAGGACCATGTTAAAGTCCCCTCCCATTATTAGCCTGCGAGAATCCAGGTCCGGGATCTTCCCCAGCACTCTTTTAATGAAGTCCACGTCATCCCAGTTCGGGGCATATATATTCACCAGCACCACTCTTCTCCCCTCCAGTCTGCCCCGTACCATCAGGTATCTGCCCCCCCTGTCTGCAGATATGCCCTCTGCCTCAAATTACACGCGCTTGTTGATAATGATTGCCACCCCTCTGGACTTCGAGTCCAAGTCCGAGTGGAAGACCTGGCTAATCCAGCCCTTCCTTAGCCTGGTCTGGCCAGACACTTTCAGATGTGTCTCCTGCAACATGATTACGTCCGCCCTCAGAGCCCGCAAGTGCGCGAACACCCGCGCCCTCTTAACCGGCCAATTCAGTCCCCTGACATTCCAGGTGATCAGCCTGGTCGGGGGGCACAACCCACCCCCCCCCCACCCCGCCGGTCAGCCATAGCCTTTCTCGGGCCGGACCCCGGCCCATGCGTCACGCCACTCCTGGCGCGCCCTTTGGCTGCCTCCACCCTCGACCTCCTTTCCAGTGCCTATTTCAAGTCCCTCCCCCGTCAGCAGAACAACCTCCCCCCCCCCCCTAACCACGTCCCCAGATACCCCCACCCCTGCCATCTACTGGCTGTGACCTCCTCCCCCACCTGACTCCCTTGACTAGCCAATCTGCTAGCCCGGTGACTCAACACTCCGGCGCCTTCCTGTCTCATTCCCATTGTTTCCCCAGTCCTCCTCCCCACTCCCCGGCGCCCCCTCCCCCTCTCCAACCCACTGGGGCAAGCCGGCTCCAGTGTCTTCCGCGAGCTGCACAACAAGTACAAATCAGCCCAAACAGGAAAAAACTGAAAAAAGAGGAAAAAGCACAAAGAAAAAACCACAAAAAAACCCCCATAAGAAAAAAGAGAGACAGCAAAAAAAAGGGGGGTTAACCCCCCAAACCAATGTCCATGAACAAAGGAAAGAGTCCCAAATGTTCCGCTTGGCCCCTTTGGCCCAGCAAACCGTTGAGCAGCAGTCCAGGCCCATTCGGCGTACCTTCCTCCGGCAATCCTCGGGCCCTAATTCGCGTCCTTGGGGCCTCCTTTCGGGACCAGCCCCTGGTCCCTCACAAAATCCATCGCTTCTTCGGGCTCGGAGAAGTAGTGGTGTTGACCCTGGTGCGTGACCCATAAACGAGCCGGGAACAGCAGACCAAATTTCACGTGCTTCTTGAACAGCACCTCCTTGACATTCTTAAAGGCTGCTCGCCGCCGAGCCACCTCCTGGCTTAGGTCCTGATAAATGCGGATAACATTGTTGTTCCACGTTCTGCTCCTGGCGCTCTTTGCCCACCGCAGCACCCGCTCCTTGTCCACGAACCTGTGGAACCTAATCACCATTGGGCGGGGGGGGGGGGGGGGGGGGGTCCGCCCGGCCGCCCCTGCCTTGCCTGCACTCTGTGCGCCCCCTCCAGCTCCGGCGGTCGCGGAAAGGCTTCGGCCCCCATCAGCTGCTTCAGCAGGTCTGCTACAAACGCTGCAGCATCAGCTCCCTCAGCCCCCTCCAGGAGGCCGACCATCCTCAGGTTGTTCCTGCGGACTCTATTCTCCAGTTCCTCCACTCTGTCCAGCAGTCTTCTCTGCCGCTCTTTCAGGCCGTCAACTTCTAGCGCTGCAACCATCTGCGCATCCGCCTGTTCCTCCACCGCCTCGCCCAGCTCCTTAACTTTAACATCCTGCGCATCCAGCCTCTGGTTCAGCTGATCCACCGCTTTCTGGATTGGGTCCAAGCTGTCCTGATTCAGCGCTTCAAAACTGGACTTCATTACCTGGAGCATGTTATCCAGCGCCTACTGGATTGCTGAGTCCGGGGTCCGTGTGTCCGCCATCTTAGGTCCCAGGTAATTTTCTTCAGGTCCTTGTCTCTGTCCCTTTTTCTCCTTCTTTTTCTGCCTTCTGGTCTCCCGCTGTTCCATGTGCTGCAGCCCGCTCCTCAGCACTTTCCCTGCCGCCCTCCTTCGCCCAGCTCCTTAAATTTTACCTTCTGGGCATCTGAAGTGGGTCCCAGTGTCCTGCTTCAGCGACTCCAAAACTTTTTTTCTTTTTCTCCTGGAGGAAGGAAGGTCCATGGGTCCGCCATCTTACATTTCAGGTCAGTTTCCTCTGCTCCTTGCCTCCGTCTCTCTCTCTCCTCCCCTACCTGCTGGCCTCCCACGATTCCATCAGCTGCAGCCCGCTCTCCCGTTCTTTCGCGGCAGCCTTTTTGCCGCCCCCGTGGTCCCGCTATCGCGGGGAATCAGCTCCAAAGCCCCGCCGGAGTGAGAGCCTGCCGAATGTGCAGCTCACTCAAACATCGCCGCCACCGGAAGTCGAAACGTCTGACTTATTGACTATTGTGTTTATTAATTGCTCATATTGTAAATTTTGATTGTTAATGTTATTTTGTGTTTTATTGCAAGCTCCTCTCCTGTGAAGGGGAGGAAAGTGTTGTGTATTCATGTTTGTTCCTAGTTGGAACAAGGCCACTTTAAGAGTTTGATCATGTGACATATTGATGAGGCCATGGCCGTTTAGGGAGCAGTCGATCTTAACAACCTGTGGAGTAAACGCCTTTCCAATAAAGCTCTTATTTGTTTATACCTCCGTAGTCTGCAAGCCTATCCTTTCAAAATACCACACCTCCACCTCAGAGCTGCCCCCTTATGTCTCCCTCCCGTTCCCTTCTCAAATCTTACTCCCCAGCGCACCAAATGATTTTCTTGGTGCTTTGAGTGTGATTCCCATAGTTGTTGATCAGCATCTGCCGTCACAAATCAAACCAGTGCTAGATACACATCTGCTGTGATCAAGAAAATTGTCCCTCTCTCCAGGGGCTCCGTCTGGACCTGCAAATCACCTGCAAAGACTCGCATTCAAAGGATTGTCTTGGATTTTTGACTTTGTCTATATATATGTTTCTGGAACTTACCTCTTCATTCACCTTTTCCGAATGTCATTCCCGTAACAGCCTCCCCGAACAGGCGCCGGAATGTGGCGACTAGGGGCTTTTCACAGTAACTTCATTGAAGCGTACTCGTGACAATAAGCGATTTTCATTTTCATTTCATTTTCACCTGAGGAAGGAGCAGTGCTCCGAAAGCTAGTGATTCGAAACAAACCTGTTGGACTTTAACCTGGTGTTGTAAGACTTCTTACTGTGATCAAGAAAATTGACATTGTTCAAGTGGGATATCCCATTACTGCAGCTGCTGACTCAAAACAAATCGCCATGCTTTAAGTTGTAATTTCCCATTGTGAAGAAAGCTGTGTTTTTCAAAAAGGAAGGACAGGAAGCTGTCAATCACAGAGACACTACGCTGATTTGATAACTCAGGTGTCCATCAGAGGGAACCATTCTGAGCTACATTTATTGGACTGAGGTCGGTGAATGGTGTGAACAATACTTGTGTCGTCGTTTTAGCAACAGTGGCGTGGTGAATGGTGCAGTTTTTCGCTGTGTGAATTATCTGACATTCCTGAGGCTTGCAGTGACTCCCAAGGTTGGTACTGGCGACTGGAAATAGCAGCGTGAAGACCGCGCAAACAGACTGCACTGTTCAACGGCATAACTGCACTATCGTTCCCCAAGATTCCCTCATTCATGCGTTGCACTTTTATTTATTTATTTATCTATCAAGCTACAGGATCGACTGTCTGATTATGGATTAAATTACCGGAGTCCCAGAGAATTTGACCGTGCCTGATTCGGAGTTTAAAAAAAAAAGTTTTCATTGCAGCTTTAACGTTTAAAGTTTTAATCTTCTAGTAACTATTTCCCCCTCAAGACCCCTTTCTTTCGCCCCCCCAAAGAAAAACAGCCATGCAAGCTCTGCGTTTCGTTCTCTCTTAGATGACCTGAGCTGCATTTTTGCTTTGACAATTACCATCAGTCGCTGGAATGTCGCTCTGACTTTACTAACCCCTTCCCCAGGCCGTGGGCTCCTCGGGCTAAATTCATCACCCACCCTGGGAGCGAAGCCGGAAATGTTCCGTGGTTTGTACGGTTTACTTTATTGCACCCGTGCCCACTGATCCATTGCAGGGCTTTTGTTTTTAAAGTCACATTGGCAGTTGTGCGGTTTTCTAAAATAATGAATGTTTCATAAGCATGTTGTAGCTGCGAATGGCAATCCTAATGTTATCGCGGGGCATTGGTATTCTTGCAAGTAGCTGAGATTTGGCTTGTGTGTTACCACATTCTTTCATAGTATGGTATAAATCCGGCACGGTGGCAGAGTGGGTAGCATTGCTGCCTCACAGCGCGAGGCACCCAGTTCAATTCCGCCCTCGGGTGACTGACTGGGGTTTGCATGCTCTCCATGTGTCTGTGTGGGTTTTCTCTGGGTGCTCCTGTTTCTTCCCACAGTCCCAAAGATATGCAGGTTAGGTGGATTGTTAGGCCAAATTGCCCCTTAGTGTCCAAACATGGTGGGGTTATGGGGATAGGGTGGGGGAGTGGGATGGGTTTTCCATTGGCAGCAACTGGTTATGATGGCGTTTTGGGGGGTGGGGGGCAGCATGGTGGTGCAGTGGTTAGCACTGCTGCCTCATGGCGCCATGGTCCCAGGTTCAATCCCAGCTCTGGGTCACTGTGTGGAGTTTGCACATTCTCCCCCGTGTTTGCGTGGGTTTCACACCCACTACCCAAAAAGATGTGCAGGGTAGGTGGATAGGCCACGCTAAATTCCCTCTTAATTTGAAAAAATGAATTGGACACTCTAAATTTATAAAACAAAAATGATGCCGTTTTGACCTATTCCACAGATCCTGTGGGTAACACTGACAATCTATTGGATCTTGGCCAACTCTGGTGGAATGGAAATGCATGTTTTTCATCATTAGTTGGAACAAATTTTAACTAAGCAAATTGAATTACTTTGGAATATTCTATGATATTTTGCTGAAGAAAATATTTATTCTACAATGAAAATGCATTGCAGTTTAGGGAAAACAAGTAACATTTGTTCCCCCCTCCCCCATAGAGCCATCTGTCACATGATCAAACGTTTTGCTTTCACTGAGCATTGGCATTTGTTCTCCTAGTAACACATTGGGCCTGATTCTCCGGAAAGATTTCCAAGTGTTGTAGCAAGCGGGAATTTCTGCAAGCTTCCCGGCGCTCGGCCCAGCGAGGTAGTCAAAGCTATTCAACGTTAATTGGTTGGTCTACTTAACGAGGCTTCAAGGGCTTCTCGCCGCAAATGGATTCGGCCACCGCGTTCGCCAGCCCACCGCTAACAAGTTGGAGCAGCACTTAAGCTGCACTTGCTCAGCCAACCCCAGCCAGTTCGCAACAATTGTGCCCAGGAGACCAGCCCTAAGATTGGGAGACACTGACCTGGGGAGGATCCTAGACACCGTGGAGGCAGGAGGGACATCCTGTTTCCCCGCGGGTCCCAGAGGGTTAGCCATAGGACAGCTAGTGCTGTCTGGGGTGTGGTGGTGGCAGCTGTGAGTGCTGTCTGGGATGTGGTGGTGGCTGCTGGGAGTGTGACCGAGAGGACTGGCCTCCAGCGCAGGAAGAAGGTCAATGACCTAAACCGAGCAGCACGAGTGAGTAGACACTAATGTCCCCCCCCCCAACCCGAGACCTGTCCGTCCCCAAGGGACCATCAACCCCCAATTCTCCATGCGACCCCCAATCCTCCCTCCAACCCCCAATTCTCCATGCGACCCCCAATCCTCCCTCCAACCCCCAATTCTCCATGCGAACCCCAATCCTCCCTTCAACCCCCAATTCTCCATGCGACCCCCAATCCTCCCTCCAACCCCCAATTCTCCATGCGAACCCCAATCCTCCCTCCAACCCCCAATTCTCCATGCAAACCCCAATCCTCCCTCCAACCCCCAATCCTCCCTCCAACCCCCAATCCTCCCTCCAACCCCCAATCCTCCCTCCAACCCCCAATTCTCCATGCAAACCCCAATCCTCCCTCCAACCCCCAATTCTCCATGCAAACCCCAATCCTCCCTCCAACCCCCAATCCTCCCTCCAACCCCCAATCCTCCCTCCAACCCCCAATTCTCCATGCTACCCCCAATCCTCCCTCCAACCCCCAATTCTCCATGCGAACCCCAATCCTCCCTTCAACCCCCAATTCTCCATGCGACCCCCAATCCTCCCTCCAACCCCCAATTCTCCATGCGAACCCCAATCCTCCCTCCAACCCCCAATTCTCCATGCGAACCCCAATCCTCCCTCCAACCCCCAATTCTCCATGCGAACCCCAATCCTCCCTCCAACCCTCAATTCTCCATGCGACCCCCAATCCTCCCTCCAACCCCCAATTCTCCATGCGACCCCCAATCCTCCCTCCAACCCCCAATTCTCCATGCGAACCCCAATCCTCCCTCCAACCCCCAATTCTCCATGCGATCCCCAATCCTCCCTCCAACCCCCAATTCTCCATGCGACCCCCAATCCTCCCTCCAACCCCCCTTAACACCCCCTCTCCCACCACTGTGAACCACGCATGTGGCTAACGATGCCCTCTTTGTGTCTCCTCTGGAAAAGCTCCCCTATAATTGCCAGGAGAGGGCCAAGACTGATGCTGGTGTGCCAGACCTAAGACTCCTCACCTCCTTCGAGGAGTGGGCCCTGGAGGTGACTGGGCTGGCCGAGGACAGAGCGGTCACCCACATGAAGGCTGGCGGAAGCCCCAGAGGTGGGAAATCGCCAGGCTCCATCCAGGGGACCTGTCAACGAGAGTTGTTATTGACTTACTCACTGATCCATCCCTCCCACTAACCACATGATCATTCTCCTACAGGTCCTCCAGCCGACGATGCTGGCTCATCCCGGATAGCACCCTCTCCTGACTCCAAGGGGAATACCTCGGTGGAGAGCTCCGAGGATGCCACCGTAATATTCGCGGCACAGCTGTCATCCCCGCCCTCCACCAGCGCGGATACACAAACCTCAGTGGGAAATGTTATTGGCCAGGCTTCGGGAGCACAGGCTGCTGAGCACCACACTGCTGCTGATGTCCAGCAGGTGGAGGCAGGATCCCCCAGGCGAGACAGCAGTCAGAGATCTGCTGGATCCCTGGACCCAGCTGGGCCCCAGCCTGATGCTGAGCCTGTGGAACAGGGTTACCCGGAGCTGATGGAGATGTTAGGGAGCGTCCGGGACATTCAGAGGGAGATGTCAGTGTCACTCCAGCAGATCCATAGCCGCTTGAAGGAGTCCCAAAGGTTACAGGTGCAGGAGCTGTCGCTGGCAATGCATGGTACCGAGGCCAACATGGCTGGGTGGTGACCGCAGTGTAGAGCCTGGTGCACGATGTCGGCACTATTAGTGAAGGGTGAAGGTGTCCAAGGTGTTGTGCAGTCTGTGATGGTCATGGCTGAGGGTTTCAACAGAACATCCACTTCACTGGGGGATGTCACCCAGTACCAGGCTGACCTTGATGAGGTTCTGCGGAACATGTCCCGCTCTCAGATGGGAATGGCCAAGGCATTGTGGAGCCTGTCGCAATTGCAGGTGGGCATTGTCGAGGCACTGCAGAACTTGTCCCAATCATTGAGGAGTATTGCCAAGGATGTCAACATGATGATGCGGACCACGGGGAACCACCAGGGCTGGCAGAGCCAGATGATGCAGGGGCAGCCGGGGCTTGAACCAGCTGTCCGTCCGCCCCAAGGTGAATTTCAGGGCCTTGTGGGCATCGAGCAGGCGGAGGCCAACTCGGACCAGTCCCATGGAGTGTCGACGGTGGCCACCAGTTGCCTAGAGTTCCATCTCTCCAATGAGGCTGCATCTCGTAGCCAGCATACGGGACAGGGCAGCACAGTTTTGCATGTGCTGCAAAGTGAGCCAGGGCCCTCTGGCCCCAGAGGACGCCCACCCTCGGAATCGAAGGCCACAGGATGAGATAAGCAGCTGGCTGCCTCCACCTCAGATGTGCATCCTGGGAAAACACCAAGACATAATGATAGAGCAAGAAGGGCAAAGGACATCGAGGATCACTGAGGGCACCGAGGAAGGGGTTGAGAGGGTAGGTAGGAGGTGAGGGGGCTGCGGGTGGGGAAGGGGAATTGTCAAACACAATAAGCACCTTTGTGCACAACCAGTATGATGCCTCTGTCACCTTCGTCCTAACCTCTGCGGGCTAACCTCTGAACCCTTGACCCACCTCTCCAGGCATCCCCTCTCCACGTGGCACCCACCCACACTCTGGCCGTGGACATGTTTCTGGAGCTGTGTCCCATCCCCTGGGTGTTCGGATGTTGGCTGTTGTGTGTGATATTGCCTCCCCCAGTGTTCAAGCATAGATGCTGCCAGACCTACTGATTTTCCCTCTGCACTTTGTTTTTAATGTTCTTTTTCCTTATTGGGAATGGTGGATCAGGCTCAGATAGCCTAATCCTAGTACTAAGTCGTATGTTCCACATTAAATCTGATGTAGGCACTTTGACACATTTATATTACGTCACACTATCTAATTATAATGAAACATAGAAAAATAGAAAATAGCAGGAGGAGGCCATACGGCCCTTCGAACCTGCTCCACCATTCATTATGATCATAGCTGATCATCAAGTTCAATATCCTGATCCTGCCTTACCCCATATCCCTTGATCCCTTTAGCCCCAAGAGCTATAAGTAATTCCTTCGTGAAATTACACAATGTTTTGACCTCAACTACTTCCTGTGGCAGCGAATTCCACAGATTCACCTCTGTCTGGGTGAAGGAATTTCTCCACACTTCAGTCCTCAAATCCCTTATCCTCAAACTGTGACCCCTAGTTCTGGACTACCCCACCATCGGGAACATTCTTTATGAATCTATCCTGTCTAATCCTGTTGGAATTTTGTTAGTTTCTATGAGATCCCCTCTCACTCTTCTAAACTCTAATGAATATAATCCTAAGAGACTTAGTCTCTCCTCATATGACAGATCCGCCATCCCAGGAATCAGCCTGGTAAACCTTTGCTTCACTCCCTCCATAGTAAGAACATCCTTCCTCAGATTTAAAAATTTTTTTAGTGCCCAATTCATTTTTTTCAATTAAGAGGCAATTTAGTGTGGCCAATCCACCTACCCTGCACATCTAAATTTATATTTTAAAAAAACTTGCATTGGCACGTTGTTAGGCCTACCCTAACTCTTTTCTCATAGCTCTTCAGATGTCTTCTGGTTACTGAACCCTCTGCCATTGAAAATAATTTGTCCTTTTTTATTTTATCGCAATAATTAATGATTTTGAACACCTCTATCTAATTTCTTCTTTACCTTCCTCCCTCCAAGGACAATCACCTCAATTTATACAGTCTCTCCATATAATCAGTTCCTTATCCCTGGCACCATTCTAATAAATCTCTGTACGTTTGCTCAGGCTTTGATATCCTTCTGAAACTGTGGTGTCCAGAATTGAACACAATATTCCAGCTGAAGCCTCTTGTTAAAATGTATCGGAATCTTAACCAAATTCTTTCAATGGTACTGAATCTTTTGTTTCAGTTCTCTTCGAACTGTTAACCAGTTGCTGCCTTGAGGAAACTCTTATGTTAGCACTTTGATCTATTCTACAGATTCTGTGGGTAACACTAACTGAGGGAGACACGGACGTACTGCTACCTCACAGTGCGAGGAACTCAGGTTTGATTCTGGTGTGGGTTCCCTTCTGCTGCTCCGGTTTCCTCCCATAGTCCAAAGATGTTCAGGTTAGGTGGATTGGCCATGCTAAATTGCCCCTTATTGTTCAAATTTGTGATGGTTAGCTGGGGTTACTGGGATAGGGCGGGGGAGTGGGCCTAGGTGGGATTCTCTTTTGGAGGGTTGGTGCAGACTTGATGGGCCAAATGACCTCTTTCTGCACTGTAGGGATTCTATGGTATAATTATGGGTAGGTTTGTTTGCTTTTCTGTTACTGCACAGTAATTCCAGTTTAAGACCATAAGACATAGGAGTAAGGCCATTCGGCCCATCGAGTCCACTCCGCCATTCAATCATGGCTGATGGGCATTTCAACTCCACCTACCAGCATTCTCCCCGTAGCCCTTAATTCCTCGCGACATCAAGAATTTATCTATCTCTGCCTTGAAGCCATTTAGCGTCCCGGCCTCCACTGCACTCCGCGGCAATGAATTCCACAGGCCCACCACTCTCTGGCTGAAGAAATGTCTCCGCATTTCTGTTCTGAATTTACCCCCTCTAATTCTAAGGCTGTGCCCACGGGTCCTCGTCTTCTCGCCTAACGGAAACAGTTTCTTTGCGTCCACCCTTTCTAAGCCATGCATTATCTTGTAAGTTTCTATTAGATCTCCCCTTAACCTTCTAAACTCCAATGAATACAATCCCAGGATCCTCAGCCGTTCATCATATGTTAGACCCGCCATTCCAGGGATCATCCGTGTGAATCTCCGCTGGACACGCTCCAGTGCCAGTATGTCCTTCCTGAGATGTGGGGCCCAAAACTGGACACAGTACTCCAAATGAACAGGCTTAAACAGTTAATTTTACAGCATTACTGATTTCAGTTTGTGGCAACTCACAAAGCTGGTACTAAAAATCTAGTATTCGCTTAAAAAGGGAAACAAAGGAGCTGTTTACTAGACATGGATGTTCCGTTAAAGGGTTTTTAAAGTGTGCTGAGTTCATTTTTGAGTTTAAATGTCTCAAATATTAGATTGCATGGATGAATTGTTTGTTCGGTGCACTTATGATGCCAATGTATAAAATGGAAACACTTCCATTTATACATTGCCATTCACATATTTGGGTAGCAGGGTAGCATGGTGGTTAGCATAAATGCTTCACAGCTCCAGGGTCCCAAGTTCGATTCCCGGCTGGGTCACTGTCTGTGTGGAGTCTGCACGTCCTCCCCCTGTGTGCGTGGGTTTCCTCCGGGTGCTCCGGTTTCCTCCCACAGTCCAAAGATGTGCGGGTTAGGTGGATTGGCTATGCTAAATTGCCCGTAGTGTCCTAATAAAAGTAAGGTTAAGGGGGTGGTTGTTGGGTTACGGGTATAGGGTGGATACGTGGGTTTGAGTAGGGTGATCATGGCTCGGCACAACATTGAGGGCCGAAGGGCCTGTTCTGTGCTGTACTGTTCTATGTTCTATGTTCTATGTTCTACAACCTCAGAACTCTCAAATCATTTCACAGCCATTGATGTATTTCTGCATTGTAGCTATTGTTGGGTTGATGGGAAACAATAATGATTATTATTGCTTTTGCAGAAATGTCAACGTGCAACACAATGTCTTTTGAAAATGCTGACACTGAAGAGACCATTACCTGTCTTATTATCAATGTTTACCACCCCCAGGCAGGGGTATTTAAGTCCCTGAATTGCATTGAGAAACAGAAGTACCGAGCTGAGGAAATGATAAAGTTTGGCCGTGATACAAAAGTATGTCATTTTCCCCTCATGGACAAACGTGCCTCTCGAATGCAGTTCGTCATCCAAGCTTTCCGACACAACGAGAGCTCAGAACTCTGTTTTGAAATCAAAAATACAAGCTTGAGGGCTAAACTGTGTGTCAATAATGAAATTCTGGATCACCTCAATAAGATCGATTTACCAAGGAAGTGTGTTTTACGGTTTGGGAACTATCAGTTCTATCTGGAAAAAGATGACGGGGAAGCCAGGGAACACTTTGAAATCTTCATCAAACTTTCCCTAGTTCCATTTTGTGAAGAGATCAATGTGGAGACCCTAACACACCCTGTTCCTGAAATTGGCATTTTGGATATTGTAAATACTCCAGCTCCTGAAAGCCAAATTCAGACTGCAGTTGAGATTGATGAAAATGAAATGACATAAATCGGTGCCATAAGATAACTTGCTAGACAGCATGAGTAGAGAATTTGAGCCATTCTACGTGTGCTATTCAAATAATCTGCGAGCATAGCAATAAATTACTAATAAATTGCTTGATTGTAGGAGCAATGGTAAGACTGAATTTCCATTCTGTATTAGGTTAGCTGCTTCAGTCATCCATATACTGAGACAAATCACTGTTGACATTATTTATCCAGCACTGAAACTATTGTTTTATCCTGCTGGAATTTTTCTGTTTATTAAATACTCTGGAATGTATTGAGCTGGACATTGGGGTCAGAGACAAAGCAACAGCCCAAAAATGTTTCTTGTGTGAATAGTTCGTTATTAAGTGGGCAGTTAGCCCAATTTCCTACTTTTTCAGTACCTATCGTTTGAACCTGCAGGTCAGTGATTGAGAGGGCAGCACGGTGGCGCAGTAGGTTAGCACTGCGGCCTCACAGCGCCGAGGTCCCAGGTTTGATCCCGGCTCTGCATCACTGTCTGTGTGGAGTTTGCACATTCTTCCAGTGTTTGCCTGGGTTTCGCCCCCACAACCCAAAAGATGTGCAAGCTAGGTGGATTGGCCACGCTACATTGCCCCTTAATTGGAAAAAATGAATTGGGGGTGCTCTAAATTTTAAAAAAAGGTCAATGATTGAGGTTGCGAGGCCTTCGGAGTAGCATAGATTGGCCTGCTGCCACTTCTGGATTTACTTGCTGCAGCATGTGCATAACACTTAGTTGTGAGGCCTCAATGATTTGCAATCACGATGGTCGCAGCATTGTTATTGCCACCACAAATTCCAGGCCATCGTCAGTGCAAGTTCATGACATCAAATATTTAAGAATCATTTAAATTGAAGTATTCATGATTTTGATGCTACAGGTAAACATAGAAGTACTAAGATTGATATTTATTAACCATACTACTCTATTGTTTTTCCATAATTGTATTTTAGTGGCCGTTTATATTCCATGCATGTTTCCAAAATTCAGAAATGCAAACAGTAGAATTTTACAGTTATCATGTCTGTGCAGCCTTTTGCTAAAGGAATCGAAAAATAATCCCACTGGTGTACTTCCTCTCCAGCTGTGTATTTCCCTCTGGTTCTAAAGGATAGACAAAACAACCTACTGGTAACCTCCAAATGTTTATTGCTTTACTATTGTCAAGAGACAACGGTAGTTTTAAGTGATCTGTCTTTGTATTGTTGGATATTAGTAATAAGATATAAATTTAAGTGGGTTTAATTTAGTGTTTCTGTATAGGAAAGGTAAAACTCCAGTTAGATACATGTTAAAGTTAGATTCACGTGAAACAAAGGTGTTTGCATGTACGAGGGTTTTTGGTTTCAGTTCAAACCCTGTCTGTATTGTATTTTGGAGAGTTCATGATGTGTGAAGTAAGTAAGAGCTTAGAGAAAGAATGAGATGTTGCTTAGAATCCAGGGGCCACTTTTAGGGGAAGAGATCTTTAAAAAAAAATTTCAGTGCCACTGAAGTAAAAGGAGAAGGAGCTTTGCAGTGAAAGAGGGAACTTCTCTCACAGTTTTGCTGGATGAAAAGCCACAAAATGGAGTATAGGGCAAGTAAGCAAATGCCAGAAATCTAAAGAACAGCTGGATAAGGAAACTAGAAAATAACTTTCTAGGAAGTCTAAAGTTAATGGAACGGAGCGAATTGGAACTATTCATTGAGGTTGCAGGCAGAGCTGAGAAGCAGAAAAGGAGTTGGCAAGTGAGAAGCCAGAGATATCTGAAGCAATTATATGGCTTGTGGGATGCAGCTTGTGAAGCAACAGTTGAAGCAATTGTGAAACAATCGGTGGCGGGATCTGAGTTTGTGTAAAAGCTTGAAGGCATTCAAGACAAAAGAATACTGAAAGGAGAGTTGTAAAACCTGGAAGCCAATCCTTGTTGAGAAAAAGCATTGTTTGAAAGGAGATTCTAAAAAAAATTTTTTCACGAGTAGAGTTTGGAATCACTCATGTGGAATCCAGAGTCCAGTGAGAAAAATTGGCTCACGGCATACGAATCATCTGGGGGGGATTTGAGAGAAATCCACAGAAGTTCATTTGGTTTCAGAGTGGAGTGTCTCTGACCACAATCAGCCTGCAGGCTTAAAGGGACTGTGTGTTTACTGAAACCATTACAGCATAATATATATTTTGTAACGTGTGTTATCCTTAAAATCTGTGCTTATGGAGGAGGGCTCTTGCCATGGAGGCACTCCCATCTCCACTGATCAAATACTCAACAAGCCCAGTCGTGATAGCAACACTTCGGTCATGGAACCAACTGCAATAGCACTTCGTCTAACCAAAATGTCCATTAAGGCCCCTATCTGTAATTACCACAGGTTCACACCTGCGTCAATGGACGCTACCTGGTGGATGCAGGACGGAGGGAAGCTGACAGTTAGGGACTTCTACACTGACAACAGACTGACAACACTCGAGGAACGAACAGAGAAATTCCAGCTGATGGGGGGGGTAACAAACTAAGATACATGCAGGTTATAAACTTCTTACATTGGGAAACGAGGACATACCCACAAGCACTGGAACAGTCTTTGTTAGAGGACCTACTGGAAACGGACATGTTCGGGAAGGGGTACTGTGGCGACATGTATGGGCAACTACTGGGGAGAGCAAACGCACAACTGGATGAGACAAGTGAAAAATAGGAGGAGGACTTGGGGTTTGAAATAGGGTGGGGACTCTAGAGTGAAGCGCTGAATAGGGTCAACTCCACCTCCACTTGAGGAAAGCTAAGCCTCATGCAGCTGAAAGTGGTACACAGAGTCCACTTACTAGAACCCAAATGAGTGGGTTCTTCCTCTAAGCAGAGGATAAATGCGAACGGTGCCAAGGAAGCCCGGCCAACCACGCCCACATGTTCTGGTCTTGCCCAAGACTTGTCGGGTTCTGGACAGGCTTCAAAGAAGTGTCCAAGGTGGTGGGGATGAGGGTGGAGCCATGCCCAAGAGTGGCAGTCTTCGGGGTCTCAGAACAACCAGATCTATTCATGAGGAGCAGGGCGGACGCCCTTGCCTTTGTCTCCCTAATCGTCTGTCAAAGAATTCTGCTCGGCTGGCGGTCAGCAGCACCACCCAAAGCTGCAGACTGGCTGTCCGACCTGTCGGAATTTCTCCAGTTGGAGAAAATCTAATTCGCCATCCAGGGGTTGGAAGACGACTTCCACAAAACGTGGGAGCCATTCACTGAGTTGTTCCGAGATCTGTTTGCAGCCAACAGCCAGTGAACCAGAGGGAACTGAAAACCACAACACAATAGCATATGCCAATGAAAGGAGTTTGGGGGGGGGGGGGGGGGGGGGGAACAATAGAATGAAACATAGAGCCCAACCAAGATCAGCAAGCAAACAACAAAATACACGGCGTCACAGCAATCACAGAAGAACAGAATACAGGAGCTGAAGAAGAAAGAGGGCACACCAGATGATTATATGGGGAGTGGTTCGAAACAAAAGGGAGGGGGTAAAGAGTGGGGACCCGGCTGGGAATAAACACCACTGGAGAACACAAAACAAGAAACCGCAACCAATGTAAATAGCTAAAAACAACCTATGTGTAGACAATGTTTCCTTTTTTTGTTTAATTTTTGTTCTTTATTATTGTATTATTTCATTATTTCACTCCTGTTATTTTTCAATGCATGTTCACAACTGCCTGTGTCTTGTATAGCTTAAAAATCCTCATTTTAAAAATACGTTAAAAAATCCTTAAAATCTGTGAACATTTGTGAAGATAAGTGGAAGTGAAGGAGTATCGTGTTATAGTCAAACTGTTCATATTTAATAAAGGTTTCATTTTTTATTTAAAAAGCTAATTAGCAGTTACCTGTGACTGTTCCTCCACGTTTTCTAAAAAAAAGTAAAAGTTACAGGGCGCGATTCTCCCAGAGGGGGAGAAATCGTAAGGCTGGCGTCAAATCCGGGCGGGTTTGACGCCAGCCCCCCCCCCCCCCCTCCCCGACCGGGAACCGATTCTGGTCCCCGGTCGGGGCTAGCATGCCGCCGCCGTAAACTCCGGCATCGTTAAGCCCGCTTGCCAGAGTTTGCGCCGGCTGACGCGTCATATGACATCAGCCGCGCATGCGCGGATTGGAAGACTCCAACCCGCGCATGCGCGGATGACGTCATCGCGCATTTGCGCGAAACCCGCGCATGCGCGGGCCGGGATGCCCCTCAGCCGCCCCGCGAAGTGATACAGCGGGGCGGCGGAGGGACAAAGAGTGCGCGGGCATCGGACCCGCTGCCCGCGATTGGTGGGCACCGATCGCGGGCCCATGGCACCCTTGGCACAGCCGTGGTACTGCCGTGCCAATCGGTGCCATGGTTTTAAAAATCGGGACTTTACGGCCGTTTTTACGAACGGCCAGACCAGGTGTGTTTGCCGTTCGTAAAAACAGCCGTAAAGGGCTTGGAACTCGGCCCATCGGACAGCTGAGAATCGCTGCTGGTCGTAAAAAAACGGCGGCAGCGATTCGTATCGGAGTCGGGCGTGGGGGGGGGGGGAGAGAATAGCGGGAGGGCGTCGGACTAGCGTGGCGGTAAAATTTTACGAGCCATGCTATTCTCCGCACCGTCGTGAGTGCGGAGAATTGCGCCCACAGTCTTTTGAGGCAGGGTAAAATCATGGGACCTTCCTATCCAATAGTAATACCAACTAGGGTTGTAACACTATATACATATAACCTACGAAAGTAACTCAGAATGTTATTTTTAAAAAATATTTTTATTCCAATTTTCAACATTTTACAGTAATACAGAACACCTCCAACATATTAAGCCCCCATCACAAGAAAAGCCCCCCGCCCATCACCCCCTCTGCCCTTAACTGCCTTCAAAATGCAGAATGAACAAACCCCAACACTCTTTCTCTCTCCCCCCCCCCCCGGGCAAATTTTACCTCTTCCAGGGTTAATAACTCCATTAGGTCCCCCCCACCTTGCCGAGGCACAGGGGGGAGAAGCTGACCTCCACCCCAACAGAACCCGCCTGCGAGGAATCAGCGAGGCGAAGGCTGAACATCTGCCCCTGCACCTGTCTGCAACTCCAGCAGGCCCGACACCATTATACGGCCTTCAGGGGACCGAGCTCCACATCCAAGTACAAACCAGACAAAATGGTGCTGAAAACTGACCTCCAGAACCCTTCCAACTTTGGGCAAGACCAGTATGTACTTGATTAGCAGGGCCCCTCCCACACCCCTTGCAGATATCCTCCACCCCATCAAACAACCGGCTCATCCTTGGCTTCGTCAAGTGCGTCCGATGCACCACCTTCAGCTGTATCAGGCCCAGCCTCACGCATGAGGTTGAGGCATTCACCCTCCGCTGTACCTCACATCACAATCTCTCCTCTCATGCCACCCCTAACTCCTCCCCCCACTTAGCCATAACCCCTCATAGACACCTTATCCGCCTCCAGAATCTTCCCATAAATCCCCACGATAACTCTCCTCTCCGGCTGACAGCACCTGCTCCAGCAATGAGGAGCTGGGCGCTATCGGAAAGATAGGAAAAACCTTCTTCACAAAGTCCTGCACCTGCATGTACCGGAAACTCTCCTGCACCAGCCCAAACTTATCATTAGATCCTCCAAGCTCGCAAACCGCCCTCCCAGAAACAGATCCTTCATCTTCCCAATCCTCTCTTCTCCCATCTCAGGAACCTCGCATCGATCCTCATCTACTCAAATCCATGATTCCCCTTGATTGGAACTCTCAGAATGTTGCATGCTTTTTTAATCTTCGCGACTCTGAATATCCTCCAGTGATGTAGGCGGTACTTTATATTGGATGGAAATATTTTTATTCCAATTTTCAACATTTTACAGTAACACAGAACACCTCCAACATATTAAGCCCCCATCACAAGAAAAGCCCCCCGCCCATCACCCCCTCTGCCCTTATCTGCCCAATTTCCATTGTCATTTTCTGTTAAATCAATCCAAATAATCACAATTTACTTTGTAAATTATTCCCGCGTATCAGACAATAGGTGTCTTTGGGAAATAGTTGTGTTTGGAATTTTTACACCGTTTCAATTGCACACAAAAAAAGCACCTCAATTCCCATTTTTAAAAATGTATTCTCAGCAAATCGGTGTAACTTATGTGAACTTGTATTGAGAAGTAACAGAATGCAAGATAACATTAACATTCTATATTGTCAGTTTCCACTTTTTAATTATGTAGATGGCACACTATGGAAAATTCATAAACATGGCATGCATAATATTTAAAAAAAACATCCACTTCCCCCTCGGTCTTAAAGACCATTCCATTGCCAGTCACTATTGTAATATTTTCTCTTCCAGTTATCATTGATGTGTTGGTATTCATTTTGAGAAACTCCCGAGGTTTGAGGAAGATTCCCATTAGATTGGAAGATAGGAAATGTAACTGCATTATTCAAAAAGGGAGTAAGAAAGAAAGCGGGAAGTGACAGGCCAATTAGCTTAACATCTGCAGTAGGGAAAATGTTAGAAGCTATTATTAAAGAAGCTTCGGGTGGCGCAGTGGCCAACACTGCTGCCTCACAGCAGCGAGTACCTGGGTTCGATCATGGCCCGGATCACCGTCCATGTAGACTTTGCACATTCTCCCCGTGTCTGCGTGGGTATCACCCCCACATTCTCAAAATATGTGTAGGGTAGATGAATTGGCCATGCTGAATTGACCCTTAATGGGAAAAATAATTGGGTACTCTAAACTTATACATTTAAAAAACAAATTATTAACAAAGCTATTGCAGGACACATCCATAATTTCAAGGTAAGCAGGCAGCGTCAACATGGTTTTGAGAACACAGTCTCCCCGTGTTTGCGTGGGTTTCGCCCCCACAACCCAAAGATGTGCAAGGTAGGTGGATTGGCCACACTAAATTGCCCCTTAATTGGAAAAAATGATTTGGGTACTCTAAATTTATGTTAAAAAAACATGATTTTGAGATAGGGAAATCATGTTTACCCAACTTATTGGAATTCTTTTTAGAAGGAGTCCCATGTGCTGTGGATAAAGCAGAATGGGTGGGTGTATTGTACTTAGATTTCCTGAAGACAATTGATAAGACGCCTCATCAAAAGTAATTGCGGAAAATAAAAGTTCATGGTATGGGGTAACATATTGGCATAGGTAGAGGATTAGCTAGCTAACAAGAAGCAGAGAGTAGTAGACATAAATGTGTTGTTTTCAGGTTACCAAGCTATAATGAGTGGTGTGCCACAGTGATCAGTGCTGAGACCTCAACTGTTCATAATTGACATAAATGACTTGGGTGATGGGGTGGATGGGGTAGTTGCCAAATTTGCTGATGACACAAAGATATGTCTGAAAGTAAGTTGTGAAGCGGACACAAGGAGAATTTAGAACGAAGGGTTATTGTTTAAAAATAAGTGGTCGCCCATTTAAAACAGAGATGAGATGAAATTCTCTCTCTCAGATGGTCGCGAGTCTTTGGAGTTTCTTCCTGAAAATGTGGTGGGAGCAGAGTCTTAAGGCAGAGGTGGATAAATTCTTGGTGAGCAAGGGGGTGATAACTTATCAGGCGCAGGCAGGATTCGGATTTGAGGTTACTATCAGATCAGCAATGACCTTATTAAATGGCGGAGCAGGCTTGAAGGGCCGAATGGTTTACTGCTACTGGTTTGGATGGGTTCGCCACAGCTGCCTACAAAGTTCAAAAGATTCACTTGGACAAGCCATCCAAGTACTTCCTGCTTTTTGGCCCAGATTCTGCTTGCATGTATTTTGTGAGTTTGCAAATATCTGTAAAACTGTCATTGAAATACCACATCCTGTTCATTAAACAAAGCAATTCTTATCTCACTAGTACAAAGGAAATCTGACTTTCTCAGCCTACATGGGCAACAACATTTGGCTAAAAATTTTAAGGAGACCCTCATATCATCAAAAGACAAGTTTTGACAAGCATGCTGCCACATAATCATTTCACAATCTTTAAAAAAAAACCTCTGTAAAAGACCAAATCTTCAGCAGCTTCAAGTGAGTCAGTGGGTAAATCCATCTTGTGTGTACTGACCCATACAGAAGAGAAACAACCCAATTCTATAGCCGGCCTGATCTACACTGGATTACAAGGAGTAACTTCTTAACAAATACAAATCTAATCATAGAATCCCTACAGTGCAGAGAGAGACCATATGGTCCATCGGGTCGGCACCGGCCCTTTGAAGGAGCACCGTACCTCCCACGCCCCATCCTATCCTTGTGACCCCACCTATCTGTTGGACACTAGGGGCCAATTTAGCATGGCCAATCCACTTATTAAAATTCATTTACAGGATGTGGGCATCGCTGGTTAGGCCAGCATTTACTGCCCAGACCTCATTGCCCTCCAGAAGGTGGTGGTGAGTTGTCTTCTTGAACCGCTGCAGTCCTTGAGGTATAGGTACACCCCCTGTGCTGTTAGCGAGAGAGTTCCAGGATGTTGCCCCAGTGACAGTGAAGGAACGGCAATATGTCTCCGAGTCAGGGTGGTCCAATCTTTACATACATGGTACATGGCTTTCAAATGCATTCTGCCTGAAAGATCACCCTCTGGGGTGAACACTCACTCTCAGTTCCCATTGGTCCCTCAAGCCAGATGACACTTATACGAGGCAGACATCACAAACATTACTGTTTTTCTTCTCTATATAAAAACTGGAGGCATTTGTTTAAGGAGAAGTTTCAAGGTAAAGGGGGAGGTGGTGTTCTGTATTACAGTTGGTGCATGTTATGTTGGGACAGTGCCGCTTCAAGAGGCGAGTCACGTGAGCACTGGTGACGTTATCAGTCAGGTAGACAGGCTTTCGGCCCAGCCTTGTATTTAAGCCTGTGAGAGTGCTCAGTATAAAATAATAAAGAGGGCTCAGCATAAAATAATAAAAACCTACCTGTTGAGTAACAGCATCCCACAAGTTGTATAATGTTTGGTTCTGACTGCGGCCTAGTAAACAACCCAGCACAGAACAGAGGGGAGTCCAAAATGCAAGGAGTAGAGGTGGGACTGGAGGTGAGCTGCCACAAATAGTACAGTTCCCAGATGGAGGGTACCCTGATGATAAAGTGGCACATCACAATCCCCCTCTGTCGGAGATGGAGCACCAGGAAGCACACAACAAGCTGGTGACATCATTATAAACATCTCTGTAACTATTTCCATATTTTCTTATTAGATGACCTCAGTAAACTTTACCCGAAAGGCTCTTCGTTATGTCACCAATTCCAAGCCCCATCAACTTTACTCCATTTTATAGATGGGTGTGTTACAAATGTGTCATATCTACTACAGAAGGATTCAAGGATAATAACCTCATGAACTGCAAACACCAAGTGATTTCTTTGTATGTCATCAAACTACTTTCACAAAAAAAAGCCTCCTGTAATATAAATATAAAAAAGTTGCTTCCTGCTATCATTTGTGACAAAAATTATGAAACAGACAACTTGCAGACAGATATGATGGACAGATCAGGCAACAGAGTGGCTACAAGTATCTGGCTGTGAATAATTGTATGAAGAGTATAAAATGAGATCTTGTGCTCAGATATCACTGCAAAAACAATCTTGCCATGAGATGGCTGTGCTTGGCTACTCCTGGTATTAATTGACAGGGATAGCTATGGCCATTCACATCACTTATAGCACCAGAACACTTACTTAAATACTTCTAACAATGAGGGGTGGATCAGTGTAGATTTAGGCAGCCGAGGGCCAAGGAATTTTCTTTTTACTCCCACGTACATAAGGTGTATTCCCAGATTGATTTCTTTGTCTTGGGTAGGGCCCTATTGGCGGGGTTGGTGGACACGGGGTACTCGGCGATTATGATCTGGGTGGACCTGCAGGTTAGTATGGATAGTAAGTAGCACCCGCAATGGAGGTTGAATGTAGGGCTATTGGCAGACGAAGCAGTGTGCGAGAGGCTGAGGAAGCAAATGCTGAACTACCTGCAGGTAAATGATACAGGGGAGGTCTCAGCTGCGGTGGTCTGGGAAGTGCTGAAGGCAGTGGTGAGAGGAGAGCTGATCTCGATCCGGGCTCACAGGGACAGGACGGATACGGCAGAAATGGACCAACTGGTAAAAGGGATCCTACGAGATGATAGGAGGTATGCGGAGGCTCCAGAGGCAGGGCTTTTAAGGGAACGCCGGAGGCTACAGGCGGAATTCGGTTTGTTAACCACCGGGAGGACAGTGGAACAGCTCAGAAAGGCGAAGGGGGCGATTTACGAGCACAGTGAGAAGGCCAGCAGGATGCTTGCACAGCAGCTCAGAAAGAGAGAGGCAGCTAGAGAAATAGGGAAAGTTATAGACGGGGATGGGAACTTAGTTGGGGACTCAGCGGAGTGAGCAAGGCCTTTCGGTACTTTTATAGCAGGTTGTATAGTTCGGAACCCCCTGCGGGGCCGGAGGGGATGAGGCACTTCCTGGATGGGCTGACTTTCCCAAGGTGGATGGGGAGCTGGTAGAAGGGCTGAAGACCCCGATCGAGCTGGAGGAGATAGTGGAGGGTCTGAAGGCCATGCAGTCAGGTAAGGCCCCAGGACCGGACGGGTACCCAGCTGTGTTGTATAAAAAGTTCTCCGGAATATTGGGGCCGGAGCTGATGAAGGTCTTTAACGAGGCTAAGGAAAGAGGGGCTCTGCCCCAGACGATGTCACAGGCCATGATCTCACTCATTTTGAAAAGACCTGGAGCTATGGGCATCTTACAGGCCGATTTCCTTGCTGAATGTGGATGCCAAACATCTGGCCAAAATCTTGTCCTCCAGGATTGAGGACCATGTACCGGACGTCATAGTGGAGGATCAGGCAGGGTTTGTTAAGGACAGGCAGCTGGTGGCCAATGTAAGAAGGCTGTATGATGCCCCCGCAAGGTGGGGAGGTTGAGGTGGTGATCGCGATGGACGCGGAAAAAGCCTTTGACCGGGTCGAGTGGGATTATTTATGGGAGGTGCTGGAGCGGTTTGGGTTTGGGAAGGGCTTTATTGACTGGATTAGGTTGCTGTACCGGGCTCCGGTTGCAAGTGTACAGACAAACAGGACAACTTCCGACTATTTCAGACTGCACCAGGGGACGAGACAGGGATGGCCTCTCTCCCCACTGCTGTTTGTGCTGGGGATAGAGCTGCTATCAATTGCTCTGAGGGCCTCGAGCGGCTGGTCCGGGGTGGGGGGAGGGGGAAGGTGGAGCAGAGTCTCGCTGTATGCGGATGACCTGCTGCTGTATGTCTCAGACCCAATGGAGGGGATGGAAGAAATTATGGGAATTTTAGGGGAATTCGGCCAGATTTCGGGGTATAAGCTCAATATGGGGAAGAGGGAGAGGTTTGTGGTTCAGGTGAGACGTCAGGAGAGATGACTGGGGGAACTGCTGTTCAGAGTGGTCGGGGACAGTTTCAGGTACCTGGGTATCCAAATGATGTGGGATTGGGACCAGCTACACAAATTGAACTTGGCCCGGTTGGTGGATCAGATGAAGGAGGATTTCCGGAGATTACATAGAATTTACAGTGCAGGAGGCCGCCATTCGGCCCATCGAGTCTGCACTGGCTCTTTGGAAAGAGCACCCGACCCAAGATCAACACCTCCACCCTATCCCCATAACCCAGTAACCCCACCCAACACGAAGGGCAATTTTGGACACAAAGGGCAATTTTGGACACTAAGGGCAATTTATCATGGCCAATGCACCTAACCAACACATCTTTGGACTGTGGGAGGAAACCGGAGCACCCGGAGGAAACCCACGCACACACGGGAGGACGTGCAGACTCCGCACAGACAGTGACCCAAGCCGGAATCGAACCTGGGACCCTGGAGCTGTGAAGCGATTGTGCTATCCACAATGCTACCGGCAGATGGGATGCGCTCCCGTTGTCTCTGGCGGGTAGAGTTCATTCAGTTAAAATGACGGTCCTCCCGAGATTCCTATTCGTTTTCCAATGCCTCCCCATGTTCATCCCGCGGTCCATTTATAATCGGATCAATAAGATTATTGTGGACTTTCTGTGGGGGGGCAAGTCCCCGTTAGTGAAGAGGGCAATGCTCAAGAGGAGTCGGGGGGGATGGAGGGTTGGCGCTGCCGAATTTCAGCAACTACTACTGGGCGGCTAACATAGCCATGGTGAGGAGGTCGCTGGTTTGGGGGGGTGGGGGGGAGCCGGCGTGGGTGCGCATGGAGGCAGCTTCTTGTAAGGGCACAAGTCAGGCGGTGCTGGTAACAGCGCCTCTGCCGTTCCCGCCGGCGTGGTACTCTATCGGTCCAGTGGTAGTGGGGGCCCTGACAGTTTGGGGGCAGTGGAGAAGACATGTGGGAGCAGGGGAGGCATCGGTATTGTCCCCAATCTGCAATAATCACCGGTTTGCCCTGGGGAGGATAGACGAGGGGGTTCCGATCTTGGCGGAGAGTGGGGATTGAGAGGATAGGGGACTTGTTTATAGAAGGAAGCTTCCCGAGTATGAGGGCGCTGGAGGAGAAGTTTACACTGGCGGGGGGAAATGAATTTTGATATCTGCAGGTGCGCGACTTTCTGCGGAGGCAGGTGCCAACCTTCCCACTCCTGCCGCTGAGCGGGATTCAGGATAGGGTGGTTTCTCGAGGATGGATAGGAGAGGGGAGCAGCGCGGACATATATCAAGAGCTTATGGGTTCGGAGGAGACGCAGACCAAGGAGCTGAAGCAAAAGTGGGAGGAGGAGCTGGGGGGAGAGATAGAGGGCGGCATCTGGACGGACACGTTGGGTAGGGTCAACGCGACCGCAACATGTGCCAGGCTCAGCCTGATCCAATTTAAGGTCGTTCACCGGGCTCACATGACAGTGGCCCGGATGAGCAGATTCTTTGGTTGTGGAGAATAGGTGTGCAGGGGGGCCAGCGAACTATGTCCACATGTTCTGGGCACATCCAAAACTGAGGGGACTTTGGCAGGGGTTTGCCGACGTCTTGTCCAAGGTATTAAACATGAGCGTGGCAATGAGTCCAGATGTGGTGATTTTTGGGGTGTCACAGGACCCGAGAATCCAGGAGGAGAAAGAGGCAGATGTTCTGGCCTTTGCTTCCCTGGTAGCCCGGAGACACATATTACTAGCATTGAGGGACTCAAAGCCCCCGAAATCGGAGACCTGGCTTTCGGACATGGCTGGCTTCCTCTGCCTGGAGAAAATTAAGTTTGCCATGAGAGGTTCTCTATTAGGGTTCGCCCGGAGGTGGCAACCATTCGTCGACTTCCTCACAGAGAATTAATCGTCAGCAGAAGAGGCGGGGGGGGGGGGGGGGGGGGGGGGGGGGGGGGGGGGGGGGGGGGGGGGGGTTAGGTTAGCATAGATTAGGGGGGTAAACAATGGTAGGACCTGTGGGAGTGGGAGGCGGTATTTGCACTATGTTAATATTTTCCTTATTATGTACATTGTTAATTTTGTTGCTGTTACAATGCCAAAGAAATACCTCAATAAAATGTTTATTAAAAAAATAAATAAATACTTCTACTAGAAAGCTACCAACTTTTCAAATGTAGACAATCTGTACGACATAACGGTAATGTTTACAAATAGAAATTGAAATAGTTATATGCAGAATACCTTATGGGGGACAGCACGGTGGCGCAGTGGGTTAGCCCTGCTGCCTCACGCGCCGAGGTCCCAGGTTCGATCCCGGCTCTGGGTCACTGTCCGTGTGGAGTTTGCACATTCTCCCCGTGTTTGCGTGGGTTTCGCCCCCACAACCGAAAGATGTGCAGGGTAGATGGATTGGCCACACTAAATTTGTTGAACATCATTCCAAGATTGTTAACTAGGATTTAACAGGAACAAAAAACCAAGAGCAGCAAGTGTACCGGATGAATATATGAAAACGCACAGAGTAGCAAGGTGGTGCAGTGGTTAGCACTGCTGCCTCACAGCTGCCAAGGACCCTGGTTCGATCCTGGCCCTGGGTCACTGTCCGTGTGGAGTTTGCACATTGTTCCCGTGTCTCACCCCCACAACCCAAAAATGTGCCGGGTGGGTGGATTGGCTATGCTATATTGCCCCTTAATTAGAAAAATGTTAAAAATAATTTTTAAAAAAAGGCACATAGATAAAATGCAAAACAGATAAAGGACATGATCTAATGGCCGGGTGCGAATTTGGGCGAGCCGGTTAGATCGCAGGAGAGTCCGAAATTGGGAACCGCGCCAGGCGCCGATCAGTTTCCGATCAAACCAGCCCACTCCCATGAGAGACAATCGGACCCCGCTGCGGCTTGGCAAGAAACCACTGATCACCAGCTAAGGCCAATCTCCATCTCATTAATGGGAAGGACCCCCTATCGAATGACCACCGTCACCTCACCGGCTCCTCAGTGAGCGGTCATGTGGTACTGGCCCACACAAATGTGGACCAGGTGTCACGGCATCCTGGGGGTTTCCTGGGCCATCGGAGGCTCCTGGGTGATCAAGGATAGGGCAGGGTGGCACGCCACCCCGAAATGTGAGCACCTCAACCCTGCTTGGCTGATTGACACCTTGGCACTGCCACCCAGGCACTGCCAAGATGCCCGAATGGCACCACAAAACCGGTACAAACATTCTCAGGGTGCCTGGATGCTAGGGTGGCACTGCCAACCATCAGTTCCTGAGGGGAGCTGTGCCCCTGAAAGGAGGATGGGGGTTGTACGAAGGGTGAGGGAGGTACAGGGGCCTCTGAAAGGTTGGGGTGGGGGCGAAGGGTTGGGTCCTGGAAGGGAGGGCCCCAAGAAGGGTTGGGGAAGCCCTGAAAAGGGGACCCTCAGCGACCCCATTGTGGGGTGCCATCACTTGGGAGAGGGGGGCAATGCCCATGTGTGTGGGGGTGACATTCTTCATGGGTGGGGTGTGTGGGGACACCCACAAGCCCACTTAGAAAATGGTGGCCCAATCCCTGAAGAGCCGGTTTGGCCAGCAAGTTCAGCTTCCCAGTGCTGAAAAAAATTATAAGTGTGGGCTTGATGGGGGAGAAACTCAGGACCCCAAAGAAGTGATTGTGTCAGATTGTGGTGGGGAATTTGCCGATAGAGCATGCAGGAAACCCCCAGCAAATCAGCTACAAATGACTTAAATCGCACTCCAAATCATGACCTGTTAACAAGTTAAAAGATATAATGCACAAATTTTATTTATTTTTTCTTTTTTAAAAATAAATTTAGAATGCCCAATTCTTTTTTTCCCCCAATAAAGAGGCAATTTAGCATGGCCAATCCACCTAGCCTTCACATCTTTGGGCTGTGGGATGATGCACAAACTTGCAGTTCTGGTTTAGCTCACTCGGCTAAATCGCTGGCTTTTAAAGCAGACCAAGCAGGCCAGCAACACGGTTCGATTCCCGTACCAGCCTCCCCGGACAGGTGCCGGAATGTGGCGACTAGGGGCTTTTCACAGTAACTTCATTGAAGCCTACTCGTGACAATAAGCACATTTCATTATTGAGCTCAGAAGAGGGAAGATTAAATTTCTCAAAATGAAACTGGAGCTCAATTTAGCTTATAAAACAGGGACTCACACATGACGGGGACAAGGATGAGCCGGTTCTTTGGGGGTGAGGACAGGTGTGTCAGATGTCTGGGAAGCCCAGCGAACCATGTGCATATGTTCTGGGCATGTCCGGTGCTGGAAGGGTTCTGGAAGGGGGTGGCAAGGACGGTGTCGAAGGTGGTGGGGTCCAGGGTCAAACCAGGATGGGGGCTTGCGATCTTTGGGGTCGGGGTAGAACCGGGGGTACAGGAGGCTAGGGAGGCCGGAATACTGGCCTTTGCGTCCCTAGTGGCTCGACGAAGGATATTAATTCAATGGAAGGACGCGAAGCCTCCAAGCGTTGAAACTTGGATTAACGATATGGCTAGCTATATTCAGCTAGAACGGATCAAATTTGCCCTGAGAGGGTCGGTACAGGGATTCGCCAGGCGGTGGCAACCTTTCCTTGACTTTTTAGATCAGAGATAGACGTTCGGGGTCGTGGCAGCAGCAACCCGGGGGGGGGGAGGGGGGGAGGGGAGGGGGGGGCAGCAAGGGTCGTGGGGGGACACGCACGACTGTAACGCGGGCAAGCCTGCTCGCGGCTCATGTCTGAAACTGTAGGCTGCCTTGGTTGTTAAGGTTGCCGGGGGGGGGGGGGGGGGGGGGGGGGGGGGGAGGACTGGTGCGCGCGAGAGGGCGGGCGAGGGAGGGACATTTGCCTAGAGGGATTGTGTTGTAAATAATATAAAAATTAGTAGGGGTAAATGTCTGTATGGAAAAACTCTTTCAATAAAAATTATTTAAAAAAAAAAAAAACAGGGACTCAACAGGAAATATGGTTAAAAAGTATTGCAAAACATTTGGAGGAATTGAGAAGCCAAGAAGTAATTGAGGAGAAAGCTCCACAAGACTCCTGTTGAAATAACACAATGGCTCAGAGCTTTTACTACTTTGCACTAATTTGACTAGAAACGCGCAGCTAATTAAACAAACCAGCACAATAGATTTTTTTTTTAATAAACAATTTTATTGAGGTAGTTTTTGGCTTTATAAACAGTTACAGACATCATCAGAAAGGAAGCAAAAAAGGCAAAAATGTGCAAACATCCACGTACTTTCAATACTTCCATAGTAACATATTGCACAAGCCCGCTCCCCTCCCACCGGTACTACCCGCCATATTTTTCCTCCTACTCTACTCTACCCCCACCCCCCTGCTGACGCTCACTCTCCCCGCAAAGAAGTCAATAAATGGTTGCCACCTCCGGGTGAACCCCTGCACAGATCCCCTCAAGGCGAACTTAATTTTTTCCATCCCCAGGAAACTTGACATGTCCGCAAGCCACCACTCAGTCTTCGGGGGCTTTGCGTCCCTCCACACCAATAATATTCGTCGCCGGGCTATCAGGGAAGCAAAGGCCAACACATCGGCCTCTTTCTCCCCCTGGACCCCCGGGTCTTCCGAAACCCCAAAAATTGCCACCCCTGGACTCATCACCACCCTAGCACAATAGATTTTAAGTGCTCTAAACACAGATGGATGTAATCTTTAATATTGATTTAAAAAACATCCTGCTGAAATTTTTAAATTAAAAAAATTAATTTAAGGGATGTGGGCGTCGCTGGTTAGGCCCACATTTATTGCCCACCCTGGTTGCCCTCGAGAAGGTGGTGGTAAGTTGCCTTCTTGAACTTCTGCAGTCCTTGAGGTGTAGGTACACATACTGTGCTGTTAGGGAGGGAGTTCCAGGATGTTGCTCCAGTGACGGTGAAGGAACAGCGATATATTTCCAAGTCAGAATGATGAGTGACTTGGAGGAGAAACTCCAGGTGGTGGGGTTCCCAAGGTATCTGCTGCTCTTGTCCTTCTAGATTGTAGTGGCTGTGGGTTTGGAAGGTGCTGTCTAAGGAACTTTGGCGAGTTACTGGAGTACATCTTACAGATGGTACACACGGCTGCCACTGTTCGTCAGTTGTGGAGGGCTTGAATGTTTGTGGAAGAATTAGCAAGCAAGTGGGCTGTTTTGTCTGGATGGTGTTGGGCTTCTTGAGCTGCACTCATCCAGGCAAGTGGCAAGTATTCCATTATACTCCTGACTTGTGCCTTGTAGATGGTGGACTGGATTTGGGGGGTCAGGAGGTGAGTCACTCGCCCTCGGATTCCTACACTTTGACCTGCCCTGGTAACCACAGTATTAATATAATAATAACCTTTATTAGTGTCACAAGTAGGCTTACATTAACACTACAATGAAGTTACTGTGAAAATTCCCTAGTCTCCACACTCCGGCGCCAGTTCAGGTACATGGAAGAATTCAGAATGTCAAATTCACTGAACAAAAACATCTTTCGGGACTAGTGGAAGGAAACCGGAGCACCCGGAAGAATCCTACGCAGACACGGGGAGAATGTGCAGACTCCACACAGATACTGACCCAAGCCGGGAATCGAACCGGAGTCCATGGGGCTGTGAAGCAACAGTGCTAACTACTGTGCTACCGTGCCACCCACATCAGCTAGTCCAGTTCATTTCTGCTCAATGGTAACCTCCAGGATGTTGATTGTGGGGGATTCAACGATGGTAATGCCATTGAATGTCAAGGGGCATTGGTTAGATCCTGTCTTGTAGGACACGGCCATTTCCTGGATCTTGTATTGTGTGAATGTAACTTGCCCCATGTCAGCCCAAGCTTGAATGTTGTCCAGTTCTTGCTGCATTTGGACATGGACTGCTTCATTATCTGAGGATTCTCAAATGATGCTGAACATTGTGCAGTCAGTCAGCAGCAAAAGTCCCCATTTCTGACCTTATGGAAGGGAGGTCATTAATGGAGCAGCTGAAGATGGCTGGGCCTAGGACATTATCCTGAGAAACTCCTGCAGTGATACATGCAGCCACCACTACTCCCCCACACACAAAACACAAATCCAAAAACTGGCTACGTCCAGATGAAAATAATGAATGAGGATCATTTCCAATGATTGCAACCGTTCAGAAGTCTCTTAAAATTCAGTTTTTAAAAAAAAGGTGTAAGGACAAAGTGGAGACAAATTAATTTACTGAAAAACTGACATCAATCTAATCTAACAAGTCTCTGGTTCAACATAGTGTTTTTGAAATCATGGATTAACTCGAAGTTAGGGGACTAGTGCCAACGAGGGAGCAAGTTAATTTAGATCATGTGCAATGAGACAGAATTAATGAATAACCTCGTAGCAAAGGAGCCTCTAGGCAATTGTGATCATAACATGATAGAATTTCACATTCAGTTTGAGGATGAGGAGTGTGGGCTGAAGACAAGTGTCTTAAACTTAAAGGGAGTTTTAAAGGTTTGAGAACAGAGTTGATGAAAGTGAACTAGGAAATAGGTTTAAAGGTATGTCAATAGAGAAACAATGGCAGATGGTAGACATTCAAGGAGATAATCTATAACTCTCAGCAAAGATATATCCCATTGCAAAAGGAAGCCAGAAGTATTCCTGGTTCACTAAGAAAGTTAAAGATCGCATCAAATGGGAAAAAAAGCATACAATACAGCAATGATCAAAAGGTAGGTCAGAAGAAAAAACAGATTTCAGAAATCAGCAGAGGACAAAAAAATGATGGAGAAGGTAGAGTACAAGAAAAAGGTAGCTGTGAACATAAAACCAGATAGGGGTTTTTAACAAGTATTTAAAAGGGAAAGTGTAACTAAAGTGAGTATTGGTCCCTTAGAGGGTGAGACTGAAGAATTAATAATGGGAAACAAGGAAAAGTGAGCAAATATTTTGCCTTTCCTGTAGAAGGCCTAAAAAATATCCCAAGAATACGTGAAAATAAAGAGGTAAATGGGAGGGACGGACTTCAAATAATCACAACCACTAAAGCTACTGGGAAAACAATTAGAACTAAAAGTTGACAAGTCGGCCGGACCTGATGTTTTTTTATCCAAGGATCATAAAATAAGTGGGTGCAGAGATGGTAGAGGTATTGGCCGTGAACTTTCAAAATTCCCTAGATTCAGGAAAAATCCCAGTAGATCGGAAAATTGCTAATGTGGCATCTCTTCAAGAAAGGAAGGAATGAGAAAGAAAGGAGGCGCCAGTTTGTCTAACAATGGTAACAGGGAAAATGCTAGAAACTATTATTGAAGAGGTAATAGCAGGATAGTTAGAAAATACAATCAGGCAGAATCAAAATGGTTTTGTGAAAGGGAAATCATGTTTGATTAATTTGTTCAAGTTCATTCAGAAGCAAAATGTAAGTTGGATAAAGGGGAACCTGTAGAGATGGTGTATGTGGAATTTCAAAAAGCATGCAGTAAAGTGCTGTATTAAAGGTTACTATACATAATAAGAGCTCAGGCACAGGGCATCACATATTATCATGGATAGAGGATTGATCAGCTAACAGGAAGCAGAGAGTAGAGATAAATAGGTAATTTCAGTTGACAAGCTTTGACAAGTGGAGCGCCACAGAGATCAGTGCTGGGGCTTCAACTATTTACAATATATATCAACGACTTGGATGAAGGGGCTAAATGTTTGGTTGGTAGATTTGCTGATGACACCAAGATACGTAACGTAAGTTGTGATAAAGATATAGCGAGTCTGCAAAAGGATATAGGCAGGTTAGGGTTCAGGGCAGAAATTTGGCCAAAGGATTTGGGCTTCGGGGAATAGGAGGGAGGGTGGGCTGGAGGGTGCCCTCATTCAGAAGGAGGCCTCTGACGGAGGCGTCCCTTTCACCTTCCCACCCAAGATCTACTGTTCCTCAGAACCCATTGCGGTGGGGTTGAGGACAGGTGGGCATAAAATTCTGGCCATTAAATCAGGATCAGTTAAGAGAAGGTTCGCTCATTTATGCCTAAAATGAGGGACTTATCTAATGAAGTACGTTGAACAGGTTGGACCTGTACCCATTGCAATTTAGAAGAATAAGAAATGGTCTTATTGAAACACACAATATCTTGAGGGGATTTGATAGGGTAGACACTGGAGGATCTTTCCATTGTTGGGAGAGGCTAAAACAGGGGACACAGTTTAAGAATAGGAGGTATACAGTTTAGAATGGGGATGAGGAGAAATCTTCCTCTCAAATGGTTATTAGTCTGTGGAATTCTCTTCCTCAGAGCCGTGGAGGCTGGGTCACTGAATTTATTTGTCTACCTCATACGCTGCAGGAAAGGATGTCCCGAGGTGTGGTGCAAGGCGAGACTATGCATGGGCTGCGACAACGAATGAACGGACATCGCGCGACAATCACCAGGCAAGAATATTCTCTTCCAGTCAAGGAACACTTCAGTAGTCAAGGGCATTCAGCCTCTGATCTTCAGGAAAGCATTCTCCACGGCGGCCTTTAGGACGCATGACAATGCAGAATCATCGAGCAGAAACTGATAGCCAAGATCCGCACGCATGAGTACGGAATCATGTCTCACTACATTTAACCCCCCATCATCTGGCCTGGGCTTGCAAAATCCTAGCAACTGTCCTGGCTTGTTTAACGTGTGATTATCCCTCTCTCAAGTCTGGACCTGTAAAGACTTAATTACTTGCAAAGACTCACATTCAAAGTATCATCTTGCATCATTGATTTTGTCTATACATGCTGACTTTGTAACCTACCTTTTCACTCACCTGATGAAGGAGCTACACTCCGAAAACCTGTGGTTCCAAACAAACCTGTTGGACTTTAACCTGGTGCTGTAAGATTTCTTACCGTGTCCACCAGCATCTCCACATCATTAATTTATTTAAGGCAGAGTTAGACATATTTTTGATAGTCACGTGAGTCAGTGGGGAGGTCAGATGGTAAAGTGGAGTTCAGATCACAAACAGATCTGCCATGATCTTAGTGAATGGCAGAATAGACTCAAAGGGTGGAATGGCCTACTCTAGCTTCTAGTCCTATGTTCCTCAGTAAGTGTGCTAGTCTACTGAAGAAGAACACTGCATGAGAGATCTATAAAGATACAGTTAAACTGTTACAAGAGGCACTTTTGAGCCCAAGATGTGCCAGAAAGACTAAATTATCTATAAGGGACAGCTAGTGAATACTCTAATGACTGCAATCCAAACCCAAAAGCCTATGACAGATATGACCACTGAGTCATCAGCCTGATAACAGATACACTGTGCACAAAACATATTTGCTGTGTCTTTTAGGGCCATTAAGCATTTTCTTACTTATTGGGATCAGCACTGATGTATTTCCACAGATTTATTAGACAGGAGATTAACAAAAAGTTCAATGTCTAGCATCTACTGAACCCAGTGAACCAAATTGTTGCAGGGAAGAAATACAACAGTTAACCAGAGCCTAGATGTACAAGCTTGGCATGAAATCTAATATGCCAATCAGAAAAGCATCAGCATAAGGTAACCAGCCAAAACCACCTATGAAGGTTCAAGAAAGGCAAACATGCTGCCTGAAACCCAAGGTGTAGATATTGATGGACCCAGTAAAACCAAGAGCGGAGAGGGAAAACAGGATGTCATATATACCGATGAACAAATAGAATTAGTTCTTAAATTGTAAAATAATAGTAAAATACTGCGGAACAGAAAATGTTGGAAATATGCAGGAGGTATAATAGTATATGTGCAGAGAGTTGTTTTTTTTTGAGTCGAACATAACTCCAAAATTTTAAAGAAGTGTCTGATAGGGCAAGGTAGGGAGAATGAGAGCTGTCGAGAGGAAATTCTTTGGGCCTAAGCAACTGAATGCAATGGTGGAGGAATTAAAATTGTGGATACTTAAGAGGGTAGAGGGCATTGTCACACCACACTCAGGCAATAGCTAACACAAGAAATAGGAGTAGACCACACTGCCTGTCGATGCTGCTCCACCATTCAGACAACCATGGCTTGCTCATCTTGGCTTTAAATTCCGTATACCCTGATTCCAGAGACACCAAAAATCTGTTTATTCCAGATTTCAATGTATGCAACAATGGCACATCCACAGTCCCTTGGGGTAGAGAATTCCAAGGATTTGCAACCCTTTGAATGAAGTAATCACCCCTCATCGCAATCCCTTAACCTGAGACAGTGCCCATGCTTTAGATTCCACAAAGAGTGAAAAGAATCTCAGTATCCATCCTATCAAGCCCCTTCAGAATCTTGTATGCATCAAAGGGATTGCCTCTCATTCTTCTGAACTCTAAACAGAGAATATAGGCCCAATTTACTCTCACCAGGGACCAATTTTGTGAACCTTTACTGTACCGCCTCCAATGCAAGTATATCCTTTATGAAATGTGAAGAAAAAAACTGCACCCGGCATTCCAGATGTGGTCTTGCCAAAAACATGTACTTTAAAAAAAAAACATTTTTTATTGAAATTTTTACAAAATATAAACATCTCAACTCTGTTAACAAAACAACCGCGGTACCACCCCAAGAACAATACCCACCCAACTTCAAAAACAACTACAAACAAAAGAAAAAAAACAAAAGAACAAAAAAGAGATAACACCCGCCACATCCCACATACCCATGTACACAGTTCTCCCTCCCACCGATCCAAACCCCCCCCCCCCCCCCCCCCCACCCCTCCCCCTCCCTCTCCCCGGGTTGCTGCTGCTGTCGGCCTATTTCCCTACCGTTCCACCAGGAAGTCCAGGAAAGGCTGCCACCGCCTAAAGAACCCTTGTACTGATCCCCTCAGCGCAAATTTCACCTTCTCCAATTTAATGAATCCCGCCATATCATTGATCCAGGCCTCCACGCTTGGGGGCCTCGCATCCTTCCACTGGAGCAAGATCCTCCGCCGGGCTACTAGGGACACAAAGGCCAGAACACCGGCCTCTTTCGCCTCCTGCACTCCCGGCTCCACTGCAACCCCAAAGATTGCGAGTCCCCAGCCTGGCTTGACCCTGGATCCCACCACCCTCGACACCGTCCTTGCTACCCCCTTCCAAAACTCCCCCACGCTGGGCACGCCCAAAACATGTGGGCGTGGTTCGCTGGGCTCCCCGAGCACCTAGCACACCTGTCTTCGCCCCCGAAAAACCTACTCATCCTCGTCCCAGTCATGTGAGCCCTATGCAGCACCTTGAACTGTATGAGGCTAAGCCTCGCACAGGAAGAGGAGGAATTCACTCTCTCCAGGGCATCCGCTCTCTCCTCACCCAGCTCCTCTTCCCATTTCCCCTTCAGTTCCTCCACCGAGGCCTCGTCTACCTCCTGCATCACCCGGTATATGTCCGAAATCCTCCCTCCTCCAACCCACACCCCTGAGAGCAACCTATCTCGCACCCCCCGTGGGGGCAGCAAGTGGAACCCCTCCACCTGCCACCTGGCAAACGCCCTCACCTGCATGTACCTAAACATGTTCCCCGGGGGAGCCCAAATTTCCCCTCTAACTCCCCCAATCTCGCGAACCTCCCCTCCACAAACAGGTCCCTCAACCTCCTAACCCCTGCCCTGTGCCAGCCCAGAAATCCGCCATCAATGCTCCCTGGGACAAACCGATGGTTCCCCTGTATCGGGGCCTCCATCGAGCCCCCCACTTCTTCCCTATGCCGTCTCCATTGCCCCCAAATTTTGAGGGTAGCCGCCACCACCGGGCTCGTGGTATACCTCATTGGAGGGAGTGGCAACGGCGCCATTACCAGCGCCTCCAGGCTCATGCCCACACATGTGCCGCCTCCATCCTCTTCCATGCTGCCCCTTCCTCGTCCATTACCCACTTACGCACCATCGCTGCGTTGGCAGCCCAATGGTACCCAGAGGTTGGGCAACACCAGCCCCCCCTATCCCTGCCCCATTCGAGGAACACCCTTCTCACCCTCAGAGTCCCATGCGACCACACAAATCCCGTGATGCTCCTGTTGACCCTCCTAAAAAAAGCCTTCGGGATAAGGATGGGTAGGCACTGGAACAGGAAGAAAAACCTCGGGAGCACCGTCATCTTAACGGACTGCACCCTCCCCGCCAGTGACAGCGGTAACATACCCCACCTCTTAAACTCCTCCTCCATCTGCTCCACCAGCCTTGTGAGGTTGAGCTTGTGCAGGGCCCCCCCAACTCCCAGCCACCTGGACCCCTAGGGACCTGAAGCTCTTCCCTGCCTGCTACAGTGGGAGCCTACCAATCCCCTCCTCTTGATCCCCCGGATGCACCGCAAACAACTAACTCTAGCCCAGGTTCAACTTATAACCAGAGAAACCCCCAAATTCACTAAGAATCCTCATCACCTCCGGCATCCCCCCCACCGGGTCCACCACATACAGTAGCAGGTTGTCCGCATAAAGCGACACACGATGCTCCTCCCCACCCCACACCAGGCCCCTCCAGTTCCCTGACTCCCTCAACGCCATGGCCAGCGGCTCAATTGCCAACGCGAAGAGCAAGGGGGACAGGGGGCACACCCCTGTCTCGTCCCCCGGTACAGCCGAAAGTACTCCGACCGCCTCCTATTTGTGGCTACACTCGCCATCGTGGCCTCGTAGAGCAGCCTCACCCACCGGATAAACCCCTCCCCAAACCCAAACCTCTCCAACACCTCTCACAGATACTCCCACTCAACCCTATCAAAGGCCTTCTCCGCATCCAATGCCACCACTATCTCAGCTTCCCCTTCCACGGCCGGCATCATAATGACATTGAGGAGCCTTCGCACGTTCGTATTCAACTGCCTTTCCCTTCACAAACCCCGTCTGGTCCTCATGAATAACCCCGGGCACGCAATCCTCTATTCTAGTGGCCAGGATCTTTGCCAGCAGCTTAGCGTCGGCGTTTAGCAGCAAAATCGGCCTATATGACCCGCACTGCAGAGGGTCCTTGTCCCGCTTCAGGATCAAGGAAATCAGCGCCCGTGACATAGTTGGGGGCAAAGCCCCCCCTCCCTTGCCTCGTTAAAGGTCCGGACCAACAGGGGGCCCAACAGGTCCACATACCTTTTATAGAATTCCGCCGGAAACCCGTCCGGCCCCGGTGCCTTCCCCGACTGCATGCTCCCTATCCCTTTGACCACCTCTTCCAGCTCGATCGGCGCTCCCAGTCCCTCCACCTGCTCCACCTCCACCCTCGGGAATCGCAGCTTGTCCAAGAAGCGCCCCATTCCACCCCCCTCCACCGGGGGTTCCGACCGGTACAGTTCCCCATAGAAGTCCCTGAAGACCCCATTAACATCTACCCCCCTCCGCACCACCTTCCCAGCCTTATCTGTCACTCCCCCAATCTCCCTGGCCACGTCCCGCTTTCGGAGCTGGTGTGCCAGCATCCTGCTCGCCTTCTCCCCATACTCATACACCGCCCCCTGTGCTTTCCTCCACTGAGCTTTCACCTTTCTGGTAGTCAATAGGTCGAATCTGGCCTGAAGGCTACGCCTCTCCCCCAGCAATTCTCCTCTGGAGCCTCCGCATATCTCCTACCCACCCTCACCTCTGCTCCCTCCTCTCCCTATGGGTTCGGATGGAGATCAATTCCCCCCTCAGCACCACCTTCAATGCCTCCCAGACCGTCCCCACTCGGACCTCCCCGTTGTCATTGGCCTCAAGGTACCTCTCGGTACACCCCCGAACCCTCTCGGCCACCTCCTCGTCTGCCAGCAGCCTCACCTGCAAGCGCCAGTGCGGCCGTTGGTCCCTCTCTTCCCCCAGCCTGAGGTCCACCCAATGCGGGGCATGATCTGAGATGGCAATGGCGGAGTATTCCACATCCCCCACCCTCGAAACCAACCCCCTGCTCAGGAGAAAAATAAAAAATCAATCCTCAAGTAGGCCTTATGTACATGGGAGAAAAACGAGTACTCCCTGGCCCTTGGCCTCGCAAACCTCCAGGGATCCACCCCCCCAATCTGGTCCATAAATCCCCTCAACACCTTAGCCACCGCCGGCCTCTTACCCGTCCGGGACTTGGATCGATACAATGGGGGATCCAGTACCGTGTTGAAGTCCCCGCCCCCCCCCCCCCCCCCCCCCCCCATGATCAGGCCCCCCACCTCCAGGTCCGGAATGCGGCCCAACATACGCCGCATAAACCCCGCATCGTCCAAAATTGGGGCGTAAACATTCACCAACACCACCCGCTCCCCCTGCAGCTTGCCACTCACCATCACATATCTCCCACCTCTGTCAGCCACTACATTTAACGCCTCAAACGACACCTTCTTCCCCACCAGGATCGCCACCCCCCTACTCTTCTCATCCAGCCCTGAGTGAAATACTTGGCCCACCCATCCCTTCCTCAACCGAACCTGGCCCCCCCACTCTCAGGTGTGTCTCCTGGAGCATGGCCACATCCGCCTTCAGCCCCTTCAGGTGCACAAACACCCGGGCCTGTTTGACCGGCCCATTCAGCCCCCTCACATTCCAGGTTATCAGCCGGATCAGAGTGCTCCCTGCTCCCCTTCCCTGCCGATTAGCCATACCCCATCCCTTGCCCACCACCGGCCAGCATCCCCCGCTCTACCAGTTTCCCACGGCAGCAACTCCCCCCCCTCCAGCACCCCCTGCGTCCTCCAGCTCCTTCCTGACCGTTTCAGCAGCAACCCGGTACCCCCCCCCCCCAGGCTAGGACCCCTCCTAGCTGCGCCCCTCCCTCCATAGCACTCCCGTGAGCCAGCTAACTTCAGCTGACCCCAGCGACTCCCGCCCTACCTCCGACTCCTCCCCACATGGGACTGCCCCTCCTCCATTGTGCCCGTCAATGGGTGCCAAAAACATGTACAATTGTAGCAGGAATTCTTTATTCCTGTACTCCAATTCCCTTGCAGAAAAGCCTAACATGCCATTTACCGTCCAAATTTCTTGTTACACTTGCATGCTAACTTTCTACGTACTTTGTACGAGCACACCCATGTATCTTTGAACATCGACAGTTACAAGTTTCTCATCTTTTAAAAAGAAATTCTGCTTTTCTATTCTTACAATCAAAATGAATAACATGTCCCTACATTATACTCCATCTGCCATCTTGTTACTGACCAACTTAACCAGTCAATATCTCTTTGCATCCTGTGTCCTCCCCACACTTATCATTCCACCTGGCTTGGTGTTATCAGCAAACCTATATATATATATTACTGTCTCATTATTAACAGCTGAGGGCGCAGCACAGATCCCTGCAGCATTCCAATGTTCACTGCCCTCCAACTTGAAAATGCCCACTCTCTACTATCTATCCATTAAACAATTCTTCATACATGCCAATACATTACACCCAACTCCATTAACCTTTTGTGTGGCACTATAATCCTTCCGAAATCCAGGTATACTACATCTACTGGTTCCCCTTTATCTGTCGTTAAAAAAGTCAAAACAGGATTGCCCTTTAATAAAACCCTGTTTACTTTTTCGAACATTACAATGCTTATCAAAGACTTCTTTAATTATAAATTTCAGTCTTTTTTCCAACAACTGATATTAGGCTAACTGCTGGGTTTTTCATGATTTTCTCACTGCCTCCTTTCTTAAAAAGCGGTGAAAAGGTTTGCCAACTTCTAATCAGATGGGAATGTTCCAGAATCTAAGAAATTTAGGAAATCATAGCTAGCACACCCACTATCTCTGCACCAATCTCTTTAAAAATCCTTAGGTGCAGGCGATCAGGTCCTGGGGTTATGATGGTAGTATGTACGTTCTCAAAGTAATACTCTCAAGGCAACAGCATAAGTCACTGCTGATATAATTTATTCACCAGATGGGACTTCAAAATTCCATTGGCTCAGATCAGGGAAATAATGCTGAAGAAATTGATTTGGCAAAGGCACAAAGGACAGGACCAAGTTGCCCTTTGCATTAAAGGCTGTGCAATTCACAGTCAGGTTTTCACCCTGTGAGCCAACAGAGAAAGTGATGAAAAATGTCTGACTGTTAAATACAATCAGGATATGTCAAAACCTCAGTATCAGGCCTCGACTCAATACATTGAATAACTGCGACAGATGATCTTTGCAGCTGCTAATATTGGACAACCTAAAAAGGCCAACACGATATATCTTGCCATCTAAGTCAAAGCAGTAGAATGGAATGTGGGTAAAAATACAAATATGCAGGGCCATTTACAGATCATTTTTCTGGACAACATCCCATTTGTGGATAAGTATTGTCCAACTGTGTAAAAAGAAGCGCAATGCAAGAAAAATACAAATGATTCCAATGTTAAGCAGTTGAGCGTATAAATGTAGATAACACTCAATTTTGTCAGCCAGATGGAGGAAGGGATTATGTAAATCACATCTGTGTTGTGGTACGAGGAGGAGGAGATTACACTTTCCTGTGGGTAAAACAGGGAGATTCCGACCTGAGGCAATGGCTAGTCACTCGACCGGAGATGTACACCCCCTCTGTGTCTTACAAAGCTAGTTGCAATGCAAAAATGTAAGAGGTTTAGAATGTAATCATTGAAGTCAGAGTTTAATGTGACTGAAAAAAATATGGTCACAGTACAATAAAAATACAAGCAAGACATGCATAAAAATTCAGATGATTACTTGTTATATATTTAAAATAAAGTGCTTACATCCGAGAGACTGGGCAAAAAAGGGTGAAATATGGCAGAGTGACCACAGACACCATTGATGGAACAAAATCCCCTTGTCTGATGATCTTATTGAGGTCGGTATGTGCAATTATTACCACTGGGAGTTGAGGTCAGTCTCTCATTTAAATACACTTCGCCGTTTGCCGAGTAAATCTTGACTTGGGGATAGGCAATAGCACAGTCATTTTCAAGGATGCTTCCTCTTTGGATTGACGTGTCGTTCCCAACCCAGAATACAACTGGCTATTGCCCATCAGTAGGTGGGAGATGTTCCCAGATGATTGGAAGATATGAAAATAGAGCAACTACTGAGTATTATTGTGGAGGAATACATATTACCATTTCTACCGAGGATGAAATTCCTCCTAATGATAGATCATATTGAAGTGTTAATCCTACCTCCCTCCCTCCACAGATACCACCAGACCTGCAAAGTATTTCCAGCATTTTCACCTTTATTCCTAATAACACAAACCTCTGCTCAGAGGGGTGTACACTGAACAGTATTCGCCTCCTCTTGTGATGTACCATTTATTGTGTTTTTTGAAGCCAGCTAGCAGTGTAACTGAACCAGTGTGGCAGCTCTATTTTCCCTACATACATGAACAACCAAGGACCAAATAGCTGCATGGGCGCTAGAGGATATGGCACGCTAAGAATTCTGTAACAAACAACAAGGTGGGGACCAAATCACGTGTATCCAGCTACCCAGATCTATCACTGATTGGGTAACTGAAGGATTTGCCACAGGGAGCAGCATTTACCAATTCAGATGTGGAAAATATATGCTATCGGGGTGACCAGCAAGACAATTAGGGGAGTTACTAACCAAGATAAATGGAGGGTAACATTGAGAAGAGTTCACTGTCTCCTGTCCTTTAATAAAATAATTAGTGTCCACACAAAACAGCATAGTTAAAAAAATCCTTTTTTTTTTATAAATTTAGAGTACACAATTATTTTTTTCAAATTAAGGGGCAATTTAGCATGGCCAATCCACTTACCCTGCACATCTTTGGGTTGTGGGGGTGAAACCCACGCAGACATGGGGAGAATGTGCAAACTCCACACGGACAGTGACTCAGGGCCGGGATTCGAACCCGGTTCCTCAGCGACGCAGTCCCAGTGCTATCCACTGCACCACATGCCACCCAAAGATTTAAAAAATGATGTAGAATCAAGAGACCATTGTGTCTCAGGCCTCGAAGTTTATGAACCTGCTCCCCCATTTAATTTGATTATGGCTGCTCCACTATCTCATCTCCATACCCCTTGGACACTATTAAAGCCTAGGAATCGATCCATTTCCTTCTTAAATATATTCAGTGACTTGGCCGCCACAGCTTTCTGTGGTAGAGAATGCCATAGGTTAATCACCCCGAGTGAAGAAGCTTCTCCTTATCTCAGTCCTAAATAGCCTACCTTGTACCCTGAGACTGTGATCCCCTGTTCTAGAATCAGTTGAAGCCTCTTTCCATCCTCCTCACAATTCACATTCACACCAAATTGTGGCACCAACAAACTTTGAAATAATACTTTTGGCTCCCTCATCCAAAGTATTGTTGTATATTGTGAATAGCTGGGGCCTAAGCACTGATCCCTGCGGGACCCCTCTAGTTACCGCCTGCCACTTCAAAACAAAAACCATTTATACCTACTCTTGTTTCTGTCAATACATGGCAATATATTACCCCCAATCCCACGCGCTTCAATTTGATACACTTCTGCCCTATTTGGTCTTGGAAAAGTGATGGGAAGCAATTAATCCACAACAAGGTGATACCTGGGCCTGTAAAATAATAAAATAATCATTACTATTGTCACAAGTAGGCTTGCATTAATACTGCACTGATGTTACTGTGAAAATCCCCTAGTCGCCACTCCGGCGCCTGTTCGGGTACACAGAGGGAGAATTCAGAATGCCCAATTCACCTAACAGCACGTCTTTCGGGACTTGTGGGAGGAAACCGGAACGCCCGGAGGAAACGCACGCAGACGTGGGGAGAATGTGCAGACTCTACACACAGAGCCCCCAGCCGGTAATCAACCTGGGACCCTGGCACGGTGAAGCAACAGTGCTAACCACTGTGCTAACGTGCTGCCTATATACTCAATCATATGAAATTTTGTGTCCAATAAATATATAAATAAATATAATGGCCCAGATCTCTTGCTGCAATAACGGTAAAAGAGAAGTTGCTCTCCGCTGTTGAGGATCTCACTGGAACCACAGGTACCAACTGTTGTTGGAACCCAGAACGTGCAGTTAGCCAGAAATTGCTCCATGATAACCCATTCTATTGATTTTGCTGGACGTGTCATTGTGTTAACTTGGATTTGTTGCCCAGTACTTTTTGTTAGTTAGGATGCTCCTGGAAGACATAAAGCCTGCTCCGGGATCACAGCCCTACAAGTACAGCGGTTAACACTGCTGCATCATAGCACCAGGGATCTGGCCTTGGGTGACTGTGTGGAGTTTACACACACTCCCTGTGCCTGCACAAGTTTCCTCCTCCTGCCCAGGTTTCCTCCTACAGATCAAAGATGTGCAGGTTAGGTGGGGTTACGGGGACAAGGTGGGGGATTGGGGCTAGGTAAGGTCTTCTTTCAGAGGATCGGCGCAGACTTGATGGGCCAAACGGCTTCCTTCTGCACTGTTGGGATTCAATGGAAATCAGGTGCATCGAAGCATTCACATATCCCCAGCTTTGCTCATCACCTCTTCCCCCTGCTGGCTTTGTTCTATCCACACCATTACCCCAACTCTCTTTTGAAATCAGTGGGATTCAGTAGCCAAGAGTGCAAAGGGGTGGAAAGATAGAATGAACAGAACCTGGGGTGCTGGAAAGGTTGGAGGGCGGATTGGAAGAGCAGAACTGGAAGGGGGCAAGATGAGCCGTGTTGGGGATGGGGAAGGGAGTTGAGAGAGCATTGTGAAGGCTGAAAACAGCACCTACCAGTGTACTGCTGAACTTCGAGGGGCATGCTGTATTCCAATTACCTTAAAGTGAATGTGTGGCTTCACCGCACTTACACCCAGTCCTCTTGTGTTCCTTCGATGATTGCACCATTCTGCAGACGGGAGAGGAAGTCCTGGCTGCTCCAATGTAAAAAGATAGTAGCAATACTTTCAAACGGCGTCAATGATGTACACCTCCACTTTGCCACTGACTGGGAGATCCAGGCCAATGAATTTGACATGCAGGAAATACCTCACCATAGGACACATATTACTTACCAAGGGCATGGGAAATGCTTTCAGAGGATCATCGAGTCAACCTTCAGACATAGTGGCTGGCAGTGCCCATTACAAAACCAAAGTATATGTAATGCCCTCTGCTGAGTTTGAACCAGCGTCTCACTGGGTTGCTCCAGCAACTGTAGCAGGTCACAAAATCATTAACTTGCAGATTGGGGATGAGGGCTAGGAAGCAGACAAGAAGTATTGTTTGGCTGTGATTCAATTTGTGCAACAATGCCATTCAAGCACAAACATGCCTCGGATACAAATGTAACCTCTCATACTCATCTATGAAATGAGATAGGGTAACATCGTAGAGAAAGATATCCAAACACTTGGGGCTAAATCTTGGAGGGAGACCTGATATAATGCTGGACAATATCCATTGATTAGTGGTGACTTTGCCAGTGTTGCTATGATAGTTTAAGCATGATGAAACACCTAGCATCTCATTGTCAACCCTTCATTAGCAGGACCTAAAATAGTGTTAAAAACTTAACGGAGGTATATATTAAGCTGATTTTAAAATTAATTTATGGGATGTGGGTGTCGCTGGCTAGGCCAGCATTTATTGCACATCCCGAGTTGTCCTTGAGAAGGTGGTGGTGAGCTGTCTTCTTGAACCGCTGTAGTCACTGAGCTGTAGGTACACACACAGTGCTGTTAGAAAGGGAATTCCAGGGTTTTGACCCAGTCACAGTGAAGGAATGGTGATATATTTCCAAGTCAGGATGGTGAGTGGCTTGGAGGGGAATCTCCAGGTGGTGGGGTTCCCAGGTATCTATCTGCTGCTCTTGTCCTTGATGGTTGTGGTCATGGGTTTGGAAGGTGCTGCCTAAGGAACCTTGGGGAGTTCCTGCAGGGCATCTTGTAGATGGTGCACACGGTTGCTACTGTGGAGGGATTGAATGTTTGTAACAGGAGTAGCAATCAAGTGGGCTGCTTTGTCCTGGATAGTGTCTAGCTTTGAGTGTTGTTGGAGCTGCACTCATCCAGGCAAGTGGAGAGCATTCCATTACACTCCTGACTTGTGCCTTGTAGATGGTGGACAGGCTTTGGGGGATGAGGTGGTGAGTTACTTGCCAAAGGATTCCTAGTCTTTGACCTGCTCTGGCAGCCACAGCATTTATATGGCTAGTCCAGTTCAGTTTCTGGTCAATGGCAACACTCAGGATGTTTTGTTTAAATAGAGTACCCAATTATTTTTTTTCCAATTAAATTGCAATTTAGCATAGTCAATTCACTTACCCTGCACATCTTTTCTAGGTTGTGGGGGTGAGACCCACGCAGACACAGGGAGAATGTGCAAACTCCACACGGACAGTGACCTGGGGCCAGGATCAAACGCGGGACCTCGGCGCCGTGAGAGAGCAGCGCTAACCACTGAGCTGGCGTGCTGCCCTAACCCCCAGGATATTGAGGAACTCCTGCAGTGATGTACTAGAGCCGAGATTATGGTACTCCAACCACCACAACCATCTTCCTTTGTGCCAGGGATGACTCCAGAGGAGTTTCCCCCTAATTCCCATTGCCTCCAGTTTTGCTTGCACTCCTTGATGCCATAAACTGGTCAAATGCTGCCTGGATGTCAAGGGCAGTCACTCTCACCTCTGGCATTCAGCTCTTTTGTCCATGTTTGAACCACAGACAACAAAGCTGAAAGGTCATTCACCTGAAATGTTGGATGCGATTCAACACACTTAAAACGAAGGCCGCTGAATGCGTTCGTTTAGCAGGATGATTCTCGGAGGCTACAGCACTGAGAAACACCCGCTATTCAACGTCACTTTGCTGTTTTTTTGGGCTGAGGAGTTTTTCTATGCTGAGTATGCACTTAGAAGGATTTCCTGCTGACAAGCTGATCCCTGCCAGCAGGAATGGCTGTTTGCAGATTGGGGCAACACTTTGATCGGCAGCCCGGCCTCCCCCCACCCCACCCCCTCCAAACCTTGCTGAGGCCCCGGGGAACACCCCCAATTTGTAGGGCCCCCCGGGCCTGAGCTTGTTAGGAGCAACATGGATCCAGGCACATCCAGCCTGACAGGAGTTGTTGCCAGGGTGTCAGGCTGGCACTGCTCTAAGGTGCCCAGATGCCAGGGTACCACCTTGCTCTGTCCCCGACACCTGGGGATCCCCAATGGCCTGCGAGATACCCGTAAGTGCCGTCACACCTGGTCCATGTTTGCATGAACCAGTATTAAATGGCGCCCTTGTGAGTTCTCCCAGGCCGGGTGCCGGGTGAATATTTAAATGAGCCATTGGACTCATTTAATATGCAGATCTGGATCTCGCCCATTGAGGAGAGATCCAGATTGTGCCGGGTAGAGCGAGTACGGTGACTCGCGATTGACCCGGCGCACGAGCAGAGCCCGATTTGAGGCTCTTGCGCGATTCACCTGTTGCACCTAGCTCTGTGCCAGACGCAACGGGGTCACTGAATCGCACCCGTTAACCCTGTTGCTCTATCCACAGATGCTACCAGACCTAGAGTATATGCTGCATATTGTTTTTATTTCAGATTTCCAGCATTGTATTATTCTACTTTTGTATTGATTTTGCATTGATCATAATTTTCCAAATATAATTTGCACCCCAATATTCACAAATAAAGTGTCAAATTTACCTATCAACATGTAAAATACACACTTAGGCTTTTGCAATACCGCAGTCAAAGTGATTGTTCATTGACAACAATAGTGAGAAAACCCAACTCAGCCGAAGGGTCTGTTCCCACCCTAATTTTGAGCTACTAATTGGGTTGCTCCCAACAAGGAGAAGGAGTAATATTCAAGTAGAATGAATAAATCACTAAATCAATGAAATGTAAATTGTGACATAGAGACAGGTTTCTCAGTAGTGAGGTGAGTTTCTTCATACTAACACTTTTAGAGTTAACATTTTTAATCATTAACATGGCAGAGAAAAGAGCAGCCTCTAAACCCAAGGTGATAAGAAGTTTGCTGAAAACCATAGGAACAGGCAGCATAGGAATCTGATGTCAATGTAGCAAACTTTAGCTTGTTCTTTGAGTTTTGCCAAAGTCTAAAGTCCCAAGGCAAGCAAGCCAAGGCCCCTGAACGTGGAAGGCAGTTCAGGGCTCAGCTCAAGCAGCAACTTAAGGAATTTATTCACCAAGTAGGTCAATGCAAGATCACCATTTTGCTTCTTGATTACTTATTTCAAAAAACTAAGGTGAAAATTAATGAAAATAGGAGATGAATCCCACTTTTTGCCTGTGAAGGTGAAAAGAAAGGACATTAAAATGCAACATTTCTATGAGCTATGCATCATCATTCACAACCCGCCTGGAAAAGTTCATGATCGGCTGCATAAAAATCCATTTTGATTTGTTAACACATCCAAATAATTTAGTAGGTAAAAATGCGTATGTATCATATTCATAAACTCAAAAGTATTTACTCCAGCGCCACAGTATGCTTATCCACCAGATTGGCCTCCAGCAGGCTTATGGACATCAGAACCATATGAGAAATATAAATCAGAAAACAAATGTTAGTGCAGCTCTCAAAAGATTGTCTGGTATCTGGTTTTGGAAGATAAAATGCTTATCAGACTGCTTAAAAAAAAAACCCCAAAGTCAACCAGCTGACAATATTTCAGAGAATGAAAGGAGAACGTCAATTTGTAGTTGCTGATTTTAGCTCTGTTTGACCATTTCCTGACAAAGGTGGACAATTAAAATTTTAAATCTAGTTAAAAGCAAACTGCTGAACTGGAAGCAATGTTTTGATAACATTTTTATGCTGGGGTAGCATTGAAACATTTTATTTAAAATTTAGAGTGCACAATTATTTTTTCCAAATTAAGGGGCAATTTAGCATGGCCAATCCATCTACTCTGTACATCTTTGGGTTGTTTTTGTGTGTATATGTGTGTGTATGTGTGTATGTGTGTGTGTGTGTGTGTGGGGGGGGGGGGGGGGGGGGGGGGGAGGAGGAGAGAGGAGAGACCCATGCAGGCACGGGGAGAATGTACAAACTCCACACAGACAGTGAGCCGGGGCCAGGATCGAACCTAGGCTATCAGCAGCAGTGCTAACCACTGCACCTCCGTGATGCCCTGGAGAATGGAACATTGAATACAGAAAACAAATTTCAAATATCTTCAGACCCAATTTAGCAGTGGGGCAAAGTAAAGTTTACTCTGCTGCAACAAGAGGTTATCTTTAATCTTAGAATAGTCCCTTTGCAGTACTAACAAACAGTTCTTATAATTCTTGAAGCTTCTGAATGAAAATGACAGTTCAGTGACAAACGCATGGGCAGTTGTGAATTATCAGCCTTTTTCAAATAGATTAATTTCTGAAATGAGGAACTCGAGTAGACTGGGCCGATATTTCCTGATTTCAGTGAAACAACAAATCCTTAAGGTGGATGTTTCCCTCAGCTGGGGAATCTAGAACAAGGTGTCACAGCCTCAGGATCTTTGGGTTCTATATCCCAGAGGGTGGTAGATGCTCAGTAATTGAATATATTCAAAACAGAAATCAATAGATTTTTGGATACTCATGGAGATAGTAAAGTAAGGTGGAATTGAGGTAGGCCAACAGCCTGATCAATTGATTGACGGAGCATGTTTGAACTGCTAAAAAATCACTGACTTCTGCTATTTCATACATTCTACAATTGCCCAAACTAATTTCAACTACTACAGCCAGCACAAAAAAAGGCTTTTGTTTTATACATAAGGAGATATACCTGAATTTATTCAGCAGAATCATGAATTAACACACTATAAGTGCGTACTGTGAATCACTGTAACTTGGTTTCAGTAGTAAGCTTGCAGACTCCACATTAGGAGACCCAAATTGGAATCGCAGTTAAATGTACTCTTTTGTGAACTCTGTATTTGGACAGGAAGCAAGGCGCTTCACTTTAAAAGGAAAACTTTATTTCAGCCAAGGTCTGTCAGGACCCCAGTCACATGACAACACAAATAGCGATCTCATCTACTTTCCTAGTTTGAGGAGGAAGTGGCAGGAACAAAAGGCAACAAGAAATATCTGCGTAGGCATATTCAAAGATCCACTGAAACAAACTAATTTTATTGACCTGAAATATTGGAATATTTTTGTTTGAAAAATGTAACAAACATATAGTGATGGAGAATTATGAGCCAACACTAAGAATAACACAATAAAAACAATGATAGTATAACTTAAAAGGAACCAAGGTTCATTTTCAAGAAAAAAAAAATCAATCTCTTTAGGCTTTATGATATTTACATATCAATATGACAGTAATTATCAAACCTGATTAATAAACCAGTTTAATAATCCAGTGTATCCATTATTTGTTACTCCTTATACAACCAGAACAGCAGTGGCTCATATAAAAATGAATATCTGCAAACATGCATCTGGTAGCTGAAAGTTTCATCAATTAAAGTTCACATCACATTTCCCCTTTACAACACAGCCTTTTTAATCAACACCCAATGGCTTAAAAAATTCATTCATAAGCTGGAAGTTTACAAGAATTGCACTTAATTATAAATTGTATGTGCTAGCACGATACAAAGCAGTCATGTTCTTTTGTACTCTATGTAGTGTCAGACACCACTCAAAAAGGTAAAATGTCCCACCAGAGTTGAAATACATTCTTATGATGTCCTAAAAGGTTAGTCTCAGCCAATCCACATGATCTGGCAAGATCACTACCTACTCTGCTGATCACCGTCTGTATTTTTCACTTCGTTTGGCGAGAGTTCTAGAACTGGGTTCACAAAACCTGCATACTCAGAATTCCCGTTATCATCCAATTCAGCACTGACAAAGTCATTTTCCCATTCAAGTCCAGTTGACTCATCTGATGCAGACAGGGGGTTGCTCCCAGGTCTGTGGCTGCTGTGCCTCAACGCTGCTTGGAGTATGTCTTCCTCTGTTCTAGAGCGCTCTCTCATCGGAATCATTCTATTAATTCCTTGAATTAAAGAAAATGTCATGTTTTAACCCGGAAGTAAAAACATTCTTGGATGAGGAATCTGTTTCTGCAGCAAAGAAGACATTTTCTATCTGATTCTTACTGAGATGCGATTAAATTCGAAATGTTAATATTTTAACAATAAAAAAGGATTGTGGTCTTGTCACAATCCGTAGCATTAACTAATATCTTTGTTGCAATTTCAACAAAGACTCTTCCCAAGAGCGCAAGACAAAATTTGACAGTGAGCTACATGAGGAGGTATGAGGTTAGGTGATTAAAAGCTTGGATAAAGGTTTAACAAGCATCTTAAAGGATGAGGAAGAGGAGGAGGAAGAAGTAGGGAACTCAAGAGGGGAAAATTCCAAAGCTTACAGCTTACACAGCTGCAGGCATAGCGGCCAGTGGGACAAAAAAAAAATCAGAAATGCACCAGGATTGCAGAAGGCGAGAGTTCTCGGAGTAAGGAGTGATTGGAGGTGATTAGAGATGGGGCTTAACATGGACTTGGAGGTAGCTGAACACGAGGATAAAAATGTTAAAATCGGAGGGACTGCTAGACCTGAAGCTAATGGAGTCAGTGAGAACAGGGATGATAAGTTCCCGTGATTTGGTACGAATAAGTACTTTCAGATGCACTCAAATTCATGGGAAATTGGAAGTCGTCTCGGAAAACATTCGAACTGTCGAGTCAGAAGGTAACAAAAGTATGGAGAAGGGTTTTAGCAACAGAAAGACTGTGGCAAGGTGTTAAAGGGCCAAGTTACAGAGGTGGGAATAGGCAGTCTTGGTGTGAGAGTGGAAATGGGCAGGAGTCCCAGCAAAAGTTGTTGAAAGCAACAGCTGCCAGCCTCTGATTGGCTGACAGAACCTCCACCACTGGGCTCAGATTTCAGGGGAAGGCTCACTGTGGAGCATGGCACAGCCTGACTGCCTTGTGGTTGGCAGGCCTTCCTGGAAAGAGATAGCCCGGGGTCTTTCACCAGCTTTCCAACCAGACCCCTGATGCCTCAGCCAAGAATCTGCCCATCGACTTCCAGTGGCGGCTAAGGAGTAGGTCGCACATTTGGTGGCTCCCATTCAGGTCGGACCTTTGCCCCCGATTTTTTTTTTTTTTTTTTTAAATCGGACTTGATTCGGTAAATTGATGGTGGAGGCAATTGTGGAGTGGATTCCTACATCAGTGCATGGAGGGGCGGACTAGAAGTGTTTGCAAAGGAAGAAATAGATGAACAGAGAAGGCTTGGGCTGAAGCTGCAGCGGGAGAAAGCATGGCGGACAACTGGAGTCCTGGCTTGTCGACCAGCAGATGACGGAGCAGCTGATGCGGTTTATTCAGGAGGGCTTCGCCAAGCAGAAACAGGAATGCTTGTACCCGATTAAAGAATCGATTGCGCGGCTGGAACTTAGATTGGATGCCCAAAACCGGGCGATCCAGAAAGTAGAGAAGGCACTGGCTGAGCAGGAGGAACATCAAACAGCAGTGGAGATCGAGGTGGGGATGCTGAGAGACCAGCAGAAAAGGCTCCTGGAGAAGGTGGAGGACCTAGAGAATAGGTCCCGCCAGCAGAACTTGAGAATCGTCGGTCTCCTGGAGGGGTCCTAAGGAACGGACGCTGGGGCATACATAACGGGCATGTTCAAGAAGTTACTGGGGAATGGAATGTTCTCCCGACCCTTGGAGGTGGACATGCCTCACAGAGCGCTCGCGAGGAAGCCGTGAGTGGGGGACCCCCCATGGACGATGGTGGTGAGATTCCACAGGTACTTGGACAAGGAGCGTATTTTACGGTGGGCCAGGCAGACACGGAGTTGTAAATGGGAGACCAGTATCCTGCGGATCTATCAGGATCTTAGTGCGGATGTAGCCAGGAGAAGAGCGGGGTTCAATCAGATAAAGTCGGCTCTTTTTAAGAAAAAGGTTAAGTTTGGACTGGTGTATCCGCCTGTCTTTGGGTCACATATGAGGAGCAACATTTATACTTTGAGTCGCCCAAGGAAGCGATGGACTTCGCTAAAAGGAAAGGACTGGTGGTGGACTGAGGTCTTTGAACTTTGCTGCAGCGCTCATGTTAAAAAAGTTTCTTATTTTTTTTAGACGTTATCTGCAATGCCTTCTCTATTGATTTGGGGCCTGCTGCAGAGCTGTGTGAGTTAAAGTTTACATTTGCACTGATGGGGGGTGGAGGTGTGTTTGTTAGATGTTGGATTTT